>NC_084831.1:24388161-25763161 GCF_033115175.1 Lepus europaeus
AGGACCAGACTCCTGGAGGCCTCAAACCTAGAGGTCACTGTCCCAGGAAGGCCAGGACACAACTGCCTGTACTCTGTGAGGACCCCAGCATTGAAGACAAGTCCTCCAGGTGGCCCGACCACCAAGACTCTGGCAAACAGCCAGGCCCCAAGGGGCGGGCCTCTGAGACGATCATATGATCTGGGATAGGACCATAGCAGGGCCAGAGCCTGGTGGCCCAGATCTCAGAAAGGTTAAACCAGCCCAGAGCCAGGCCCCCAGTGATAGACGGTCCAGGGATGGAACCTCCATTGAGCCTAATCACCACGGATGGAGAAACCAGAGGACTGGACTGTGGAGTTCAAGGCCACCTGAGAACCTTTCTTCTGCAGGGTCAGACGGTATAGGAGAGGACCCGTGGAGGAGCAGGCTGTGGAAAACAGGACCAGCAGGCTAAACCCTGGGGAGCCAGGGAGGGCCGAGTCCCAGAGGAGGATGCTATGAGGGTGCTGAGCAGGGCAGAGCTTCAGCCCGCCTCCCTGGTGCCAGCTCTGTCTCCGGCCCTGTCCGTGGTCATGGCTGGCTGGTGGGGCCAAGAGAAGCTGGAGCAGGGAGCTGGCGGGAGTGAAGGGAGGAGACGGGCAAAGGACACGGCTTTCGCCTCTGCCTGTGGCTCAATCCAGATTTCAGGACAGGGAGTCTCCTGGGGGAAGTGAAGTAGGAAACCTGATGGAGAATAAAGGCTTTTCTTGGATTCTCAGCCTGGCTGGTTTTCATTTTCTGCCTCTGGCCAGGACAGACTCTGGCCCTCCTGTCCACTAACTGTTGGCGTGGCGTACTGTCCCTAGAGGCAGCTGGGAGCCATGACCCAGCAGCAGATCTAGCCTTCCTCCTTGCTGACAGCCCCCAAAGCCATCTCCCTCAGCTCCACGCTTGGGCTACAGAGTGGCTTGGGTGCTGGAGACCCCTGGAACACGGGGTTTCAGTGTGGTCTCCCTCTCACCAGGCCCCAGGCCGTTCCTTCCTGCTCTCGTGAGGCCCCATCGAGGGCAGACTGGATGGGACCTTAATGAGGCTCTCCCGGCCTTACTGGCTGACAGGACAGGGCTCCACCTGCCACTGGCACTGTTCCCAGCCCTGCCTTGGTTGCCTGGCAACAGCTCCGCGTCTCTGGCACACTACGGCATACTATGGCGAGTGGCGGCCTAGCAGCCAAGAGGGTAGTGGTGTATCGGAATGGGGACCCCTTTTCCTCGGGCCATCAGCTGGTGGTAGCCCCTCGCCGCTTCCCCACCATGGAGGCCTTCCTCTGTGAGGTGACCTCAGTTGTGCAGGCACCGCGGGCTGTGCGTACCCTCTACACGCCTTGTCACGGCCACCCTGTCGCCAACCTGGCAGACCTGCAGAATGGAGGGCGCTACGTGGCTGCTGGCTTCGAGCGGTTCCGCAAGCTCCCGTGAGTGGGCTGGGGCTGGGGCTGGGGAGGGAGGGGGCGGGCGGCACTTGCTGTGTGTGCAGTGGGCACTTCTCACCTCACCTCAGTGTAGCAGGGGTGGGGCCGGGTCATCTCCACTAGCCAGAAAGGCAATGGTTGAGCTGCAGGGTAAACTGATTTCTGTTAGGTGAGAAGGCTCACCCATCAGCCAGGACCAGCCTGTGGGAAGGAGCCCATGCTGCAGGTAGAGCGCCTTTCCCCAAACCTCCTCTTAACTGGATCCCTGCCAACTCCATCACCAAGCACTAAGTCCACCATGGCTTCCTCCCTGGTGTGCTTAGCCATCCCGTTCTCCCCGGATAGACTAGGGTCATCCCCCTCGGCAGGGTACTGCTGTCTTCCAAGGTGGGAGTCCGGAATTTGTTTCAGCTTGCAACTGAGATCTGGCTCCCAAGGCCTGCTGCTCCTGGCTCTGGGTTGAGACTGCTGTACTCTGACATAAGGGAGGGGGTGGGAACTAGGCAGATTTAGACTGGGCTTGGTCACTTCCCCTGTGACCTCAGGCAGGTGGCTTCACTTCCTGGTGTCTCATTCAACGTGGAGATAAACCCACCTACCTTGTGAATGAGAAAATACCTGCTAGAGTAACTGACGCTTGGGTGCTTTGAGTCCATAGTTCTCTCTCAGCCTATAAGCATAGTTTCTATTGGAGACTCCAGCCTGGCTTTCCAGCCTGATCCAGCAAGAGAGCCTGAAGCAGGGTCAAGAGCCCACATCTGCTGCCGTAGATGAGTGAGGGGACTCCAGCCAGCCTGGATGCCTAGTGAGCTGGGCCCCAGCCCCAGAGCCTGGCAGCCCCTGGGCTTCTGAAGATGACCTGTGATCTACCTGTCTTTTCAGCTACTTAGCCCCTGCAGGAAAGGACCCACGGGGGAAGAGCCACAGCCTACAAGTGAGTCTGGGAGTCCAGGGAGGCAGTCCCTGGACCCTCTTCCCACCCCCTCCCTGGGGCTGCCCCCAGCTAGGTCTGGGAAGTCAGGGGCCCGCAAGCAGCAGAAGCTGCCAGTTCCACAACCACAGCTGTTGTCCTTGTGGGGCAGGATTTCAAGACACCCCAAGTTCTGTCCCAGCCTTTCATTTCATGTCCAGGCTGTGGTCCTGTGAAACAGACGGAGCTGAGCAGAGGTTGGAATGTGGCTTAGGGGACAAAGAAGCACCCTTTTGTGAAAGCTGTGACCAGTCTCACCCCCTCCATGCTCTCTCTTCTGCCCTGGAACCTGGTTCCTGCCTCACCCCTAACCGATGGCCTCAATTCTCCCCTGATGTGGGGGCCTGACTTGGGTTTCAGGGTCCTCCTGTGACTCGCCAGCCATGCGGTGGGGCCCTTGGACGGTGGCTGCCGGCAGGCACCCCCTGCTATATCCAGTGAGTGTCGGTGGCAGAGAGCAGGGGTCTGGATTTCTGTTTCATCGAGACTGAGAAAATGGGGGTGGGTTTGTCCCAAGAGCTCCTGGTTCCTGATGGAAACATTTGAGGTCCAGCAGGGGTTCTCAGCCCATCTTCCAGTCCCCCTGCCACCCTCCTTCCTCCCACATATAGAGAGTTCTGGAGCCCCTCCCCCTTACCAATCTGTCCTGTCTCAGCGTGTTCAGGAACGGGGACCTGTTAAGTCCCCCCTTTAGTCTGAAGCTGCCCCAGGCTGCCAGCCAGGACTGGGACACGGTGTTGGAACTCCTGACTGAGAAGGCCAAGCTGCAGAGTGGAACCGTATGCAAGTGAGTATGAGGGCGGGGGAGGCCTGAGGGTCCCAAGGCCTCCCTCCTGGTGTGGCCAAAGAACAGCATATCCCCGCAGTGGCCTCCTGTAGCACAGGGAGAGGCCCCGGCCAGCCCTCAGAGGACTGAGGGTTCCTCGGAATCACTGCGCCCATCCCTCACACTGTGCCCCGTGTCCTCTGCCCCGTCTGGCTCGCTCCCAGACTCTGCACCCCAGAAGGGTGTCCGCTGGCAGCAGGGGAGACTCTGGTGAGCGGCCGATACTACGTTGCTGTCGGAGAAGAAGAATTCAAGGCCCTTCCCTATGTGGAGCTGCTGGTGCCCAGCCCCTCCCAGCGTGGAGGCTGCTGGTATGGCCTCGGGCGGAGGGCGATGGTGGGGGGCACGGGCGGCCCCCTCAATCTGGGTGCTTTGACTCCAGGTCCCCCACTGCCTTGCACTCTTTCCTTTCTTCATTGTAGGCATCCGCCAAGCCCGAAGTGCAGGCCCCATAGGCAGGGGGTAGGTGATGCAGGGCAGCCTGGGGGTGGGAGGGAGGGGTGATGGTGACAGCTGTTGTGGTCCAGGCTCCGACCTTCTCTCTTGGCATCCTCTCAGTGCCTGTGACACAGAGATTATTCTGCGGGGAGCCAGAAGTGGCACAGCACTGTGGGATTGTAGGGCCTAGGGGAGCTTTTCAGCTCCCCATTTATCCCAGGCCTGGGCCGTCCCCAGAGAGCAGCCAGCAGGCACAGGGTGTGAGGTGGAGGACACAGTGTAGTTTCACCGAGCATCTTCAAGTGCCAGCGAGCAGCTCCTCCGCCCCGATGGGAAAAGGTGGCAGGGAGGGAGGATGCACGCCATGCGGATGGATGAGATCACCTCTCCCAAGTTCCCACAGGCAGGTGCACTGACGCCTGGTCTCGGGGTAAGGAAGGGGAGAGCGGCCAGCTACCAGGGTCCAAGCCCAGTGTCCTTTCTGTAGGCCCATGGTCACAGGGCACAGCCAACCCCGCCCTCTCCAAAGGAACCAAGCCGAATGGAGCCATCTGCTTTCTATGCCAGATCCCGGCCGGCCATTCAGCCAAGCAAGCTCTGCACTCTCTCGTTTCCACCAGGTGCTGGGCCCCGGTGCCCCTGGATAGTGACAGGACGGTCGCTATTGTTGGGAATGCCGGTGGGGGCTGCCATGACCTAGTCCCCCACCTGGGTCCCTTGCTTCTTCACAGGGACTTGTCACAAGGCAGGGAGCACACGGAAAGGGATCCCGTGCTTACCACAAAGCAGTGGAGACTGCGGGGCCGGGATTTATAAGGGGTGGCTGTGGGGGCTTTCACCTTGGACTGCCCTACTCTCCTCCGGGGTAGTGGGGCATGTGCACAAGCCCCAGGGGAAGGGACGGGGCTGGTGGGGAAAGTCCAGGGCAAGAATGCCAAGGGCCCCTCAGCCTGGACCTCAGCCCGTGTCGCTCCCTTAGTAGGAGTTAAGGGAGTGTATGGGGCTCCCCACCCAAGGCGGGAGACGGCAGAGGCCAAGGAAGTGGCGGAGGATGACAACACGCAGACAGAGCAGCCCCTGGATCAGGTGAGCTATGGGGTCAGGAAGCAGTGTGCCGGCAGGACAGTGCTGAGCTGGAAACCAGCAGCCTGGGCCCTGGGAACAGTTGTCGCCTTGTGACAGATGTAAACAGATCTGACATCCCAGAGTCCAGCTCCTGCCTTGGTGGATGTGAGAACAGTTCCTAATTTCTTGTCTATTCTTTCTCTGGGGGCTGGGGGACTGCGGGCTGAGGCTGGACAGATCATAGCTCCATTCTGCATGGCTCTCCACCCCCTGCAGCAGGGAGCAGAGGTGGTGGAAGAGGACCTGTCCCTGGCCAGCCAGCCTGGGGTTGGGGCTGGAGAGGCGCTCTCAGCCTCAGCCCCTGCTCTGCCATGAGAGCCGGAAGCTCCAGAACTGGGGACCACCACCTTTCATCCTCCGCCTCCCACAGCCTCCTCCCCGGGGCCGGGGCCTCTGCCTGCCCCCCACCCCCAGGCCCACAGCCCAGTTTCCCCTTCCTGAGCAGAGCAGCCCTATCCTCACACGATTCTCTGACCAGAGAGAGGAGCAGCAAACAGCTTGGGAGGCAGACCCCACTCGTGGGAGTGCGTCTGCCACAATAAAAGACGACGTAAATAGTCCCTGCTGACTGCAGCTTTATTGGAGGCTGTTGCTCACCGGGTGTTGTGCTGGGTGCTGGCTGGGCAGGCTGGGCTCACACTGACTCCGGCGGGAGAGGGGCTAGCAGTGGCGGATTCCCTGCCACCACCTGGTGGGACGGGAGGGGCTGGCAGACAGCTCATCCCTGCTGCCATCCTGATGGGCACGCTCTCAGCCTGGGGCCTCTGACCCCTGGGGGCCCCGTCTGCACTTCCGGCTGAGGCTGCAGTGGGGGTGCTGCCGTCCTTGGCTTCTGCCCCGTGACAGTTCACAGAAGGCCCTGGTACTGACGGCAGGAAGAGAGCTGCTCGAGCCGAGAGGATGCTGGGGGTGTGAGTCTCCCGTGTGCTCTTGGTCCTTAACGTGATCATGAGGTAGCTATTCTCCACATGAGATGGGAGGACACGCCAGCTCTCTCTGCTCAGGGCCGCGCCTTGTGACCCGGGCCTCCCTGGAGACAGCAGGGCTGCTGGGGGTCAAAGAGCAGATGGCTGCCTGTGGGTCCTGGTCACTGAGCTTGTGATGCACAGTGTAATTCCCATCACGGTGAGCACCATGCCAGCGATGGCTCCTGGGATAACAGGCGGAAATCAAGGGACTCTGAGCTCAGCCATGCCAGTAGGAGCTGATACTGGGCTGGCGGGAGAGCTCACGTGGGGGCTTGTCCCAATTTCCACCCTAGCATCTGTCCCCAGACTGCCCAGGGGAAGGGAAGTGATGACCACCAGGAAGCAGGAGAGGGGCAGGATGGCGGAAGGCCCTCTCCTCACCAGCCCCTGGGAGATGGGCGTGGGACCGAACCACCCAGGGTTGTCATGGCCAGACAGCTGCTTCCCACACGGGCAGCAGCCTGACTTACGTTTGCCACCAATTTCTTCTCCAAGGATCTTCCCGACGATCATTGTGAAGACGATGGCCAGGGAGTTACAGATGGGCACAGCGAGAGTCAGGTCTGGGTGGTCAACGTGAGAAGAGCCCCTGAGGTGCAGGAAATGCCTTTCCCGTCACAAACACGTCCATCTCACCATCGTGGTCACTGCACACCTTTCAGAAAGGCGTCCTGACCCCAGCTCCAGAGGAAGTCACAGCAGAGCTCAGGACTCAAACCCAGGCCTCCTGACTCCCAGTTCCATGCATTCTCGGGATTCCAGCATAGCCCTGAGCTCGGGTGTGAGACCAGCCTGGCTTGACAGTGAGAATGAGGTCTCTGCATTCAAAGAGAACTGAGATCTTCTAGACAGACAGACAGACAGACAGGCACACAGACAGGAAGGCACCTACAGCCCAAAGGACATGGTGGAACCTGTGTAGCAGCGCCAAGCACGGCCACTGTTGATAAAGCACAGGCTATGCACGGTGCTCTGTGTACGTCTCATGTCATTTTCACATGTGACCTTGCTCACAACACCACAGGGAGAGGACTGTCACCAAAGGGAAGAAAGGCTCAAAGAAGTCGCACAAATTGAGGGTTTAAATGTATTTATTTGGAAAGCAGAGAGATAAGAGTTTTTTCTATCTGCTGGTTTACTCCCCAAATAGTTACAACAACCAGGGCTGGGCCAGGCAGAAGTCCAGAGCCTTGAACCCAATCTGGGTCCCCAACATGGGTGGCAGGGACCCAAGCACTTAAGCCCTCATCTGCTGCCTCCCAGGCAGGAAGCTGGAATTGGAAGTAGAAGTGGGACTTGAATTCAGGCATTCTGACATGGGATGCAGATGTCCTAAGTGGTATCTTTTTTCTTTTTAATTAATTTATTTGAAAGGCAGAAATACAGAGAGAGATCTTCGATCCACTGGTTTACTCCCCAAATGGCCCCAACAGCCAAGGGATGGGCCAGGCCAAAGCCAGGAGCATCTTCCGGGACTCCCACCTGGGCACAGTGGCCCAGGGACTTGGGCCATCTTCCACTGCTTTCCCAGATGCATTAACAGGGAGCTGGATCAGAACTGGAACAGGCTGGTGCCGCGGCTCACTAGGCTAATCCTCCGCCTGAGGCGCCAGTACCCCGGGTTCTAGTGCCGACTGGGACGCTGGATTCTGTCCCAGTTGCTCCTCTTCCAGGCCAGCTCTCTGCTGTGGCCCGGGAGTGGAGGATGGCCCAAGTGCTTGGGCCCTGCACCCATATAAAAGACCAGGAGGAAGCACCTGGCTTCTGGCTTCGGATCAGCACAGCACGCTGGCCGTAGCAGCCATTTAGGGGGTGAACCAACAGAAGGAAGACCTTTCTCTCTGTCTGTCTCTCTCTCTCACTGTCTATCTCTGCCTGTCAAAATAAATAAATAAATAAATAAGAAGTGGAACAGCCCAGACTTGAACTGGCGCCCATATGGGATGCCAGCACTGCAGGCAGAGGCTTAACCTTATATGTCACAGCACTGTCCCCCAAACATTGTCTTTTTTTTTTTTTTGATAGGCAGAGTTCTAGACAGTGAGAGAGAGACAGAGAGAAAGGTCTTCCTTCCATTGGTTCACCCCCCAATGGCTGCTATGGCTGGCGCGCTGCGCCGATCCGAAGCCAGAAGCCAGGTGCTTCTTCCTGGTCTCCCATGCATACAGGGGCCCAAGCACTTGGGCCATCCTCCACTGCCCTCCCGGGCCACAGCAGAGAGCTGGACTGGAAGAGGAGCAACCGGGACCAGAACCCGGCACCCATATGAGATGCCAGTGCCACACCAAGTGTGCCACGGCGCCGGCCCCCAAACATTGTCTTAACCACTGTGCCAAACTGAGGGTTTAAACCAAGGTCTGCCTGACTCCAAAGCCTGTTCCCTTACTAAATTAGATGGATATTGGTGGGGCCAGTGCAGTGGCACAGAGGGTTAAAGCCCCAGCCTACAGAGCCAGCATCCAATATGGGCACTGGTTTGAGTCCTAGCTGCTCCACTTCTGATCCAGCTCCCTGCTAATGCACTTGGGAAAGCAGTAGAGGATTGCCCAAGTCCTTGGGCTCCTGCACCTACGTGGGAGACCTGGAAAAAGCTCCTGGTTCCTGGCTTCGGATAGGCTCAAGCTCCAGCCATTCTGGCCATTTGGAGAGTAAAGCAGCAGATGGAAGACCTTTCTCTCTCTCTGTTGCTACCTCTCTCTTTCAAATAAATAAAATAAATCTTTTTTAAAAAATGGATATTGGCAAAGCAAAACACAAGGTAATGGAGCCAGCACCATGGTGTAGTGAGCTAAGCCTCTGCCTGTGGCACAGGCATCCCATGTGGGCACTGATTCGTGTCCTGGCTGTGCCTCTTCCAACCCAGATCTCTGCTTATGGCCTGGGAAAGCAGTAGAAGATGGCCCAAGTCCTTGGGCCCCTGTACCCACATGGGAGACCCGGAAGAAGCTCCTGGCTCCTGGCTTCAGATTGGCCCAACTCCAGCCGTTGCATCCATTTGGGGCATGAACCCATGAAAGACCTCTTTGTCTCTTCCTCTTTCTGTCTGTAAATCTGCCTCTCAAATAAATAAATCTTTCTTTAAACAAAATGAGGTATGTATGTTGTGTTTCTGTTTCAGCTCAGGCTTGGGTCTTATGGCGTTAAAGAGAAAAATAAACCTCAGCAGTAGGAGGCCAAGTCCCTGTTTAGGACGTAGGGCTGGGCCTCGGGGGAAGGCACTGGAGCCCAGGATCTGTTCCTGGGTTGTGAAGCTCTATGGGGCTGACTTCCGGTAAGAAAACGTGTTCAGGATCAGTGGAATTAACACCACTGCACTGTACACTTCAAACTGCTAAGTGGGTAGGTCTCACGCTAAGTGTTTTTATCATTTATTAAAAAGTCTCAAAATATGGGGCCGGCGCTGTGGTGCAGTGGGTTGACGCCTTGGCCTGAAGCACCGGCATCCCATATGGGCACCGGTTCTAGTCCCGGCTGCTCCTCTTCCGATCCAGCTCTCTGCTATGGCCTGAGAAAGCAGTGGAGGATGGCCCAGGTCCTTGGACCCCTGCACCCACGTGGGAGACCCGGAAGAAGCTCCTGGCTCCTGGCTCCTGGCTTCGGATTGGTGGCGCAGCTCCGGCAATTGCTGCCAATTAGGGAGTGGACCATCGGATGGAAGACCTCTCTCTCTCTCTGCCTCTCCTCTCTCTGTGTAACTCTGACTTTCAAATAAATAAATAAATAAATCTTAAAAAAAAGTCATAAAATACAGATGACGTGGATGGGACAGACATTTACGCTTGCAGTCAGACCCCCACATCCCACACTGGAGTGCCTGGGTTCGATTCCCTGTTCCAGCTCCTGACTCCTGCATGCTGCTGAGGCGGACGCTGGGAAGCAGCAGTTGGGGGCTTAAGTAATGGGGTCCCTGCCACCAATATGGGAGACCCGGATTGACTTCCTGGCCCCCACCTTCAGCCTCTTCCACTCCCTGGCTGTGGCAGGCTGGGAAGTGAACCAGCAGGTGGGAGCTCTGTCTGCCTTCCTGTCCCAGCCTGTCAAATAAGGGAATAAATACTAAGGGACCAATCAGAAGCTGAGTTACCTGCCTGCCAGGCTGACTGTCGGCTCCTCAACACGTTCTTTCCCGGTACTCCCAGGGCTCCCTGCTTGAGGTGAATGAGGGAGCTCTCCTGCTCCCCACCCCCTGGGATGCCCCAGCAAGGCCAGCATTATCCACCCAAGAAACTGACACAGCACCCCCAGCCACTCACAGCTGCTTGGGCCTACGTCCCCTCTGAAACGAATGGCTGTGAAGGACACATTTGCAAGAGTAGATGGGGGCCAGTGCTGTGGCATAGTAGGTAAAACCGCTGCCTGCAGTGCCGGCATCCTGTTTGGGCACTGGTTTGAGTCCTGGCTGTTCCACTTCCAGTCCAGCTCTCTGCTATGGCCTGGGAAAGCAGTAGAGGATGGCCCAAGTCCTTGGGCCCCTGCACCCACATGGGATACCCGCTCAGATCGGCCCAGCTCCAGCTGTTGCGGCCATTTGGGGAGTGAACCAGTGGAAGGAAGACCTTTCTTTCTCTCTCTGCCTCCGCGTCTCTGTAATTCTGCCTTTCAAATAAATAAATACATCTTACAAAAAATAAAAAGAGTAGATGGGGCAGCAGCATGGTACAGTGGGAGAGCAGGGGCACAGGAGTGAGGCAGAGCGGGTTTCCCTGTGCCATCTTGAACAGATCATTCCAGCACTCAGCCTGTTCCCTCACAAGCAAAACACTGGCAGCAAGCTGCCCTCTCCCCAGCAGGGCCATCGGGAGGTGAGCTGTGACACTGCACAGACCGTCTCTGGCTGAAGTAGATGCTTAACAAGTAGAGACTACTGCTCTGATCATTAAAAAGGATGGACCCTGAAAAACGGAGAGCGGCTGATGAGATAGCAGGACCCTAGGATGGCATCTGCTGCATCACTCGCCCACCGCGAGTGAAGGCCAGACTTTCAGGTTCTCTCAGCGAGGTCTTTTGAGAAGCCCAAACTGCAAGCTAGCAGAAGGGGAGTGACTCTAGGTGGAGCCAAGGTGGCCGATCTGGGGCCTCCCCTGGCCTCTGTGAGTACAGTGGTTGGGTGAGACTCCAGGCAGCAACACCGCAGTAGGGGACTTCTCACAGCAGGGCTCGGGAGCGTAAGCTTCACTACGCAGCTTTAAGTCCTCTGCTCCGAAATGCTGGGGGACTTCAGGCAGGGGAAATAAGTTACCCAGTGCTGTAACTCCCCTCGCTAAGTGACGATAATCAGGTCTGCTTGACAAGGTCACCATGGGAATTAAATAGAATGTGTAAGACCGGAGGCCAGCATGGTGGTGCAGCAGGTTAGCTGTTGTGGCCATCTGGAGAGTGAACCAGCAAATGCAAGAGCCACACTCCCTCACCCCATGCCCGTCTCTCCCTCTCTCTGTTGCTCTGCATTTGAAATGAATAAATATATCTTTATGAAAATTTTAGGGGCTGGCCATGTGGCATAATGGGTAAAGCTGCCGCCTGCAGTACAAGCATCCCATATGGGCGCCGGCTTACCCCCCAGTTCATGTCCTGGCTGCTCCACTTCCGATCCAGCTCCTGCTAATGTGTCTGGGAAAGCAGCAGAAGATGGCCCCAGTCCTCAGGCCCTTGCACCCACAGGGAAGACCTGGAAAAAGCTCCTGGCTTTGGGTCAGCCCAGCTCTGGCCTTGCAGTCATTTAGGGAGTGAACCAGAGGATGGAAGACCTCTCTCTCTCTCTCTCTCTCTCTCTCTGGCTCTACCTCTCTCTGTAACTCTTTGAAAACAGGCCTCAAAATAAAATATTTTTAAAAATTTGAAATCATTGAAATCCATGCATATGGGGCCAGCACTGTGGCTTACACTAAATCTCCGCCTGCAGCACCGGCATCCTATATGGACACCAGTTCGTGTCCCGGCTGCTCCTCTTCCGATTCAGCTCTCTGCTATGGCCTTGGAAAGCAGTGGAAGATGGCCCAAATCCTTGGGCCCCTGCACCTGCGTGGGAGACCGGGAAGAAGCTCCTGGCTTCACTGTGGCCATTTGAGGAGTGAACCAGCGGATGGAAGACCTTTCCCTCTCTCCATCTGTAATTCTCCCTCTCAAATAAATAAATAAATAAATCTTAAAAAAATAGAAATCCGCCGGCGCCGCGGCTCAATAGGCTAATCCTCCGCCTAGCGGCGCCGGCACACCGGGTTCCAGTCCCGGTCGGGGCGCCGGATTCTGTCCCGGTTGCCCCTCTTCCAGGCCAGCTCTCTGCTGTGGCCAGGGAGTGCAGTGGAGGATGGCCCAAGTGCTTGGGCCCTGCACCCCATGGGAGACCAGGAGAAACACCTGGCTCCTGCCATCGGAACAGCGCGGTGCGCCGGCCGCAGTGCGCTGGCCGCGGCAGCCATTGGAGGGTGAACCAACGGCAAAGGAAGACCTTTCTCTCTGTCTCTCTCTCTCACTGTCCACTCTGCCTGTCAAAAAAAAAAAAAAGAAATCCATGCATAGTTGTTTTTTTTCCATAAACTTTCTTTAATTTTTTAAATTTATTTTTGACAGGCAGAGTGGACAGTGAGAGAGAGACAGAGAGAAAGGTCTTCCTTTTGCTGTTGGTTCACCCTCCAATGGCCGCTGCGGCCAGCGCATCTCGCTGATCCAAAGCCAGGAGCCAGGTTCTTCTCCTGGTCTCCCATGCGGGTGCAGGACCCAAGCACTTGGGCCATCCTCCACTGCCTTCCCGGGCCATAGCAGAGAGCTGGCCTGGAAGAGGGGCAACCGGGATAGAATCCGGCGCCCCGACCGGGACTAGAACCTGGTGTGCCAGCGCCGCAAGGCAGAGGATTAGCCAGTGAGCCGTGGCGCCGGCCTCCATAAACTTTCTGAAGTACCTCACTGTGGCAGCCAGAGTGTCGAAGCCAGCACTTGGTACAGCAAAATGAAATCTCCTTTTTCTCCTCCGATGCTGCTCAAGACTGCCAGGCTTCAACCCAACCCAAGCGCCTGGCAACACACTCAGAACCAGCCCCCTGCGCTCTCCTCCTCGGAGAAGCAGGCACGCTGGGGGAGCAGACAGGAGCAAGGTGCCACGGCCTCCTCCGGGAATCTTCCAGGCGGCCTGTACCACTAAGCAGCCACCCCGAGCCGGGGACCTACCTGTTGACGCCAAGGTGAGGTAGTAGAGAAGGGAGCCACACTGGTTGAGGAGAAAGGGCATCAGGTACTGGAGACAGGAGAAACGTGCAGTCAGGGTGGTGGCTTGCCTGCCCAGCGCCGCCTCCCCTGGCCTTCCCGCGGCGCCTAGGAAGGGATGGGTACACAGCCCAGGGAGCACGAGGCCCTGTCCAGGGCTGAACTCCACGCCTTTGCCCGAAATGCCTTCTCCCTCAGCTCTGCTGGGTCCCATCGTCTCCATCCTGTAGAGCCTTGAGTGCCAATGTCAGCCCTTCCAGGAAGCCTTCCCCAAGTCCCCAGCTCAGCCTCCCTCCTCTGCATTCACACAGCCGTCAGCCCCGGGAAGGAGTGCCGTCCATGCCCGGCTTTCCCACCAGCCTAGACGGGCACCCCTGAGGTCAGAGCCAGTTCGTACGCCCCTGCCTCCCTCCCCCAGGGCCACCTGGAGCCTTGGGAGGTCACCTGGCCACAGTGGCCTTGTATTCGCGTGATTGGAGGGATGGCATTGATATTGACAACAGCGGCCACAGACGGGGCACCTGGCCCACTGCGAGGCGCTTTCTGCGCTCACCTCACCGGATTCCCACAGCCGCCCTCCCAAACGGTTCTAATTCCCACCCTACAGAGGAGGACACCGAAGTTGAAGAAGCGGTGGGGCTGGGATCCTGACCCAGACCCGCGGGATTCCAGAGACCAAGTTCTTAGCAGCTACTCGGGCGCGAGAGAAGCCTTTCCGGACGCACCTCAGTATTCAGGAAGAGCGTCTTCATCTCCTGCAGCAGCTGCCGGGCCCAGGTCCGCTCGTGAACCCGCCGCAGCCCGCCGGACGCCCGCTTCAGCAGCGGCTGCGTGCCGCCCCACAGAGCGGCCACCAGCACCAGAGCCAGCACCTGCCCTGAAGGCGGACGCACGCAGATTCGAGTCACCCCGGCCCCGGCCCGACCCTAGCCTGCCTCCGCCTCCATCTCCCTCCCCTCTCCCGCACCCCGGCTGAGGCTGGCGCACAGGGACAGCTCCCGGGGGGCTGGGACCCGGGGCGGGTGTGGAGTAGGAAAGAACCCCGGGTGCCGGCGTCGGGAACTCCAGGAGGGGCGGGGCCGACTACCCACCCAGAGTCGCCGCCATGGCAACGCCGCGCGATTTCTACTTCCGGGTGAGAGGGGGCGGAGACCCATAGCCCGGAAGTGGCTCCAGAGCCTCTTCCGGTCTTACTCACACTGCCGCCTTCCTGTCGCCGCCGCCGGCATGGTGAGTCCCATCGAGTGAGGGTCGTTGCGGTGGGGGTCCCGGGGTGGTACTGGGGCTCAGTTCCTGGCGCTGACACTCCCGTGCTGTCCCCACAGAAGCCGATCCTACTGCAGGGCCATGAGCGGTCCATTACGCAGATCAAGTATAACCGCGAGGGCGACCTCCTCTTCACCGTGGCCAAGGACCCTGTGAGCGTCGGCGGGAGGGCGGGCGGGACCACGCGGAGAGTAGGGAGAGACCATCCCTGGGGTCGCCGCACGAGAGCTTTCTACCGGGAAAGATGGGCATGTCTTAGTTGTGGGTGGAGGGAGGCACCGGCGAGAAGAAAGGCCGTCTGTGGCAAGGGACGGGGTGGTGGGTGAGGTCGTTCAGGTACCGGGACGACACTGTTCCGGGGAAGAACGAGAGCATTCTACCAGGATAGGAGGCAGACCGCCGCTGGTAGGGACAGCTGATTCACGGGCAGCAAGCTGTCTGCAGGGCCCGGGAGAAGTACGTAGAGCATTTAAAGAAAAAGGGTGCCCCTAGCCTCAGCCTCCCGCTTAGTACTGACAGCCCCCCTTTTGAGGCATCTCCGTACAGAGGGAGCTGATTGGTGGTTAAAAGTGGGGGTTTGATGCTTGGAATCCTGACTCCTGTATCTGCCAGCAGCGTGACTGGTTTGTCTGTGTCACCGAATCTTTCCAAACGTCAGGTTTTCGTTTTTGTAAAATTGGGTACTTATGGTAAGGAGCTTGGCACAATACCCGGTGCATACGAGTGCCTAATTGATGTTCGTCACTGGTGTTTGAAATTGCTTAGACAGCATTTCACGGGAGTCTCAGCAACCCTTTGAAGAAGGCATTGCTGTCCTGATGTGTTATTTTTTTTTTCTCTTTTGAGTGACAGATCCCTTCTGCTAGTTCACTCCCCAAGTGCAAACAGTGGCCAGGCCAAAGCAGGGAGTCTGGAACTGGGTCCAGGTCTCCTACGTGAGAACAGTACGCCAAACTTCCACCCTGTCTTGACGATTTCAAAGATGGGGAAACCAAAATTCAAAGGGGAGAGGCACTGTAGTTGAGATTGTACAGTGAGAGAGGAGCAGAGCAGGCACTGGAACCCTGACTTCCTCACTGCCATCTGCTCCCACTGGGACAGGACACCACCGCTGCTGGGTTTCTGGACCGCAGCTCAGCCTGACCTCTTCTTCTTCTTCTTCTTTTTTTTTTTTTTTTTTTGAGATTGTTTATTTGAGAGGCAGAGTTCAGAGAGAGAGGCCTTTCATCTGCTAATTCACTCCCCAGGTGGCCACAGCAGGCCAGAGCTGGGCCCATCTGGAGCTAGGAGCTTCTTCTGGGTCTCCCACGCGGGTGCAGGAGCCCAAGTGCTTGGGCCATCTTCCGCTGCTTTCCCAGGCCATTAGCAGGGAGCTGGATCAGAAGTGGAGCAGCCAAGACTCAAACCAGAGCCCATCTGGAGTGCCGACTCTGCAGGCAGAGGCTTAACAACTACTATGCCACAGCACCACAGCGCTAGCCCTGGTCTTTTGTTGTTCTGAGAGATTTGGAGTCCAGGGAAGGCTGGGACTGGCAAATTAGGACACGGACACCTTGGCCAACCTCCTGATTCCCCAACCAGTTACCTTCAGTAAAGGAAGAGAATCCAAGATTGCTTTTAGTCAACTTCCTGCTTTTTCTCAAGAGATTAGCCAGAGGGGGTGGACTTTCAGTGCAGCAGTTACGTTTCTGCTTGGGACACTTGTCATATATAGGAGTGCCTGGTTCGAGTCCCAGTTCCTATGCTTCCATTCAGCTAATGGGCACCCTGGGAGGCAGTGGATGGTGGCTCAAGTGCATAGGGTCCCTGTCACCCGCTTGGGAAACCTGGATAGAGTTCCAGGCTCTTGGCGTCTGCCTGGCCCGGCTGTGGCTGTTAAAGGCATTTGGAAGATAAAGCAGCAGATGGAAGAGCCCTCTCTGTCTTGGAAATGTCATGAAAATTTATATTTGAAAAAGAGATGATGAGGAGAGGGCAGACTCGGCCTGGCTAGAGGCTGCTGAGGGTTCCTGGAGCAAAATAGGAGGCGTTGCTCTTGTGGGATGTGTGCCATCTGTTGTTTGACTCCTCCAGATCGTCAATGTCTGGTACTCTGTGAACGGCGAGAGGCTGGGCACCTACATGGGCCATACCGGAGCTGTGTGGTGCGTGGACGCTGACTGTATCCTTTTCTGAGTCTGTGCTCACAGGGCCTGCTGGCAGTGGAGAGGCTGCTGAGTTGGAGGGTGGGAGTTTGAGATAAGATCATGGGTCTAGAGGGGGATATCTGCTGTGTCATTCTATAACACCCACCCCCACCCCGTCCTCCTCGGTGGGTGGGGAAACATTCAGGATGGTTCCGCTTCAGGGGGGTGGGGGTGGGGGTGGTTAGAATGCTCTCGGGTAAGAGGGGCTTTGGGGGCTGAGGGCTGCACACAGAGGCCATCCAGTTGGCCTCTGATAAAGGACAGGGCCCAGGGGAACTCGGTCATCTTTCTTAGCACCTCTTCAGGGGACACCAAACATGTCCTCACTGGCTCAGCTGACAACAGCTGTCGTCTCTGGGACTGTGAAACAGGTAAGGCCGAGCCTTTCACTGTAGCATATGTTGAGAGCCTGCGTGTACCTGTCTAAGCATGCGGGTCTGAGGACATAGAAATCAAGCCGTGGTTCGCAGCCTAAGGAATAAGAGACAGTGAGACAGGAAGGAAGGTGAGGAAAGTGTTATGCTAAGGTATGATACATGTTAGAGGACATAGAGTAGTGTGGAGGGCCAGAGGGAGGCAGCTGACTGCCTGGAGGGGGGGGCCGCAACCAGGAAGCTTTCCCAAGGTGAATCTGAGCTGTGGCTTAAAGGACAAAAAAGACGTCATCACGTTGGCACACGTGGGAATGAAACCATGGAGAGTGCCACGGACAGGTTATCTGATCTGGTTGGATTCCTGCCTCCTGGTGGGTGAAGCAGTGGAGAAGATGAGGTTGGAGAACAAGCCTGCACTGCCAGACTTGGGAGCACGGGTTTGTTCTGAGGTGGCATGTCGTGGCGGTGCCGAGCGGGGGATGGGGGGCAGCAAGGTCAGGGAGCAGCGAGAAGCATCGAAAGCTTCGACTGAAGACAGCTGAGCCTGTGAAGGTGCTCCGGTTAGTAAATGTTTACTGGGCATCTAGTTCTGTGCAGTGCCCTGCTGGGCACTGGAGACATGCAGAGAGAGCGCACCAGGCCTTTGCTGGGGAGGAGCGCAGTGCGCTGGACACCAGTGTGCTGTGATACACTGGGAGCAGCGCCACAGTCGCAGGGTGCCCGAGGCGGGGACGAACACAGAGACTTGGGCCTACGCATGGCAGTGAGGAAGGGCGCAGGGGGTGGAGCCGCTGGAGCAGGAGACGTGAGGAGGAGGAGGTTATGGGGGGTCCTCCCTGCCTTAGCCCAGACTCTGCCTCTTCCCAGGGAAGCAGCTGGCCCTGCTCAAGACCAATTCAGCTGTCCGGACGTGTGGTTTTGACTTTGGAGGCAACATCATCATGTTCTCCACTGACAAGCAGATGGGTTACCAGTGCTTTGTGAGCTTCTTTGACCTGCGGGATCCAAGCCAGATCGGTGAGGGCAGGGGCTGGGGTCGAAGTGAAGGGCTCGCCTCCAGGGTCCAAGGGCTGACCTCTTCTGTCCCAACCAGACAACAATGAGCCCTACATGAAGATCCCTTGCAACGACTCCAAGATCACCAGTGCCGTTTGGGGACCTCTGGGGGAGTGCATCATTGCAGGCCATGAAAGTGGAGAGCTCAACCAGTATAGTGCCAAGGTAAGGGCCAGGTGGCCCCAGCCCACCAGAAAGTTTCTCTGCTAGAAGCAGGGTAGCACAGTGGTAAGAGCAAGGGCTGGCTGCAGATGCAGATCTCATCGTTTTCTAACTGTGTGACCTTGAGCGAGTTACATAACTTCTCTGAGCCTGTTTATGTGTTTCAAGAGTCAGATGACATCAGGTATTTGAAAAACTTAGAAAGTACTTAGGACATGTTAATAAAGGTCTCAGATAAGGGGCGGGTATTGTGGAGCAGTGCCTTAAGCCACTGCCTAGGACAATTGCATCCCGTATCAGAGGACCAGTTTTGAGCCCAAGCTACTTTGATTTCAGTCCAGCTCCCTGCCAATGTGCCTGATAAGCAGTGGATGAGCGCTCAAGTACTTGAGTTCCTGTCCTCCCATGTGGGAGACTCAGATGGAGTTCCTGGCTCCTGGCTGCTGGCTTCAGCCTGGCCCAACCCCAGTGAATGGAAGCTCTCTCTGTGCCACTGTACCTTTCAAATAAAATAAACCTTGTGTGGGGGGGTGGAGATCACAGACACGCATTTCCTGCCACTACAGAGTACAAGGCCCTGTACTCCAATGAGAACGATTCAGACAGCCATGTGCCCAGGGCGGGCACAGACTTGGAAACACCTAGCACATGAGTCAGTTGTGCGTTGTGCCACCTTAGGGGTATGCCGTGTCACAGAGGAAGTGCATTAATGTCATAGAGGTGTGGCTATTAAGCTATGAAGAATAAATGGCCCTTCTAGCAGGAAGGAAAAAGTATTCCATGGGCAAAGGAAGCAGCAAAACCAGAGGCCTCAAATTAAAGAAGTCTAGGTTCCTCACAGATCACTGGACTGTGATGCTGGGAAGGTGGACAAGAAATGGACTTAGGCCGGCGCCGCGGCTCACTAGGCTAATCCTCCGCCTTGCGGCGCCGGCACACCGGGTTCTAGTCCCGGTCGGGGCACCGATCCTGTCCCGGTTGCCCCTCTTCCAGGCCAGCTCTCTGCTGTGGCCAGGGAGTGCAGTGGAGGATGGCCCAAGTGCTTGGGCCCTGCACCCCATGGGAGACCAGGAGAAGCACCTGGCTCCTGCCATCGGATCAGCGCGGTGCGCCGGCCGCAGCGCGCTACCGCGGCGGCCATTGGAGGGTGAACCAATGGCAAAAGGAAGACCTTTCTCTCTGTCTCTCTCTGTCACTGTCCACTCTGCCTGTCAAAAAAAAAAAAAAAAGAAATGGACTTAAAGGTCCTGAAATGCCAAGAGGTAAGGGCTTGATTTTCCTCTAGGCCATAATGAACCTTTAAGTGTTTGTTTTCACTGACTCAGAAGGTAGAGTGACAGAGGTCTTCCATCTGCTAGTTCACTTTCCAGTGCCTATAACAGCCAGGCCTGGGCCAGGCCAGAGCCAGAAGCCAAAAATGCTAGCCAGGTCTCCCACATGGGTGGCAGGAGCCCCATTACGGGGCCATCCTCCGCTGCCTTCCAGGATGCATCAGCAGGGAGCTGGGTCAGAAGCAGAGCAGGGGGACTTGCGCCCGCACCCTGTTGTAGGAGGCAGGCATGTTGCTGGGGTTGCCAACGTGCTACACCACAACACTTGTAGTCGGGCTCTCCCTTTTTTTTTTCCCCAGTCTGGAGAGGTGTTGGTGAACGTGAAGGAGCACTCCCGGCAGATCAACGACATCCAGTTATCCAGGGACATGACCATGTTTGTCACCGCATCCAAAGACAATACAGCCAAGGTCAGCCTGCGCAAGGGGCGGCACTGAGTTTGCCTGACTGTCCCCAGGAGGGCTCTCTACAGATTTCTCCTCTGCCTTCTCTCTCCAGCTCTTTGACTCCACAACCCTTGAACATCAGAAGACTTTCAGAACAGAACGCCCCGTGAACTCAGCCGCCCTCTCCCCCAACTACGACCACGTAAGGGAACCCCACCCAGGCTTCCTAACAAGGCCTCAGCACGCTTGTAGGGAAGAGGCGTTTGGCAGTTAGGCTCCGACTGGTGGCTGAGCGGGAGGTGGCCGGACATGTCTCTTCCCCTGCTCTTGGTATCTCCCCACTGTGATGCAGGCGACGTTAACAAATGGACTTGGCTGCCTTCAGAGCCATCTACCTTTCCTTTTCCTTGTAGGTGGTGCTGGGAGGTGGTCAGGAAGCCATGGATGTGACCACAACCTCCACCAGGATTGGCAAATTTGAGGCCAGGTGAGGGGGATAGGAGCTCTTGCAATCAAACTTCCTGAATGTGTCTTTTGTAATAAAAGCAAGCTGCATTGGCCACTAGAAGTGTGGACCAGTACGTGGCCCTCCTGTGACAGGTGTGTAGTACAGCAGTTGGGATTATGAACTCTCAGGGCCTACATAAACCATTGTGTTTCTCTATGCTCAAGATTCCAAAACTAGGGGTGGGTGTTTGGCACAGCAGATAAGTCGCCATTTGTGATACCTGCATCCCATATCTGAGGGCCTGGTCCGTGTCCCACCTACTCTGCTTCCAATCCCTCTTCCTCCTATTGTGCACCCTGGGAGGTAGCAGGTGATGTCTCAAGTGCTTGGGTCCCTGCCACCCACTTGGGAGCTCTGGATTGAGTTTCAGCCTTTTGGCTTAAGCTGGCCCAGCCCTGGCTGTTAGAGGCATTTGAGATATGAACCAACAGATGTAAGATCTCTCTGCTCTGTTTTTCTACTTTTCTAATAAAATGAAAAAATATTTTAAAATTCCACAACAGAATAATGGGATGATAACACACTTAGCTCATAAAGTTGTAGAGATTAAATTAATACTTGTCAGGGCAGCCGTTATGGTGCAGTGGGTGAGCCTCTTGCCAGCATCCCACATTGAAGCGCAGCTTCAAGTCCTGCCTGCTCTACATCCGATCCAACTTCCTGCTGCTGCACCTGGGAAACCAGTGGATGAGGACCCAAGTGTATGGGCCCCTGCCGCCCATGTAGGAGACCAGGATGGAGTTCCTGGCTCCTGGCTCAGGCCCAGCTATCGCATCCATTTGGGGAGTGAACCAGCAGCTGGAAGAGCCCCCCTCCCCGACACTCTGCCTTTGAACGAAATGTTTTTGAGACAATTGTAAAAGCTCTGCGAGCACTCAGTAAGTGTTAGCTCTGCATTCAGGCAGGCAGGCAGTCTTCCCCTGGCTTCACATGATCTCATTTGTATTCATTTCCCCTTTGTCTCAGTTTCCCTGCTTTATTTTTGTTGTATGGCTTGCTTTGGGGAAGTGCTACCTCTGTTGTGTTTTGGAAGGAGATGAAGGGTGGATTAATGGTGTCCTTTCTCGCCACCTGTCTCCGCCAGGTTCTTCCACTTAGCCTTTGAAGAAGAGTTTGGAAGAGTCAAGGGTCACTTTGGACCTATCAACAGTGTCGCCTTCCATCCTGACGGCAAAAGGTGAGGACTGCACCCCGCTCCCACGCCCCGCTGTGCAGAGCAGCACCTGACTGGTCCCTGCCTCTTTCTCCAGCTACAGCAGTGGCGGCGAGGATGGCTACGTCCGCATCCACTACTTTGACCCTCAGTACTTTGAATTTGAGTTTGAGGCGTGAGAAGCTGGATCTCCATCCGGACAGGAAAGCTGCTCACAGAAATTCTGGACTCTGATAAATAAATTACTTTGTTAATAAATGGTTTCTGGGCAGATATTTTGTGGGGTCTGTTTTGTTTTCTTTTTTTCTTAAAGTTTGTTTATTTATTTGAAAGAGATTTTCTGTCCACTGATTCACGCCCCAAATGGCCACAACAGCCAGGGTTGGGCCACCCTGAAGCTAGGAGCCTGGAACTCTATCCGGGTCTCCCACATGGGTGCAGGGGTCCAAAGACTAGAGCCATCTCCTGCTGCTCTCCCAGGCGCGTTAGTGGAACAGCCAGGGCTTGAACTGGCGCCTGTATGGGGTGCCAGCATTGCAGGTGATGGCTTGACCTGCTGCACCACAACACCACCCCATCGCATCCTTTTCCCCTCTGTCACCCCAGCAAGCTGATGCCAGTCATGGATATCTTTATTATTTAGACACTTCAGTCTTCAGTATATGGGCTGCCTGGATCCAGGCACTGCATTTGAGGTCTGGAGGGGTCTCAGGAGGGGCTCAGCCACTGTCCAGGAGCCAGCACTCAGAGTTAGGGCTCAGGCTGAACCTTCTGTCTTCTCCCTGTCTGTCACTATTTGCCACACCTTCTCCCAGGCTGTCTCTGAGGGCTCGGGTGGGCGGGTCCAGCGCAGAAACAGGCCTGAGGAGGAGACGACTGGTGAGGAAGCCGGGCAGTGGGGACAGCTCCCCCAGGGGGAGAAGGTGGGATGGGAGGTGTCACCTTGCCACAACCGCAGGCTCTGGGGCTCCACAGAGGGCCAGATGGCTAAGGGATTGAGGGCATAGAGCGGGTTCCGGAGTTTCCGCTGCTCTTTCAGTTGGTTGAGCCCAGACCACAGCGAGTGGGTTCGCGTCCTCACTTCACACAGGCCCCTGTGGAGACAGGCAGTGAGTCTTCGGCGCCAGCTGTGCCCTCCAGTGTTCTGGGTGGGGGTGGCCCTGGTTAGTAGGGTGACAGCCACTTGGCACGTGACCTCTCCTTCCGGTCAGCTCTCGTACCAAGCACTAGAGTAAAGCAGGAAGGAAGCACAGTGCTGCTTCCTGAGTTCTGTTGAGAGGGGAAAAGCCAAGTAGCATAGAGGGGGCTCTAGGAGGGCCTCTGCCAGGGGACAGCCACGCTAAGGCATCTGTAGAAGGATCAGGGCGAAGGAGGCCAACAAAGATGGCAGTTTCCTGGCCTGGATGACCCAGGAGTAGCACGAGCGGGAAGATGGGGCAACAGGAGAAAAGCAAGTACAGTCCCCACCTTGGAGAGGAGTGAGCCCCTCTGTCTGCCAGATGAGCCAGAGATGGCTTCTGGGGCTGGTTGGGCTTATGGCTGGCTGTGCATTAAGCCTACTAAGTACAAAAATAAGGCCGGCGCCGCGGCTCACTAGGCTAATCCTCCGCCTTGCGGCACCAGCACACCGGGTTCTAGTGCCGGTCGGGGCACCGATCCTGTCCCGGTTGCCCCTCTTCCAGGCCAGCTCTCTGCTGTGGCCAGGGAGTGCAGTGGAGGATGGCCCAAATCCTTGGGCCCTGCACCCCATAGGAGACCAGGATAAGCACCTGGCTCCTGCCATCAGATCAGCGCGGTGCGCCGGCCGCAGCGCGCCTACCGCGGCGGCCATTGGAGGGTGAACCAACAGCAAAAGGAAGACCTTTCTCTCTGTCTCTCTCTCACTGTCCACTCTGCCTGTCAAAATATAAAAAAAAAAAAAATAAAAATAAATAAATACCAGTTTCTGCATGCCCACTGGGTGCCAGGCAAGGTGCTAAACTCCGGGTTATAACTCCGTTAATTGTCAGGATACCCTCCAGAGATGGTGGCTGCTATTGTGAGACTCGGAGCTTTGTGGTCACCCAGCAGGTGAGTGGAGCCAGGACGTCAGCTCAAATAATTTCACTCTACTTATCTCTATTTTATTGCTTCACTAGAATCAACCCTGCAAAGTCGTAGAGAGCTCCAGGAGCAACTTTTGACTTTTGCAACAACTTTCTCCCTTGGTCTTTGTTTTCAAGGCAGAAGTGTACTTGCTCTTGGCTACAGACAGAGTGGGCAGGCCTGAAGGGCTGGCCGTGGACCCATCTCTTTCTGGGTTTGCAGAAAGTAGGAGAACGTGTGAAGTTTGGAGGCAGCGGAGGGAAGGACACTTGAGAGTACACGCAAGAGAGAAACTGACGTGGAAGAGTGAGTTCTAAGGAGGCCGGGACCAGGGCATCTGCCCCTTTGCTGTGCCTTCCCTTGCCCCGCCTTGACACCCCCTCAGCTCACCTCTCCTTTTCGCTGTTGCAAAGGAAGCTGCCAAAGGGGGAGGCATAGGCGTGCTCAAAGAGCGCCAACAGCAGCCCCTCCCCAAATTCCAGTGACAGCGGGAACTGGCGACCCAGCTGCCACACGCAGTCGAGGAAGAGGAGAAAGGTGGGCGCCTCTTGCTTGGGGCGGGCGTGGGAGAAGGCCGAGTGGGCACAGCGCAGCTGGAAGGGGTGGCCGGCCTGGGGAGGGGGCAGAGTGATGGGCACAAGGAGGCAGGGGTTCTGGATGGAAGGGCAGGGCTGGGAAGGGGTGGCCACTTACCTGGATCCACTCGCGCTCCACCAGCTCCTGGAATCCAGCCATGGTCCGGCTCAAGGGATCCAGAATGAGTTGGGCGAGTGAAGTCACGAGCAGGGTGCTGTCCGTGCCTTCGGCCCCATGCACCAGGACGCAGGCTCCTTCCCTGTGGGCCCAGTGCTCGTCAAGAGCAGCTGAGTCCTTCCCCGCCGGGTGTGGCGGGACAGGGATAGCAAGGGCCCACTTCTCAGCTGCACTTGCTGTCTGAATCCTGGTTTTGTGCCGGGGGTTGGTAGCCCTTCTCATCCCACTCCTGCCCCATAGGCAGGGCTCTTACCTCTCCATGCCCTGGGCTGCCAGGCAGGCGGTGCCCAGTGCCTCCTTCACGTGTGCCAGCCAGCGGCAGCCCTCCAGCCGACTGAGCCAGCGGTCCATGCTCTGCTCCGGGTCCCCGCAGGCCTCCACCAGGCGCACAAAACTCTCCTGTAGGGGCCGCCCCCTGAGCAAATGAGAGTCTGGTCATCCTTCCCCCAGCCCAAGTTCTTGGTAAGAGCAGTGTGGGAGCAGGTGCTCCGGACCCATGAGGGAGACACAGAAGCCTCTGGAAGCCCCCGAGGGACACAGGACCCTTTGGGAGCCCAGTCTGAGGAACAAGAACCCAGTGCAGAGCTCCCGATCTTATGGGAACGATTCTGCAGCAAGCGTTTCCCAGGCCAGCTGGGGAGAGCTCGTGTGTCTGCACACGCAGCAGGGCACACAGCCCTCTGGGGAAGCAGAATGCCCTGGCAAGCTCCCAGCTCAACAGAAGTGTTACCACGTCCTTGAAGTTCTCCATCTGACGGGAGCCCCCGTCTGACAAGAGAAACACGACCCTCGGGGGTCTGCACCTGCTGCTACCTCCCAGAAGCTGCCCTGCTCAGTCACCGGTGACCTCCTCCCAGGAAATCCAGTGGATATTTCTTTTGGACCTGTTTTGCTCTGGCACTGCACTCCCTTCCGCCTCATCCCTCCACTCCCACTTCATACTCTAGACTTTTTTTTTTCTTTTAAGCTTTATTTATTTATTTGAAAGAGTTATAGACAGAGGTCTCCAATCTGCTGGTTCACACCCTGGATGGCTGCAATAGCCAGGGCCGGGCCGGGCCAGGCCAGGCCGAAGCAAGGAGCCAGGAGTCTCTTCCGGGTACAGGGGCCCAAACACTTGGCCCACCTTCCACTGCTTTTCCCAGGCCATTAGCAGGGAGCTAGTTTGGAAGTGGAGCAGCCAGGACCAGAACTGGTGCCCATATGGGATGCCAGTGTGGCAGGGGCAGCTTTACCCCCTACACCACAATGCTGGCCCCATTCTCTATACTCATCATGGTGAATGCTCAGCTCCCCACACAGGACAAGTAGTGAGGCCCTCTCTGCACCTATGCCCATACAATTCCCTGCACCTGGACTGTCCTCCCTCCTACGTCCTCGGGTCCCGCTAAGGCATCCTGTCCATTCCTCCATTCACCCATTCCTCTTCTGTGCCGCTGTTTCTCGCTCCACTCTGATTTCCACTCCCTTCCCCTCGCTCGTGTCTGGGCTGGCCGCCGTGGCAGCCCCTGTGCTCGGTGTTGGGTGAATAAGTGGTTAAGCAAGAGGCTTTTATTTTAGCTAAAGCAATCTGTTCTTAAAAAAAAAAAAAAAAAAAAAAAAAAAACTCCCTCAGGGGTGGGCGTTTGGCACAGAGGGTAAGAAGCCTCTTGGGACCCCCACATCCCATGTGAGATGAGTTGGAGTCCAGGCTCCACTTCCAACTGGACATTCCACTGCTGATGTGCACCCTGGGAGGCAGAGGTGATGAGGCGCAAGTACTTGGGTACCTGACGCGTGAGTGGGAGACCCGCCTCCAGTTCCAAGCCTGGCCCAGCCCCAACTGTTGTGGGCATTTGGAGAATGGACCAGTGGGTGGAAGATCTGTCTGCCTTTTCATAGGAATAAAAAGAAAGGGAGAGAAAAGATGAAAAAGAAGAATGTGCCCATTAAAAAACTTAAAAACCTCCCTCAGGACCTCTTTACCATCACCTGGAGACAGCAGAAACCTGCAGGTGTGTGTGTGTGTGTGTGTGCGCGCGCGCGCGCGGAGGTTGCTCCAGGCACAGAGGTTTGTGTGTGTAGCTTGCTCCAGGCACAGTTAAGTGCTAGAGGGTAATGCACTCTCCGTGGGATGTGCAAGGTTCCCAGCGCCTCCCTCAACTATGAGGAGCTCTGCAGGAGAGAGCCTGGAGAAGAGATAAAGGCCCCTTGCCTCTCCAGGGGCCGGTGCAGCCGTTTCCAGCCAGGGTAGGCGGCCTTGGCCTCCGTGCCGCCGCCAGTCATGCGGGCCTGTTTAGCAGCCTGGGCAGAGCGCGTGTCAATGATGAAGCCGCGGGCCCCAGGGCGAGCTCCCGCCAGCACAGCCCGCAGCAGCTCCTCGTCCTCGGCGCAGCGCCGCTTCTGGGGGCCGGTCAGGGGCTGGCTGGAGCGCAGCAGAGCCTACGGACGGGGACTCGGCTCCGGAAGCTGCACGCAGCCAGCCCACCATCAGGGACTCGGCGCAGGGGGCTGCACACGGGAGCGGGCTAGAGGAGGCAGGGGCGCGGGGACCTCCGGGGCAGAAGTCGCAAGGCCTCTGGCCGGGTCTCGCGGAGGGGAGGGACCCTATGAGGCCGTGGGCAGGTCCTGGGGCGACACAGAATGGATTAAGCTTCGAGGGGCGCAGCAGGCCGGGGGCGGGGCCGGGGCGGCAGAGGGCGGGGAAGGGGCGTGGTGGGGGCGGGGCTCACGGTGCCGTTGGGGGCGTGGTGGTAGCTGAGCACTGGGAAGCGACCTCCCTGGCGGAAGCGGGCGCTGCGCGCCAGGGCTTGGTCGTCCACCGAGCGAGGCACGATCAAGGCGCGGGGGTAACTGGGACACAAGCTGAAGTCCTCGTTCACCTCGCTCAGCCGCCACGCGTTGGTCTGTGGTGCAGGGAGGGGTGAGAGCCAGACCTAGGGCACCCAGTGAGTGCCCTGTCCCCGTCCCCCGCGCCCCTTCCTGGCCGGACCCCGAGGGCCCCTCGACCGCGCCCACCTCGCGAGCTACTCGCTTGTAGTAGCCCTCGGGCGGGTGGACGTGCCAGGCGTCGCCCAGTCTGAGACCCTTGGGACGGTAGAAGAACGGAAAGGAGGTGATGACCGATTCCAGAGAGGACAACGCCTGGGGAAGGAAGGCAAGGGCTCTGGGAACTGTCGCAATCGTCCCCACGCCGCCCTGTCCAGCCCTGGCTCAGCTTCCGCCCTTCCAGGACCGCAGGGCACCCTGCGGCCCCCTGTGCCCCGGGCTAGCGCTGGACGCGGAGCTCCTTGCGCACAGCAGCCCCCATGGACTGCCCTCCGCACGGCTGGGGGTAGCTGCAGGGCAGCCCCCGGCACACCTCGATGGAGCGGGCGATATCCAGCGTCGCCTCCACGCCCTCGATGTCCAGCTGCAGCACCCGCAGGTCCTTACAGCGCAGCGTGATGGTGCCCGAGTCTCCCGCGACCCTGGGGGAGGGACGGGCCCAAGCTCAGCGTCTCCCGCCCAGCCTGGGGCGAGGAAACGCGCTGTCGGGCCGGAGAGCGCCGGCCGCCCCTGCGCCTCCCTGCCCCCTCCGCTCCGCGGCCGCGGGGGCGCCCCCGCCACGTCTCACCGCTTCTCGATGGAGTCCACGCTGCGCAGCAGCAGCATCCACAGGTCCGGACTCGCCTCGGTCCCCGGGGACAGCAGCAGGTGGTGGCTGGTGACGCACAGCGTGCCGCGCAGCGGGGGCGCCTCTGGGCCCCGCTGGAGCTTGGCTTGGGCCCGGCTAGTGCGGATCAGCTCCGAGAACTCCATCCCGCGGGCGGGGTCCCGGGAGCCTAGCAGGACCGGCTCTGGGAGCGCGAGGCGGGACGGGCGCGGGCTTCGAAAGGGACTGGAACTGGCTGGGCAGCTGGCCACGCCGGCAGGACAGCTGTTAAGGAGGCCCCTTTGGAGGACGGGGTCTCCCAGGAATTCTCCCTTCGCTTGCCACCATCTCTTAGCGGGGCCCCTGGGCAGGGCCTGTTAAGAAAACCTCACTTTCGTCATCAGTGAAATGGGAAGAGCCATCTGGCCGGAAGCCTGGGTCTCGGGAGTCACTGCGGTTTTCGTCCTTTTAAAGCTCAGGGGTGCTGGCGCGCTCCCCGGCGTAGTACCAAGGAGACAAAGTCAGCCATCTCCTCCTCTGTCCCCCCCGGGAATGGCTGGAAAGTGTGGGTGTGACTGGGAACTGCCTACTTCCCCCCACACCCCTGAGCTTGGGTGGGGGAAATCCCTTGGTCCACCTTAAATGCAAGCAGCTGTGTGGCTGGCTCCCCTCCCCCTCCACAGCTGGAAGTGCCCCCATTGCTGGCCACCCCAGCCTTTACCATTCCATCCTGACGCCCAGGCAATGCCCTGGGCCCCAGAGAATGCCGTGGCAGGTTCTGTGTCTGGCAGGAGACACCCCTAAGCCAGTAAAGCCACCATGGGGTTTCAACTGACCTAATGGAGGACTCAGCCACCCACCCATCTTCCCTACAGTTTTTTCATTTCTTTTCCTTAAAATTATTTATTTACTTATTTTATTTGAAAGGCAGAGAGACAGAGAGAGCACTTCCATCCTCTGGCTCACTCCCCCACCTGCCTGCCACAGCAAGGGCTGGGTCAGGCCAAAGCCTGGGGCAAGGAACCCATCTGGGTCTCCCAAGTGGGTGGCAGGGACCCAAGCGCTGCCTCTCAGGGTGCCCATTAGCAGGAAGCTGGTCTGATGTGGAGGCACTGGGACTAGAACCAGACACTCAGAAATGTGACCCAGGTGGGTCCCTAAAGGCCATGCTGAATGCCCGCCCTTCCTTTTTCATTTCTTCAGCACTGATGCCCACCCTGTGCTGAGTGCAGATTACTAAGAAGAAAAAGACCAACTCCAACCTTCAAAGGGCCTGGGGCTGGCACTGCGGCGCAGAGGCCTGGGCTGCTGCTTGCAATGCCAGAGTCCACCTCAGAGGGCTGGTGGAGTCCTGGTTGCTCTCCTACTGACCCGGCTTCCTGCTGATGTCCCTGGGAAGGCAGCAGATGATGGCCCAGGTACTGGGTCCCCTGCCACCCATGTGGGAGACCAAGATGGAGTTCCTGGCTCCTGAGTTCCACTTGGCCCCATCCTAGCTGTTGTCACCATTTGGGGAATGAACCAGTGAGAGGAAGATCTCTCTCTCTCTCTCTCTCTCTCTCTCTCTCTCTCTCCCACTGCCTTTCAAATAAATAAATCTTAAAAAATAAAATGTGGGAGGGCCTTCTAGTCCCAGACATCTGTTTGCATTTTTAAAAACTTAGATTAAAAAGTCGTTTTGCGGTTCGTCCTTCACGGTGGCTTTCTCTCTTTGCGCAACGCCTGCAGCCTTTCTCTCCGGCACAGTGGCTGTGGCCGTGGCCATGGCGGCACATAGGTGCTGGGTGTTCGGACGCAGTGGAGTGAGGGTTTTGGTGGGTCCAGGGGTCGTTCCTGCTCCTGTTTCTTCACACTTGGTCCCAGACGTGTGTGTGTGCGTCACAGACAGCATGTGCAACAGATACATGCAAAGACGTTTCAAATGAAAAAAAGGTGAAATCATAGATGTGATGTAGGCAGGCAGATAGGATAACACTGGTTAGGTTTGTGAGCTGGAAGACCACACCTTCACCATGCCCGCAGTGTGATCTCATTCCCTACCTGACTACACCTATGCACCCCCCTCCAACCAGACTAAATAACCACTCCCCTTTGGAAGTAAATAAAAGGTCTGTAACTCGGGTGGACCCAGCCTTTTTTTTTCTTCCTGCCCCCTCCCCACCATGGACCTCAGTTGCCCTTGCTGCCCACGCCTTCGGGGCACATGGCCTTAAGGTCACCTACACTGCTAGTAGTAGCTGCTTTTTTTGACAGGCAGAGTAGACAGTGAGAGAGAGAGAGAGAGAAAGGTCTTCCTTTTTTCCGTTGGTTCACCCCCCACTCAATGGCCGCCACGGCTGGTACGCTGTGGTCAGCACACCACGCAGATCCAAAGCCAGGAGCCAGGTGCTTCTCCTGGTCTCCCATGGGGTGCAGGGCCCAAGCACTTGGGCCATCCTCCACTGCACTCCCGGGCCACAGCAGAGAGCTGGACTGGAAGAGGAGCAACTGGGACAGAATCTGGCGCCCCGACCGGGACTAGAACCCGGGGTACTGGCGCCACAGCTGCTTTTAACAAAAGCCTTGCTGCACGTGGCTCGCTGCTCGGTATGGCCCTAATTTAATCTCTGGACTTTTCTTTCCCCCTTAAATCCCTTACTCTGCTTTGCATTTCTCTCACTGAATAAAAAGTCTAAAAACTTACCATGCCGCCTGATCTGTTTGAGCCAGTATTCAGAATTATTCTCTGAATTCATGGCAAGAACCCACACAGCTTATTAATTTGGGGAAATTTTTTTTTTTTTTGACAGGCAGAGTGGACAGTGAGAGAGAGAGACAGAAAGAAAGGTCTTCCTTTTGCCGTTGGTTCACCCTCCAATCGCCGCCGCGGTAGGCACGCTGTGGCCGGCGCACCGCGCTGATCCGATGGCAGGAGCCAGGTACTTATCCTGGTCTCCCATGTGGGTGCAGGGCCCAAGGACTTGGGCCATCCTCCACTGCACTCCCTGGCCACAGCAGAGAGCTGGCCTGGAAGAGGGGCAACCGGGACAGGATCGGTGCCCCGACCGGGACTAGAACCTGGTGTGCTGGCGCCGCAAGGCGGAGGATTAGCCTAGTGAGCCGCGGTGCCGGCCTAATTTGGGGAACTATTAATAAGCAAATTGGTTCAGATGGACTCCCATAATATAAACATAAAATCGGAACCACTGTATGAAACCGGACATGAAAAATGAAAAAAGCACTGATCATAAACTTTCAGACTGGTGTCCTCGGCAGGGGTGAGAATTCGGTAGCAAAGCAAATGACCGGGGCCTCCCATACATACTGAGCCGGAAACTCCGGGGTGGACCCAGCAATCTCTTTTAGTAAGCTTTTCAGGTGCTTCTGATCTGGGCTAAAGTTTACAAAAAGGTGAAACTGATCTGCGCTGTCAGGAGTGAGGACAGCGCCACCCTTAGGAAGGCAGTGGCGTGGCAGGAGTGCGGGGAGTTTTCCTGGGTGTGACAGCACGCTGGTTGTTGGATCTGAGGTGTGATAGGTTTGGGAGACCTCACAAGCCTTATGTTTATGCTACGTGCATTTTGCTGTGTTATATTGGAATACAAAGTTTGAAGCAGGGCACTGCTCTGGCTGATGCCCTGGGAGGAGCCAGGAGAGGGAGCCCTAGGGGCCCACGCACAGCTCTGGCCTTCCTCTGCAGGCAGCCCTGGAGGAAGCCACAAGGAATCGGAAGCCTCTTTAGAGCTTGAAATCAGCGATAGGTACCCAACAGAGGCCCAGGGATGGTCAGTGACTTGTCCAAGGTCCCACAGAACCAGACGCTGGTCCCATGCGGAAGGGCTGGTGTCCTGTCTGAGGACCAGGACAGCTGGTCGGTCTCCACCCTGCTCTTGGGTCCCTTAACCTGGGCTTTGGGCGGAGGGCCAAGATGCTGGTGTGAATGATGCTTTTCTTATCCTGGAGCGACTTCCTTTCTGGGAACTGGGTGTCTCCTTCTGGGCAAAGACAATTAAAAAATCATCCAAGGGGCCAAAAGAGCAGGGCCCCTCCTGCTCCCGCCGGATGGGCATCACGTGGCTCTCGGGGGAGCAACCCAGGAAAATTCCAGCCCCTGCACACTCGGCCCTGCTCGCACAGCCCAGCACACGCCGCCTCCTCGGCCCACCTTGAACATTCACCATCGAGCCCTCTCCCTGGCACGGTCTTTTCACTCTTGGTTTCTGCCACCATCCCCTCCCTGGGCAACACTGCCGGGTCCCTCACCTCAAACCCACCATGTCGCTGGGGCCACTGAAGTTCCAGGCAGTGGGCGAGGATGACGACGACCACGACGAGGAGGAGAGCCTGGACTCTGTGAAGGCACTGACGGCCAAGCTGCAGTTGCACACCCGGCGGCCCTCGTACCTGGAGTGGACGGCCCGGGTCCAGAGCCAGGCCTGGCACGGGGCCCAAGCTAGACCTGGCCCCGGGGCATCTGGGGCCATCTGCGGCTTTGACTCAATGGACTCCGCCCTTGAGTGGCTTCGAGGCCAGCTGGTAAGTGTGGTGAGGCCCGCAGCCTTGCTTGGGGCCTCCGGGCCAGTCCTTGTTAGGGCCTGAGACTATGGGTGTAGGGAGGGGACAAGAAGGGACCCTAACCCCAGCAGACGCCTACAGCTGTGTCCTGGAGCTGACTGCATTCTCACCCCGACATATGCAAAGATAAAGACGTCCCGGCTCCAAGATTCCGCTCAGCGGATCTGGGAAGGGGCCCTAGGCATCTGGACCACTAGTGTGGAGCAGGAGCTGAGACATGGGGAGAGATCGAGCTGGGGTGAGAGGCGGCTAGGACCACACCACCCGCGCAGGGGTCTGGAGGGTTGGCAGGAAGGGAGGAATGGGGCTGAAGGCCGAGGGCTGCTCCGGCGGGCTCACGCCCCCTGTCGGCCACAGCAGGAGATGCAGGCGCAAGACCGGCAGCTGGCAGGGCAGCTGCTGCGCCTCAGGACCCAGCTGCACCGGCTGAAGATGGACCAAGCCTGTCACCTACACCAGGAGCTGCTGGACGACGCCGAGCGGGAGCTGGAGCCTGGGGCGGGCCTGGCCCTGGCTCCACCACTGCGGCACCTGGGCCTCACGCGCATGAACATCAGCGCGCGCCGCTTCACTCTGTGTTGAGCCGCCCTCCCAGGGAGGGGGGGGGGACTTTCCCAGGCTGCCTGTGGAGAGTTCAGACCCCCAGGCTCCTCCATAAATGCTGTCCCTGTTTCCATCAAGGTCTCAGCCGTGGTTTGTGCAGCCCAAGGTCGCTGCCCGGCTGTGCTCTGTTGCTGGGCCCCCGGGGTTCTTGTGCAGGAGCGGTGGCCTGGCGCGCCTTGGGCTTGGAGAGGGACCCCCGGCGCCCTTCCCCCCAAAGCTCCAGTTCTGTTTCTTTGTCATATGGGGAGATCAGAAGTGGGAAAGAACTTAACATCCTGAGTCATGTCCCTGGGAGGAGACTTAGGTGAAAGAATGGGACTCTGGTGGCCTGGGTTCAAAGGCTCCTCCTTGCACTTCAGGCCTTGAGGAGGCCCCTTAACCCCTGTCCTCTGCTTTCTGAGATGGAGATGCTGGCTCTCACTCCGCAGGAAGCTGGATGTGTCGCGAGTGCGTGCCTGCACAGGGAACACTCAGTACCCGTGACGCTGGCGGTGACGGTGCGTGCCCGCGGAGGCCGGGAGACGGGCCCAGCGCTGCTCCCTTGCACACGGCGGGGGACCGATGGGCCTGCACCTGGCCCGGAGGCCCCGCTCTAGCTTTTTGCTTTGTGCCTCGTGGCCTCTGTTTCCGTGTGACACTCTTTGTCTCACTTTCCAACTCAGGCTTCCTCTTGCCCCCACCCATTTCCTGCCCCCCCCCCCCCCAGCAGCTGAGGTGCGCACAGCATCAACTTCCACCTCACAAACCCCAACAGCGTTCTGAGGCTCCCCTCCCCCCGCCTGCTGCCGACGAAGCTTTGGAGGCGCTGCCGGAGATGCATTTGGACTTTCCTCCTGATGGGGTCAAGGCCCGGTTCTTCTTTATTTTTAATAAAGCTGGAGACACCACAATACTTGATTTTTTTCCCCCAGAGTTATTATTTATTTGAAAGGCAGAGTGACAGAGAGAGAGAGAGAGAGAGAGAGAGAGAGAGAGAAAGAATCTTCCATCCACTGGTTCACTCCCTAGAGACTGCAATGGCCAGGGTGGGGGGCCAGTCTGAAGTCAGGAGCCCAGAACTCCATCCAGGTCTCCCATGAGGGTGGCAGGGGCCCAGATACTCGGATGATCTTCCACTGCTTTCCCAAGCACATTAGCAGGGAGCTGAATCAGAAGCAGAGCAGCTACGACTTGAACCGGCACTCATATGGGATGCTAGTGTTGCAGGCAGCGGCTTAACCTGTTTGCTCCAGAGCATCGGCTCCCAAGGCCCTGTTCTGGGTCTTGCTGAACCTCCTGGGTCTTGCTGGACCTCCTCCTATCACTGGTGACGTGGCCCTCAGCCCACAACGGGTGCCACCCTCCGCCTGCCCTCAGGAAATGAAGGTTCGGGGCGTCCCTGCTGCTCCTGACAAGGTCCTTGCCTCCTGCCTGCAGCAGATAGTATGGCCGGTCTGCTGCTGTGCCTGGGCGCCTGGGCAGCCGTGTGGATTCTGTCTTCCACCTGTTGCAGGAGATGGCGCCAGGTCCCGCACTGCCACCAGGCACTGTGGCCTTGCTGCTCCTGCATCAGAGGTGTCGCTGTACTCCCCACCGCCCTCCAGGGGCTCTCTGCCCTCTCCAAGGCGTGGGGTTGTCTGCCTGCCTGCCTGTTGTCCTGTGCACTGTCTGTAAGGTAGGCAGCCTCCCCCAAGCCTACCCTCTGACTGCAATTTGGCTTTTGTGTCCTGAGACACCTGGGTCTGGTCCTGCGGGCGCCCTGTAGCAGCCACTGGGGCCCGGCGTGCACCCATGACGTGTGTGGTCTTCTTTCCGACCCTGGTGGGATGTTGCCTCTGCTGAGTCTGTGATGTTACGTTTGCTGTCCGATCGAAGCCAAAAGGTTATTCAGGCTGCTTGCCTCCTGTTCAGTGGGATCAAAGGCTGCCCTTGACCCTCCTGGAGGGCAGCAGGGCAGGTCCTTTAAATGCCCCTACCTCACCTTAATTTTTTTTTAAATGCCATATTTTAGAGTGGCTTTTTTTTTTTTTAAAAGAGTCACACACACACACACACACAGATCATCCATCCACTGGTACCCTCCCCAAATGGCTGGGTCAGGCTGAAGCCAGGAACAAGGAACCAGGAACTCCACCCTGGTATCCCACGTGGGTGGCCATCATGCACTGGATCAGAAATGAGGCTTTAGGACTCAAATGGGCAGCCAGGACACAAGCTGGTCTTCCCCTGGAACGCCACAGCGCCGGCCCCTCCCCATAACTTTAAATCTCCAAGTGCCACTACCGAGTGAGCAGGGTCTGGTCTTGGGATGTCTGAGACCCCCGGGGTGGAGGGGTAGGGAGCCGTGGTGGCAGGAAGCCTGGGGTGTTGGAGGCTTGTGGTTGGGCTGCTGGGGCCCGGTTGGCTGTGAAGGCCTCGGGAGGCAGGAAGTCAGGGTGGAACGTGGGCGCAGGGCGGCAGGTGGTGGCGGCGACGAGGGGAGCTGCTGCCGCGGCTGGGCAGCCGGGCTGGACTGGGAGGACCATGTGAATGGGGCCAGAGGGCTCCCAGGCTGGGCAGGTAAGGAGTGCGGGGAACCGGGAGGCCTGGCGGTGCGTGGGGCCAGGCCCTGCACGAATGCAGCACTCTTTCAAACCAGGAGAGAAGAGCCTGCAGGAGGTCAGGCGGGGGCTTGGGCGGTGAAGCCAGCCGCCAAAGCTCTAAAGCCAGGGGCTCTTGTCTCGGCCCCACCTCCCTGGGGCGTGCTGCCGGCAGATCCGCTGCGCGGACATCAGGTATCACTAAGCCCTTTGGGAGCCATCCAGGCTGGCATTTTGTCCTGTGAGGATGAGGCTCCAGGCACCCGGAGAGGGCCAGACAGCTGCCCACAGACTGTCAGCAAAGCAGTGGCAGAGTCTAGGCTGGGACCCTGCACCCCCCATGATGGAGCAGGGGACCCCAGGAATTCTTTTAGTTCCTGGGACAGACCTCAGAAGAAAAAATTTCCTGAAAGAGAGAGAGGGAGAGAGAGGAGGCACCTAGGGCTCCGAGAAGAGATGCTAGCCTTGGCGACTGTCGCGGCTGGATGGAGTGGGGCCTCTGCATGGGGCAGGGGACAGCGAGGGGAGACTGGTCATCTGGGATGAAATCTCTGGGAGCACTGGTTCCGTCAGACTCTGGGAAGCTTGAGGCGACAGATGAGGCTGGAGAGGGAAGAGGAAGGACTATTTTTATCCAGACAGAGTGTAGGTGACCCGGAGCAAGGGACTTCTGACCTCACAGCTGGAAAGCGGCCATGCCTGCCCTTGCCAAGGGTCGCAGCGTGCTGGCCTCTCCTGCTGCAGCCCCGGCGGCAGGGGCAGGGGCAGGGGGTCTTGCCTATTCCTGCTGCAAACCCCAGGGAGGTGGAGACCCAGGGAGGTACCCTCAGCTGCCTGCCACCCCCTCGCTTTCTAACTCTGAGCCTGCAGATCTGGGGGGCAGTCCCCACCCCAGCCGACTTTCCAGGCTTCTCTGCCTCACTGGAGCTTCTCCTGACACACACTTTCCGCCTCGATAGCCTGTCCTTGCCTGTCTCCAGCTACAAGGCCTGTGGCCTCTTGTGGGGGCTGGGGCTGGGGAGCCCACTAGCTCTCCCCAGGGTGCTGGGGGGGTGCCCATCCGCCACTGGACAGGCACGCACTGTCCCCTCCACCTGCCCTGTGCCGACAGCCAGCTCAGACAGGGTCTTGGGGCTCAAGGTCAAAGGCTCTTCTCCAAGAAAGGGCCAAGTGGAGAGGAGCAGAGAACAGTCTGAGGGGCCCAAGGGGCTGGGGTGGGGGAAGGGGAGAGGAGGCTTCCCTCCAGGGAGCTGAAAAGCTTCTGGGAATTCTGAGGACAAAAGCCCGTTCTGGAGAGCAGCTAAGAGGTGAAGCCAAGGCTGCGATCCCTGGGTCCTGTTCCTTGCGAACTGTGGGGGTAGAGACCTCAGAGCAAGGCCGAAGGTAGGGGAGCCCCTGGGTGTGGTGTGGTGTGAAGATCACGCAGTTTGGGGTCAGGCAGATCTGAGTACAATTCCGGTTCTGCCATTTCCTTGAGTGAGCTCACCCCTCTGAACTTCAGTTTGCTTCTCGGTAAAACGGCCACAGCAAGCCCCTCCCTGTGCAGTGCTGCTGGGGCGCTGTGGCCCTGGAGGTGCGGAGCAGGTGCTTTGGGAAGGTTAGGCACTCCCTGCCTCCTGAAGATGGTGCACAAGCAGCACTGCCCGTGTCCAGAGCGTGCCTACTGGGGACCTTGGCAGGACCGTGCACCGCCCGTTCCCTCACCCTTGCAGTGTGGCTTTGCTTGCTTCCTGTACAGGGTGTGAGAACCCAGGCAGGCCGGGTTCCGAGTTGGGCCAGAGAGTCTCCCTTGGCAACAGGTCCCTCACCTAGACACACAGGCGCGCACGCGCACACACACACACATGCCCTCTCCACCCTGACCATTGTAGGAAAACACATCTGTGCAGGTATGTCAGCCACAGGGGCAGGGATGACACAGATGACACAAGCTGGGCCCTACAAATTCTTAAAAAAATATATTTATTTGAAAGAGTTACGCAGAGAGGTAGAGAGACGTCTTCCATCCAGTGGTTCACTCCCCAGTGGCTGAAAGACCAGAGCTGAGCTGATCTGAAGCCAGGAGCCAGGAGCCAGGAGCCAGGAGCTTCTTCCGGGTCTCCCACATGGGTGCAGACCCAAGGACTTGGGCCATCTTCTACTGCTTTCCCAGGTGCATTAGCAGGGAGCTGAATTGGAAGTGGAGCAGCCGGGACTCGAACTGGCACCCATATGGGATGCCAGCGCTGTAGGCCAGGGCTTTAACCCACTGAGCCACAGCGCCAGCCCCGGATCCTACAAATTCATGCACATCCTCCAGTAGACAGCTTCAAGGTCAAGCTCACTGCAGCCAAAGTAATTCTGGGCCACTGGTGTGGTGGGGATGGGGGCTTGCAGGACCAAGACACCATCCAGGAATGTGGCCTCAGACAAGCAAACCCGGTGTTGGTTACAAAGCACTGAGCTTTGTGTTTCCAATGCTGGCACCAAGGCACCTGGAAAGTGAGGGCTCTGGAGCCCGACCTACTGGCCTCAGCTACACACTCTGTCCCCTGCGCACATCCAGAGCAGCCCGAACCCAGCAAATCTCTGGAAGTCTCCCTGGAGAACAGCCTGAGCCATCTGCTCAGACTCAGGGTGTCCCAGAACCTTTTGTTCCTGTGTCCCTTATTCCATGGCCACCCCACTCGAGACAAGGACAGGAGGGGCAGGGCAGGGCAGCCTGGGGAGTTGAGAACTCCTCAAACGATGGTGTCTCCTGGCAGAGTTTTTGTGTTGGTGGTGGGTTTGTTGCTTTAGATTTTTTTTTTTCAATTATAAAATTAGCACATGGCTATTTTGAAAAACCCTAACGGCACAGAGGCATATAAAGAAGTACCCGAAATACAGCCAGCCCCCTCCATTCCCACTGCGGGGACGTGCTCACCGAGGCCGGCTTCGTGTGCGCCTTTGCAGATGTCCCTTTGTGTGGCCCTGAGAAGCCGTTAGGAACCGGAGTCTCGGGAACCAGACAGATCAGGTTCAGCTCCATCACTCATCTGTTTATTATGAGGGCTCAGGCGAATCACGTTACTGGGTTTGGCCCTCGGGTTCCGCATCTGTAAAATGGGGATAATAGCACCTACTTCATAGGATTATTACCAGAATTACATGAAGCAATGCAAATGAAGGCATAAGAGAACCCTCCATGTACAGCGATTCAGACGCAAATGGACATCTCCTCTGCATTTTGTTCTCTGGGATATCTTACTATGACCTCATCCTTTTTTAACAGTTTTAGCTAAATGTTAGCTTGGTCAATGGGAAATGGAGGTAATTTTGAGATGCTGCTTCCTGGAAAGTATTGCTGTTTTGTGTGGCTGTGTTGTTGAGAGTCACAGATATTACTGCTCAGCCAGCTACGGAGAGGCAGGACAGCTCCCTGCAAAGTGCAGAGAGCCGCTGGAGGGGACCCATCTGCACACAGGGCAGAGCCAAGCGGTGGGGACCTCTCTGCTCAGCTGTGTGTCCTCAGCTCTGTGTCAGAGCCTGCCTCATAGCAGGTACCCGTATGGTAAATTATTTATTGATTATTTGAAAGGCAGAGTGACAGAGTGGGAGAGACGGAGAGAGATTTTTCATCTACTGGTTCACTCCCCAAATGGCTGCAATGGTCCAGGCTGGTCCATGTTTAAAGCCAGGATCCAGGAGCTTCATCCGAGTCTCCTATGTGGGTGGCAGAGGCCCAAGCATTTGGGCCATCTTCTGCTGTCTTCCTAGGCACCTTAGCAGGGAGCCGGATTGGAATCAGAGGAGCTGGGACTCAAATCTGTACTCCCACGTGGGATGCTGGCCTCACACATGGTGGTTTTCCCAACTGCGCCGCAATGTCAGTCCAAGATTTTAAAAAATCTCTTAAAAACTATTTATTTATTTGTTTGTTTGAAAATCAGAGTGGCAGAAAATAAGAGAGAGAGAGAGAGAGAGAGAATGAATCTTTGATCTGCTTGTTTACTTTCCAAATGCCCACAACAGGGGCTGTTGGAGCTCCAGACTCGGGTTTTGGCTGGCAGCAGCCCATTGAGGCCATCTGGGTAGTAAACCAGCATATGGAAGATTTTTCTTTCTCCCCCTCTGCCTTTCAAATAAATAAATAAATAATTAAATCTTTAACAAAATGCCCCCCACAACCAGGGCTGGGCCAAGCTGAAGCCAGGAGCCCGGAACTCCATCTTCAGCGCCTACGGACCTTTAAATTTTTGTGAATAGACTGGCCCATTAAGGAAGCTGGGGCTCCTCTAATTCCACAACAGAGGCCTAAGTCTAGAGTTATCTCTCACAGTGCAGACTTTCCCAAAACGTGGCCTGTATGCCTCTCAGGGATATGAGGGATTTTAAGGGACAATGGGTGAATCTTTACAAATGTTAATGTCTGTGATTATTCTAAAGTGCAGGGATGTGTGACTTCTATTTATGGCCCATGATCTTGGATTTCCATTTATGGTAGTGATGTTTCCATATTAAAGGTGAAAAAGTGGTCTGTGGAAGTGCTAAAAACCATGAAGAAAAAGAAAAACTGTTGATCATTTTCGGCTGGAAAATGTTTAAGTCTGTTATAATGAAAGGTTCATGGTAGCTTCAAGTAGCAATTATTCCCACTTACTTAGTCCTTAATATGTTCCAAGCACCATGTTGAGCATTTTACTATATGCGATAATCTACATATTACATATAAGGCTCATAATAGCCCTAGATGTGGGTCCCATTTATTTAAGAGACCAGAGAGTGGGGAAGAGAGAAAGAGAAATAGGTTCCCATTCCCTGGTTTACTCCCCAAATGTTTACAATGGCTGGGGCTGGACCAGGGCCTAAACTGGGAGTCAGAAACACAATCCAGGTCTCCCATGCGGGTGCTAGGAAACCAATTACTGAGACATCACTGCTGCATCCCAGGACATGGCAGAAAGCTGGAGTCAGGAGCCAGGGCCCCCTATGTGGGACTTGGGCATCAACTGTGTGTGTGTGTATGTATGATATGTATGTATGTATCATATCTATAAATATATATATTTTGGACTTGGCCATCCTAACTTGTAGGCCAAATGCCCCGCTGTGGGTCCTATTTTTATTCCCATTTTGAAGAAGATGGAACTGAGGAAGGCTCAGGGAGTCCTAGTAACCAGCCCAGAGGCCCTCTGCCAGTGAGCGATGGGGAAGCCTTGGGATTGAACGTGGGTTACCAAGACACGAACATTCAGGAAGCAGTGTGGACTATTAAGCAGTGAGTAAGATTCCATCCTGAATAAACTCTCATGATGCAAAACATACACAGAGGTACCCAGGGCAAGGGACTCACTAAAAGAAATTTTTAAGTATATACACGTTCCTGCCTGGAGGAGTTTTGCTAAAATACCATTTAGAGTCGGGACTCTCCAGCCTATGTGTGACAATAATCAACCAGCACACTCAGTTCTGTGTTCAAACCTCTCCCAATCTATGAAAATTAATCCATGTTGTTTGCATCTAAAAAAAGACTTTTCTTGTCCTCTACGCTAAGAGACAAGTTCATTTGAACATAGTATTATATCAGGAAGGAACATATGAAAAAGGAGGAAGGGGTAGGCATATCAGAGTGTGATTTGAGTCCTGGCTGTTCCACTTCCAATCTGGCTTCCTACTAATGCACCCTGGGAGGCAGCAGATGATGGTCAAGTACTTGAGTCGCTGCCATGCATGTGGGGAGCCTGGATGAAGTTCCTGGCTCCTGTCTGCGGCCTGGTCCAGCTGTGGCTATTATGGGCACTTGGGCAGTGAACTAGTGGGTAGAAGATCTCCCTTTCTCTCTGTTCCTCTCTCAGTTGCTCTGCCTTTCAAATAAGAATTTTTTAAAAAAAGAAAGAGAGAAAAAGGAGGCAACCCAAGACATATCCCTGATTTTTTTTTTCACATCCCTGATTTATCCACCAGAAATTAGTCCCATGCCTGCTAACCCTGATTTCTGAGTATTATGGTGAAGATCCTGTGTGGACGTCCACAGCTAAGCTCTTATCGAACATGTGCCTTTGCAGATAACCAAATCTTAGCCAGAAGCAAAGACCAAAAGAGTGTTTTAAATGATTTTTTTCTTTAAAGAATTTATTTATTTATTTATTTATTTATTTATTTTGACAGGCAGAGTGGACAGTGAGAGAGAGAGAGAGAAAGGTCTTCCTTTACCGTTGGTTCACCCTCCAATGGCCGCTGCAGCTGGCGCTTTGCGGCCAGCACACCGCGCTGATCCGATAGCAGAAGCCAGGTGCTTCTCCTGGTCTCCCATGCGGGTGCAGGGCCCAAGCACTTGGGCCATCCTCCACTGCACTCCCAGGCCACAGCAGAGAGCTGGCCTGGAAGAGGGGCAACCGGGACAGAATCCGGCGCCCCGACCGGAGGATTAGCCTATTGAGCTGCAGTGCCAGCCAAGAATTTTTTTTTTATTTGAAAAGTAGAGTGACAAAGAGAGAGGGAGAGACAGAGAGATCTTCCATCTGCTGCTTCACTCCCTAAATGGCCCACAGGGGCTAGAGGTGGGCCAGGCTGAAGTCAGGAGCTTGAAACTCCTTCCTGGTCTTTGACACAAGATGCAGGGGCCCAAGGACTTGTGCCATCTTGAGCTGACTAGGAAGTGGAGCAGCTGGAATTTGAACCAGCACTCCAATATGGGATGCCAGAGTGGCAATTGGTGGCTTAGTCCACTGCGCCACAACGCAGGCCCCTTAAATAATTTCTGACAGATTTTGCTACAAAGTGGGCCAGAGTACATAGTCTTAACCTGTCTATTCTCAATGTAAAGAATTGGCCCAAGCAGCTCATGCAAGAATCTGATGCACAACCAACAGACTATTCAATAAATCAGTATGTCTATGGTTAGGGTAGGAAAATTGTTGCTAGCTTGCTTTTTTTTTTTTAAGGGACAAAATAGATTCTAGGCCCTGCCAGACAACGTACTGTCTGTGGAGCTGATAAAAATGACTCTGCCAGAATCATGATATGATTTCTTAACAGTCCTGAGATTAGAATATCTAGTACATGAGTTTCCCATAGCCTGAGATTTTTAAAATTTATTTATTTACCTATTTAAGATTTATTTATTTATTTGAGAGGCAGAGTTACAGACAGGGAGAGAGAGATCTTCCATCTGCTGATTCACTCATTCCCCAAATGGCTACAGCTGCCAGAACGGGGCTGATCTGAAGCCAGGGTCCAGGAGTCTCCCCCGGGTTCCCCATGTGGGTGCAGGGGCTCAAGGACTTGGGCCATCTTCCACTGCTTTCCCAGGCTGTTAGCAGGGAGCGAAATTGAAAGTGGAGCAGCTAGAACTCAAACCAGTGCCTATATAGGACGCTGGCGCTGCAGGCAGAGGCTTAACCTACTATGCCACAGCGCCGGCCCCAGGGATTTAAAAAAATCAATCGCATGCCATTTGACCAGGGCCACTGTGTGTGTTGAGCAGGTGGGTACTGTGGAGAAGGACAAGAAAGGGCGGGCAGGGGTGGGCATTGTGACTCCGTGGATTAAGTCCTGGCTTGGGATGCCTACATGCCATATTTCAGTGCCACTTGGAGTCCCCGCTGTTCCACTTTCAATCTGCTCCCCGCTAATGCACCCTGGGAGGCAGCAGGTGATGGTCTAAGTACTTAAGTCCCTGCCGTCCATGGGGGAGACCTGGATGAAGTTCCTGGCTCCTGTCTTTGGCCTGGTCCAGCCCTGGCTGTTGTAGGCATTTGAGGAATGAACCAGCACCTAGGAACTCTTTCTCTCTCATCTTGCCTTTCAAGGAAGTAAATAGATCTTTTATTTTTTTTAAAGGGGGTGAATAGTGCTGGTGTTATAGCACAGCAGGTTAAGCTGCTGCTTGCAATGCCAGCATCCTATATTGAAACACCAATTCGGTTTTAGCTGCTCTGCTTTTATTCCAGCCCCCGGTTAATGTGTCTAGGAAAGTGGTAGACGATGGCCCAAGCACTTGGGCTCCTGCCACCCACATGGGAAACCCAGATGGAATCCCTAATTCCTGACTTCAGCCTGGCCCAGCCCCAGCCATTGCCGTCATTTGGGGAGTGAACCAGTAGATGGCTGCAACGGCTGGGGCTGGGTCAGGCTGAAGCCAGGAGCTTCATTCTGGGTCTCCCTCACAGGTGACAGGAGCCCAAGCACTTTAGTCATCCTTCACTGCTTTCCCAGGCCATTAGCAGGGAGCTGAACTGGAAGTGGATCATCCGGGACCAAACTGGTGCTCATATGGGATGCCGGTGTAGCAGGTGGTAGTTTAATCAATTACACCGCAACTCCAGCCCCACTAAATAAATCTTTGGGAAGAAAAATAAGTGGTGGGAGTAGGCACTAAAATCCAGCTCTCAGTTCACTCTCTAAGCTTGAAATTTCAAGGAGGGGTGACCCCTTTATAATTAGTACAAAGTGCTCTGTAGACCAGGGGCATCTATCTGACTGAGAGGTGGTCTTTAAAAAATCTACAAAATTCTCAGCTTGGAGAATTCATCCCAGAAGCTGCTCTCCTATTGGTTCTGAGAGCTCGGGATATCTTGGTTCTGTGTTTTCCTCCTCCTCCTTTCTTTCAGACAACGAGAAATTCATATTTAGCTTTAATTGTGACTATTTTTCCTGACCTCCGTTGTTAGCCTGGCTCGGCCATTTCAGCTGCCCAGCCGTTTTTTTCAAACTCAGGCTGGAAGGATGAGATGCACATTTTTAATAAACTGATGTGTGCACATAGGACCTCCCAGTTACCCTACTCTACAGAGCCCTGGTGTGCTACACATCCCTGTGCACACACGGACTGGTGCAAGCCCACAGATGTGCACACACCAGCACCGTGCTCACAGGTACCTCCCTATGCACCGACTTCCGGCGTCCACTCGGGTTTGTGCACATAGAGAACATACCTTCCAGGCAGAGAGACAAGAGTCTTGTGGAGAAAAGCCTTTAGTAACAGCTCAATGGTCGGCTTCTAGATGGGGACTGGCTCCCGCCCTGACCACCTGCCTGGCTGTGTTGGTCTCTCCGCAGCCTCTCAGGACCACTCCAACCCCTTTGTGCTTCCCAGGGAGAGAGAGCAGAGGAGTCCCTTGATCACAAGATTTAGGAGGCTGACTTGAACTTTGCTTCTGCCAAGAACTCTCTGTGTTGTTGGGAAAATCGCTTGACTTCTCTGAGCTCCCAGATGCCCCATCTTTAAAACCCATGGAGAATTGCATTAGTGCTCCCTAACTCTTTCTCCTTTGGACTTGTTTGCCATTCCCTCCTCCCTCTATGGATCTCATGATTGTGATGTTTTTGCCTACTAGACAATGGTATTTGCTTTAGTTTTTAAGAAGTTTTATTTTATTTCTTTGAAAGGCAGAGGAGAGAGAGAGAGAGAAATCTTCCATACATTGGTTTACTTCCCAAATGGCTGCAATGGCCAGGACTGGGCCAGACCAAAGCCAGGAACCCGGGACTTCATTTCCCTCTCCCATGTGTGTGGCAAGGACCCAGGTATTGGGCCATCTTTCCTAGCCATTATCAGGGAGCTGGATTGGACATGGAGCACCCGGGACTCCAGTCAGCATTGATGTGAGATGCTCATGTCACAGAAGGCTGCCCAATGTGCTGCTCTCTTTCTTAATTTTTTAAAAATTTACTTTATTTGAAAGAGAGACTGAGAGGAGGAGAGAGACAGGCAGAAACAGAGAGAGACCGAGAGCAGCAGACAGAGAGGGATTTTTCATTCACTGGTTCACTCAAATACCCATAACAGTTGGGCTGGGCCAGGTTGAAGCCAGGAGCCTGGAACTCAATCTGGTCCTCCCACCTGGGTGACGGATGCAAGTACTTGAGCCATCAATTGTTACCTCTCAGGATATACATTTACAGGAAGCTAAAATGAGAAGCAGACCTGGGATTTGAACCCAGGCACTTCAACAGAAGCAGACATCTTAACTGCTACGCCAAAAACACCTGATCCTGTACCTTGTTTAGAATTAACTTTCGGCCGGCGCCGTGGCTTAACAGGCTAATCCTCTGCCTTGCGGCGCCGGCACACCAGGTTCTAGTCCCGGTTGGAGCGCCGGATTCTATCCCGGTGGCCCCTCTTCCAGGCCAGCTATCTGCTATGGCCCGGGAAGGCAGTGGAGGATGGCCCAAGTGCTTGGGCCCTGCACCCGCATGGGAGACCAGGAGAAGCACCTGGCTCCTGGCTTCGGATCAGCGAGATGCGCCGGCCGCAGCGGCCATTGGAGGGTGAACCAATGTCAAAAAGGAAGACCTTTCTCTCTGTCTCTCTCTCTCTCACTATCCACTCTGCCTGTCAAAAAAAAAAAAAAAAAAAAAAAAGAATTAACTTTCTTGTTTTCCAGCTAAAATTTTAAAACAGATACTTAGCCAAGTATGCACTGAAGAAACTATAAGATAATGTGTCAAACTAAGAAACCTATCATAGTACAATTTCTCTTCAGAGTTTTGATATACTGAATTAACTCAATGGCCTGCAACACAGTCCTGGGGTCTCCTGGGAGCTTGTGGACACACAGCTGGGAGCCACTGGCCAAAATAACTTCTGGCATTGCCAGATCCTGGGGTCTTTTGATTGCTTCCAGGCCCCACACTCCAAAGCTCACACGCTTGTTGAAGGGAGATCTGCTACGTGCAGCCGGAGGCCTCCAGGAGTGCAGAACAAGCCATAGAGGGTTCAGCAGGGGCCAGACGCTCCGCAGAGTTAACAGCATTCAGCTAAATTTAACACGGCCTGGCCTTTTCTCACTTTTGGCTTCAGTCTTAAGAGACGCCCTTTCCAGCGTAGTAGGTAAAGCTGCTGCTTGCACGCCAGCATCCCATATGGGGGCTGATTCAAGTCCCAGCTGCTCCCCTTCCAAACTAGCAGCTGCCCTCGGAAAGCTTCGGAAGATGGCCAAGTGCTTGGGCCCCTGCACCCATATAGGAGTCCTGGAAGAAGCTCCTGGCTCCTGGCTTCGGCCTGGCCCTGCTCTGGCAGTTGCGACCATTTGGGGAATGAACCATAGGATGGAAGATCTCTATCTCTCCCTCTCTCTCTGTAACTCTGCCTTTCAAATAAATAGATAAATCCTATTTAAAAAAAAAAGAGAGAGAGAGAGAGAGATCCTTTCTGTGGGTTCCAGATTCAGCCCAAGAGCCGGCCCTCCCTGCACTTTCTATTGGGTCCCTGTGGCTCCTTCTCCCTCCACACCTGACGCTGGAGTCTGGACTCATTCTGTGTTGGCCTTTCCTTAGGACTGCACCACATTTCATCCTCCTTCTTCATGTGTTTTAGAGACTTTAGTTTATTCTCTCCTCCAGGGCTCTTGTTAAATACAGCTATTCCCCCTCCACCTCAAATTCGAACCCCATGTCTGCCCTGCTCTTCCCACCCATCTGAGCAGCTAAGTTGTTTTGTCCCAGTGAGCCTCCATGCCTTCCTCCCAGATCCCAATGCAGCCATTTGCTGCTTCCAATCCTGTCTTGTCTCTGCTGCCTATGTTTTATTAAGCATACACACGTTCAAAAATAAATTAAGATTTTATTTTATTTGTTTGAAAGGTAGAATGAGGGAGACAGACAGACAGATAGACCAAAAGAAAGATCTTCTATCCACTGGTTCACTTCCCAAGTGGCTGCAACAGCCAGGGCTGGGCCAGGCCAAAGCCAGGGACCAGGAACTCCATCAGGGTCTCCCGTGTGAGTGGCAGGGGCTCACGTACTTGGGCCATCTGCTGCTGCTTTCCCAGGTGCATTAACAGGGAGCTGGATCAGAAGTGGAGCAGCTGGACTCGAGCTTGTGGTCCTGATACAGGATGCCAGCGTCTCAGTCAGTGACTTAACCCATTGCACCACAATACTCGCACCACATCCTGTCTTCATTGTTTTTTTAATTTTAAGATTTATTTATTTATTTATTTGAAAGGCAGAGCAACAAAGAGAGATGGAGAGACGGAAAAGAGAGCAATCTTCCATGTGTTGATTTACTCCCCAAATGGCCACAACAGCCAGATCTGGGCTAGGCTGAAGCTGGGAGCCAGGAACTCCATCCTGGCCTTCACCTGCGTGACAGGGACCCATACACTTGGGCCATCCTCCACTGCCTCTCCAGACACATTATCAGGGAGCTGGATCAGAGGTGGAGCAGCTGGGCCTTGAACCAGCGCTCTGACATGGGATGCTGGCACTGCAAGTGGCAGTTTAGGCCGCTGTGCCCCAGTGCCAGCTCCTTTGTGATTCCAAACTTTCCACATCTTTCTCTTGTCTTTTTTTAAGGCCTCCAAAAACGTGAAGTGTGGAAGGAGCCTTACTGACCCAAGTCCATGCCCCCTCTGATGCTGGCATGACCGCCACAACATAACCAGCTTGTGGTTTCCCAGGGCCTGTGGGAGTATCTCGAACAACAGGATGCTCACGACCTAACAAGACAGCTCAGCACATCTTAGGCTGTTTCCGGGTGCCTATTCGTCCTCTCTGGGGGCTTTTATCGCTAGTCACTTCCTAGCCATAATAAAAGTAGCAGTCCGAAAGTCATTTGCAGCCTTAGATGAGTGGATTCTGGCCTAGCAGGGTTTGTGAAAGATCTATCTGGCCCCTGCCCTGGAACTCCAGTGAGGGGGACACATGGAAGCTTCCCTTGACAGCTTCTCTCTCTCTCTCTTAGGTTTATTTATTTACTTGAATGAAAGAGTGAAAGCAAGAGAGAGAGAGAGAGAGAGAGAGAGAGAGAGATCTTCCATCCACGGATTCACTCCCCAGATGCCCACACGACAGCCAAAACTAGGCCACGCCACAGTGAGGGAGGAGTCAGGAGCTCCATCAAGTCCCCCATGATGGGGGGGGGGGGGGCAGGGACTCGTACTTGAGCCTTCACCTGCCGGAGTCCAAAGGGGAGGAGGGACGCTAACCCAGGCACTTGGGTGTGGGGTGCAGGCATCTTACCTGCCGTGCCAAATGCAGGCCCCTCGTTGGGGGCCTCTATTTCTTTGGCTTGAAATTCCATGCACATTTTGTACTTCCCTCCACACTGGACTCACACTGTTGAATTCACATGGATAAGGTCAAGCCACACTCACGCCCGGGGAAGATGCACTCCGTGACTTCCGGGCCCCGTGGAGGCTCTCAGAGGTTTTTTGCCAGTTCATCCCCTCCCTCCCCCACCAGGGACTGCTGAGGCAGAAGGAGCTGTTAACCAAGCTAACATTTATGGATGCTCATTAGAAGGGGACGATCCCATTTGACAAAAGAGGAAAGTGAGGCTCAGGAAGAAGGGTTTCAGCAAACAGCACAGTGTCAGAGCAGGCATTGGAACTTCAGTCTCTCCAGCTCTGGGCCTATCTCCTGATTCTCGATGACCAGAAACTTCCACCACTCCCTCCTTCCACTTAGATCCTGGACGGGCTAGCAGCTCCGGTTCTGCTCTCCCCACACAGGTTGTGTGACCTTAGCCAGGCCTCTCTGGCCCAGGGTTGCTCAAATAAACACAGAGGTTAGGCTGGATGGCTTCTAAGACCTCTGTGGGTTTAACCCTCCACATTCCAGCTGGCATTGATGAATGTGTATGGGGGGAGGGGGGGCTTTCAGGCAAGTGAGTTCCCAGCCTCATCTAAGGGGTGGGACTGACCCATCAACCAGTCACATGGAACTCAGGGCCCAAGCCGAGGATTGTGGTCTGAGGATTCAGAGGAGCCTGGGGTGAGTGGAGAATGCAGAGCCAGGGAAGGCCTCAGAGTAGGCCAAGGGCCGGGAGAGCCTGGAGGGTCCAATTAGAATTCAGCAGGAACACAACCGAGCATTCCAAGGTAGGCAGAACCAAAGGTACCAACACTCGCACAAAGATTGCAGCGGGGGTCGGGGAGGCATTGTGGCAGTGGCAGGTAAAGCTGCCACTTGCAGCGCCGGCCTCCCATATGGGCACCGGTTTAGGTCCTGGCTGCTCCACTTCAACAAGCTCCCTGCTGATGGCCTGGGAAAAGCAGGAAAGCCGGCCCAAGTGCTGTGGCCCCTACACCCTCACGGGAGACCCGGATGGGGCTCCTGGCTCCTGGCTTTAGCCGTTGTGGCCATCTGGGGAGTGAACCAGCAGACGGAGGATCTGCCTCTCCTTTCTGTAACTCTTTCAAATAAATAAATACGTCTTTAAAGATAAAGAAAGAAAGAAGGAAGGAAGGAAAGAGAGAGAGAGAGAAAGAAGCATTGGGTATTTGGGAAAGGCAGGAGTAGTTCAGAACACAGGACGTATGTGTATGTGTGTGTGTGTGTGTGTGTATAGCAGAACAAACTGAGAAGGTGGATTTGGTCTTGGTATTAAAGGGTCTTGCATACATAGTAAATTAAACTCTGAGGACTAGTTTTTAAAATTTTGCCAGTGCTGTGGCTCACTAGGCTAATCCTCTGCCTGCGGCACTGGCACTCCAGGTTCTAGTCCTGGTCGGGGTGTCAGATTCTGTCCCAGTTGCTCCTCTTCCAGTCTAGCTCTCTGCTGTGGCCCGGGATGGCAGTGGAGGATGGCCCAGGTCCTTGGGCCCTGCACCTGCATGGGAGACCAGGAGGAAGCACCTGGCTCCTGGCTTCAGATCGGCGCACGGCGCCAGCTGTAGCGGCCATTTGGGGGGTGAACCAACGGAAGGAAGACCTTTCTCTCTGCTCTCTCTTTCACTGTCTTACTCTGCCTGTCAAAAAAAATTATTTTATTTATATAAAAGATGCAGATAGGATAAAAGAGAAAAGAGACAGAGGCAGAGAGAGACACAAAGAGATCTTCCACCTGCTGGTTCATTCCCCAAATGCCTGCAACAGCCAGGGCTTGGCCAGGCTGAAGCCAGGAGCCAGGAACTCGATCCAGGTCTCCCCATGTGAGTGACAGGGACCCAGGTGCCTTAGTCACCTGCTGTCTCCCAGCGTGCACATTAGCAGGAAGCTAGAGTGGACGGTGGGGCCAGGACTCGAACCCAGGCACTCTGAAATGGGATGCGAGTATGCCGTGCAGCGGCTTAGCCATCTCTCCACACGCCCACTGCAGGGCCTGGGGTTTTCCAAGCAGTTCTCAGGAGCAGGGAAGGCGCAGCCTCGGGGCTCCTAGGGGCTTTGGAGTGGGGCCGCCACGCTGCCGCAGGAAGATCCGCTGGCTCTGACCGGCTTTATTTATGGTGTTCTGCTTGCTTTCAACTGACAAAAAGTTTCCACTGCTGTAACAGGCAAACAAACAAAATAAGTTATGGCCAACAGGGCCCCTGAAGGGTTTTCGTGTAGTAGGAACTCTGTGAGGCTGACCGCGTGGGTGTGTGGGGAGGCAGGGCCTGCCTACCAACACCGGGGAGAGAGCATCGGCTTCTTTGCCTGCAAGGGCAATTGTATTAGGAGGTGGGGGTGGTAGGGGACCCAAGGCTCCCCCAAGGCTCTGGGGAGTTTGTGTGATCTCTAGGAGGTAGTCCCCCAACGGCAGAGGGAGGAAGTGGGTAACTAGACTAACAAAGGTGCCTGTGGCAGTTTGCCCATCCCAGGTGGGAGGGCGGGGCCTCTGGCTCAGCCTGGGGAGCCTCGGGTGTGGTGCTGTTCCGTGTGGCCTGGGGGCTGGGGGGGGGGAACCCCAGTCAGGAGTGAGGGTCTCCCATATCAGTTTTTCTGTAGCTGATGGATGGGGGCCCAGGAGCTGAGCATCTCACACTCCTGGGGAAATTCCCAGGGCAAGGCCCTGGGATGCTTGACACTGGGGGAGCCCGGTCAACCCCCTCTTCATTCTCCCAGGGACCATGGGCTGTAGCTGCAGCTCAAACCCTGAAGATGACTGGATGGAAAACATCGACGTGTGTGAGAACTGCCACTACCCTATAGTCCCACTGGAAGGCAAGGCCACGGTAAGAGGCCAAGCAGGGACCGCGGTGAGGGAGCTGGGGGGAGCACACAGCAGAGGGAGAAACGGACCACCACTGTGGGTCCTGTAAATCAGAGGGTGGCCCTGCCTGGATGCAGGAACAGAGAGGTCCAGAGAGGGGAAGGGACTCTTCGAAGGTCACAAGGCAAGCAGTTGTCCAGTTCAGGGGTGAGAGCATGCCAGACTGGAGAAGCAGAGGCGAGCAAGGCAGGGGTAGGCAGCCAGAGGCTGACCCGGCCTTCTGCCTGCTTACCCCCACCCCACAGCTGCCCATCCGGAACGGCTCTGAGGTTCGGGACCCACTGGTCACCTATGAAGGCTCAAACCCTCCGGCATCCCCACTGCAAGGTAACCGAAACCAGCGGGGCCTGGAAGATGAGACCTGGGGATCCTTGGCTCCCTAGTCCTCCCTACATCCCTCTGCTCTGTCCCGCCCCTCTCTTCCTGTCCCCTGCCCTGTGACTCCAGAACTCCAGTACTGTACCTACTCCCTGCCTGTCCCAGGCCACTGCCTCCAGCCCCCTTGTCTTTACAGACAACCTGGTTATCGCCCTGCACAGCTATGAGCCCTCTCACGACGGAGACCTGGGCTTCGAGAAGGGTGAACAGCTCCGTATCCTGGAGCAGTGAGTGCCCCCTCCCCACCCACACACCCTGCTTTGGCCGAGGGAAGCAGTGGCGGGGATCCTTCCTGTGGACCCCTGACTGGGTCCGGGTGGGCGTCCTTGGGAAGCTCCGGGATGCTGGCCCGGCGCGACTGGGGGTCGTGAGGAGGGTCTCCAGCGAGTCCATGGCTGGCCGCGCTGACAGCCTCTGTGGCGCAGGAACGGGGAGTGGTGGAAGGCGCAGTCCCTGACCACAGGCCAGGAAGGCTTCATCCCCTTCAACTTCGTGGCCAAAGCGAACAGTCTGGAGCCCGAACCGTGAGTGGGGATGGGAGGGGTGGGAGCAGTTCTAGGGACCCTGGAAGAGGTCAGTGACCCTGGGGTGGCGGCGAATGCTTAGGGAGATGGCGGAAGAATGGACCAACTCCCGACGGGCTTCGCTTGTGCCCTGCGCAGCTGGTTCTTCAAGAACCTAAGCCGCAAGGACGCAGAGCGGCAGCTCCTGGCGCCCGGGAACACGCACGGCTCCTTCCTGATCCGGGAGAGCGAGAGCACCGCGGGTGAGCGGGAGGGCGGAACCTTGGTGGGCGGGGCCCTCGGGCGCGGGCTCGCTCGGTGGGCGTGGCCTCGTCTGGTGGGGCCCGATGGGCGGGGCTTCAGGAGGCGGGCCTCGGTGGGCGGGACCCTCGGTGGGCGGGGCCCAGTGGGTGTGGCTCGGTGGGCGTGACCGCAGGCGGGAGCTGCGGAGCGCGAAGGTGTGGGCGCGCCTGGCCGGAAGCCATCCCTCCTGATCTTCAGTTCCTTCTCTTCGGTTCGTGCATTCATTCACCCAGGATCATTTTCACTGTCGGTGCGGGATTTCGACCAGAACCAGGGAGAGGTGGTGAAACATTACAAGATCCGTAACCTGGACAACGGCGGCTTCTACATCTCCCCTCGCATCACTTTTCCCGGCCTGCACGAGCTGGTCCGCCATTACACCAGTGAGCAGCAGGACCCCTCACCTGTGCGCTGGCAGCCTGTTTCCCCTGCTCCCCCTAGGGGCGCCCTCCTGCGTCTGCCCGTGTACTTCTTCGTTCCCCGCAGTGGCTGCGGTGTGGTACCCGGCCACAGCCCCAGATGTCGGTGACAGCTCATTTCCCCTGGGTAGGCACGTGGAGGCTCCGGGGCCTCCCAGCCCTGCCCTCCGACGGCCTCTGCCATGCTGGCCCTTGCCCGCGTCCCCGCAGGTGCTCCGGACGGGCTGTGCACGCGGCTGAGCCGCCCCTGCCAGACCCAGAAGCCCCAGAAGCCTTGGTGGGAGGACGAATGGGAGGTTCCCAGGGAGACGCTGAAGCTGGTGGAGCGGCTCGGGGCCGGACAGTTCGGGGAGGTGTGGATGGGTGAGTGCGGCGCTCGGGGACGGCCTGGGGGGCGGGGCGGGGGCGTCTGCTGCGGACCCGCGACCTTGACCTACCCCGGCCCCCGGCTCAGGCTATTACAACGGGCACACGAAGGTGGCGGTGAAGAGCCTGAAGCAGGGCAGCATGTCCCCCGACGCCTTCCTGGCCGAGGCCAACCTCATGAAGCAGCTGCAGCACCAGCGGCTGGTCCGGCTCTACGCGGTGGTCACCCAGGAGCCCATCTACATCATCACGGAATACATGGAAAACGGTGGGCGGCCGCCGCGCATGCTCGCTGGGGAACACCGCTGGCCCCTCGGGCCCTGCTGGAGGGCGGGGAGACGCTGTTTCCTCCTGCCCAGAGCTAGAGGCCTTTCCGGGGACTCCCAAGACTCAGCTCCAGGGGTGGGGCGAGCTGCCGTTGGGGCCTCTGTGGAAGCCCCCGCACAAGGTGGCAGGCTCTGGAACAGCATCCCCCCTGATTCAAAGCTCTGCCTTGATCCCAGAGTGAAATGGGTCCCTGACCCCGTTTCTCTCTCCCACCTCTGGGAGTTGGGAGGGTGGTGGTTCTGTTCCAAACGGCCCTTTTTCAGTTTTGGGTGAGCTCCTACTTCAGTAGCTCTGCTGTGGAATAGCATAAGAGCCCGAAAAAGACAGGCACAGCTTTGCGCACACTGACTTGCTGTGTGACACAGGCCGAGTCCCTGTACCGCGTCTGGCGCGCAGTTTTCCTAAGGAATAAAGCAGAAGTTTAAATGGGCTGGCCCAGAAGTCACCCCAGGTGTTCCTTAAAGGCTCGGGAGCCTGGGTCAGGGCCCTGGATGGCTTTGCACTACTCACATCAGTCCTCTCCGTCGCGGTTTCCACATCTGTAGAACGGTGGGACCAGGACAGGGGTCACTTCCTCACCGTCTTTGGGAGGCTGCAAGGTGAGTTACGGAGAGCCCTTAGCACAGTGCCTGCTCCATGTTAGCAGCTCAGGCAGGAACCCGGCTCTGCTTCTTTGGGAGCACAAGGTCTGCCCCTCTTTCACGAAGGGAAGCAAACTGTGCATTGGCTCACGAGTCGTGGAAGTCACCTAGATCTTAGGTGCGCCAGCTTTGGAGTGAAGGCTTGCGAAGGAGTCTTGGGCTCACTGGAGGAGAGCGTGGGGGTTGATGAGCACCGTCTGCCGCCGACCGAGGAGGAATGGCAGCGGGTGTCCCTGCACGTGCTGGGGCTGGGTGAGGCCTGCGTCTCTGATGACTGCTTCAGCACGCCGCTCGTACTGGGCGCATGTGGTTGCTGTCATTCACACACAGAGTTTTAATCACTTGGAAAGGGCCAGCGGTCACTGACTGTGTTCCAGCAACTCTCATCCTGGTCTTCTCCTAGTCACCTGCCCCCCCCCCAAGAATGTCCTTCCTGCCACACCCCACCCAAGGTACACAGCCCACTCAGACAGGGAGAAAGGTCTTGCATCCGCTGGTTCACTCCCCAAATGGCCACAATGGCTGGAGGTGGGCTGATCTGAAGCCAGGAGCCAGGAGTGTCTTTCGAGTCTCCCATATGAATGCAGGAGCCCAGGCATGTGAGTTATCTTCCACTGCTTTGCCAGACCATAAGCAGAGAGCTGGATGAGAAGAGGAGTAGCCAGGACACGAACTGGCGCCCATATGGGATGCTGGTGCCGCAGGCAGACACTTCATCTACTACAACTCAGCACCAGCACCGGGAAGCCCGATTTTAGTAATTGGCACTGAGAAAACCAGAGTTCAAGTCATGGAAAAGTTCCAGTGTGCATGGGGAGGCAGATGATGCTGCAATTTGTGGTGCCTGCTGGCATCCAGGGAGACTTTCAGGAAGGGTGGCCTAACTGGGTTAGAAGAAGAAAAGAAAGTAGAAATTTCAGGGCCCAGTGCTGTGGCTTTGCTGGTAAAGCCACTGCCTGCAGTGCCAGCATCTCATATGGGCACCAGTTCGAGTCCCAGCTTGTCTTCTGATCCAGCTCTCTGCTATGGCCTGGGGAAACAGCAGAAGATGGCCAAGTGACTGGGCCCTTGTACCCGCATGCGAGACCTGGAAGAAGCTCCTGGCTCCTGGCTTCAGATAAGCCCAGCTCTGGCCATTGCTGTCATTTGGGGAGTGGATGGAAGACCTCTCTCTCTGTCTCTCTCTCTCTCTGCCTCTCTGTAACTTAACTCTGTAAATAAAAAAAGAAAGAAAGAAAGAAATTTTAGCAGGCAGATATGAAACAAAGAGGTGAGCCCAGTGGTCTGTGTGAAGGATCTCAAAGTTGTCATTGATGAGTGGAGTGAAAGAGGCCAGCAGGGGAAGGAGAAGAAGCTGCAAATGTGTACCATGCGGGACTCTGAATGACTTTTACCCTCATGGTGATGAGAAACCTACAGGCCCTTCCAATAGGGCCCTCACCTTGTCCCTGAAAAAGCCCCTCATGTATCCTGGGCTTCTCACCTTGAACAAGCTTCTCCATTTTCACTCCTTACTCATCCTTCCAGACCCCCAGCTGGGGGACAAGGGTCTGAGGGCCTCCCCCTGGGGCAACTTGGCTCAGCAACTCTTGCTTCTGCTTACAGGAAGCTTAGTGGATTTTCTCAAGACCCCTACAGGCATCAAGTTGACCATCAACAAACTCTTGGACATGGCAGCCCAGGTAAGGAGGCTAAAGAGGCCCTGGGCGTTGGGCACAGGCCAGTGGGGGAAGCTGTCAGGCCCAGCAGTGCTGACCTGTACCCGGCCTGCAGATCGCAGAGGGCATGGCATTCATTGAAGAGCGGAATTACATCCACCGGGACCTGCGGGCTGCCAACATCCTGGTTTCTGACACCCTGAGCTGCAAGATTGCAGACTTTGGCCTAGCACGCCTCATTGAGGACAATGAATACACAGCCAGGGAAGGTAGGCGTGGGGTGTCAGGGAGGTCTGGGGCCTGTACCTTCTGGCTAAGCACACACATTTTGTTTCTCCCCAGGAGCCAAGTTTCCTATTAAGTGGACAGCACCAGAAGCCATTAACTATGGGACATTCACCATCAAGTCAGATGTGTGGTCCTTTGGGATCTTGCTGACGGAGATCGTCACTCATGGCCGCATCCCTTACCCAGGTCAGCACCAAGGACAGGACTGAAAGGGGCGATGGGGAAGGACAGCAAATCCATGTCTTCCCACTCGCTTCCTCCCAGGCTCAGAACCTGAAGCTCTCTGGTTGCTTCTCCTCTGTCTTCTCAGGGTGTCTCCAACCTCCCTAACAGATGCCACATCTCCCGGGGCCAGCCTATATCTCTGTCTCTGAATCTCTCCCTTCTAGAACCCCAGCTCTTCTAATTCTGGCACAGGCAGCCTGGTATGGTGGAAGTGGATCTGGCTTGGAAGGCAAGAGGCTTGTCTTTTATTACCAGATCTGTAACTGATGCTAACTTTCTTTTTGTTTTTATTTTTTTTTATTTCTTTTTTTTCCTGTTTTTCTTTTCTTTTTGGTTTTGATCAGACCATTCCTTCTCTTTTTTTAAATAAATTTTTAATTATTTATTTTGTTTATTTGAAAGGCAGACAGACATAGTTAGAAATCTCTTATCTGCTGGTTCACTCCCCAAATGCCCTCATAACTGGGACTGAACCAGACTGAAGCCAGGAGATGGAATTCAGTCCAGGTCTTCTGTGTGAATGGCAGGAACCCATCTACTTGAGCCGTCACCTGCTGCCTCCCAGAATGTGTATTTGCAGGAAGCTGGAGTTGGCAGTGGAGCCGGGGATTCAAACCCAGGCACTCCAATATGGGGGGTGCAGCTATCCCAAGTGGCCTTACTTGACTGTTGTGTCAAATGCCTGTCCTAGATCACCCCTCCTGCTCCCATCTGTTAAGCGTGAGATCACAGTGGTGACTGGCCCATGCTGAGCTATTATTAATCATCACTTTGGGCCGTCACTTCACCTCTGTGAGCCTCAGTTTCCTGAAAAACAAGTGATTATTTGTAAAAGAGCCTGGCTCAGAGGAGGTGCTCACTGAACACTGACTTCCGTTTCCTCTGAAGCTTGCCTTCTAAAGAGGAAGAGAGATGTGTAAACAGCCAATAGCCCTCCCCTGCACTGCTTCCCCCCTCCCCACCTCCCTGCATTCAGCCAAGACAGAGACGGAAGGTTTTGAAAGGAATTGACTTGGGAACTCTGAGGAAGGGAAATGGAACACACAGACAGGAGTAGGGAGGTCATGGAGCCCAGTGGCTGGATTTGCAGGGGCTTTGCACATCTCAGAGCAATGTGAACAGAACTTTGCTCCTAGGAAGGCTCTGTGGGGTCAGGTGAGGGACTGAAGGACCATGGCTTTGTCCCCTCAGAGTCTGGAGGCAGTGCTGGAGCTAGAACCACACACCAGACGTCCTGCCAAGGCTCCCTGCTGCTCCTCCATTGTTCCTGCAGAGTGAAAGCCCAGTGATCAAAGGCAACTGACACGTGGCACTAGGGTTTGGGGGAATGGGGAGACATGGGGACCTTAGTGAACTTGTATCTGCCCCAGCAGATGGCTGTCACTTATGGTAGGGGCATCTGAAAACCAGATCTTCTGTGTTTCCAAGAGAGACCAAAACTTGGAGTTTTAGGAAAAGCTGCTCATTTCCAAATATTGGTAATGGACTCAAATTGTTTAAAAACACCATATGGGCATTAGGCCTACCAGTTAAGCCTTTAGTTAGGACACCTGTGCCCCACATGAGAGTGCCTGGGTTCAAGTCCCAGCTCCAGCTCCTGACTCCAGCTTACTACTGTGGACAATGGGAGGCAGCAATGATGTCTCAAGTGGATGGGTCCCTGCCATCCACTGGGAGACCTGGATTGAGTTCCTGGCTTCCAGCTTTGGCCTGACCTAGCCCTGGCCATTGTGGGCATTTGAAGAAATGCACCAGCATATGGGAGGTCTGTTTGTGTCTGTCTCTCTGATCTTGCAAATGAAACAAACAAATGGAAAATCAACTATCTGGTCCAAAGCAAGCTGGGCCATCTTCAGGCTGGGTTTAGCTGACGGCTGGCATCATTGACTCTCGTGTTCGGTTTCCTGGCTTACGTCTTCTGCTGCCTGGATTTTAAAATGTGAGGAATCCAGAGATAGGAGCCATCCAAGGGCAAGGGCTGGGGAAGAGGAGTCTCTACTGATAAAGGTCTAGCCCCAAGCTTAGCAGGAGCCAAATTTCAACGTATGTATTTTGCTGGGACCCTCTAAGGGTTTGGCCTTTGAGAACTGTTTGTCACAGCCTTCTCTCAGGAGAGTGGAGAAAAGGCAAGAGGATACATGGATAATTTTAAGATAGGGTACCAGGATGTGGCCTGCATCCCATATTGGAGTGCCAGTTTGAGTCCCAGTGACTTCACTTCTGACACAGCTGATGGCTCAAGAGCTTGGACTGCTACCATCGATGTAGGAGACCCAAATGGAATTCTGGGCTCCTGGCTTTGGCCTGGCACAGCTCTGGCTGCTGCAGGCTTTTTTTTTTTTTTTAGATTTTTTATTTTATTATTATTTTTTTTTATTTTTGACAGGCAGAGTGGACAGTGAGAGAGAGACAGAGAGAAAGGTCTTCCTTTTTGCCGTTGGTTCACCCTCCAATGGCCGCCGCGGTAGGCGCGCTGCGGCTGGCGCACCGCGCTGATCCGATGGCAGGAGCCAGGTGCTTCCCCTGGTCTCCCATGGGGTGCAGGGCCCAAGCACTTGGGCCATCCTCCACTGCACTCCCTGGCCACAGCAGAGAGCTGGCCTGGAAGAGGGGCAACCGGGACAGGATCGGTGCCCCGACTGGGACTAGAACCTGGTGTGCCGGCGCCGCAAGGCGGAGGATTAGCCTAGTGAGCCGTGGCGCTGGCCAATTTTTTAAAAATTTTATTTGTTTATTTTTAAAGCTTCTCTCTGTCCCAGGGACAGCACTTTCTTTCTTTTCCTTTTTTTTTTTTTTCTTTCTTTCCTTTTTTTTTTTAGGATTTTCTTTATTTATTTGAGAGGTAGAGTTACAGACAGAGAGAGGGAGAGACAGAGCGAAAAGTCTTCAGTCCACTGGTTCACTTCCCAAATGGCCACAACGGCTGGAGTTGGGCCGATCCAAAGCCAGGAGCAAGGAGCTTCTTCCAGGTCTTCCATATGGGTGCAGGGGCCAAGCACTTGAGCCATCTTCCACTGCTTTCCCAGGCCAAAGCAGAGAGCTGGATTGGAAGAGGAGCAGCTGGGACATGAACTGGTGCCCATATGGGATGCCGGCACTGCAGGCAGAGGCTTAGGCTACCATGCCACAGTGCTGGCCCCCTGTTGCAGGCATTTGTGGCGTGAACAAGCAGATGGAAGATCTCTCTTTGCCTTTGAACCTCTGCCTTTCAAGTAGATGAACACAAACATTTAAAAAGAATAAAATGAAAACAGGGAGTTACATTCTTGCAATTCATCAGAGAAGTTCTCCTTGGGACAAGAAGCCTGCCTGGGGGAACAAGACCAGCACAAAAGGAGGGAACCAACCCAAAGACTATTTGGTCTGGGTCATGGAGGGGCCTGGTGATCCTTCTCAGTCCCAGACAGAGTCTGCTTCTCTGGGCCTGGGCCCTTCTGTCTTCCTGACTCACATTTCATGTGCCTGGTCCCAAAGTGGGAGAAACCTCACCATTGCCCTGGCTGTGGGCTCCCATCCTGCCCTGGGTCCTGACCTACCTGTCATTATAATAATCACAATTTCCCTTGGTGAAGCAGCTCCTAACTGGGCCTTTATATACACTACCTCGTTCAGCCCTCATAATGACTCTGGGAGGGAGGAGCAACAGCTTACTCTGTGTTCCAGATGAGGAAATTCAGGCCCAAAGACATGAGGTTGGCAGGAGATGTGGGGGGAGCACGCCGTGGCACAGTGGGTTAAGCTGCTGCTGCTTGGGACACCCACATCCCAAAGCAGAGTTCCACTTTGAGTCCCAGCTCCTCTGTATCCGATCCAGCTCCCCGCTAACGCACCTGGGAGGCAGCAGATAATGGCCCAAGTACCATGCGGAGAAGGATGGAGTTCCTAGCTCCTGGCTGTGGCCTGGCCCAGCCCTGAGTGTTGTGGGCATTTAGAGAGTGAACCAGCAGATGGAATATCCCTGTCTCTGTCTCTCCCCCTCTCTCTCCCCCTGCCTTTCAATTAAATAAACAAATCTCATTTTTTTCTTTAAAAAAGAGGTAAGGTTGCTGTCCGTGGACCCACAGCTAAAATGTGCGTGCTAATTGAGTGTTTGAGCTGTATTAGGTAGTCGGGTGGTGTGAATGACATCAGCAGGTGCTGCCAGCATGGCCTTACCGTTGAAGAAGACCAAAATCCTTTTGAACTGGTGCTCAGACTCTGCCAGTTACAGGTGCTAAACATCACCCTCGGCTGTGCGCTTTGACAGCCTAAAGCCTTGATGTCCTTTCTCCCATCAACCTCCAGGGATGACTAATCCTGAAGTGATCCAGAACCTGGAGCGGGGCTACCGCATGGTGCGCCCTGAGAACTGCCCAGAGGAGCTGTACCACCTCATGAAGCTGTGCTGGAAAGAGCGCCCAGAGGAACGGCCCACCTTTGACTACCTGCGCAGCGTGCTGGAGGACTTCTTCACGGCCACAGAGGGCCAGTACCAGCCCCAGCCTTGAGAAGGACCTTCCCCTTCATGCCAGCCTGGCTTGGCGAGATGGAGTTCTTGTGCCAAACCCACATGGCCTATGCACATATGGACTCTGCACATGCATCCTGCCCACGTGCAACACATATGCATCTTGTGCTTGTACATACATCCCGAGTTGCATGGGTTTTGCACATGTGTCTTGTACATGTGTAGCCTATGCATGGATGCCTTGGACACTGTCCAAGGTGTATCTTTCTAAGCACTCCTACTTCCTGATACCACAGAGACAGGAGAGAGTCCTGTGATTGACACCAGCTTCTGCCTGCCCACTTTTCTTTGTCCAAGCCCTCCAGAAGCTTCTTCAGGGTTAGGACCTTATCTAATACCTCTGTGTGCTCCTCGTCGGTGCCTGGCACCTGTTAGGGGCTCAATAAATGTCTGTTGACGAAGGTGATGCAACTCTCTGCTGTGCACTCTATATCTCTTTCTTGAGGGGGGGGCAAATGGGGGGCCACGTGATAGAAACTGGGTCACCCCAGGGTTGGGGTATTGTGCAGTGGATTAAGCTGCTGCTTGGGACACCCGCATCCGGGCTCCTCCATTTCCCTTCTAGCTTCCTGCTAATGCACCTGGAAGTCCTTAGATCTCTGCTACCCATGCAGAAGACCTCAGAGAAGTTTCTGGCTCCTGACTTCAGCCTAGCCCAGCCTAGGCTATTGTAGGAGTTTGTGGAGTGAGCCAGTGGATGAAAGATCTCTTCTCTTTTTGTCTCTCCCCACCCCCCAGTCACTCTTTCAAATAGATAGATACATCTTTTTTAAAGATTTATTTATTTATTTATCTATCTATTTGAAAGAGTTACACAGAAAGAGGAGAGGCAGAGAGAGAGGTCTTCCATCCACTGGTTCATGCCCCAGTTGGCCGCGACAGCCAGAGCTGCGCCGATCCGAAGCCAGGAGCCAGGAGCGTCTTCTGGGTCTCCCAAATGGGTAAAGGGGCTCAAGGACTTGGGCCATCCTCCACTGCTTTCCCAGGCCATAGCAGAGAGCTGGATCAAAAGAGGAGCAGCCTGGACTAGAACCGGCGCCCATATGGGATGCCAGCATTGCAGGTGGCAGCTTTACCCGCTACCCCACAGCACCAGCCTGATAAATAAATCTTAAAGCAAACAAGACACCAAACTGGATACCCTGAGTCACGGTGACAGATGGAATGAGCAGATGTCTGAAAGTCTGTTGGCCCTGGTGATTAACGCTGGGGCCAAGAGGAGGTCCCTTTAGCTCTACCACCAGGACTGTGCAAGCCCCTTCAAATACTACAGTGCTCCTCACTGCCTCCTGGGAGTGAGTGTGTCATATGACCCCACGATGTGAGATCAATGGCGTTTTTTTATAGCTACTGATTCAAGGATTGTTTCTGACCTGGGATATATTTTGATTCACCTTCAGGATGTTTTAAAATATTGAATTAATTCACTCATTTAACAAATGTTTATTGAACATTTATCACGTGCCAGGCATTGTTTGAGGCCCACAGGCTATCTAGTAGATAAAGCATACACACATTTCTGCCCTTCTGCTTACATTCTAGTAAGGGGAGACAAAGACATCACGAAGAAGTGCATCATGGTAGTATCGTACACTACAGGTGACGGGTGCTAAGGGAAAATGTGAGGGGAGTTAGGAATGTCATATTTAGGAGAGATTTGCATTTTTACAGAAGGTTGTCAGGGAAGGTATCTTTGAGGAGGGGACTTCAGCACAGATTCGAAGGTGAGGGAATTGAACTCCCTGCTGTGGAGGAGGAAGTCAGCCAGAAGCAGCAGCCTGAGGCACGAGCTTGCCTGGCCTGCTTTGAGAGACAATGCAGGCCTGAGAGAGGGAAACAGACCTCCGGGCTGTGTCCTCTGCAGAAGCCATTGAAGATGTTTATTTCGGGGCCGGAGCTGTGGTGCAGCGGGTTAAAGCCCTGGTCTGCAGCACCGGCATCTCATACGGGCTCTTGTTGGTGTCCCAGCTGCTTCACTTCCATCCAGCTCTCTGCTATGGCCTGGGAAAGCAGTACAAGGTAGGTCCAAGTGCTTGGGCTCCTGCACCCGCATGGGAGACCCAGAAGAAGCTCCTGGTTCCTGGCTTTGGATCAGCACAGTTCTAGCCATTGCAGACATTTGGAGAGTGAACCATTGGAAGGAAGACATCTCTCTGTCTCTCTCTCTCTGTAACTCTTTCAAATAAATAAAATAAATCTTAAAAAAATAAAATATTTATTTATTTGAAAGGGAGAGCGAGAGCGAGAGAGAGAGAGAGAGAGAGAATCCATCTGCAGGTTCTTTCTTCAAATTGAGTGCCAGTTTGAGTCCAGCTATTCTGCTTCCGATCCAGCTCCCTGCTGATGCACCTGGGAAAACAACAGAGAATGGTTCAAGTTTCAGAACGGAGTTCCTGACTCCTGGCTTTGCCTTGGTTTGGTCCTGGCCTTTGGATGTTTCTCTGTCCCTTCATCTCTCTCTGTCACTCTGCCATTCAAATTAATAAAATAAATTAAAATAATAATAATAAGAAGAAGAAAGCTGGAATCAGGAGCCACGCATCCAACCCAGGTACATGGATGTCTTAACCTGCTAGGCTAAATTCCAGTTCCTGTAGAAGGCATTTTGAGGAGACTTTGTAGGGGAGCTATCTATATTGAGCTGTGAAAGGATATGATTTACATTTTAAAAGGATGATTCTTACTGCTGAGTAAGCCAGTTTAAAGAACCAGGGACACTTTGCATAAAACTCCAGATTTCTGCCACCTTTTAAAAGGTAGGCAGGTTTGGCTATGATGGGCATATCTGCCCTCATGGTGAGTGGAGGAGTGGCCATCCCCTTCAGGTATCCCCTTTAGTCTCTACTGCTCCCAGACAATGAAACTGACTGTTAGCAGATATTTATCATCAACCTTGCATTGTTGTTCTTACAGCAAAGAGAAAAATGAATTTTTTTTTTTGGTATTCACATTTTCATTATAAAGGGAGAAAGCTAAATACGCCCGAACATGGTGATATGTTTGATGAAAGACAGGGGAAAGACTTTTTTTTAAAAGACTTATTTTATTTATTTGAAAGGCAGACTTAGAGAGAGAGAAAGAGAGAGAAAGAAACCTTTCATGTGCTGGTTCGCTCCCAAATGGTTGCAATGGATGGGACTGTGCCAGGCTGAAGCCAGGATCCTAGAACTCCATTTAGGTCTCCCAAGTGGGTGGCAGGGCCCCAAATACTTGGGCCATCTTCTGCTGCCTTTGCTGGCGTATTATCAGGAAGCTGGATCAGAGATGGAGCAGTGGCTGGTGCTGTGGTGGTGTGGTAGGTTAAGCCAGCACCTCAGCTTGGGCATTACGTATGGGCACCAGTTCAACTCTCCACTGCTCCACTTTTTTTTTTTTTTTTTTTTTACTTTTTGATAGGCAGAGTGGACAGTGAGAGAGAGAGAGAGAGACAGAGAGAAAGGTCTTCCTTTTGCCGTTGGTTCACCCTCCAATGGCTGCCGTGGCCAGCGCACCGCGCTGATCCGATGGCAGGAGCCAGGTGCTTCTCCTGGTCTCCCATGGGGTGCAGGGCCCAAGCACTTGGGCCATCCTCCACTGCACTCCTGGGCCATAGCAGAGAGCTGGCCTGGAAGAGGGGCAACCGGGACAGAATCCGGCGCCCCGACCAGGACTAGACCCGGTGTGCCGGCGCCGCTAGGCGGAGGATTAGCCTGTTGAGCCACGGCGCCGGCCACTGCTCCACTTCTGATCTCACGCTTTGCTTATGTCCTGGGAAAGCAGCAGAGGATGACCCAAGTGGTTGGGTCCCTGCACCCACTCAGGAGACCCAGAAGAAGCTCCTGGCTCCTGGTTTCTGATTGGTCCAGCTCTGGCCATTGCAGCCATTTGGGGAGTGAACCAGTGGATGGAGACCTTTCTCTCTGTCTCTGCCTCTCTCTGTCTGTAACTCTGCCTCATAAATACATAAATAAAATCTTTTTAAAAAATTTTTAAAATTTTTTGACAGGCAGAGTGGACAGTGAGAGAGAGAGACAGAGAGAAAGGTCTTCCTTTGCCGTTGGTTCACCCTCCAATGGCTGCCGTGGCCAGCGCACCGCGCTGATCCGATGGCAGGAGCCAGGTGCTTCTCCTGGTCTCCCATGGGGTGCAGGGCCCAAGCACTTGGGTCATCCTCCACGGCACTCCGGGTCACAGCAGAGGGCTGGCCTGGAAGAGGGGCAACCGGGACAGGATCCAGCATCCGACCGGGACTAGAACCCGGTGTGCCGGCGCCGCAAGGCGGAGGATTAGCCTGTTGAGCCACGGCGCCGGCCCCATAAATAAAATCTTAAAAAAAAGAATTAAGAAGTGGCCTTGCCCTGGAGCTGGCACAGCAGGTGGTGACTTAGCCTGCTGCGGCACAACACCAACACCAAGGTATATTTTTATGAAGTGAAAAAAAAATTTTTGTTTTAATTTTTTTTTTTTGACAGGCAGAGTGGACAGTGAGAGAGAGAGACAGAGAGAAAGGTCTTCCTTTTGCCGTTGGTTCACCCTCCAATGGCCGCCACAGTTGGCGCGCTGCGGCCGGCGCACCGCACTGATCCAATGGCAGGAGCCAGGTGCCTATCCTGGTCTCCCATGGGGTGCAAGGCCCAGGCGCTTGAGCCATCCTCCACTGCACTCCCTGGCCACAGCAGAGAGCTGGCCTGGAAGAGGGGCAGCCGGGACAGAACCGGTGCCCCGACCGGGACTAGAACCAGGTGTGCCAGTGCCGCAAGGCGGAGGATTAGCCTAGTGAGCCGTGGTTAATATTTTAAAAGATTTATATATTTATTTGAAAGGCAGAGTTATAGAGAGGCAGAGAGAAAGAGAGAGGTGTCTTCCATTCATTGGTTCACTGCCCAAATGGCCGTAATTACCAGAGCTGGGCTTCTTCCAGGTCTCCCATGCGGGTGCAGGGGCCCAAGGACTTGGGCCATCTTCCACTGCTTTCCCAGGCCATAGCAGAGAGCTGGATTGGAAGTAGAGCAGACGGGACCTGAACTGGCACCCATATGGGATGCCTGCACTGCAGGCGTTGGCGTTACCCACTACACCAAAGCACTGGCCCATGAAAAATTCAATTTTTAAAGTATGCAAACAAAGAGCATCTGAGTCATAATAAAAGTCAGTCCATTTCCATCAGCTGCCTGACCTCCGTAGGCATCTGAGTTTATAACCCCTATTCTGCAATTTATAAGGTGCTGCCACACTCTTGATCTTATTTGATCCCAACCCTCTCCTTCTTTTGGATCCTGCAGGCCACTATAAGGTTTTTTTTTTTTTTTTACAAGTGAGTTTTTTTAAAGAAAGCTTTTATTTAATAAATATAAATTTCATAAGTACAGCTTTTGGAATATAGCGGTTCTTTCCCCCATACCCACCCTCCCACCCCCATGCCCATCCCACTTCCTACTCCCTTTTCCCATCCTACTCTTTATTTTTTTAAAAAAATATTTATTTATTTATTTGAAAGTCAGAGTTACACAGAGAGAGAAGGAGAGGCAGAGAGAGAGAGAGGTCTTCCAACTGCTGGTTCACTCCCCAATTGGGTGCAAGAGCCGGAACTGTGCTGATCCACAGGCAGGAGCCAAGAGCTTTTTCTGGTCTCCCACATGGGTGCAGTGGCCCGAGCACTCAGGCCATCTTTCACTGCTTTCCCAGGCCCTAGCAGAGAGCTGGATTGGAAGTGGAGCAGCCAGGATTCAAACCGGCACCCATATGGGATGCCAGCATTGCAGGCGGCAGCTTTACCTGCTATGCCACAGCGCCAGCCCCCCTATTCTTCATTAAGATTCATTTTTAATTATCTTTATATACAGAAGATCAACTCTATACTAAGTAAAGAAACATTTATTTGAAAGAGTTACACACAGAGAGAAGGAGAGGCAGAGAGAGAGAGAGAGAGAGAGAGAGAGAGAGAGAAAGGTCTTCCACCAGCTGGTTCACTTCCCAGTTGACCGCAGTGGCTGGAGCTGTGCCAATCCAAAGCCAGGAGCTGCACCAATCCGAAGCCAGGAGCCAGGAGCTTCTTCTGGGTCTCCCACGTGGGTGCAGGGGCCCAAGGACTTGGACCATCTTCCTCTGCTTTCCCAGGCCATAGCAGAGAGCTGGATGGGAAGTGGAGCAGTTGGGTCTGGAACTGGCGCCCACATAGGATGCCGACACCGCAGGTGGTGGCTTTACCTGCTATGCCACAGAACCAGCCCCCACCATAAGGTCTTAGACTTTGTATTCTTAGCATCCTGATTTTACAAAGAGAGAAATAAAGGCCTAGAAGGGTTAAGTAAACCCACCCAAGGCTGTCTAGGAAGCTGCAGGGCAGAACTGGGAACAGGGTCTGTTCTCTGACCCTGGCTGTTTCTGTCCCAGCACCTCCCGTCTTAGGTCTCCTGTTACCTTATAATTAATGGTTCAAGTCCAGTTCCCAAGTGAGAAACACAAGTCTGCGAGTTAACAAGGAGGCATGAAAATGTATCTTGTTGCCTATGGGACCTCCAGAAGTAGCTAATTGAGCAGGATGTTTGGGAGGTAGCAAGCACTCACCGAGTGTTAACATAGTTATTTTAACAGGCCAGCTCCTTCAGCTTTAATAAAGACCAGCTGATGACCCATCCGTCTAGCACAGTGGTTCACAAGGACAGATGCGGGTGTTCTAATACGGCCTCTGGGTTCCCCTCACCCCGGTGACATCAGCAATGTCTGGAGACAGTTTTGATGGTCACAACCAAGGGGCTATACGCTCACCCATGTGCACTCCTGGCATCGACTGCAGAGAGGCCAGGGACGCAGCTAAACACCCTGCAACGCACAGCACAGCCCCACGAGCTCTCCAGGCCCACATCTCAGCAGTTTCAAGGCTGGGAAACTCTGCTCTCCTAAAACAGGATAATCCCCTTTCCTCCTCGGTCATCCTGGGGGCCTGCAGCCGGGAGGTGGGCTTTGGAGCCAGGAAGGCTGGTTTCTGCCCCTGTTAGGGCCTCCGGTACACGGCAGGCAACCAAAAAAAAAAAAAAGTACAGTTGCAAATGGAATTTCATGACGAATTGTGTGAGTCTGAGCAGTTCCCAAAGGCCTGACCTGCTTTATCCTTCCCTGTTAAGTGGAGATGTAAGGGCCCCAGCCCAGAGCCGCCGTGAGGAGTCACGGAGCTCACCCTGGTAAAGCCATGGCCCGCACTTGGCCCCAGGGCAAGCATTCGTTTTATTTCCCTTTCTTGTCGGTTTCTTTCTTCCACCTCTACATTCGCGCTCCAGCCCACCCATGGGCTGAGTGACCCTGCGCAAGTCACTTTTCCCCTGTGGGCCTCGGTTTTTCCTCCGTGAAATTGGAAAGTTGGCCTGCGATCTCCAAGCGCGCTTTCAACCACGAAATGGGACTGAAGTTTGCAGAGCGCCTTTCCTCCCCCGGGACTGATGGTACGGTCCCGGGGTAGCTCCCCCACCCCTCTGTCGCGGACCTTGGTACAGGCCCAGGGGGCCCTAGGCGGCCTCTCAGGGCTGCCCTTGCCCCCTGCCGAGTTCCGGGCCTGTCCCCGCGCAAGCTGATTGGCTGGAGTGGTGCCCGGGCTGCGCGGCTATAGGTGAGCTCGGGAGGGGACGGGCGGGGCGCGCTGCAGGCCCGCCCCCTCCCCCCTGGCTCGGACGCTGCGCGGAGCCGCGGGCGGGAGGGCTGAAGGACCGACCGACGGGAGGGACAGGAGCCGAGCAAGATGGCGCAGACTCAGGGCACCAGGAGGAAAGTCTGTTACTACTACGACGGTGAGCCTCGTCCGCGCGCCGGGGGCGGAGCCTGGTGGGCCGGATCGGGGAGAGGGAGGCTGAAGCGGAGCAGATCTGAGCGGGGAGGGCGCGAGGCCGAGGCGTGCGGGCACGGCTGAGCGAGGAGGCTGAGAGGGGGAGGTCGAGGCTGAGGGAGGAGGCTGAGAGGAAAGGAGGGCGAGGCTGAGGCCGAGAGGGCGTCGTGTGCGGGAAGCCCGCGTGATGTTGCGGGCGAGATCCTGAAGAAGTCCGGAGTGGAGAGTTTGAGTGGGACGCCCAGCGGGGAGGCCGAGTCCGAGGTGGGGGCGGGGGAGGCCGGATCTGACGGGTGTTCTGAATACGAAGCTCTTTCACGGTCCCGCGCCTTCCTCGGCTTCCTCGAGGCGAGTCCTGCAGGATGGGTCACCTGCTTCCCCTCCCCCAGCCCCGGAGCAGGGCCTGCGGTTGCTGCTGCAACCCGGGGCCCCGGGATCGCACGGGGCGGGGTGGGGGTGGGGGTGGGGGTGGGATGCAACCTGTTCAAACAGACCTTTCGTTTGACAGAAGTCCACTGAGCAGCTCGCTGTGTGCTACGTGGTGTTCAGATGCTGGGCCATGGGGCTGGCCAGGTCCCATGCCCTATTTTTAGGGTGCAGGCTGGAGGGGGAACTAGTGGGTGGCAGGCTGGGCGTCTCCAGCCTGGGTGCTGGGGATAAAGAAGGGCCCAGGGTGTGATGGGAGCGCGGAGAAGCAGAGGAATCGGGGAAGGTGGTGTCATCCCAGCCAGGACCTGAAGAACAGGAGTTATGAGCCAGGTGCAGGGAAGGAAAGATAACAGCAAGTTTAGAAGCTCCGGGGAGGACGGAACGTCTGAAACACAGGAGGTGGTTTGACAGCGTGGCTGAGGCCTAGGTTTGGGGCCTAGTGTGGTGGGAAGCAGGGCGAGGGAAAGATTGCAAGTGATGAGGGTTGAGAAGGTAATAGGGCCCGAGTCACCCAGGGCTGGGCGTCCTCGCCCAAGGAAACTGGACTTTATTCTCAGGGCTCTTGTGAATCATTGAAGTTTAGTGCAAGTTCACGCCATCATCAGTTTTAGACTTGAGAAATATGAACATTGTTGCCAAAAAGCCCATGGAAAAATGAAATTCAAAGATAAGTTTATTTTGGTGTACACATTTTTTTTTTTAAATTCGTGCAGTTTTTTCATGATATGCATTTCCCATGAGCTTTAAAGATTTTTTTATAAGCATTTTTTTAAAAGATTTATTTATTTATTTAAAAGTCAGAGTTACACATAGAGAGAAAGAGAGGCAGAGAGGGAGATCTTCCATCTGCTGGTTCACTCCCCAATTGGCTGCAACGGCCGGAGCTGTGCCAATCCGAAGCCAGGAGCCAGCAACTTCTTCCGGGTCTCCCACATGGGTGCAGAGGCCTAAGGACTTGGGCCATCTTCTACTGCTTTCCCAGGCCACAGCAGAGAGCTGGATTGGAAGTGGAGCAGCCGGGACTAGAACCGGTGCCCATATGGGCTGCCGGCGCTTCAGACCGGGGCGTTAACCCGCTGTACCACAGCGCTGGCCCCCAGCTTTAGAAATTTTTATTTCAAAAGCAGAGAGACAGAGACAGAAAGATCTCCCATCCATTGGTTTACTCCCCAAATGCCCAAAACAGCCAGGACTGGGCCAGGCGGAAGTCAGGAGCTGGGAGTTCAATCCAGGTCTCCTACATGGGTGGCAGGGACTCAAGTACTTGTATGGAATGTAGGCATCCCAAGCTGCATCTCAACCATTATGCCAAAGGGCCAGCCCTCCATGAAGTGCCCTTGTGTCACTCTGGGACATCAGTGAATGGATGGGTAAGGAAGAAGGCTGTGACCCCAGTTTTCATTGTGGGCCAGACTTTGGTGGTAGGGGTAGGAGAACGGCATGTCTAGTCATAACTTCAGTGACTACTGCTGTGTAGGGGATATCCAGGTAGAGGCACCCGGTAGGTGGTGGGCCATTCAGGTCTGCCGTTTAGAAGACAGAAATGAGAGGATAGAGATTTTTGGTATCAGTTGTCACAAATAGAGGGCAATTTTAGCTAGGTTAGAAGATGATGTGATCACTTGAGAAGTTATGTAGGGGAAAGAGAAGGAGTTCCAGGCTGGAAGCGTGAGGAAGCGGACTGAGGGAAGGCCTAGTGCCTCTCTCCTTGTGGATGGGACCGCCCGTTTGGTCTTGCAGGCAGTGTGCTTCTGTATCCCCAGACCCTAGGCCAGGGCCTACCTCATAGTAGTCCCTTCATCAATATTTGTTGATTAAATGAATAAAGATACAGGGGGAGTGGCCAGAGAGGTAAGTAAACCGGAAAGTGTTGAGTTACAGAAGCCAAAGTAGGGAGTGAATGGGCAAGTGTTGTCAGGAGTTGGGGGAGGAGCTAGACTGCAGTAGGTTCAGGAGTGAACGGATAGGTGAAGAGAGATAAGGTTGAAGCTTCTTAAAGGGAACCTTGTCTGAGACAGAGAGAGAGGGTTTTTCATGAAGGGGTGTTGTAGTGACATTCAAATTTTTTAAAAAAATATTTTATTTATTTATTTGAGAGGTAGAGTTACTGACAGAGAGGGAGAGACATAGAGAAAGGTTTTCCATCTGCTGATTGACTCCCCAAGTGGCTGCAGTAGTTGGAGCTGAGCCAGTCTGAAGCCAGGAGCCAAGAGCTTCTTCCGGGTCTCCCATGTGGGTGCAGGGGCCCAAGCACTTGGGCCATCTTCTGCTGCTTTCCCAGGCCATAGCAGAGAGCTGCACATGGGATGCGGGTGCCACAGGCAGAGGCTGAGCCCCCTGTGCCACAGCACCCACCCTGACATTCAAATTCTTATGGAAAACAGGCAGAAGAGAGGAAGAGGTTGAAGATACAGGCAAGGGATTGGTAGTGATGGAGGTTCCTGAGGAGGCCAGGTGAGATGGAAATCAGAGGCCGGATAGGGCCTTCCTTTGTGATAAGGGGCAAGGGCAGGAAGTTCAAAGTAGGTAAGTTTGAAGAGACTTCCTTTTCCTCAGAGGGCAGTTGGTAGAATAGAAATCTTTTTTTTTTTTTTTTAAAGATTTATTTGTTTATTTGAAAGGCACAGTTTCAGAGAGATGGAGAGGCCATCTGGTTTACTCCCCAGATGGCCTCAGCGTCTGGGGCTGGGCCAGGCTGAGGTCAGGAGCTTCTTCTGGGTCTCCCATGTGAGTGCAGGGGTCCAAGTACTTGGGCCATCTTCTACTGCTTTCCCAGGCACATTAGCTGGGAGCTGGATTGGAAGTGGAGCAGCCAGGACTTGAGCCCACATGGGATGCTGGTGCTGCCGGTGGCATCTTTACCTGCTTGCCATAGCACTAGCCACTGGACTCTTTTTTTAAAAGATGTAATTACGTATTTTGAAAGTCAGAGTTATAGAGAGAAAGGGAGAGACAGAGAGAACTTCCATCTGATGGGTCTATCTCGAGATGGCCCCAACAGCTAGCATTGGGCCACACTGAAGCCAGGAGCAAGGAGCTTCTTCCAGATCTCCCACATGGGCTACAGGGGCCCAAGCACCTGAGCCATCCTCTGCGGCTTTTCCTAGGCCATTAGCAGGGAGCTGGATTAGGGGTGGAGCGATCAGGACACTGGTACCCTTGTGACAACACAGGCAGAGGCTTTACCTGCTATGTCACGATGCCAGTCCCGGAGTAGGAATCTTGAAGAGAGGAGCATAAATAGCTATTGTGAAAGAGGGACCTTGGGAAATAAATTTGCAAGGATTGCTGGGCAGTGGTGAGGGCCCATTTGAGACTGGAACCTGTGATTTAATGGCTACATCATTTTTCAGTTTGATCCCATGTTCTCAGTAAAGAAAAAGTGGAAGGAGGAGGACTAGACTTCCTAATTCTTGAGCAGCTCTGAGTTTTGCAGTGAGGTCATTACCCGGGATTCGGATTTGGCTCTGCATTCAGATGTTCTGCAGTATTGGGCAAATACTTTACTTTTCAGGTCACTTTTTTTTTTTTTTTTAAATTTATTTGAGAGGCAGAGAGAGAGAGAGAGAGAGAGAGAAGTCCTCCATCCACTGGTTCACTACCCAAATGGCTGCAACAGTCAGAGCTGGGCCGACTGAAGCCAGGAGCCAGGAGCTTCCTAAGTCTCCCATGTGGATGCAGGGGCCCAAGGCCTTGGGCCATCTTCCACTGCTTTCCCAGGCCACAGCAGAGAGCTGGATGGGAAGTGGAGCAGCCAGGAATCAAACCGGCACCCATATGGGATGCTGGCGCTTCAGGCAGTGGCTTCACCTGCTACACCACAGCGCTAGGCTCCTCAAGTTGCTTTCTTGTAAAACTGAAATAATAACAGTTCCTGTTATGAGAACAGTGATGGGAAAGCTCTTTAAAAGTTTAAGGTAGTGTCTAGGTAGAGCATATCAGGTGTGAGCATTGGCTGGGTAAGGAAGCTGCTGGGATCGAGGCCCAGGCCTTTCTTTACATAGCATGCTGAAAACTCTGACTCATCCTGATGGCCTTCTAAGAAGAGATCTTTGGGTGTATAGTTCACTCAATTTTGAAGCATTGTTCAAGGAACTGTCTACCAAGTAGCCCCACAGAACCCTGTAACAAGTACAAACTGAAGTAGGTATTAGGAAATCCAATGTAGGTTCTGGCATACTAGATTTGGAGACAAAAGAGTTGACTCCCAGGGGCCAGCGCTGTGGCGCAGCGGGTTAAAGCCCTGGCCATATGGGCCATATGGGCACCGGTTCTAGTCCCAGCTGCTCCTCTTTCGATCCAGCTCTCTGCTATGGCCTCGGAAAGCAGTAGAAGATGGCCCAAGTCCTTGGGCCCCTGCACCTGCGTGGGAGACCTGGAAGAAGCTCCTGGCTCCTGGCTTCAGTTGGCCCAGCTCTGACTGTTGCAGCCATATGGGGAGTGAACCAGCAGATGGAGGACTTTCTCTCTCTCTCTCTCCCTCCCTTCCTCCCTCCCTCCCTCCCTCTGTAACTCTGCAGCTCCTGCTGTTGCGGCCATCTGGGGAGTGAACCAGCGGATGGAAGACCTCTTTCTGCCTCTCCCTCACTCTGTAACTCTGTCTTTCAATAAATTAAATAAATCTTAAAAAAAAAAGAGAGAGTTGACTCCCAGAACATTCATTAGCTGTGTGATCTTTGCTGGGCACTTCTCTGAGTCTACATTCAATTCATGAATCTTTATTGAACCTCTGTGATATACAGGGCTTATTAGTTCTTGCCTTCAAGGGGTTCCCAGTCTTGTAGATGTAGATAGATACATAAATAATTCAGATGCAAAATTAATGGAGTGCTGTATACAAATTACATTTAGAGGAAAAGGCCTGTTTTTTTTTTTTTTTTTTTTTTTTTAGACAGGCAGAGTGGATAGTGAGAGAGAGAGACAGAGAGAAAGGTCTTCCTTTGCCGTTGGTTCACCCTCCAATGGCCGCCGCGGCCAGCGCATCGCGCTGATCCGATGGCAGGAGCCAGGTGCTTCTCCTGGTCTCCCATGTGGGTGCAGGGCCCAAGCACTTGGGCCATCCTCCACTGCCTTCCCGGGCCATAGCAGAGAGCTGGCCTAGAAGAGGGGCAACCGGGATAGAATCTGGCGCCCCAACCGGGACTAGAACCCGGTGTGCCGGTGCCGCAAGGCGGAGGATTAGCCTGTTAAGCCACGGCGCCGGCCAAAAGGCTATTTATTTTAATGGAGAAAGGATTTAGAGCCAGAGCCGGGCTTTGTAGTGTGAGGATCGAGAAGGCAGCACATTCCAGGTTGAAGGAATAGTCTGAACAAAACATACTTCGCTATGAAGTCAATGCCTCTTTCAGGATGCTGGTAATGATCTGATGTGCCTAGAGCATAGCTTGACAAATGTTTTCTGTAAAGGGCAAGATGGTAAAGTTTTGGGGCTTCATTTTGCCTGATTGGTGGATCTCTGTGGCAACTACTTATTTATCCAGCTCCGCCACTGGGGTGTGAAAACATCCATAGACAATATATAAACCAATGGGTGTGGTTGTGCTACAGTAAAATATCATTTACAAAATCAGGCAGCCAGTTGTATTTTACCCAAGGGTTATAGTTTGTCTGTGCTGGTCTAAAGACAGTGAGTATGAATGAGTGTGTTTTGTTGGGGAGGGTGGTTGTAGGTAGCAGCAGATAAAGCTAGAAGGGAAGATTAAGAAAGTCTTTGAATGCTAGGCTACTGAAGTTATTTTTTACTCTTTTTGTGAAAGATTTATTTATTTTTTTGAAAGTCAGAGTTACACAGAGAGAAGGAGAGGCAGAGAGAGAGAGAGAGAGAGAGAAAGATCTTCCATCTGTTGGTTCACTCCCCAGTTGGCTGCAATGATTGGAGCTGCGCTGATCCAAAGCCAGGAGCCAGGACCTTCTTCTGGGTCTCCCGTGTGGGTCCAAGGACTTGGGCCATCTTCCACTGCTTTCCCAGGCTGTGTCAGAGAGCTGGATCAGAAGTGGAATAGCCGGGTCTTGAACCAGTGCCCATATGGGATACCAGTACTGCAGGTGGCAGCCTTACCTGCTACGCCACAGCGCCGGCCCTGTTTTTTCTACTCTTTATCCTATATGGAATAGGGAGCCATTAAAGATTTTTGGGCAGAGGCGTGATGTTATCAGTGTGCATTAGGAACATAACTCTGGTGATAGTGTAGCAGATTGTTTGAATGGAAGACAGAAGGACCAGTTGGAATGTTGTTGCCAGGGGCCAGTGTTTTGTGGAGCGATGGTTTCAGCCACTGACTGCAATGCTGACATTCTGTAAGAGCTGCTCCACTTCCCATCCAGCTCCCTGCTAATGCACCTAGGAGGCAGGAGAAGATGGCCCAGTGCTTGGGCCCCTGTACCCATGTGGGAAACAAGGATGTAGTTCCAAGTTCCAGGCTTTGGCCTGACACAGCCCTGGCCATTGCGGCCATTTAGGGAGGAAACCAGCTGATGGAAAATCCCTCTGTAACTCTGCTTTTTAAATAAATAAATCATATATATATATAAACTTTAAAAAAAGGGGCTGTTGCTATTCAGGGTGGAGAACATCAGCCCCATGGGCCTCAACTGCAGTGGGACTTGAAGCTCAGTAAATCTGCAGTGGGGTAATTTTTAAGTTGATAATTTTGTATGGCCCATGAATGATATAAATATCCATCCACATGGCCCTTGGCGGAGAAAAATTCCCCACCTCTGCATAGAGCAAGCAATGATAAAGGTGTAGTTTTCTTACTTATAAAATAAGAATAATACTCCCTGTCCTATATATTTTCTACTATTATTGTGAGGATCCAGTAAGAAAATAAAATGAATTTGCTCTGACATTTAAGGTGTCACAATATATCAGAGGTGACTTGTGGCTTATAATAATTCTGAGTATTAATGGTTGTTTTTCTGTTGTGGGAGGGAATTCCTTGGAGGTATATTGGGGTGAATCACCTCACTGGCTGCTATTCTCCAGTGGCTAGGAATGAACCCTTCATGCTATCTCGAGCCTGTGGGTTCTAGAAGAAAATGGGCTAGCCTGATCTTTAAGTGCTGACCTCACCAGAGACTCCAGCTTGTTGTGTTTTTCTTTTGGAGTTACGTTTCTTTTAGGTAGAAAGATAATCTTGGGCTCAAGAAATAACCCAGAAAGACAGATTGCTGTAAAAATTTCTGGGTTCTCCTGGGAGTATGTGTCTAACGGTCATCAGAACTCTTCCTGTTCTTCAGGTGATGTTGGGAATTACTACTATGGACAAGGCCATCCAATGAAGCCTCACCGAATCCGCATGACTCACAACTTGCTGCTCAACTATGGTCTCTACCGGAAAATGGAAATCTATGTGAGTTACTTACTGCGAGGGTTCCCCTCTGTTACCTCATCAGCTCTGGTCCCCCAAATGCCATTTAGTGTCTGATTTTCTTTTTTTCTTTTTTTTTTTTTGACAGGCAGAGTGGACAGTGAGAGAGAGAGACAGAGAGAAAGGTCCTCCTTTTGCCGTTGGTTCACCCTCCAATGGCCGCCGCGGTAGGCGCGCTGCGGCCGGCGCACCGCGCTGTTCCGATGGCAGGAGCCAGGTGCTTCTCCTGGTCTCCCATGGGGTGCAGGACCCAAGGACTTGGGCCATCCTCCACTGCACTCCCTAGCCACAGCAGAGAGCTGGCCTGGAAGAGGGGCAACCGGGACAGGATCGGTGCCCCGACCGGGACTAGAACCCGGTGTGCCGGCGCCGCAAGGCGGAGGATTAGCCTGTTGAGCCACGGCGCCGGCCTAGTGTCTGATTTTCTAAACCATGCACTCATTAAGCAAATGTGGGCATTGGCCTATCAGTTAAGATGCTTGTGTTCCACTTCGGAGCACTTGTATTCAATTCCCAGCTGCAGGAGACCCCCATATAAATAAATTATCCTGCAGTGTGTAAGAGCAACAATTTAGAAAATGTGCAAGATGCAGAGATAACGAGGAAGGAAGGAGGAAAGGGGGCTTGAATTGATTCTAGGAAGTGATATATAAGACATTTTAAAGATTGAATAGAATTTAGCCTGGAGGGGCTGGCGTTGTGTAGTGGGTAAAGCCACTCCCTGCAAAGCTGGCATCCCATATGGGTGCTGGTTCATGTCTTGGCTGCTCCACTTATTTATTTTTAAGATTTACTTATTTATTTGAAAGGTGGAGTTACAGAGACATAGACAGAGAGAGACAGACAGAGAGAGAGAGAGAGAGGTCTTCTCTCTTCTGGATCACTCCTCAAGTGGCTGCAATGGCTGGAGCTTGGCCATTCTGAAGCCAGAAGCCTGGAGCTTCTTCTGGGTCTCCCATGTGGGTCTCCCAAGTTATCCTTGAGTTCAGGAGGGGACTGGTAGGGGGAAGAATATATGCAGTATATGCATATGCATATTATATATGGAAAAAGGCTGAGGTATTTGAGGAAAAATCAGTTTTTTATGTGTAGGGACACAATGTGAATTCACAGACGTGAGGGGGGGTGTAGAGCTGGAGAGGTCAGCCAGGGTTGGATGTGCTGTACTAAGCCACTCTTGTAGGCCAGGGTTGGAAATCCAATGGCTGAAAAAGGAGTGATTGGGGATTGTGTCGGACAAGTTGCCAAGTCTGTGGTTACGAGAGAGTGTAGGCTTCTGTCTAGCCACCAGTCTCAGCTCCACTTGATTCTACCTGGTCTTCCAGATTTTAAGAAGCTGGAAATTAAAATTAGTATGCAAAATCTCCTCGGTTTAAAATGTTGGCACAGGGTTTTTGTTTTAAATGTTTGTACATAAAACACATCAATACACGTGCGGACCAAATGTGGTTTAGTAGTTCCCAATTTAATCTGTTCTGGAGGTGGTGAGGGAAAAGTGAAGGGTTTTAAATAAAAGAGATAAGAATAGATAGGCATGTATTTTACAAGCAGGTAGGCCACTTAGGAGCCTGTTGCTAGAGTCCAAGTGAGAAAATAAAGAGGGGCTGGGGGCCCATGTTGCTTTATGGCATGGTGCCTGCTGTTAAAGGCTGTACTGACAGTTTGAGTAACCTAGCAACAGCAGCATCCTTCTCACCATTCCAGAGACTGAAAGGAGATGAGTCTTCTGTCCCAGATGGCTTTGTCATGTCTCTGGAGCTGGTGGAGCCAACTGGGGAAGGTAGACAGGGTGAGCAGACCTTGGGACCACAGTGCTTTATCAGGTGTGAAGAACAGGTGGGGAAGAAAGCATACAAGGCAGCAGAGGTTTTCAGGAACTCTGGGGAGCCACCTTGCTCTTTCTATCAAGGAGAAAAACTCTCCCCAGAAGCTTCCCGATACACTTCCCCTTACCTCCCATCGTATCATTCCTCAGACCACTCACCAGTGTAGACGGATAAAATTACCAGAGCTGGCCTAGGCTAATCATGATTCTATCCCTAGGGCTGGGTACATTAATATCCAGCTAAACTGAAATTTGTTACCAAGAAAGACGGAACAGGATGGCTCTTTGGGAGACCACCAGCAGTAACTCCCTTATGGGAGGTGACTTTCCCTGTGGTGTTCTTATAAACTTTTTTTTTTTTTTTTTAAGATTTATTTATTTATTTGAAAGGCAGAAAGGCAGAGTTCTGGACAGAGAGAGGGAGAGACAGAGAGAGAGAGAGAGATCTTCTATCTGCTGGTTTACCTCCAAATGGCTGCAACAGCCGTAGCTAAGCCAATCCGAAGCCAGGAGCCAGAAGCTTCTTCTGGGTCTCCCACATGGGTGCAGGGACCCAAACACTTGGGCCATCCATCCTGCTTTCCCAAGCGCATTAGCTGGGAGCTGGATCAGAAGTGGATTGAGGCCGGCGCTGCGGTTCACTAGGCTAATCCTCCACCTGCGGCACCAGCACCCCAGGTTCTAGTCCCGGTTGGGGTGCCGGATTCTGTCCCGGTTGCTCCTCTTCCAGTTCAGCTCTCTGCTGTGGCCCAGGAAGGCAGTGGAAGATGCCCCAAGTGCTTGGGCCCTGCATCCGCATAGGAGACCAGGAGGAAGCACCTGGCTCCTGGCTTTGGATTGGCGCAGCACACCAGCCATAGCGGCCATTTGGGGAGTAACCAACGGAAGGAAGACCTTTCTCTCTGTCTCTCTCTCTCACTGTCTAACTGCCTGTCCAAAAAAAGAAAAAGAAAAGAAGTGGATTGAACTTGCCCCCATATGGGATGATGGCTCCACAGACAGCAGCTTTACCCGCTGTGCCATGGTGCCAGCCCCTATCATAAACTTTTAAAGCAAAACCCTAGTATCATCTCTCTTCCCTAACGCTAGACCTGTTGTCTTTTTTTCTTTCTTTCTTTCTTTTTTTTTTTTATGATTTATTTATTTGAAAGTCAGAGTTACAAAGAGGCAGAGACAGAGAAAGAGGTCTTCCATCTGCTGGTTCACTCCCCAGATGGCTGCAACAATGGCCAGAGCTGGGCCTATCTGGAGCCAGGAGCCAGGAGCTTCTTCTTCAGGGTCTCCAACATGGGTGCAGAGGCCCAAGGACTTGGGCCATCCTCTACTGATTTCCCAGGCTGTAGCAGAGAGCCGGATTGGAAGTGGAGCAGCTGGGACTTGAACTGGCATCCATATGAGATGCTGGTACTGCAGGCGGTGGCTTTACCTGCTATGCCACAGCGCAAGCCCTTAGACCTGTTGTCCTTAATGTGACCTGCTCCTCTGCCTCTCCACTGAGTGTCCATTTGGTCCTTCTCTCCAGCTTCTCTGACTTCATCCCTCCTACCCTTCCCATAGAGCTGTCTGTGATCCATCCATCCCTTTCACAAAGTAAAAGTGGCTATTAATTTAGGCTCTGTCCCAAAACTGATGTCTTCTGGGAGTCATACCTGAAAGAAGTTGTTTAGACTGCTGTTGGAAGTTGTTACATCACCTCTCTACCTGAAGGAGGCCCGCTGAGGTCTTTTTCACTTAATTTCACCCTCATTTCACCCTTGTTGGTCCTTTCCCAGATTCTGTCTCGTACATCTGATTAATCTCTCCCAGAACCTATATTCTCACTTTACATCCAGACACCTTCCTGTTTACATAATCAAGAATTCTGCTCTCTTCTTTGCCTGCGGTGCTAATTTTGTATATTCTCAGGCTTCTTATTCATCGCCTTCTGTTCTTTTGTTCTTTTTTTAAGAAAGTGTTTTTATTAAATATTGAGTGGCTATGAAAGGATTTTTATAGTGTGTGTTTGTATATGTATGTGTGTGTATATATATATATATGTATGTATGATAAAGAATCAATTCAATTAATATCATTAGTTTAAGAATCTTTCCATTACTGTAAAAATCCTGGTGTATCCTTTTCTAAGCCTTTCTTCTTTTCTTCTTCACTAGAATTAACTCTGCCCTGAATTTGAGATTTATTATTTCCTTCCTTTTCTCTTTTGTTTTACTAGTACATATATATATATATTTACATATATATATATATATATATATATATTTTTGTTGATAGGCAGAGTTAGACAGTGAGAGAGACAGAGAGAAAGGTCTTCCTTCTGTTGGTTCACCCCCCAAATGACTTCTACGGCCAGCGCGCTGCACCAATCTGAAGCCAGGAGCCAGGTGCTTCCTCCTGGTCTCCCATACAGGTGCAGGGCCAAGCACTTGGGCCATCCTCCACTGCACTCCCAGGCCACAACAGAGAGCTGAACTGGAAGAGGAGCAACCGGGACAGAATCCGGTGCCTCAGCTGGGACTAGAACCCGTTGTGCTGGTGCTGGAGGATTAGCCTAGTGAGCTGCGGCGCCGGCCTACTAGTGCATATTTTTAAACATTGTATTTTTTAGTTTTATAATCATAGAGTATTTATTATATGATTGCCTTTTTTGTTCAACATGTTGCTGAGAGTTATAAATATTGAAGCATGTAGTGGTATTTATTTTTACTGTACTTCACTGAAATAATGTACTACAATTTGTCTACCTTATTAGTGGTGATCATTTGATTTATTTCTGTTTTTTGGTCATTATAAACACTACTGTGAACATTCTTAATTTTTTTTAGGTTTTTAAAAAAGCTTTACTTATTTTTTTTGAGAGGCAGAGGAAGAGAGAGGAACGAAGGAAAGAAGGGGGAAAAAAAAGAGAGAAACTTGCCTCTGCTGGCTCACTAACAATACCTGCAGGAAGAGAGAGAGAGAGGGAGGATGGGGAGGAAGGAAGGAAGGAAAGACTTAAGAAAGAAACTCGCCTCTGCTGGCTCACTTCCGAAATACTACAACAGCCAGAGGCCTGGAACCCTGAGCCAGGAACTCAATCTAGGTTCCCAACTGCTTGATCCTTCATAACTGCCTCCCAGGGTCTGCGTTAGCAAGAAACTGGAATGAGGAGCCAGAGCCAGGAGCTGAACCCAGGTACTGCAATGTGGGGCACCGGGGTCCTAACCAGTGGCTTAACTGCTAGGCTAAAAGCCTGCCTCTCTGAACATTCTTTTTTTCCTTTTCTTTTTTTTTTTTTTTTTAAGATTTATTTTATTTATTTGAAAGACAGAGTTACAGAGAGACGTCGAGACGGAGAGAGAGAGGTCTTCCTTCCGCTGGTTCACTCCCCAGATGGCCGCAAAGGCTGGAGCTGCGCCGATCCAAAGCCAGGAGCTTCTTCTGGGTCTCCCACGTGTGTGCAGGGGCCCAAGGACTTGGGCCATCTTCTGCTGCTTTTGCAGGCTGTAGCAGAAAGCTGGATTGGATGAGGAGCAGCCAGGACTAGAACCAGTGCCCATATGGGATGCCAGCGCTTCAGGCCAGGGGTTTAACTCGCTGCACCATAGCGCCGGCCCCTCTCTGAACATTCTTGAACATGTGTCTTGTTGGACATATGCTGGAGTTCCACTAGAGGGATACACTAGGAGTAAAATTGTTGGGTCAGCACATATGCACATATTTAAAGCAAAAATGATTCATAGTTGCCATCGATGTAGAATTGTTGTTGCTTTTAGTCCTTACCAACACGTGATTTTGTCAAATTTAAGTTTTTTGCCTAATTAGGTAGGTGTGTGAAATGTTATATTACCACTGATTTATATTTACTTACAAAAATTCCTAATCAAGGCTTTTAAAAATTAACTTGATAATTTGCTTATTTGAGAAGCAGACAGGGAAAGAACTCAATCCACTGTTTCACTCACTCCCCAGTGCCTACAATGGCTAGGGCTGAAGCTGGGAGCCCGGAATGCAATCCAGGTCTTCAGTTTATGTGGTAGGAGTGCAATTACTTGAACCATTATAGCTGCCTCCTAGGGTCTGCCTTAGCAGGAAAGTGGAGTCCGGAGTCTGAGCCAGGAATAAAAGCCAGGCATTCTGATGTGGGAAACAAGCATCTTTAAATATGTATGTATGTATATATATATATATATATATATACACACACACACACACATATATAATCTTTATATACATACATACATATATATCTATATATGTATATATATATAACCTTTATATATATACATATACATATATATAGCTCTCTCTCTATACGTATATGTATGTATTTGAAAGAGTGACACAAAGATGCAGAAAGACGTATCTCTGTCTGCTGCTTCACTCCCTAAAGAAGCCAGGAACTCTGTCTGGGCCTCCTGCATGGGTGGTAGAGACTCAAGTGCTTGAGCCCTCATCTGCTGCTTCTCAGGTGTGTTAGCAGGGAACTAGAAAGGAAGTGGAGTGGCTGGGACTTGAACCAAGCAATCTGATAAAGGAGGAAGGTGTCTCAGTGGCAGCTTAACCTGCTGCGCCACAATGCCCAGCCATGTGTAGGAGTGTCTTTGGCTCTATCTTTAGGAGTAGAATTGCTGTATTGTAGGGTATGTGAACATTAAATGCCATGTTGCTTTTCAGTGTGGTTCAGAGGATGTGTACTCTCACTGACAATGTATGAAATACCTTGAGTTACTTCCTCTCCTATATTGGGAATTGGAATTTTAAATTTTGCAGATCAACTGGGTATAAAACCCTATCTAACAGTGATTTTTTTTTTAACATAGTAGAAATATCCAAGTAGTATCATGTCTAACACTTTCTTTTTTTAAAATTAATTAATTAATTAATTAATTTGAAAGGCAGAGAGAGAGAGGTCTTCCATCCGCTGGTTCTCTCCCCAAATGGCTGCAATGGCTGGAGTTGCACTGATCCAAAGCCAGGAGCCAGAAGCTTCTTCTGGGTCTCCCACATTGGTGCAGGGGCCCAAGGACTTGGGTCATCTTCTACTGCCTTCCCAGGCCATAGCAGAAAGGTAGATCAGAAGTGGAGCAGCCAATCTTGAACCGGCGCCCATATGGGATGCTGGTACCGTAGGCAGTGGCTTTTACCCACTATGCCACAGCACCAGCCCCTCTAATAGTGATCTTAATTTACACATCATTAATGACCAATGAAATTATTATCCATGTAGTTTCTTCTGCTGTGAAGAAATGTCTTTTCATTTCTTTTTCCCATTTTCCTCTTGGATTGTTTGGCTTATTTATTTATTTGAAGGAGAGAGAGAGAGAGAGAGAGAGAGAGAGAGAGAGAGAGATTGAGATCTTCTGTCTGCTGTTTCACTTCCCAAATGACTATAATGGCTAGGACTGGGCCTGGCCAAAACTACAAGTCTGGAGCTCTATCCTGGTTTCCCTCTTGGACGGCAAGGCCCCAGGTACTTGGGTTATCTTCGGCTGCTTTCCTAGGTACTTTTGTAGGGAGCTAGATTGGAAGTGGAGCAGCTGAGACTCAAACCAGCACTCAGATATGGGTGCTAGTTAAGCAGGTGGTAGCTTAACTTGCTGTACCACAATTGCAGCCCCATTTGGCTTTTTTTTTTTTTTTTTAATTTATTTTATTTATTTGAAAGACAGAGTTACAGAGAGAGGTAGAGCCAGAGAGAGAGAGAGAGAGAGAAAGCATCTTATTCCGCTGGTTCACTCCCCAAATAAATACAACGGCCATAGCTGAGCTGATCCAAAGCCAGGAGCCAGGAGTTTCTTCTGGGTCTGTCACATGGGTGCAGGGGCTCAAGGACTTGGCCATCTTCTACTATTTTCCCAGGCCATAGCAGAGAGCTAGATGGGAAGAGGAGCAGCCAGGACTCGAACCGACACCCATATGGGATGCCGGCACTGCAGGCGGTGGCTTTACCTGCTACGCCACAGCACCAGCCCCATCATTTGGCTTTTTCTTAGCAATTTGTGGTAGTTCTTCCAGTGTCAGTATATTGCTATAAATAACCTCTACTCTAGTTTTTTCTTTTTGCTGTAATGTATCTTTAATGCACAGAAGTTCTTAATTTTAGTATTGTTTGTGTGCTTTTTAAGCAGGAAGTTTTCTAAACTTGCTAAATTTGGTATTCTTTGGGCTACAGCACAAAATATTTAGAGGGTTGTCAGAGAGGTCAGCAGGAATCAGATTATTCTGGTTTTCTAAGCAAGGTTAAAGACTTGGAGCTTGCTATTGTGTGTCATGAAGCCTCTGAAGTATTTATAGTGGGGCGTGAGGTGATTCAGTTTGCATTTTACACAGATTACTCTGCCTATAGAATTGAGAAGAGGTACACCATGGTGAAGATTGAGGCTGGGAGCCAGGTCGTAGATTGTTGCCAGAGGGTGGTGACTGGGGATGGAAACGAACGGAGTAGACTGCAGTTTCTAGAGAACTTGAATGTAGTGCATGAGGAGTGAGAGGAATCAAAGCTGGTAACTCTGCTGTCTTGAGCAGGTGAGGGCATGGTAGTGAGAACAGGAAACCTGGGGAAGAGAGCAGAGGAGAAATACAGGAGTGCGTACAATCAAGATTATGGAGGTATGGGAGGGACTGGCAGTGGTTTGGGAAAGCAAAAAAGAGGAGAATTTTTTACTCAAGATTCATTTCACTTTATTTTTAAAGATATTGTATTTATTTGATAGGCAGAGTTACAGAGAGAGAGAGAGAGATATTCCATCTGCTAGTTTACTACCCAAATAGCCTCAATGGCTAGGGCTGGGTCAGGCCAAAGAGACAAGACTGGAATTTCATCCTGATCTCCTATTGGGCCATCTTCTGCTGCCTTCCCAGACACATTAGTAGGGAGCTGGATCAGAAGTGTAACAGCCAGGACTTGAGCCAGTGCTCATATGGGATGCCGGCTTCAGAGGTGGGAGTTTAACGTTGCTGTGCCACAACATTGGTCCCAAAAGGGAAATTTTTTTTTTTTTTTAAGATTTATTTATTTATTTGAGATGTAGAGTTACAGGCAGAGGGAGGGAGAGAAAGAGAAAGAGGCCTTCCACCTATTAGTTCACTCCTCAAGTGGCCACAATGGCTAGAGCTGGGCCGATCTGAAGCCAGGAACCCAGAGTTTCTTCCAGGTCTTCCACGTGGGTGCAGAGGCCCAAGCAGTTAGGCCATCTTCTACTGCTTTCCCTCGCCATAGCAGAGAGCTGGACCAGAACAGGAGCAGATGCCGGCCATTGCACTAGTGCCCAAAAGGAAGAATTTTACAATGGCATTTAGGAGTGGGTGCAGTGCCTGTATGCCATATTGGAATGCCTGGTTTTAGTCTTGGCTCCACTGTTTCTGATCCAGCTTCCTACTAATGTTTGTATCTTGGGAGGCAGCAGATCGTGGCTCAGGTATTTGCATCTCTGCCACCCATGCAGGGACACTTGGATTGAATTCCAGGCTCTTGGCTTTAGCCTGGCTCACCCCTAGCTGTCGTAGGCATTTGTGAAGTAAAGCAACAGGTGATAGCTTGCTCTCTCTCCCTCTGGGAAGTGAACAAGCAGATGATTGATCTCTGTTTCTCTGCCTTTCAAATAAAACAAAATAATTAATTTTAAAATATCAAATGACATCTGTCTATTCAGCCTGAGTAGATCTTGGTATAATTTTTTTAAAAACAGGTTTATTTATTTGAAAGGCAGAGTAACATAGAGTGAGAGACAGAAGAGATATTTCATCTGTTGGTCCACTCCCCAAATGTCTGCAACAGCCAGGTCTGTGCCAGGTGCAGCTAGGAATCAAGAATTCCACCCAGGTCTCCCCGATGCGTGTCAGGGTCCAAGTACGTAGGCCATCTTCCTCTGCCTTCACAGGTGCCTTAGCAGGAAGCTGGATCAGAAGCATAGTAGGGGCCAGCGCTGTGGCATAGTGATAAAACTGCTGCCTGTATGGCCAGCATCCCATAGGGGTACCGGTTTGAGTCCTAGCTCCTCCACCTCAATCCAGCTCTCTGCTATGGCCTGGGAAAACAGTGGAAGATGACCCAAGTCCTTGGGCCCCTGCACCTGTGAGAGAGGCTCAGAAGAAACTCCTGGCTCCTGGCTTTGGGTGAGCCAACTCTAGCCATTGCAGTCGTTTGAGGAGTGAACCAGCAGATGGAAGACCTCTCTCTCTCTCTCTCTGACTCTTTGTAGCTCTTTCAAATAAATAAATAAATCTTAAAAAAAAAAAGAAGAAGAAGAAGAAGAAGAAGAAGAAGAAGAAGAAGAAGAAGAAGCATAGTAGTAGCCAGGTCTCAAAACTAGCACTCTGATATTGGATGTTGGAGTTGGTGCCACAAGTGGCAGCTTAATGTGCTTTGCTAAAGCAATGGCCCCAGATCTCGGTATCATCCACTGAAAGAGTAAAAGAAGTTTTGAGGGGGAGTGTTTGGCCTAGCAGTTAAAAATCGCCCTGGGCCGGTGCCGTGGCTCACTAGGCTAATCCTCCGCCTTGCGGTGCCGGCACACCGGGTTCTAGTCCCGGTCGGGGCACCGGACTCTGTCCTGGTTGCCCCTCTTCCAGGCCAGCTCTCTGCTGTGGCCCGGGAGTGCAGTGGAGGATGGCCCAAGTGCTTGGGCCCTGTACCCCATGGGAGACCAGGAGAAGCACCTGGCTCCTGCCGTCAGGTTAGCGCGGTGCGCCGGCCGCAGCGCACTGGCCACAGCGCGCCAGCTGTGGCGGCCATTGGAGGGTGAACCAAAGGCAAAGGAAGACCTTTCTCTCTGTCTCTCTCTCACTGTCCACTCTGCCTGTCAAAAAAAAAAAAAAAAAAAAATCACCCTGAATACCTGCATATTGGAATGCCTTGGTTCAAGTTCTAGCTCTACCCCCACCCCTTTTTTTTTTAAAAAGATTTATTTATTTATTTGAAAGAGAAACACAGAGGCAGAAGGAGCAAAAGGAGAGGCAGAGAGAGAGAGAGAGAGAGGTCTTCCATTTGCTGCTTCACTACCAAATTGGCTACAATGGCTGGGCCAATCCGAAGCCAGGAGCCAGGATCTTCTTCTGGGTCTCCCATGCGGGCGCAGGGGCCCAAAGACTTGGGCCATCTTCTACTGCTATCCCAGGCCATAGCAGAGAGCTGGATTGGAAGAGGAGCAGCTGGGGACTCGAACTGGTGCCCATATGGGATGTCTGCACTACAGGCAACGGCTTTTACCTGCTATGCCACAGCTCTATTCTTGATTCTAATTTCCTGCTAATGTGCAGGAGGTAATGGCTAATTACAGCAGGTAATGGCTCAAGCAGTTGGGTCACTGCCACCCATATGGGAAAACTGGATTGAGTTCCTGGTTTCCAACTTGGCTTGGCCAGTTTGCACCCACACAGACACACAAAGTATAAAGTACTGCTTGAAGACTAGTTTTACCATTAATTCTCATAGTATAACATATTAAGGACAGAGGTCCTACATGGGGAGCAAGTGCACAGTGACTCCTGTTGTTAACAATTGACACTCATTTATGATGTCAGTGATCACCCGAGGCTCTTATCATGAGCTGCCAAGGCTATGGAGGCCTCTTGAGTTGACAAACTCTGACTTTATTTAGACAGGGCCATAATCAAAGTGGAAGTTCTGTCCTCCCTTCAGAGAAAGGTACCTCCTTCTTTGATGGCCTGTTCTTTCCACTGGGATCTCACTCACAGACATCTTTCATTTAGGTCATTTTTCCCCACAGTGTCTTGGCTTTCCATGCCTAAAATACTCTCATGGGCTTTTTAGCTAGACCCGAATGCCTTAAGGGCTGAGTCTGAGGCCAGAGTGCTATTTAGGGCATTTGTAATTCTGTGAATCTGCTGTGTATCCTGCTTCCCATGTTGTACCGTTCTCTCCTTTTTAATTCTATCATAAATAAGACACTTGTTATTTATGTGATCCCTTTGACACTTACTCCTATCTTTATAATCAGTTATGAACTTAAACTGATCACTTTAACTAGTAAGATGGTATTGGTACCTGCCAACTTAATGGGATTTGGATTCCAATGGCAAGTTTTTAGCTTTACCCTTAGGGGTAAGTCTGAGGGAGCGTGTGTCAAACTGTGTATCTCCTTCCTCTCTTATTCCCACTCTTATTTTTAACAGGGATCAATTTTCCATTGGATTTAAACACCTAAGAATAATTCTGTAAATACATATATATATATATATATATATATATATTTTTTTTTTTTTTTGACAAGCAGAGTGCACAGTGAGAGAGAGAGACAGAGAGAAAGGTCTTCCTTTGCCGTTGGTTCACCCTCCAATGGCCACCACGGCCGGCACGCTGCAGCTGGTGCACCGCGCTGAACCGATGGCAGGAGCAAGGTGCTTCTCCTGGTCTCCCATGCAGGTGCAGGGCCCAAGGACCTGGGCCATCCTCCACTGCCTTCCCGGGCCATAGCAGAGAGCTGGCCTGGAAGAGGGGCAACCGGGACAGAATCCGGCGCCCCAACCAGGACTAGAACCTGGTGTGCCGGTGCCGCTAGGCGGAGGATTAGCCTGTTAAGCCACGGCGCCGGCCCTGTAAATAAATACATACATACATCAGCACCACGCTGATCCGAAGCCAGGAGCCAGGTGCTTCTCCTGGACTCCCATGCGGGTGCAGGGCCCAAGGACTTGGGCCATCCTCCACTGCGCTCCCTGGCCACAGCAGAGAGCTGGCCTGGAAGAGGGGCAACCGGGACAGAATCCGGTGCCCCGACCGGGACTAGAACCCGGTGTGTCGGCACCGCAAGGCGGAGGATTAGCCTGTTGAGCAACGGCGCCAGCCCTGTAAATACATAATTTTTTAAAAATTAAAAATATTTTGGGGCTGGTGCTATGGTGTAGTGGGTAAAGCTGCCGCCTCTATATATGAGTGCCAGTGCAAATCCCAGCTGATCCAGCTCTCTGCTACAGCCTGGGAAAGCAGTGCACTCACGTGAGGGACCTGAAGGAGGCTCCTGGCTCTTGGCTTTGGATTGGCCCAGCTCTGGCTGTTGTGGCCATTTGGGGGGTGAACCAGCAGATGAAAGAGCTCTCTCTCCGTCTGCCTTTGCCTCTCTGTAACTCTGCCTTTCAAATAAATAAATAAATCTTTTTAAAAATTTAAAAATACTTTAAAGCTGTCTGGGAAGCTATTAGAATTGTGAATCTGGGCCGGCGCTGTGGCTTAACAGGCTAATCCTCCGCCTTGCGGCACCGGCACACCAGGTTCTAGTCCCGGTCGGGGCGCCAGATTCTATCCCGGTTGCCCCTCTTCCAGGCCAGCTCTCCACTAAGGCCCGGGAAAGCAGTGGAGGATGGCTCAAGTGCTTGGGCCCTGCACCCCATGGGAGACCAGGAGAAGCACCTGGCTCCTGGCTTCGGATCAGCGCGATGCGCTGGCCGCAGCGGCCATTGGAGGGTGAACCAACGGCAAAGGAAGACCTTTCTCTCTGTCTCTCTCTCTCTCTCTCACTGTCCACTCTGCCTGTCAAAAAAAAAAAAAAAAAAAAAAAGAATTGTGAATCTGGAGCTCAAAACAAAGATGAAGATGGAGTTAGAGTCTGGGCAGTCATGTCTCTAGAAGGAATAGCCACGGCCAAGCTTTCGTGATATTTTCAAGAGGGTAAAGGGTATAGTAAAATAACTTGGGATTTGGAGCCAAATCTTGCTTCTTTCAGTGTGGGCATTTTTGATAAAGTACTATTTGTCTTTCAATCTTAAATTCCTTATTAAATTAAGTGAGGGGGCCGGAACCATGACACAGTGAGTTGGGCTACTGCCTACTGCACTGATATCCCATATCGATACCGATCCTAGTCCCGGCTGCTCCTCTTCTGATCCAGCTCCCTGCTGGTGCTCCTGCAAGGGCAGCAGATGGTGGTCCAAGTGCTTGGGCCCCTGTATCCACGTGAGAGACCCTGATGGGGCTACTGGCTCCTGGCTTTGGCCTGGCACAGTCCTGGCTGTTGTGGCCATTTGAGGAGTGACCCAGTGGGTGGAAGATTCTCTGTCTCTCTGTCTCTCTCTCTGCCTCTCCTCTCTCTGTAATTCTGCCTTTCAAATGAATAAATAAATTTTTTTAAATTGAGGATTAAGTGAGAATCACTTACTTGGAGCCAGACCTCCAGCTTCCTATTCCAGTTTACTAACTGTATCCCTAGGCAAGTCACTAACCTTTGTCTGCTGTAATTTCATGACTGCAAAATGAGAATAATAGTATGAACATTAAAAGGTTGTTATGGGGGGACTGGCATTGTGGCATAGTGGGGGAAAGCAGCCACCTCCAATGCCAGCATCCCATCTGTGTGCCTGTTCAAGTACCAGTTACTCCACTTCCAATTCAGTTCCCTGCTAATGACCTCAGAACGCAGCAGAAAAAGGCCCAAATGCTTGGGCTCCTTTCACCCACGTGGGAGACCTGGATGAAGCACCTGGCTCTTGGTTTCGGCTTGGCCCTGCCCTGACCATTGCAGTCATTTCAGGAGTGAAACAATGGATGGAAGATCTCTGTCTCTCCCCTTCTCCGTAGCTCTGGCTTTCAAATAAATAAATAAATACTTTTTAAAAAAATATTTATTTTATTTATTTGAAAGACAGAGTTAGGGAGCGAGGTAGAGCCAGAGAGAGTCTTCAATCCACTGGTTCACTCCCCAAATGACCACAACAGCCAGAGCTGAGCTGATCCACAGCCAGGAGCCAGGAGCTTCTTCCGGGTCTCCCATGTGGGTGCAGGACCCCAAGCACTTGGGCCATTTTCCACTGCTTTCCCAGGTGCATTAGCAGGGAGTTGGATCAGAAGTGGAGCAGCTAGGACTTGAACCGGCGCCTATATGGGATGCTGGCACTGTAGGCGGCGGCTTTACCTGCTACGCCACAGCGCTGGCCCCGTCCACCATGCCTTTTTAAAAAGAAGGAAGGAGTGGTTAGAATGTTGGGATAACTGGTAACTTATCACAGCAAGGAAGTTTTGTGAGGAGCACGAGACCAGAATTGTCAGCGTTCTGGTCAGTTGTCATTAGTTGACAGCTTTTCTTCACTTGATCTCCTGAACTCTTGGAGTCATTTGGTACATAATTACATGTTGTTATATTTAATAATACAAAGTAATGATCTGGAAGGCCCTTTCCAGTCTGCAAAGAGGTCTGACCGTTTCCAGTTCCTGCAGCTTCCCTGAGTTAGATATTGTCCCTAGAGGGTGAGGAAATTGAGGCTCAAGACGTGATGACCTGGCCAAGCAGCACAGCTCGAGCTGCAGTCCTAGGTTTTATGACACCCAGGCCCTTTTGTTAATCTTGTGGAGCTAATTGGATTGTAAGCTTCTTCAGGCCCGAATCTAATCAGTTATTTCTTTTTGTCCTTTTAGCACCTAGCTCAGTGCTAAAACTATGTGCTGAAAGTAGACTGAGCGAGGATTGGCCGTCCTTGAGAATGACTTGCCCTTTCTCCCTTCTGCCCCCTAGCGCCCTCACAAAGCCAATGCCGAGGAGATGACCAAGTACCACAGCGACGACTACATAAAGTTCTTGCGCTCCATTCGTCCAGATAACATGTCCGAGTACAGCAAGCAGATGCAGCGATGTGAGTCCGCTCTGGCCCCCCAGTCTCGAGCTCCTGGCGGGTCTCCCTTTCCAGTGGAGAGGCCCACCCGCCCTTCCTCGCGCCTCCCATTCAGGCCGACATCTGATTTCCCTTGGGTGTCAAAGTGTGTCTTTTTTCTTAAGTCTGGTTTTCCTTGTTTCCCGATTGTAAATAATAGTGGTTGGACTTTTTCCAGTGAGGTTCAGAACACCGTCCCAAGAGTACTGTGATGACTGCAATGGAAGAAGCACTGACCGGGGAGGGGAGGCAGCAGGTCCAGGGCCCAGCTCTTAACTCTTAACTGGCTGGGCGAGTCACTTCCTCTCAGACTTTTCTTTTGTGAAATGGGCTTGGCCATGTGATCGATGATTCCTGTCTGACTGAAAGTGCTCTAACTCTATCATTTTTTTTTTTTTAAGATTTATTTTTATTTATTTGAAAGAGTCACAGAGAAAGGTAGAGACAGAGAGAGAGGTCTTCCATCCGCTGGTTCACTCCCCAGATGGCTGCAACAGCCAGAGCTGCGCTGATCCAAAGCCAGGAGCCAAGAGCTTTCTCTGGGTCTCTCACATGGGTGCAGGGGCCCAAGGACTTGGGCTATCTTCTGCTGCTTTCCCAGGCCACAGCAGAGAGCTGGATTGGAAGCGGAGCTGCTGGGACTAGCATCGGCGTGCTTCAGGCCAGTGCTTTAAGCCGCTGCGCTACAGTGCCGGCCCCTCTAACTCTGTGTTAACTGGGACTGTAGAGGCCACACAGGACAGCCTCCAGGTGATGTGATCATTGATCTGTGGAGATTCTGCCCCTGCCCCTTCCTCCTGAAACTCTAGAACCTGTCCCATTGCAAAAGCCATATGCAGTCTGTGGGACTCTTGGTGATTATTTTAGCTGTGGGAAGTTTTTTTTTTTTTTCCAAATTTAGGAAAACTTCTCCTATGTGTTATTTATTTATTTGTTTATAAGACTTATTTATTTATTATTTGAAATGCAGAGTTACAGAGAGGCAGAGGCAAAGAGAGAGGTCTTCCATCTGCTGGTTCACTCCCCAAACAGCTGCAACGGCCGGAGCTGGGCTGATCCGAAGTCAGGAGCCAGGAGCTTCTTCCGAGTCTCCTACGCAGGTGCAGGGGCCCAAGGACTTGGGCCATCTTCTGCTTTCCCAGCCTGTAGCAGAGCGCTGGATCAGAAGTAGAGCAGCCGTGACTCAAACCAGTGCCCATAGGGGACGCCGACACTGCAGGTGGTGGCTTTACCCACTACACCACAGCACTGTCCCCTCCCTTGTGTTATTTTAGAAGCACTTCATACAGTAGAACCGTGTGACAGTATTGTCCAGAAGATTTGATTGGCTTATGACAGCTTCTATGAAAATACCAGGAAGTTTATGGTATTTATGATTTTTACTGGCCACAAGGTAGTCTGACTCCCATGTAAGAAAGTTCTTTATTAGTTCTGATAACCGTGCAGGTGGTGGTGATGAGAGGACGGTGAGACCTTCCTGGGGCATTGTTTCTCTGCCCCTCACCACTCCAGGAGCTGCTGCCCCTTGAAGAGATGTGCTTGCTTTCTGAACTGGCAGGGTCTTATTTCCTTGCAAGGGGCACACATTCATTCCTTTGCTGTCGGTGGCTTTGGGGTTTCTGTAACCCCTTTAAGCCAGGGATCAAACCTCCCTCTCAACATATTCTCCTTAGAGATGCAGTCTGGTGTCGAATGAGTTTTCATGTCTTAGTTTGAATCCTCAGTGCTATTGCTTGCTATGTGTTTTTTGAGTGAGTCTCCTAATCTCTGCACATTATCACATTATAAATATTATTTATTTTTAAATTTATTTTATTTATTTGAAAGGCAGAGTGACAAAATGAAGGAGAGATGGAGAGAGAAGAGATATACACTGCTGGTTTACTTCCCAAATGGCTAAATTGGCTGGGGTGGGCCAGGCTGAAGCCAGGACCTTGCAGCTCCATCTCGGTCTCTCACATGGATAGCAAAGGCCAAGTACTCGAACCAGCTTCTGCTGCTTTGCCAGGCGCATTAGCAGGCAGCTGGATCAGAAGGGAAGCAGACAGGCCTCCATTATGGGATGCCAGCCTCTCAGGCAGCACCTTAACCTGCTGCAGCCCAGTGCCAACCCTTACTTTCCTTCTTCAAGAGGAAGATACTGGTGCCTGCTTTGTAATGGGGGATAAATAAGGTAATGTATTCAAAGTACCTACCCTGATGAGTGGTAGCTACTGCTATGAATATTATGACATACTGTTTTTGTTATTTACAAATCTGTCAAGGCAGATACAATATTAGATCCTGAGTGGCATACAGGTTCTCTCCCTCCACTGCAATTTTCCTGAGACCAGCATTTCCTAGATTTGCATTAAACAATTAGGTTCTGGGATTTTCTCTCATTGGAAATGAGGTCAGGAAGTTTGAGGCTGTCTTATATAGAATTTATATTATATTATATTGAAGTAAGGCCGGCGCCGTGGCTCAGTAGGCTAATCCTCCGCCTTGTGGCGCCGGCACACCGGGTTCTAGTCCCGGTCGGGGCACCGATCCTGTCCCGGTTGCCCCTCTTCCAGGCCAGCTCTCTGCTGTGGCCAGGGAGTGCAGTGGAGGATGGCCCAAGTGCTTGGGCCCTGCACCCCATGGGAGACCAGGAGAAGCACCTGGCTCCTGCCACCGGATCAGCGCGGTGCGCCGGCCGCAGCGCGCCTACCGCGGCGGCCATTGGAGGGTGAACCAACGGCAAAAAGGAAGACCTTTCTCTCTGTCTCTCTCTCACTGTCCACTCTGCCTGTCAAAATAAATAAATAAATAAAATAAATAAAAATATATTATATTGAAGTAATCTGGAGAGGATTTAAAAGTATATGGGAGTTGCTGGCATTGTGGCACCGTGGTTTAAGCCACCAGTGTCCCATATGGGATCTCCAGTTTGCTCCCCACATATTCTGCTTCTGATCCGGCTCCCTGCTGACGCTCCCGGGAAAGCAGCAGCAGATGGCCCAAGTGCGTGGGCCCCCGCCACCCATGTGTGAGCCCCAGATGGAGTTCCAGGCTTCGGCCTGGCCCATCCTCAACTGTTGCGGCTGTTTGAGGAGTGAATCAGTGGATGGAAGATCTCTTCCTTGCCCTCTCCCCCAAACCCTCTCTCATTCTGCCTTTCAAATAAATAAATCTTTTCAAAAAATTTTAAAAATGAAAGTATATGGGAAGATATACAAACTTAACATGGTTTGGGAATCATCTCTCACAGGTACTAAGGTAAAACTGTACTTTTAAAATAACAGGGGGCCGGTGCTGTGGCGTAGCTGGTTAAAGCACTGGCTTGAAACACCGGCATCCCATATGGGTGCTGATTCTTAGTCCCAGCTGCTCTGCTTTCAATCCAGCTCTCTGCTATGGCCTGGGAAAGCAGTAGAAGATAGCCCAAGTCCTTGGGCCCCTGCACCCATGTGAGAGACCCAGAGAAAGCTCTTGGCTCCTGGCTTCGGATCAGCGCAGCTCCGGCCATTGCGGCCAACTGGGGAGTGAACCAGCAGATGGAAGACCTCTCTCTCTCTCTCTCTCTCTTTCTGCCTCTCCTTCTCTCTCTCTGTAACTCTTTCAAATAAATATTTTTAAAAAACCAAACAAACAATGGATGGGAGCGGGTGTTGTGATGCAGTGAGTTGAGCCACTGCATGGGATACCTGCATCCCATATTGAAGTGCCTGGAATCGAATCTCACTTCTGCTTCTGATCCAGCTTCCTGCTGATGTGCCATGGTGGCCGCAGATGGTGGCTCCAGTGCTTGGGTCCCTGTCATCCATGTGGGAGACCCAGCTGGAGTTCCATGGCTCCTTGCTTCAGCCAGCCCTGCTACAGGCATTTAGCAGATGGAAGATGTCTCTCTGTCTCTTTTTTTCCATCTTTCTGCCTTTCAAATAAATAAATATGGTACATAAAAAATATTTCAGGCAAAATTGTATAAAGATAGTGAACATTCAAGTCCCCAGCCTAAGAATGAAGACGTTTTCCATACAGTTGAAGTCCTCCAGGACACCTCCCCTTGATTACATACCCATTCTCTGCCCTGCCCCCACCCCCTGTCCCCACCACCAGGATGTAAGCTCTGTCCTGCAGGCAGTGTTTCAACCCACGGAGTGCTTTCTGCAATAGTTTTTTTTTTTTTTTTTTTTTTTTTTTGGATGACAGAGTACAGAGAGCGGTAGAGATAGCTCTTCCTTCTGCTGGTTCACTCCTCAAATGGCCACACGGCCAGAGCTGAGCTGTTCCAACACCAGGAGCCAGAAGCTTCTTTTGGGTCTCCCACGCGGGTGCAGGGGCCAAGGACCTGGGCCACCTGCTGCTTTCCCAGGCACATTAGCAGGGAGCTGGGCCAGAAGTGGGGCAGCTGGGACTCCAACCAGCACCCATTAGGGATAGTAGCGCTGCAGGCCGGGGCTCTAATCCTCTGCGCCATTGCACTAGGCCCTCTGCGATCGTTTCTACTGCCTTCTCTGCTTAGCTTTATTCCCCGACTTCACCAGCCCCTGCCCATGTGTTGCTCCCCATTAGTTTGAAACTAGCCTTAAAAAGAAAGACTGTTTATAGCAGGAAGAGGGAAAGCCCATAGAAAAGTCCTCCCTGGCCTCATAGGTGAATGTCTTCTCATCCATTTCCCTTCTTCTATCTATTAATCACAGATTGCTGAGCTGGGGATTAATGTTTGATTGGAGCCTGAAGTGAAATATTTTTTTCTCAAGTCAAAAATACCCATTCCTTCCCAGGGGGCTTCGCTCCCAAATGGGACTATAAACACAGCTTTGGGGACTGAGGCAGACCAGCCCCTATACAGGAGGAAGCAGCCAAAGGGAAATCAGTTGCTAATGGATAAACAGCCTGTGCCAGGGACCAAAGGGACCAAAGTTCTTATTGACAAAGCCTCCCAGTGTTTACTCAAGAAGTGAGGAAGAGAGCCACCCCTTGCTCCCTTGTACAGCCCCACTTCCTCAGAGCACCAGGTCTTGCACACCTTCCAAGTTTAGGGCAGCAACAAGAGTTGGTAACTCTTGTGGTTATTGCAAATGTAGAGCTTCAGTTGTGTCTCGAGATGTTGCCACTGCGGCCAACTGAGCCGTCCCAGTGTCTCCAAGCCAGGGCTGCTCCTTGCTCTACTTTGGGAACCCCTATTGGTAACAGTGGGTGCAAAGGGGAAGCCAGACAGGAGTAAGAATCTAGTTCGCTCCTGCCTCTGACTTCCTGTGTATTATTGATGTCTCAGCAGTTTCCTATTCTGAAAGAGGAGCTGTAAGGTTCCTCTCTAGCTCTGAGAGTCTGCAGCCTCCAGGTGTGCTTTCCTTCCTGCCTTTTTGTTTCATTTGCATTGTTGTTTGCATGTGTTTCCACATCACGGGCTAGTTTGTACCTTTAGGTCTGAAATAATAATACTGTGGTTGTCATTTATGGGTGTAGTAGGAACAGCACTGGACTGTGGGGAGTCAGGACTCCTGGATCCTGATTTCTGGTTCTGGCACTGCCTGGTTATATAAACTTGGGCAAGTCAATTAACTTCTCCGTATCTGTTTGTTCACCTCCTGGGGTTATTGTGGGGATTGATTGGGATTGTGTTATATGTGAAGTAGTTGGGGAAAGAAGCAAGCATGTTTCCGCCAGGTTTGGGACCGCTGAGCCAAAGCTTGCGTACTGACTGCCATTTCCTAGCAGCCCGCCTCTGTGAGCCTGTTTCCCCATCTATAAGATGGAACCAAGTCCTACCACAGAAAATTGCATAAGGGGCAAGTATTTGGCATAGCAGTGAAGACACTGCTTGGGATACCGGCATCCAATATGGAATGCCTGGGTTCGACTCCATTCCTGAGTCTAGCTTCCTGTTAATATGCACTTAGAAGTCAACAGGTGATGACGCAAGTCGTTGGGTCCCTGCCTTTCTTGGGGGAGACTTGTACTGAGCTCCCAGCTCCCAGCCTCAGTCTGGCTCAGCCCAGCTGCAGCTGTTGCTGTCGTCTGGACAGTAAATCAGCACATAGGACATGTCTCTGTCTCTTTGCCTTTGAAAAAAAGACTAAAAAAAAGTTGATGGTGTGAGGATAAATGTTATCAGGTATTTAAAGCATTGAGCACAGCATCTGTCAGATTGTAAGCGCTCAGGGAGTGAGTTTATGCAGGTCCCTGTTCTCACTTCCTCGGTCACCAGGAGTGAGGTCTAGGAACAAACTTAGGCTGGGAAAAGGATACTTTCTCCCTAAACGAATGAACCAACATTTTCCAAGTTGCTAAATGCTTCTTCATGTAAAATTTCTGTTTTCTCAGTAACTAGGTGCTTATTATAGGTAAGGGGCTGTATCTTCAAAGAACTTAAATGACTTGACTCCGTCCCACAGACAGTAAGTAGTAGAGCTTGAACTAGAACTTAAGCCTTCTGAATCTACATTCTGTGGGTTTTTTTCCCACCAGCTTGTAAGTATATTAACAAAAGCTGGACGGGATTATGGAAATTAACCTTTTGCTTATTTCTTTCAAGTCAACGTTGGTGAGGACTGTCCAGTATTTGATGGCCTGTTTGAATTCTGTCAGTTGTCTACTGGTGGCTCTGTAGGTAAGGAATCTATATCTCCTCCCAAGGGCTATGCTGGTCTGTCCTCCCGAGGTCTGCCTTTTAGGCCACATCATGGTAGGGCTGATCTGTGACCATGTAAAATAGTCCTTAGGTCTCTAAAATGTGTTTCTGGTTGAGTCCCAGCCCAAGCTCATTGTCCAGCATGGTCCTGACAGATGTCCTTGGCTTCCTCTCCCACTAGCAAATCTCATATATAGGAATTCCCTGCAGACCTCTGGGGTTGTCAAGATGCTGTACATAAAAGCAATTTGTGAACTGCCAAAGTGCTATAAAAATGGAAGTGTCATCTTGTGTGTCTTAGGAAGGAGTGTGGCAATTACCTTCAGAGGTCAGAAATAGTCCCTGCCTAGGCTTAGCTCCCACTTCCACCTATAACTTCTGGGTTCCCGCTAGGACTACTTGAAACCCTTTCTTAACAAATATTTATTTCCTGTCATCATTATTGTATCCCCCTACCAGTATCATCTTGGAAAAAAAAAAGTGCACGGGAAACACACACAGTCACACTGTCCATGGATGACCTTGTTACTACTTGGGTGTTTATGTGTCTTTTCTTTATCCATGTTTATATATCTGGACATAAAATATGTATATGAGGGTACTTCAAGAAGTTTGTGGAAAAATGAAATTAAAATATAAGTTTATTTTGGTGGAAAACAATTTGAAATGTATACATAGGTTTTTGTAATATGTGTTTTCCTTGAACTTTTTTTTTCTTTTTTTTTTTTTTTTTAATTTTTGACAGGCAGAGTGGACAGTGAGAGAGAGACAGAGAGAAAGGTCTTCCTTTGCCGTTGGTTCACCTCCAATGGCCGCCGCGGCCAGCGCGCTGCGGCTGGCGCACCGAGCTGATCCGAAGCCAGGAGCCAGGTGCTTCTCCTGGTCTCCCATGGGGTGCAGGGCCCAAGCACTTGGGCCATCCTCCACTGCACTCCCAGGCCACAGCAGAGAGCTGGCCTGGAAGAGGGGCAACCGGGACAGAATCCAGCACCCCGACCGGGACTAGAACCCGGTGTGCCGGTGTCACAAGGCAGAGGATTAGCCTGTTGAGCCACGGCGCCGGCCTTCTTGAACTTTTTGAATACTCATGGTATATATGGATAGATTTGAAAATTCTTTTTGGACCAAAATAAATTTGTCTTTTACTTCCATTTCCCATGAACTTTTGAGGTGTGTGTGTGTGTGTGTATAATAGTTTTGTGCCTGCATTTTTTTTAACCTAGGATTTTTCTATCTGTAGAAATCTTCCACAGCCTGATTTCTAGTGGCCATAGATTATTCCATGCTATGGCCCTACTATTGTTGATATAATCTATCTCCTTTTACTGGACTATTTAGATTGTTCCATGCTTTTATTTCTTTGAAAGTTAACAGTGCCAAAAATGCACTTGCATGCATGGGTGTATATTTCTCATGTTTTGTACTCATTTGTACTTTGAGTCAGCCCTATCTTTGGTATCATTTCAAAATTTTTTGACCATGAACCATAATAAGAAATAAATTTACACAGGTAATCCAGGATACCATGTGCAGGCACACACATGCACGTGAACATACACACACACAAACACACACTTTTACTCTCTCACCCTAAAGCCAAAGTTTTGTAAAAGTGCAGTTACCTTTACTGTTACTCTGATATTTTTATTCTAAACTATTTCACTTAAAAATACACATGCCAGCCATGACCCACTAAGTCAATTTTAAGGTGGGTTACCATCCTCAGTTTGGAAAATAGTTTTCTTTTGTTTTTTCTTTTTGGTGAAAAATATTTTTTTTTTGTCTGTGGAAAACAGTGTTTTAAGAGCAACTGGTATCATGTTTATTCTCTATTGGAATAGGTGAGGGGAGGGGCCTGGCTTATTGAATAGGCAGGTCCTCCCTCTCCCTAGGTTCCCTGGGCTTCTAGGGGGGAGGGGAGAGTGACTTAGTAACAGGCTTATGTTCCTCTCTCCCCACGCCCAGCAAGTGCTGTGAAACTTAATAAGCAGCAGACGGACATCGCTGTGAATTGGGCTGGGGGCCTGCACCATGCAAAGAAGTCCGAGGCATCTGGCTTCTGTTACGTCAATGATATCGTCTTGGCCATCCTGGAACTGCTAAAGTATGCCTGCCTGGCCTTGTCTCTTGGAGGAGCACCTTAGGCCAGGTTCCCACTTCCCTCCCCGGGGATTGGCCCCCTAGTTTGCTTTTCCTAGCGGTGTGCTGGCTGGAATGTGTTTGGTGGCTCTGGCCATCCTCTCCTTGACGGGGTCTTGGTTTGATCTGAGCCCACGGCAAGATCAGGGCAGGCGCTGCTCAGATCCTGCCTCAGAGTGTCCTTGTGTGGCTGGAGTTGACCCTGGCTATAGAGTAGGAAGAACGGACTTGGTCGGCTTGGTCAGGCCTCTGGAGACACCCGGCCGCTCTTCCACCTTCCTTCAGCCAGTTTCCACGTCTCTGGTGCTTAGAGATACCTGAGGGAGGCAGCCAGCCCGGTAAGCTGGGACCTGGCGCCCTTGGCGCGTCCCATCTCCAAAGAGCCCCCAGACCCCTGACCCCCTTCTGATCCTAGGTATCACCAGAGGGTGCTGTATATTGACATTGATATTCACCACGGCGATGGCGTGGAAGAGGCCTTCTATACCACAGACCGGGTCATGACCGTGTCCTTTCATAAGTATGGAGAGTACTTCCCAGGAACTGGGGACCTACGGGTGAGAACTCTTTTTAGGGGCCAACCAGCTCACCCTCAGCTGCCAGCTCTAACTTTCCTATCCTGTGCCACTAAAAACCACTTGCTGCCTCTCCTGCCATTCGGAACACCTTTCCCCCAGCCGGGAGTGCCTCCCGTGGTCTCTTTGTCCCTAATTCTGGAGGAAAGGAAAGGTGGGACAGAAAGGGTCTCCTAGCATTTCTGGGCTTCCCTCATGGACGCAGCTGGGTTTCGTTATGTGCCAGTCCTATGCCCCACAGGCCTTGAGTTTTGTGCGAGGAACTGGGACTCTTGTGGGTCATCTCCAGGGTTCTGAACCTTTGTAGGTTACTTTCTCCTTTGGCCATCTGACTGAAAGCTGTGAACTCTTCCTAGAAAAGTACATGAAAGTTTGTGTCTGCTGTAGAACAGTCATCAGGAAGCCCATCCATGAAACCCAGGATCAGAATCCTTGGGAGCTACTTTATCAAACCATCTGCTTCTGTTAGCATGAGTACAGCAAGCTCAGCTGCTTTGCTATGCCTTTGCCCTTAGGTGAAAAAGCGGCACTAATTCAGTTGTTGGCCACGGCGAGCATTAGAATAAATGAGCACTTGCTATTTGGAAGTGAGTTGGAAGCTTCCCTCTGTGCTTCCTGCCACATCTCCCTGGAGAGGAAAGAAAGGGGGTTGAAGAATGAGCAGCAAAGCTCCCTGGAGACAGAGGTTGATGCGAGTGGGTGTTATGTCTGTGACCTGGCTGCCAGCCAGCTCTACCCCAATGCCAAGGTAGAAGTCTTGTGCTGTGGGGTAGGGTATGCAGTCTCAGGCCCCATAACCAGCTCTCGGCCTGCGTGCAGGCTCAGTGACGGGATGTGGACTTGCCGGTGAGAACAGCACTAACTCGAGTGCCCCTGCTTTGTCCTGGCCCACCTCTCTCCCAGAACCGCTGCCTCTTCCCTTAGCCTTCCAGCCCCCATCCTTGAACGCCTTCCTCAGCTTCATCTTTCAGTTTTACTTTAATGTCCTTCTCGATTAGGATATTGGGGCTGGCAAAGGCAAATATTATGCTGTTAACTACCCGCTCCGAGATGGGATTGACGACGAGTCCTATGAGGCCATTTTCAAGCCGGTAAGTGGCTCTATCCACCCCGCGGGCTACAAACAGCAACTTGGTTTAGGGGACTCAGCCCTACTAATGCCGGTTGGGAAATGAGAGCTTGCAGTTGCGTTGTTTTATATCTCCATCTCTTTGGAGTTAGCTCCTGGGATGTAACAGTGTGACGTTTCCTTGGCTTTTCATGTTTCTTGCTGCCTTACACCGATGTCTACACTAGAGGAAGTGTAGGGACTCCCTGCAGCCTTTGTGGCCCGGCTTGGTCTGGGAACGCTGTTCATCAGTGAGCCCGCTCAGAGGTTCTGGCAGCGTCTGCGTGGAGCGTTGGCGCGCGGGCTGGCTCAGTGCCCGTGGTTTTGAGGGATGAACGGAGGAGTGAGAGACAAACAGCTACCCTGGGGAGGGTCGTCAGGGGTGATTTCACAGAGGTGAACTTTGACGAAGGAGAAGGTACCCATGGGAAGAAGGAGGTAGGGGACCTAAGGGGTGGTCCTCAGCAGAGGAAACAGCACCAGGGAAAGTGAAAAGGCGCTCGTGTGCAGCGGTGCGCAGGCCAGTGTGGCACCTGGGAGGAGTGTTGAAGGCACTGCATGCCAGCCCGAACAGTTAAATCTTCACAGATAAGCAACAAGAAACCGTCAATAGAGTATTAACCTAATGAGCTGTGGCAGTCACTCAGTAGACATCAAGTATCTACTTATGCACCTTGTAGCGCAGGCAACAGAGAAGCCTGAGGTGTGGTCTTTGTCCTCACCTCTGTCAGACCAGACCTTGGTGAGAGAAAACTATGTGCAAAGGTAAAAGGCTTCCTACAGATGCAGTGTGTAAGACCAAATGTTTGGAGCAAATGCAACCAAGAGTCAGGAAGGCTTCCTAGAGGAAGTGGCCCTGGAGCACAGTGAGACAGGAAGGATTCAGGGAGCTGACCGGGAGGCCATTCTGGGTTCACATTGTTAGCCTAGAGCCAGAAGGATGTTAGAGATCCTTTCACACTGAAAAGCTGCTGTCCCACGTGGGCAAAGCAGAGCCGCCTCGTGCCTCTCCCTTTTCTCCACCAGGAAGGCAGCAGAGCGTGATAAGGAGTAGAAGAAAGTGCTGGCCCCACCCCCACCCCCCTTCTATCCCTGGATCTCACGTAGCTTTCCCTGAGATTGTTGGTGACCAGGATGTGTCCTTTTAGGTCATGTCCAAAGTGATGGAGATGTTCCAGCCTAGCGCCGTGGTCTTACAGTGTGGCTCAGACTCCCTGTCTGGGGATCGGCTGGGTTGCTTCAATCTGACCATCAAAGGTAAGACCATGTAGCTCAAGGATGGGTGGGCAGGGTCCCGCTGGGTGCTCCTGTGAACTCAGCACCCCTTCTCCCATCAAAGGGCACGCCAAGTGTGTGGAATTTGTCAAGAGCTTCAACCTGCCCATGCTGATGCTGGGAGGAGGTGGTTACACCATCCGCAATGTCGCTCGGTGCTGGACATATGAAACTGCTGTGGCCCTGGACACAGAGATCCCTAATGGTAATGGCTCCAGGGCTGAGTGAGGCAGGGTGGGAGCTGGAGGCCCCATGTCCTCAGGTTCTGCACCCCCTTTCCACTGGACATTCGGCCTCTGTTTCTCTGAAGGTCTCCTGCCTGGCCCCTCAGGACTGATGGCACAGCCACTGCCTTTCCCCAGCCCTTCTTGACTCTGTCCCCTCTCCTGCTGTCGGTTTGCACAGAATTCTCGGTGGTTGTGTATAGCTTTGGAGTTCCTACTCTGCAGGGTAACTGGGATAGTGAGAGAAGGGAGTACTGAGGCCTGTTGACCCTGGTGTGGGTACTGGAGAGCGGTGTCAGAAACTGGAACTTCCCTGGGCACCCACGTCTCACCCTGTCTAGGAGGCATTCCCATCTAGCAGAAGGACCAGCAGCCCAGATAAATTCACAGATGCTATTCTCAGGGTCGCCTGACTGTCTCCTCCCCTTCCCCAACCAGAGCTCCCATACAATGACTACTTCGAATACTTCGGGCCAGATTTTAAGCTTCACATCAGTCCTTCCAATATGACGAACCAGAACACTAATGAGTATCTGGAAAAGATCAAGTGAGTATACTCCCCAGCCAGCCCTTGAACTTTCCAGATTCTGGTTTGTCCCTAACCAGAGCCCAGCCACCTCTTCTCCCCTTGGCCACAGACAGCGGCTGTTCGAGAACCTGAGGATGCTGCCGCACGCGCCTGGGGTCCAAATGCAGGCGATTCCTGAGGATGCCATCCCGGAGGAGAGTGGCGATGAGGATGAAGAGGACCCTGACAAGCGCATCTCGAGTAAGACACAGACTCATGGCCTCTGCCTTCTCCTCAGCAGGCAGCTGGGGCTTCCCTCCGCCATTTCTGCCTGCCTGCTGGGAAACCTGCAAGTTCTAGGGCCTGCAGGAACAGGCTAGTGGGTCAGCTCACTCCCTCTCTTCCTCGTGGTCCCTGTCCCTTGGTTGTCTCTGAGGACACACAGGAAAGCCCTGGACATGGACCCTGGGATTAAAACCTGCTGCTCTCACCCCGACTTTCCATCTCCTGCCTCCTAGTCTGTTCCTCTGACAAACGAATTGCCTGTGAGGAGGAGTTTTCTGACTCCGATGAGGAGGGAGAGGGCGGGCGCAAGAATTCTTCCAACTTCAAGAAAGCCAAGAGAGTCAAAACAGAAGATGAAAAAGAGAAAGATGCCGAAGAGAAGAAAGGTAGGTCCGGATGTCCTGCACTGGGGTCTCAGCCCACGCCCTGCCACACCTGCAGGGCTCTCAGGGGCTCCCAGCAGCAGCAGGGCCCACAATGCAGTGGCTCTCACATACCACCCAAGCACTTTTCCCAGCACTCACCCCAGTTTCCCAGGGGGCTGCCTCCGCCCACCAAGCTCTGGCTGGGGCAGGCTGGAAAACCGGTTCAACCTGTCTGTTTTCAGCAGGGCTCACTGGGAGGGCCTGGGATGGGCTTTTCTCTTGTTCTAAGTCCAGTAAGCCATAGTGCTGGGAGGGGGTTTTGGGGTAAAGACCGCACGGGTCTTTCCAGAGGGGCTGCCCTTGGTCATTCCTGCACTTTTACGTTCTAGAAGTCGCAGAAGAGGAGAAAACGAAGGAGGAGAAGCCAGAAGCCAAAGGGTGAGGAAGGAGCTGTCTGTCCGCCATCTCCCTGGCATTGGAGCATCAGCCCCTTTGTCCCGCTGCTCTGAGAGGGAAGGCGCAGGGACAGCTGGTCCCACTTACAAAGGCCTCTTTCAGGGACAGTCTGTCCGTCTCTGCAGCTCTAGGCAGAGCTAAGAAGCCCCAGCCCCCGGCAGTCACCTGGGCAGCCTGGGGCCTGAGGAAGTCATTGTATCCCCACTTTTGCCCCAAGGCCTCTGGGGTGGGTTATCTCATGCCAGTCTCTGTTTTCTCCACAGGGTCAAAGAGGAGGTCAAGTTGGCCTGAGCAGACGTCTCCAGATCTGGCTCCTGGCCAGCTTTCCCACCTTTCTCCCTTAACCCCTCAAGATTTTATATTTTCTATTTCTGTGTATTTATATAAAAATATATTAAATATAAATATCCCGAGGACTAGACAAGAACCAAGGCCCTGAGGCCAGGGTAGCCAAGCTGGGTAAACTCATAGCTGCTGCCCTGCCAGCCATCCCTCCCCAGTTCGATTTTAAATCACAAAAGGCTCCAGGTGTGGGTAGAAGGGAGCTACAAGACACACCAAGGTGTCTCCCTACCAGGTATGGAAAGGTGCCCCCTGTTGAACATTCTAGGAGGGTAGGGGTGGCTGGGTCCTCAGGGACTTCCTATTCTTTCCAGCCCCTAAGGTGACATTAGCCATTTTTAGGTTGGTTCTGTTCTCGTCATACCGTCCCGCTGGCCTCAGGTGAGCCCCAAAACTAGTGCTGCCCGCCCTCGGTCTTCCCCAGCTCTGCAGGTGGAGGCTGGCGGCCTAGCTTCCTTTTTGAGATACTATTTTCATTTTTGTGCGACTCTTTGTAATAAAATGGTACCTTTCTATACCCACCTGAGCCTCTGTTTCCTGGCAGTCCCTGGGTTGATGTCAGCTCTGAACTCCCTGCCTTCTCGTGTAGGGGCAGGGCAGCCCCCACGACGACAAAGCCCGTAAACTTACCTGCCTTCTAGTTTGCCCTTGAGGTTGGAGGTTAACTAGTTTCCACAAATCTCACCCCATCCCCAGAAGACCAGTCATTAAAGCACCACTAAAGGGACAACATTTATTCCTTTTCCAAAGGTTACAGTAAAACCAGGTGGAAGAGAATGGTTTTAGCAATTAGAAAAAAAAAGTACAAATCTGGGGTTTGGCCATTAAAAGTTATTTACAACAATGGGAGAAAAAGACAACAAGAAGTTGTTTCACATTACAGACTTCCCCCACCCCAAAGCCTAATACTTGCTTACCAAGTCAAAAAAGAGACACAGTTGATTCACAAGCTGGAGGTTTGAACTTGAGTAAGACATTTATAAAAACCCAGACAGGGGCAATGTCCTCCCCAGCCCAGGTGCCACTAGGCACAGCACAAGAGACTAAAAACTCAACAGGGGGAAGGCTGGACACTCAGGGTTTGGGAGTATAAGCACCCCACTTCTGGCTCAGGGATTTGGGGAGTAGGGTAAACAGAACCTACTTGGAAAAGAACTGAGGGAGAAAACCAGCAATTGCCTTCTGCAGGGTGGGGGTGGGGGGTCGGGGAGGGGGCTGGACCAGGAGCATTTCACATCACTAACCTAACTTGGGAAAATGTAAGGGACCATCTTCAGCTGGCCTTTCGAGGAAGACCAGATGGCTGATGGGAGAATCCACAGGAGGGAGAGGAGGAGCGGGAAGTGGTTGGGAGGGGGCAGCAGCCCCTCCTTTCTGGGCACAGGAAGGCAGCCAGGGCACAGGGTCCAGGCAGTGACCTCACAAGGACAGCACAGTTTTTTGTAGCTTAAGAGATCACCCGCCTGCCCCCACCCAGCTACTCATTCTGCTCGGCGCCGGCCGGTGTAGGGCCACTCTCCGGCCCCGAGGGAGTGGACGGCTCTGCTGCTGCGGGCCCTGCCTCCTCTTCTGTGTCTCCTCCCTTGCAGGCGGCGCCAGCCTCTGCCTCCTTGGCCTGGGGCTCCTGGCTCTCCGGGGTGGCAGCGGCCTTCCCCTCCGGGGCAGTGCCCTCTTCGCTGCAGGCACCGATCTCGCCCTGCTCCTGCTCTTCCTCCGTGGGGGAGGAGGCAGAAGAGTCGCCCCCGCCCTCCTTCCGATTTCTCTTGAAGGACAGGCCGCTCAATTTGAAAGGCTTCTTGAAAGAGAATTTCTTCTTCTTCTTGGGGGTCTCCTTGGGGGGGGCGTCCCCCTTGGCCTCGGCGCCCTGGCTAGGGGGTGCTGGCTCGATCGCGTCGCCAGTGGCCCCAGCTGCCTCATCTGTTCCGTTCACGGGGGGCGACTCCCCTTCACCCTTGGGGGTTAAGTCTCCATTGCTTTTCACGTGGCCATTCTCCTGCAGGGCAGAGGAGACCGCGATGAGGGCCAGGGCTCTTCTTCCCCTCCCCAGCCCGCTCCTGGCCCCCTCCAGACAACAGGGTCTTCAGCCCCACACCGGGGACCCCTTCAGACATCTGCCTCTCGCCGCTCACAGGCGCGCAAAGGCCATGGCCGGCAGGAGGCGCTGGGGTCCCGGGGCCCCCACCCCCCTCCCCCGGGGCGCGCTCTCTATTCCGCACGGAACCGCTCCGGGCCGCGGATCCCGAGCCAGCGGGCGAGCCGCGCTGGGCGACATTGGGCGGGAAGCCGCCCCGGGGCGCTGTCTCTCAGCACCTGGACTGCCTATTTTCCCAGCCTCCTGCTTTGTGTAAACGGCCCCCCCACCCACCCCAGGCTCTCCCCACCTCTCGGCACCCCTCCGAAAGAAAAGACCGTGGGCTGCCGAGGTCAGGGCCGGGGGTGGCGCGCCCTCCCCGCCGGGCACCCGCCCCGCGGGCCCTGGGCGCCCCCTCGGCGCGGCCCAGCCGCGCCTTTGTTCCCCGCGCGGCCCTCGGGGCGGCCCGGGGCACCGCCGGGGGCCGGGGCCGCGAACAAAGAAGGCGGCGGGGCCCGGCCGGCGCCCCTTCCCCGCCCCTCCCCTCGCTTCGCCCGCGGGGGCTGCGGCGCGGAGAACAAAGGGACGGGGCGGGGGAGGGGGCGCCGCGTGTCCCGGGCCGGACAAAGCGCGCGGCCCCGGCCCGAGGCCCGAGAGGGGCGCGGTGCGAGAGGAGGGGGCCGGGGCCGGTCGTGCCGAGCGCACCCACCTGTCCGTTGGCCTTCGCGGGGGAAGCGCCTGCTGCCTCCTCGGCGGTCACGTCGCCCCGGGGAGCCTTGGAGCTCTGGCTGCCCATGGTGGGGGGGTCTGTTGGGGGCGCCCGGAGCCGCCCCGGGCTCGCGCCGCAGGGGATAGTTCGGTGGGGTCGGCCCGGCCCGCAGAGGGGTGGGGCTGGCGCCTGAGGGGGAGGGGTGTCGGGGGGGAAACCGAGCTGCACCCCCGCTCCGCGGCCGACCCGCTAGCTACGCCCGCCGCCGCTCCGCTCCGCGCCAGAATGCCGCCCGCCGCCCGCCGAGCCGCCCATATATACGCGCCCGGAGCTCGGGGCGGGGCCGGACATTTAAATGAGCGCCCAATGGAGGGGCGGAGGCGGGGTCGGGTCGCGAGCCCCACTTGCGCAGTGGGCGACGCTGGCGGTCTGGTTCGCCCCCGCCCCCCACCCCACCCGACCGCCCGGGGCAGGTGGGGTCCGGTGTGGGAGGAGGGAGGCAGGTCGGTGTGCGAGCTGGGCGGGGAGGGGCGTCCGGGGAGAGCGGGGAGAGCAGCCGCGCCCTCCCCTCCCGACGCCGCGCCCCTCTCAGGGCCGGCGCTCCCGCACCGTGGCGTGGCCCCCATCGCCTCGGCCCTGCCCTGGCAGCCCCTGCCAGTCCCCTCCTTGAACTCTTAGGAGGCTCGCGTGCCCAGACTCGTCAGAGGCTGTTCCCGAGTTCTGCCGCAGACGCGTGCTTCTAGCGGCAGCAGGGCCTGGCGGGGCCTGGAGACCGGCCAGAGGTCCCACCCGCGGCCCGAGAGGCTGCAAGGCCACTGTGGTCCGCGGGCGAGCCCGTCCCTCATCCCTCGGCTCAGTCCCCTTGGTGGCCAGCCAGCCTGAGCCTGGGCTGATTGACAGCAGCCGCTCCCCACATGAAAGCTGGGGGGGTCTGAGCCTGCGAGATGTGGACATCACCCGTGTCACTCGGTTCTGCTGCTCCCCTCGCACACACTCCAGGGCCCCCCACCCAGACGGAGGAATCCCAGGGAGGGACTCAGCACACCTCAGACTCTCCCGAAAGGGAGGGAAAGGATGCGCCAGGTCCTCTCCAGCCCTGGGGTAGCCGTAAGGCTGAGCCAGGGAGCCTGCAGGGTGGGGCTGGCCCTGAGATCCTGCCCTGGTGCCGCTTCTCCTTCCCGGGGCTCGGAGGAGCTGGTGGGAACCCCAGTGTCCTGGCTGGTGCCTTGCTGTGTGCCCCGGCCTGGGGAGTGCAGGAAGCAAACTGTTGCAAAACTTAGGCTGTGTCCTGGCCAGCTCAGCACCTCCCTCCCTCCTCTGGGTAAGGCCCTGTGGGAGGCCTGAGGCTGTGGGGGTGGAGACACCCCAGGGCCTGAGAAATCGGGAACTCCCAGCAGATGTGAGCACAGAGTGGGTGAGGGATGGCTGAGGTGGCTTCTAAGGTCTGTTCTCCTGTAGCCTCCACCCCCGTTCCTACTCCACCTTAGGTTGGGCCACTGGGGTTCAGGATGGAAAAGTGACATGCCCAAAGGCACACAGCAGCTACCTAGAGCTAAGGGTGAGAAAGTTTGGGGAGATCCAGGCTGGAAGAATTTCCTGGTGCCATCGGGGGCTGCTCTGGTCAGAGGGGGAAGGCGAGAAGAGCTGGCTCTGGGGTCGGGAGGGGCCCCAGGCTCTCTCCACAGCTCAGGGACAGGACAGCGACTCCTGCGCTTGCTGCCACGGAGGGTTGGCCATCGTGACCTGCTCTCTGTCTCCGCCACAATAGGGAGCCCACAATGCTGCCAGGCACTGCCTGCACCAGCTTGGCAGGGCTCACATGGAGGGTGTGTGAGTCCTGGAAGGGTTGAGGTCAGAGGTTAAGTGCAGATCCCTAGGCTCCAGCTCCCCAGGTACAGCCTTGGGGAGGACATGCAAATCTGAGGATCCCAGGAGGAGATGGGAACATCAAGCCTAAAACACCCTGAGTCCCCACAGCCCCAGAGGGAGCCCTCCGTTCCCACCAGGCATCCCCGGAGGCCAGGGAGGGGGCGCCTGGGAGCCCGATCCCTTAGCGAATGCAGGTCCCAGCAGAATCTGACTTCTGGAAGAAGGAAGAGGTTTGGGATGCTGCAGTGGGGTGCGGGTGCGGGTGCGGGTGCGGGGGCACAGCAGTCCTCCCGTGGCTCCTTCCTCCCCAGCTGCTGCCAAACCAGACAATGTGCCCATTGTTCTGTGACTCCCGGAGCCCGTGTGCAACTGTGTGTGTCTGTTTCTCTCTGTGCCTGTCTGTGTGTGAGACTGCGACTGACCGTGTGTGTGTGTGTGTGTGTCCAGGTGTGTATGTCTGGGGCTACGTGAGGCTGCGTCGTCGTGGGGCTCTGAGTAGTCCAGGGTGAGACAGAGAGAGAGAGAGAGAGAGAGAGAGAGAGAGAGAGAGAGAGAGGTGACTCCTGGTGACTCTGAGACTTCCTGGGCGTGCACCTGCCTTTCCTCAGACTGCCGCTGCTGACTGTGTCTGGCTGGGATTGGGTGTGCACTTGGAGGGTGTGTGGCCAGCCCGGGGAGCACCTGTGAGTGTGGGGGCGGGAGGGTGGCTATGTGGGCCACAGATGGTCACTGAGGCCTGGCGGTCAAACCTCTCAGGTGTGGACTTTTGCCAGGACAGTGACCGGGAAAGGAGGAATGGGAGGGACATTGTGATTCTGGGACGGACTGGAAGGCTCACGGTCACACATTCCCAGCTGTCTCAGTTCTCCCCATAAGGGCTCAGACCCTGCACCCAGTCCCCAGGGAGAAAGGCACAGGACAGAAGGCACTGGAGCTCCCTGGCAGGAAAGCGGGGGACCCTGGACAGCCACAGGGCAGGGCTGAAGGCGAGAGGAGAACGGAAGAGAATATTGTCCCCGAGGGAGGTGGGGAATCAGAACAGACTGCAGGTGAGGCGCAGGTGGGCGTCAGGTGGAGAGAACGGCCTTCCCAGTGGGGGAACGGGAAGCCAGCAGAGCGGGGCTGGGACCTGGGGCATCTGTGATGGCCCGGCTCCGGGGTCCCCAGCTCCTCGTGCAGAGCAACAGCTGGACCGGAGCTTTAGTGCTCACCCCAAGTCAGCCTCTGGCTCTGCTGCAGTAAGCCGCTCCCCCCCCAGGACCCCCCACCCCCCTGGCCTCAGTTTGTTCATCCGGGCAGTGAGTGGCCTGGGCTCCGTGAGTCATCCTCAGAGCTGGGCTGCAGTTCCCTCTTCTGCCCCTACGTAGAGAAGCGTAAGTGGTGAGTCACGCGGGGCCCCTGCCCTCCGGGGTTTCCCATCCAGGGGAAGACAGGCAATGCCTTAATGGGGGTGGGAGGTGGGGGGCGGGAGCAAAGACCAGGGGTCTGTGTGAGGAGGGGGTGGAGGGAGAGGCCTGGTCTGGGGCAGTTTGGGAGAGGGGATCCCTAGGATCCAGTGACAGCCTGGGTGAGGACAGGCGGGCACAGGGGTGGGAAACTGCTGCCCTTTCTGTTGGGGATGACGGCTGTGGCTCCGCTGGCTGGGGCGTCCTAGGGAAAAGAACCGGGGAGGGACTTGCCGAAGCCTTCAGCCTCGTGGAGGTGGGGCTGCCAGGGAACATTCTGGAAGCATCGAGGAGGCCCCTGCAGCCTACACGCTTCAGCTCACACACGAGCCCAAGGCCAGTGCCCACAGTCTGGCGGGTGATGTCACAGGGACAAAGACAGAGGTTCTGGGTCAGGACTGACCCCTGGTCACTGCCAATAGGCAGGTAACTGCAGCCGGTGGTGCGTGAGGTCACCCAGGAAGTGCCTAGGCCACGGAAGCACTCCCCTGGCAGGGGGCCGGCCGGAGAGAGCCCAGGAGGGAGCCGTCACGCTGGGGCACAGAGGACCGCAGAGTGCAGAAGTTTGGCCATCCCTGAGCCCCGCGTGGCGGGGGCCGCCGGGAATAAGGAGCATGGCCGCTGGCCTTGGCGATGCGGTGACTGTGTGCCGAGCCTCGTGCCCACAGCACGGCATGCTTTGCCTCGTGGCCTGGTGAGATGGCCACCATCCCCACTGCCATCTGCACAGGAGGAAACTGAGGTGGGACCAAGAGAGGTGAGGCAGCTGCAGGGCTGGGCCCGGGGGGGAGGGGGCTGCTTCCCCCGGACCTCAGTTCCGGGGCTTGTGGCGGCGTGGTCAGCAGGCCCTGGCTGTGTGGCCTCCCTGCCTGCCGCGGGGACACGAGGCACCTCACTGGCATCCACCATGCAGTTAGTTGCCTGGGCACATGCACAGGAAATCTGAAAATCCCCTTTCAGGATTCCAGGCCTCCCAGACCTTTTATTTCTCCCCTCCCTCTCCGTGTGTGTGTGTGTGTGTGTGATGGTTACATAATCGGACAGGACCAGCCACTCTAAGAGAGCTGTCTTCTCTGGGGCTTGGTTTCCCCAGTAGCAGAGAGCGCCTTATCCCAGCTCACCTGCTTACCTCTCCCAGGCATGATGAGGTCACCAGAAATTCAACCCAGTTTATCTGGCCTGCCTGAGTGGCTCCTCCCACCTCTCCCCACCTCTTCCTCAGGATCCCAGTGCCTCTGGGGATGCGTGGCCAGAGCCGTGGAATGCAGGTCCGTGGGGGACAGGGGACTTCCCTCCCAAAGAGAAACTGAAACTCTTCCCAGGCCAGGCCCCAAGCCCCCCCACCTCGCCCCACCCCCGCAGGCGCTCCCGTGCTCCCAGGCTCTGTGACCCCACAAGTGCCTTCCTCTCTGGCCTCCCCCTGGCCACTCGGAAGTGAAGACCCTGGAGCTGCTTCAGGGGTGCGGGCTCTGGGAGGTATTTATTGTGTTGAAGTCCTATTGGTGAGGCGGTGGCTCTCCAGCCTCAGTATTCTCATCTATAAAATAGGGGTGGTACTAGCACCCTTTCTGCAGGGCTATTGGGAAATAAATGAGTTAGCACTATCAAGGAAAGCTGTAACCCAAGCACCTGGGGCACAGAGCGCCCTAGAAGCTTCCAGCAAGGCTCGTGGATGCTGCTGTGTGAGGTTCTGGGGTGAGGGCCTAACCCAGACGGTGCCCAGCAGCGAGCCCATTCCCTTCCCTTCTCTTCCACTTCTATCCTAGGAAGAGGAGGCGGGAGGTAGCGCAGCACTGGCACCTTCCTTCTGGAGGGGGGAGAGGAGGCATTGTTGGACTGCTCTAAGGGTGCTGGATTGTTCAGGGGAAATTTATTTGGCCTCAATCAGCTTGCTCGCTCTCTCTCTCTCTCTCTCAGATTTATTTATTTATTTGAAAGAATTACACAGAAAGAGAAGGACAGGCAGAGAGAGAGAAAGAGAGAGAGAGAGGTCTTCCATCCGCTGGTTCACTCCCCAAATGGCTGCAATGGCCAGAGCTGCGCCGACCTAAAGCCAGGAGCCAGGAGCTTCTTCCGGGTCTCCCACGCAGGTGCAGGGGCCCAAGGACTTGGGCCATCTTCTGCTGCTTTCCCAGGCCACAGCAGAGTGCTGGATCAGAAGTGGAGCAGCCAGGACTTGAACCGGTGCCCGTATGGGATGCCAGCACTGCAGGCGGCGGCTTTACCGGCTACACCACAGCGCGAGCCCCAATTCTCTCTCTCTCTCTTTTTTTTAAGTTTATTTATTCATTTCAAAGAGAGAGAGAGAGAGAGAGAGAGAGAGAGAGAGAGAACAAGTCAGCCTCCATCTACTGGATCAATCCACAAATAGCTGCAATGGCCAGGGCTGGGCCAGGGCAAAACCAGGAGCCTGGAACTCCAGCCAGGTCTCCCATGTGGGTGGCAGGGGTCCAAGTACTTGAGCCATCATTTGCTGCCTCTGAACGGTGAGCATCAGCAGGGAGCTGGATGGGAAACGGGGGGGACTCGATCCCAGGCCCTCTGATATGGGATGCAGGCAGCACAAGCTGTTGTGTCACAATGCCCACCTCTTGGTCCTTTAAACGCTGCAGGAACAGGCCTCTCCCCCAGAGCCTACGGATTCTTTCCCTCTCCTCTAGCTATACCCAGAAGTGTCCCCGGGGCCTCCTTGCAGTGCCTTTTCTAGACAGACTGTGGAGCACCCCCAACACATACTTCATCTGTCTGTCCCCTCCCAGTCCCTCCTTGAGTTCTTGTCCCCTTCTGCCTGCTTGGGAAGCCCTTCCATCCCCAAGGAGCCTTCCCCAATGCCCCGGCTAGGATCTCGGAGAGAAGACCCAGCCCTCAGCCCTGTGCCCCTCCCTCCTCTCCTGGCCCACTGCATTTCCACAATACTGGCTTTTCGCTTCCTCAGAATGCTGAGCTGCCTCCGACCTCAGGGCCTTTGAACATGCCGTTCCCTCTGCCTTGAACGCGTTACTTGCTAAATTTCTATCCTTTTCCTAACATCCCGATCGACGCTCTCCTGAGGAGCTCTCCAGGTTTCCCAGGAGGAAAGAATGGCTCTGCCCGTGCTTTACTCCACACCCACAGGCTGCGCACTTCCCACGCTGCGCTGCGGCCACTCTGTTGTGTTAGCCAGGGCCCTGGGCGGAGTCCCGCGCCACCCACCACAGCTCATCCCTCCCCTCCCATCCCCTCCATGGGGAAGCTCCTCCTTTCACCAGGGCTGGGCCGTGTCACCGGCTTCTCACTGGTCCCTCTGCCCTTCCAGCCGTTCTCCATGTCACAGAGACACTTTCCAATAGAAGATGCTCTGTAAATATCTCAATGACAGAGTAAAAAACATGTACACATCCTACGTGCTGCCCTTGGCCTTCAGCCTCTCCGTGGCTTTCTCTTGCCCCTGGGACAAAGTCCATGTGCGCCTTACATTCCAGACCCTCCCTCTCTGAGCTGCCTCTTACACTGGGCTGTTCCCTCTGCCGGACATGGGGTGGCGATCCAGCCAGAGGTGCTGGCCTCCAAGCAAAAGGCAGGGCAGAGAGGCAGCCACCACCGGCATTTCCTTCTTTTTCATTCCACTTGCCATAAACCTTTTAAAAATTATTTACTCATTTCTTTTCTATTTGAAAGGTCAAGTCATCTTACCTCCACTGGTTCACTCCCCAAATGCCTACAACTGCCAGAGCTGGGCCAGACTGAAGTGAGGAGCCCAGAATTCCACTGGGGTCTCCCACCTGGGTGGCAGGAACCCAACCATTTGAGCCGTCCCCTGCTACCTCCCACGGTATGCACTGGCGGGAGGCTGGAAGTGGAAGTGGAAGTGGGGCCAGGACTCAAACATGGAATGAACGTATCCCAAGTGGCATCTTAACCATTGTGCCAAACGCCCACTCCAGTACTAGCATTTCTTGATCTCAGGGTTCTTGCTGTTCTCAGTGCCAGAGCTTAAAAGTATGGCCTGAAGGGGTTGGTATTTGGCACAGCACTTAAGACACTACCTGGGGGACAGGTTTGTGGTGCAGAGGGCTAAGCCACCACGTGCAATACCTGCATCTTGCACTCCTTTGCCTCTAAACCGGCTTCTTGCTAATGTTCCTGGAGTCCTTGGGCTCCTATCACGCACACGGGAGAGACTTGGATGGAGCTCCTGGCTCCTTGCTTCAGCCTGGCCCAGCCCCAGCTGTTGTGGGCATTTGGGGAGTAAGTCAGCGAATAGAAGCGCTTTCTCTTTCTCTGTCTCTCCCTTTCAATCTCTGCTGCTTTGCCTTTCAAATTAATTAATTAATTAAAAAAAAAAAAAGAAAAGAAAACCCACTTCTTGGGACACCTGCATCTCATACTGGAATGCCTAGTTTCGAGTCCCGGCTCCACCTCTGATTCCAGTTTCCTGCCAATGCGACATACCTTGGAGGTGGCAGGTGACAGCTCAAGTGGTCAGGTCTCTGCCACATATGTGACAGTCCTGGATTGAATTTCCCAGCGATTGTGAACATTTAGGGAGCGAACCAGAGGATGGAACGTTCTCTTTGTCTCTCTCTATTTCAAAAGAGAAGAAAGTGTTGCCTTGGAGCTGCAGTTTGGGAAGCCCATGGGCACCCCCACGGACACATCAGGCTGGCAGTGTGTGGAGCAGAAGCCTGGAGGCCACGGGGGTGGGGTGATCCCAAATTGGAAGTGTCAGGTGTCCATGGGATCCACTGGACAGGAGGGCGGCTCAAGAAGACAGGGCCAGGGCTGTGTTCACAGTCTGCAGGGGAGCCTGCGGGGCTGCAGCCCAGGGAAGGGTTTCCAGGTCAGCGCTGCTGTGAGGCGGAGGGAGGGAGAGGCCCCAGGTGCTCAGGGGAAGGGCCTGAGGAGGCTGTGCCCAGGGGTCTGGCTTGCGTGAGTGTGGGAAGGGGCGCTAAGCCCCACTGGGAAGCTGAGAGGAGGAGCAGTGTGGCTTAAGGAGCAGAGATTGGCTGTGGGAGGTCATTAGGATCTGTGGGTCTGGAGCAAAAGCTGAGAGAGAAATGTTGTTCCTTCTGTGTGTCTACTCGAGGATCTAGCCCCTGTGGACTGAGGTCTCTGTCTCCAGTCCAGAAGTGCAGCTGCCCTCGGAGGTCACCCTGGAGATCCCACGGGGACCCAGATGACACAGACAGGCCCAGGTAGACTCAGATTGGAGGGGACGGAGTTGGCAAGAACCCAGGGCTGAGTCAGTTGGATGAATCCGGACACAGGCGGTAGTGGCCTGAACCAGAGGCCAAGGGAGGGGAGAGTGAGGTCCAGAGTGGAGTGACCCGGGGATGGGACTGGGTTCCAGCTGGAGGAGGGTGACAACCCTGGAGATCTGCTGTTCCCGGGAGCCGGACATGGGCCTGCTCCATGGTGACCTGTGATGTGACTGAGCCCCCAGCCAAGGGCAGGGGAGGGGTTGGAATGGGGTCTTGCAGAGGTCGGTGAGGGACTGCCATGGACCTCTGAAGGCACGATTGGGGTCGCAGCCCCCAGACTCCTTCCTCTGGCCACCAGCACCCACCCTCAGGCCAGGAGGTCCCAGAGAGCAACTGGGAGACAGTCGTGGGAGCACAGGGACAGGTGCCCTGTGGCCTTGGACCTATCTGAGGCCAGATACCACTCATGTCCCTCCCCGCTGTTAAACCCGTCCCTGGCGCCCTACTCACCCTTATTCTGGCCTTCAAGGTCTTTGAAACTCTGACCCCCAGAGGCCTCCTTTTGACAAGGGGCCCCTGGCTACCAGTGTCACTGTCACCCTAGTGAGACTACCATTTCAGCCTGCAAATCGCCAAAGCTTCCTCCTTGGATCGCTGCCCGCACCCTGCCTACAGTGCCTTCCCGAGGTACGCCTCTCCAGGGTCTGCTCACCTGTCAGGGCCCAGCCCAAGGGCCTTCCCCTGAAGTCTCTCCTGACCTACCCAAGAACACACTGCCCCCAACCAAGGAGTGCCCCCCTCCTGTGACACTGTGCTTGCTGGCATGTGCCTCTGCCTTTCTCCATCTGTGGCACTGGGAAAGCCTGGAGACCAAGAACCAGGTCCCCTGCACCCACCTTCCCCACTGGGCGTTCATGTGCGGGACAGGTATGGTGGGAGGGCCAAGGGGTCACTGTGGATGCCCCCCAGCTCCATGTGTGTCACTGGGGGGAACCAAGATCATCCCCACAATGCGGTGGCGCGAGCCCGAGAGAGGCAGAAGCTGCTTTATTTGAGAAGCGAAGGCAGAAACACGAAGACCCCAGGAGGGCGGGGCAGGTGGGTAACCTTCATCCCCAGAGAGAGGGCACCCTGAGGGGTGCAGTGCTCCCCGGCCATCTTCCTGCTAGCCCTGGCTTGCACAAGATGAGCCTGAAGCCTGTCCCTCCACGGCCTTGGAAAACCGACATGTGGGACACCCTGGCATCCAGGCACAGGGAGCAGAGGGGAGTACGGCTCTGCTGTGCACTAGCTGGGGGAACCAGGGCAGGTCACTTAAAAAAAAAAGGTTACTTATTTATTTGAAAGGCAGAAATACAAGAGAGAAGGAGAGAGAGAGAGAGAGAGAAAGAGAGAATCTTCCATCCACTGGTTCACTCCCCAAATGCCACAATGCCCAGAGCTGGGCCGATCTGAAGCCAGGAGCCAGTAGCTGCTTCTGGGTCTCCCACATGGGTGCAGGGGTCCAAGGACTTGGACCATCTTCTACTGCTTTCCCAGGCCATAGCAGAGAACTGGATCGGAAGTGGAGCAACCAGGACTCAAACCAGTGCCCATATGGGATGCCGCCATTGCAGGTGGCGGCTTAACCTGCTACGCCACAGCGCCGGCCCCGACAGGCCACTTAATGACTCTGAGCATCAGTTTCATCTGAGGATACAGGAATCATGAGGGGGCCTCACAGGTTGTGATGCGGCTTAGAGAAGAAAACGCAGTTTTAGCCGAGTCCCTGGCAGAATGTAACTGTGAAATAAATGCTAGTTGCATTGTTCCTATTTTATCAACAGACTCGGGTTCTGGTCCCAGGTCTGCACCACTTTCCTCAGTGGGCCCGCCTGAGTTTCTGTCTAACAATGAGGCTCTCGGGAGTGGATGTGGCAGAGGCTTCAGAGTGGTTAGCTTTGCCCTACTGGGGCTGCAGGGCTGGTCACCCCCCACTCTGTCAGGTCTTTGCTGGGCTCGCGGGCCAGGCAGGATCTGCTGTCACAGATGGCCAGCCCATCTCCTCCCCTCTGCCCACAGACAGAATGAGAGGAAAGGGCTGGGGTTGCCTCAGCAGGGACTGCGGTTAGACAGGACGAAGGACTTCCTTCCGGGCTGCAGGATGCTGCCCTGGGAAGGAGCCAAAGGTCGTGGGACTGATGCCGATGGAGTGGGGGTGGGGCTGCTTCCAGGGGGATGGGCCGGGCCCTGTCGGTTAGGCCAGAGCTGGCCAGTGGCCTGAATCAGCTCCAGCGGCTGTGGCCTCACTTCCAGACTCCGCAGGGGCCCTGTTGAAGCCTGCACCAGGACTCCCAGGAACCAAGGTGCAGCAGTACACACGCCCAGGACAGCCAGCTGGAACAACGGGGCACCAGCCAGACATGTGCTGTGCCCCTCATCCAGAACACTCTTGCTGGAAGTTGGGCCCCTCATCCTTCCAGACCAGCAAAGTTCCTGTCCTAATGGAGGACCTCCCAGCCAGCTCGTGTGAGCCCCTCTACCTGCCAGATACGTGTCCCTGGCTGCCCCACAGGCAGCAGCACCCGGCCCAGCCTCTGCTCTCTGCAAACACAGCACGTGGCTGATGGCCCACCCCTCTGCCGGGCCTGACCCCCCACCAGCTCGAGAGCCCCGTGAGGGCAGGAACCTCCGCTGAGCGGTCCCCCTCGAGCGGTCCCCCTCGGAGGACTCACTGATGAACTGGGCGTGAACCCGGCACAACCCGTGGAAGGAGGCCCTTGGAAAGTGTTTGCTGAATAAAGCAACAGACACAGACATCCTGGCCAGAAAGAAACAGTTGCATTCAGAGGTGGTGCAGCTGTTCCCAGGTGCACAGGAGTGTGCAGGGGGGCCCTCCTGGAGGGTCATCTGCCCCCGCCCTGCAAGCTGACCCACCGTTCTTCCCCTGAGTCACTCAGTGAAGCTGCCAGGCCTGGCCGGTCACCCTGGCCCCAGGGTCACGGAATCCCGCACTCCTTGCTTTGGGTACAGAGCTGGCCTCATGTTTTCCGAGCCCTGTCTGGGACTCTTAACGTTTTGGGGTATCTTCCAGGAAACAGAAATTTCAGAGTGGTCAAATTTGTAAACCTTGGGGCCGGTGCAGGTTAAGCCTCTGCCTGTGATGCCTGCATCTATACGGACGCCGGTTCAAGTCCCCGCTGCTCTACTTCCAATCCAGCTCCCTGCTAACGCACCTGGAAAAGCAGGGAGGATGGCCCAATTGCTTGGGCCCCTGCTGCCACGTGGGAGACCCGGATGAAGCTCCCAGCTCCCTGCTTCGGCCTGGCCCAGCTTGGGCTGTTATGGCCATCTGGGAGTGAACCAGCGGATGAAGACCTCTCGCTCTCTCTGTGTCTGTCCTCCTACCCCTGTAACTCTGCCTTTCAAGTAAATAAAAAATAAATCTTTATAAAATGTGTCAATCTTTAAAAAAAATAATGCTTGTGGTTCGAGAAGGGCAGGGAAGAACCCCGCAGAGACGCACATCCGGCACTCGGCTATGGATGCCCGCACCTGCTAGACCCACTTGGTGCTCGGGCCTCGCCCAGCCCCCACGCCTCGGCCAGGCCCCGCCCCCCGGAGGCCCCGCCCAGCGGGCGCCCCTGGGGCCCCGCCCCTCACCGGCTCTCTCGGGTGCAGGGAACCTATCTGTCTCTTCCTCTCGCCCAGGAATTGATAGCTAACGTTCAGCCATCGGCGCTGGCACCTGGAGTCGGGGAAACCTGAGCAGAAAGAGGGGAGCGAGGCCCCGGGTTTGCGCCGACTCCGCCCCGCCCCGCCCCTTCCCTCCGCCTGTGACGCCCTCACGCCCCACCCCTCGCCCCGCCGCCCTGGGGCCCCGCCCCTCCGCCTAGGCCCCGCCCCGCGTGCCCCCGCCGACGGTGCGAGCGTGCGGGCGGCGGCGCTGCGGAACCGGGCGCGGGGCGCGGGGCCGGGTCCCGGCTGCCCCAGAAACACCGCTCGGAGCCTCCTGCTGGGGAGACGCGGCCGCGCTCATCCTAGGAGGCGCTTGAGAGGGACAGGGACAGCCTCCAGGATTGGAGGCCCCCAGCGGGGCCTTCCCAAGGACCGGGGTACCCTCCTTCTCCGTCCGGCGCCCTCCCCGCAGACCCTTTCCCCAGGACGAGAATGTTCACCACGGAGTGGGCAGTCTCGGTGAATGGCACGGTGTCCAGCCCGCCTGGCTAGGCTCCGGCTCCAGCGTGGACGGGGAGGCCTGCAAGCCCATAGTTCCCTGGGGCTGTTTTTAGCTGGAGGCTTCATCTGACAAGAGGAGGTGGGGGCAGAGCCATCCCCGAGTTCCCTGGAGACACTTCCGGCCAGAGCAGGGGCCAAAGACAGGCCTCACTCGGAGGCAACGGGAGGGCCAGGCGCCTGCAGCCTCTTTGACCGTTGATGGTGTGCAGAACCCACACCTCTCTCCTCCCAGGCATCGCCAGAGTGGCCCCTCCCCACCGGATCCCCAGCCAGAGGGCTGAGCTGGGGAGGATCCAGAACCCTCTCAGCTGGCCTCAGACCTACACACAGATATTTCTGAAAGAAGGGGCCCTCACACACACACCGGCCACCGCCCAAAACAGAAGTCCTTGATTGCTCTGGTCTAACCCATGCCTTTTGCAGAAGGGGAACCAGGTTCAGAGAGGGGCAGAAAAAGCCAGAATAAAATCCACACTTGCTGCAAACTCTGCATGCCCAGGGTAAGCTGAGCCTCGCGTGCCTTCCTGGCTGGGGCATGGGGTTCAGGGTCCAGGGCACAGATGCCCGTTCCCACACTGCCATTGGAGCTGTCTCCCCCTTAGTGACTCACACTGGCTGCTGGGCAGAGTGGGCAGCTGCGCTGAGCCCCCAGAGCCTGGAACAGGCTCCGACTTGCTGCCCTTGCTGTTGTCCAGCTGTGTTTGGGGATCTGATGTCCTCTTTCCCTTCCTTGGGGAATGTCCCTCCTCTATCGCTTCCTCTTCCCTATCTTCAGCCTCTCCTTCCCATCGGCAAACAAACAGGCTCCAGTCTTTGCTATCTGGAAAGAAAAAGGGAGCCCTCCCTCCACCCCACGCCCCTCTGCAGCTCCCCTTCCTCCCTGCGCAGCCAACATTCTTGGAAGATGTGCGTACACACGTTGTTTCCCCTGGGTCCCTCAAGCCCTGCCATCTGGCTTCCTCCCCCACCATTCCACAGGCCCGGCTCTGCAAGGTCGCCACGGCCCTCCTTGTGGCCAAGTGCAGGGGATGCTAGCTGCTCTTATCTGACTTGACCTCTTAGCAGTGGCTGGCTTAGACACAGCCAGATACTCCCTCCTGCTTGAGATCCTCTGGGAGCCCTGGTGTTTTGGATCACTGCGTAGTCTTGATTTCCTGGCTGTCCTACTGGTTGCTGCTATGGGATGTGCTTCTCATCTGTTGCTCATGGCTTAGCCATGGTTATCCCAGGTCCCTCTACGTCTGTCCTGGGTTCTCATGCCTTCAGTGTCCTGCTGGTGGTTGACACTTCTCTCTTCAGACCTGCCCTCCCCTCTTAATGCACACCTGCCTCCTGGATGGTCCCCCTTCCCCAGGAGACATGCCCCACATCTGTCCTGCCTCCTGTGCTCCCGGCTTGGCCACACTCCACTGGCTGGGCCCGAAATCTGGTCTTTTTTTTTTTTCCTTAGATTTTATTTATTTATTTGAGAGGTAGAGTTATAAACAGTGAGAGGGAAAGACAGAGAGAAAAGTCTTCCTTCCGTTGGTTCACTCTCCAGATAGCTGCAATGGCCGGAGCTGCACCAATCCGAAGCCAGGAGCCAGGTGCTTGTTCCCAGTCTCCCACGTGGGTGCAAGGGCCCAAGGCTTTGGGCCATCTTCTACTGCCTTCCCAGGCCACAGCAGAGAGCTGGATTGGAAGAGGGGCAGCCGGGACTAGAACCGGCGCCCATATGGGATGCAGAAGCTTCAGGCAGAGGATTAACTTCCTGTGCCACGGTGCCGGCCCCGGAAATCTGGTCTTGATACCAGAATCTGTGCTATGTCTCCCTTTTCCTGTTCAAGCAGATACAGAATTCTCTCCTCTCTGGGCTATGTCTAAAATCCCATCACTTCCGCCACCTACACTTGACCCAAGGCCCTGTCACCTTTTGCCTGGGAAGGCTGCAGCAACCTCCTGACCCAGCTCCCTGCTGTTGGTCTGTTATGTGGTCTGTCCCTGTAGGGCAGCCTGGATTATCTTCCCAACACAGGAGCAGGTGCCCCTACACAGCATCTTCTGCACCAAGGTCACCCATGGAGCAGACTAATCCTGGGGCAGGGGGCATTTCTGACGCCCACATCTTTGCCCGGATAGCTGCTTCTCATCCTTCGGTTCAAATGTCAGTTCTTTAAATTTTGCTTATTCTTTTTTTTTTTTTTTTGACAGGCAGAGTGGACAGTGAGAGAGAGAGAGAGACAGAGAGAAAGGTCTTCCTTTTTGCCGTTGGTTCACCCTCTAATGGCCGCCGCGGCCAGCGCACCGCACTGATCCGAAGCCAGGAGCCAGGTGCTTCTCCTGGTCTCCCATGGGGTGCAGGGCCCAAGCACTTGGGCCATCCTCCACTGCACTCCTGGGCCACAGCAGAGAGCTGGCCTGGAAGAGGGGCAACCGGGACAAAATCCGGTGCCCCGATCGGGTCTAGAATCTGGTGTGCCGGCGCCGCAAGCAGAGGATTAGCCTATTGAGCCGCGGCGCCGGCCTGCTTATTCTATTTGAAAGGCAGAGAGAGCAAGTTTCCATCCTCAGGTTCACTCCCCAGATGCCACTCCCAGGTGGGAGTGGGCCAGACAGAAGCCAGGAACCAGGAACTCCATCCGGGTCTCCCATGTGCATGGCAGGGACCCGAGTATTTGTGCTGTCACCTGCTGCCTCCTAGGGTGTGCCTTGGCAGGAAATCGGAATTGGAAGTGGAGCTGGGGCTGGAACCCAGGCACTTCTGTAAGGGGTGCAGGTGTCCCAGGCCACACCTGCCCCTAGATGTCAGTTCTTCATTGAGAGCCTTTCCTACAGCCAGGCCAGGCCAGACAGCTCTGCTTGTCCTTCTCTTCAGAGCCCCGGGTCTTGGCCGAGTGGACGACGAAGCAGTCATTCCCTGGCCCAGCTGCGGATCTGAGCCCTCCTGTTCCAGGTCCTGGAGAGCGAATATGACAGAGCCCCGGCCCTTTCGCAGGCCCAAGTGTAATGAGATCAACCCCAGAAGGAAAGCAGGTGCCGTGGGAGGGAATGGATGCGTGGCCAGGGGTCTCCTCCGAGAAGCAACATTCGGTGCCGGTCTGAGAGGTGAGCAGGTCTCCAGGGAAACTAGTCCAGGCTGCAGGAAGAGAGGGCTTTGAGGTAGGAAGAGTGGTGAGCGACTGTGGCTGTGAGATTTGGGAGGAAAGTGACACAACTGTGTGAAAGCTTTCTGGGTGGGGGGGATCTGGTACTGGAGGAAGCAGGGAGATGAGTTGGGGGTCTTGGGATGGGTGGGGTTGGGGACCTCACTCAGAATTGCAGCAGAATGCACTGGGCTGCCTGGCTGGCTGGGGAGGAGGAGGGCGGGAGAAGGCTGGCTGTGGAGAGGGCAGTGGGAGCTGCAGCCCCGAGAACCCCGTGTGCACCCTGTTCCACCTGGTGTCTTCCCTGGCTCCCTCCTCCGTCCTTTCTCCAAGTGGACAGATTCAAGCTCAAGAAGCAGAAGGCTGTGAGAACCCAGGACGAGGTGGGGGGGGGGGGAGAAAGGGGAAGTTGGGTCAGAGTCCGGATGTGATGGGACTTCAGGGAAAGTGGGTTCTGGGGTTTCCTCAGAGCCTGGAAATTCCACTGTCTCTGGCTCCACCCAGAGAGCCCCCACAGACCCTGGTGCCTGCCCAGTGCTTGGAAGTCCTGGCCCCCTCTAGGTGCCAGGAGTCTGTATCTAAAAGGCCACATCCCCTGACGGGTCCCAAGATGGCAGGCAGGACTCTGCGCAGCCGCCAACGGCCATGGACGTGTCTCAGGAGCTGCTTCCAGTGCCTACTGGATGCTTGATCCCTGTAATCCTCACCGTCACCCTCGGAGGCTCGTTTGTCACCATGGCCCCTGTGAGACTTCAAGGGGTTAAGGAGCTTACTCAGACTCACACAGCTAGGACGAGGCAGAGCGAGGATTTGAACCAAGGTTTGACTGACACCAGGCTCTGAGCTTTTAGCTCCCGTGCTATATTAAGCCTGTCGACCCCCTGGTTGATTGGCTCAGCAAGGGGAGGAGGCTTTGTGGGGGATTTGCTCGTGGTTGGGGTGGCTGGCCCCCTCTCATATCAAGCAGTGGGAAAGGGTAGTGCTGACGTCAATTGTTGCCATGGCGATGCAGCAACCCTTTCCCTGCCGTCTCCATGGTAACCTGGGGGGTCCATCTGTACTTCGCCCCCTCCTTCTAAAAAGGGGTCCCTTAGGGAGGGGCTAGCTAATAAGGTATCTGAGAGAGAAGTCAAGGAAGGCAGTGATTTGAGCACCCCCTTTCCTTGGGCCCACCCTGTTCCAGGTCCAGAGAATGGGCTGGGTTCTGGAGGGTCTGGACTGGGCCTGGGGACAGTTTTACCCTTGCGGATGAGGGAGGTGGCTCTGCCTTTCCCACTTGGAGGTTTCCCTGCAAATGTCCTCCCCCCAGCCTAGTTCTCAGGCTCCTGGGAAGAACAGCTGGGAAGGTGGCAGAAAAGAGGCAAGGGGGTTTCCCCAGCCCCCTGCAGAGCTGGACGTCACCCACCCTTGAGGGACAGTGTCCTTGGCCATCTGGCTCTCTGCTTCCCCTTGAAGCTGGAGGTCAGGACGGCAGTTGCAGGCTGCCTGGTTCATCAAGGGCTTGCTGTGCCCGGGCGTCCCTCCTGGTACCGCAGGGGCATAACCTGACTGCAACCCGAGCAGGTGTCACTCCGCCCATCTTGCAGATTTGGAAACGGAGGCTCAGAGAAGTCATGAAGCCCAAGATGGCATAGTTAATAAATGGCAGAATCAGGACTCGAACTCAGGACTAGAGTTTAGCCCAGCAGCTTTTCCAGGGGAAAGAGGAAGAAGAAGCAGGGCACAGGATGGAAGTGGAGAAGAGAACTGGGAGAATGAAGTCCCAGCTTGGAACCTCTTACTCCCTGTTGCCTACGGAATAAAGTTCACACTCCTGAGCCTGGTAACCCAAAAAGCCTCCTTGATCCAGCCCCCGCCCCTTCTGCTCCCTGACCCCGCTGAGACTGCGAGGGAAGGGACTTCCTATGTTCATGCCTGAGTTTTGAGCACGTGGCGTGGTCCAGGTAGGTGATGGAGAAAACGGAACTGAATTTCTTGAACTTGCCCTTCACTTTCTTGCTTTAAAGATTTACTTATGGGGCTGTGGCTGTGGCTCAGGGAGTTAAAGCCTCAGCCAGCAGCAACGGCCTCCCATGTGGGCACTGGTTTGCTTCCCGGCTGCTCCACTTCTGATCCAGCTCCCTGCTAATGTGCCTGGGAAGCCAGTGGACAATGGCCTAAGTGCTTGGGCCCCTGCACCCATGTGGGAGACCTGGAAGAAGCTCCTGGCTCCTGACTTCTGACTGGCCCAGCTCCGGCCATTGTGGCCCTTTGGGGAGTGAATCACAGGATGGAAGATCTCTCTCTCAGTCTCTGTCTCTACCTCTCTCTGTAACTTCATCTTTCAAATAAATAAAATAAATTTTTTTTAAGATTTATTTATTTGAAAGGCAGAGTCACAGAGAAGCAGAGAGAGAGGGAGGGAGAGAGAGAGAGAGAGAGAGAGAGAGGTCTTTCATCCTCTGGTTCATTCCCAAATGGCCACAATGGCTGGAGCTGGGCCAGTCTGAAACCAGGATCCTGGAGCTTCTTCCAGGTCTCCCTCGTGGGTGCAGGGGCCCAAGCACTTGGACCATCTTCCGCTGCTTTCCCAGGTACTTTAGCAGGGAGCTGGATCAGAAGTGGAGCAGCCGGGACTCAAACCAGTGCCTGTATGGTATGTCAGCACTTCAGGCGGTGGCTTTACCCACTATGCCACAGCTCTGGCCTCATATATTGCTTTTTAGAGATTTATTTTATTGGGATTGGTGCTGTGACACAGTGGGTAAAGCCGCCACCTGCAGTGCCGATGCTCTTTTTTTTTTTTTTTTTGACAGGCAGAGTTAGACAGTGAAAGAGAGAGAGACAGAGAGAAGGGTCTTTCTTCCGTTGGTTCACCGCCCAAATGGTCACTATGGCCAGCACGCTGCGCCGATCTGAAGCCAGGAGCCAGGTGCTTCCTCCTGGTCTCCCAGGTGGGTGCAGGACCCAAGCACTTGAGCCATCCTCCACTGCCTTCCCAGGCCATAGCAGAGAGCTGGACTGGAAGAGGAGCAACCAGGGACAGAACCCGGTGCCCCAACCGGGACTAGAACCCGGGTGCCAGCGCCCCAGGCGGAGGATTAACCAAGTGAGCCGCAGCGCCGGCCCGGATGCTCTACTTCTAATCGATCTCTCTGCTATGGCCTGGGAAAGAAATGGAAAATGGGCTGGCGCGTGGCTTAACAGGCTAATCCTCCGCCTTGCGGCGCTGGCACACCAGGTTCTAGTCCAGGTTGGGGCGCAGGATTCTATCCCGGTTGCCCGTCTTCCAGGCCAGCTCTCTGCTATGGCCCGGGAAGGCAGTGGAGGATGGCCCAAGTGTTTGGGCCCTGCACCCGCAAGGGAGGCCAGGAGAAGCACCTGGCTTCTGGCTTTGGATCAGTGAGATGCGCTATCCGCAATGGCCATTGGAGGATGGACCAACGGCAAAAAGGAAGACCTTTCTCTCTGTCTCTCTCACTATCCACTCTGCCTGTCAAAAAAAAAAAAAAAAAAAGAAAGAAAGAAAGAAAGAAAGAAATGGAAAATGGCCTAAGTGCTTGGGCCCCTGCCCTCATGTGGGAGACCCGGAAGAAGCTCCTGGCTCTTAGCTTGGGATCTGCACAGCTCCAGCTGTTGGGGCCACCTGGGGAGTGAACCAGTGGATGGAAGACCTCTCTCTCTCTTTGCCTCTGTTTCTCTGTAACTCTGCCTCTCAAATAAATAAATAAATCTTTAAAAAAATTACTTATTTATTTGAAATTCAAGTTACAGAGAAGGGGAGGGGAGAGGAGGGAGCGAGCGAGTGAGAGAGAGATCTTCTATCTGCTGGTTCACTCACCTGCAAAGGACAGGGCTGGCCAGCCTGAAGCCAGGAGCTCATCTGGGTCTACCATGTGGGTATAGGAGCTGAAGCACTTGGGCCATGCTCTGCTGCTTCCCCAGAAGCATAGGGAGCTGGATCCGAAGAGGACCAGCTGGGACACACCAACACCTCGGGTGGTGGCTTTATTCGCACACTGCCTGCCCCCCTCCCAGTTTTCTTTTTTTAAAAATTTATTTATTCATTTGAAAGGCAGAGTTACAGAGAGAAGAAGAGACAGATAGGGATCTTCTATCTGCTGATTCTCTCCCTAAATAGCCACAATGGTCAGGGCTAGGCCAGGCCAAAGCCAGAGGCCAGGAACTTTTTCCAGGTCTCCCACATAGGTGCAGGTGCCCAAGCACTTGGGTCATTCCACTGATTTCCCAGGCACATTAGCAGGGAGCTGGATTGGAAGTGGAGCAGCTGGGACTCTAACCAGCGCCCATATTGGATACCAGTGTCACAGGTAGAGGCTTAACCTGCTATGCTACGTCGTCCCCTACCTACATTCACTTTTTTTTTTTTTTTAAAGACTTATCTTGGGGCCGGCACTGTGGCATAGTGGGTAAAGCTGCTGCCTGCGGTGCTGACATCCTATATGGGTACAGGTTTGAGTCTCAGCTGCTCCACTTCTGATCTAGCTCTCTGCTATGGCCTAGGAAAGCAGTAGAAGATGGACCAAATCTTTGAGCCCCTGTGCACACATGGGAGACCAGGAAGAAGCCTCAGGCTCCTGGATTCGGATCTGCACAGCTCCAGCTGTTGGGGCCATTTGGGGAGTGAACCAGCAGATGGAAGATCTCTCTGTAACTCTACCTTTCAAATGCATAAAATCTTTTTTTTTTTATAAAAGGCTTATTTTATTTATTTGAAAGGTGTGGTAACACACACACACACATATTTTCCATCCTCTGGTTCAGTCCCAAAATGGCCACAATAGCTAGGGCAGGACCAGGCCAAAGCCAGGAGCCAGGAAACCCATCCGAGTCTCCCACTTGGATGGCAGGAACCCAAACACTTGGCGCCATCCTTGGCTGTCTTCCCAGGCACATTGACAGGGAGCTGAATTGGAAGCTGAGCAGGCAGAACTCGAACTAGCACTCCGATTTGACTTATTTTTTTTTTTATTTAAACATTTACTTATTTGAAAAGCAGAATTACAAAGAGATCTATTCGCTGGCTCACTCCCCACATGGCTGACCAAGGCAGAGACCTGGAACTCACTGCTCTCCCAGGCGCGTGGCAGGGAGCTGGACTGGACGTGTAGCAGCGGGGACGCACACGGGTGCCGGTGTCCCAGGCAGTGGCTTAGCCCTGCTGCACTCCAGTGCTGGCCCTCTTGCCCTTCACTTTCTTCCCTCCACTGGGGACGCCTTTTCCCATAGCTCACGGACATCCTGAGCTAACTGGTCCCAAGGACTGGCCCATTGGCACAGTCTGTCTGGAATCTTTGCATCCCACAAATCAAGCAGGTGGGAGGTGGCAGTAAATTATTTTCTTTTGAAAAAAGATTTATTTAGGGGCTGGCATTGTGGCATAGCAGGTTAAGCCAAGGCCTGCAGTGCCGGCATCCCATATGGGTGTCAGTTTGAGTCCCAGCTGCTCTACTTCCCATCTAGCTCTCTGCTCATGCCCTGGGAAAGCAGCAGAAGATGGCCCAGGTGGTCAGGCCCCTGCACCCATGTGGGAAACAGGATGAAGCTCCTGGCTTCAGCTTGGTCTAGTCCTGGCCATTGTGGCCATTTGAGAAGTGAACCAGGGGATGGAAGACCTCTCTCTCTGTCTCTCCCTAACGCTGCCTTTCAAATAATAATAATAATAATAATAATAATAATAAATTTACTTATTTGAAAGAGTTACAGAAAAAGAGAGAGAAATATTCCATTTGCTGATTCAGTCCCAGATGGCCACAATGGCCAGTGCTTGGCCAGGCTGAAGTAGGAGCCAGGAGCTTCATTTGGGTCTCCTATGTGGGTGACAGGGGCCCAAATACTTGGGTCAACTTCTGCTGCTTTTTTTTTTTTTTAAGATTTATTTATTTGAATGGCAGATCTGCAGAAAGAGATGGGGAGAGAGAGAGAGAGAGAGAGAGAGACCCTCTGCTGGTTCATTCCTCAAATGGCTGCAACAGCTGGGGCTGGGGCTGGGCCAGGCCAAAAACCAGGAGCCAGGAGCTTCATGCAGGCCAGGTCTCCCACATAGGTGCAAGGGCCCAAGCACTTGGGCCATTTTCTGTTGTTTTCCCAGGCATGTTAGCTGGGAGCTGGAATGGAAGTGGAGCAACCAGGATTGGAACTGGCCCCCATATGGGATGCTGGTGTCCCGGCTGGTGGGTTTACCTGCTATGCCACAATGCTGGCCTCTCTGCTGCTTTTTCCCAAGATATTGGTAGCGAGTTAGATTGGAAGTGGAACAGCTGGGACAAAAACTGGCATCCACATGCGATGTGAGTGTCTCAGGTGGTGGTTTTACCTGCTACGTCACAACGCTGGCCCCAGTAGATGATTTTTAAAGGAAAGGAAGTGGGGCTTTTGCTGTGGCATAGCGGGTTAAGCTGCTGCCTGCAGTGCTGGCATCCCATATGGGCGCCGGTTTGAGTCCCAGCTGCTCCACTTCTGATCCTGCTCCCTGCCAATGTGCCTGGGAAATCAGCAGCAGATGGCCCAAGTGCTTGAGCCCCTGCACCTGTGTGGGAGACCTGGAAGAAGCTCCTGGCTCCTGGCTTCAGATAGACCCAGCTCTGGCCGTCACGGTCGTTTAGGAAGTGAACCAACGGATGGAAGACCTTTCTCTCTTTCTCTGCCTCTCCCTCTCCCTCTCTGTAACTCCACCTTTCAAATACAACAAATCAATTTTTAAAGAAAAAAAAATGGGGAAGGAAGGTTGGGGTCTTTGGGATGTGGTGCAGTGGGTTAAGCTGCCTCCTGCAATGTGGGCATCCCATAGGGGAGCCGGTTCCAACCCCGGCTGCTCCACTTCCAATCTAGTTCCCTGCTAATGTGCCTGAGCAAGCAGCAGAAGACAGCCTGAGTGCTTGGGGCCCTGCTACCCATTTGGGGGGCCTGGATGGGGTTCCAGGCTCCCGATTTCGGCCTTGCCCTGGCTGGGCCATTGCAACCATTTGGAGAATGAGCCAGTGGATGGAAGTTCTTTCTTTTTCTGTCTCTTCCTTTCTCTCTGCAGCTCTGCCTTTCAAATAAATAAATAAATGAATAAATAAATAGTGAAAAAAAAAAAAAAAGGAAGGCAGGCTGAGGAGAGGGGAGAAAGGAAGTGATGGAGATAGAAGAGAAGAATGGGAAAGACTGAGCCTGTGGCGGCCAGATCAGCTGGCCCTCAGCTGGCCTCCTGTACTTCGGACTGCTTGGGAACCGAGAAGCCCGTCTCTTCAGGTAACTCTGGGCTCCTTCTTTCTTAGAGTCTGTTTCTTTGAAAGGAAGAGATACAGAGAGAGGGAGAGAGAGACATATGTCAAGAGATAGATACCGAGATCTCCCATCTGCTGGTTCACTCCCCAAATGCCCACCACTGTGAGGTCTGGGCCAGACTAAAGCCAGATTCCCAAAACTCAGTCTGGGTCTCCGGGGACCCAAGTACCTGAGCCGTCACATCTCTCAGGGTGTGCAGAGCTTCCAGATGGAATGAGGTGTCCCAAGCACTACCTTAACTTCTGTGCCAAACACCCAGCAGACCGTGGGATTCTGAAATGCTCTCGGGGGCCGCGGGTTAGGGGAGGGGGGATTGAGACAATTGCACTTAGCTCTCAGGGGAACAGAGGATGAAGCTGATCTCTGGGTTACATTTATATTTTCCCAACATAAACATAATACAGGCTCATCAAAGCAAAATCGAGAAATATTTGTTCAGCTTGAGTTCTGCTACTGCAGGGGGCCTTCGTGTCTCCAGCCCCTCCTGTGAGTGGACCTTAGGGTGTTTGGGGACACTGAGGATCATCTGGGTGACCCCAAAGTCCTCTCATATGACCTCACCTGTAAAATAGAAAAGTTAAGAAACCAAAGTTCCTTGAAGGATGTCATCCCCAATCTTTTTCTGATTCCATTAGTTCTAGGAAAAATCCAGGTTCAGGATGGACTGGCGGGGGTGGGGCCGGAGTTCCACCCAGCACTTAAGACGCCTGTAACCCAGCTGGTACACCTGGCCCTGCTCCTAACCCAGCTTCCTGCTAATGAACTCTGGGAGACAGCAGGTGATACCTTAAGTAGTTTGGCTCCTGCCACCCGGGTGGGAGGTCTGGATTGAGTCCCCCCTGCTGGGCACCTGGGGAGGGAGCCAGCAGTTGGGACTTCTCTGATGGGCTGGGGGCTGGGGGTGTGGCCCCTAACCCTTGCAACAATGTCAGGAGTGTCACAAAACGGCAGTTAGCAGAACCTAACTCTATTCTGAGAATGCACTGGGCCTGGGGTAGGTGGGCAATCTTTTAATTCTAACCTGCATGTCCCAAGTTCCTGTGGTCGCCAGCGTAATAGGAACTTCAGCTGAGAATCAAGTACATGGACAGGGAGAGGGATGAGCGCAGGGCCTAAAGGACACGTCAGGCTGGGGCAAGGGGTTCTGGCCGCCAAGGAATGCCCGAGCCAGGGCCGGCTTCCAGGGTTGCGTCCCCGAGAGGCGGCACACAGAAGGTGCGGTTGGGCGGGGTGGGACAGCTGGTGGGCCGGATCCAACAGATATACCAGGCCAGCCCAGAGTGGAAAGAACAGTTTATGCTGTGCTTTATTAAAATGTGCATCATTCTTTTATTTTAAAATGTGCATCACTGTCTCGTGCTCGGCGCGTGCGACCTCAGCGTGGTGGCCCGCGGAGGGCCTCGTCCCCGCCCGGCTCCCGGGGAGCTGCCGTGCGCAGGCGCACTCAGGTGGCGCGGGCCCGGGGGCTCCCGCCCATGGCCAGGTAGACGTCGATGGGCACGTGCAGCAGCGTCAGACAGTGGCAGCCCGGGCAGCGTCGAAGCGGCCTGGGGAAAGCGGGCCGCTGAGCCGGGGGCTTGGCCTATCTTGGGGTGCACCCAGGGAGTGCCCCGGAGGTCCACTGGGGCTCTGGCGTGGATGTGGGGAAGCCTGGGGGCGCGCAGTGGGCTACAGGTGGGGCCGCGGGACGGGGCGCCGGCCTCACCTGACCGGGTTGTGCTCCGTAGCTACTGGCTCCGGGCTGTCCTGGGACTCTGGGACGGCGGCAAGGCCAGGGGAGTCTCCGGCCTCAATGGGGAATCTCCGACCCTGCGGGGGCTCCTGGGCACTCATGTCCAGGCCCCGGGGCGCTCTGCGCGGGGAGTGGCTGTCAGGCCGCTCCCGGGCCGCCAGGCGACCCCCTCCCCGCGCTCGCCCCTGGGTCGTTCTCACCTGCCGGAGGCCGAGGCCGCTCCCAGGCTGGAAGCAGCTGCCCGAGCCCTGGCCGCGGGAGGACGCTCCGGTCCGGGCGGAGCCGGGCAGGTGTCTGCGGCGCGCCTGGGCTCGGGTGTCGAGGGGGAGAACGGCATTGTGACCCGGGCCGCGGCGCGCTGACCTCACAGAGCCCGTTCCCCACGCCGGGGAACCCCCTGCCGCCCCGGCACTTGGCGGGGGCCCGAGCCGGGCGTCGGAAGGCTCTCGCCATGGCGCCTGGAGACCTGGCCGCGCAGACGTCCTGGCCGCCCGATGGAGGCCGAGGAGCCGGGCGCGCCCGCTCCACGCCGACGCCCTGGAGCGCCCTCCCCGGCTACGCAGTGACTCGCGGCGCGGCTCGGCCCGGCGGCGGCGGCGACTTAGGCCGCGCTGAGTTTGGCAGAGAGGGTGAGAGCAGGTAGGGCCATTGCCCATTTTGGCCAAGGGTCACACAATATTTACATCACAATTGGGCCGGAGTTTTAAAATGTCTGACCCTCTCCTGCCCCCCACCCGCGGCTGTGTGCAGACGGAGAATGCTCTAGCGCTGGGGCGGCTGTGGATGAAGTCCTTGGGGGGAAAAGGAGCGGGCCGAGGGCGATGGTGGAGTAGAGCTGCCTCGCGGAGGCAGCATGCGCTGAGTGGGTGATAGGAAGGAGGCGCTAGACAGCATGGAGGACTTTCTGCTCTCCAATGGGTACCAGCTGGGCAAGACCATTGGGGAAGGGACCTACTCAAAAGTCAGAGAAGCATTTTCCAAAAAACACCAAAGAAAAGTGGCAATTAAAATTATAGACAAGATGGGAGGGCCAGAAGGTGAGCCGGGGGCCCTCTGGAGGAAGGGAGGGCTGGCTGAGGTGGGCGGGCACTTTCCCCAGCCAGAGCAGTCATTTCCTCCTGGCCTTTAGTCTGGAACCAAGGAATGCAAGCCCTAGGGACCCCCGCTCCCTCCCCCCGCCCTGGGGGGGGGGTGTCAGTGCGGGAACAGAGGGAAGCTGGGAGTCCAAGAGCATCGCACCCTCCACAGTCCAAGATAAAGCGGCACCAGGAGAGGAGTCCTCAGAGGCAAGATCTGAGCTTGCCAGGCTCTTCCTATTCCGGGAGCGAACAGAGACTTGCAGAGAGGCCACAGCCAGGGCTAGCGGAAGGCAGGAGCTGGTGCCAAGGTAGGTGGAGGTGGGAAAAAGGCAGGCAGGGTTCATGGGAAAGAACCGTGGGTCAGGAAGAGGGACCAGGGATGGGAGGAGCTGGCTCACCATGCCCTGGGCAAGTAAGGCCTTGTAACAGATTTAGTAACTTTGTCTAAAAGTCCCCAAAGCACCTCATCTTGCTACCTGTGGTCTCCCAGACTGCTCACAATAGTGCCGAAGCTGGCAGGGGGCAGTTCCACTGCATAATGTGTTAGCTACAAAAGCAACAGGAGTGACAGTTCTCGCAACATCCAAGCGGCTAGACGCATTTAAGATGGCCAAGGGAGCGGAGGAGCGAGACCCAGACGCGGGCAACCCGAAGTCCAGGAGTGAGGCGCTGGGCCCTTCTGACTTGATAGCTCATCACCTCTTGTCCTCTCATTTCAGAGTTTATCCAGAGATTCCTGCCTCGGGAGCTCCAGATCGTCCGCACCTTGGACCACAAGAACATCATCCGGGTGTACGAGTTGCTGGAGTCTGCCGACGGGAAAATCTACCTGGTGATGGAACTGGCTGAGGGAGGGGATGTCTTTGACTGTGTGCTGAATGGGGGGCCGCTGCCTGAGAGCAGGGCCAAGGCCCTCTTCCGTCAGATGGTCGAGGCCATCCGCTACTGCCATGGATGTGGCGTGGCCCACCGGGACCTCAAGTGCGAGAACGCCTTGCTGCAGGGCTTCAACCTGAAGCTCACGGACTTTGGCTTTGCCAAAGTGTTGCCCAAGTCCCGCCGGGAGCTGAGCCAGACCTTCTGCGGTAGCACCGCCTACGCCGCCCCGGAGGTACTGCAGGGCATTCCCCACGACAGCAAGAAGGGCGACGTGTGGAGCATGGGCGTGGTCCTGTACGTCATGCTCTGCGCCAGCCTACCTTTTGACGACACAGACATCCCCAAGATGCTGTGGCAGCAGCAGAAGGGGGTGTCCTTCCCCACCCACCTGGGCATCTCGGCCGAATGCCAGGACCTGCTCAAGCGGCTCCTGGAACCAGACATGATCCTCCGGCCTTCAATCGAGGAAGTTAGTTGGCATCCGTGGCTAGCAAGCACTTGATAAAAGCAATGGCAAGTCCTCCCCAATAAAGCAGGGGAGAAAGCAAACCCAAAACCCGCTTGCAGAGTGGTCATCTGACTACGTGTTAAGGTCACTCCTCCTCGAGCGTACCTGCGACCTTTAAAGATCCTCATGGAACCAAAGGGCTTCACTCAGACTTCCCTTTTATTACAGCTTACAAGTGGTTTTCTCACAGGTGTCCTAATTAGTAGACCCCAGAATCTCTCTCTCTCTCTCTCTCTCTCTCTCTCTCTCTCTCTCTCTCACACACACACACACACACACACACACACACACACACACAGAGGGCAGGAGAAAAATGACCCAATGCAATTGGAACTATTGTTGCAACTTCCTTTCCAAATAAGAGGCCTGCTGGGGGCCCTCTCCCTTCCCTTCCTCATTCCAAAGGCCAAGCAGAGCCTGGGATGAGGGCAAGGGACTTCCTCAGGACCCAGGCAATTCTCCCATGGCTCCCCTCCCCCTGCTCCAAACGGGAAGTCACCTCCACAGCGTGCGTCCTGCCCTGGCTCCTGAGGGCTGCCATGGGGGACAAACCAGATGCCCAAACAGCTGGGTGAATCTCTTTAGTGCTGTGAATGGCAATTCTGTAAAAGGTGCTGGACGAAGTTCTCTTTTCTTTCTTTTTTAATTACAAAACTAACAGCTGTTAGAATCTTTTTTCTTTTCTGGTGTGTGTGTGTGTGTGTGCGTTTTGACCTTTTTTCCCAGCTAAAAAAATACTCTGGGGAGATGCATTATAATTTAAAATATATAATATTGCACAAACAACCAAAAAGTTAATTAAACTAAAGAAGTAATTACAAAGAGAAAAACCCTATCCCATCAGAAGAAGATTCAGCATCCTTTCCCTCCCACCCCTCACTGAACGTTTGAAGCAGGTGCCCACCCCCTCGGCCGCCCTGGCTGCGATCCCATTCCATCACCGGCGAACGCACCAGACTTTGTACAAACCCAGCAGAGCAGCATCATGAAGCACCAGGGTCTCCAGGAATTCCTGCGGCCCCCCGTTCCCCCGAGAGAGGTGCAGCTGACAGCCACCAAGGCTGCGACTGGCTTCAGGAAGAAGAGCTTTCGCAGAAGCCTGATGAGAGCCTCAAGCTCCTGCCCAGCGTATCCCTTCAAGCAGCTGGGGGCAGGAGGTGGACAAGCTGGGCTGTACCCGAGTTTTAAGCACTCGCCTTTGATCACTGCTCTGTACCGCTGGCAGCTGGCTTGGGTCCTAAGCTACAGGAGAGTGGGTAGCTGGTTGGACAAGGTGTCCTGTCAGGCAACACACAGAAGGGCCTGAAGTGTCCCCTCCCTTCTTGCGGAGGGGATGAAATGCAAGAGTGGACTCCTGCAGGCGGCACAGCTGGGCTAAGGACTTGGGTGCACTGGATGTGACAAAGCCCTGGGGAAGGGATGCGGCCATCCCAGAGCAGGCTGGAGGAAAGGGAGCAGGTGGGTCAAGGTTTGGTCTCAGGTCTGAACCCCAAAGGATCTTTCCAGGAATGGAAAATGCCTAGGAGGGGAGATTCCAAAGAGGCAAATTTCCCAGGGATGAGTACCTCACCCTCTGGGACAGGAACCATCACGTACTCGCCATCCCTTGTTCAGCCAAGGGCAGGTGCCACAGCCTTCCTTGCCTGTTTATGGGTGACAGCGTGTGTTGTCTTGGCTTCCTCCGAGGGACTGGTGGTGTAGCTTCTGTCTGCACAGGCCGAAGGGCTAGAGCTTTCCCATGGGCCTTCCCAGCCCCCAGGAACAGTGCGCGCTGGGCAGAAAACGGCAGGCTCTCTCCGGTGAGGCGTGTGGGCTTCTTCCCGCTTAGCTCATCCCACAGTTGGCACAAGTCAGAGTTCCCGGCTGGGAGTTGGAGAGCCTCTTCCCCGGTGTACACACAGGCCGAAAGGGCCAGGAGGGAGCCACCCGCAATCTGTGCCCAGAGCTCTGGTTCATAGAGGCCATTTGGGGGACTGACATGGGAGTCAGTGTCTTCCAGGGCTGGGCTGAGCGAGCGAGGGAGGCAGGAGGTGCCGTGGGAGGGGGAGCTGCTTGCTCTGGCTCCCCTCACTCCCAGTCCTCCCACTCTGCATCTTCCAGCTGCAAACGGGGAGAGGGTAATGGAGAGCACAAACACAAATTTACTCCTTTGAGGCAGGCCTGGGCCCACCCTTGGCTGTGCACAGCTGTTCCCCACCCCGCCCTGCTGTGAGAGGGACTCCCCTAGTCTGACGGAGTGTGTCTGGGGAGCCGAGCTGCCCCTGCTGCTCTGGCTGTTGCAGACCTGGGCACCACAGAGGATGCCCTGTCTATAGGAACCAGGTCAGCCCGGCCCTGAGGGAGAACTTGCCTCCTGCCGAGCAGATAAGGCTGTGGCTCTGGGAGCAGAGGACTTGACAGTGACACAGCAGCGACAACCCCGGTGGCAGCGGCTGCCAGTCCTCCCAAGGTCTTCACCCACGACTCCAGCACCCTAATTCTCACCTCACATCTCCCCAGGAACCTTCCCCTTGCCTTATAATTGCTCTTGGCCTGCTGGCAGCTGCCCACTGCCCACCGTCCACCCTGTATGATGGGATACAGAAAGGCCGCTCAGGAATACGGCTCATCAGATTTTAAAGGGGGCTGGCAAAGCCACAAAACGCCAGCAAGCCCCTGAGGCATGACGGAGCACCGGGAGCCTTCTCTGCCTAGGGCATGGTGAGATCACAGGTACGAGGTATTACTGAGTCGATCACCACACACACACACACACACACACTCCCTCTTGCCCCATGCCAAGGCTTCAGTTCCCTGTATGAAAAACAAGGCCTTTCACATGTCTTTCTGATCTGTCCACTTCCTTATAGCAGGTGTGGGAGTAACACGGTGGAGGGAATCGTGCTGTTCCTGTGACAATGGAAGCAATGCGGACTTGAATCAGGCTGGCGCCTCAGTGCCGTCCTCTCGGAGCTGTCCCAGCCTCTCCTTCACAGTGACCCCCTCGATTCTGGAAGGCACTGAACAGTGAGAGTGACGAGGCCTCTCTGACTTGGCACCTCGAATGGGTTCTGTGCCGTTTATCACTTAGTCTGCCGAGGGCCACCTGTCCCAGGCACTGCTCCATTCCAGCTCACACGCCAGGTCTTACCACTGCCAATGCCATGTTTTCCCGGAGGAAACGGGCTCGTGACTGCCTCCGAGCACAGGGGTCTTTTGTCTCCAAGCTCAGCCCCACTCTTGGCACCCTGAGTCAGAAGGTCTGGGTAGGGTCCGCATCTGTGTTTTTAGTTCCCTTGGTGCTGAGCTGAGGTCAAGAACTTTCCTACCCATCTCCTCTAGCACTCAGGACGGGCAGAGCCTCGTGATGACAACTGTTGTGGGCTGAGAGGGCAGTGACCGCCCCGAGGGGACAGCTGGGCTTGGGGAGGAGCCTTCTCAGACCTCGTGTCCCCAGGCTTGCTTGCCTGCAGCCACTCAGGTCCACTCACCTCACCGGAGGCATCCATCTTGGAAAGTGCCATCTGTACTTCTTCTTCAGTCATGTCCAGGTCAAAGTCCTTCTCCCAGTCCTCACTGATGTCAGTGCTGGAGCCTGGAACCATGAGCCACAGCGTGAGAAACGGCGGGGGGGTGGGGGGGGGCAAGGGAGGGACACTGCAGAGGCCGTGGCTGGGTGTGAAGGCAATCTTTAAAGGGCCTGACAGATACCCGTTTGCTTCCATTCTGGCCCAGCGATCCTACTTTTAGGAACCTATCCCAAGGAGGAATCCTGGATTCAGTTACAAATGTAGTCAAAAGGATGTTCACTGTAGTGCTGCAACAGTGATGAGAACTGAGCAACAACCTTCCTCACGGGAACTGGAAAAATAAATAAATGGCACAGTACTTGATGGAACAGTCTGTGATTTTTATAGGCTAGGCTGTGGAAAATCTTGATACCCATGGCAAAATAGTCTTACGGTATTAATTGAGAAGTAACAGGTTACTAAGGAGTAGAGAAGCAGTTTGGCCCAGACGCTGCCAAGCAGCTACAAAACTCTGTGTTGAAGAAATAAACATGGACCTCCCTCTCCCCACTCCCTCCCTCCCACCCACGCAGATCCTGCTCCTCCCAGAACACACCAGGCACATTCCCACCTCAGGGCCTTTGCACGGGCTCTTCCCTGCAGCAGGATCTCTGACATCCACAAGACCAACGTCCGCTCTCCCTTCATGGCATTGCTCAAATCTCACCACGGAGATGTGCCCTCCTCTCACTACACTATTTTATTTTTAAACTTTTACCTAGTTAAGAGGTAGAGAGAGAAAGAGAGAGCATGTGTGCGAGCTCTCCCATTTGCTCATTCACTTCCTTAATGCCTTCAACAGCCAGGGAGAGCAAAGCCAGGAGCCAGGAACTCAGTCCATGCCTCCAACATGGGTGACGTGAAACCAGCTCTATTAGGAGGAAGCTGGAGCCAGGAGTCTGAGCTGGGGCCAAACACAAGTACTCTGATGTGGGACTCTGGCATCCGAACAGGCGTCTTAATTAAACACTAGGCCAAATGCCTGCCCATGTCTCTATTTATTCAAAAGGAAGAATGACAGAAAGGGCGGAAGAGGAAGTGAGGGGCGGGGTGAGGCAGAGAGAGAAAGAGAGAGACACACACACACAGATAGATATCCTCCATCCATTGTTTCACTCTCCAAATGCCTGCAACAGCTGGGGCTGGGCCAGACCAAAGCCAGGAGCCAAAAACTCCCATCTGGGTCTCCCAAGTACTTGGGCCATCTGCTGCTGCCTTACCAGGCACGTTAGCAGGAAGCTGGATCAGAAGTGGAGCAGGGACCAGCGCTGTGGGGTAGCAGATTAAGCTGTTGCTTGCAATGCTGGCATCCCATATGTTCACCAGTTTGAGTTCCTGCTGATGCACCTGGGAAAGCAGTGGAGGACGGCCCAAGTGCTTGGGCCCCTGCCCTCACGTGGGAGACCCAGAAGAAGCTCCTGGCTTCTGGCTTTTGATAGGCCCAGTGCTGGCCGTTGCAGCCATTTGGGGAGTGAAACAGTGGATAGAAGACCTCTCTCTCTGCCTCTCCTTTTCTCTCTGTGTAACTCTTTCAAATAAATAATAATAATAAAAGTTCAATAGCTTTGATGGAAACTATAAGGCCCCAAAAGCCAACAATATTTACAGTTTGACCGTGTAATGGAAAAATTCCAGAGATCCCTGCTCTACGGGATTCTGACGTCTGCTAGAGTATGACAAACTGCTCTAAACATTCCAGTTTGGGTAAGACTTTTTTATTTATTTATTTATTTATTTATTTATTTATTTTTTTTGACAGGCAGAGTGGACAGTGAGAGAGAGAGACAGAGAGAAAGGTCTTCCTTTTTGCCGTGGGTTCACCCTCCAATGGCCGCCGCGGTAGGTGCGCTGCGGCCGGCGCACCGCGCTGATCCAATGGCAGGAGCCAGGTGCTTCTCCTGGTCTCCCATGGGGTGCAGGGCCCAAGCACTTGGGCCATCCTCCACTGCACTCCCTGGCCACAGCAGAGAGCTGGCCTGGAAGAGGGGCAACCGGGACAGAATCCAGCGCCCCAACCGGGACTAGAACCCGGTGTGCCGGCGCCGCAAGGCGGAGGATTAGCCTAGTGAGCCGCGGCGCCGGCTGGGTAAGACTTTTTAGAGGCAATATTAAAAATGTTAAATATGAAAGCCGTTACCAAGAAGAAGCAGTTCCTTTAAAGTATGTACAGGCCTGGGCATGCGGTACAGCAGTTAAGGAGCCCCTTGGCAGGCTTGTATCCATACTGGAGTGCCTGTTCAAGTTCCGGCTATTCCACTTGCATTCCAGCTTCCTGCTAATACGTCCTAGGAGGCAGCGGATGATGGCTCAGAGGCTTGAGCCCCTGCCACCCACGTGGAAGACCTGGATAGGGTTCCAGGCTCCTGGCTTCAGCCTGTTCTAGCCATGGCTGTAGCTGGCATTTGGGGGAATGAACCATTGCATGGCAGATCTCTTTGTCTCTCTGCCTTTTCAAATTTAAAAAAAAAATTAAAAAAAAAAAGTATATACAATATGGCTCTGCTTAAAAAATATATATGCTCAGGGGGGCCAGTGTTGTGGTTTGACAGGTAAAGCCACCATCTGCACTGCTGGCATCTCATATGGGCACCGGCTCACGTCCCAGCTGCTCCACTTCCAATCCAGCTCCCTGCTAATATGCCTGGGAAAGCAGCAGCAGAAGTCCTTGGGCCCCTGCACCCAAGTGGGAGACCCGGAGGAAGCTCCTGGCTTAGGACTGGGCCAACTCTGGCTGTTGAGGCCATTTGTGAGCTGAACCAGTAGATGGAAAATCTGTTTCTCCCTCTCTTCTCTCTGTAACTCTGCCTTTCAAATAAAATAAATAAATAAATAAATAAATTAAATAAACATTGAAAAAAATGCTCAGTGGCAGGTGATCGGCCTAGCAGTTAAGACACTGTTGGGAGACCCATGTCCCATCCTGGAATGTGCAGGTTGGAGTCCCAGCTCCAGCTCCTGATTCCAGCTTCCTGCTAATGCAGACTCTGGGACGCAGCAGTGATGGGCCAACTAACTGGGTCCCTACTACCTGCATGGGAGACCTGGACTAAGTTCCTGGCTCTCAGCTTTGGCTTCCCAGTAGTTCTGAATATGAGGAATGAACAAGCAGATATGAGTTCTCTCTCTCTAATAAATAAAAATATACTCATAGAAGTAGGCGTGGGGCTGGTGCTGTGGCTCACTTGGTTAATCCTCCGCCCATGGCGCTGGCATCCCATATGGGCGCCAGTTCTAGTCCCGGTTGCTCCTCTTCCAGTCCAGCTCTCTGCTGTGGCCTGGGAGGGCAGTAGAGGATGGCCCAAGTGCTTTGGCCCTGTACCCGCATGGGAGACCAGGAGGAAGCACCTGGCTCCTGACTTCGGATCAGCACAGTGCCAGCCGTGGCAGCCATTTGGGGAGTGAACCAATGGAAGACCTTTCTTTGTCTCTCTCTTTCACTGTCTGTAACTCTACCTGTCAAATAAATTTAAAAAAAGAAAAAAGCTTGTGGAAAATGGAAATAAAATCATTAAAAAAAAAAAAAAAAGTAGGCGTTTGGCATGGTGAAGAAACTGCTGGGGCGGGCAGAGCGGTTCAGCGTTGTGGCATAGTGGATCAAGCTGCTGCCTGCAAGGCCAGCATTCCATTTAAGCACTGGTTCAAGCTCCAGCTGCTCTACTTCTGATCCAGCTCCTTGCTGGATCAAGGAAAGCAGAAGATGGCCCAAGTAGGGGCTGGCACTGTGGTGTAGTGGGTTAATCCTCTGCCTGCAGTGCCGGCATCCCATAGGGGCACCGGTTCAAGTCCTGGCTCCTCCACTTCTGATCCAGCTCCCTGCTAATGCACCTGGGAAAGAAGCAGAAGATGGCTCAAGTCCCTGGGGCCCTGCACCCACGCGGGAGACCAAGACAAAGCTCCTTGGCTCCTGACTTTGGCCTGGCGCAGCCCTGGCTGTTGAGGGCATTTGGAGAGTTAAATCAAAGGTGGGAGCTCTCTGTTTCTCTGTCTTTCAAATAAAATTTTAGAAAGTGGTCATAGATGTATCTATACATGCAGAGAAGATGAACAAGATATCTCAAACTGACCAAAGTTATCTGTACGTAATGAGGTCATGGGGTCATTTTTCTTGGTGTTTTCTTCTCTTAAAATAATCACATATTGCTTTAATAGTTTTGTTTGTTTACAAACTTATCTTTCCACTAAATTTTTTGTTTTTAATTTGAAAAGCAGAAAGAAACAGACATATCTTCCATCCATTGGTTCAATCCCCAAAAGCTCAGCACAACCAACACTGGGTCAGGCTGAAGCCAGGAGTCAGGAACTCCATGTAGGTCCCCCAGGTAAGTGTCAGGGACCCAAGTTCTTGAGCCACTATCTGCTGTTACCCAGAGGGAACATCAATAGGAAGCTGAAATTAGAAGCAGGGATGAAATTCAAATCTAGGTACTCCCATACAGGATGTAGGTATTCCAAGCAGTATCTTAACCACTGTCTATAATTATCTTTTTTTTTTTTTTTAAAGATTTTATTTATTTGAAAATCAGAGAGGACAGAACGAGATATCTTCCATCTGCTGGTTCACTCCCCAATTCCACGCCAAAGCCAGGAGCCACTTCTGGGTCTCCCACACTGGTGCAGGGGCCCAAACACTTGGGCCATCCTCCACTGCTTTCCCAGGCACATTAGCAGGGAACTGGATTGGAAGTCGTTGGGGCTTGAACCGGTGTCCATACTGGATGTTGGCATTGCAGGCAGCGGCTTTATCAACTACAGCACAATGCCAGTCCCTATCAATATGCTTTAAAGCAACTTTTAAGAGTGGGCCCTGGGGTGAATGTTGTGGTATAGCAAGTTAAGCTGCTGCTTAGGGCATCTGCATCCCATACTGGACAGTTGGTTCAAGTAGCTTCCGATCCAGCTTCCTGCTAATGTGCGTGGGAAGGTAGCAGATGGTGGTCCAAGTATATGGGTCCCTGCCACCCATGTGGGAAACCCAGATGGAGTTCCTAGCTCTTGGCTTCGACCAGACTATTGTGGACATTTGGGGAGTGAACCAGCAAATGGAAAATCTTTCTCTGTCTCTCCCTCTGTGTCACTCTGCCTTTGATATAAATTATTAGTATTATTATTTTTTTTTTTTTTTGACAGGCAGAGTGGACAGTGAGAGAGAGAGGGAGACAGAGAGAAAGGTCTTCCTTTTGCCGTTGGTTCACCCTCCAATGGCCGCCGCGGTAGCGCGCTGCGGCCGGCGCACCGCACTGTTCCGATGGCAGGAGCCAGGTGCTTATCCTGGTCTCCCATGGGGTGCAGGGCCCAAGCACTTGGGCCATCCTCCACTGCACTCCCGGGCCACAGCAGAGAGCTGGCCTGGAAGAGGGGCAACCGGGACAGGATCGGTGCCCCAACCGGGACTAGAACCCGGTGTGCCGGCGCCGCAAGGCGGAGGATTAGCCTGTTGAGCCACGGCGCCGGCCAGTATTATTTTTTAAGAAAGCCCTTGAATGCCATGATCCGTAAGGCCCTGTTTCTTCTGCTCACCACCTGCCCAGACTCCGACATCTGCCCCCTAACGTCCACGTACAGAGTTACACTGTGCTTTCCTCCTCACCACAGCTGGCCACCAGCTGCCTGGGAAGAGCACGTTCTCTGGAGCTGGTATACCTACTCCCTTACCTTACTATCGTACAGTCTTGGGCAAATTATTCTAGGCTTTAGTCTATTAAAAAAACAAACCAGATGAAATGACCCTCTTTGTAAAGAACTATGAGAGGAGCTTGCTAGAATGCAGGGCCCTGCACTGCCCTCTCCGTCCCCCAGGCTGAGACTCAGCAGGTGTAAGAGGTGGCTTGTTCCTCTGCGCTATCAACAGGAACCCGGTGATTCTGCGCACTAAGGCCCGCGGTTTGAGAAACAGAGTGTCACAGTTAGAGGCATGAATATAAAGTGCCTGCCACATCCATACATAGCGGATATTTAACAAACGGAGCCATGTTTCTCTCAAAGGCCTCGAGTTGGAGTTAAATAATTGCGTCCACGGTTCCACAGCAAGTTAGCGTATCTGCAGCCAAAACCTAGTTCCTCTGGCCCTGCGCTCCAGCTCCTCTGTGTCTTCAGGATCCTCTGCGGCACTCATCCAGGTGGACGTCAGTGTTGGCCTCCTGTGGGTAAGAGGCTGCTCTCTTGGCTGCCTGCTCCCTCTAGGCTGTGGCTGTGGCCTCACGGCTTTCCTGAACCTCTCAGGATTTGAAAGTTCTCTTCAGGCCTCAGTGCTAGGACAGACCCTTCCAGCCACCAAAACAGACCTCAGCTAACATCTCTGGAGCATTTCACATCTACTCTCTGGGATGGTATCAACAGTCCAGTTTACAGATGAGGAAATGGAGGCTTCCACAGGCAGTGGGATGTGACTCTGGCTCCACCTGCCATTGGCCTCTTCCCATTATCTTGTCCTACCATACAAGGAGAGAGCTAGATCTCTGTGACACTGAACATGTGGCAGAGACACGACCTATGCAACAATTTGAGATTTCATCATGGACTTAGACAGTTTTTGTTTTGCTTTGAAGAAATGAGATTCCAGGTGATTATAAACCTCACGGTGCTGTCACTCAACAGCTCATTCTGTCTAATTGACTGCTTCCCCAGACCAGAAAAGGAGGCAAGGGGCTGGCGCTGTGGTGTAGCAGGTAAAAGCACCACTTGCAGTGCCAGCATCCCATATGGTCGCCGGTTCGAGTCCCGGCAGCTCCACTTCCAATCCAGCTCTCTGCTATGGCCTGGGAAAGCAGTAGGAGATGGCCCAAGTCCTTGGGCCCCTGCACCCGTGTGGGAGACCTGGAAAAAACTTCTGGCTCCTGCTTTCAGATCAGCACAGCTCTGGCTGTTGCAGCCAATTGAGGAGTGAACCAGTGGATGGAAGCCCTCTCGTCTCTCCTTCTCTCTCTGTGTAACTCTGACTTTCAAATAAATAAATAAATCTTAAAAAAAAAAAAAAAAAAAAGAAAGAAAGAAAGAAAAGGAGGCAAAAGCACTCCACACTGTGGCCAAGCAAGCTTTGAACCCAGGGCCCCAGTGCACAGCCCACAGACCAGCCCGAGGCTCCTATCCTCTGTCCCCGCTGACAACAGCTGAGCAGGGTAATTCCAGTCTGGAAGATCAGACAGAACCTGAGACAAAACACAGGTAGGAAGCAGCCTTGCAATGACAGGGATCACCTTGATTCTTTGGGAAGCCCATGAACCCTGCTGCTCCCAGAGATCAAGCCTCTTGTGATTCTACGATGTGAACTTCAGAGGGAAAAGTAGTCACTCTGTCTCAAACTTCTGTTCTTCCTTTTTAAGATCCAATCCCTTGGGGCAGGCGTTGGGCACAGCAGTTAGACGCCACCTGGGACTCCTGCATCCCACACTGGAGTGCCTGGGTTTGAACCCCAGCTCCATTTCCCATTCCAGTTTCAGGCTAAGTTGTACCCTGGGAAGCAGCAGGTGATGGTTCAAGTACTTGGGTCCTTGCCACCCATGTGGGAGACCTGGATGGAGTTTTGGGCTCCTGGTTTTGGCCTGGTTCTGATGCAGATGGAAGATCTTGCCTCTCTGGCTTTCACACGAATAAAAATAAATAAAAATTTATAAAAAATAAAAAAAATTCACTGCCTCTATTCTGTTTCCACTGTCCTAGTATAGTCTAAGACCCTGGCTCCCCGCAACCTGCCTGACTATTGCTGCCTCTGGTGGGTTCTCTACTCTGTACCCACCACCCCCCTGGCCACAGCCAGAGTGTATCAGAGGCAGGACGCAGAGTGGTTAACGGCTTGTACCACACCTCCCCCATCACTGCAATTTCATCCAGTCTCCACTGTTAATTTTCCTGATCACCCTCATTGTAGCCCACTTCCAAATGGAACGCTTCATTCTTTAACCCTTGAGCTGTTTCTCTGTCCCTCACTTCTTCCCTTACCCAGCCATCATCCTGATCACTTTTTTCACATCTTTGGATGATCTTTTCTTCCACTCATTTCACCTGGCTAAATCTGAACCCAGTAAATTCAAGTCCCCGTTCTGCTCTATGCCTGCACCTGAGCAACCAAATGTGGCTGGGCCAAAGGACAGAAGGGATGACTGGTCTCAGTTAAAACTCCTGACCACTACCTCCATGGGGCCCTGATGAGTACTACCTACCCAGCAACCCCACCACACCTGTCAGGCATATCGCCTAGTCTTCCTCCTCCCTATGGGACGATTTCACACTTTTCTTAATGTTTATTGGGTGAGTGGGTGAACTCAGCTTCCTCCCAGTAGAAACATGGGGAAATGGCACAGATGTCACAGGGCTTTTGTGAGGACTCAGTGACACGCATATCAAGTGCTTAGCCCAGATCTGGACAAACAGAATGTGCTCCGAGAATTTTGATCACAATTTCCCCAAAGCTCTGCTCAAATTTCTTCCCTAAGGATCTACCATGAAGGCACAGAAGAGTAAAGAAAGGCTTAGAGAAGATCAGGAACTCACAGAGCTACGCGGCTTAGGTGGAAGTTGGGATTTGAACTCAGAACGGTGTGACTGCAGAGCCCGACTCGAGCCCTTAGCTTCTGTGCCCTGCTGCTTGACAGCACCAAGTCCAACCTCTGGGAGCCAGCTTAAGATCTAAGTTCTTCTGTTCTCTTTCTGAGTCGACCCCCCCAGTCCTGCTCTCTCCTGGGAGACAATATAGGAAAGGAGGCTTTAGCGTGTCCCATGCCCTCCACTGTCTGGACTCTGCAGGCCTGCTCCGCCTGGCCTACCTCTCCCCCATACCTGCCCCACACTCTCCAACTCTCCTGTACAATGCCTGTCTCCTCAGTGAAACACCTGCCGATGCCCAGAGAGCCCTTCTTTCTCTGAGCGCCTCTGGTGCCAAGCCTGCCACACACTGCTCATGCTTCCTCACAAAGACTGCTGCTCCTGCCCCTCCCCACTCAGTGTCTCACAAAGAGCAGGAGAGAGCCAATGGATGACTTCACTGACTCAGTCAGGAAGAGAGCTCTGTGGTGGACACTGGAAATGCGTTTCCACCAGGGAGCAGGGCAGGGCTGGAGTGGGGCCCACTTCCCTCACTGTGCAACAGACCAGGCCTCACCAGCTGGGCAAGCTCTGTGGCTGTGACTAGGACCGAGTGTTAGCAATGACAGATGTGTGTGTGTGAAGTGCTGAGGGGAGGTTTTGCTGATCATCAGCTAATGCGGGAGGGGATTCTGGATGGTCCAAAACAGGCTATCCTGGGTCTCACGCTGTGGTGTAGCAGGCAAAGCCATTGCCTGCAATGCTGGCATCCCATATGGGTGCCAGGTCGTGTCCAGGCTGCTTTACTTCTGATCCAGCTCCCTGTTAATGGCCTGGGAAAGCAGCAAAAGATGGCTCAAGTGTTTGGGTCCCTGCCACCTACATGGGACACCTGGATAAAGCTCCTGGCTTCTGCCTGGCCCAGCCCTGACCATGGCAGCCATCTGGAGAGTGAACCAGTGGATGGAAGATCTCTATGTCTCTGTCTCTCTGTAACTGTGGCTTTCAAATAAATAAATCTGGAAAAAAAAAAAAAAAAAAAAAAAAGAGGGGGTGGCCAGGGGGAAGGTGAAACTATTCTTGTCTTGAATCCTGGGGCTAAAGCCGGTGTCCTTTGACATAAACTCAGAGATCCTCCTATCTAAAATCCCACTATGCAGATAAGACACTGAAGCTTTATGATCAACACTGGGTTACTGTAAGTTCCCTGGTGTTCACTGTAGTCCTTAAACTGTGCAAGTTCTGTTTACACATTTCCTAATAACTAATGAAGGCTTAGGGAAGTTGACGACTTTCTTGGGTTCCAGAGTACACCTGACAGCACTGTCTGGGGATTCCCAAGGCAGGGTAAGACAGAATTGTCCAAGAGGGTAGAAACTGGTACAGCACAGTCGTTGGACACAGGCTTGGAGTCAGACGGGCTGGGTCTGAATGTGGGCTTTGAGCAAGTTACTTAACATGCTTGGGCCTCATTTTTATCACCAGAAAAATGAGAACAATTACGCCTCACTGGGTGTGAGATGTTAAATGAGAAAATGTCATCTAACATATTTAGCATGGGGCCCAGCATCAATCTTAATTCACTGACTCTAAGACTCTAACAATCGAAAGATGCAAACTTTCAGACAATATGTGCAAATCAGAATTGATGAAATACAGAACAGATGCCATCACCATCATCACAAATGATCTCAACAAGGGACAAGACACGGCTGCCCTGTGGGGTGGCAACTCTCATGCCGTCCTTCGTCCATACAACCCCCTGGGCTTGGGCCTCCAGACCTACCTTTCTTCCCATTGTTGGAGGGTGTAGACTTCCCGCTGTCCGAGTTCAGCTCAAACACCCGTAAGTCTGTGGGCCCCTCCTCCCTCAGAGTCTCTACTCTGGCTGGAGGCCTGGGCTCTGTGCCACTGGGGCGGCCAGCAGGGGTTAGAGGCTTGGAGGGAGCTAGGGGCGGGGGTCCAGTCTCGCCCATATCCTCAGCCAGGCTCTGGTCCTCCAAGGATGCTTCCAGCAGCTTTTGGGACAGGTCCTTGGGCAGGTCTGGTGCCTCGGGTGCAGTGACAGGGTTGACAATCTGTGTCACGAGAGAGATGCTCTCACTGCTCTCTGATGGAGTCACCTCTGTTGGGGGCTCCGCTGGGGTCACCAGAGACTCTTCACATGGGCTCTGGAGGCCAGGTCCTCCTTCTGGGTATGTGGAAGTTTTGGCCACAGGAATCTTTGCCTCTTTTGGAGATGTGGGTAAAACGCCCACAAGCTCCTCTGCAGAGAGAAGTAGGGGAAGAGAGGACAGTGAACACTGGCTGGCCCAAGACATTCTTGGAGCTTGCAGTTTCCCTCCAAAGTTTACTCTGACCAGAACTAAATAGCGCCATTTTCCTAAACCCCTCCCCATCATGGTTCTCCTGCAGATACTCCCTGCTAGCCAGATTCCTGCCTGCCCATGGGGCCAAAGACATGGCAGGTTTCCAGCAACTCAGCTCACCACGGTAAAACAGACAAGAAAGCCAAATGTGGAAAGTACATCAGTTTAGGGTTCAGGCCAGGCCCTGATACATTCTGTGTGTAGGACTGGGCAAGCCATTTAATTTTAACTTGCCTACCTCTTTCCTAAGAGGAACAACTGAGTTATGGCAAGGACTATACAAATCAGCTCTTTGCACTTAATCCATGTGTTAACAATATTAGACCTTCCAGGGCCAGTGTTGTGGCACAGCTGTCTACGACGCTGATGCAGGCATCCACAAGGATGCTGGTTTGTGTCCCAGCTGCTCCACTTCAAATCCAGCTCCCTGCTAATGGCCTGAGAAAAGCAGTAGACGATGGCCAAAGTGTTTGTGTCCCTGCCACCCATGTGGGACACCAGGATTAAGCTTCTGGTTCCTGGCTTTGGCCTGGCCCAGCCCTGGCAGTTGTGGCCCTCTGAGGAGTGAACCAGCAGCTGGAAGATCTCTGTTTCTCTTTCTTTGTAATTCTTTCAAATAAATCTTAAAAAAGAAAACAAACAAACAAACAAACAAACAAAAAAACCAAACAGTAATAGGGGCCAGCACTGTGGCATAGCGGGAAAAGTTGCTGCCCACATGGGCACCAGTTTGAGTTCTGGCTGCTCAACTTCTGATCCAGCTCTCTGCTATGGCCTGGGAAAGCAGTAGAAGATGGTCCAAGTCCTTGGGCCCCTACACCTGTGCCGGAGACCCAGAAGAAGCTCCAAGCTCCTGGCTTCAGATTGGTGCAGCTTTGGCTGTTGTAGCCAATTGGGGAGTGAACCAGCAGATGGAAGACCTCTCTCTCTCTCTCTCTCTCTGCCTCTTTGTAACTCTGCCTTACAATAAATAAATCTTACACAAAAATAGTATTAAATATTCCTGGTGGCTCCCACATGCTGTTCTGGGCTGAGCTGCCAGGTAGCGGATGCTCGGCTCCCTCCCTAAAGCAAACCTGGCCGGGCATTAACATGAGCAGGGAAGCTGGTTAACAATCCCTGCAGGCTTATTTAGAAGGTGGGGAAGGATAGATTTCCAGTGAGCTCTCCAGGCCCACGGGCTGGCAGGGGAATCTGCTGCAACTGATACAAGCGACTGCTGTACCTAACCCTGGAGCTCCAGCAGTTTTGGTCAACAGCCCCTTCTTAGCTCCGCCCATCCTCAGCACATACAAATAATGCCCTCATTTCCTGCTGTACCTTGGGGCACAGTGTCTCTGCGGGCTTCAGAGAGCGAGGTTCACAGTGCCCTCGCAGACAAGACCTGTCACTTGCCCATCACCTCTCAATACCTCTTACCTTCTTCCTCCTCCCAGCCGGGTTCTTCAGAGATGCTCTGTTCTGCCCGCTGCTTCAGGGCATCCCGGCGGGCCTGCTCCTGGAGGGGAGGGGCAGAGGCCAGGAGCAGTTGGGCAGCCTCTTCCCAGACCCTGATCCAGACCTCAGAACTCCTGGCACTGTGTCCCCTTTTCCCCTCGACCAAATCCAGCCCGCTCCCGACCAGGGCTGAGTGGGGCCCCCTGGGCTGCAGCAGCATACCTGCTCTAGTTGATGGACTTTATAGAAATAGCGATGCCAGAATTCTGAGTGGGAAACAGCTGCTGGAACCTGGAAGAAGGGGAGAGTGCAGGTGAGACTTCGGGAACATCCGTCTGTTCCCAGCCACTCTGCATCTCAGACACAGCAAGTAGTTTTGTGGGGCTCGTCAGAGTACTTCCGCCCCACTGACGTTCTGGCCAGACCCACTTTCCTGGTCCAGTTTGGCCAAGGAAAGAGACAGAACCCCCACTGGGCTCTGCAGCCCTTCCATTCTTCACCATTCTCTGAATGCCAGAAGCCCGGTAAATCAGCCTCTCCCATTTGGAGTTGGCTCACGACATGGCAGGTCTGGCTGTACAGGGTCTCCGCTGCGCATGTCCCTCCCACTCCCAACAGCTCAAGCCTAGGGCTGGCTGAGGTCCTGCTGGCTGGGCCCTCACCATCTTGGTGTAGAGGGCCCGGATGGAGGGGCTGCCTACAAGGAGCTCTGAGATCTCCCCCTTCTTCTCCTCCAGGCAGCACTGGGAAAGCCAGGCGTCAAACAATTCCGGGGGCCCTGCGGAGGGACAGATGCTGATGGTCAGTTCCCTAAGTCTGGGGAAAGAATACTGGGCCTACAGAGCATGCCTAAGCCCGGCCTTGAACAATAAAGAAAGCTTAAGGGCTTCTTCAAAGTTATTTGGCTCAAGATTTGGGGGTTGGGAGTGAGGAGGGAAAGTAGGTCAGGTGGGGTCGGGGGCTGTAGTGAGATCACTAGAGCACGGCACCTAAGCAGTCTCCAGAAGGGCTCTGGTCTCCATATCCTTGTACCCCTGCCGCAGTTTAGTGCCTGCACCTGGCTACTGAATCCCACCTCTCTCAATCCCACCTCTCTCTGTCCGCCATCCGGTCACCCCTGGACGCAAGCTACCAGAGCCCATAGCAACCTCTTTACAGCTTGCCGCCCTGGGGGCCACGGCCTTCCTCTTGACCCCTCTGCTCCCCTAGCTTCTCACTCTGTCTTTTTCCTTCCGCTTCTCTCACTGCTCCCTGCGAGTCTTCCGGGGCTCCTCTTTTTCCTTTCCTTATCTGTTCTCACTTTCTATTTCCTCTCAAGATCATCTCTACTAAACTACAAGTTCCACGCATCACCACCGCCACCTCGCACTGATGGTTCCTGGGTCTGCAGCCCGGGCTACCCTGCTGCACTCCAGACCCAGAGGCTGCAAACTCAGCGTCTGGAAACCCGGGGGCCACCCCAGGCTCCTACCTTGTCTGGTACTCGAGATTCCACTTCCTCAGAGGCGCACATCCTCCTCTCCATCCCACCTGGCTCTTCCTAGGCTCTGCCTTACCCTCTGACATGGGGACTTCTACCAAGCCTCTTAACTGGTCTCCTGTCTTTCCTTTCCCTCTCTTTCCTTCTTCACAACACTGACCAAGTGCTGCTTTCCAAAATGCAAGATCTGACCATCTCGGGCCTCAGAACCCTTTAATAGTTCTGTCCGCAAAGACTTTTGGACACAGATGGGCTTCAAAGGGTCAAAGATTTCCCCTACTACAGGCGAAAGTTTTGGAAAGAAGGCTTGTCATTTTCAATTTTTAAAGGCCTTTGTGACTAAAAAAGGTCCAGGACCAACCACTACTGAGAACCTCCCAGGACAAAATTCACACTGCTTGATCTGACACACAAAGCCCTCCCCACCTGGCTCCCAGAGCAGCTCTCGCTGCAGGCACTCCCTCACATCGCTTTAATCCAACATTACAAAGGGCAAGGCTCTGTCCTTTCTGGACCTTCAAATGTACTGCTGCTTTGGCCTCACTAGCCCTCCCCACTTCTTTACTTTTAGAAGTGCACTCATTTACCTCGGAAACCTTGATTCGAGTCTCACTTCCTAGGCTCCCCAGGCTGCGTTAGGTGCCATTCCCCTGGGCTCCCACTGCCCCATCTTTCTGGGAAGCAGCCACTCCACCCTACTATCTCAGCTTTATTCAGTGTCCCTATTCCTCCCCCTTCACAGCTACCTGGAGGGCTCGGCCGTGCTGAGGGACCGACTCATTTCTGGTCTCTGTTCCTAGCATTGGGCTTGTTGTATGGCAGGGGCTCAGGAAAAGGAGCTTTAGGGAAGACAGGCAGGGCAGCAGGGCTGGAAGGGAGGCTAAGCCGAGAGGATGGGGGACCAGAGGAGCGAAGTCTCTGCAGGTGCAGGGAAAGGGGGGGGGAATGAAGATACTGGGGTTCAGGGAGGAAAGGGGACCATCAATACATCCCACAGGGGTGACAAACACAATAGTCCCATTCTGGTACCTCTAAAAATGGGGTAACAGCCTCAGCTATTGGACACAGACAGGGCCGACAGCCCAGACCCCCTTGGTCTATCTGCAAGCCCACCCCTCACTGCTACCCTCTCACCATCTGGTTCATTGCAGTAGGTCGCTGGGTCTGACTGCAGGCTATAGAGGCGAGCCTGTAGGAAAGACAGAAGAGACAACAGAAATCCTGGGGTGCTAGGAGTAGAAAGCACCACTTTCTGTCAATGAAGTAAATCAATCACAAGCACAAGCAGCTCCTCCCCTATGGCCTACCACATCCACAGGCATTTATCAATAAATACTGTGGCACGGGTTAGGAATCCAAAACCAGGGCTCTCAGAACAATGATCTTTCAGTCAGTGTGACTCTCTTGGGGACTAAGAAAATACAGTATAAGCAGGCTATAAAATTGTATATATAGTGGCACATGCTCACTCGGACTTACCTCCAATGGTGGAACTAGAAATGTGCCAGGGGATTTCAACTCAATCTTACCAAGGAGGCAGGTACCAATGCCAGTGCACTTGGTAAAGTGATAAGTATAAATACACAACCGATCAAAAAGATAGGGTATGTGTCGAAGAGATTTCACAAATAAGACCAGTGTAAGCAAATAATGAAGGATAGAATTAAAAGGGAGAGAATGATCCTGCGGGGGAAGCAGGACACACAGCAGACTCATAGAATGGCAAATGCCTAAAACAGCACTCCTGCCTCAGAATCAACCCTTGGAACATTCGGATCTGGCTAAAAGGTCCATGAGAGTCTCACAGGCATGGAAAGCCATGACACGGTGGCAGAAAACAATCTAAATGAAAGATCCTGGTGAACAAGACCCCAGCAGAAGGAACAGGCCATCAAGGAGAGAGGCGCCTTTCTCTGAACAGAGGAAGGTACCTCCACTGTGACACGGCCTTGACTAAACAAGTTCAGAGTCGGTGAACTCAAGGGACTTCCACAGCCTAGACAGCTCATAGCAAGAGTCTCGGGTGATTGCTAACATCATAAATAAGAGTGCCAATTGTTAAATCAACAACGGGAGTCACTGGGTACATGCTCCCCACGTAGGATCTCTGTCCTTAATGTGTTTTACTATGAAACTTAAAAACACTACTAGTCAAACAATACCCTATACCTTGTGCAGTTGTGTGAATGCAGCCTGTTGAAATCCTTGCTTAGTATATACTAGTTGATATTCAGTATATGAAGGTAATTGAAAATGAAACTCGATGAAGGGCGGGATGGGAGAGGGAGAGGGAGAGGGGAGAGCCATGGGAGGGAGGGAGGTTGCGGGGGGAAGCCACAACAATACAAAAGTTGCACTTTGTAAATTCACATTTATGAAATTAAAAAAAAAATTGTATATATAGGGGCTAGTGTTGTGGTACAGTGGGTTAAGCCGCCGCCTGCAATGCTGGCATCCTATATGGGCATTGATTTGAGTCTCAGCTGCTCTACTTCTGATTCAGCTCCCTGCTAATGCACCTGGGAAAGCAGCGAAAGATGGCGCAAGTGCTGGGGCCCATGCACCCACGTGGGAGACCCGGATGAAGCTCCTGGCTTTGGCCTGGCCCGGCTTCAGCCATTGCAACCACTTGGGGAGTGAACCAGCAGACGGAAGATCTTTTTTTTTCTGTGACTCTTTCACATAAATAAAATAAATCTTTAAAAATAATTATGTGTATAAAACACTACTGAACTGTGTGAAATTTAAAAAATGTTAATGCAAATGTAGGAGGGGAGCAGGCATTGTGGCATAGTAGGTAAGCCACTGCTTGGGATACCTGCACCCCACTTGGGAGTGCTGGCTCAAGTCTCTGCTTCTCCATACTTATGATCCAGTTTACTGATAATATGCCTGGGAAGGCAGCAGATGATGGCCTATGTACTTGGTCCCAGCCACCTGTGTGGAAGACCTGGATGGAGTTCCAGGCTCCTGGCTTTGGCCTGGCCCAGCCCTGGCTGTTGTAAGCACTTGGGGAATAAATGTGGATAGAAACTTTCTATTTCTATCTCTGTACCTCTTCCTGTCATTCTTCTTTTCAAATAAATAATGTTTAAAAAAATGAAAAAGAATTTATTGGGGCAAGCATTGTGGTACCGTGGGTTAAGCTGCCACTTTCAACACCTACACCCCATATCACATTGCGGTGCTGGTTCAAGTCCCTGCTCTTGTGTTTCTAATGTAGCTTCCTGCTGCTAATGCATTCTGAGAGGCAGCAGATGATGGCCCAAATGCCTGGGCCTCTGCCACCAACATGTGAGACCTGGATGGAGTTCCAGGCTTCTGGCTTTGGCCTGACCCAACCTTTGGTATGGCAGGCATTTGCGGAATGAATCAGCAGCTGGGGGAATCTCTATCTCTGTTGCTCTACTTTTCAAGTAGATAAAATAAAAAAAATTTTTCTTAATTTTATGGCCAGTCTGCCAAGTGAACTACATGACGTGTTCCTACTAGACCACAGGGAGGCAAATTATAGCTGGTAAACAGAAAGCCCCACTTCCTTCCCTATCAATCTTAACTGCATAAAGCATGTGCTGTTTGCATCAGAACTTTAGCAATTGGCTTTGATGAGGATTCACTGTTGTCATAACTTAAAATCTCACAGGGCTGGCGCTGTGGCATAGTGGGTAAAGCCACCACCTGCAGTGCCGGGATGCCCATATGGGCATTGGTTCGAGTCCCGGCTTTTCCACTTCTGATCCAGTTCTCAGCTATGGCCTGGGAGAGCAGTAGAAGATGCCCCAGGTCCTTGGGCTCCTGCACCTGCGTGGGAGACCTGGAGGAAGCTCCCAGCTTCGATTGGCGTAGCTCTGGCCATTGCGGCCATTTGGGGAGTGAACCAGCAGATGGAAGACCTCTCTCTGCCTCTCTTTCTCTCTCTGTATAACTCTGACTTTCAAATAAATCTTTAAAAAAATCTTACCATTTAAGTTTTTCACAATTTGCTCACATATTCACTAAGTGGTGGTGCTAAAGCTAGTGCTGAAAAATATAGCTGAAAAATCATACATTTGGAATAGAAATTCACTGTGATAAAACACTACAAAAAAGGCCGGCGCCGTGGCTCAACAGGCTAATCCTCCACCTTGCGGCGCCGGCACACCGGGTTCTAGTCCCGGTCAGGGCACCGATCCTGTCCCGGTTGCCCCGCTTCCAGGCCAGCTCTCTGCTGTGGCCAGGGAGTGCAGTGGAGGATGGCCCAAGTCCTTGGGTCCTGCACCCCATGGGAGACCAGGAGAAGCACCTGGCTCCTGCCATCGGAACAGCGCGGTGCGCCGGCCGCAGCGCGCTACCGCGGCGACCATTGGAGGGTGAACCAACGGCAAAAAGGAAGACCTTTCTCTCTGTCTCTCTCTCTCACTGTCCACTCTGCCTGTCAAAAAAAAAAAAAAAAAAAAAAACACTACAAAAAAGGCCAAACTGACATGACACTGTACTATGAATTTAGGAGAAAAAATTCCAAGAAATAGGAGAAGTAATGATGAGACAATAAAATGCAAGAGAAATATTCAATCAACTACCACACTTGCTGACTGAAGTGCTCTAAAGACACAAACCCCACCTGCACGTTTATTTCTATTGGAAATTAGTCTTAAATGACACAAATGTGGGGAAGATCATGCCTCCAACGATGCTCTCTGCAGTGTTCCTCACTAGGTTACCAAACGAAAGGAATCCGGGTGTGCAACACCAGGGAAATGACTGAATAAATGATGCTATATTCACTTGCAAAAATGTAAAGACAAAAAAAGGTGGTGATTAGGAAAAGACACTAATAGTTCACTGTAATTTGTAAAAAAACAGGTTACAAAAATACATGTATTAAGTGCCTTTTTTGTTAAAAAGAACAAAACCCAAAATGTCTTTACCTATGTCTGCAAACAAAATGAAACAGGGTATACACCAATGAGAAATCGGGGTTCTTTTGGGTAATGGGATCATTACGTATAATTATGGATATAACTATCTTCTTCTGGCTTATTGGTGTTCTCCAGGTTACACACATGTATTTACTTTTTGGCCTGAACATATGCTGCTGTTCTGAGTACAGGGTGGAGCTGAAGACCAATGGGGAGGTGGCCAGTAAATACCTTGGTGCCATCATAGGGTTCAGCTGTGCCAGAGGGTGTGCCCATCAGGGTGATGACGTCACAGTCGATGGTTTTGTCTGGCGAGGGGGCAAAAGTGTCTGAAATCACCCCTAGGAAGTCAGATAACCCCTTCTTCACTTTCTCTGTTGCCCCAGAGGAACCTTCAGTCTGTAGAGAGAACCAAAAGAAGAAGCAAATGCCCCAGGAGCAGGCTGCAACCTGGGGTACAGGTGAAGCACCGGGGGCAATGTGTACCAGGTGTGGGGACCAAGGACGTGTGCATGACCCTTCCCTCCATCCCTGGGCTGAAGGAGACAGGTTGTGTAGATCACAGCAGAGATCCATGACCGGTTGTTTCATCAAAATTTCAGGGTCACAAATCGAAAGCAGGGAGGTAAGCTTTTGGCACAACCGTTAAGCCACTCGGGATCCTCGCATCCCATACTGGAGTGCTGGAGTTTGAGTCCTGGCCCTGTTCCAAATCCAGCTTCCTGTTAATCCACATCCTGGGAGGTGGTGAGTGACAGCTCAATATTTGGGTTCTCGCTACCCATATGAGAGACTCAGGTTTAGTTCACATCTACTAGTTTTGGTCTGGCCCATCCTTGGATTTTGTGGGCATTTGAGGAATGAACTAGTGGATGACAAATTTCTGTGCCTTTCTGCCTTTCAAATAAATACAATAAATTAAAAAAACAACCTGGCAGGAGGGGCGGGTGTTTGGTATAGCAGTTAAGATACCACTACTTGAGGAAGCTGCATCCCAAACCATAGTGCCTGCCTTGAGTCCCAGCTAGTACTTGCTTCTGATCCAGTCTCCTGCTAATGTATCTGGCAGGTAGAATATGATGGATCAAGTACTTGGTTTCCTGCCACCCACATGGGAGACCTGGATGGAGTTCCTGGCATTGGGTTTTCATCTAGCCTTGGCTATTTTAGGCATTTGGAGAGTGAACCAGGAGAGGAAAGCTCGCTCTCTCTCCATCACCCTGCCTTTCAAATAAATAAGTAATTTATTTATTTGAAAGGCAGAGTTACAGAGATTCAGAGGCAGAGAGAAAAGGAGAAAGAGAGAGAGAAGGAGAGAGAGAGGTCTTCCATCCGCTTGTTCACTCCTCAAATGGCCACAGCAGCTGGAGCTGTGCTGATCTAAAGCCAGAAGTCAAGAGCTTCTTCCGGGTCTCCCATGTGGGTGCAGGGGCCCAAGCACTTGGGCCATCTTCCACTGCCTTCCCAGGCCACAGCAGAGAGCTGGATCAGGAGTGAAGCAGTTGGGTCTGGAATATCCATATGGGATGCTAGCACTGCAGGTGGTAGCTTTACCAGCTATGCCACAGCACCTGCTCATAAATAAGTAATCTTTAAAAAAAATAAAGACGGGCCAGCGCCGCGGCTCAATAGGCTAATCCTCCGCCTTGCGACGCAGGCACACCGGGTTCTAGTCCCGGTTGGGGCACCGATCCTGTCCAGTTGCCCCTCTTCCAGGCCAGCTCTCTGCTGTGGCCAGGGAGTGCAGTGGAGGATGGCCCAAGTGCTTGGGCCCTGCACCCCATGGGAGACCAGGAGAAGCACCTGGCTCCTGCCATCAGATCAGCACAGTGCGCTGGCCGCAGCACGCCAACCGTGGCGGCCATTGGAGGGTGAACCAACGACAAAAAGGAAGACCTTTCTCTCTCTCTCTCTCTCTCACTGTCCACTCTGCCTGTCATAAAATAAAATAAAATAAAATAAAATAAAATAAAATAAAATAAAGACGTTGCTTGGGATGCCTGCATTCCATATTGGACTGCCTGGGTTCACAGCTCTGCACCCAATTCCTGCTTTCTACTGATACACAGCCTAGGAGGTAGCAGGTGATGGCTGGAGTAGCTGGTTCCTGACTCCCCAGTAGGAGATCTAGATTGAGTTCCTGGCTCCTGGCTTTGGCCTGGCCCAGCCCCAGGAGTTGTGGGCAACTGGGGAGTGAACCAGGGAACAGGAAATCTCTCCTAGTCTCTCTCTGCCTTTAAATAAAGAAAATAATAAATAAGGAAATTTTTAAGAAACTGGCAGGAGAGAAATCATCCTATAGACTTCAGTGGGCAAGACTACCTTTTCATGGCTACAGTGGTGGGAAAGTACTAGCTCTGGAATCAGACGTGGATTTGAATCTCAGCTCTACACTTGTTGTTTATGGAACTTAACCCTGTGGCTATATAAATTCTCCATAAGGATACTGTTTAGATTAGAAGATAAGGCACAGGCCATGTCTGGCACACAGCAAACACTTAATCAATAGCAGCATTATCACACTGCAATTTCATCATCATCACTGCTCAGGGAGTAGAACACTCTGCACAAAGCTTGGGGAAATCAGGGCAGGATGAGAACAGACGGCCTGGCCTTGCCTGGTACCTGTGACTTCCTGGAAGGGGGCAGCAAGGCCACCAAATTTGAGCCACATGGGTCAGAATGGCCTCAACAGGCAAGGATGGGGTGCTGAGTCAAGGTTAGATTTCAAAAACCTCACGGAAAACTCTAATACTCCTGATTAAGTTGCCCACACATTTTCAATCTAGAACCTGTCATAGAACCTGACACATGTTAGCACATATATGCCAGTACTGTCATATTTGTTGAATGGAAAAAAAGGAACAAATGAATAAAATAAAAAAGTAGTACCTCTCCTATGGTTAGACTTGGAGCAGTTCAACAGGGTCACCACTTGTCATTCAAGCTCACCAGTAGCTGTGGCGAGCAGGCAGACAGTATTTTATGGGAGAATTTAACAAGATAAGTATGACTAAAAAAAACCCCAAACTTGTTTTTCCATAACAGAGCCTCTAATCACAAGGCGACTGATGTAGCTGGTGATCAACATCTGGTGATGCAGAAACTACAATCTGGTGCAATGCTAAAGGGAAAACTCCAATATAAAAATCAGCACCTGGGAGCAGGCATTTACCCTAGCAGTCAAGGCGCTTGCATCCCATCTAAGAGTGCCTGGGTTAAGATTCCCATCTCTGGATTCTAACTCCAGTTTCCTGCCAGTGCAGATCCTGGGAGGCAGTGGTGACAGCTAAGTAGTTGGATTCCAGCCAACCACATGGGAAACCTGGATTGCATTACTGACTCCAGGCATCAGCCCTGGCCATCACGGGCATTTGGGAGAGTGAACCAGTAGATGGGAGCTCTCTTGTCTTTCTGCCTCCTTAACAAATAATTAAAAAAAAAAAAGACAAAAAACAAAAACCAGGGCATTGTACTTTACTGGAAACTTAAAGATACGTGCAGAGAGATCTTTGAATATATACAATTTTCACTGGTTTTATAACCTAACCCCTATTTCACAAGAGGATTCCACTGAGTATTTTCAAGTTTAGGGCCAATAAGAATATAAATTTACACATTTCTAGTGGATTGTTTTGCAATAACTATTAAAATGGCTAAAACTATACTCACCCTATGATCCTTTCCAACATTTTATTATACAGAAAATATTATGGCAGTGTGCAAAGACTTAGCAATCAGAATGTTCACTACAGTTCTGTGTTCAATTCTAGAGAAACTGGGCCGGCGCCGCGGCTCAATAGGCTAATCCTCCACCTTGCGGCGCCGGCACACCGGGTTCTAGTCCTGGTCGGGGCACCGATCCTGTCCCGGTTGCCCCTCTTCCAGGCCAGCTCTCTGCTGTGGCCCGGGAGTGCAGTGGAGGATGGCCCAAGTGCTTGGGCCCTGCACCCCATGGGAGACCAGGAGAAGCACCTGGCTCCTGGCTTCGAATCAGCGCGGTGCGCCGGCCGCAGCGCGCCAACCGTGGCGGCCATTGGAGGGTGAACCAACAGCAAAAAGGAAGACCTTTCTCTCTATCTCTCTCTCTCTCACTGTCCACTCTGCCTGTCAAAAAAAAAAAAAATAAATAAAATAAAATAAAATTCTAGAGAAACTAAAACAGGAAACTAGGAAGTAGTTACATCCACGTGATAGACTACCATGCCATTTATAATACTGTACAATATGGTTTACAACGATTGTAAGGTCAAAGAATAGGTTTCAAAACTTGGTATTCAGTTGACTCAAGTTTTTGAAAAAGAATTCCTAAGAGTGTACCCCCAAAATATTAATAGTAGTTATCTCTGGGAGATGAAATTATGGGTGTCTCTAAATTGGTCTTTCTTTTTTTCACTTATCTATACTTTGCTTGCAATAAATGACTTTGCTAATGGAAAACATTTGCTAAAATAATACAGAAAAGGGAAAGCTATCAACATGTATAGCTTATTTTCTTGACAAATGCTACTTTTTCAAAATGGGAGGAAACATAATTCCCCTATTTTCCCCATAGGGGGAAAACAGTCACTTAATAGTAAGGCTGGGAGCCCCCTCCAGGACCCCGGGGCAGTCACTCAGAGGTGTGGGATGCACTCACAGCTAACTTCTCCTTGACCACGCTGGCCGTGGCTGCGATGGTGCAGGCCGTGTCATGCTGCACCACCTGGGTAAACTCCGTCAGGTCCCGCTTCATGAACTCCAGGGCTTCGGAGGACTGCGGGAAGACAGAAAGGGATGAGAGAGCCAGCTGGTCCCCACCCCATTCTTCTGTTCCCTGTGCTTCAGTACCAGACACACGGAAATCTGGGGCGCCTGGGCCCAGACACAGGCTCACTCATCCCAGTTCTATGACCTGGGATTACCTGACAGCACAGTGCAGGGGCACTCCTGCTCCTCGGAGCCCAGGTACTCACAAACCAGAGAGGCCGTGAGTAAGTCTCAGCTGGTTCCCTCTGTTGCCCCATGAGGGAAGGGGACTGGATCAGTGATTCCCAAGTGCACATAGGGGAAGAGGAGGCATTTACAATCTGAAAGCTAAACTGAAGAATTGCTTTGACAGGAGTTAAGTCATGGTATTTGTTTCCCAATGTCAAATACAAGGGGACTTCAAAAAGTTCATGGAAAAGAAGCGAAGGTTTATTTCAGCACAAAAAAATTGAAATCTATGAATACTCATAACGTGAAGAAGAGGTATATAATATTAAATGTTTATTTTCATTTTTTCTTACAGAGAAATTGAGTTGAAATGAGGCAGTATGTGAAATTACTTATCTTCAGTTTCTTTTCTTCAGAGCAACACTATACTTTTTTTTCTTTTTTTCAAAGATTTATTTATTTAATTGAGAGGCAGAGTTACAGATAGAGAGAGGGAGAGACAGCAAGAAAGTTCTTCTATCTGCTGGTTCACTCCCCAAAAGGCCACAATAGTGGGAGCAGGGCCCATCTGAAGACAGGAGCCAGAAGCTTCCTCCACGTCTCCCATGTGGGTGCAGGGGCCCAAGCACTTGGGGCCATCTTCTATTGCCTTCCCAGGCCATCAGCAGGGAGCTAGATTAGAAATGGAACAGCCAGGACTCGAACTGGAGCCCATATAGGAAGCCAGCTCCACAGGTGGATACTTAACCTTCTAGGTCACAGTGCTGGCCCCATTATCTTTAAGTTTAAAAAATATGTTGCATTAGGGACCAGCATTGTGGTGCAGCAGGTTAAACTGCTGTTTGCGAGGCCAGCACCCTGTATCTGAGTACTGGCCCAGCTCCCAGCTAATGCACCTAGGAAGGCAGTGGAAGTTGGCCTAAGTACTTGGGCCTCTGCCACTCACACAGGAGACACAAATGGAGTTCCTGGCCGGCGCCGTGGCTCAACAGGCTAATCCTCCGCCTTGCGACGCCGGCACACCAGGTTCTAGTCCCGGTCGGGGTGCCGGATTCTGTTCCGGTTGCCCCTCTTCCAGGCCAGCTCTCTGCTGTGGCCCGGGAGTGCAGTGGAGGATGGCCCAAGTGCTTGGGCCCTGCACCCCATGGGAGACCAGGAGAAGCACCTGGCTCCTGCCATCGGATCAGCGCGGTGCGCCGGCCGCAGCGCGCCAGCCGCGGCGGCCATTGGAGGGTGAACCAACGGCAAAGGAAGACCTTTCTTTCTGTCTCTCTCTCTCACTGTCCACTCTGCCTGTCAAAAAGTAAACAAAACAAAACAAAACAAAAAAATGGAGTTCCTGAATCTTGGCTTTGGCCTGGCCCAGTCTCAGATGCTGTGGCCGTCTGGCTGGTGAACCAGGGGATGGAAGAGCTCTGTCTCCGTTCCTCTTCCTTTCAAATAAGTAAATCCTTAAAAAACGTATGTGTCAGGGCACGCTGCCCTGCTTCACTCTCCTCAGTGTTTATACACGATCCCGCTAGCAAGCCCTGCATCTGTACTTTCACTGCGGAGGCCTCCGTCAGCCCTCATCCCCTCCCACTGTGCCCCTCACTGAGCGCCAGCTGCCTCTCCCTCCAGTTTCTCAAATGCCACCTGCCCTCACGCAGTGTCTGAACACGTTATCCTCTCTCCTTGACACATCTTCAAAGCAAGTGACAAACACGGACCCTGCCCTGGTAGTTCCTGCCCATCCTCAGGCCAGTGCTTCACTGTCACCTCCCTGGACGCCCTCGCTGGCTCCCCATCTCTGCTCCGCCATTTCTCACGTGAGAGATTTAGGTTTACCTGCTCAACGTCTGTCTTCCTGGAAACCCTGTGACTTCCTGGAACACAGAGCCCAAGTGTCTGACTCACTGATGCTTCCCCAGTGTCTAACACAGAGCCTCGCCCTAGCAGGTGCTCAAAACTGTGCCTGTTAAGCTTCCATGTACCAGGACATCTTAATGATGTAGCTATTTCCGTAACTATTTGACGAACAGCTGTCTTTTCCACTAGATTGTGAGCTCTGAGGGGGCAACAATGAATAGACATGGTGCTTGCCCTGAAGAAAATCAGTTTCTTGGGGGAAATGTTCAAATAACAGTGCTGGTGTGTAAGGGAAGTGGGGAGGATTTAGGGAAGGAAACCCAGGCCCAGGCCCTAAACAATGAACAGGTGTCCCCTAAGGAAATGTGAACACGAGGTCTGTTGAAACCTTTGAGCACGTTAGTGCTGATGAACATAAAATGTGAAGAAGTATTTAAGGGGGGCCAGCGCTGTGGCTTAGCAGGTAAAGCTGCCGCCTGCAGTGCCGGCATCCCATATAGATACCAGATCGAGTCCTGGCTACTCCACTTCCGATCCAGCTCTCTGCTATGGCCTGGGAAAGCAGCAGAAGATGGCCCAAGTCCTTGGATCCCTGGACCCGCGTGGGAGACCTGGAAGAAGCTCCTGGTTCCTGATTGGCCCAGCTCTGGCTGTTGCAGCCATCTGGGGGTGAACAGCAGATGGAAGACCTCTCTCTCTGTCTCTCCCTTTCTCTGTAAATCTGCTTCTCAAATAAATAGATAAAACTTAAAAAAAAAAAAAAAGTCTTCAGAACTATATCTTAAGGGGCAGGCAGAGGAAGAAAGACTCAAACAGTTAGGAGAGTCTGCAGAAGCAGGTAAGAACTGAGAGAACCACGTGACCGAAGCCCAGAGTCGAGTTTCAGGAAAGAGGGAGTGCCCAATGCAGCAGAGAGGTCCAGGGAGATAAGGGCTGAACACCATCTGCTGGATTTGGCAGGGGCAGGTGAAGCTGAGTGTGAAAACAGATAAGTTTCTAGGTGGTGGCTTGAGAGGCGGAGAGGGAGTTAAGAGAGACCATGCTGTTGATCTTACATTTCAAAAAGTAGGTGAGTTTATTTCCTAGAGGTGAAAGGAGCAATGTAAACAGGGAGCTTGAAGGAAGAGTCAGCTTTTGGGAAAGTTCTGAACTCAAGGGGAGGAGAGGCAAATTACACACTGAATGAGGCTTCCGGAAGCGCTCAGGCCCAGACGCGGTCGAGCGATCTGTAGAAGAATCAAGAAGCAACGTGCCTGGCCTCTCAGTGCATGTGCACACAAAGCAGGCCAGGACAGGAAGAGGAAGGAGCAGAGGAGGGCCGATCACATCACCGCCTTGGAGCCCTGGGCTCAGAGCACCGTACAGATACGCTACAGGGTGCAAGAGCATTGAGCGTGCAGGAAAGCAAGTGGGCCAGATGCGGTCAGGAAGGAAAGCAAGGCCAGTAAAGCATCAAAAGACCACAAAAAGAAAATATGATAAAATGGACTGGTAGTAGTGTCCAACAGGTGTCCCCATCACCCTCCATACTCAATAAAGCATAGCTAACGCTTCTATACGACTTAGTATTCTTCTTAGTGCTTTACATACGTCATCATTTAATGCTGACGACAACCTCTTCAGGTTCACATTATAACTATTTCTGCTTTTTAGGTGAGCAAATGAGGCCTGGAGGTCAAGTAACTGGCCCAAGTCCACGTTAACGTGGTTAAGAGAAAGAGATTAAATCTCACCAAAAAGGCAGAAGCAACACTCACACCTCTGCTTCTAACCAGTAACTCCCGAGAACAAAGATTCTCAGATTCTCAGTGAAAGACTGACCGCCTTTGTGTGAGGGCACTTCCAAAAGCTCACGGAGGAAATGGATATCTTCAAAGCTAAGTTTACTGTGCTGCAGAAATTTCTGAAATCTATGGTTTTTCATAATGAACATTTTCCATGACCTTTTGCAATAGCCCTCGCATTTCCCAGGAGTTACGGTAAGACCCACACACAGAGGCTCTCATGCAGCCTGGGTGAATGGATTCAGGCTTTCCTTCCACCACACTGCTCCACACGCAGCTTGCCACCCTAGGCTCATTTTCATGAAAACCCGGAGCGAAGCCTTCTCTGTGAGTCCTCATCACCAACCTAAAGAGCTCAGGACATTCTTGGATTCTCTGGGCTGCAGCTGACGGGATGTAGAGAAACACTCGGGCCAAGGGAGGAATAAAAACGCTCCCACACAGAAGCCTCCTGGAGCTTGCCTGAAGCAGGACTCACCCCAGTTGCCTGTGATAACTGGTCATTAACTTTTCTCACAACTCAGTTGCTCTGGCAAACTGGCATGGAATGAAATAGGCACAGACATCGGCACTGCCCATCGACAGACCCGAGCGTCACTTAGCCCACAGGGCTTACTTAGCTAGGCACTCAAGGCCCTCCACTCTCGGTCACCCATCTCAGTCACTCCGCCTCTCTCTGCAAACTCCTTGTGTAGAGAGGCCGCTTCAGGCACCAACAAACTCGTCTCTGGCCTGGTTTCTTGCTTTTCATCCTGTCTGGGCAGGGCTGGCCCCAAGAAGGTTCCTGTCTTGACTCCCCGGACTAGACAAGGTACTCCAGCACGTTCCTTTCACAGCACTAACCACATCAGTAATTAAACAGCTATTTGCTTGTCCACCTGGTTAATGACTGTCTTCCAGCATCTGTTTGGCTAAGGTCTGTATCCTCAAGACCTGTTAAGACGCAGAGAGCTAGCTGGGGCACACAGTCTAATATCTGAATAGTGGGAGTAAGTGTTCTCATGGCCAGAATGCTTCTTCTTCAAGGCCTATATCAAGCGCTCTGTCTTTCACCGAGAAGTTGTGACTTCCTGGAGCTGGTATGCACTGCTCCTGCCTATGGAGCCCTACGAAAGGGTCCCTCCAGCCATGCAAACAGTCCTCATGTCACCGTGCTCGCATCACACCGGTCTGCGCTGGGGCCTGTGACAGCAGGGCCCAGGTCGGTCTTGAGACTCCAGGCTGCCAGAGCCGGGCAGGGCGGTGCGGGGCCCGGCCGCGGGAAGGGCGCTGGCCCGGCTTACCTTCTCTTTGACTGCCTGGTAGCTCTGCTGCAGCCAGCTCCGCCACCATCCCACGTCCTCCCTGTGGAAGACAGACACATCTGGCGGCCCCGCCGGCACTCCTGCCCACCCAATGATCGGGTCTGTTTTTCCCTGATGTGGGCCGCAGGACGAGGCTTCGCAGACCGCTTCCCCAACCCCGTCCTGAGACTGCACTCCGCCCGCCAGCTCCGTCCACTCCCGCGCGGACCTCCTGTTCCCCCCAAGGTCCCTTGCCCAGTGCCCCAACCCTGGGAGAATCGGGCCTCAACGCCTAGGAGGAGGATGACGGGCTCACCCTTCCGCCATCTTGCCCGCATGACATCACCACTATTTACCGACCTTTGACTTCCGGCACGGCCCCGCCCCCTCAAGCACCGCCCCGGAGCGCTCGGCCCAATCATCGGGCCGGCTCTGCCTTTGGCCCAATCCCCGTTCCGCTCCATCATTAAACCCCGCCTCCCCGAGCTCGCTTCGCAGTCCGGCCGGAGTTTACCTCTAAACTCCGCCCCTGAGCTCTCGCTCCAATCCTCATCCAGTACGGTTCACTGTATTGGTAGCGGCTCACTTCCGATACGGTGGCCGGTGGGGGCCGCGCTCAGCCTGCTCCCTGTGGGCTAACTCGGAGGAGAGGAAGAACGGGGTTCGGGCTGGAAAGCCGGTGGGATGCCGGCACTGCCCGCCGGGGCTTTAACCCGCTGCGCCACAGCGCCGGCCTCTGTGCTGTCTTGTCGCTGGACGCCCCAGAGCTCAGTCCCTGCTCCTCTGTTTTTCCATGTCTGTAATCATTTCTCAGGTAATCTCATCATAGATGCCATCTATGTGCTGACAACGCTCAGATTCCGTCTCCGGTCCACGCAAGTTCTCTGGACACCAGGCTGGATTGCACGTGTAATGGGCATGTTAAACTCAACACGTCCCGAAACAGAATTACGCATTGCACCTCAACTTCCTGCAGACTTCCCACGTCTGTGAATGACACCCTCATTCTTCCATTGCTCAGGCGAAAGCCTGGGAGTCATCTTTGTTCACTTTCTTTCATACATTTACTTTCATTCATAGCATTTCAAGCTGATTCCTTAACGAATCCAGCAGGCTTTGCCTGTAAAACACCACCAGAATCTAATCCCACCACCTTCGCCTCTAGTATGTAGCTCCAATCCACCATCATCTCTCACCTGGTTAATTGCAAGAGCCTCTTAACTAGTATCTGTCCACCAACTCTTGCCTTCCTTAAGTCTAGCGTTAATTTGTCCTGAAAGCAGTATTTTAAGATATATATGTTGGTGGAAATGCACAGTGGTGCGGCTGCTGTGGTATAAAGTATGGCATTTCCTCAAAAAATTAAGCATATAATTACCACATGTTTTCACAATTCCACCCCTGAATATAGATGACCAAAAGTATTGAAATGGGAGCTCCAACAGATATTTATACACCACGTTTGAAGCAGCTTCTTTCACAATAGTCAAAAGGTGGTAGCAACCAAGTGTCAGATGAATGAGTAGATAAAATGTAGTACATATATATAATGAATATTACTTAGTCTTAAGAAGGAAGGAAGTTCTGAGGACAGATGTTTGGATTCGTCACTGAATACCAGTTAGGACACCTGCATTCCTAGCAGAGTGCCTGTGTTTGCGTCCCAGTTCCACTCCTGATTCCAGCTTCCTGCTAACGTGCCCCCAGGAGACAACAGGTGATGGCTCCAGTAGTTGTGTCCCTGCCACTCACTTGGGAGACCTGGATTGAGTTCTTGCTTCCAACTTCAGACTGGCCCGGCCCTGACTGCTGCAGGAGTTGACAAGCAGATGGGCGTTCTCTGTTTTTCTGTCTCTTCCTTTGCCTCTCAAACAAATAAGAACATTTTTGTTAAGTAGGAAGGAAATTCTGACACATACTACAATATGATTGAACCCCGAATACACTATGTTAAGGTGAAATGAGCTAGTTACAGAAGGGCAAAACATTCTGTGCTTCCATTTATATGAGATACCTAGAGAGGTCAAATTCATAGAGATAGAAAGTAGAATGGGTGATTGTATTAGTCTCTTTTTCATTACTATAATGAAATACCTAAGGCAGGCTACTTTATTATTATTTTTATTTTTTTGACAGGCAGAGTTAGACAGTGAGAGAGAGAGAGAAAGAGAAAGGTCTTCCTTCTGTTGGTTCACCCCTCAAATGGCCGCCATGGCCAGCGCTGTGCTGATCCGAAGCCAGGAGCCAGGTGCTTCCTTCTGGTCTCCCATGAGGGTGCAGGGGCCCAAGAACCTGTACCATCCTCCACTGCCCTCCTTGGCCACAGCAGAGAGCTGGACTGAAGAGAGCAACCAGGACTGAATCCGGCGCCCCAACCGGGACTAGAACCGAGCGCCCACATGGGATGCTGGCGCCATAGGCGAAGGACCAGCCAAGTGAGCCACGGCGCTGGCCCCTGAGGCGGGCTACTTTATAAAGAAAAGAGGTAGAGGTAGGCATTGTGGCACAGCAGGATAAGCCAAAGCTTGGGATGCCTGTGCCAGTTCAAGTCCCATCTGTTCCACTTTTTTTTTTTTTTTTTTTGACAGGCAGAGTGGACAGTGAGAGAGAGACAGAGAGAAAGGTCTTCCTTTTGCTGTTGGTTCACCCTCCAATGGCCGCCGCGGCTGGCGCGCTGCGGCCGGCGCACGGCGCTGATCCGATGACAGGAGCCAAGTGCTTCTCCTGGTCCCTCTTGGGGTGCAGGGCCCAAAGACTTTGGGCCACCCTCCACTGCACTCCCGGGCCACAGCAGAGAGCTGGCCTGGAAGAGGGGCAACCGGGACAGGATCGGTACCCCGACCGGGACTAGAACCCGGTGTGCCGGCGCCGCAAGGCGGAGGATTAGCCTAGTGAGCCGCGGCGCCGGCCCCATCTGTTCCACTTCTAATCCAGCTTCCTGCTGATGCACCCTGGGAGGCAGCAGGTAATGGCCCAGCGATTGAGTTCCTGCGCCCATGTAGGAGGCTCAGATGAAGTTATGGGCTCCTAGTTTTGGTCTGGCCCAACCTTGTCTGTTGCAGGCACTTAGGGAGTGAACCAGTAAATGGAGGCACCTTCTCCCTCTACACCCCCGCTCTGCTTTTCAAGTAGATAAAAATAAATAAATAGTTAAAAATTACATTTTAAAAAGAAGCTTTTTTTGACTGATGGTTCTGGAAGTACAGAATCTAGAGGACTCATCTCACAATGGCCTCTGTGTTGGTCAGCTTGTCATTATTTTAAAATATCTGAAAGGGCTTTCTTGGGAAAGAAAGTGTTTATTTTTGGCCTATAGTTTTGGAAGCTCACAGTTCAAGACTGGGTGGCTCATTAGTCTTGCATCTGGTGGAGGCTGCCAATGGTACAAGAGTCAGATGTTCACACGGTGAGCCAGGAAATAAAGAGAAGCTAGGCCAAATTCAGCTTAAATAACCAACCCTTTTGTGGGAACTGCCTCCCCAGGGCAAGGTCCCAGTGATCTAAAGATCTACTGGGCCTACCTCCTGGCACTATAATTGGATCAAGTCTCCACCTTATCCATTCAATGTTGCTGTGGATTCATTCTGAGAGGAGGAGCATGGTGGGGGCAAGAGGTGCAGTGTCACCACACAGACCCTGGGAGTTGGGTGAAAGTGGGCCAGAGGCAAGCAGCCTGCACTCTCATTTATTTCAGTTGGTACAGCAGCTTATATAGCCAAGGCAGCCAATCTGATCAAGGGGCAGTTTATGCCGTATCCAATCACAGCCTGTTGTTAGGCAGGCTACTTTGCCAGGTGGTTTCTGCAGCCATTTCCTGAGTAATTGACACTTGCTTGCCAGTGGCCATCTTGGCACAGCCTTCTCATTCCACCACATTTCCCCCTTTTTGTTTGTTTCTGAGCAACAGGAGGCATAATCCTTGGCCATACCATTGTTGGCCCCATTTCCATGTGATCTCCTCATGCGGCTGTGCTGGTCTTAGATTGTCCCCCAGGGGGATCTTACCCATCATTGACTAAGCAGCCCTCAAAATGGGAGACCACAGGAATGCTTGCTCAGATGGGGGTAGGAATGAGGAACAATGGTAATCAGGAATGGCATGACCGCACACAGGCTGTGGGCCATTTGAGTGGCTGACTGGAGCTAGTGGGGTATAAAGCAGTAGTGGATGTGGCTATGGGCAGTTCCTCAGGGTAGGATGATAGGGCAGCAGCTTGACAAACAATAACAGGTGCATCCGCTAACAAGGCGGGCTCTCAGTCTTGTTCATCTGGTTCTGGTTGACTGTCAGTTGCAGGCTTGATGTTTCTGGCTGGTACCCAAATGGGCTGTCCCACATTCTCTGGAAAGACACTAGCATATCCTCTGTCCTTGGCTAGCAGAAGCCTTTTTACAGGTGTTGGAATCCAGGGCCTGAATTCTGCATCTGCTCTGACATTAACGGCAAACATGCGGATGGGATGGGATCCAGTAGTTGCCCTGAGAGCCTGGGGTGCCCGGGGACTGCCACAAACGTGGGGATCCTCACTGGATGTGGATGGGATGACCTCGCAGGGGTTATCGCCTCGAGGTCGTCTAAGTTCATTCCATGGCTATCTGGGGGGTGGCTGACTAGGCATTGCTGCGTTGTCTGTTGTCATCTCATTTTCACTGTTGGAGCTTCTCTCCCTAAGTCATCAACTGCTGTCTGTGAGGCAGAGGCCTGGAGTGACAGGCTCTTATCACTCACAGGTCCATTATGTTTGGTAATTTGTGTGGGCTTCTGAGAAGGGAGTATGTTTCCCATGTTTGAGTGCTTAAGAACAGTGCGCCACGTCAACTCTAGCCAAAGGAAAGACACCCACAACTCTGCTGCCATAACAAAGCAAATTTCTAGCACCTCAGTGGCTGATGGCATTATGCAGGGGGTTCTCTACGTTAGAAGAACAGACAGTGGTGTATCAGATCGTACGTATGTCCTGTGCTTAGTGGGGGACTTCCTTGATCTGTTAGGTCAAGGCTGTATGCCCACACGGTGTTTCTGGAGTGTCACCTCTCTCGAGTGAGGGAAGATGACTTGGTTCTGAATTCTAGGATGATCAGTCCCTTATGTGAATTTGCTGGGTGAACCAAAAGTAAAAGGAAGAGCCAAGGAATGGCGTTACGCTTTTGGCAGTGTGTGCCTAACCTGGGGTCACTTCAACTGAGGACAAGGACAAGGAAAGGGGCATAGGAGGGGGTTCTGTGCTCACCCTCACAGAACCAAGCAGCACACAACACACTGAGGGGTTTACTTGCTGAAATCAAGGGAGGACCTTGCCAAGAGACATGCTGTCTCTCTGTCACTTTGGGCACCAGATGTTGCTGTGGATTCCTTCTGAGAGGAGGAGCATGGTGGGGGCAAAAGGCGCAGAATCACCACGCAGAATCACCACACGGACACCAGGAGTCGGGTGAAAGCGGGCCAGAGGTGAGCAGCCTGCACACTCATTTATTTCAGTTGGTACAACAGCTTATATAGCCGAGGCAGCCAATCCGGTCAAGGGGCAGTTTATGCCGTAACCAATCACAGCCTGTTGTTAGGCAGGCTCCTTTGCCAGGTGGGTTCTGCAGCCAGCTTGGCACAGCCTTCTCAAAAATAAACGAAAAGGGAGAAATGTGGTGGAATGAGAAGGCCGTACCAAGATGGCCGCTGGCAAGCGAGCGTCAGTTACTCAGGAATGGCTTCAGAACCCACCTGGAAAAGAAGCCTCACAGGGTCTGTGTGGTGACACCGCGCCTCTTGCCCCCACCATGCTTCTCCTCTCAGAACGGATCCACAGAAACAATTCACCATTAACATTTATCCATTAATTGTTTACATAAGACTTTGGGGTTTAAACACCTTCACGAGTTTGGGGAGCTATGTACTGTTCGGTCCATAGCATAATTATTGCTGGTAGAAGCCCAAGGTGGCAAAAAGCATCCCATGGCAAGAGACAGGGAGTAGAGATGTCTGTGGCTGTGTCTCTCACTCTCTGCTTATAGAGCCTTCAGGATTCAATCAGAGAAGCTCCACCCCCAACGCCTTAGCCTGATTGAGTTTCTGCCCTCTCCATCCCATTTACCCATGGCTTTGGGGATTCAGCTCCCACATGAGTTCTTATTCAAACCATAGTAGTGGTTTCCAGGGGCTGGAGGAGGAGGGAAGTGGAGAGTGTTATTTAGTGAGTACAGAGTTCCAGTTAGAAGAATTAGGAAGTCCTAGAGATGCATGGTGGCGGTGGCCGCACAACAGTGCAAATACGTACGCTGCTACTGAAATGTGCACTTAAAAATGGTGAGAACGGTAAACTTCATGGAAAATATGTCCTGACACAATTAAAAACCTGTGTCTGCCCTCCTAGGACACCCGTGACCCTGAACCTGGCGCTGCCCATCGGGTTGTTGTCTTAACTCAGCTGCTCATTTCACTACACTTGACAAGGCTGTTTGACCCAAATACACCCACAGGACTTTCAATGCGTGTCTCCCCTGTGCCCCTGCCCCAGGACACACTTAAGAAGTAGCTTTTGATCCCTAGTGGTGTGCATTTAATTTTAAGCCGTTTTCAGCGTATCACGATTGTTGCTGAAATTGTTTATGGCTTTTTCATTTCAGTCGTTTTTTCCAGTGGACTTTAGCTGTGGAGTGCAGCTTAACCTACTTTGTCATGGTTTCTTCTTTAGCAATAGCTTTCGTATTTATTTAAAGGTGTTACATGATGGGGGTTTGTTTTTTCATTGTTGTTGTCATTGTCATTGGTCATTTGTCCATATTAAGTCACCTCTTTTGCTCACTTCTTGCTGTGGAAGAAAAAAGGACAACGTTATAAAATGGCACTTTAAATAAGCCATACGCAGTTTTATTTTATAATGCACTTGCCAAAGCAAATTTGTGATGAAGGAACTGCTCATCTAAGCAAAAGATTCCTGTATGACAGGATTAAAATTTCCTGCATTCTATTAAAAAAAATTATGTGTCAGATCATAACGCTCCTCTGCCCAAGCTTCTCCAGTGTCTTATTTGGCTTGGAGGAAGAGCCAGTCAGTGGCCAGGGAGGGCATAGGTAGTCAGCTGCCCCTGCACTGCTGGTCCCTTTGGTCACGCTGCTCCCCACCCTGTGGCTACTTTGATGTCCCCGAGAAATCCTGCTGCTGCTGGCTTGGGCCTCTGAACTTGCTCTTCCTTCTGTTTAGAATGCTCTTACCTCAGATACCCACGTGCTTTGACCTTTCACCTCCTTCAGATCTCTACCCAAATATAATCTCACCTAACCGGTTACATTATTTAAAATTGTGGCTTGGCTGGGCAGGTGTTCTGATGCAGTGGGTTAAGCCAACACTCGGGACACCCACATCCCTTATGGTGATGTTGGGTCCCGTCTGGACACTGGCACCTCCGCTTCCCATCCAGCTCGCTGCTATTGTGCTTGGGAAGGCAATGGATGATGGCACAAGTACTTGGTTCCTTACTACCCATGTAAGAGATGTAGATAGAGTTCCAGGCTACCAAATTCAGCCTGGCCTCTTACTGTCTGTTGCAGCCATTTTAGGAATGAACCAGCATATGGAAGATCCCTTGCTTTCTCTCTGTCTCCTCCTCTCTTTCCATCACTCTGCCTTCAAATAAATAAATCTTTAAAAATAAAATGACAAATCATACCTCAACATTCCCACTCATCTGTCCATACCACTCATTTGCATCTGACATATTATGTAAGGGTTCTTCAAAAAGTTCAATATCAGAGTGCAAGTTCCACTCTAGGCTGCTCCACTTCTGATCCAGCTTCCTGCTAATGTGCGTGGGAAAGAAGGGAGGGTGGTTCAAGTCCTTGACCCTTGCCACCCATGTGGGAGATCAGGATTGAGTTTCAGGCTAGTGGCTTCAACCTGGCCCAGATATGACCATTGAGACCATCTGGGGAGTGAACCAGAAGATGAATCTCTCTGTCTCTCTCTCTCTCTTTCTCTCTGTGTGTCTCTCTGTCGCTCTGTTTTTCAAATAGAACTTTTTAAATAGTTCATAGAAAATGTGTATTATGAAAAAAAAACTGCATGAGTTTCAATTTATTTACACTAAAATGAACTTACCACTTTTTTAAAAAAATGGTTTACTTATCTATTCATTAAAGTAGAGACAGAGAGAGACAGACAGAAAGAGAGAGAGAGAGAGAGAGAGAGAGAGAGAGATCTTCCATTGCTGGTTCACTCTCCAAACGCCCCCAACAATTTGGCCTAGGCTAGGTTGAAGCCGGGAGCCAAGACCTCCATCCAGGTCTACCACATGAGTGGCAGGAACTCAAGTACTTGAGCTATTATCCTTTGCCTCCCGGGGAAAATTAGTAGGAAGCTGGATTGGAAGCGTGAAGTAGCCAGGACTTGAGTCAGGTGCTCCATGGGAGATGCAGGCGTCCCAAGCAGTTGGCGTAACCCACTGCACCCCAACCCCACCCTGTGACCTCCAGGAAGACAGGGGTTTTTATTATTATTATTTTTAAAATTTTTATTTTTGACAGGCAGAGTGGAGAGTGAGAGAGAGAGAGACAGAGAGAAAGGTCTTCCTTTTTGCCGTTGGTTCACTCTCCAATGGCCGCTGCGGCCGGCGCATCTTGCTGATCCGAAGCCAGGAGCCAGGTGCTTCTCCTGGTCTCCCATGCGGGTGCAGGGCCCAAGGACTTGGGCCATCCTCCACTGCCTTCCCGGGCCATAGCAGAGAGCTGGCCTGGAAGAGGGGTAACCGGGACAGAATCCGGCGCCCCAACCGGGACTAGAACCCAGTGTGCCAGCGCCGCAAGGCGGAGGATTAGCCTGTTAAGCCACAGTGCCGGCCAGGACAGGGTTTTTGTCTGTCTTGTTTTCTTGTCTACATCTCGCATGTAGAATAGAGTCGAGTGCACAGTAGACCGTCAGTATTTGATGAGTAAGGAGAGGGAGGACAAACACAGCACTAATTTGGCGCCTTCTGGAGCACCTAACGTTGAAAGGCAAAAGAGTAAACAGAGGCAAAGCTGCAAAGGTCATTAACATCCAGATTTTTTATTATTTATTTATTTGAGAGATAGAGCTACAGACAGAGAGAGGGAGAGGTGGAGAGAAAAGCCCTCCATCTGCTGCTTCATTGCCCAAATGGCTGCAATGGCAGGAGCTGGGCCAATCTGAAGCCAGGAGCCAGGAGTGTCTTCCAGGTCTAGCAAGCGGGTGCAGGGGCCCCAGAAAACTGCTTTCCCAGGCCACAGCAGAGAGCTGGGTGGGCAGTGGAGCAGTCAGGATAGGAACCAGCGCCCTATGGGATGCCGGCACTGCATGTGGAGGCTTAGCTAACTATGCCACAGCGTCAGCACCCCCAGATTTTTGAGAGCCTTGAACATAGGACTTAAAATCACAGACAGAGGAGACTCAGCCAAAGCTGTGAATCAGGAAACCACCTGTGCTGTGAGGGTGGTGTGATCCCATGGGCACATGCGGCAGCTCACGAGTCCAACATGGCTGCTGACCAAACAGGTGAGCCTTTCACATGGTCCACCTTCCTCGCAGCTCTGTGAAGTAGGCACTATTTTAAGTTCCATTTTATAAATGAAGATTTGAGAGTCAGAGAAATGGAATGACTTTCTCAAGGTCACACAGCCGGGAAATGGCAGAACTCTGATCAGAACCCAAGGCTGGCTCACAAAATCAAGTTTCTACAGCTCTTCCAGGTGACAGCTCCACTTCTCCCAGCCCTCTGCCCGGCCTCCCCACCCAGATGAGAAAGCACAGGCAGGCCGGGCCTCCTCCTCTCCGGCAGTAAGTACATGCCTGCAGGTCCAGGCCTGGTATAGTGCTTGCCCAAGAGGACAGAGTGGGATGTGCTTCTCGGGCCTGCCGATCTTTCCCACCAGTCCATGCCCACACCTTGACCCTCAGCTGCCTTCACTGACAACAACCACTGACGGCAAACATGTCTGGATTCAAATACCAGATCATCCCTTATCAGCGTGTGGCCTTGGGCAATTTAACTTCCCGGAGTTTCAGAGTCTTCATCCTTAAAAAGGGACATGAGGGGCCAGCGCTGTGGCACAGTGGGTTAAAGCCCTGGCCTGAAGTGCCGGCGTCCCATATGAGCACTGGTTCTAGTCCTGGCTGCTCCTCTTCCAATCCAGCTCTCTGCTATGGCCTGGGAAAGCAGTAGAAGATGGCCCAAGTCCTTGGGCCTCAGCACCAGTATGAAAGACCCGAAAGAAGCTCCTGGCTCCTGGCTTTGGATCAGCCCAGCTCTGGCAACTGCGGCCTTTTAGGGAGTGAACCAATGGATGAAAGACCTCTGTCTCTGCCTCTCTCTAACTCTGCCTTGCAAATAAATAATAATAAATAACTATTTTTTTAAATGAAAAAATACTCATGGGAAATTCCATGCATAGTTTAAAAAAAGAAAAAGTATGAGTGAGTCATCTCTGACCCTCACCCTTCTCTGATCCAAATCTACCTGACATTGCTGGACCTTTGCTGATGGTTCTTGATCCTGGCCTTCGTTCTCGGGGGGCCCTGACACCTATCTGCCACCAGATGGTGCTGTGGGTCCACTTTTCTGAAGCCCAAGCCAGTGTCCAGGCAAAGCAGTCGGGGCGCCAGGCTGGGGATGATCCTGGGAGGTGACTCTAGCAATTTCAAAGACCCAAGCCCAAGCTGGCTCTGCCATAGGCATTTCAGCAAGGACCTGACAGGAGGACCGGCTGCATAATTTATTGGACTCTGGGTAAAGTGTAAATGCCTTGTGGAGGCAGCCCAGCAGAAGAGGTTTAGCCCTCCAGAGCCGACTGCTAAAATGTGGGGGATTCAGGAGCCAGTTGTTGAACGCAGCCATTATAAAAAGTTACATTGTATAAGCTCACAGTGAAATAAATCACACAAAAACAAAGGTAATGTCCTAAACTCATCACTATGCGATTTTTAAAAAGTTTTAAAATATTTAATTATTTGAAAGGCAGAGGAAGAGAGGGACACACACACACACAGAGAAAGAGAGAGAGAGAGAGAGAGAGAGAGAGAGAGAGAGAGAGAGAGATCTTCTGTCTGCCGGTTCCCTCCCTAAATGTCCAAAAGGCGGGCTGGGCCAAGCCAAAGCCAGGAGCCAGAAATTCCATAGGGTTCTCCCATGTGGCTGGCAGGGACTCAAGCGCTTGAGCCCTCATCTGCTGCTTCTCAGGTGCAACCGGGAAGCTGGGTCAGAGGCAGAGTGGCTGGGACTTGAAACAGACCCTGAGATGGGGTGTAGTGTCCCAAGTCACAGCTTCACCCACGCACCACAACACCTGCCCTAGTTATTTTGTCCTTTATGTTAGAGGCGCGCACACACACACACACAGAGACATAAAGGCAGGGCGTTTTGTCTTTCTTGTTCACTTGTCTAGGCGTTGGGGTAGACAAGTAAACAAGACAAAACTCCTTGCCTTTGTCCCTGTGCGTGCCTCTGACATAAAACAGTGACAAGTGCATAATAGATTCTCAATATCTGAAGAGTGAATGAAAGAAAGCAGGTAAGGAGAGTGAGGACAAAGACAGGACTGCCTTCTGGTTCACTTCCAAATGCCTGCCACTACCAGGGCGGGTCCAAGCTGAGGCCAGGTCTCCCACGCAGGTAGCAGGGACCAGTCACTTCCAAGGGTCCACATTGGCAGGAAGCTGGAATCGGGAGGCAGAGTCTGAAATAGACAGCAGGTTCTGCGGTACGGGATGCAGGTACTTTCATAGGTGTCTATGTCCATCCTTGTAATTACTTGGATACATTTTGCTGTCATCTGTGCCCGCGTGCTGTACTCACAGCGGGGAGCTGCTTGCCACATGGCTTCCAGGCCCTGCAGGCAGTGACGTCACCATTGCTAACAACTGACTGGCCGGGAGTGTTTAAGCTATTGAACTCGCCAAACACTACACATGGTGCTCCCTCCCTCTGGCCACAACCGACCAGTAGAGTTTTAGCCGTGGTCCTGGTTGTGTGATTTGAGCAAAGCCCTATTCCTTTCAGCCTCCCATACATTCACGTGTCACTTTATTGTTCACCAAAAGGGAGCATCCTCTGCGTGCTGTGGGCACTCTGGTCCCGCGTGATTCTGTTAAGTACCCAGGGAGACTCTGTAGTCCAAAGAGCACAGGATGTTGTCCCGAGAGAGCTGTTTGGCCTTGCTGTGGGGGTGGCTCTGCCCGGCTCAGGGGTACAAGCCACGGTTTCGTTCTATGCTTCATCCTCCATGTTAGTAACATCTTAATAATGACGGGGGGCTGGCGCTGTGGCCCAGTGGGTTAATGCCCTGGCCTGAAGCACCAGCATCCCATATGGGCGCCGGTTCGAGACCCAGCTGCTTCTCTTCCAATCCAGCTCTCTGCTATGGCCTGGGAAAGCAGAAGATGACCCAAGTCCCTGGGCCCCTGCACCCACATGGGAGACCCAGAAGAAGCTCCTGGCTCCTGGCTTCGGATTGGTGCAGCTCCAGCCGTTGCGGTCATCTGCAGAGTGAACCATCGGATGGAAGACCTCACTCTCTGCCTCTCTCTGTGTAACTCTGACATGCAAATAAATAAATAAATATTTAAAATAAATAATAATGACGGTGTCTCTCCAGCTGCCTCCAGCCTTGCCTTGGGGGCTCACACATCAGGAGCCCTCTCCCTGGCTACACTGGGGTGGTGGTGGGGGGAGAAAGATCCAGTCCCCCAGGCCTCTGTTGAAGGGCACATCAGCGGGAGGTGAGAAGTGGAATTGCCTTTGCCACAACACTCAGGCTTTTCCCAAAGAGAGGCGAGGGTTGGAAGCAGAAGGGTAAACATCAGCTGTCTCATCCACACCCTTCGCTGCCAAGCTGCTGTGTCCCACCTGAGACGTGCTTCTCAAACCAGCAGAAAGCAGCTATGGCTTCTATAACTGTCGATGCTTTCGATCACTCCCCAAAGCCCCGACGTGCCTCCTCCAGCTTTCTCTCAAGCCCTGTAGCCTGTGTCCCTCTTCAACTGCCCAGGGACAGACGCGGAGGACAGGGAGAAGAGAAAGAAGTATTGCAAACAGCTCAGTGTTATACGCTGAGGAAGGATACTGAGCTGGAGCCTCTAATCCTCACCTCTGTGGTCCGCTCTGAGGCTGACCTTGTAACGTAGTCCAGGTGTCCTCCGCCTTCCGTCAGCAACAAGGTGGTCGAGTCCTTTGCCCATGGGAGAGACCCCAGCCTGTGGTAAAGGTAAAGCTGCCGCCTGCAGTGCCAGCATCCCATATGGGCGCCGGTTCAAGTCCTGGCTGCTCCACTTCTGATCCAGCTCTCTGCTATGGCCTGGAAAAGCAGTGGAAGATGGCCCAGGTCCTTGGGCCCCTGCACCTGCATGGGAGACCTGGAAGAAGCTCCTGGCTTCAATCAGTGCAGCTCCGGCCATTGCGGCCAATTGGGGAGTGAACCAGTGGATGGAAGACTCTCTCTCTCTCTCTCTCTCTCTTCTCTCTCTGTGTAACTTTGACTTTCAAATAGATAGATAGATAGATAGATAATTTTTTTTTAAAGAGCTGGGTGCCTGGGGAGATTATCTTGTGTGGACTCGCGCTGGTCTCACAATGAGCTGGGTCGCAGGTTGAGGCAGCGGGAACAGGACCCTGTGTTGAGGCCCTCACTGTGCCTTTTCACCTCAGTGTGGTGGCAGCCACCGATTTCTCCTCGATGGCTAGAGTTTAAAATCCTACAAAATACCCACAGCTTTATTTTTTTTGGCCTGGTTATTCAGTGCTATGAGGTGTCCCCAGTGATGAGTGGCAATTTCAACTTCCAAATTTTGTCACTGGTGGAAGTGTTCCTCCCTTGGATGCTGAAAACCTCACCATAGCTCCCCTCTCCAGAGTCATGGAGCCAGTAAACACATGGTTTTTGAGTGAGATTAAAAAAAGCTTCCTTGACAGATAAACCACTCCCCCATTCAGTCCTGTTTCTGAACTCTGGCTGGCTTGGGGAGAGAGTACCGTGGTTCGAAGTGTAGACTGTAGCCTGCAGTCTCCCTCCCTGGGCTTTCCACATTCTAGAAGGCTGGCTGAGGACGCACAGGTTACACCAGTGCATGTGGACTGGCAGCTCACTGTCTTTTTTCCAGCAAAGTTTTTTTTTTTTTTTTTTTACTTATTGAAAAGGCAGAGTGACAGAGACAGAGCAAGACAGAGAGGCCTCCCGTCTGTTTGTTCATGTTCCAAATAACATCCGGGGCCAGACTACGCAGAAGCCAGGAGCCCAAAACTCCATCAGGGTCTCCCACGTGGGTGGCAAGGACATCACCTGCTGCTTTCCTAGGATGCCTTAGTAGGAGGCTGGGTTGGAAGCGGAGCAGCTGTGCCACATGCCCACCCCTCACTTCTTTTCCTTATGAAGACTGTTCCATGGTCAGAGACAACATTGTGGGTGAAGCCACCACCTGGGACACGAGCATCTCATATGAGCACTAGTTGGTGTCCTGGCTGCTCCACTTCCAATCCTGCTCCCTGCTGATGTGCCTGGGAAAGCAGCGGAATGGCCCAAGTGCTTGGGCCCCTACACCCATGTGGGAGGACCCAGATGCAGTCCTGGCTTTGGCCTGGCCCACTCCTGGTCCTCCTGGCCATCATGGTCAACTGGGGAGTGGATCAGTGGGTAGAAGCTCTCTCTCTTTGTCTCTCCCTTTCTCTGCTTTTCAAATAAATCTTTTTAAAAAATGAAGCATCATTGTGTGGGACACCAAGACTCTATGGAGTCCATGGTAGGAGGTTCTGGTAGAGAGGAGATGGAGGCAGGAGAAGCAAACTCAAATTTGGAATGAGTACCTTCTCCAGGGAGACCCCTTGCTTCCCTTTCACAGGGTATGGGTCTGCGTAATTAACCTGCCAACCAGCAGCCACTGGCACCAAGCCAGGGGTCAAGGACTGGTTGCTGCTGCTGGGTAAATGGGGCATCAGTGGCAGTGGGAAGCCTGGTTGGCTTTGCAGCAGGATACCGTTGTTCTTTATTTCTTTATTTATGTATTTATTTATTTTTGACAGGCAGAGTGGACAGTGAGAGAGAGAGAGAGACAGAGAGAAAGGTCTTCCTTTGCCATTGGTTCACCCTCCAATGGCTGCCGCAGCCAGCACACTGCAACCGGCACACTGCGCTGATTCGAAGCCAGGAGCCAGGTGCTTATCCTGGTCTCCCATGCGGGTACAGGGCCCAAGCACTTGGGCCATCTTCCACTACACTCCCGGGCCATAGCAGAGAGCTGTCCTGGAAGAGGGGCAACCGGGACAGGATCCAGCGCCCCGACCAGGACTAGAACCCGGTGTGCTGGCGTCGCAAGGCGGAGGATTAGCCTGTTGAGCCACAGCGCTGGCCCCGTTGTTCTTTTTTTTTTTTTTTTTAATTTTTGACAGGCAGAGTGGACAGTAGAGGGAGATAGAGAGAAAGGTCTTCCTTTTTTTTTGCCGTTGGTTCACCCTCCAATGGCCGCCGCGGTAGGCGCGCTGCAGCCGGCGCACAGCGCTGTTCCGATGGCAGGAGCCAGGTGCTTCTCCTGGTCTCCCATGGGGTGCAGGGCCCAAGCACTTGGGCCATCCTCCACTGCACTCCCTGGCCACAGCAGAGAGCTGGCCTGGAAGAGGGGCAACCGGGACAGGATCGGTGCCCCGACCGGGACTAGAACCCGGTGTGCTGGCGTCGCAAGGCGGAGGATTAGCCTGTTAAGCCACGGCGCCGTCGGCCCCATTGTTCTTGAACCCATGCATCTTCCCAGCTCCTGTTGCCATGGTTCTTTGTCTGTGAATCCACTGAACGTGAACTGGACTGGCTGGGGGCGTGGGGGAAGGCCGTCTTAATGCACGGAACATCTTGTCTGCTGATGCTAAGAGCCTCCCCCACAGCAGGGCCCACGGTGAGTCATCAGTTGGTACACCTGCTGTCTCACCATCTGGACCATTCTCGGAAATCCACTTTTCTCAAACTTATTTGTCATTAACTTCTGATCTTTTAAAAATTATTTATGGCTGGTGCCACAGCTCACTAGGCTAATCCTCCGCCTGTGGCTCCGGCACCCTGGGTTCTAGTCCTGGTTGGGGCGCCAATTCTGTCCCGGTTGCTCCTCTTCCAGTCCAGCTCTCTGCTGTGGCCCGGGAGTGCAGTGGAGGATGGCCCAAGTGCTTGGGCCCTGCACCCGCATGGGAGACTAGGAGGAAGCACCTGGCTCCTGGCTTTGGATCAAGTGCAGTGCCAGCTGTAGCGGCTATTTGGGGGGTGGGGGTGAACCAATGGAAGGAAGACCTTTCTCTCTGTCTCTGTCTCTCTCTCACTGTCTAACTCTGACTGTTAAAAAAAGTATTTATGTAGGGGGTCAGCGTTGTGGCACAGAGGGTTAAGCTGCCACCTGGGACACCAGTATCCCATATGGGTGCCGGTTTATGTCCTGGCTGCTCCACTTCCTATCCAGCTCCCTGCTAATGTACTTAGGAAAGCAATGGAAGATGGCCCAAGTACCTGGGCCCCACCCATGTGGGAGACCCAGAAGAAGCTCCTGGTTCCTGGCTTCAGCCTGGTCCAGTGCTGCCTATTGTTGCCATCTGGAGAGTAACCAGCATATAGAAGATCTCTTTCTGTCTCTTCCTTGCTCTCTGTAACTCTAACTTTTAAAAGAAATAAATTTTTAAAAAATAATTTATTTATTTTAATTTGTTTGAAATGCAGAAAGGGAGAGAGAGAATCTATATTCCATCTGTTGGTACATTATTTTTTTTAATAAATCTTTTTTTAAAAGAATGAGCAATTCTTTTTTAAAATTACTTATTTATTTGACAGGTAGAGTTATAGACAGTGAGAGAGAGACAGAGAGAAAAGTCTTCCATTGGTTCACTCCCCAAATGGCCCCTACGGCCAGCGCTGCGCCTATCCAAGCTAGGAGCCAGGTGCTTCCTCATGTTTTCCCATGCGGGTGCAGGGGCCCAAGCACTTAGGCCATCCTCCACTGCCTTCCCGGGCCACAGCAGAGAGCTGGACTAGAAGAGGAGCAACTGGGACTAGAACCTGGCACCCATATGGGATGCCGGCGCCACAGGCAGAGGATTAACCAAGTGAGCCACAGGAAGAGTTACACAGAGAAAGGAGAGGGAGAGAGAAAGAGATAGGGAGAGGGAGAGAGAGAGAGGTCTTTCATCTGCTGGTTCATTCCCCAATTGGCCACAATGGCCGGAGCTGAGCTGATCTGAAGGCAGGAGCCAGGAGCTTCTTCTGGGTCTCCCATGCAGGTGCAGGGGCCCAAGGTCTTGAGCCATCTTCTACTGCTGTCCCAGGCCATAGCAGAGAGCTGGATCAGAAGTGGAGCAGCTGGGACTTGAATCAGCATCCATATGGGATGCCGGCACTGCAGGCTTCGGCTTTACCTGCTACGCCACAGCGCTGGCCCCATGGTACACTCTCCAAATGCCACAGCAGCTAGGATGGGCCAAAGACAGTGGCCTGGAATTCAACCCAGGTCTTCCACATGAGTGGCAGGGTCCAAGTACTGAGCCATCATCTGCTGCCTCCCAGGGTGAACGTTAGCTGGAAGCTGGATCGGAAGCAGAGGAGCTGGAACTTGGAACAGACACTGGTATGGGATGCCGGTATCCCAGGCAGCATTTTAACCACTGCACCCAACATCCATCCACCCTGAGCTGCTCTAACTGTTCGTCACTGATGTGAACTGGTGTAGATCCTGACTCATGCCATCTTTCCTTCCAGGTGACGTGGCTAAGAAGATGTGCTGATACTGCTAAGGGACTTCCTTCTCCACTGCTCTTTGGGATCATGTAACCATCTCTGTGAAACCACTGCTTCCTGTTCCAGAATCTTCCATCTGAAAACCAGGTTCTAATATTTTGTCCTTCCCAGCGGGGTCTCATCAGGAACACTGAGTCTGGGTCTAGTCCAGCCAGTCCATCCTTGTCCCTCTCTTCCAAATCTTTTGTTCCCAAGCCTCTATCTTGATTCCCTTGTTGACTGCTGCCATGATTTAGTGTGTCAAGGCCTGTCTCCTTCCCGATAAAGTGGAAACCCACACGTCCTGCTCCAAGTTCTGCTTCCAGTAGGATTTCCTTTCTCTGCCCTTTCAGGTCACCTTGAGCAGGGTGCTCAAGCCATGACAATCCATTTCTGACTTGCAGCAGTTCATGACACAGAGCTAAGTGTAGAGCAGGTCTGCACGGTGGCCTTGCCTGCCCTCTGGCTCAGACTCTGTACAGTGCGGCAGGAGTGAGGGAGGGCAACCTGTTCAGTGCGCCTGCAGGGCTGTTTGCAGCATTTTCTACATGGACCATTCCCACCTGAGAACTGCTGAGTTGTGGCGGATCAGAAGACACCCAGCTCATGACGGTGGCTCAGACTGCAAGATCGTGTGATGCCCTACTGTGGAGAGTGTACCAGAGCCAAGTGAGAATCCAGGATCTGTGTCTCACAGGGAAAATACTCATTAAGAGGTGGGCATTTGGCACGGCAGTTAAGACCTTGATTGGGATGGCCACATTGTATATCTAAGTGCCTGTGTTCCTGACCCAGCTCCTCTCCCAGATTCCAGCTTCCTGCTAGTGTGCACCCTGGGAGGCAGTAGCTGATGGCTCACGTTGTTGGATCCCTTCCCCCCATGTAGGAAACCCAGACTGAGCCCCCGGCTTCGGGCTTCAGCCTGTCCCTGAGCTGTTGCGCTGGCATTTGGGGAGTGAACCAGAGGACAGGAGATGTCTGTCTTCTTTCTCTGGCTCTGTCTCTGGCGCGCTCTCTCTCTGCCTTTTAAATAAACAAATAAATAAATGAACAATATTCATTATGAATGAGGCACAGTTTTGCCTCCACACCCTGAGTACCTCTACAATGACAACTTGCCCTAGCAGTGTTTGTATTGGGCTCTATACAGCATGCCCATCCCTCCCTCCCTCCCTCCCTCCCTTCCTCCCTTTCTTCCTTCCAAGATTTATTTGAAAGGCAGAGTTATAGAGAGAGGAAGAGACACAGAGAGAAAGCTTCTATCTGCTGACTCACTGGCCAAATAGCTGCAACAGCCAGGGCTGGGTCGGGCTGAGCCAGGAGCCAGGAGCTTCCTCTGGGTCTTCCACAGGGGACAGGGACCCAAGCACTTTGGCCATCTTCAGTTGCTCTCCCAAGCACATTAGCAGGGAGCTGGATTGGAAGTGGAGCAGCCAGGACTTGAACCGGCACCCATAGGGGATGCCAGCATCTCAGGCAGTGACCTCACCCTGTGTGCCACAACGCTGGACCCGCATCTTCATTAGATCCATGCATCTGTTCTGTGCCCAGGGCCCAGTGGCTGAGCCTCTTGCACAGCAGCCTGAACCGGCTGCAAGGGTTTCTCTCGTCTTCTCTCGCTCTATGCCTTACTCAAAGCTAGACACTGGTGACTGGGAAGGAGTAATGGGTGCTGCCTCCACCATCCAAACAGACCTATCAGGCCTTGGGCCTCCTTCTCAGGGAAAGGAAGTCCAGACTGCAGCAACCTGGCGGGACTGCCAATGTGGCGCAAGCCATGTGTCTCCCAGGATGTTACTGAAGTGGCAAGCTGCGGTATTCTCATTGGATTCATCTCCCATCCTTTGATACCTATTATTGTCTAATTTTGGTTTCCATCAATAAGGTGCCACCACGTAGTGCAACAGTGTGGCAGCCTATGGGACGGAATGGCAAGTTCATGGATTGACTTTAAGCTCTAATCTATCCTCATTCTGTTCGGGAATTGGAAAGCTCAACACCCCATTTCCCAGACACTCATGTAGCTGAGGTTCTGGATGTGAATTAGTTTCCTTCAAGCAGGTGCACTTGAAAGGAGAGACAACTTGAGACCAAAGTCACTTTTCTGCACTTGTGGCTTCTGGCAAGCCAGGTCTGCTCAAAATACCCAGAATGCTTCCTGTGCCTTGCATTGAACTGACTGAGGCAGATGGCGGTGGAGTTGAGATTCCTGCGGCTGAACTAGGTTACAGAGCAGAAAGGGGGGCTTTAAGAAAAAAAGATTTATTTATTTATTGGAGAGAGAGAGAGAGATTGTCCATTCAATGGTCTACTCCCAAAATGACCACAATGTCCAGGGCTGGTTCAGGCCAAAGTCAGGAGCCAGGAGCTCCATCTGGGTCTCCCACATTGATAGGAGGGACCCAAGCAGCTGTGGCATCCTCTGCTGCCTTCCCAGGCACATTAGCAGGAAGTTGTATTGGAAGTGGAGTAGCCAGGACTCGAACCAGTGTTCTAATGTGGGATGCCAAAGTCACTGAGTGACATCACTGGCTCTAAGCCAGGGCTTTTCTTGGAAGCAGGATTGTAAAATAAGTGCTTCTTATATTGTCTGTCATAATGGAGAAAACTCCATTTGGTCAAATTTTGGGAGTTACACTGATACATTTGCCCCCAAAGCCACATTTGAAATAGCAGCAGTGACTGGGGTTGCCATTTACTTACGTTTACAGCATTTATCCGCCTTCTTCCAGACCATTTGTCTTCTTCACCATCCAAACCAGACACGGCTATGGACATGAATGTGACCAAAGTCACTACCTCTGCACATCTTAGGCCTTCAGTTGTGGCATTAATCTCTGCAATGTTCTCGGGATTTTTTATTTTGATTTAACTTTGGTGGGAATGAGGAATTTCAACTTCTACTTTGTTTCCCTTATACCAAAAACTTTTAGCTTATGGTCTGGGAGCCAACAGCTCAGGATAGGTTTGCTAATTATGCAAGTGAGGCTAAAAGTACTGGATGGATGTGGGGACTGGAGCCAACCAAGTGAGCTTCGACTGAACTCCATTTGTCACTTGACTTCCTGTGCCTCATACTGTCTCTGGGCACTGGGGACTGGAGCCACCCAAGTGAGCTTCGACCCGAACTCCATTTGTCACTTGACCTCCTGTGCCTCATACTGTCTCGGGGCACTTGGCTCCTCACCTGCCCTTCAGTGACCTCTGCACTGCAAGAGCCGGAAACCAGCAAGCAGCATCTCCCAGCCCCGCTGATGGCTGGGTCGCGTTAGGCTCTGCCGCTGGGAGGGCCTTGGCTGTATTTGCAGGCGGGAGGCAGGAAGGCCTGCTTGTTGCTCAGGAGGTTCCTTTACTATGGCAGCCGTAGCCCTCTGCATTGCCATTAGCCACCACAGGATTGTATTTCCTGGGCTCTGGATAATGCCACCTTTCTTTCTTTCTTTCTTTTGAAGATTTTATTTATTTATTTGAGAGGTAGAGTTACAGACAGTGAGAGGGAGAGACAGAGAGAAAGGTCTTCTGTTGGTTTACTCCCCAGGTGACCACGAGAGCTGGAGCTGCGCCAATCCAAAGCCTGGAGCCAGGCGCTTCTTCCTGGTCTTTCACATGAGTGCAGGGGCCCAAGGTCTTGGGCCATTTTCTATTGCTTTCCCAGACCATAGCAGAGAGCTGGATTGGAAGGGGGCAGTCGGGACTAGAACTGGTGCCCATATGGGATGCTAGTGCCGCAGGCGGAGGATTAACCTACTGTGCCATAGCGCTGGCCCCAATAATGCCCTCAGCTCCTTCAGCATTGCTGATGTCTTTATCTTTTTTTTTTGATAGGCAGAGTGGACAGTGAGAGAGAGAGAGACAGAGAGAAAGGTTTTCCTTTACCGTTGGTTCACCCTCCAATGACCACTGCGGCCAGCGTACCACGCTGATCCAAAGCCAGGAGCCAGGTGCTTCTCCTGGTCTCCCATGAGGGTGCAGGGCCCAAGCACTTGGGCCATCCTCCACTGCACTCCCGGGCCACAGCAGAGAGCTAGACTGGAAGAGGAACAACCGGGACAGAATCCGGTGCCCTGACTGGGACTAGAATCCGGTGTGCTGGCGCCACAAGGAGGAGGATTAACGTATTCAGCCGCGGCGCTGGCCGATGTCTTTATTTTTTCAAAAAATTTTTTAAAATATTCTGTTTTACTTGTTTTTTCTTTCTTCCTTCCTTTCTTTTTTTTTTTCTTTTTTTTTTTTTTTTTTTACAGGCAGAGTGGATAGTGAGAGAGAGAGACAGAGAGAAAGGTCTTCCTTTTTGCCGTTGGTTCACCCTCCAATGGCCGCTGCGGCCGGCGCATCTGGCTGATCCGAAGCCAGGAGCCAGGTGCTTCTCCTGGTCTCTCATGCGGGTGCAGGGCCCAAGCACTTGGGCCATCCTCCACTGCCTTCCCGGGCCATAGCAGAGAGCTGGCCTGGAAGAGGGGCAACCGGGACAGAATCCGGTGCCCCAACTGGGACTAGAACCCGGTGTGCCGGCACTGCAAGGCGGAGGATTAGCCTGTTAAGCCACGGCGCCGGCCACTTGTTTATTCTTTTTTAAAGAAGATTTATTTATTTATTTGAAAGTCAGAGTTACACAGAGAGAAGGAGAAGCAGACAGAGAGAGGTCTTCTATCCATTGGCTCATTCCCCAACTGGCCACAATGGCTGGAGCTGCGCCAATCTGAAGCCAGGAGCCAGAATCTTCTTCCTGGTCCCCAATGTGGGTGAAAGGGCCCAAGGCCTTGGGCCATCTGCTACTGCTTTCCCAGGCCATAGCCGAGAACTGGATCAGAAGTAGAGCAACAGGTCTTGAACTGGCACCCATATGAGATGCTGGCACTGCAGGCGGCGGCTTTACCCACTACGCCACAGCACCGGCCCCTGCTGATGTCTTTATAACCAAGTCTCTGCAACAAATAATTTCTGCTTGAAACAGGAAGAATGGGCTCTGTGTTTTCTTACTGGCTGCATTCACACATTTCTATAATCCCATGCTCTAGCTGGTGCCACACAGAGGCATTCTAAGTCTGTGGGAATCCATGTGGTTAGTGTCTGGTGGTCTCCCAAAGGACTGGGAAATTGAGCACAAGTTCTCTGGAGGAGAGGAGAGATTCACAGTTAGGGCTTATGTTCTTGTTATGGGAGCTTTCTTTCTTATTCAATGGTCTGTGCACCTGTGAACTAACTCACTTATGGAAATTGCATGAGAGAGAGAGACATTGTTATGTCAAGATACACCTCTGTTAACTGGGCCCAGAGGGATTTTTTTTCTGTTATTGTTATAAAGATCAATTGGGTATTGCTAGGGTGTCTATGATCAGAGACTTGCGGAAGGCCAAACCACTCTGGTTTTGTGTCAGCCCTGCTGCACACTAGTGAATGCTTCCCATTTGTATCTGATGAGTAACTGTGGCGTCTCGGGCTCCACCAACCCAGACTCCCCGGGCTGCTTGAGGTCAGAGCCATTTCACCTGTAGACCCATCCGTCACATTCCTGGGCTACAGATGCTTGGTGAAGTGCTTTTAAATGATTCTGGCACTTCCCTCAGCCCCTGCCCTTTGCTTTGATCATGGAGGTGAATTTCTGGGCCTCTTCAGGGTGTGTGATTATTAGACTGGTCAGCAAGCTGAGTGTATAGATGCAATCAATCATTCAGCCTCCTGAGGGCTTTGACTTTCTCCCCCTAATTTAAATCAAGAGACTTCCACTGTTCTACAAAGTAACGACAGTGCAGGATTGCATCCAGGTTTGCATAAACCAACACTTTAAGTTGCTAGACTAACAGCTGCCAGCTGTCAGAGGGAACACACTGGGCGCAGAATTGCCAGTAAGTACACTCAAATCCATAAGTTCATTTTGATCTAAAACTATATTCAGGCTTTCCTCTGTGAAGTGCTCTCCAAATCCACCTCCGTAAATAACCCTCTGCTTCTGCATTAAATAAAATAGCAAATTCTCGCCATTTTTGCCAGGGCGGCCCTGCTTTCTCTGCTTTTCATCTCCCAGGATGTGTGAGAGGCTGGAAGGAGTTCTCTTCTACAGTGATAAGGATAGTTTTCTCAATTAACAGAGGATCAACTTCCTCAGGCAGGGGAGGAGGGAATGCTTCCCCTGGGTGCAGCAGATGGCCCTTTGCATGCTCCCTGAGAAACTTAATCCAGTCTCACACCTTGAAGTAAATTCATCCAAATAATCTCTTTTAATTGATCTACACCAAAGGTCAATTGACTTGCTGGATTAAGTGATGATTTCCACTACATCTTTTCCCCCAATGTTTAAAAAAATTGAGATGGGGGTAAAAAATAAAAATTAATAATTTATTTAATTGTATTTGAAATTCAGAGTGATAGGAAGAAGAGAAACTGAGAGAAACCAAGAGTTATCTCTCATCTGCTGGTTCACTCCCCTAGTGCCTGCAATGACCAGGGTCAGGCCAGGTCAAAGCCAGGAGCTCAGAACTCAGGCCAGGTCTCCCAGAGCCATCTGCTGCCACTCAGGATGTACATTAGCAAGAAGCTGTAATTGGAGTGGAGCTATGACTTGAGCCAAGGCACTCAGATACAGGATGTGGGAATCTCAAGTGGTGTATTTTTTTTTTAAAGATTTATTTGTTTAATTATTTGAAAGGCAGAATGAGAGAGAGAGAGAGAGAGAGAGAGAGAGAGAGAGAGAGATTTTCCATCTACTGGTTCACTCTCCAAATGCCCCATATTAGCCAGGCTGAGCCATGCTGAAGCCAGGAGCCCAGAACTCCATCCTGGTCTTCCACATGAGTTACAGGGACCCAAGTACTTGAACCGTTATCTGCTGCTTTCCCAGGGTGCATAAGTAGGCGGCTGAGTTGGGAACAGAATTTTGGGGTCTAGAACCAGCACTCTGACATGGGATACAGGTGTTCCACGTGGGTGTGTAGCCCACTGACCACAATGTCTGCTTTTCCTTTGCCCATTTTTAATTTGGGTTATTCATCTTGTTGAGCTGGAAGAGTCATTTATATATTCTGGAGCCTTATCAGATATATAATTTGTAAATATTTTCTCCCATTATGTAGGTTGCATTTTCATATTCTTTTTTTAATAAAGATTTTATTTATTTAATTGAAAGGCAGAGTTAGAGAGAGAGAGAAAAATCTTCCATCTGCTGGTTCACTCCCCAAATGGCTCCTATGGCTGCGGCTGGGCTGGGCTGAAGCCAAGAGCCAGGAGCTAGGTCTCCCATATGGGTACAGGGTCCCAAGCACTTGGGCCATCCTCCACTGTACTCCCTGGCCACAGCAGAGAGCTGGCCTGGAAGAGGGGCAACCGGGTGTGCAATTTTTTTATCCATAGCTGCCATGTAGCATTAGACTATCCAATCAAGGGGGCCGGGGCTGTGGTGTAGTGGGTTAACCCTCCACCTGCAATGCCAGCATGCCATAAGGTCACTGGTTATAGTCCTAGCTGCTCCACTTCCCATCCAGCTTTCTGCTATGGCCTGGGAAAGCAGCAGAGGATGGTCCAAGTCCTTGGGTCCCTAAATCCATATGGGAGACACAGATGAAGCTCTTGGCTCCTGGCTTTGGTCTGCCTCAGCCCTGGCTATTGCAGCTATTTGGGGAGTGAACCAGCAGATGGAAGAGCTCTCTTGCTCTCATTCTCTCTCTCTCTCTGTAACTCCACCTTTCACTTAAATAAATAAATCTTTAAAAGACTACTCAATCAAATGTATGTGTGTAGCCATATACAGGAGACAAAAAAGCAAAAACACATATAAGGAAATGCCTTTCTTTGGGGCTCTGTTCTTTTGGACATTAACTAAGCTTTTTGCCAGTGTAATAAAGATCGTTTGTCCTGTTGAAGCCTCAGTATCTCGTATTTCTGTTCATGTACCTGCTACAGGTGTTACAATATTAGTACCTGTATTTGGGTCAATGATCCATTTGGAGGAAATTTTTGTACACAGAGTTAGGTAGGAGTCCAAATTTGTCCTTTTGTGTATGTTCTACAGTTTCCAAGCAGTATTTCTTGAAGAGTCTACTCTTTCCCAATGGTTTTGACTCCTTCATTGAAAGCTGATTGGTCACAGATATTTGGGCTTATTTCTGAACTTCACATTCTGTTCCCTATGTGTCTGTCCTTATATTAATACTGTGTTGCTTGGGGATGGAGCTGTGGTGTAGCGGGTAAAGCTGCCACCTGCAGTGCCGGCATCCCATATGGGCACTGGTTTGAGTCCCGGCTGCTCCACTTCTGATCCAACTCTCTGCTATGGCCTGGGAAAGCAGTAGAAGATGGCCCAAGTCCTTGGGCCCCTGTACCCATGTGGGAGACCTGGGAGAAGCTCCTGGCTTTGGATTGGTGCAGCTCCAGCCATTGCAGCCATTTGGGGGAGTGAACCAGTGGATGGAAAACCTCTTTCTTTCTGTCTCTACCTTTCTGTGTAACTCTTTCAAATAAATAAAAATAAATCTTAAAAAAGAAAAAAAAAAGGCAGAATGAGAGGGGGGAGGGAGAGAGGGAGAGAGGGAGAGAGATTGTCCATCTACTGATTCACTCCCCAAATGCCTACAACAGTAACCTGGGCCAGGCTGAAGCCCGGAGCCAGAAACTCCATGTGGGCCTCTCACGTGGGTGGAAGGGGCCCACACACCTGCACTGTCATCTGCTGCTTTCCCAGGTGCATTAGCCGGGAGCTGGATAGGGAACAGGGCTGCAGGGACTAGACAGCTGCTATGAGGTAGTGGGTCAGTGTGGCAAATGGTGGCCTTACCTGCTGCACCACAACGCCAGCTTGAGTCCTCCAACTTTTTCCTTTCCAGTATTGTCTTGGAGGTGAGCCCTTGGTCTATCAGTTAGGGTGCTGGTTAAGAAGTCTGTGCCCATATTGGAGTACCTGGGTTTGATACCTGACTCCAGCTCCTGACTCCAGCTTCCTTCTGCTGCAGACTCTGGGAGGGAGCAGTGATGGACCAGGTAACTGGGTTCCTGCCACACATGTGGGAGGCCTCAGCTGAGCTCCCAGCTCCCAGCTTGGCCTGGCCCTGTTCCAGTCATTGTGGCATTTGGGGACTGATTCAACAGATGGATGCTTTCCTTGTCAGTCTCTCTGTGCTTCTCAAATGGATATAAATTTCATATTGTTTTGGCAATTCAAGGCCCCTTCCAGTTCTATAAATTTGAGAATTGGTTTTCTATTTCTGCAAAGAAGGCTATGGGACTTTTACCAGGGATTGTTTGTGGCTAGCACTGTGGCACAGTGGAGTACCACTGGTGACACTGCCATCCTGTATTGGCACCAGTTCATGTCCCAGCTGCTCCACTTCAACCCAGCTCCCTGCTAATGCTCCTGGGAAAAGTGGAGGATAGTTCAAGTGTTTGGGTCCCTGCACCCATGAGGGAGACTCAGAAGAAGCTCCTGGCTTCAGCCTGTCACACTGGGCTGTTGCAGCCATCTGGGGCAGGAATCAGCAGATGGAATATCTCTCTGTCTCTGCCTTTCTCTCTGTGACTCCTTTCAAATAAATAGATAAATCTTAGCAAACAAACACCAGGAATTGGGTTGCATCTGTCAGTGACTGTAAGGAATCCTGTTATTTTAACAATATTAAGTCTCCCAGTCTATAAACTTGGGATGCCATTCTTTTTTTTTAATGTATTTATTTCTGCCTTGATATTTATTTATTTCCTCTCTTTTATTTTTTTAAAGATTTATTTATTTATTTATTTGAAAGTTAGAGTTACACACAGAGAGAAGGAGAGGCGGGGGTGGGGGGAGGTCTTTCATCCGCTAGTTCACTCCCCAATTGGCCCCAAAGGCCGGAGCTGTGCTGATCTGAACCCAAGAGCCAGGAGCTTCTTCCGGGTCTCCCACATGGGTACAGAGGCCCAAGCACTTGGGCCATCTTCTACTGCTTTCCCAGGCCATAGTAGAGAGCTAGATGGGAAGTGGAGCAGCAGGGACTTGAACCGGCGCCCATATGGGATGCCAGCATTACAGGCGGTGGCTTTACCTGCTACACCACAGCACCGGCCCCTCTGCTGCCTCTCTTACAGATAGGAAGTGGCCAAGTGGCTGCATTCTGGCAGTCCAATAATCACATCCCAAGTGCTATTTTAACTCTTGTGCTAAAGCCTAATCCCAAATAATCTTTTATTCTTAAATACGCACTGTGTGATACTTGAAATAAACTTATACTTAAAAAGTTATTCATTATCTGAACTTCAAATGTAACTGGTGTCCTGGGTTGTTCTAGGCTCAATCTGGCAACCCCAGCTGGAGCGCAGACTTCCAGGAGAGGAGGCTGCTTGGCAGGGACAGGTGCCCAGGTGGGGGTACAGGAAAGTTGGTCCTGTGTGTGGTAGGCAAGTGCCAACCAAAGCCAGATGCTGCCAGAGCAAAGGGACGTGGCTGGAGGTGATGTGGACAGGAATAGGAAGCGGGCAGGCGGAGGGACACCCCTTCTCCCTCCTCCAGATTTGCCATTTCCCTCTGGTGTCCTGGCAGCTGGCAAAAAAGAAGAGTGGTTTTCGGTTTCACCTCTGGCATCACAAAGCACAGTATACACAGCGGGTTGGAGGCGGAGGCAACAGATTCAAAACCAGCGCTGCTGGGCTACTGCCGAGAGGAGCACTCTCCCCTGTGTCCACCTCAGACCTGGGTTGGAGGGCAGGGACTAGGACAGCCCTTCCAGAGAGAAGATCGAGGGGCTGCTAACTGGATGATCAAGAATTGATATCCCTGGGGCTGGTGCTGTGGCATAGCAGGTAAAGCCACTGCCTGTGACGCCAGCTTTCCATATTCTAATCCAGCTCCCTGCTCCCTGGGAAAGCAGTGGAAGATAGCCCAGTCCTTGGGCCCCTGCACCCATGTGGGAGACCTGGAAGAAGCTCCTGGCTCCTAGTTCCTGGCTCCTGGCTTTGGCCCAGCCCAGCCCTGGCCATTGCAGCCACTGGGGAGTGAACCAGTGGATGGAAGATCCTTCTCTCTCTCTCTCTCTCTCTCTCTCTCTCTGTTACTTCTCCTTTCAAATAAATCTAAAAACAACAACAACAACAAAAAACAAAGCTCATAAAAAGAAGAACTTAGAATTGTGGGACCAGCGTTGTGGTGCGGCCGGTTAAGCTGCTACTTGCAATGCTGGCATTTCATACAGGAGCTCCTGCATCCCAGCTGCTCAGCTTCTGATGCAGCTTCCTGTTAACGCACCTAGGAAAGCAGCAGAAGATGGTCCCAGTATTTGGGCTCCTTCAATCCATGTGGGAGATCAGAATGGAAATCCAGGCTGCTGGGCTGTGGTCAGGAGTGAACAGGCAGATGGAGACCTCTCCCTCTCTGTCACTCTGCCTTTCAAATAAGTTGATAAATCTTTGGAAGAAAACAAACAAAAAAAAACTTATAACCTAACTGGGAAGGGAATTGTCACTATTCCTGCTTAGGTTTTATTTTTATTTTATGAGAGAGAGAGAGAGAGAGAGAGAGAGAGAGAGAGAGAGAGAAACTCCCATCCTCCAGTTCACACCTCAAATGCCTCATGGTTGGGTTCCCTGGTGCCAAAGCTGGGTTCCAGCATTGCGGTCCAGGTCTTTGCATGAGTGAAAGGAACAGTCATCACCACTGCCTTCCACGGTCTGTGTTAGCAGGAAGCTGGAGTCGAGAATCAAACACAAGTACTCTGACGTGGGACATGGGTGACTTACATGCTAGGTTAAGTTCCCATTCCTCTGCCCAGGTTTTAATAACTTCCATGGATAGTAACTTTAAAAAAAAGATTTATTATTTATTTGAAAGGCAGAGTGACAAAGAGAGAGGGAGAAAGAGAGAGATCTTCCATCTGCTGCTTCACCTCTCAAATGGCCACAATGGCCAGGGTTGGTCCAGATTAAAGTCAGGAGCCCAGAACTCCATCCTGGTTTCCTACATGGGTCTCAGAGGCCCAAGCACTTGGGCCATCCTCTGCTGCTTTCCCAGGCACATTAGCAGGGAGCCAGGTTGGTAGCAGAGCAGCCAGGACTCAAACCAGCGCTCTGATATGGAATGCTAGTGTCGTTAAGCCAGGGTGCCACAGGCCAGCCTCTCACGGTCTCTGCTTTTTGACTGATAGCTTCCTTATTATAAATATTTTTAAATATTCATTTATTTGAAAGGCAGAGTTACATACAGAGAGGCAGAGGCAGAGAGAGAGAGAGAATCTTCCATCCGCTGGTTCACTACCCAAATGGTTGCAATGGCTGGAGCTGGGCCAATCTGAAACCAGGAGCCAGGAACTTCTTTTGGATCTCCCGCACAGGTACAGGGTCCCAAGCACTTGGGCCATCTTTTATTGCTTTCCCAGGCCAATAGCAAGGAGTTGGATTGGAAGTGGAGCTGCTGGGAATTGAACTGGCGCCCATATGGGATGCCGGCACTGCAGGCAGTGGCTTTATCTTCTACATCACAGCACTGGCCCCGCTCTATTATATTTTTTATCAGATATTGGGAATGTTGAATAAGCAGTTAGCACCTTCCCACACTGCTACTTGATTGAGAAGATAAGTGCTAAGATTTGAACACGATTTGGCTTCTGAACTCACATGGACATTAAACCCCAAAACCATAGATTAATGGTATGAAGAGGGTGGATACCGCCCACTTCTGGTGATTAGAGGCGGGGCCTAGTAGGGGGTCCTTGTGTCCTCAGGAGGCGGTTCTTACAGGAGCAATGGCTATAAAAGCCTGGATTGGGCCAGCCTTTCTGTTTCCGGGCCTGCCACGGGGTCCTTCTGCCCACTTCTCCCTCTTGCCTCGTGGTGCTCCATGCCACCTTGGGACTCTGGCAGCAAGAACATCATCCCCAGATACTGGGCCAATTAGGTGGCCTAACCTTGGACTGTGAACCTCCAAAACTGTGAGCTGAAATAAACCTCCTTCCTCTTCAGTGGCTTGTCTTTGGTCCATCTTTGTAGTAGCAGAAGCTGACTGATAAAACAGCACATATGCAGACTTTGCCCATGACACAGTAACTTTGGTGTGACTTTGCATTGTCTTTCAGAGAGATGAGTGTGTTATATGCAGGAAGGAGGAGGAGTGTGGATGTTGGGTAGCCAAAGGGGTCAACTGTGGCACTGACAGAGTAATTAACATCCTGTACAAATTCTTCCAGAGAAGAGAAAAAGTAGGAATGTTCTCCAGTGCCTTTTGTGACACTGACATAACCACGAACAGAAATTTTTTCTCATGGTTCTGGGACTGAGAGATTTAAGGTGAAGCCACCATCAGATTCAGTTATCTTGTGAGGGTCTTTTTATTTTTCTTTAATCTTTCTTTATTGAAAGGCAGAGAGAGAGAGAGAGAGAGATCTTTCATCTGCTGGTTTACTCCTCAAATGGCTGTAATAGCCAGGGCTTAGGCAGGCCAAAGCCAGGAGCCAGGATCTCAATCCAGGGTATCCCTTGTGGGTGGCAGGGGCCTAAGCACTTGGGTCATCATCCACAGCCTTCCCAGGCACATTTGCAGGAAGCTGGATGGGAAGCAGAGAAACTGGGACTGGAATCAGCATTCCAGCATGGGATGTCAGTGTCACACACAGAGGGTTAACCCTCTGCACAATTTCTTCCAGTCTTGCACTGTAACTTCATCCCTTACCTGTCAATCTAGTATGCCCACTTTCCCATGATGCACCTGTATCTCATCTGGGACCAGGAAGGAGGAGATGCCATTTTGGTCACATGGAAGTTAAGCTCCACGTGGAGGGGCCATGAAACTCCCAAAAAGCCTCACAGACACTAACCCCACCCAGGCTCCTCCTCATTTGCACAGTTAGGAGACCACCTCCTACCCTATAAAAGTGACTTACATGTGGAACTGCCCCTTTTGATTTTTGGCTCCTAGCCCTTGCTTTTGGGTCCTTTGTGGCCTTCCCCCACTCTCTCTCTGCATAGGCAACTTCCTGCCCACACTCACATGTGAATGTAGATTAACTCTCAGTTTTCAATAAATGCTGCCCTCGCTCGTGTACTGTATTTACGCCTCTGCTTTGAATTCTTATCTCTGTCTGGGAAAAAACTTGGAATAAAAATTGAGGTGCATGGGCCCTTAACAATTTCCCTAGGACCTGGATATAACTCAGCTAAGCTCTCTGCCCCTCCTGAACAGGGAGGCCTCTCTCTCAGCTGGCAGCTCCTTGTTCCTCATTCCATCTGAGGTCTCATTGCGACAGCCTTAAGCGTCACGGTCACTTAGGTGACCACTGAGAAGCTTTCCTTATGGCTCTTCTCTTTCAAGCCCTTACCAGAATCACTCTTAATGTTCCATTCACAGCGATCTTGTTTCTTCCAGAATTTCAGTGTCTGCCCATTACCCAGTTCCAAAGCTGCTTCCACATGTGGTAGGTATGTATCATGGCAACACCCCACTTTTCTCAGTACAAATTTCTTATTTTTTTTTTTTTAATTTTTGACAGGCAGAGTGGACAGTGAGAGAGACAAAGAGAAAGGTCTTCCTCTTATCGTTGGTTCACCCTCCAATGGCCACCGTGGCCGGTGCACTGCGGCCGGCGCACCGCGCTGATCCGAAGGCAGGAGCCAGGTGCTTCTCCTGGTCTCCTATGGGGTGCAGGGCCCAAGCACTTGGGCCATCCTCCACGGCACTCCAGGGCCATAGCAGAGAGCTGGCCTGGAAGAGGGGCAACCAGGACAGAATCGGCGCCCCAACCAGGATTAGAACCCGGTGTGCCGGAGCCACAGGTGGAGGATTAGCCTGTTGAGCCATGGCGCCGGCCGCTCAGTACCAATTTCTAAGACTGCGCTGCTATAACAAAACACCACGGGCTCATCCCACGAGGCCCTAGTGCTGTCGGCATGGGTGGGGCAAAGGTGCTCTTTGGCAAGACAGAGCCAAGTTTCGGTGAACATGTCCACTTTATTCACAAGCACATACACCTTTTAAAGGGCAGGCAGAGGGGGCAAAGGGCAGTTAGAAGGGGTGTAGCTAATTCAGGGCAACACATTTTTTTTTTTTGACAGGCAGAGTTAGACAGTGAGAGAGAGAGACAGAGAGAAAAGTCTTCCTTCCGTTGGTTCACCCCCCAAATGGCTGCTATGGCAGCACTGCGCCAATCCGAAGCCAGGAGCCAGGTGCTTCCTCCTGGTCTCCCATGCAGGTGCAGGGCCCAAGCACTTGGGCAATCCTCCACTGCCCTCCCGGGCCACAGCAGAGAGCTGGACTGGAGGAGGAGCAACCGGGACAGAATCCGGCGCCCCAGTTGGGACTAGAACCCCGGGTACTGGCGCTGCAGGCAGAGGATTAGCCTAGTGAGCCACAGTGCCAGCCAATCAAGCCCTGTTATAACGGTCCCTACTCCCATCCATGAGGACAGAACCCTCACAACTTGATCACCTTCCCAAAGCCACACCTCCCAATACTGTTGCATGGGGTATTAGGTAGCAACAGGAATTTTGGAGGAGACAAAAACATTTATATCATGCCATGTATTGTATTTATTAAAATTTCCCCACAATAGAAAGTAAAACCAAACTAACAACAACAAAACTGAGGCACTCACATCAGAGTATTATCATGTGTCTGCCAAAGTGCTGAAAAGTATATCCAACATCCTCTGTAAGGTTGAGGTCCCAACTGATGGAAAAGTAGAGATTAAGAGGCCAGGGGCTTAGCTAACATAGAGTTAATCATATGTGTATAAAGTCAATTGAAAATAGATCTCAGTAAATAATAAGAGTGGGAATAAGAGAGGGAGGAGGAAGTTTATAACTGTGAAGCTGTATAGTTCTGCATATATTCCTACGGGCTTACTACTAAGGGTATAGTTTAAAAACTTGTCATGGGAGTCCAAATCCCATTAAAATTGGTGGTAGAAATGCTATCTTAATTGTTGAAGTGATCATATTAAGTGTTAAAGTGAATATATAGATAGGATTAAGTGTTAAAGAGAGCATATAAATAGGATCAAGTGCCTGGCAATAATAATAGATAGAATTAAAAAGGAGAGAATGTCCAACATGGGAAGAAATCCACAGAATGACAATAGCTTTAAGTAACACTCTGACCTCAGAATCAGCCCTTAAGTCTTCCTGGTCTGGCTGTAAGGCCTGTGAGAGCATTTCAGGCATGGAAAGTCAAGACACTGTGGCAAAAAATGTTCTACATGAAGGATCTCTGTGAGACCCCAGGGAAAGAAGTGGCCATCAAAAAAAGGATGCATTTTTTCTCTGAAGAGAGGAAAGAACTTCCCCTTGTCTAAATATGATGGAGATTGTGGATTCAAAAGGCTTCCATAGCCTTGGCAGCTCATGTCAGGAGCCTTGATCACTGACATCGTAATTGTTAACAACAAGAGTCACTGTGCACTAACTCCTCATGCAGGCCCTCTGTCCTCAATGAGTTGTATTGAGAGTTAACTGTAAAACCAGTTCTCAAACAGTAATTTTTGGTGTGTGTGTGTATGCAAATTGTTGAAATCTTTACTTAGTATAGAGTTGGTCTTCTGTGTACAAAGTTAATTGAAAATGAATCTTAATGGAGAATGAGACTGGCAAGGGGAGAGGAAGGAGGAGGAGGGAGGTGGGAGTGTGGGTGGGAGGGCTGGTATGGTGGGAAGAATAACTATATTTTTAATGTTATACTTATGAAATGTGTGTTCCTTAAAAAATAAAATAGGGGCTGACGCTGTGGCTCACTTGGTTAATCCTCTGCCTGCAGCGCCAGCATCCCATTTGGGTGCCGGGTTCTAGTCCCGGTTGCCCCTCTTCCAGTCCAGCTCTCTGCTGTGGCCCGGGAGGACAGTGGAGGATGGCCCAAGTGCTTGGGCCCCTGCACCCACATGGGAGACCAGGAAGAAGTGCCTGGCTCCTGGCTTCAGATTGGTGCAGTGCCGGCCGTAGCGGCCATTTGGGGAGTAACCAACGGAAGGAAGACCTTTCTCTCTGTCTCTCTCTTTCATTGTCTATAACTCTGTCAAATAAAATAATAATAATAATAATAATAATAATAATAATAAAAGAGGCAGGGGCATTAGCAGAAAGCTGAATTGGAAGCAGTGGAGCCAGGACTGGAGCTAGCATCCTGACATGGGACGAAGGCATCTCAGGCAGCAGCTTAACTCCCTGCGCCATAATGCCAGCCCCTGGAGAGGTGTGATTGGTGGTCTCTTCCTAACATCAGAACATGCTCTGTGACTTTCCAGAATGACTACAGGGAAGGTGCATTTGCAACTGTTCTTGCCTCTCCTGCTCTGAGAGCAATCTAGAAATTCTTAGAGAGGGAGGTATAGCCCTTTTCCACCTTCCCAAAAGGGAATCTAATATACTTAAAGTATGCAATATAGTGTCTGTGTCTGTCTATAGGCAGTCCACAGCCCTGAACTTGTAACCTGGTTGTCACTCCTCATTCAGTCTGGGGGAATTCATCTTTCCTGTTCAATGGTTACATTGCACTCAAACTCTAACGGCCCTTGTGCATCTCTGCCCATAATCCATATGGCGCACTCTGAAAAACAATATATCATAAATGCATCATTTACAAGATAGTAATGCAACTGGGACAGACTCTTGGGAGAACCCTGCTGGACCTCACTATAAAATGTCACCATAAGGGATTCTAGAAACTTTTTTACAGCTTATGGATTGTGACACATGAAGTAGAGAAACACTGTTTATAGTAGGCTGATAATTCCTAAGCAGACATCACCCGAGAAATACCCACAGGTAGACAAGGGCACATCATGGGGCCAGCACTATGGCACAGCAGGTAAAGTCACCATCTGTGACATTGGCATCCCACATGGAGACTTGTGTCCTAGCTGTTCCAATTCTGATCCAGCTCCCTGCTAATGCACCTGTGAAAGCAGTAGACAATGGCCCAAGTACTTGAGCTCCTGTTACCTACGTGGGAGGCCTGGATGAAGCTCCTGGCTCTTGACTTCAGCCTGGCCCAGCTCCTGCTGTTGTGGCCATCTGGGGAATGAACCAGTGGATGGAAGACCTCTCTATCTATGTCTCTCCCTCCCTCTCTCTCTCTCTCTCTCTGTAACTCTGCCTTTCAAATAAATAAATATATAAATTGTAAAAGAAAAGGGAAAGGGCACATTACACATTCCTCTCCTACCGTGTTCTCACAAAGACCATTGCCTTGCCTTGAAAGGGAGTATGTGCCTCACTCCACTTGGTTGCCCCCTGGGCCCTGTGCCTATGTTAGTGGGAGGACAGTTGTGGTTTGATGAGGAATACATCATGAGTAGCCTATCCCGGGTCAAGTATTTGCACCGTTAGGAACTTGGAGTCATCTACAACAGCTTCCCTTCACTCAGATGGAGCTAATGCTTCTGTCATGCCAGACCATGCCCTGATGTTAGGGGTAGGGGTTTCTTTTCATGTAAAAGCCACACTGTGGGGGTTGGCACTGTGGCGTAGCAGGTAAAGCCACCGCCTGCAGTGTCAGTATCCCATATGGGCACCAGTTCAAGTCCCAGCTGTTCCACTTCCGATCCAACTGTCTGCTAGGCCTGGGAAAGAGTAGAAGATGGCCCAAGTCCTTGGGCCCCTGCACCTGCGTGGGAGACCTGGAGTAAGCTCCTGGCTCCTGGCTTCGGATTGGTCTAGCTCTGGCCATTGCAGCCAATTGGGGAGTGAATGAGCGGATGGAAGACCTCTCTCTTTCTCTGCCTCTCTCTCTCTCTGCCTCTGCCTCTCTGTAACTCTTTCAAATAAATAAATAAATCTTTAAAAGCCACTCTGTGGATATTCACTATCTGTCCCTAAATGATAGAGGTTTTCACAAAGGTATCCTTTGTCACACTCCAGAAGATCAACTTCTACACACAAGCTGTCTCCCAACATCCACCAGTGTTGAATAAGTTGTCAGCTGGTAGAGAGAGGGTTCTATGAAAATAAATAATCAATAATTTGATTTCTTTGAAAAGCAACTAAGGAACAGATAAAGGAACCAAATGGAGCCTGTTGCAGTGGCTTCTCATTTCCCTTTGGGAAGATGGGGTTGATCGTCCTCCAGGAAACCATCCCTGGGGAGCTTTTATTTCTTGACTGCGCAGTTGCACGGCCTTGAACCTGGTCTGCCTGTTACCCACCCCCTCACCCTCCTGCTCCTTACAGGCCCACTGGTCTACTTCAGAGGCTTTGTCCTAGTTCTAATGCTCCACGCCCTCTGCTCGCCTTAGCCTGGCTCACTCCTCCTCATTAGAGTCTCAACCTCAAGGTCAAGTGCGAGAAGCCATCCCTGACCTCCAATGAATCTTCCTTTGCTGTTGCCTGTTAGAATTATTTGCCATCACACTTCCTCTATTTCTTTAAGTTTATTGGCCACCTCTCCCTTTATGATTGAATTATGTCCCTCTTCCTCCCATCATTTCCTATGCTGAAGTCCTAACTATCTCAGAATGTGACCTCATTTGGAAGCAGGGTCATTACAGCTGTACTTAGTGAGGAGGAGGCCATACTGGAATAGAGTGAACCCCAAATCCAATCACACTGGTGTCTATAAAAAGGAGACGTTCGCAGGTAGGCACGTGGTACAGCAGGCAGGCTGCCACTTGGGATGCTCCCACCTGACAAAGCGCCTGGGTTCAGCCCCAGCTCTGCTTTGGGTTCCAGCTTCCTGCTAACGCACACTCTGGGATGCAGAAAGTGCTGGCCCAAGTACTTGGGTCCCTGTCACCCACGCTGGAGACCTGGACTGAGTTCCAGCTCTCAGCTTTAGCCTCCGCCCAGCCCTGGCTCTTACAGGAATCTGGGGAGTTAGCCAACAGGTGGGAGCAAGCACTCCTCTACCTCTCTCTTGAATTAAAAAAAAAAAGTTTTAAAAGATTTATTTATTTACTTACTTGAAAGTCATGATTACAGAGAAAAGGAGAGAGAGAGAGAGAGAAAGAGACAGACTCCATCCACTGTTTCACTCCCCAGGGCTGCACCAAGCGCTTTCATCCAGATCTCCCACTTGGATGGCAGGGGCCCAAGGAATTTGAACCAGCATCCGTATGGGATACCGGCATCACAGCGGTTTTACCCGCTATGCCACAGAGCCAGCCCTCCTCCCCCCAAAATTTAAAGGAGACATTTGGAAGCACCGATGTACACAGGGAAAATGCTATGTGGCTATGAAGTCCTGTAGCCAGGGAGAGGCCTGGATCAGATCTTCCCTCACAGCCCTCAGACGGCACTAACTGCCCACACCTTGATTTCACAGGTTTCTTACTCCTCAGAACTGCAAGAGAATAAATTTCCATGACCTGCACCACCCGGCCCGTGATGCTCTGGTGCAGCAGCCCTAGCGAACGCACTCAGCTCCCCAGAGCTGTACCTGCCCTGTGGCGCGCACAGGCGTCCGGGAACGCACCGGAACTCCTCTAGCAGCGTGTGCGCTACTGGCCGGGTTCACCGGCGTGTACGAACTCCGGTGCCTGCCCAGGGACGAGAGCTGTGTTTGTGTTTTGCAGCCACGACTGCAGGTGCGCAATAAAAACCTGTCGAGCAGGCCAAAGCATTTCACTCCTTTCCAGTCGCTGCGCGGGAAAAGGTGTGCGGGCTGACGAGTCACGGCGCCTACTCTCCGGGCTGCATTCACGCTCGCGACGCGCTGGTCGCTCTCCGGACAGGGAGGCCGGTCCCTCACAGGTCCCTCGAATCGGGCTCCGGAGATCGCAGCGAGACGCAGCCTTCTCACAGGCGTGGGTCCTGGCCCCAGGGGGCCTCTCGGTACTTGTAGTCTTGTCCACGATGCCTTCGCCCGCAGAGCGAGCGCTGAGACCACAACTCCCGTCACCCCCCGGGCCCTGGAGCCGCTAGAGCGCATCCTCCGGAGGCGGGGCCAGCGCCATTGACTGACCAGCTGGCCGAAGGGCCCGCCCCCAGGAACCCAAGCGCCTCTCCGATTGGTCAGCCGCCCCGCCTCTCACCGGAGGGGGCGCCAGGTGAATGAAAGGGGGGCGTGTCGGTGCGCGCAGCTCGCTGGTGGCGCGGCTGGACACAGCTGGAAGGTGAGAGCCGAGACGCGGGTTCGCGCTGCCACTTCTCTTGGTTCGGGGAGGATTCGGGCACCCCGCAGACCTGCCCTGGCTGGGGGAGGGCAGCAGGCTCGGTGGCCTGCTCTGGGTCAGCAGGCTTCGGACCGCCCGGCCTTGGCAACTCTGGGGACCCTCTTAGCAGGAGCCTGCGCTGGGTGACGGACCCCCTGCCTCCGGCTGCAGCTCACCCCCTTTGCTGGCATTGGCCCATCGCGTCGTCCAGCCAGGCGGGGGTCCAGGGGCTTATTCACGCCGATGGTGGACGGCTCCCAGGCGCCAGGGCTCGGCCAAACTGGGGCAGTGCCCACTGCAGCCACGGGCACTTTGTCCGCGGAAGGCCGCGAGAGGGGCAAGGCCTCGGGGCTGAGGGCCATGCTCAGTAGCCTGTTCCGATGGCCTCCAGCCGTCGTCTATCTGGACCGCGGAAGATCCCTGTCTTGAGCATTTTAGCAGGCGAGCTAAGGATGGATTTGCCCTGAAATTCTTCCCATAGGAAACTCTTCCCAGGTCCTTTTCCACTCCGTGCCTGGGAGAAAGGAGTGACTTCCCCAGCCCGTGGCACGGTGTCCTAGACGGTTTGGGGAAACCCGTTTGCTTAGGGAATAGGGCATCATCTCTGGAATCAGCAGTCAGACCTGGATTCCAAACCCTAGCTTGGGCATGTCATCTCTCTGTTTTATAAATGTTTGCATTTGTTTGACAAGGGGAGGGGGCGGCGGGGAGACCATCTGCTAGTCCACTCACTAAATGCCTAGGAGCCAGAAGCTCAATCCAGGGCTACCACCTGGGTGACAAGGACCCAACTACCTGAGCCATCATCTGCTGTCTCCTAGGGTGCACATTAGCCCAGAGCTGCCAGGGACTGAGCCAGGACTGGACCCCAGGAACTCTGACATGGGATGTGGCATCTTAACCATGAGGCCAAGTGCCCACCCCTGAGTCTGTATCTTTGAACCTTGGTTTTCTCTGCCCAAGAGAACGTAGCGGTAGTGTCTGCTGCACTAGGTTACTGTGAGGTTAGAATTAATATGCTGGTGGTTCACATGGTGCTTCATTAGGAGCAGTGCTGGATAAATGTCAGCAACGGAGGAGCAGGCTTTTGTTATTCTCCAAGTCTCGTGAGAATCAGTGGACGTCAAAGCCACCCTTGGCCCGTGAACAAAGGCAGGCATGTGATCTGGCCAGAATCCCCTCAGCCACGTGTGGGGTTTGCATTGCAGGTGTGGTGCCGACATCTGCCGTGTCCTGGAGGACAGACACTGCCTTGGGTTAATTTTTCTACGCCTGGAACCTAACTTGTGTCAGCCAGTGTACACATACGTAGCTTGTCATTTGAACTGACTTGGGAGCATGGGAAGGTTTGGGAGGGTCCCTGGCCGAGTGTGGCTAAATGTGCTGCTGGGAGCTGTCTCCCCCGTGGGCTGCTTTTCTGGGAGAAGTGGTGTCCCACACCTCGTCCCAGGGACACACAGCATTGAAGGCAAGTGGGCTTGAGATGGGTGAACATTTCCTCTGTCTATACCAAGTGCAGGATTGGGGAAAGCTTTGGACAAAGTATATGGATAGACTTTTTGCAAAGTCAAGGACTATTTGCATGACCCAGTACGATCCCTGTTTGCAGTGAGAAAGCCAAAGGGAATGGGTTTGGGGTCACACTGTCGCTGCAGGGAGCATCTTTCAGTAAAAGATAGGAGTAGTGGGGAAGAGCCCTGGTAGGTCGACGGTTCTGCAAGCTAAGAACTTACCTCCCTGGTTTGCCAACTCCTTACCCCTCAGCCCTGCCCCTCACCGACACCTTTTTCTCCTAGTTAATTTTTTTCCTAGTTAATTTTTATTTATTTATTTATTTGAAAGAGAGAGAGAGAGAGATCTTTTGTCCATCTGTTCACTCCTTAGATGTCCAGAACAGCCAGAGCTTACACACTCGACCTGCAAGGCCTGCGCATTGTGGGATGGTGGGGCGATGGCGTTCTTTGACAAGAAACACCGGAGACAAGTTTCAGTGAACATATCCACTTTATTAACGACCAGGCACACCTTTTAAAGGGCAGGCAGAAGGGGCGTAGCTAATTCAGGGCAACACTAATTCTATAGGATAGAGCCGATACTGGCGTCGCTACGCTTCTCCAATCAGCTTGAAGGTCACGTAGCTTTCCCGATGGGCCTGGGCCACACAGCGAGCAGTTTACCTGATTGGCAATTATGGGGCCCTTTAACAGTGGAGGTGGGGGAAATGTGCCTGGGGCTCCCGCCACCTGCCAGCATCAGGCTAACCTGCGTGGGCTAGGCAGGCAGTCTCACAGGATCACCCAAAGAGCTGAACCAGGCTGAGGCCTGGAGCCTGGAACTCAATCGCAGCCTCCACATGGTGGCACAAACCCAAGTACTTGGGCCTCCTCTGCTGCTCCCAATTGGGCCTTAGCAGGACACTGGATTAGCAGAACCAGGGCCTCAAGCAGGCACTCTGTTAGAGGACGTTGGTGTCCCAAGCATTGTCTCTGCTATACCAAACACCTACCTCTTGATTGTTAGTTTAAAAAAAAGGAATACATGAACAGTAAAACATTTCAACTCTACAAGAAGGTTTAAAATGAAAAGTGAAGGTCCCACTTCCCAAAGGTATCTGCTGTTAACTCTTGTATAATCTACTGAAAACATTATACATATATACCGCCAATGCATATCTTAATGGGTTCACACTGAATATTTTATTTTGGATTTTGCTCTCTCTTTTTATTATTATGTCTTAGTGACATTTTCATATGAACACAGGTAATTCTCTTTTTTCCCTTTTTTTAGAGAGGGTAGGGGAAAGAGGGAAAGAGAGGGAGATCTGCCATCTGCTTGTTCATTTCCCATATGGCTACAATGGCCAGGGCTGTACCAGGCCCAAGTCAGGAGCCAGGAGCTTCTTCTGGGTCTCCTACATGGATGCAGGGGCACAAGCACTTGGGCCATCTTCCACTGCTTTCTCAGGTGCATTAGCAAGGAACTGGATCAAAAGTGGAGCAACTGGGACTGGAACCAGTGCCCGTATGGGATGCCAGCATCCCATGCAGTGGCCTAACCTGCTAAGCTACAGCATCAACCCCTAACACAGATAATTCTGGGTAACAACCCAGATAACAAAGGGATTCTCCAAATATTAATGTTTATTAGCATTGCAGTGGGAATATGTGTGCCATAGTAAACTATGTGCTTATTCAAAGAGGTTGAGACAAGGGAAGCTTTTTGTTTTTGTTTTTGGGAAAGGCAGGGAAACCCGAAGAGATCTTCCATCTGCTGGTTTACTTCTCAGATTCCCACAAACAGCCTTGAAGCCAGGAGTCCAGAACTCAATCCGGGTTTCCCACGTGGGTGACAGGAACCTTCTCAGGGTATGCATTGGCAGGAAGCTGGATTGGACGTGGAGCAGCCACGATGCCAACCAGGCACTCAGGATGGGATGTGGGTGTCCCAGGTAGGGACTTACCCTCTGTGCCACCCCGACCCACCCCAAGGGGGAAGTTCTTAAAGGCAAAGTGAGGATTATGTAAAACATTTGGAAACTACAATCTTTGGCTGCAAAGATTAGTAATAACAGCGGTGATGGTCCAAGGTTGTACAGCCAGTTTTTGGGCACAAGTCCTTGCAGGAGTATTTCTTGTGCAAGGCTGTGGTTCTGGCCCGGTCTTTTGTGATAGTTCTTGTTGTCAGTTTGTTCATTTTAAGTTTTTGATCAATATTGCCAAATTCCCCTCTAAAATGGAATTCCAGTTATGTTGCTACCAACCATGGGTAATATCACACTGAAAAATGTGATTTTAGGGGCCAGTGTTGTGCACTGAGTTAAACTGCTGATTACAATGCTTGCATCCCATGTTGGAGCCCTGGCTGCTCAGCTTCCAATCCACTTCCATGGTGATGCTCCTGGGGGGTGGGGGAATGGAAGATGGTCCAAGTGGATGGAGTTCTGGACTCCTGGCTTTGGCCTGTTACAGCCATTTGGGGAGTGAATCAGGGGATAGAAGATCTCTCTCTCTTTCTCTCTTTTCTCTTCTATCATTCTACTTGTCAAATAAATAAGTAAATCTTTTTTTTTTTTTTTTAAGAAAAAAAGAAAAAAGAGGCCAGCGTTTTGGCATAGCAGGTTAAGCCTCCACCTGCAATACCAGCACCCCACATGAGCACTGGTTTGAGACCTGGCTGCTCTGTTTCCTATCCAGCTCCCTGCTGATGTGCCTGGGAAGGTGGTAGAAGATGGCCCAAGTCCTTGGGCCCCTGAACCCACGAGGGAGATCCAGATACAGTTCCAGGTTCCCGGCCTCAGCCTGGCCCAGCCCTGGCTGTTGCAGCCATTTGAGGAGTAAACCAGCAGATGGAATATCTTTGTTTTTCTCTCTCTTACTCTGCCTTTCAAATAATAAATCCTTTAAAAAGGAAGCATTTTTCTATATCTTGTTTGTCCCTTAGTATTTTCTTGTCCAGCAGTAGCAAGAACTGCTGAGCAGACTTGACTGGAGCAGCCGGGAGGAGGGAGATGACAGGGAAACCTCAGGCCTATGAAGTTTTAGGGCTGAGTAATTGGAGATACAATTTTTCCAGGTATCTGACAACCCTTTTCCTGTTTGAACCAGAATGTTAACTTTAACCACTTTGGATGAGAAAGTTCCCCAATTATGACATACTTCCGTCTTGGGTTTAAAATGAGCATAAAAATATGGAAATCTTCGTGATCCCTTAAGCCCATTTATTTTAGCCCTGGGCTACAATTTGGTGATGTCCTCAGGCCATTTTGGATATGTGGGCACCTTTAATACCCTTAGCTAAATAACCTCAGGCTGATATTTTGAGAAAATCCCTAGATGTGCTTTTTATGGGCTTGTTGGGTTCTCCTGGCTGTCAGCTCTCACTGCGAAGCCTGTCAATGCATTTGCTTACTGAGGTGCCTCTCCACACCCTTCTCTTCCCTAATTGGTTCTCTAGTTTGAAAACTCACCCTATCACTCGACATGAATATGTACCAGCTAGGTCGAAATTGCCACTTAACAGGGCTGTGGTGGGCCTATTTGTTAATTTTTAAAAAATGTGTTCATTTGAGAGCCAGACAGAGAGACAAAGAACCAGAGAAGTTCCCATCTGCTGGGTTACTCCCCAAATGGCCACAATGGGGGGCAGTTAGTCTGGGAAAGCAATCCACGTCTCCCAGGAGGTTGGCAGGAGCCCGAGCACGGGAGCGCTCACCACTGTCTTCTGGGGTCTGCATTAGCGGGAAGGTGAATCAAGAGCAGGGCCAGGTGTCCAATCCAGGTTCTCCCATGCCGGGTGCCGGCATTCTAACCACTAGGCCAGATGGTCACCCTGTGTGGTGGCTCTGTGATGAGTCCAGACTGTGCCAGTAGCGCCTAGGCCCTGTGGAATCTGTCTTTCCGGTGGAGGGATCCCCAGGGAGGATGGAGAGCTGGGGGTGTGGCCAGCCCCCTCCAGCAGGCCTTCTGCGCTTCCCCTGGGAGCACACACTGCCCTGGGCCGCAGGAGCCTCTGAGCTGGGGGGGGGGGGGGCAGTGTGGATGTATCTGGCTCGGTCTCGGGTGGGATGTGTGAATTCACGCTGAGATCTCTTGGCAGAGACTCGGGCCCCTCGGGCGCGGCGGCCGCTGGCGGAGAGATGGAGATGCAATCCTATTACGCCAAGCTCCTGGGCGAGCTGAACGAGCAGCGCAAGAGGGACTTCTTCTGCGACTGCAGCATCATCGTGGAAGGGCGGATCTTCAAGGCCCACAGGAACATCCTGTTCGCCAACAGCGGCTACTTCCGAGCCCTGCTCATCCACTACATCCAGGACAGCGGGCGGCACAGCACCGCCTCCCTGGACATCGTCACCTCGGACGCCTTCTCCACCATCCTGGACTTCCTCTACTCCGGGAAGCTGGACCTGTGTGGGGAGAACGTGATCGAGGTGATGTCGGCCGCCAGCTACCTGCAGATGAACGACGTGGTGAACTTCTGCAAGGCGTACATCAGGTCCTCCCTGGATATTTGCCGGAAGATGGAGAAGGAGGCTGCGGTGGCGGCAGCGGTGGCGGCGGCGGCGGCGGCAGCGGCTGCGGCGGCCGCCGCTGCTGCTGCTCACCAGGTGGACAGCGGAAGCCCGGGTTCTGGCAAGGAGGGGACCTCGTGTGGAACCAAGAAGAGCCTGGTGTCCTCTCCTGTCCAGGGAGAGGAGAGCGTGGACTGCTCGAGAGAGCCCCCTTGCGGGGACTGCGGGGACTGCCACCCCTTGGAACTGGTGGTGAAAGACAGCCAGGGCCTCTCAGCGCCGGCTACAGGGCTGGGGCCCAAGGTGGAATTCGGAGCTGACGGGGTGGAGGTGGAAGCGGCTGAACAGCTGCAGCAGTACGCTGCCCCCCTGGGCCTGGCCCGTGCGGACGAGGGCCTGCCCGGCAGCCAGGCCGTGGACCTGGCCTACGGGAACTACCACGTGAAGCAGTTCCTCGAGGCCCTCTTGCACAACGGTGCCGTCCAGAGCAAAGACGACGGGGACCATGGCTTTCCCCGGAGTTTGGAGGGAAGGCCAGACGGTGCAGGTGTGGCCGTGAGCTCCGTGATGGACGTCCAGACGGACTGGTATGCAGAAGACTCAGGTGAGCTCCCATAGCATGTGTCCCCCTGCGCGCCACTTACCAGGCACCTCCTGGGCCTCGCGGCCTCCATCCCGGTGGTCGACATCAGCATTGTCACCGTCACTACCATCGTTGTCACCATGCCCACCACCACATCCATGGTTATTGGTTGAGCACCAGCTGTATACAGGGCATTGCTGCCTCATGTATGTACCTTTGTGTTCCCTCTGCCACCAGAGTATACGCAGTTTGGAGGCGTGGGAAGCACCCGCTGTCTTCTAGGAGCCAGCAGCAGGGCCTTGGCCAAGTCGCTGAGCCTCTGGGAACCGCTCTGCCATCTGTAAGGTGGGGAGATGGCCTTGCCCTGCCCTTCGCACAGGGCTGTCATGTGGACCCAGGGCCCTTTCTGACCTGTGATACTGAGTCCTGTGCACATGGGAGACCTAGACTCTTCTCAGCAGCTGCGATTGTTCTTGTTGCACAGTGTCTTGGGGACAGAAGTCAGCTTGTCTGCCACTGGCGGACAGTGGAACCTCAAGCCGAGAAGTTAGCGAGTCGTATTTCTTTTCTTTCTTTTTTTTTTTTTTTTTTTTTGGCAGGCAGAGTGGATAGTGAGAGAGAGAGAGAGACAGAGAGAAAGGTCTTCCTTTGCCATTGGTTCACCCTCCAATGGCTGCCTTGGCTGGCGCACTGCAGCCGGCGCACTGCGCTGATCCGATGGCAGGAGCCAGGTGCTTCTCCTGGTCTCCCATGGGGTGCAGGGCCCAAGCACTTGGGCCATCCTCCACTGCACTCCCTGGCCACAGCAGAGAGCTGGCCTGGAAGAGGGGCTACCGGGACAGAATCCGGTGCCCCGACCGGGACTAGAACCTGGTGTGCCGGCGCCGCAAGGCAGAGGATTAGCCTAGTGAGCCGCGGCGCCGGCCAGCGAGTCGTATTTCTAGGCCACTCTTCTTACCAAGTAGTGAAAGTCTCTTAAATAAGGAGAGATCCACTGTTTTATTCATTACTATGAGACACCTTGATTTCATTATTAAATTTTTTATTTTATGGATTTTTTTTTTTTTTTTTTGACAGGCAGAGTGGACAGTAAGAGAGAGAGGAGAGAGAAAGGTCTTCCTTTTCCGTTGGTTCACCCCCCAATGGCCGCTGCAGCTGGTGCACCACGCCGATCCAAAGCCAGGAGCCAGGTGCTTCTCCTGGTCTCCCATGTGGGTGCAGGGCCCAAGGACCTGGGCCATCTTCCACTGCTCTCCCGGGCCACAGCAGAGAGCTGGCCTGGAAGAGGAGCAACCGGGACTGGAACCTGGTGTGCCGGTGCCACAGGCAGAGGATTAGCCTATTGAGCCGTGGTGCCAGCCTTATGTATTTATTTTTAACAACTTATTTATTTGAAAGGCAGAGTTACAGAGGTTGGGGGGGGGAGGCATCTTCCATCCTCTCATTCACTCCCCCAAATGGCCGCAATGGCTGGGGCTGGGCTGATCCAAAGCCAGGAACCTGGAACTTCTTCTAGGCCTCCCATGTGGGTACAGGGGCCCAAGGACTTGGTCCATCTTCCACTACTTTCCCAGGTCATAACAAAGAGCTAGATCAGAAGTGGAGCAGCTGGGACTCGAAGCACCCATATGGGATGCCGGCACTGCAGGTGGCATTTCTAACAAATTAGCTTGAACAGAAACCTCAAGGAAGTGAGGGCAAACTGCACAGATGTCAAGGGAAGGAACATTCCAGGCAGAGGGAGGAGCAAAGTGCAGAGACCCAGCTGCATCGTCATCCTTGGTGCTGAACAAAAGGGACAGCAAGATTGCTGACCCGGCTGGAGTGAGCTGAGTGTGTGTGTGTGTGTGGAGGGGGGGATGCAGTCCTAGGGCTTGGACAAGGCTGCGCCTTTGGAGTGATTTGCGATGACTTGGATGTATAAAGGATCCTCTTAGAGCTGCATGGAGAACAGACTATAGAGGAGCAAGAGTGGAAGCAGAGGAACCACTGAAGGGGGTGGGGGAGCCTGCAGTGACCCAGGTGAGAGACGTGCCCCTGATTCAGGGAGGGCGCGGGAGAGGGGAGGTTTGGTTGGGTCATGGCTTTGCTATCTTTTTTTTTTTTTTTAAGATTGATTAATTTGAAAGGCAGAACAGCAGAGAGGGAGAGAAAGAGAGAGACATCTTCCATCCACTAGTTCACTCCCCAAATGGCCACAACAGCTAGAACTGGGCCAGGCCAAAGCCAGGAGCCTGGAACTCCATCCTGGTCTCCCACGTGGGTGGCAGGGGCCCAGATACCTGGATCATCTTCTGCTGCTTTCCCAGGTGCGTTAGCAGGAAGCTGAATTGGAAGTGGAGCAGACATGACATGAACTGGCGCTCTGATGTGTGACGCTGGCATCGCGAGCAGCGTTTTAGCCTGCTACACCACAACACCTGCCCCTACACTGCAGCTAGAAGCAGAGCCGACCAGACTTGCCAGTGACTTGAATGAGCAGCATGGGAAAAGAGGAACTAAGGACGACCTTAATGTGTTTAGCTCGAGCAGTTGATTCCAACGCATGTTTGGGATGCCTGTTGGATACCCGAGTGGAGATGTTTGGTACACAGTTCTGTATGTGAGTTTAGAGTTCTGGGGAGAAGTCGGAACTGAGATATGAACTTGGGAGTCAAGGGTGGATCCATGGAACCTAAAACCTGTATCTCCCATTGTCTTAGAGACCTGGAAGGAGAAGATGAGGGGCCTGTGAACTGAATCCTAGGAAACAGGAACATTCAGAGGTCAGGACAGAGGACACTGAGGAAGCATGGCCAATAAGGTCGGAAGAGAACTGAGTGATGGGGGCAGATGGCTGGCCTGACAGTTCGGATGCCCGTGTTCTACCTTGGAGTACGTGAGTTTGATACCCGGCTCCAGCTTCAGATGCCGCCTTCCCGCCAGTGCAGACCCAGGGAGGCAGCAGTGATGACTCCGCCGGAACCGCTGTGTCGAGGCAGGCAGATCGTGAAAGAGGAAGGGAGGGTCCAGGTCAGTCACACTTTTCTGATGGAGAAGTAGTTACAGTTGTTTTTTCCCAAGGGTGTAGGCCAGGTGCATTTGTTTCTGTAGCTAACCAGGAAGAAGTGTATAGGACATCCCCAGCTGATGGGGATGGTTGACAGGAGGACTGCACTGTGCCAGAGGAGTGAGCCATGTGTTGTTGCTTTTATCCTAGAAAGAGATTTTGGGGGGGGGGGAGCCAGCACTGTGGCGCAGCGGGTTAACACCCTGGCCTGAAGCACCAGCATTCCATATGGGCGCCGGTTCTAGTCCCGGCTGTTCCACTTCCGATCCAGCTCTCTGCTGTGGCCTGGGAAGGCAGTGGAAGATGGCCCAAGTCTTTGGGTCCCTGCACCCATGTGGAAGACCCAGAAGAAGCTCCTGGCTTCAGATCGGCACAGCTCCGGCCGTTGCGGCCAGTTGGGGAGTGAACCATCAGATGGAAGACCTCTCTCTACCTCTCTACCTCTCCTCTCTGTGTAACTCTGACTCTCAAGTAAAAAATAAATAAATCTTTAAAAAAAAAAGAGAGATTTTGGAATTGCCCCACATACAAAATGTTAGGCATGATCAGGGTGGGACTAGAAATTGAAGAGAAAGCGCTGCACCCTACCGTCAAGGACAGGGGGGCTCTCGCCTGGAATCCGGCTCGCCCTGCGTTCTGCAGCATCTTGGGAAAGACAGAGCCCCGTTAGGGCCCCTGAGGTGGTCCTGGGGAGGAGAGTCCTCCAGTGTTGGCACAGAGCCTGGACTGCTTCACTGATGGGAAAATGCCCAGGAGGGCCAGGGATTTGGCACAGCAGTTGCGACCCTGCTGGGACATACACACCCTGTATCGAAGGGCTTGAGTTTGAATCCTGGCTGCACTTCCAGTTGAGACTTCCTGTTGGGGCTCAGCAGGTTAAGCCATCACCTGCAGTGCTGGCATCCCATATGGGCACCAGTCCGAGTCCCGGCTGCTCCACTTCCCATCCAGCTTCCTGCTAATGTGCCTGGGAAAGCAGCGGAGGATGGCCCAAGTGCTTGACCCCTGCACCCATGTGGGAGACCTGGATGAATTTGGGGAGTGAAGCAGTGGTTGGAAGATCTCACTCCCTTTCTCTTTCTATAACTCTGCCTTTCAAATAAATAAATAAATAATTATTTTTAAAAAACGCTGAGGATATCATGATGATGGTAGAAATTGCTAGCAATGGGGCTGGCGCTGTGGGCCAACCCTCCGCCTGTGGCACTGGCATCCCATAAGGGCGCTGGTTTGTGTCCTGGCCACTCCTCTTTTGATCCGGCTCTCTGCTATGGCCTGGGAAAGCAGTAGAAGGTGACCCAAGTGCCTGGAGGAGGCTTCTGGTTTGGATCAGCTCCGCTCTGGCCATTGCAGCCATTTTGGGGAGTGAACCAGCAGCAGGTGGAAGATCTTTCTCTCCATCTCTCCCTTCTCTGTCTGTAACTCTACCACCTCTCAAATAAAAAAAAAAAATCTAAAAAAAAAAAAAAAAAGAAAAAAGAAATTGCTAGCACTTAGGAGTGCGTGCTGTGTGCCAGGTGCTGTGTTTTATGAGTTATTTCCCATCAGTCTTCCCCTGTTCCCATGAGGTGGGAACTGTTATCATACCTGTTTTACAGATGAGGAAAAGGCACAGAGAAGTGGAGTAAGATGTCCAAGGACACACAGCTGGTAAGTGGTAGAGGCAGGACTTGAACCCAGGTTTTTGTGCCTGGGAAGCTTGTGTTCCTTCATATGGGCTATAACATAACCAAAGTCTGTAAATCCTGAAAGGTGTGGGTGGAGGACCCAGTCTTGGAATTTGTAATAAACGTGACTGAGAAAACTTGAGAGGAACAGTTTTGTTTTTTTTTTTTTTTTTTTTTTTTTTGACAGGCAGAGTGGACAGTGAGAGAGAGAGACAGAGAGAAAGGTCTTCCTTTGCCGTTGGTTCACCCTCCAATGGCCGCCGCGGTTGGCGCGCTGCGACCAGCGCACCACGCTGATCCGATGACAGGAGCCAGGTGCTTATCTTGGTCTCCCATGGGGTGCAGGGCCCAAGCACTTGGGCCATCCTCCACTGCACTCCCTGGCCACAGCAGAGAGCTGGCCTGCAAGAGGGGCAACCGGGACAGAATCCGGTGCCCCGACCGGGACTAGAACCCGGTGTGCCGGCGCCGCAAGGCGGAGGATTAGCCTAGTGAGCCACGGCGCCGGCCCGAGAGGAACAGTTTTTACACATGTGGGTGATAGTCACGTTGTTACCTTAATGGTTGTAAGGTGGGAAAAAAAGTTGATAGAGTCTAGTGAAGGGGGCTGGTGCCGTGGCTCACTTGGTTAATCCTCTGCCTGTGGCGCTGGCATCCCATATGGGCGCCAGGTTCTAGTCCCAGTTGCTCCTCTTCCATTCCAGCTCTCTGCTGTGCCCCAGGAAGGCAGTGGAGGATGGCCCAGGTCCTTGGGTCCTGCACCCGCATGGGAGACCAGAAGGAAGCGCCTGGCTCCTGGTTTCGGGTCGGTGCAGCGCCGGCCGTAGCGGCCATTTGGGGAGTGAACTAATGGAAGGAAGACCTTTCTCTCTGTCTCTCTCTCTCACTGTCTATAACTCTACCTGTCAAATAAATTAAAAAAAAAAAAAAGAGTCTAGTGAATTCCCAGATATTTGATGATTTCAGATAGAGTTAATATGAACTCCAGACAATTTAGGGTCTGCAACCCAGCAAAACTTTTGCTCACAAGAGAGTCTTAGTAATTACGCTCTGAGAAAGCATGAGTGAGTTCTGGACCAGGGGACTGACCCATCGTCACAGGATTTTTCAAACTTCTGGAGGTGATGAGATCAACGCAGGGAGTCTGTAGTAGTCAGCCCAGGGGCCCACAAGCTGTGGGGCTTAAGCAGCCGACACTGGGGCTGGCTCTGTGGGATGCCAGCTTCGCAGGTGGCAGTGTTACCACTACGCCGCAATGCCAGCCCCATGATGTGCATTCCAGGAGGCAGAAGCTGACAGCTCGAGTGCTGGGTCCCTGCCACCCACAGGAGACCTGGATGGAGCTCCACGCTCCTGGCTTTGGCCTGGCCCTGCTCTGGCTATTGCAGGCGTTTGGGAGGGTGACCCGTGGTTTGTTCTCTCTGTCTCTCTATCACTCGGCCTTTCAAATAAGTTAATAAACACTGTAAATTAGAAAAAAAATGGACACCATCATCATGAATGTTTTGGGAAGCTTTTCCTGTTATCCATCGTTCTGAGGTTTTGTTTTTTTTTTTTAAAGATTTTTTTTTTTTTATTTATTTGAAAGAGTTACAGAGAGAGGTAGAGACAGAGAGGTCTTCCATCCGCTGGTTCACTCCCCGGATGGCCGCAACGGCCGGAGCTGCACCCATCCGAAGCCAGGAGCTTCTTCCGGGTCTCCCACATGGGTGCAGGGGCCCAAGGACCTGGGCCATCTTCCACTGCTTTCCCGGGCCATAGCAGAGAGCTGGATCAGAAGAGGAGCAGCCAAGACTAGAACCGGCGCCCATATGGGATGCCGGTACTTCAGGCCAGGGTGTTAACCCGCTGTGCCACAACACTGGCCCCGCGTTCTGAGGTCTGAGGTTTTAATATAAGATGTGTTTCTTTTCTTTTTTTTTCTTTCTTTCCTTTTTTTTTTTTTTTTTTTTTTTTTTTGAGAGGCAGAGTGGACAGTGAGAGAGAGAGAGAGACAGAGAGAAAGGTCTTCCTTTGCCGTTGGTTCACCCTCCAATTGGTGCCGCGGCCGGCGTGCTGTGGCCGGTGCACCGCGCTGATCCGAAGGCAGGAGCCAGGTGCTTCTCCTGGTCTCCCATGGGGTACAGGGCCCAAGCACTTGGGCCATCCTCCACTGCACTCCTGGGCCACAGCAGAGAGCTGTCCTGGAAGAAGAGCAACCAGGACAGGATCGGTGTCCCTACCAGGACTAGAACCCGGTGTGCCGGCGCCACGAGGCAGAGGATTAGCCTGTTGAGCCATGGCGCCAGCAAGATGTGTTTCTAACTGTGTCACAGAGAAGCATGAAGGCTGGTGTCTTACCACATTGCTTGTGACCTTGTATCAGAGTCCACTTTGCCCGCTGGCTGGGCGGGAGCCAGACAGAGCTGGACTCGCACACATTGACTTGCTGTTGGCTGGCCGTGGAGTTGCTATCTTCCCTCTCTGTGCCCATGGAATCCCCCGGCTCCAGCTCCCACGCATCGGCAGCCAGCCTGGGTCAGCACTGTTTCAGTCTTGCTAAACCAATCCATTGGGTTCCCCAGGTGATGTGCTGGTGGTCCCCATCAAGCTGCACAGGTGTCCCTTCTGCCCTTACACTGCCAAGCAGAAGGGCATCCTCAAGCGGCACATCCGCTCGCACACGGGAGAGCGGCCCTACCCCTGCGAGACCTGCGGCAAGAGGTTCACCCGGCAGGAGCACCTGCGCAGCCACGCCCTGAGCGTAAGTGTCCACTGGCCACGGCCAAGGGTGGGGCGCTGTATTCTCTAATGAAGGGCAAAGCCAGCTTGGCTTTCTCTTCTTCATCCACTGGGGTATTTTCAGATGCTTTTGAACATAGGTTTCTGCTACTAAATGAAAGCTGGGCTGGCGTTGCTTAGAGAAAGTGAAATTTTGCACTAGTTTTTCTATAGGGAAAAGTCAAGAAAGTTTAGCTCCTGGCCAGGGATGGTTGTCATAAGGATGAAAACAGCAGGACTTGGATAGGGGGCGGTGGGTGTCTTCCCACCAATGTGACGCCCAAAGTAAGCCACGTTCTCTGTGTCCCACCCAGCAGCAGCACCAGGGGTGGAGGAGAGGTAACCGCAGTCACGGGGAGACTGGATAGCAGACAGAGAGAGCTCCAGCCCTAGGGGCTCTTCCCTCCATCTAGCCAGCTCCCAGGAGTCTGTCACATGGGGAGCTAGTGAGTCCCAGCAGCTAGAAAGCAGAGAAAGACCTTGCATTCATGATCGTCTTTGAGCGTGGCAATCAGTCTTTGGAAAATCCAAAATAAAAATAGTTTGAACTTCAAAGGATGCTCCCCAGAATGTGAAAACCCGCTGAATAGGAGAAAATATTTGAGAGCCATATATCTGATAAGGGTCTAGAATATATAAGACTTGGGGCAGGCACTGTGGTGTAGCAGGTTAAGTCACCACCTGTGATGCCAGTGGCCATATGGGTGCCTGTTCACATCTTGGCTGCTCCACTTCTGATTCAGTTCGTTGCTAATGTGCCTGGGAAAGCAGTGGAAGATGCTCCAAGTCCTTGGGCCCCTGCACCCAGTGAAGTTCCCAACCCTTCGCTTAGGCCTGGCCTTTCAAATAAATAAGATAAATAAATATTTGGAAAAGCAAACCAAACAGAGGCTCCGAATGACCCACAGAGCCCCTACTGGCTGGAGTTCCTGCAGAGTGTGCAGGTCAGGAATTAGCTGTTTGCCCAGCAGGAGTCCCTGAGGACACTGCCCTTAGGAGAAGCTGTCTGGGAGAGGAGACCAGCTTTCTAGTGCAGAGCTTTTCACACAAGTAAGCCAAGCCCTTAGCAGTAAAAAAGGGGTGAAGCCTTCGCTGGCTCCTCTGGGGGGTACACGTCCACTCCAGCAAATCTGCCTTCCTCATACTCAACCAACCCAAGGGAGGTGAAAAACCACGTCTGAAATCCAGCTCGGTTTGCTGAGCCCCCTTAACATGCCAAGCACTGGGGACACAATCATGAGTGAGACACCCTCCATCCCTGCCCTCTAGGACCTGGGAGTCTAGTACACCCACAAAAAGTATAGGTGAGAATACACATGGGAAAAATGCCTATTGCGAAAAAGCAGTTATTGAGTTTCAGAAGTTTTGCACCCAAATCTATATTTTAGTTCCATTTTCCAAACTTTTGGAAGGATACTGGTATTGGTTCAGAGCACCAAGGAAGACTTCTTTGGAAGGTGTTAGTGAGGGCTGAGGGGTCCGGGATGGAGAGGAGGGAACATTCCATATGTGGCCCTGGGACAGAAAGGATCTTGGTGAGATTGAGGCTGTGACAGAGAAGGCAAGGGAAGAGTGGCGAGAGATGAGGCTGGCGCGGGGCAGGGGGGGGGACGCTGAGGGGGCACCGGTCACCCGGGACCTCGCAGAGCCCGGCTCACAGCCTTTGTGACGTTGACCGTGCCAGCTGTGATTACAGGTGCACAGATCCAGCCGTCCGATCATCTGCAAGGGCTGCCGCCGAACCTTCACGAGCCACCTGTCCCCGGGGCTGCGGCGCTTCGGGCTCTGTGACAGCTGCACCTGCTTCGCAGACGCACGTGATGAGGACGACGATTTGATGCCCGTTAACCTCAGCCTCGTGGAAGCTTCCTCCGAGAGCCTGGAAAAGAGCGACACGGACAACGACTGGCCCATCTACGTGGAGTCGGGTGAGGAGAACGACCCCGCGGGAGATGACTCGCATGAGAAGCCACGGGTGCGGCCCGGCTTCCCAGACGGAGAGCCACTCACGTAGCGACAGATCAGCGGGGGAAAAGTCTTAGCGTTTGTTGTGGCCCGTCCTGTGGTTGAAAGCCACCATTTGTCCAACTTGGTGGCATCGAGAGAAACACGTTTTCCCTGTTGTTAGTTATGTTTGCATTGTTGATAGACTCCGTGGCAGAGGCTGGACCTTGTGAAGCATCACTTTCTTGTACGGGGCCCTCGGCTTCTGAGGGCTGGCCTGGCCCCTCCTTAATTCTGAGTGAATCATGACGGCTGGCCCCCAGGCCACGGGTTTCCTCCTGTGCACCCAAACTCTGCATGGGAAGACAGAAACTCTCTCACTCGCCTTTGCGCGGTCTCAATCCCTTCCGTTCCTTCTCAGAAAAGGTGGACAAGGATACAGCACGTTTCGGGTCGGCCTTCCCTCTGCCAAGCCCCCCCATTGAGTTCCGCAGTTTAATTCTCTGGCAGGGGAGTAAAGAGTGATCCACAGGAAGCAGGCAGGGCCGCCTGGCTCCCCCACCCTGAGAGGCGCTCTCTGCATCTAAAACCGCAGTTCTAAAGGCGCAGACAAGCGTGGCGTGGGCCAAAGGGCTCATTAGAGCACCCTGGCTTGGCCAGTTTTAAGTTAACGCTGGGAAGAGAGCCTGAGAGCAGGACGAGGCGGTTTCCCTGTCTAGTCTGCTCTCTGACGGTTCTGCACGCTTGCAGATAATCCGTCCTGTGAGCCTGCAACGGGACATTTGGGGAAAACGCTAAGTGTCCCCCTATTGTTTCCAGCCACTTCCAAAAGCCATTGCCCTGTATCCCGGAAGCGTGGCTGGCCCTGACATTGTTTTACTAAGTGCATGCCTAAAACTTTAATTGGAGGAAAAGTGCTAGACCGTATATTTGTAGATTATTCGCCTCTTAAAAGATTCCTTTGAGGGAAAGAGAAGGTTACTAAAACAGGTTTCTTAAAACTCGTCACTTTTCACCCACTTTGCAGTCTACGCAAGAGAGGCTGAATTCTGTGAGGGACCAAAGGACAGGAAATATGAGGGATTAAGGATGTAATGGAAGGCACTTTCATCATGTTGTGCAAGTCTGGTATTAAAGTGCCCAAGCAGGTTTTAAAAGAAAACTCCTTTCCCCCTTTCACTTTAGAAGAGCTGTGTTGCAAAAGGTCTTTAAGTCATTTTTCTTTCTCAGACAATACATAAATAAATAAATGCCGTTATAAATTGTCATGTAAATGTTAGTTGTTGAAGAGTTAGAAAAGGTTAATATCTCACTTCTCAACAGTAATCGGCATTCTAGAAGAGGGGATTATTTTCTAAGGATCTAGGACAAGGAAACTCAGAAATCAAGGACTAAGTGTGTAGACCCTCTCGTAATACTGTGGCGTCTACACGTGTGATCGTGGCCTTGTCTGCTGTAACAGGGCGTGCACTGCTCCGGGTGAGGTCATCTGGGGAGCCACATAGAACAAAGGCAGGCTACCGGTACACTCAGTAGGACCATATTCTGCAATAGATTGGCAATTTAAAAGCGCATCTTTTACTACAGGTAGTTGGTAAAGTATTGTTCTGGATCACTTGTTACACTTTAATCAGGGACCACGAATGCTTTTCTTACCTGAAATGAAAATATTAACAGTTGTTTTAACAGAGGGATCTTAGCAAAAGGCAAACATCCCTGGATGTGTAAAAGATTTACTTTGCGAGGAGTCTTGCTCCATAGTTGTTCTTGCTTTGTTTAAATTATTTCTGATGTTTGAATGTGACTCTTCTACCTCGCGGTTAACTTCTCTGCTGACTTCCTCCAGTTGCCCTAGGAGCCTCTTCAGTAACGCTGCGATCCATTCAAATCACCGGGTGAAAAATTTTACATTAGCAGTGCTGTGTAAGATGGCGACTCTCGCTGCAGGGCGATGTTGCCTGGGCCAGAAGACCTCTGGCAATGTCTGGAGAGGTACTCGGTTGTTACTGCTCAGGGCAGGGTGCTGCTGATACCTGGTTCGTGGAGGCCAAGGTCAGTGCGTAACATCCTACAGGGCCCGGGCAGCTCCCCCAGCACAGAATTTCCTAGTTCAAAATGTTGAAAGTATGGAGGTTGAGAAACTCTGCTGTAAGATAAAACGGGACTTTTTAAATAGAGTGAACTTCACTTTGTGTTCTGTAGCTGAGGACAGATGGTTCACAGCTTGCCCAAGGTCTGATCTCGGTTTGTGCTGTGAAAACTTGGGAACTCTATGATTCAGACACTGGTATTAGGCTCCGATCACTTTGTTAAATTTGTAAGTCACAGCATCACTGGGAAGAAAACAGAACATGAAGTTTAATATAAATGAGTCTCTTTCTTCCATAATGTCTCAGATGGTTGCCCTCCTGGTTGACTGATTAGTTTGTGTAACTTACGCAATATCAGCCATCATTGGTGGATTCTGCTCCTTTCAAAGGAGCTCACTTCCCGTGTCTGAACGACCGGATCATAAACTAGTCGCCTGCCAAAGTTACATTCACATTTTTGGTGGTCGGTATTTACAGTCACGACGTCTTCCAGGTTTCATGCATAGAATCAGGGATATTTTTATAAGTGAATTCACAATTGGGCCCAACACAGATTATAAGTGATTTAGTTTCTATTCCCGCATCTTTCTGGCGCAGTCGGTCCAAGTTCACAAAGGGATATTTTTGTCTCACAGTAGACAGGCTTCTTTCCCGTAATGGAATTCACAGGTGGCATTGTTGGGCAGTCGTTTCTTTGGGGGGATGGGAGCCCCTTTCTGCAGGGTCAGGAAGGCATGTAAATAAGACCCAGGACTGTAATAACCAAGAAGTGACACAGGGCATCAGAATTCCTGATCAGTTAGCAGAAAGATGCCACTCTGATGTAAATATTTTGCTGGCTACTGACTTTGCTGTCTGCACAGTGTTGTGAAGTTGAGTGTTCTGGTGGTTCAGAATACTGGCTTTTTGTTGCCCTTAATGGACGTTGTGATGAACCCCACAGGGAGGAAGACAACAGGTAGGGCTGCCTGTATCAGTTCTAAAAGCAGCAGGGAGATGCGAGTAGCCTTTTGTCAACTGAATTCACACGTTCACTTGGACCTATATGTCTTTCCTGTGTGTCCCTTGGGCGTTGAGAATAGAATGACTTCCATGAACTCTAGCTTGATGGGGTGGGAGTGGGCACAGAGGGCTGGGCTTGGTGTGAAGTTCCTGTTACACTGTTTTGAGCATTACCACCGCACTTCCTGTTGTTGGTGTCTTGTAGCTTGCTTAGTGCTTTTATGGGATCACACTCTTCTAACCTCAAAAGGAGGCACTCTGTTCGTTTGCCCAGGATGGACCATGATTTCCACTGATTTTTGGTTGCTGTCTGTGCCATGACTGTGTTGCTCAAACCCTTCGTTGTAACACCGGACAGTTGAATTCTTTTCTTCAGACGATGCTTCTCAAAGACAGGTGAAAAGATCTTTGAGGCAGGAATAGTTTGGCTGGTTTCCAACTTGCCTTACTTTTAAAGGGGTCTTTGTGTGACCAGATGATATGGAAGCTTCCCCACTGAAGGAGGGTATTTGGCAAGTGTGGAGCTTCCACGTGGATGATTCTGCTACAGCCAATATTTCATTCACAAGAATGGTCTTATGGTTTGGGGGAGCAATTTTTTTTATCTAGCATTTGGTTTTTGGACCTTCGTCAATAGTTAATTAGAAATCAGGAGGGGTCACAGTAGGGACCATGTGCTTGGATGAAGAAAGCTTGGGGATTTTGAGGGAAGGCATCAGTTTGAGATACCTGCCTTGATGACTGTAATGAGTACGGATTACCCAGCAGGAAGACAGTGAAGGATCTGATCAAGATGTTTTCTAGAAGCAGAAAAGAATGCCAGACAGTTTCACGCAAGTCCCGTGCAGCAGCATCTACCACTACCCGACACAGGCCGATAGTGCTGCAGTCCCCTGCAGGTCTCCTTAGGCTCACTGAGTGCTGGCAAGCATTCAGGCTCATAGGTGGCCACACCTGGCCTCACAGACATTGGAGAGGACACGGGATGGGAGGCACAGCTGGCCAGCAGGGCAGAAACAGAAGCAGAGCTGAGGGGCAAAGACACAGATCCACATCAGGCCGACATGGACGCTGCCCTCGCCGAAAAGCCTCTTGCCCCACAACAAGCAAGCGTCTCCTGTAACAACTGCATAGACATAGCTTCCAGGATCACCCAGAAGGACAGGCCTCCTCCAAGGGTCACTGTACTCAGGGAAGCCCAAAGCTGTGGCTTCCTATCTGGTATTTATTGTTCTGCCAGTGCACATGCAATTTACCGATTAGGGGTCATTTCTACCACATGGAATGTTGCCTAGCAACATAGTTGACACACGACTCTTTATTAGGTTGCCAGGGGAACAGAGCACAAAAGTTTACCAAAAGTCAAATTCTCACACAGAAGGGGAATAGGTTTTATTGATCCTTTACCAAACAGTATGCTAAGCGAGAACACAATAGATATTCCGCCTAATTGCCATAAATGTACCTGGAAGAATTTCCTACGAAAATGCTGCCAACACCACCTCGTTTTCCTTTCTTGAATAGTATTCATTCTTTGTGCTCAGCTGCTTGTGTTTTAGTACACCATTGGCCAATTTTGCTGAGTTATGTGTAAGAATTGGATAATCAGCCAAAATGGTGCCATCAGAATGTCACGTATCCTTTAGTGCTATGGCAAGCCTGGAACGTCATGCTCCAGGGACATTATCGAATGGGAATTTCTGAGGATTCCATCAGTCATCCTTTGATGGGAACCTGTGTCCACCCGGCAGCCAGCAAACACTGGGCTCTTGGTCACAGTGCCTTTTACTGCTATGACGTGTGGTGCTACCCTTGCCTGCTTCTGTTGCTCCTGGAAGATCACTAAGTATGGCTGGAGGGTTATTTACTCTACAGCTATCCAACCATTGTTTGTGGTGCTCTAATTATTAGGTGCCAGGCACTAGGGGTAGGTCAGTGAACCAGCAAAACCCCTGCCCTCCAAGAACTTGCAGTGTGCAATCAGAGACTGGTGGTTAAATAGTTACAACACAATGTGCTAAGTGTGACAGGAGGGCAAGAACACAGGGCGCTTGGCTGGGAGCGCTTGGCTGCAGCATCTAGCCTAGGCTTAGAGCCTCAGAGAAGGCTTTCTTGGCTAAGTTGGTATTTTCTGTGGTCCTAACCGTCCAGCAAACTTCTAGCTCCGGGACACTATTTATAAGCAGTTTGCTTAGTTTTTGAAACTTCCTGCCTTTTCCAGACATGGTGGGTGTAGACACTAACATTGTTAATTATTGTATTCAAGTATGTCAAAATATTGTGACTGTTTTAGCATATCCTAGTCTTTAGAAAAAATATATATGGTTTTATAATTTTAAATTTATATATCACAGATACAATTATTATTTGTCAATTAAAAATAAAATTAAAGCAGTGGCAATAACAACTTCCCATTATGTTGATCCAGTGCAATAAGATAGACAAGGTTTCGCTACTGTGAGAGATGGGCAGGAGCCCATTGCCCCTGGATTGGCTCTTGCCTGGCCATGCGGATGAGTTCATAACCTCAGAAATCAGGATAGATGGGAGACAGGGCCGTTCAGCCAGAGCACTTGGGAGCTAAAGGGGCCCAACTCCATTTTATAGGCAGATGAAGTGACTCGTCCCACGTTCCCCCGGTGCTGGTTAGTTTCAGAGAGCGGGTCCTGACAAGCCAGTGCTGATAACCAACAAGCACGTTTGGGCAGGCAGCAGAGACCCTCCGTAGATAGCCATGGTTTCCTTGGTTACCCATCAGCCCAAAATGCTGTCCGGGCCCCTGGTGATCAGTATGCCCTGTGGGGTCCTGGCCTGCCTTTCTGTAACGCTTGGATGGGGAGTAGAGACGAAGCGTGTTGAACACAGGTTGGGGTGGGGTCATTTAGTTTTTTGGTCCTTTGTAATATTCACACATATCTGAAGCACACACTCAACTTACTCCCAAATAAGGCAAATCAAAATTTTCTTCATCTACTTATTTGATATGTATCATGCATTTGGTTTTCCCACGTGTTCATTTGTAAAAACTTTCAAAAATAAGGCCGGCGCCGTGGCTCAGTAGGCTAATCCTCTGCCTTGCGGCGCCGGCACACCAGGTTCTAGTCCCGGTCAGGGCACCGATCCTGTCCCGGTTGCCCCTCTTCCAGGCCAGCTCTCTGCTATGGCCAGGGAGTGCAGTGGAGGATGGCCCAAGTGCTTGGGCCCTGCACCCCATGGGAGACCAGGAGAAGCCCCTGGCTCCTGCCATCGGAACAGTGCGCCAGCCGCAGCGCGCCTACCGCGGCGGCCATTGGAGGGTGAACCAATGGCAAAAAGGAAGACCTTTCTCTCTGTCTCCCTCTACTGTCTACTCTGCCTGTCAAAAATTAAAAAAAAAAAAAAACTTTCAAAAATATGAAATATATATTACCTTGAAATTATTTTTTCCAACCTCTCTACTGATTTTTAAATTGTAAATTGAGCATGATTCAGGGAATTTGATAAGGACAATTTTATTTGAAACCGCAGACCCTGTATTTTTAAGCCTGCCAGCCCATATAATATGCTAGGAATAAAATGTATTTTAGGGGGCAGTGCTGTGGCTTAGCGGTAAAGCCGCTGCCTGCAGTGCTGGCAGCCCATATGGGTGCTGGTTCAAGTCCCAGCTTCTCTTTCCTAGCCAGCTCTCTGCTGTGGCCTGGGAAAGCAGTGGAAAATGGCCCAAGTCCTTGGGACCCTGCACCTGCATGGGAGACCCAGAAGCTCCTGGCTCCTGGCTTTAGATCAGCCTAGTGGCCATCTGGGGAGTGAACCAGTGGATGGAAGACACCCCCCGCCCCCCGTCTCTCTCTGTCTCTGCCTCTCTGTAACTCTGCCTTTCAAATAAATAAATAAATCTTTTTTAAAAATGTATTTTAGGTATTTCTTGAGTCAGTGGATTTTAATAAATTGATTGCAGAAGCAAGTCTTATTTAAAAGTCTGAAATAATATACAACTTATTAGTAAAACAAATTAGCCACTTAATCTAAAAATACCTAAAAGCAGTGTTCCTGATTGTCAATGAAATACTTATCACATTTTGGATTAAAACTAATTTAAGGTTATCAAAGATGCAGATGTTCTTTAATTTGGTGAAATTGTCCTGGGGTAAACAGGAAATATTCTCAAGTTAAATTTTTGTATATGTATATAAAGTCAGAAAGAGACACCTTAGTGACAAGTATAGAACAGGAACAGCCACTGCCAAGTTCAAGGAAAAATCGTTTCTTTATTGCTCGTTCAGAAACAAATGCAACTTTCAGAACGTGAATCTGACCTGAATTAAATAGCTGCACATTTTAGAATGGCTGAGGTCGAAAAGGTTAAAAGTTTATTTAGAAAGGAAGAAATAGGGGATCGAGGATCGCTCTTCTCACGTGAATGAATTAATCTTCATGATTTAAGTTAACTTTTTCTCAGGGAAATTATTTTTCACAAAATCCTATTTTGAGGAATTTTATGGACAGATTTAATAAGGGGGGAAAATCTCACAACATAAAGAGAATTATTAAATAGAGATCTAAAGAGAAGCCTCCATCAAGTATCTTTTCCTGCCTTTGTCCTGTGGTGTTCAGAACAATAATTTTATTACATGAGACAATTTCTAGGCAAAGAACCCCAAGTCCTAGCATTTGAGATTCTGTGGAGGAAGACTGACCCCTGCTTGATGAACAGGCAATGCGGGATCAATATAAGATGTAAGGCAGGGGCCGGCGCCGCGGCTCACTAGGCTAATCCTCCGCCTTGCGGCGCCAGCACACCGGGTTCTAGCCCTGGTCGGGGCACCGATCCTGTCCCGGTTGCCCCTTTTCCAGGCCAGCTCTCTGCTGTGGCCCGGGAGTGCAGTGGAGGATGGCCCAAGTCCTTGGGCCCTGCACCCCATGGGAGACCAGGAGAAGCACCTGGCTCCTGCCTTCGGATCAGCGCGGTGCGCCGGCAGCAGCGCGCCTACCGCGGCGGCCATTGGAGGGTGAACCAGCGGCAAAAGGAAGACCTTTCTCTCTGTCTCTCTCACTGTCCACTCTGCCTGTCAAAAAAAAAAAAGATGTAAGGCAGGGCCAGGCACCCGGCACAGCAGTGAAGGTGCCATTGGGACGGCGCATCCCATACCGAAAGGCCTGTGTTGAGTCCCAGCTTCCTGCTGATGTGTGCCCCGGGAGGCAGCAGGTGTTGATGCTCAAATACTTGGCTCCCCGCCACCCGGATTCAATCCCAAGCTCCTGGCTCCAGCCTGGCCCAGCCCTGGCTGCTGTGGGCATTTGGAGAGAACTAACATCAGATAGATGATCTCTGTTTCTCTGCTTTTCAAATAAAATATAAAAATAAATAAATTGTAATACAAAATATAAGGCAGACGATCCTAAAACCACAGGGGCCACAGCCAGTCTAAGCACTGAGTTCATAGTCACACACTTTGCAACAACACTTAGAAGAAAAATAGAAACTGATTATCTTTGGCTGCCAAGTTTCCAAATGGATTGATTCATCTGACGAAGGCCCTTGTCAAAATGGCTATTTTAAAAAGAAGACAGGGACCCGCATTGTGGTGTAGTGGATTAAGCTGCCACCTGCGATGCTGGCATCCCATATCAGTGCTGGTTCAAATCCCAGCTGCTCCACTTCCAATGCAGCTCCCTTCTAATGCACCTGGGAAAGCAGCAGAGGATGGCCCAAGTGCTTGAGCCCCAGCATCCATGTGAAAGACCCCAAAGAAGCTCCTGGCTCCTGGCTTTTGCCTGGCCTAGCCCTAGCCATTATGGTTATTTGGGGAGTAAACCAGAAGATGGAATCTCTCTCTTTCTCTCATTCTCTCTCTGTAACTCTGACTTTCAAATAAATAAATCTTTATAAAAAAAAAAAAAAGAGAGTGAGAGAATCCAAAATTGGAAATAATCTTGACTGTTAGAACAATAGCAACCAATACCATTTTAAAAACAGTTACTAGTAAAACAGATTAGCAGAAAACTTTCTGCTTTTTGGAACTCAGTTGATCTTTATGTTCAAGGGTTGTGGGCCAGGTCTCTATATATGGTTCAATGTCATCTAGCTTGTGTGTTGTCTTGCTGTTTTCACTTCTTATATATAGAAGACTAAAACCAAGAAACAATAAAGTAATGAGTTAGTGCACATAATCTGTGTGATCTAAATCTGATTTCTGTTGTTCGGCAATTTATTTTTAATATAAACCTTTAAAATATATGTGCCTGGGGCCAGCGCCATGGCACACTAGGTTAATCCTTTGCCTGCGGCACCAGCGTCCCATATGGGCACCGGATTCTGTCCCGGTTGCTCCTCTTCCAGTCCAGCTCTCTGCTGTGGCCCAGGAGGGCAGTGGAGGATGGCATGGGAGACATGGGCGACCTGGAAGAAGCACATGGCTCCTGGCATCGGATCAACGCAGCGCACCAGCCATAGCAGCCACTTGGCTAGTGAACCAACTGAAGGAAGACCTTTCTCTCTGTCTCTCCCTCTCCCTCTGTCTGTAACTCTACCTGTCAAATAAATAAATAAAAATCTTTTTTAAAAAGTATGTGCCTATTTTCTGCTTTCAGAATTATTTCTACTTCGAGAGCAGGCATTTACCCTAGTGGTTAAGACATCTACATCGCACATCGGAGTGCCTGGGTTCAATTCCTGGCTCTGGCTCCTGAGCCCAGCGTCCTGCTAATGCAGACTATGGAAGGCAGCAGTGATGGCTCAAGTAATTGGGTGTCTGCCACACACATGGGACACCAGATTTGCATTCTCAGTTCCCAGCTTCAGCCCGGGCCTAGCCCTGGCTGCAATAGTGACCCAGAGTTCTTTGGCTCACTTGCAAATAGAAATGGACAAGGGGTCAGCATTCAACCCAGACAGCATTTATTGGGTTTTTATACTCCAGCACAAGGGAGACAGCTCCATGGAGAGGGGTTCCACTGACTGACTCTCCAGCTGGGGTCAACCAGGGGTTTTATCAGGTTGGGGAGACATAATTGTGCCCCCTTGGTCTCTGGCTTGTCTCCCTCTGCACACAGCACTTGGCAGGAGCAGTGGCAGGGGAGGTTAAGTCTGTCTGGAGGTTAAGTCCTGGCTGGTAAGCACTGGAAGCAGCCAGGATCCTTTTCTGGGTGTTTAGAATTAAGCAGCCAAGGTCAAGGGCTCAGGAAGGCATCCAGAGCACCTGCTGTGGTCAGGATGATTTGCTTTCAAGGTACAGACACACAGAGCTCAGAGTGTGGTCCCAAGACCAGCAGCATCCTGGGGAATTCTGATGCCAACTAAATTTGAGAACAGTTTTAAGAGGATTTGCTTCAAGAGAAAATCAGTAGATCGCCCGGATTTAGGAAGGACTGAGGCTTCCCTGGTCAGTCACGGCCCTTGTCTCGGCCACTCTCGGGCACCAGCTTTCCTCTGCCCATAAGCCCCAGTGTCTGTGGCCCTGACCTGGCCACTGCCCTGTCCTTCAGTTAATATTTCCAAAGGAAGACATCTGAGTATCTGCCTGGCAAAGGATGAATTCCTTCAGGTCACGTGGCCCGTCTGGGCCAGGCAGCTGGGGCCTCTGTGGGGAGGGGGATTAGTTGGAGGTTGGGGCTGGACAGTGTGTGGGGGAGCTCTGGAGAGAGCACAAAGAGTGACCTACATGTCTCCCATATTGAGCAAACAATGGCAGGTGGAAATTTAGGGTGAGTACATGTAATCCACCTCCAGGAGCCACAACGTTTAGTAGGGGAAACCGCAAATGGCCATTTTCCAACATTTTCCACTAAAGAAGGAGCAAAAGTCTATTATGTTGTGTTCCCCAAAGGAATTTGAAAAAAAGATGTCCAAACAAAAATTGTACATGAGTGGTCATAGCAGCTCTATTCACAATAGCGAAAGGTAGAAACACCCAAGGGTCCCTCAACTGATGAGCGGACAACATGCGTGTGCATTTGTACATACAATGGACTAGTGTTCAGCCATTGACGGGAATGAAGAGGGGCAGGCACGTGGTCCAGTGTTTGAGCCATATTGGAGTTTGAGTCCTGGCTCTACTGTGCATTCCAGCTTCCTGTTACTGTGTACCCCAGGGGCAGCAGGTCCCTGTCACCCATGCAGGACACCTCGATGGAGTTCCTGGCTCTGACCAGGCCCAGTCCGGAATGTCGCAGACATTTGGGGAATGAACCAGCAGTGGATGGGAACTCTCTCTCGAACACAAACGTACTCTTTTTCTTTTTTTTTTTTTTTTTTTTTAAGATTTACTTACTTATTTGAAAGACAGAGTTATAGAGAGGCAGGGGCAGAGGCAGAGAGAGAGAGGTCTTCCATCCACTGGTTCACTCCCCAGATAGCCATAATGGCTGGAGCCGCGCCAATCTGAAGCCAGGAGCCTGGAGCTTCTTCCAGGTCTCTCATGTGGGTGCAGGGGCCCAAAGACTTGGGCCATCTTCTACTGCTATCCCAGGCCATAGCAGAGAGCTGGATCAAAAGTTGAGCAGCCGGAACTTGAACCGGTGCTCATATGGGATGCCAGCACTACAGCCAGTGTTTTTACCTGCTATACCACAACACTGGCCTCACTCTGTCTTTCAAATAAAATATTAAAAAAAAAAAAAAAAAAAAAAGGATGAAGATCTGACGCATGCCACACAGTGGTAAGCAGTGAAAATATAGTTTCAAATGATAGAAACCAGTTAAAGGACCACATGCTGTTCAATTCCCTTTATATGAAATATCCACACAAGCAAGTCCATAGAGACAAAACCTGGGGACAAGGAACGAGGAATGGCTGCTAATGGCTACGGGTTTCTCCTCGGGTGGTGGGAACCTCATGCAAGCAGGTAGTGTGGGTTCTTGCCTAAAAGAGAAGAATTCTGAATACTGGCATACATACATGAGGCAGCAGGATAAGTTTTTAAGCTTTTTATGCAGTGAGAGAAATGCATAGGAGAGTGAGGGACCTATCTAAGAAAGAAAGGGAAATCTGGGCCGGCGCCGTGGCTCAACAGGCTAATCCTCCACCTTACAGCGCCGGCACACCAGGTTCTAGTCCCAGTTGGGGCACCGGATTCTATCCCGGTTGCCCCTCTTCCAGGCCAGCTCTCTGCTATGGCCCGGGAGTGCAGTGGAGGATGGCCCAAGTCCTTGGGCCCTGCACCCGCATGGGAGACCAGGAGAAGCACCTGGCTCCTGGCTTTGGATCAGCACAATGCACCGGCCGCAGTGGCCATTGGAGGGTGAACCAACGGCAAAGAGGAAGACCTTTCTCTCTGTCTCTCTCACTATCCACTCTGCCTGTCAAAATAAATAAATTAAAAAAAAAAAAAAAAGAAAGAAAGAAAGGGAAATCTGGATTCCTACTGAGCATAAAATCTGGATTCCTACCGAGCATTGGGAGCCAGCCTCATGGAGGAGCACGTAGGCCATAAAGCATGGAGTGGGTGGCCAGAAGACCACGTGCCCTGAAGGCACAGGGGCAGCAAGCGCCCAGCGCAAAAGGGACAGTAAAGGCCCCGTGCAAAAGGGAAATGGGCCCATCGTGTTCCAGGCTTTTAATCCTCTTCCAAAGGGGAGTGGTTAATTAACCTGATGGGCTGGTGGCCGCACAGGTGTGGCCAGGTAGGGGCAAGAGGTCACACAGGAGCTTGGTGAAGGCCTGGTCTTCCAGCTCACAAACCTGATCCATTTTATCCTGTATGCCTGCCTACAACAGTGAAAGCTGCACAACACTAGCAATGGACTTAAACCCTCTGCGCTGAATGTTAGCTGTGGTTAAGCCGCCGCCTGCGATGCTGGAATCCACTGTGGGCACCAGTTCAAATCCTGACTGCTCCACTTCCGACCCAGCTACCCTGTTTATGGCCTGGGAAAACTGGCTTCCACCTGGCCTAGGTGGCCATGTGGGGAGTGAACCAACAGATGGAAGATCTCTGTGTGTTTGTCTGCTTCAGGTGAATTCTTTTCTGAAAGAATATATATATATATATATATATACACACACACACACATACATATGTGTGTGTGTGTATGACGATGATTGAAAAAAATCCATTTAGCTTTTGTCACCGGAACCCCTTCAGGTCCCCGTGGCAGGAGGGCCAGGGCTTAGAAGCGGTCAGAGCGGCGTGGGGATGCGGCCCCGGGCGGCGGAGGCGAGCGGGCGCCTTTTGCACCCGGGGCGCAGCGCGGCGTGGGCTCTGAGGGGCTGGAGACGCCCACGGAGGCGGCGGCGGGCGCCAGGCGGACACCGGCTTTCCGGTTGCGCCTCCGGGCTTGGCGCCGGGCCACCACTGCCCGCCCGCCGCGCAGCGCCTGTTGCGCCCCCGGGAGGGGCTGCGGGGCAGTGGCCGTGCCGTCGCCGCCCCACGCGGTCCGGCGGGAGGGCGCGCGGAGCCTCGGGGCCGGTGCCGGGCGTGTGGAGCCGTGGGGCGCCGCGGGCTGCGCGGGCAGGCGGCACTTGGGCTTTGTCTGCGCGACCCTGTCTGGGTTCTGCTTACGCCTCTTGGGCAGGGCTGTCGCCCAGGTGGCGCAGGTTCTGCTCAGCGCATCGCACCTCGTGTGCACAATTTCAGCTTTTCAGTTTGTCTCATTTGATGATCCCCTTTATCCCTGAGAGGGTAAACACTGACAGAACAGTAGCAACCGATACCAGAAGTCTGACAGACTTCGCCACTGTGAAAATGTACCTGGCGCTTGGGGCAGGGGCTGACCTCACCTGGGACGCCAGGCCGGCTCCTAATTCCAGGCTCCTGATACTGGGCAGGCTGGGAGGCTGCAGGCTGAGTTCCTGGCTCTCAGCTTCACTTTGGTGCCAACCCTGGCTGTTGCCGACATTTGGGGAGTGAGCCAGCAGATGGAAGACTGATCTCGCTCTCTGCCTGTCAAGTAAACAATTTTTTAAAAGCACTTGGTGGGGGCTGGTGCTGTGGCGCAGCAGGTAAGGCCACTGCCTACAGTGCTGGCATCCCATATGGGCCCCAGTTCAAGTCCTGGCTGCTCCACTTCTGATCCAGCTCTCTGCTATGGCCTGAGAAAGCAGCAGAAGATGGCCCAAGTCCTTCAGCCCTTGCACCTGTGTGAGAGACCTGGAAGAAGCTCTTGGCCATTGTGGCCAGTTGGGAAGTGAACCAGCAGATGGAAGACTCCTCTCTCTCTCTCTGCCTCTCCTTCCCTCTCTGTGTAACTCTGACTTTCAAATAAATAAATAAATCTTTAAAAAACAAAAAACGCACTTGGTAGGGAAGTACTCAAACTACACAAAATATTGTTTCTCATCAAATTTTTCAAATTTTATTCAATTTTTAAAAATATACGGACTCTTGGTTTCTTTTTTTTTTTTTTTTTTTAATTTTTGACAGGCAGAGTGGACAGTGAGAGAGAGAGAGACAGAGAGAAAGGTCTTCCTTTGCCGTTGGTTCCACCCTCCAATGGCCACCGCAGCTGGCGCTCTGCTGATGGCGCACTGTGCTGATCCGAAACCAGGAGCCAGGTGCTCCTCCTGGTCTCCCATGCGGGTGCAGGGCCCAAGCACTTGGGCCATCCTCCACTGCACTCCTGGGCCACAGCAGAGAGCTGGCCTGGAAGGGGGGCAACCGGGACAGAATTCGGTGCCCCAACCGGGACTAGAACCCGGTGTGCCGGCGCCGCAAGGCGGAGGATTAGCCTATTGAGCCATGGCGCCGGCCAGGACTCTTGGTTTCTATATGATACTCGGTTTTCCTGGTGATGCTTTATTTTTTTGGGTTTTAAAGTGTTACTGTCATTTTTTAAAAAAGATTTATTTATTTATTTGAAAGGGTTACGAGAGAGAGAGTGAAAGACAAAAAAAAGAGAAAGATCTCCCATCTACTGTTTCATTCTGCAAAAGGCCACATTAGCCAGGGCTGGGTGAGGCTGAAGCCAGGAGCCAGAACATTCATCCTGGTCACCCATGTGAGTGGCAGGGGCCCAAATCCTCCTCTGTTTTTTGCCAGGCCATTAGCAGGGAGCTGGACTGGAAGTGGAGCAGCCAGGACTTCAACCACCGGCCATATGGGATGCGGGTGCCACAGGTGGTGGTGGCTTTACCCACTGTGCCACAACACCAGCCTCGCTGTTTACTTCAATGCTCAGATTGTCCTAGACTGGGTGCGTTGTGGCCCGTTCAGGCCAGATTCTGTATCTGGTTGACATGTTCTGACTTGCTGGAGCGAGATGTCCCAGGCTCATTGTGTTCCTTTTCCCTGTGTTATCCCTGGAATCTGATACTCCTCCCAAGAGCCCTTCTAATTGGTTGAGAGCAGTTACTTAGAAACCAAGATTTGGGAGTTAGGTGTGCCGATTACTTTTGAAGTGTTAATGATTTCAGACCCTCTCAGTGGACGTTTCTATGATTAGAGGGAGATATAGAGAAACATAAGTGGTTTAGATAGACTCCAATTCAAGTCTAACACTCTAAGATTTGTTTTCCTTTCCTACCCCTCTTTGATTTTTGGTAGATTCAAGAGTACTTCAAAGAGTCATTGGAGGCCGGCGCCACAGCTCACTGGGCTAATCCTCCTCCTGCGGCCCGGCACACCGGGTTCTAGTCCCAGTCGGGGCGCCGGGTTCTATCCTGGTTGCCCCTCTTCCAGGCCAGCTCTCTGCTATGGCCCGGGAGGGCAGTGGAGGATGGCCCAAGTCCTTGGGCCCTGCACCCGCATGGGAGACCAGGAGAAGCACCTGGCTCCTGGCTTCGGATCAGTGTGGTGCGCCAGCCGCAGTGGCCACTGGAGGGTGAACCAACGGAAAAGGAAGACCTTTCTCTCTGTCTCTCTCTCACTGTCCACTCTGCCTGTCCAGAAAAAAAAAAAAAAAAAAGGAATGAAGTGATAAGTTTATTATAATTTTGGAATCTGGGCCGGTGTTTTGGTGTAACAAGCTAAGGCAGCACTTACAACACCAGCATCCCATATGAATGCCGGTTCAAGTCCTGGCTGCTCCACTTCCAATCCAGCTCCCTGCTAATGTGCTTGGCAAAGCAATGGAAGATGGCCCAAGTCCTTGGGGCCCCTGCACTCAGGTGGGAGACCCAGATGAAGCAACTGGTTCCCTGTTTCTGTCTGACCAAGCTCTGGCCATTATGACCATCTGGAGAGAGAACCAGCAGATGGGAGATCTCTCTCTCTCTCTCTCTAACTCTGTCTTTCAAATAAATACAATAAATCTTTTTAAAAAATTTTGGAATCCATACATACCCATATGTGGATAAGGTGAAACTTACCCCATTTATTCTTTTTTTAAACAGTATTTATTTAGGGGCTGGCACTGTGGCTTAGCAGGTAAAGTCATCACCTGCAGTGCCAACATCCCATATGGGTGCCAAATCCCAGCTGCTCCACTTCCAGTCCAGCTCTCTGCTATGGCTTGGGAAAGCAGGAAGTATCAATAGGAAGTAGCCACAGAGAAATCAGCGCCTCTTCTCCCTATCTATATACTCAGTCAGGATTGATTGGACAAAGACATAAGCCTCATCCATTCTTTTTTTTTTTTTTTTTTTTACAGGCAGAGTGGACAGTGAGAGAGAGAGACAGAGAGAAAGGTCTTCCTTTGCCGTTGGTTTACCCTCCAATGGCCACCGCGGCTGGTGCGCTGCGGCCGGCACACCGCGCTGATCCAAAGGCAGGAGCCAGGTGTTTCTCCTGGTCTCCCATGGGGTGCAGGGCCCAAGCACCTGGGCCATCCTCCACTGCACTCCCGGGCCATAGCAGAGAGCTGGCCTGGAAGAGGAGCAACGGGGACAGAATCTGGCGCCCCGACCGGGACTAGAACCCGTTGTGCCGGCGCCGCTAGGCGGAGGATTAGCCTATTGAGCCGCAGCGCCAGCTCATCCATTCTTGCTCATTGCCCAAAAGATAGATAAACATTGGAATGTATTCCTTGCCCTTGAATCTCAATTGAGTCTCACACCCTATTGCCTTCATACCCCACCCACCAGGGCCACCTGAAAGACCAGTTGCTCCAACACTTGAAAGACCAGTTCTAGGAATTCCCCTCCACCTGCTACCCCTACCCCCAACCCCAGCCCTAGCCCTCCTAAAATATAAAAAGGCCCAGCCCCTGGGGTCAAGGCCTTTGCCACATGTTCCATCAATGTGCATGCCAGCCTTTGGTCACCCACCTCTACGAATTTTTTTTCTCTTTTTTTTTTTTTTTTTTTTTAAATTTTTGACAGGCAGAGTGGACAGTAGAGGGAGACAGAGAGAAAGGTCTTCCTTTTGCCATTGGTTCACCCTCCAATGGCCGCCAGGGTAGGCGCGCTGTGGCCGGGGCACCGCGCTGTTCCGATGGCAGGAGCCAGGTGCTTCTCCTGGTCTCCCATGGGGTGCAGGACCCAAGCACTTGAGCCATCCTCCACTGCACTCCCTGGCCACAGCAGAGAGCTGGCCTGGAAGAGGGGCAGCCGGGACAGAACCGGCGCCCTGACCGGGACTAGAACCCAGTGTGCTGGCGCCGCAAGGCGGAGGATTAGCCTGTTAAGCCACGGCGCCGGCTCGAATTTTTTTTCTCTAAATAAATTCTGTCTGATTGTATGTTAATACACTGCCTCCGTTCTATTTTGCTCCTCTTTTCCTAGCAAATACAATGGTGTACCCTGTTCTGTTCATTCAGTTTGCAAGGATAGGTAAATGACAGTGCACAAGCTAAACCTGGCCCATCGCTTGCACCCCTGTGAACTAAAATAGTTTTTAAACTTTAAATGATTGAAACAAAAGTAAAAGAACGAGTCTCTTGTGGCATGAAAACTATGTGACATTCCAAATGTTACGCGTCCATAGTCATTAAGTTCTACTGGGACAGGGTCAGGTCTTCATTTATATGCTACCGTCTGGGGCTGCTTTTTGCTGCAACAGCTCAGTGGTTGTAAGGACCAGCTGTAGTGTTCACGAAGCCTGAAATATTACTTTGCCTTTCACAGGAAAGTTGGCCAATGCTTGCAGTAAGGTGTCTGAATCACCTTATTAAACTGGCTGGTGAGTCTGTTTCAAATTTTTGTGGGAGTGACAAGACAACACTACTCAGCACATTTCAAGTGCTCAATAGAGGCCACTGAGTGATGATTTTTTCCCAACCAATACAAGAATGGAAGGGAAGAGGAAAAGGAAGCGGGATGATGGTTTTTTATTATCATTGAAATTCTTATTTATTTATTTTCATTTTATTTGGAAGGTAGAGTAGACAGAGGTGCAGAGAGATTTTCCATCTTCTGGTTCTCTTCCCCCAAAAGCCTGCAACAGGAGCCGATGCTGTGGCACAGCAGGTTAAAGCCATGGCCCGCAGTGCTGGCATCTCATAGGGGTGCTGGTTTGCATCCTGGCTGCTCTGCTTCCGTTCTAGCTCCCTGCTAATGTGCCTGGGATAGCAGCAGAGGACAGCCCAAATCTTGGGCCCCTGCACCCACATGGGAGACCTGGAAGAAGCTCCTGGCTCCTGGCTTCGGCCTGGCCTAGCTCCAGCTGTTGCTGCCATCTGGGGGAACGAACCAGCAGGTAGAAGATCTCTCTCTCTTTCTCTCTCTCTCAACACTGTCTTTCAAATAAATAACTAAATTTAAAAAAAAAAAAAAAACCTGCAACAGCTGTGCTGGGCCAGGTGAAGTTGGAATCTGGGAACTCCCACGAGGGTAGCAGGAACCTAACTACTGGCACCGTCGCTGCCGCCTCCCAGGAAGTGCATTAGTGATGTAGGCAGGCAGATAGGATAAAATTGATTAGGTTTGTGAGCTAGACGACCACGCCTTCACCATGCCCCCTGTGTCATCTCATGTCCCTACCTGACCACACCTGTATGCCCACCTGCCAATCAGACTAATTAACCACTCCCCTTTGGAAGTGGATAAAAGGCCTGGAACACGGCGGGCCCGGCCCCTTTGCCTTTTGCCCTTATTCTCCCTCGATGCCCTGGATCTCCTTGTGCCCACGCCTTTGGGCCGCCTGCACGCTCTGCCTTCACTTCGCTGCCTGTGATGAGCTGCTAGTTGCTGCTCATAACCAAAGGCTCGCTGCACGTGGCTCCTGGCCTGGTCTCTGCGTGGTTCAGCCCCAACCTTTCTCCTTTAGATAGAGCTGTCACTCTCCCTGTCTCTCTCTCTCTCTCACTGTCTAACTCTGCCTGTCAAAAAAAAATATGTCTTTCTTCAGCCTTTCATAGTTAAAACAATAGTTTTTTTTTTTTTTTTTGAGATTTACTCACTTATTTGAAAGGCGGAGTTACAGAGAGGCAGAGAGAGAGAGAACAATACCCTCTCACTAAGGACTTATAAAGAACTGAAAATAAGTGTAAACAATAAGAAACCCTGGAGAGTGGAGGGATAACAAAGTGAAGTCACAGTTGAAGGAAATTTTAAAAATGAAGCACCATTGGGGCCGGTGCCATGGCGCACTAGGTTAATCCTCCGCCTGTGGCGCCCGCATCCCATTTGGGTGCTGGTTCTAGTCCCAGTTGCTCCTCTTCCAGGCCAGCTCTCTGCTGTGGACCGGGAGTGCAGTGGAGGATGGCCCAAGTGCTTGGGCCCTGCACCCGCATGGGAGACCGGGAGGAAGCACCTGGCTCCTGGCTTCGGATTGGTGTAGCTCCAGGTGTAGCGGCCACCTGGGGGGTGAACCAATGGACAGAAGACCTTTCTCTCTGTCTCTCCCTCTCACTGTCTGTAACTCTACTTCTCAAATAAATAAATAAATAAAATACAAAAAACAAAAACAAAAAACAAAAACCAACAACGAAGGCACAGGGCCAGCATTGTGGTGGAAAGAGTTAAGTCATTACTTGTGATTCCAGCATCCCATAGGTCCTGACTACTCCACTGCTGATCCAATTCCCTGCCCCAGGGAAATCAGCGGAAGTGCTTGGGCTCCTGCATGCTCGTGGGAAACCCAGAAGAACCTCCTGGCTTCCGGCTTTGCTGTGGCCCCAGCGCTGGCTATTACAGCCATTTGGGGAGTGAACCAGCAGATGGAAGAGCACTCTCTTGCTCTCTCACTCTGTAACTATGACTTCCAAATAAAATAATAAATCTTAAAAAATAAAAATGAAAATACTTCAAAATGTTTGTGGAAATGCATATTATGAGAAAACTATGCATTGATTTAAAAATTTTTTGCACCAAAATAAACTTTAAATTTTTAAAGAATTATTTATTGGGGCCAGCACCATGGCGCAGTAGGTTAATCCTCTGCCTGTGGCACCAGCATCCCATATGGACGCTGGTTCCACTTCCAATCCAGCTCTCTGCTATGGAAAAGCAGCAGAAGATGGCCCAAAAGTCCTTGGGCCCCTGCACCCATGTGGGAGACCGGGAAGAAGCACCTGGCTCCTGGCTTTGGATTGGCACAGCTCAGGCCATTGCGGCCATTTGGAGAATGAACCAACTAACCAAGTGAAGGAAGACCTCTCTCTCTCTCTCTGCCTTTCACTGTAACTCTACCTCTCAAATAAACAATCTTTTAAAAAATGTTATTTATTTATTTGAAAGGCAGAGAGAGAGAGAGAGAGAGAGAGAGAGAGATCTTTCATCCAGTCCCTAAATGGCTGCAACAGCTGGAGGTGAGCCAGGCTGAAGCCAGGAGCTAGGAGCTTCCTCTGGGTCTCCCATGTGGGTGAAGGGGCCTAAGCACTTGGGCCATCTGCTGCTGCTTTCCCAGGCACATTAGCAGGGAGCTGGATAGGAAGTAGAGCAGCCAGGACTCGAACTGGTGCCTATATGGGATGCCGGTGCTGCAGGTGGCAGCTTTACTCACTATGCCACAGTGCCAGCCCCTAAACTTATTTCTTAAGTCTATTTTTTCTCAAATTTTTGAAGTATACTCAAATAGTTCTGAGTTTTCTGGCAATCAAAATTGTGAGCAAAAAGTTTGCTAAATGTAATGGTGCCCATTCTATCATCATAGACAAGGTGTGTATTTGTCAGGAGAAAGGAAATTTTTCTGGCACTAAACTCTAATAGGAATTTATTACACAGTTTCCTCTAGAAGGGCTATTGCAAAATATAATTGGCAAGTTCTTTATTAGTAGTTTTATAGAATTCACAAGGGATGTTTCTAATACAGACCATCAATAAAATATCAGTACCTGTATATAACTCTCATGCATAAATGCATATTGTCTAAGCATATAGCTTTTAGGTAGTTTAACTTGATTCAAGGATAGACCTTGTAAAATCCAGAGGAATGATGGTTGCACATTACTTTAACATTCTTTTTTGAGCAATCACATAAGCCAGGCTTTTGGCAAGGCTTTGTCAGCCACCAGCTAATTTAAAAATATGTTTTACAATGAATATTTAGATTGCAGGACTCCTGTGATAGTGATTAAAGGTAGACCATTATATGCTTAACAATATTTGTTTGTTTGTTTGTTTGAAAGGCAGAGTGAGAGAAAGAGAGGGAGAGAGAGAAGTCATCCATCCTCCGGTTCATTCTCCAAACACCTGCAATAGCCGGGAGCTGGGAATTCAATCTGAGTCTCCCACGTGCGTCGCAGGGAGCCAGCTACATGAGCCAGGCCTTTTGCCTCTTATGGTGCCCATTAGCAGGAAACTGAATTGGAAGTGGAGCAGCCAGGACTTCAGCTGACGTGGGTAGGAGCTGAGGTTCGACAGCACCATTCTCCTGCTGCTGTGGCAGCATGGCCCGCAGCAGGAGGGCTCCAGCTGGCCGAAGCAGCAGCGTTGGCTGGCCGGTGCATGACGGCCCCAGGTGACCTGCTCTGTAGCATGGCCCACAGCAAGACCGCTGCAGCCGGCCAGTGAAGAAGCCCTGGAAAGCCCGCACAGCAGCCACAGCCAGCCTCCCCCACAACAGCCCAGCCTGCACCATCCAAACCCCCTTTCTGTGGACCACTCAAACCCCCCTGTCCATGCACCAACCTCACCTCCCTTTCCATGCATTGGCCAAACCCACCTTCCACACACAGCCAACACACCTTTCCTTGTAGTGGAAACTCCAAGTTCTACAATGTTGCAAACCAGCACCAGGTGGAACTATCCAATATGACAGGTTGTATCTCCACCATGACCTTTAGGTCATTATAATGTGATCAGAATAAAATCATCATGACTGGCACTCTCACTGCCATCATGTACCTGATGCCATGACACTTCTGAGATTTCCATAAAAGGGCAAGAAATGGACAGCACTCGAGGCCTATCCCAAACTCCTCCCCCTTTGAATATTCAATTAAGCCCCCAACGCAGACACTACCCCCATACCTCCAGACAGCAAGATAGGACGGGTGGGACATTGTTTGGATTTTTTTTTTTTTTGCTTTTTATTCTCTCTTTCTCTCTGATCTGTATGCACTTAGTTCTTGAGGACGTACTTTTCCTTTGCTTTGCTTTAAATAAATCCTGCTTTCCTGGATTTACTTTTTTTCCCCTGGATTTCCTGGATTTATTTTTAGGCTTCCACCTCGAATTCTTTTATGTGTGGAGGGGAGTCTGGAATAAGCACAGCCAGGGGCCCTATTGCCCACAGTACAATCAGGCACTCCAATGCGGAATGCTGACATCCTAAGTAATGTCTCAACCGCTTGCATCAAGTGCCCCTCCCCCTTAAGTGCTTTGGGACACAAGAAAACAAGATGACATTCCCTTAGATTGTCTCATCCTGGGATGGAGCTAAGACTGAAGGCAAGGCTAAAAGCTTTCTTTCAAAATATAGTGTTGTTGGGGAGGGCGTTTGGCCCAGCCATAAGAATAATAAGTTCTAGTGTTCTGCAGCACAGTAGGGTGACTATAGTTTATGACAAGCTACTACATATTTTATGAAGAATTAGGAAAATCTGAAGGCTCCAAATAGTAAGAAATGACAAATGTATAGGAGATGGAAGTGCTAATTACCCCAATTTTATCATTGGGTTCATGTATTGAATTAAGACACTATGCCCCTATGAATATATATAATTATCATATGACAACTGAAAAGTAAAAAATGAGGAGCCATTGTTGTGGCACAGCAGGTCAAGCTGCCCCATGCAATGCCAACATCCCATATTGCATGCCACTTCAAGTCCCAGCTCCTCTGCCTCTGATCCAGCTCACTGCTCATGCACGTGAGAAGGCAGTGGATGATGGCCACCTACGTAGGAGACCTGGATGGAGTTCCTGGCTCCTGGCTTTGGCCTGGCCCAGATTGAAGAGTGAACCAGAAAATAAGTAAATAAATTGATGTCTTAAAATCTTTTTTTTTTTTTTTTTTTGGACAGGCAGAGTAGACAGTGAGAGAGACAGAGAGAAAGGTCATGGCCCGGGAGTGCAGTGGAGAATGGCCCAAGTCCTTGGGCCCTGCACCTGCATGGGAGACCAGGAGAAGTGCCTGGCTCCTGGCTTCGGATCAGCACGATGCACAGGCCGCGGTGGCCATTGGAGGGTGAACCAACAGCAAAAAGGAAGACCTTTCTCTTTGTCTCTCTCTCACTATCCACTCTGCCTGTCAAAAAAAAAAAAAAAGAGAAAGGTCTTCCTTTCTGTTGGTTCACCCCCCAATGGCCACTGTGGCTGGCGCACTGCGCTGATCCGAAGGCAGGAGCCAGGTGCTTCTCCTGGTCTCCCATGCAGGTGCAGGGGTCCAAGCACTTGGGCCATCCTCCACTGCACTCCTGGGCCACAGCAGAGAGCTGGACAGGAAGAGGAGCAACCGGGACAGAATCCGGCACCCCTACCGGGACTAGAACCCAGGGTGCCAGCACCGCAGGCGGAGGATTAGCCTATTGAGCCGCGGCACCGGCCAAATTGATGTCTTTTTAAAAATGAATAATATAAAAATAAAAAGTATAATCTTGGAACTCAGTCAACTACTAGGTATAGAATGAATACAGACATTATGTAAACAGTGTACCAGACTATTTTATTAATAGGTGATGAAAACATACATCAAGTTCCTAATTTCAGAGTTTATTTTCTTGCTAGAGGAAAAAATTAAAAGAATTACCTTGCAGTGATGAGTTGTCCATAATCCTGAGGCATTTATCCAATGCAATGTACAATGAATAACTTCCCTCCCTCCCCAAATTAAGACTCTTTCAATAGTAAAAATGGTCATAATCTTGGAAACTCATCAGAAACAAACAATTCAACTTAAAAAAAGATTTTTAAAAATATTTTATTTCTTTTTTAAAAGATTTATTTATTTATTTGAAAGTCCGAGTTACACAGAGAGAGGAGAGGCAGAGAGAGAAAGAGAGGTCTTCCATCCACATGTTCACTCCCCAGATGACCGCAATGGCCGGAGCTGAGCTGATCTGAAGCCAGGAGCTTCTTCCTGGTCTCCCATGCGAGTACAGGGGCCCAAAGACTTGGGCCATCTTCTACTGCTTCCCCAGGCCATAGCAGAGAGCTAGATCGAAAGTGGAGCAGCCATATGGGATGCCGGTGCTTCAGGCCAGGGCTTTAACCTGCTGCGCCACAGCGCCAGCCCCAAAAATATTTTATTTCTTTGAAAGGAACAGTTACAGAGAGAGAGGGAGAGACAGATTTTCCATTCTCTGGTTCACTACCCAAGTGTCCATAACAACAAGTGCTGAGCCAAAGCTGAAGCCAGGAGCCAAGAGTTTCATCCGGGTCTCTGATGTGAGTGACAAGGGCCTAACCACTTGGGCCATCCTCTGCTGCTTTCCTAGGTGCATCAGTAGGGAGCTGGATTGGAAGTGGAGCAGCTGAGACTCAAAGCAGCACCCATATTGAAGGTTCATGTTGCAGGCAACACATACAGAGGGGTCTGGCACAATGGCATAGTGGGCTAAGCCTCTGCTTGGGCACCGGCATCCCATGTGGGCACCAGTTCGTGTCCTGGTTGCCCCTCTTCCAATCCAGCTCTCTGCTATGGTGTGGGAAAGCAGAAGATGACCCAAGTACTTGGGCCCCTGCACCTGCATGGGAAACCCAGCAAAAGCTCCTGGCTCTTGACTTCGGATCGGCCCAGCTCTGGCCATTGTGGCCATTTAGGGAGTGGATCAGCAGATGGAAGACCTTTCTCTCTGTCTCCCCTCTCTGTCTGCAATTCTACCTCTCAAATAAATAAGTAAAATCTTTTAAAAAATGCATACAGATGACAAATAAGCATATGGAAAGAGGCTCTACAGCGTTGGTCACCAGGGACGTGCCGATGGAAGCCCAACAAAGTGAAAGCACCCTGCCCCTCTGAGAAAGGCTAAGAAAGAAAATACATCAAAGCACCAGCAAGGCTATGGAGATAGGGCTTCCCAAGGTGCTGGTAGGAATGGAAATGGCACAGTCGCTTTGGAAAACTGTCAGCTTTTTATAAATTTAAATGCACACAGTGTTTGACCCAAACATCCCATGCCTCAGTGTTTATCCAAGACAATGAAAACTTGTGTTCACACAGAAATCCATATATGAATGTTTATAGCAGTTGTTTTGCATAATTTCCCCAAACTGGAAACAATCTAAATGTTCTTCAAGTGGTGAGTGGATAAGCAAGTGGGACATTCAACTAATGGATTATTATTCTGCCATAAGAAAAAGGAAAGAGGCCGGCGCCGCGGCTCACTAGGCTAATCCTCCGCCTTGTGGCGCCGGCACAACGGGTTCTATTCCCAGTCGGGGCACCGATCCTGTCCCAGTTGCCCCTCTTCCAGGCCAGCTCTCTGCTGTGGCCAGGGAGTGCAGTGGAGGATGGCCCAAGTGCTTGGGCCCTGCACCAGCATGGGAGACCAGGAAAAGCACTTGGCTCCTGCCATCGGATCAGCGTGGTGCGCCGGCCGCAGCGCGCCTACCGTGGCAGCCATTGGAGGGTGAACCAACAGCAAAGGAAGACCTTTCTCTCTGTCTCTCTCACTGTCCACTCTGCCTGTCAAAAAAAAAAGAAAAAAGAAAAAGGAAAGAATTGTTACATGCAGAAACATGGGTTGATCTTTTTTTTTAAAAAAAGATTTATTTATTTAAAGTTAGGGTGAGAGAGAGAGAGAGAGAAAGAGAGAGAAAGAGAGATCTTGCATTTGCTGGTTCATTCTTCAGATGGCTGGGACATTTAGGGCTGGGCCAAGCCAAAGCTAGAAGCCTGGAACTCCATCAGGTTCTCCCATGTGGGTGCAGGAGCCCAAGGACCTGGCCCATCCTCTACTGCTTTCCCAGGTGTATCAGCAGAGAACTGGATTGGAAGTGGAGCAGCCGGGACTCAAACCAGCACCCACATAGGCAGCGGCTTTCCCTGCTGTACTACAGCACCAGCCCAGAAATGGGTTAATCTTAAATGCATTATGTTAGGTGAGAGACATTAGATTCAGGAACAACCTACTAGGAGCTAGTGTTATGGCACAATAGGTTAAGCCACCACTTGTAATACCAGCACCCCATATTAGTGCATTTGTTTGAATTCTAGCTGCTCTGCTTTCTATCCAGCTTCCTGCTAATGCACCTGGGAAGGCAGAAGAAGATGGCCCAAGAGCCTGAGTCCCTGTCACCCATGCGGACAATCAGGATGGAGCTCCTGGATCCTGGCTGCATCCTGGCCCAGATCTGGTTGTTGCAGCCGTAGATGAAGCATTCTCTCACTCTCTCTCTCTCAATCTCTCTTTCTCTGCCCCATTGCTCTGCCTTCCAAATAAATAAATCTTTTTTTTTTTTTTTTGACAGGCAGAGTGGACAGTGAGAGAGAGACAGAGAGAAAGGTCTTCCTTTTGCCATTGGTTCACCCTCCAATGGCCGCCGCGGCTGGCGCACTGCGGCCGGCGCACCACGCTGATCTGATGGCAGGAGCCAAGTGCTTATCCTGGTCTCCCATGGGGTGCAGGGCCCAAGGACTTGGGCCATCCTCCACTGCACTCCCTGGCCACAGCAGAGAGCTGGCCTGGAAGAGGGGCAACCGGGACAGGATCGGTGCCCCGACTGGGACTAGAACCCGGTGTGCCGGCGCCGCAAGGCGGAGGATTAGCCTAGTGAGCCGCGGTGCCGGCCAAATAAATAAATCTTAAAAAACAAAACAAAACAAAACAAAAACCTGACTACTAGTAGTTAAAGTGGCAAATTTTGTGTTCTGTATAGTCTATCAGAACTTAAACAAATGAGACTACATATCTAGGATTCTGTTTGTATGTCATTTTCGCAAAAGCAAAGCTGGAGGATAGAGAACAGACACTGTTCCGGTCCTGACGTTGTGGGCATAGCTAGTCTGATAGCTTCTTCTTCTTTTTTTTTTTTTGACAGGCAGAGTGGACAGTGAGAGAGAGAGACAGAGAGAAAGGTCTTCCTTTGCTGTTGGTTCACCCTCCAATGGCCGCCACGGTCGGCGCACTGTGGCTGGCGCACCGCGCTGATCTGAAGCCAGGAGCCAGGTGCTTCTCCAGGTCTCCCATGCTGGTGCAGGGCCCAAGCACTTGGGCCATCCTCCACTGCACTCCTGGGCCACAGCAGAGAGCTGGCCTGGAAGAGGGGCAACCGGGACAGAATCCGGCGCCCCGACTGGGACTAGAACCCGGGGTGCCGGCGCTACAGGTGGAGGGTTAGCCTATTGAGCCGCGGCGCCGGCCTCTTTCTCTTTTAAGACTTTACTTATTTAAGGGCAGAGTGACGAAGAGACATCCCATCTGCTGGTTTAGTTCTCAAATGCCCACAACAGCCAGAGCTGGGCTAGCCTGAAGCAAGGAGCCAGGAACTCCAGCGGGGTCTCCCATGTGGGTGGCAGAGGCCCGTGTACTTGGGCCATCACTGCTGCCTCCCAGGTGCATCAGCAGGAAAGTGGATCAGAAACAGAGTAGACAGGATTCAAATCACAAACTCCAATCTGAGATGCAGGTATCCCAAGCAGTGGCTTAACCTTCTGTGCCACAATGCTCACCTCAATTAATCTGTCTCTTGATTCTGGTACTGGTATTATAACTTAATACCTTTGCCGGAATCCATAGGCTTATACACCAAAAAAAGCAAATTGGTATTATATCTAAATTAGGAGAAAAATGAAATTTCCAGTGGCCACATTTTAAAAGATTAAACAATGTTAATAGTAAAGTTAACATTATGATCACAATATTATTTTACTTAGTGTATTTTGAAAATCGTTGCTTCGGGGCAGGCATTAGACACAGCAGTTAAGATGCTGCTTGGGATGCCTGCATTCTATATCAGAGTGCCCGGGTTCGAGTCCCAGCTCTGCTCTTTAGTCCAACTTTCTGCTTTCTGCACATCCCAGAAGGCAGTGGGTGATGACTCAGGTATCTGGGTTCCTGTCACCCTCATGGGAGACTCAGATTGAGTTCCAGCTTCCTGGCATCAGCCCAGCCTAGTGGCTGTTGCAGATATTTGGAGAATAAACCAGAAGATGGAATACCTCTCTTTCAAAATAAATAACTATTTAAAACTATCATTTCAGGGGCTGGCGTTGTGGTGTAGCTGGTTAAGCAGCCGCCTGTGGCGGCCGGCATCCCACATGGGCACCTGTTCAAGTCCTGGCCACTCTGCTTCCAATTCAACTCCCTGCTGATGTGCCTGGGAAGGCAGCAGCAGATGATCCAAGTGCTTGGACCCCTTACACTTGTGTGGGAGACTGGGATGAAGCTCTGGATCCTGGCTTTGGCCTTGCTTATCCCTGGCCATTGTGGCCATTTGGGGAGTGAAAAAGTGGATGGAAGATCTCTCTCTCTGTAACTCTGATTTTTGAATAAATAACTAATCAATCTTTTAAAAATTACCATATCAACATGTAATCAACATAATAAACTATGAATGAGAGGCTTGACATTCTGTTTTCTGTAGGAGGGTTGAGAATTTTGGCGTGGTTCACACTTCCTGGACCTCTTTGTTTGCAGTGGTCATGTGTCCAGCGTTCAGGAACCACAGGTGTTTGGATCATGATCTGAAAGAAGAGCAAATATCAGTGTTTCCAGCATGGAACAGGCATCAAATAAATGGAGTATTTCCACCAATCAGAATATAACTAATTAAAATTATCATTCTTTAAAAAACACAACGTAGAGCAATCGTAATGAAAAGTTATCAAAGTCTTAATTCAAGGGAGTCCGATTCTTGCCAATGTGTCCACGCTGGCCTCCCCCTCCCTTGCATCTCCTGGAACCCTCCCTGGAAATGCCTTCCCTTTCATGTTGCTTTCGCCCTCATTTCCCTCTGCTCTTATCGCTTCCCCACTCCACACTCCCATGTGCCCTTCTCTGCCCTGGTGCAAGCTCACTCTTTCATTGCCAGGCCACAGGTTCCTTTTCCCCAAATCCCCACTCCTGGAGGGCAGGGACATTGCTTTTGTCATTGCAGGGTGGATCACAACACTGATCTTTCCTCAGTATTGACTGAGTACTTCTAGGTGCTAGGGACACCCAGGTGCACCAGATTCAGCCCTGCCCCCAAATGTCTTCACTGGGGAGGATGACTTGAACTGAAGCGGCCCTTTAATGCAGGTGGCCAAGAGGCAGAACACGGAGCACCTAGAAGGGACCTGGGGCCGGTGCCGCGGCTCAATAGGCTAATCCTCCACCTGTGGCGCCGGCACACCGGGTTCTAGTCCCGGTCGGGGCACCGGATTCTGTCCTGGTTGCCCCTTTTCCAGCCCAGCTCTCTGCTATGGCCTGGGAGTGCAGTGGAGGATGGCCCAAGTGCTTGGGCTCTGTACCCGCATGGGAGACCAGGAGAAGCACCTGGCTCCTGCCTTCAGATCAGCGCAATGCACCGGCCACGGTGCGCTGGCCACGGCGGCCATTGGAAGGTGAACCAACAGCAAAGAAGACCTTTCTCTCTCTCTCTCTCTCTCTCTCTCTCACTGTCCACTCTGCCTGTCAAGAAAAAAAAAAAAAAAAAAGAAGGGACCCGGGCCCAATGCTGGGGAAGCCATCTTCCCCTGCCAGCGTCTGAGGTGTGACTTTTTTTGGTCATTGCAGAAGTCAGCACCGAGAGTCTCTATGTGTGTACTCCGCTTCAATTAGCCAGTGGGAGCCCGGGTCTCCCACAAGAGTGGCAGGGGCCCAAGTTCTTGGGCCATCTTCTGCAACTTTTCCAGGCATATTACCAGGGAGCTTGACTGGCTGGGAAGTAGAGAAGCTGAGACGTGAACCAGCGCTGATATTGGATGCCTATGTTGCAAGTGGTGGCTTAACTTGCTGTGCTACAAAGCTGGCCCTGAAAGGGGGTATCTAAAGAGGGGAGCGAGGGACCATAGCAGTGGTTGGCAACAGTACTGACTTTTTTCCTAAAAAAAGGCTTCTTCAAGGAGCAGGCGTTTAGTGCAGTGGCCAGGCTACTCCTTGGGACACCTGCAACCCATATCAAAGTACCTGGCTTCAAATCCCAACTCTGCTCTTATTTCAGCTTCCTATTAATGCACATCCTGATAGGCAACAGACGACAGCTCAAGTACCTGGGACCCTGCCACCCAAGAGGGAGACCTAGATGAAGTTTCTAGCTGTTAAAAGCATTTGGGGGAGTGACCAGTGCATGGGAGATCTTTTTCTCTTTGCCTTTCAAAAATTTTTTGAAACAATATCACAAAACATCCACTTCCTTGGGGCAGGCAGACATTTGACCAAGTGATTAGGACATCCATTAAGCAACCTGTGTTCTACGTCTCAGTGCTTAGATTCCATATACATATACAATATGGATTCCTGATGTCTTAGATTGGAGCTGGCGCTGTGGCGTAGCAGGTAAAGCCACCACCAGCAATGTCAGCATCCCATATGGGTAGCAGTTTGAGTCCTGGTTGCTCCAGTTTTGATCCAGCTCTATGCTAATGGCCTGGGAAAGCAGCGGAAGCTGGCCCAGGTCCCTGAGCCCCTGCCACTGACGTGGGAGACCTGGCTCCTGGCTGAGGCCAGGCCAAACCCTGGTCATTGCAGCCATTTGGGGAGTGAACTAGTGGATGGAAGATGGCTCTCTGTGTCTCTCCTTCTCTCTCTTTGTAACTCTGCCTTTCAAATAAATAAATAAATAAATAAACCTTAAAAAAATAAAAGAATGAGATCACCACAATGAGACATTACCATACACCCACCAGAATTGCTAAAATATATAAAACTGACAACCCCAAATGTTGGCAAGGATATGTAGTCATTAGAAATCACACACAATGTTTTGAAAATGTAAAATGCTACAGCCATTTTGGAGAAAAAGTGTAGAAGCTTCCCATAAAACAAAACACACACACACACACACAGTGACATACACAGCTACCCTATAAATCAATAATGCCACGCCTAGGCATTTACTGAGGAGAAATAAAACATGTGCATAAAAACATTCAAGAATGGACGTGGCAGCTCTACTCATCATCACCAATGCCTGGAAACAGATCAGGTGTCCATCCATAGAACAGATACATACACTCTTGGATTTCCATACAACAGAATAATATGTGCATAAAGTATGGACTGCTGCTATGTGCAATAACAGGATGAATCTCACCTCAAAAAGTTATGTGGACGGTCTCGTGCTGTGGTGTAGTGGGTAAAAAAACTGCCAGCTGTGACACCAGCATCCGATATGGGTGCCAGTTCAAGTCGAGGTTGCTCCACTTATGTTCCAGCTCCTTGCTAATGGCCCAGGAAAAGTAGTGGAAGATGGTCCAAGTGCTTGGGACCCTGCCACCCATGTGGGAGACCCAGAAGAAGCTCCTGACATCAGCCTGGGCCAGCCCTGGGGACCATTTGAGGAATGAACCAGCGGTATGCTACCATGGATATAAAGCAACAAAACAAACAGTCTCACTTATATGATTAAGCTAATAGGAATACACATTAAACTGTTAACCAGGGAACCTCTGGAAAAGAAAGTAGAATGAGGTTAATGTCTTTGCCTAGGTTCCTAGCAAGAAGAGCCTAACCCCAAGCTGCAGATAAGTGTCACCTGCTAATTAATACTTTTTGCAATAGTGCAATCTCAGCAAAGCAGGAGTGAAGAGTTTAAAGGAGGAACATCATAAAAACACAGATGCAAGGCCGGTGCCGCGGCTCAATAGGCTAATCCTCCGCCTAGCGGCGCCGACACACCGGGTTCTAGTCCCGGTTGGGGCACCGATCCTGTCCCGGTTGCCCCCTTCCAGGCCAGCTCTCTGCTGTGGCCAGGGAGTGCAGTGGAGGATGGCCCAGGTGCTTGGGCCCTGCACCCAATGGGAGACCAGGAGAAGCACATGGCTCCTGCCATCGGCTCAGCGCGGTGCGCTGGCCGCAGTGCGCCGGCCGCGGCAGCCATTGGAGGGTGAACCAACGGCAAAAGGAAGACCTTTCTCTCTATCTCTCTCTCTCACTGCCCACTCTGCCTGTCAAAAAAAAAAAAAAAAACAAAAAACCCACAGATGCAGGGGTGGGCATGGCCTAGTGGTTCAGACACTGGATCCCTCATCTGAGTGCCTGGGTTCAAGTCTCAGTTCTGTCCCTGAGACTTGGGGCAGTGGTGATGGCCTGAGTAGTCAGATCCCTCCCACCCAAAGAGGACTCCTAGATTTTGCATTCCTGGCTCCTGGCTTTGACACTGATCCAACAACCTCAGCTGTTCCTGGCATTTGGACAGTGAATCAGTGGACAGGAGAGGAGTACACGCATTCCCTCTCAATTGAATAATAACTTTAGGGGCCGGAGCTGTGGTGTAGTGTGTAAAGCTGAAGCCCGCAGTGCCAGCATCCCATATGGGTGCTGGTACGAGTCCTGACTGCTCTACTTCCGATTCAGCTCTCTGCTATGGCCTGGGAAAGCAGTTGTGGTCATTTGGGAAGTGAACCAGCAGATGGAAGACCTCTCTCTCTCTCTCTCTCCCTTTCTCTAACTCTGCCTTTTAAGTAAAATAAATAAATATTTTAAAATAATAAAAATTAAAAAAATAAATACATGGATGCATTACTGAACTGGTAACCACTTCATAACAAAATAAGTGATTGCTTGGTCTAATGGGATGTCATCTGATGTCTTCCTCTACTGCCCCCAGTGGAGAGAAAGGGAGGGTTTATCTCCTAGTTCCTATATCTCACTAGACAAAGGATACCCAAAATGCATCAGCTCCTCAACGTTTCTGGTGCCAGCCTGGCCAGCCAGTCCACAAGCATGGGTTCCCGGAGGTCTTGCCAAGTATCCCGCTTCAATATGAAAACCACTGTTGCATCAACACAGTATGGCCTGTGCCCGTCAGAGCTCAGCATACCCCTCCTGCAGTCCTCAGGATTGCTTTTCTTTCTTTCTTTCTTTTAAACCATTTTTAAAAGATTTATTTATTTATTTACTTTTTAAAAAGGATTTCTATTGATTTATTTATTTGAAAGTCAGAGTTACACAGAGACAGAAGGAGAGGCAGAGAGGGAGAGGTCTTCCATCTGCTGGTTCACTCCCCCATTGGCCACAACATATCGAGCTGCGCTGATCCAAAGCCAGGAGCCAGGAGCTTCTTCTGGGTCTCCCATGTGATGAAGGGTCCCAAGGACCTGGGCCATCTTCTACTGCTTCACCAGGCCATAGCAGAGAGCTGGATCAGAAGTGCTGCAGCAGGGACTCGAACCAGCATCCACATGGTGGCAGCTTTACCTGCTACCCACAGCACTGGCCCCAGGGGTGCATTTCTTAGACAAAAACCCCGGGGATACTTCAACAGCTATGAGGGAAGATCACTGAGCAAATCTAAGGAAGTGTAGAATTCCAGCTTAGCAGAATTGACCATATTAAATGAGGACTTTCACTTCTAACCATCTGCACTTCTTTTTTAACATTTTATTTCAGAATAAGGGTAGCTTTAAATTAAAAATTTTTTAAAAGATTTATTTATTTGAAAGTCAGAGTTACACAGAGAGAGGAGAGGCAGAGAGAGAGAGAGAGAGAGAGAGAGAGAGAGGCGTCTTCCATCCGCTGGTTCACTCCCCAGTTGGCTGCAACTGCAGGAGCTGTGCCAATCAGAAGCCAGGAGCCAGGAGCTTCTTCCGGGTCTCCCACGCAGATGCAGGGGCCCAAGGACTTGAGCCATCCTCCACTGCTTTCCCAGGCCATAGCAGAGAGCTGGATCAGAAAGTGGAGCAGCCAGAACTAGACCTGGCGCCCATGTGGGATGCATGTCAGAGGGGCTGAGTTTGTGTCTGGCTCCACTCCCAATTCTAGCTTGTGAGGACCCTGAGAGGCAGCAAGTGGTGGCTCAAGTGGTTGGATCCCTGTTACCCATGTGGGAGACGTGGGTTGAGTCCCAGGTTTCTGGCTTCAGCTGGCCATGCCCCTGCTGTTGTAAGAACTTGGGGAGTGAACCAGCAGATGGAAGGTCTTTACTCTACCTCTCAAATAAATTAATATTTTTAAAAAACCATTTAAGACATTCATTTAGAGAGCATAGATAATGGATATTAGGGTGCAATTGGATAGGAGGAATAATTTCTATTATACATTATAATGATATATATAGGAGGAATAAGTTATACAGTAGAATTAATATACTTATTAAACAGAAGCTATCCCTCCTACCCAATGGCACTGCTGTATCCATTAACCATTCTGAGAGTCAGGCACTCCAAGCAGTGTCTTATCTGCTATGCCAAATGCCTGCCCCAACACTTATCTTTTAATTTCATTATTCACAAATTTTTGAAGTATCCATCCTCTAAATTTTTTATACACCTTTACAATTTTTTATTTATTCATTTGCGAAGCAGAGAAGCAGAGAGCTTGGAGCTCTCTCACAGGGGTTCACTCCCCATATGCCTACAATGGCCAAGGCTGGGCTGGGCCAGGCCAAAGCTGGTAACCAGGAACTCAATCCAGGTCTCCCACATGGGAGGCCGGAACACAACCGTTAGAGCTGTAATTGCTGCCTCCCAGGGTACAAGGCCTAAAATCACAAACCCTGACCAGGAATGGCTACCACCTGCTGTAAACAGCCAAGCTCTTAGATCAAAGGGACAAACTGACCTTGGGAATCTGTGTGACCATCAACTGAGCCCATTATCCTTCCTAAGTTCCCCCAACCCCCATTCAGCCTTTAAAAATGTGCTTGCTAACTAACAAGATGGGAAAAGCACTTTTAAGACTGAAGATACCTTCTTTCTCCCCAGGATTGCTAGCCTCTTGAATAAAACTATTTCCTTCCATCAACTCTTGTTTTTGGTGAATTGGCCATTCAGCATCTATTAGTACAGGCCTAATATTTTCTGTCATCGCTAATGCAGATCCTGGGAGGCAGCAGGTGCTGGTTTAAGTATTTGGGTCCTTGCCACTTAAGTGGGAGACCTGGATTAGTTTCCAAACTCCTGGCTTCAACCTGGCCTATCCAGGATTTGGGGAGTGAACCTGTGGATGGGAGATCTTCTCTGCTTTTCAAATAAATAACTTAAAGAGAAGGAGGGGGAGAGGGAGAGGGAGAGAAAACATCAGAATTCAAGAGAGATGGAAAATGACAGCTTGAGGGGCCGGCGCTGTGGCGTAGCAGGCAAAGCTGCCGTCTGCAGTGCTGACATCCCATAAGGGCGCCGGTTTGAGCCCCGGCTGCTCCACTTATGACCCAGCTCTCTGCTATGGCCTGGGAAAGCAGTAGAAGATGGCCCAAGTCCTTAGGCCCCTGCCCCTAACGTGAGAGACCCGGAGGAAGCTCCTGGCTCCTGGCTTCGGATCAACATAGCTCCAGCCATTGCAGCCATCTAAGGAGTGAACCAGTGGATGGAAGACCTCTCCCTCTCTGCCTCTCCTCTAACTGTGTAATTCTGCCTTTCAAATAAATAAATAAATCTTTAAAAAAAAAAAAAGAAAGAAAGAAAATGACAGCTTGAGCGTAAGTCTGGCTTTATCTTCTCTGATTCCCTGCTGGGACAGCTAAGCCACAGCAACTGAGACTGTTGGAACCTGGAGGGATGTCAGGCCCATCTGAGACCCCGAATTCTCAGAAAGAAGGTGTAGACCAAAGTATTTGCAGAAGGGAGTGCAGCTGAGGGAGAGCTCACAGGGTGCAGTATCTGAAACCTGTACTTCCTTTCAGGAGTCAGCTGGGGCCCAGACACTGATGCCTGCACGCAGCTCTGGGAGAGGTTTGCTATTGCCCAGGTGCAGCAGCTGGGAGGAAGCTGCCACGCTGGGCTGAGCTCAACTTTTCCTGCTGGCCCCCCTCAAAGAGAAGGGACGTCTGGACATATCTCAGTGGAGAGGTCCCAGCTTGCCAACTGTATTAGTCACTTTCCTCTTACTGCAATGAAATAACCTGAGATAAGTTACTTAAGAAAAAATAAAAATAAAAAAGAGGTTTATTTAGCTCACAGTTTTGGAGGCTGAAAATCCTAATGGCAGGATGCAGGCTCGAGCAAAAGCCCCCCTGGAGAATGGTGGAGTACATGTGTAGGAAGAATCACTCCACAAGACAGAAAACAGAGGGGGTGGGTAGGCCCCACCCAGGCCTGCAGAACAACCCTCAGAACTACTCTCGGAGGGCGCACCCCCAGTGACCTAAACACCTCCATGAGGCCAAATTTCCTAAAGTTTCCATCACTGGGGACGACGCTGTGGAGAAGCGGGTAAAGCTGCCGCCTGCAGTGCTGGCATGCCAGATGGGCACCGGTTTGAGTCCTGGCTGCTCCACTCCGATTCATCTCCCTGCAAATGCACCTGGGAAAGCAGTGGAAGACGGCCCAAGTCCTTGGGCCCCTGCACCCACATGGGAGACCCGGAAGAAGCTCTTGGCTCTTGGCTGTGGACTGGCCCAGCTGGCAGTTGCAGCCATCTGAGGAGTGTGAACCTCTGTAAGTGCTCTCCCTCTGCCTCTGTCTCAAATTCTGCCTTTCAAATAAATTGATTAATTAAAAAAAGTTTCCATCACCTCCCAACAGCACCACCCTGAGGACAAAGCCTCACCAAAACTTGTCCTATATACCAAGAATAGAATAGTACTTAAGACAGGGGACAGCATGGTGGCAGTCTGTGATGCTGTAACACCAGCTACTCTACTTCCAAACCAGCTCCCTGCTAGGTAAGCAACAGAAGACGGCCCAAGTGCTTGGACCCCTGCCACCCATGTGGGAGACCCAGATGAAGCTCCTGGCTCCTGGCTTTGGCCTGGCTCGGTCCTGGCCATTGAGGCCATTTGTGGAGTGAACTAGCAGATGGAAGATCTCTCTGTGTGTCTCATTTCAACTGGGGAAGATGGATTACAACAAAGATACATCACACAATTTTCAGGTTGAGATAAGGTTCTATTAATAGGATGCAGACTTACTGGGTAGGAGAGTGTTCCTTTGGTAAGGTAATTAGGGAAGGATTCTGTGAGGTGGTGGTATTGGAACCATATGGGATGCCAGCATGCAGGTGACAGTTTAACCCATTGTGCCACAATCCTGGAGCCTGAAATAAAAAAAAATTTTTTTAAAAGCAATACGTGTGGGCCTAGGACCCAGTAATGAAGATGCCATCTGAGATGCCCACATCCCATTACAGGGTGCCTGGGTTTGAATCTCAGCACCAATCCTGATTCCAGGGTCCAGCTAATGTGCACCTTGGGAGGCAGTAATGATGGTTCAGGTAATTAGATTCCTGCCACTCATGTGGGAGACCCAGATAAAGTTCTGGGCTCCAGGCTTTGCCCTGGCTCAGCTCTGGCTGTTGTGGGCATTCAGGGAATGAACTAGAAGATGGAAGATATCTCCTTCTCTCTTTCTTTCTCTTTCTCTGCCTTTCAAAAAAGAAAAGAAAAGAAATAGAAAAGTTTGAAAACAGAAAAATTAGCAAAGATTATATCAGGCTATATGAAAGAGAATTCAAAAGACTACAATCTTAATATGTAATAAAATAGGATTTAAGGGGTTGGCGCTGTGGCACAGCGGGTTAATGCCCTGGCCTGAAGCACCGGCATCCCATATGGGTGCCAGTTCAAGACCTGGCTGCTCCACTTCTCATCCAGCTCTTTGCTATGGCCTGGGAAAGCAGTAGAAGATGGCCCAAGTTCTTGGACCCCTGCACCCATGTGGAAGACCCGGAGGAAGCTCCTGGCTCCTGGCTTCAGATCGGCACAATTGGGGAGTGAACCAGTGGATGGAAGACCTCTCTCTGCCTCTTCTTCTCTCTCTGTGTAACTCTTTCAAATAAATAAATAAATCTTATAAAAAAAACAAACAAACCTACATTTCCCAGGGTTCCCTGAAGCTATTGTTCCCACAGATGCTCCTGCAGGAGACTGGAAAGGTAGATGAGAAATGTGGCACAGCACCTAGGCTCCTGGGTGGATCGGCCCCTTTGCAAGCATAGTCTGAAAGTACTTGGTTCTTCTGGGGAGCTCCTCTGGGAGACTTCAAGGTCTATTCCTAATCTCACAGTATCAGGAGATGGCAGCATGGAGGGGGGTCTACAATGATAGCCACGTGGTGTGGCTGGATACTTTCTCCCCAATGCTGTTCCCTGAATTTTTAGCATTAAACATGATTGCCTGGCCCATGTGGAGATTCATAAACCACTGAACTGTCTGATAATGCCCTTTCTGCTTAAACCGCCTCCGTGGGTTCGATTCTCCACAAGTAAATATCTATACCTGAGGGAACTTCAAGAAGTTCAGGGGAAAATGGAATTTAAAAATAAATTTAGGGGCAGGCATTTAGCTTACTAGTTAAGATGCCAGTTGGGATCTCCTTATCCCACATCAGAGAGCCGGGGTTGGAATCCCGGCTTCGCTCTCAATTCCAACTTCCTGCTGATGCTCAACCTGGGGTGTAGTGGCTCCTGGCTCAAGTAGCTGGGTTCCTGCCACCCACATGGGAGCTCTGGACTGAGTTCCCAGCTCCAGCTTCAGCCTGGCCCAGTCCCAGCTGTTGCAGGCATTGGGAGAGTCGACAAGTAGATGGGAGCCCTCTCTGTTTCTTGTTGCTACTCAAACAAATAAATAATTTAAAAGTTTATTTGGGTTTAAAAAATTTTGAAATCCGTGCATGATTTTTTCATAGTAGACATTTCCATGAACTTTTTAAAGAGTCCTCATTTATCTATATATTATATTAGTCTTATTATTTTAAAAGTTTAAGTGTATTTATTCAAGAGGCAGAGAGAATGAGAGAGAGAGCGAGCGAGCACTCTCATCCTCTGTTCCTATCCCCAATGTTCTCAGCAGCTGGAGCTGAGCTGGGTGAAACTAGGAACCTAGAACTCAATCCAGGTCTCTCACATGGGTGGCAGGGACTTTTCCACTTGAGCCAGCGACCTGGTGCCCTCAGGGTGCAGGAGACTGGAACCGGTCGTAAAGCGAGAACTCAAAACCAGGCACTCTGGAGATGTGCGTGTCCCAAGAAGCATCCTAACTACTACCCCAAATGCCTATCCCCGGATAGAACATTGCACGAGGGCCACAAGCTCAGCACCATGCAGAATGAAGTTCGTGAGGGCTCACCCCGGGTTCCGTGAGCGCTCCACAGAACTGAGCTACCAAGCCAGTCCTGCACCACCTACCTCCAGATCGTTACATGCAATAATAGCAAGCTTCCATTGTTTAAGCCATGGTTACTTGGGGTTTTCTATCACTCACAGTCAACTCATTATTCAAGTGAATCAATCATTAATACATCATTCTCTCAATTCACAATATTTTCAACTTTCTTCTCTGTCCATTAAGCAGCTGTTCATACGTCATTGATTGATTTAAAATTCCATATCAAGGGTCAGTGCTGTGGCACAGTGGATTAAGCTGCCACTTGAAGTACCAGCATCCCATATGGGCACTGGTTCAAGTCCTGGCTGCTCCATTTCCAACCCAGCTCCCTGCTAATGCATCTGGGAAAGCAGCGACGATAGCCCAAGTGCTTGGGCCCCTGCACCCATGTGGGAGACCCTGAAGAACCTTGTGGTTCCTGGCTTTGGATCAGCTCAGCCCAGGCTATTGCAGCCATTTGGTACCAGCAGGTGGAAGCTCTGTCTCTCTGTTTCTGCCTCTCCCTCTCTGTAACTCTGCCTTTCAAATAAATAAATAAATCTTATTTTTAAAATTCCATATCATTCAGTCTCTGACCCTTCTAACTCATAGCTTTTAAGAACTCCCAAGGGCATAGTTACTTAAGTTCCTCTTGATCTGAAGACCTGTCAATTAAAGAGACAAATCACCTGCTTACAAACACTCAAAAATGCAACTGTGGAACAGACTTTCCTGTTTGTCATGAGGGGAAATACAGGTGTAGATGAATCACTGGCCCATAGCAATTCTGAAATCCAGCTAGGCAAACGCTGCAAATTCCTCGATCAGGAAAGAATTACCCTTGGACTTTGGTTCTGCCCCGGGCACTCAGTTCTGCCCTCTGAGTCATCTTTGGTTTGCACATAGGCAGCCTGTATTTGCAGTTATGTCATTTTCACAGATTGTAGCCTTCCAGTAGAATTTTGGGGTTCAGAAGATCCCTTTTCATTTTGTACCGTCTTTGGTCCTTTTATGCATATTCTCTTCTAGTGACTACTCTCTCTCTCCTTGCCAGTAGTATTTTTTTTTTTTTTGCCAGTAATAATTTTAAAACATGACTGCAATTTCTTTGATAGTCTTTCCATTAAGAGATACGTGGGGCAGGCGTTCAACACAGCAGTTGAGATGCCATCTGGGACACCTGAAACACTGCCACAAAACACACCAGACACCGGGGTAAGGGAGGAGGGTGGGGGAAACGCGATAGGCTGGAAGGAGAGGGCGAGAGAGGGCGGAAAGGGAGAGGGGTCAAGACAGAGAGATGTTAAGAAAGAGAGAGAGGGGCCGATGCTGTGGCATAGTAGGTAAAGCCGCCGCCTGCAGTGCCGGCATCCCATATGGGCACCAGTTTGAGTCCTGGCTGCCCCACTTCTGATCCAGCTCTCTGTTATGGCCTGGGAAAGCAGTGGAAGATGGCACAAGTGCTTGGGCCCCTGCACCAGCGTGGCAGACCCCCCAGAAGAAGCTCCTGGCTCCTGGCTTTGAATGGGCACAGCCCTGGCTGTTGCGTCCATCTGGGGAATGAACCAGCAGATGGAAGACCTCTCTCTCTCTCTGCCTCTGTCTCTCTCTCACTCTTTCAAATAAACAAATCTTAAAAAAAGAAAAAGAAAGAGAGAGAGGGCACATGTGCGGGGAAGCAGGTCCTGTTATACTCTTGCAGGGGGTAGGGAAGTGGGAGCAATGAATCCCATTAGGGTGGGGGTGGAGCTGATGCTTGTGGTTGGGCCATTTGGTCACTTGACTTCTAGCAACCAGGCTGGGCTTAGGACTGAAGCTTACTGCACAAGATGGAGATGGGGGCCAGAGCCTAAGATGGCCCCCAGGGCTTAAGATGGCACCGCAGACAAGGCCACGCCATTTTACTAACAGTACCGATATCCCATAAGCAAGTGCCTGCATTTCAGACCTGGCTCTACTTCTGGTTTCAGCTTCCTGCTAATGAACACCCTCAGAGGCAGTGAGCTGTGCCACACCTGCTGGGATCCCCACTCCCCACAGGGGAGACCTCGATTGTGCTCAGAAATCCTGGCTTCTGCCTGGCTTACCCTTGACTGTTGCAGGTATTTGGGAATGAACCAGCAGATGGAAGATCTCTCTGTGCCTCTCCCTCTCTCTCTGTAACTCTGCCTTTTAAATAAATAAAATCAAACTTAAAATATATATAATGCCTATAAAATAGGATATGGCCAGTGAGGTATGTAACTAGTAGATAGGTATAAAAAGTCTTGCAGCTCCCTCTTGGACACACCCTCTCCAACTCCAGCTGCCCTGCTACAAGAGGTGTTTGCCACATGGAGAGCTTATGTGAGGTTTTCTAAAGGACAGTCTCAGGTGAGACCAGGCCTCCAGGGATCCCAGCCCAAGTCCCAGGTCTGTGAGTGAAGAAATTCCAGGTGATCCCAGGCCCCAGCAGTTCAAGTCACCCCAGCCACATGAGCCTTCCCAGCTGAGGCTCCAGACATCATGGAATAGAGACAAGCCCTTCCTGCCATGACCTGTCAAACTCCTGACCGTTGGAATCCATGAACATAATAAAAAAATAGCTTTCATGGGGCAGCTGTTTGGCCTAGTGACTTAGATGCTGGATGGCACGTTGTATTGTAGAGTCAAAATCAAAATGGAGTAAGTATGGCTAACAGCTAATTGCAGATCTCTTGCTTCTGTACATACTACCTTTGCTTGTTAAAGGCTAAGGGTGTATCTTGTGAAACTATGTGGGCCCAAATTCCAGGAACTGAGAAAGAGCACAACCCTAAGTTGACAGAAATGGACCCTGCACTGCTATCTTACAACCATATCTTGGGTTTGTTATTGTTTCTGGGTTTGTTATTGTTAACTGTTATCTTACAACCATATCTTGGGTTTGTTATTGTTCACTGCACACCAGGGGTTCAAAATTGTGAGCCCTATTGAACAGAATACCATAACAAGCTATGTAACTCGCTGTTGGGGGGCCACACTTTGGTAAGGAGTGTTTGTCCTGATTGGTTGCCTGGCCTCTCATTTTCAATAAAATTCCTGTGTGACTGTCGCTGGTTTTTGTAATACTCTATTTTAGCTGATGAGTGGATGCAACAGTATCCCATATTGGAGTGCCTGACCTCAATCTCTAGCTCTGGCTCCTATTTCTGACTTCCTGCTATGCAGACCCTGGAGCAGGTGATGGCTCAGTGTTGGGTCCCTGCTGCCCATTTGGGAGACCTGGACTGAGCGCTCAGCTTCAGATTAGCCCAGCCTCAGCCATCGCGGACATTTGGGGAGTGAACCAGCAGGTGGAAACTCGCTCTGTCTGTCTGCCTCTCAAACTGATAAAAGTTTAAAATGTTAAATAAAATAGTTTTTTGCTTTTTATTATTTGATAGAGTTAGACAGTGAGAGAAAGATACAGAGAGAAAGGTCTTCCTTCCATTGGTTCACCCCGCAAATGGCCGCCACGGCCGGAACTGCGGCAATCTGAAGCCAGGAGCCAGGTGCTTCCTCCCGGTCTCCCATGCGGGTGCAGGGCCCAAGGACTTGGGCCATCCTCCACTGCCCTCCCGGGCCATAGCAGAGAGCTGGACTGGAAGCGGAGCAACCAGGATTAGAACTTAGCGCCCATATGGGATGCCGGTGCCACAGGCAGAGGATTAACCAAGTGAGCCACCGCGCCAGCCCCAGTTTTTGGCATTTTACACTAAGTTTAGGTTGGTTTATTACACAGAAAGGATAATTGGCACATTCCTTTTATAACCAAATTTCTCTGGAGTTTTCTATTCTTGTCTCCATTTCTTTATCCCCCTCACTCCCTGCTCTAATCTGATTCTCTTCTAATCTGCAAAATAAATATGTTTTCTGGCATACAATCCCTAAAATTCTTGGAATCTTGAAAAGATAAGTATTTTTTTGTATGCTAATGAGTTGGCTAAAGACTGCCAGCCCCTAGGTAGCTAGAGGATGGAGAGTTTTCCCAGGAATCACCCAGGTAGCATTAGTTGGGACTCCTGAGGCTGGTGCTGTGGTGTAGTAGATTAAGCCTCCTCCTGCAGTGCCAGCATCCCATATGGGTGCTGGTCCATGTCCTGGCTGCTCCTCTTCTGATCCAGATCTCTGCTTGTGGCTTGGGAAAGCAGTGGAAGATGGCCCAAGTGCTTGGGCCCCTGCACCTAGGTGGGAGACCTGGAAGAAGCTCCTGGCTCCTGACTTCGGATTGGCCCAGCGTTGGCCGTTGAACCAGCGGGTGAAAAGAGCTTTCTCTGTCTCTCTCTCTCTTTTGTGACTCTACATCTCAGGTCAATAGATAAAATCTTAAGGAAAAAAAAAAAAATTGGGACTCTCAGACTTGCTCTCCAACTTCCAGGGCAGGGAGAGGGACTAAAGGTTAGATTAGTCAATGATTTGATCAGTCGTGCCTGTGTAATGAATCATCTGTAGAGACCCAATAGGATAGGGTCCTGAGAGCTACTGGATAGCTTCAGGAATTTCCTGGATGTCGGTGCACCTGTCCACCTCTCCATCTGGTGGTCACTGGTATCCTCTATAATAAACCAGCCAATGTAGGCGCCAGCATTGTGGCATGGCAGGTTAAGCTGCTGCCTGCAGTGTCGGTATCCCATGTTGGAGTCCCAGCTGCCCTGCTTCTGATCCAGCTCCCTGCTGATGAGCCTAAGATGATGATGAATAGCCCAGGTACTGGGACCCCTGTGACTCACATGGGAGAGCTTGGTTTCCGCCTGGCCTGCCCTGTCACAGCCATTTGGGGAGTGAACCAGTGGGTGGAAGATATATCTCTGCCTTTCCCTCTGTCTGTCACTCTGCCTTTCAAATATACAAATCTTTTTTTTTAAAGCAAAAAAAAAAAAAAAAAGTAAACAGTAAACACGAGTGTTTCTGAGTTTTGTGCTGTGCTAACAAATTAATGGAATCCCAGGAGCAGGTTCAGGAGATGCGTGTGGGAATTTGCACTTATAGTGAGTTGATCAGAAGTATAGGTAAAATAACCCATGGCTTGCAGTTGGCAACCTCAGTAGGCAGTGGTCAGAGACTGAGACCATAACCTGCGGCATCTGAGAGTATCTCCAGGCAGACAGCATCAGAACCGAATCGAATTACATGATGCCAGGCTGGTGTCAGCTACAGAGTTGCGTGCTTGGTGCGTGAGGAACTGGTCCTAAGTCTTCCGTGATGATGGTTGCAAGGGGTCATGGGAGCAACTGAGGTCCTCTCTCTTCACTCTCCCCTGTCTTTCAACCATAATAATGTCCTCTGAAGTCAATGATCTCCATGTTAAACCTAACAGATACTTTCTCTGAGCCTTGTTCTCCCAGCAGTATCTAATACTTTGTCCAATTCTCCCTCCTTGAGATACTCTTGTCTAATTTCTGCAGCACCACGGTACCCCTTGCCCTGCCTCCCTCTGGTCACTTCTCACACTCCTTTGCAATTGCACCTTCCTCCAGCAGTCACTAAATGATGGGGTCATTCAAGACTTGGCCCTGAGCCTCCTCTTCTTTTCTCTTTATATTCTCTTTCCATCCAGATCTATGGTTTTATTTATGCTTAAACTTCTTATTCTTTTACTTTCATTTATTTGAAAGGAAGTGAGACAAAAATGATAGAAAGAGAGAGATAGATAAAGAAAGAGAGAGAGCTTTTATTTGCTGCATTGCTTCTCCTAATGCCTGCAATAGTCAGGGTTGGACCAGGTCAAAGCCAGGAGCTGGGAACAAATCCATGTCTCCCACGTGGGTTGCAGAGACCCAGACACTTGAACCATCACCTGCTGTCTCCCAGGGAGCACTCAGCAGGAAGCTGGAGTCCGAGGTGAAGGAAGAACTGGAACCCAGGCACTCCCATACAGTGTATGAGCAACCCAAGTGGCCTCCTGACCATTGTGACCAAAACCTGCCCTAAGAACCACAGTTTTAATTTCCATACGTAGGACAATGATGACAAAATTTTATCTCAAACAATGTTATCTATTGAGCTCCAGGACATATGCCCAGCTGCCTTCTTACCGTTTGTCCTAGTAAAGGTTCTTAGTTGCACAGAGACTGGTCTTGGCTGACTTAAGCAGACATTAATATATTAAAAATTCACAGGGGCAGGTGTTTGATGTAACAGTTAGAACACCCACATCTTACATGTGAGTGCTTGGGGTCAAGTCCTGGCTCTGCTCCCAATTCTTCCTTCCTTCCTTCCTTCCTTCCTTCCTTCCTTCCTTCCTTCCTTCCTTCCTTCCTTCCTTCCTTCTTTCCTTTCTATTTGAGAGGTAGAGTTTCAGACACACAGAGGGAGAGAAAGTCTTCCTTCCATTGGTTCACTCCCCAAATGGCCACAACAGTCAGAGCTGTGCCGATCCGAAGCCAGGAGCCAGGTGCTTCTTCCTGGTCTCCCGTGCAGGTGCAGGGGCCCAGGTGCTTGAGCCATCTTCCACTGCCTTCCCAGGTCACAGCAGAGAGCTGGATTGGAAGAGGAGCAGCTGAGACTAGAACCGGTGCCCATATGGGATGCCAGTGCCACAGGTGGATGATTAACCTACTTTGCCACAGCGCTGGCCCCTAGCTTTCTATTAATGCACAACCTGGGAGCCATCTTCCTCTGCTTCCACATTAGCAGGGAGCTAGATCAGAACCAGAGCAGCTAGAATTCAAACAGGTGCTCCAATATGAGATGCCGTGTCTCAGGCAGCAGCTTGACCTGCTACCCCACACCAGTCTTTTTCTTTTTTAAAAAAATATTTATTTGAAAGGTGGAGAGATAGACACACACAGACACACACACAGAGAGAGAGAGAGAAAGAGAGAGAGAGAGAAAGAGAATCTCCCATCTGCTGGTTCTCCCCTCCAATGACCACAGCACTGTGGGATGGGACTGGCCTAAGTTAGGAGCCCAGAAGTCAATCTGTGTCTCCTGGGTGGGTGGCAGGGACCCACCTACTTGAGCCATCTTCTGCTGCCTCCCCGGTGTGCATTAGCAGGAAGCTGGAATTGAGAGCAGAGCTGGACTCTAGCCCAGGCACTTCCCTATGGGATATGGGCTGCCCAAGAGGCATCTTAACTGCTATGCCAAATGCCCACCCCTGAAATAAAAATTAAGAAAAGGTTTAAAGAAACACTGGGAGAACCAGAGCACAAGAGCTGAAAGCACTACTAAGCAGCCAGGAATAATAGTCACGTCACCAAACTGGCAACAGTGGATGCTGCCACCAGAAGCGCCGGCACCATGGCACCTGGAGGTATGATTGTCACTATTGCCAGAAAAGGCTCTTTGAGGTTCCTGCTTCATGGTGTCACAGATTTGTCTTCAAAGTCTCCAGTGGGAGCCTCTGATTGTCAAAGTGTAGACCACGTAAATCCATTGCCCTAGCTGCAAGGGATTCTGGGAAACAAGCCACTGGCATTTCCAGATTCTATCACAGAAGGCAGACTCTACCTCCCACCAATTAATCATAAGGATAAGAACTTCTGCAAACATATAAATGAGTTTCAGATAATGTGCATCCAAAAGGAATAAAGATTTCCAAACTGCATCCTAAGGCCCTCTTAACCTCAACAGGTCAAGCTGAATTTATTTATTTATTTGAAAGTCAGAGTTACAGAGAGAGAGGGGTGCAGAGGAGAGAGAGAAGTCTCCTATCCACTGGTTCACTCAAATGGGTACAATGGTCAGGGCTGAGCCAGGTTAAAGCGAGGAGCTCCATCCAGGTCTCCCATATGGGTGCAGGGGCCCAAGCACTTGGATCATCTGCTGCTGCTTTTTCCAGGCCATTAGCAGAGAACTGGATCAGAAGTGGAGCAGGGGTGGTGCTGCGGCACAGTGGGTTAAAGCGCCTGAAGCGCCAGCATCCCATATGGACGCCGGTTCTTGTCCCAGCTGCTTCTCTTCTGATCCAGCTCTCTGATTTATTGTATTTATTTGAAAGGCAGTTACAGAGAGAGGGAGGAGACATAGAGAAAAAAAGTTCTTCCATCTGCTGTTTCATTCCCCAAATGGTCTCAATGGCCAGGGCTGGGCCAAGCTGAAGCCAGGAGACCAGAGCTTCATCTGGGTCTCCCAAATCGCTACAGGGGCCCAAGCACTTGAACCATCCTCCGCTGCTTTCCCAGGTGCATTAGCAGGGAGCTGATCAGAAGTGGAGCAGCCAGGGCCTTGAATTAGTGCCCACGTGAGACGCTGGCATTGTAGCAGGCAGCTTAACCCACTATGATACAATAAAGCCCAAGGCCCAAATAAAACAATTCTTAAAAATAAGAATCTGCTCTGGGGCCGGCACTGTGGAGCAGAGGGTTACAGCCCTGGCCTGAAGTGCTGGCATCCCATATGGATGCCGGTTCTAGTCCCAGCTGCTCCACCTCCGATCCAGCTCTCTGCTGTGGCCTGGGAAAGCAGAAGAAGATGGCCCAAGTCCTTGGGCTCCTGTACCTGTGTGGGAGACCTGGAGGAAGCTCCTGGCTCCTGGCTTCAGATCGGCGCAGCTCCAGCTGTTGCGGCCAGTGAAACAGTGGATGGAAGACCTCTTTCTCTGTCTCTACCTCTCTCTGTAACTCTTTCAAATTAAAAAAAAAAAAATAGCCCCATTAAAATGTTTTTTAAAAAAAGAATCTGGTCCTTGTCCAGTCTTTTCTGTGTCAGTGAACAGAGCTAAGGTCCACCAAGTTTCACAAACCAAAGGGCTCTTTCTTTCCCTTCATCCCCTATAGTCAAGCTGTTACTTCTGATATTTATCTCCCCACTTCTCTCTCTCTCTCTCTCTTTTTTTTTTTTGACAGGCAGAGTTAGACAGTGAGAGAGAGAGAGAGAGAGAGAAAGATCTTCCTTTTTCTGCTGGTTCACCCCCCAAGAGGCCTCTACGGCCGGAGCACTGCGCCAATCCGAAGCCAAGAGCCAGGTGCTTCCTCCTGGTCTCCCATGTGGGTGCAGGGCCCAAGGACTTGGACTATCCTCCACTGCACTCCTGGGCCACAGCAGAGAGCTGGACTGGAAGAGGAGCAACTGGGACAGAACCGGTGCCCCGACCGGGACTAGAACCCGGGATGCCGGCGCCGCAGGCGGAGGATTAGCCTACTGAGCCACTGCGCCGGCCTTCTCCACTTCTCTTGATCACCCCACATATATCCATCTGCTCCCTTTCTACCCTAGTTCAAGATTCCATCACCTCTTGGTGGGACCACTGTAATCTAGTCTGTCCTCCCTCTAATGTATCCTCCATACAGTCATCTTTTTGAAATGCTTACCTCATATCACACGTACCCCGCCCAGCCCGAGACTCATGAATGGCTTCCAGAGTTCCTACCGCGGTGCACAGTCCTGGACGATTCGACTCCAGCTTGCTTTTCCCATCCCATCTCTCCACGCTGTCCCTCGCTCTGCCCTACTCCCTCATCAGCCTTTTATCTATGCTCCCTCCTACCAAGCATCTTTGCACGTTCAGCTCTTACCTGGAAAGCTCCTGAGTGCTCACACCTTTGCTTATGGACTGCTGTCAACACAACTTCCTCAAGGAGTCCTTCCCCAAACCAACACCCTCTTTCCTAAGACAAGGCTCCCCTTCATCTGCAAAGACCCCCTTGCCGCACCACGTACCTAACCTTCAGGCTTACCCCGTGTTGGTATAGCAGTTAAGACCCCAGAGCCCATACTGGAGTGCTTGGGTTTGCAATCTGGCTCCACTCCAGAATTCCATCTTCCTGCTAATGTGTGCCCAGGAGAGGCAGCAGGTGATGGCTCAAGTGCCAGGGTCTTTGCCACCCATGTTGGGGATCAAGTACCAGGGTCTTTGCCACCCACGTGGGGGACCCAGACCGAGTTCCGGGCTCCTGGCTGTTGTAGGCATCTGGAGAGTGAATCAGTGGTTTCTCTTCTCTTCAGGCAAATAAAAATTTTTTTAAAATTTTTAAATTGGAATAAAATCTCTCCTTCAAGAATTTGAGCTGAAGAGGTGGAAAAAGAAACAAACAAACAAAAAAAGCAAGAGCTGAAGGGAGCTGACACTGACTAATGGGGCAGCATGAGCAGAGAGAAGCATGACCTCCTGATGCCAGGAGGTTGAAAGTGAAGGGAAAGCTCCCACCATCTCTAAATGGCAACATCACCAAGTTTCTGGTGCTTTAATTCACTAGGTTAAAATGAAGCCATTTGCCCTAAGAATGGCCAGTTATCTCTGGGGGAATCCTCGGTGGGCGTGGGCACAGAGGTAGCTAACACCCAGTGATTTTCAGACAGGTTTCCCCTGACCTGTTCAGAAGGTGAAGAAATGCACCTAAACAGCCGATCATCTCTGAAGTGATACAGAAGAGATCTTAAGAATCAGGAGTGAATATTTTGTATGCTTCTTATAGAAAGGATGACCTCAGGCTGGCGCCGTGGCTTAACAGGCTAATCCTCCGCCTTGCGGCGCCAGCACCCCGGGTTCTAGTCCCGGTTGGGGCGCCGGATTCTATCCCGGTTGCCCCTCTTCCAGGCCAGCTCTCTGCTATGGCCCGGGAAGGCAGTCCTTGGGCCCTGCACCTGTATGGGAGACCAGGAGAAGCACCTGGCTCCTGGCTTCGGATCAGCATGATGCGCCGGCCGCAGCGGCCATTGGAGGGTGAACCAACGGCAAAAAGGAAGACCTTTCTCTCTGTCTCTCTCTCTCACTATCCACTCTGCCTGTCAAAAAAAAAAAAAAAAAAATGATGACCTCAGAATGCAAAGCTGATTTTTTTTAAAGATTTACTTATCTGAAAGGTAATGTGACAGGAGAGACAAAAACAGAGAGGGAGAGGGATAGGGAGAGAGAGACAGAGAGAATATTCCTCCGGCTAGTTCACTCCCCAAATGCCTACAACAGGCTGGGCCTGGCTGAAGCCAGGAGCCAGGAACTCCACCTTGGGTCTCCCACGTCAGCACTTGGGCGATCATCTGTCACCTCCCAGGTGCATTAGCAAGAAGCTGGATAGGAAGAGCAGAGCCCAGCACTGCGGATGGGATGCAGGCATGAGATCCCAGCAGGCGTTCCAAGTGGCTGCTCAACCCACTGAGCCACAACACCTGCCCCGTGGATCGCTAATTATTGATGAAACCAAAGTCAGAAACTTTGTCCAACATTAAGAAACAAATACATGTTTTCAGTCCTTTTGTTACGCTTTACTATCATACAGTACTTTGCAGTGCCTGACTTCAGTACAAGGAACTAGGAAATGAATTTAGTTTATGCAATCAATGCTTCTGCAGCAAGAGTGAAAATTCAATGATGTACTATGTTAGCGAATTGTATGCCCTGATGTTTGCATTCTAAAGAGTAGAGACATAGATGTGTCAGAAGTGAGGCTTGATGGACAGATGACAAATTTTTTTTTGCACTGGAAAACACGACACCCGCTTTTTCTTTTTTAAACTGATTTTCTATTTCTCTGGACTGAGCTGCAAACTACGCCCTTTCATCCCAGCCTCTCTGGGTTTTCTTCTCGGAATGCAACGCCTGTGACCCGCAGAGGTTTAGGAACGGTTATCTCGGATTCAAAGCGCTGCCCCAACGAAGGGGCTGACTGTGGAAATCGCTTCCATCTGACGTCGCTAAACTTAAGGACAATAATGTCACATGCACTCACACAGTAATTGTGGGCACGCCTAAGTCCCTCCCTCTTTCCTCAACCCAACTCCCCAGATCCTCGAAATCCAGCCCTTCTGCCCTCCGGAGGCGCCTTTCCCAACGTAAAGTACAATTTTTAAATTCAAGCTCCTGCCTGAAATAATGATCCGCAGCCCAGCGCCGGGGAGCCGGGGCACCCCGGGGACTCTGGAGGGCGCCGCGGGCGTGGGCAAGGGCAGGGGGAGTGGGCGAGGCCGCTGGTTGGTGCCTGAAATCTGTGCGTTGCCCCTTTAATTGTGTCCCCAGCCCTCGGGCGTTTCTGTCCAACGCCCACGTCAGCAAATACCTTTTGTTTCTCTCCCGTTGGGGCTACTTGTTTTAGGGCGCCAAGGAGCCGATCCGACAGGGGGTCCTGGCCCCGCCGAGACCCGGGAATCTGCCCCCAGCCTGGCCGCGGCGCGGCGGCCCGCGGTGAGTGCTGCGCGCGGCGCGGGCGGAAGGCGGCGGGGCGTCGGGGCTGCGGGGACCGGCCGGAGCCCGGCTGCGGGCGGCGGGCGGCGGCGCGGGGGTGCGGGCCCGGGGCTCGCCGCCCCCAGACGTCCGCAGCCTGGGGAGCGGCGCGGGCGGCGCGGAGGCGAGCGGGCGCCATTTGCAGCCGGGGGCGCAGCGCGGCGCCGGCTCCGAGGGGCTGGAGACGGCCACAAAGGAGGCGCGGGCGGCTGCGGCGGACGCGGCCTCGGGCGGCGGCCGGGGCAGCCCGTGGGGAACGGCGGGCGGGCGGGCGGGCGGCCGCGGGGCACCGGCCCTCCCCGGCCGCGCCTCTCAGCCGCGCGCCCGGCCGCACCTCCTCGCCCGCCGGGCAGCGCCTCCTGCGCGCCCGGGAGAGGCTGCGGGACAATGGCCGCGCCGTCGCCGCCCGCGCCCGCCCTGCCGCCCGGCGCGGCCCGGTCCGGCCCGGGCAAAGGCGGGAAGGCGCGCGGAGCCTCCTGGCGGCGGCGGCGGGAAGCCGGCGGGGCCGGTGCCGGGCGTGTCTGGAGCCGTCGGGCGCCGCGGACTGCGCAGGGCCGGCGGCCGGCGGGGCTCGGGCTGCGCGGCGGAGGCGGGCGGCCGCCTGATGGGCGCCGGGCGGGCGCGGGCCGGCGGCGCTGCCCGGGGAGCGTGGCTCCCGGGGCCGACAGCCCGAGTTTCTCGGTGCCGCCTTCCTTTCCTAGGCTTTAAATCCTGGTGCGGCAAATCTGGGCGTAGAACCCCGGGCGGACTTCCTGCACCTACCGATGAGCGAGCTCCGCCGGTCTGCTCCCTGACGGAGCCACCGGTGCGCATCCCCTGCCGGTGCAGCTGCCTCTTCCCTAATGAGGCGGCGGTAGGGCCCCTTCCCCTTCGGGTGCGCTCTTGTCGTTGCTGGTGCCAGTGGCACTCGCCACGGGTGTGGAAGCGCTGGATTCACACCTACTGGGCTCCTGACCGCACGTGCCGGCATCACCTCTATTCTTAATCAGCCTTTATATTTGCAGAACTTCAGTAAATGGAGCGCTTTCACCAGTAAGAATTATTTCACTTAATTTCCCATTAAATAACCACCCAGTTAGACTGATGGATTATTACACCGTGTGGAGGAAACGCACGCCCAGCGCTCCAGAGCTTCATCTGCTGTTCTGGGGGTGAACGGTGATAGCGCCCCAACAGCGTTCCCTCCCAAGGGCATTGACTAGAGCAGGCTCCGAAGGAGCCAGTCGCTCACATGGTCTCCCTGCTTTATAAACCTTACCAGATCTTCATCAGGAAAGCCTCCCAGAGGTGTGGCACCTGGAGTCGGAATCCCTCTGCTATCCAGGGATCTGGTGTCTTTATGCCTGGGAACCTCCCCGGCTGCACAGGTGGTGAATGAGGAGTGAGAATCAGGCCTGGGACCCTCACTGACCGAGGTGTGCAGTGTGCTCGGAGAGGGCACATTTCCCACCACCACCCCCAGAAGGCCAGGGCCAGACCTTTCCCCCAAGCCTGAAACCACCAGCTTTGCTGTTGAAAATTATTCTGGATCAGCAGAACACTTTGTAAGATAGAATAATACTGGATGCATCCTGTATCATTTAATCTTTTTGGATTAAGCAGAATTTCTGTCTAATAGGCTTAACTCGTTCAGTGACATATTACTGTTAAAGGGTCTGATGTAAATTTGTTCATGCCACCGAGGGACATGGATTGGGCAGTGGCTTCCCGTCTAGAAAGCTCGACGTTCAGGAACGAGTTTCACGGTGTCCTACCCCCTTCACCATTCTGCCTTCCCTGGCTTCCCGCTCCCATTGCTGTCCTCATCCTGCCTTGCCTGCCCCTCCTCGGAGCCTTTGCACTTGCTGTTCCATTTCTTTGAACTACTTTTCCCTTACACACTTAGATGACTCTGTCTCCCTTTCTTCCTCTTTTCTCTTGTACTTTACTCAACTGTCATTGTATCGGTGAGATTTTTCCAACCATTAGTTTTGATTCCCTTAAATGTTTTTATACTTACTTCTAAGATTTCCCAAGGTTAAAATGTTATCCACCAAGAATACAGTAACCACTCTGGTTGTCTGAAGTTCTTTATGACCCAGAGTTTTTGTTTGTTTTTGTTTTTGAAAGATTCATTTATTTATTTGAAAGGCAAAGTTAGAGAAGATAGGAGCGGGGAGAATGAGATGGATCTTCCTCCATTGGTTCACTCCCCAAATGGCCACAATTGCCAGAGCTGGGCCAGGCTGAAACCAGGAGCCTGGAACTCCATCCAGGTCTCCCACGTGTGTTCAGGGCCCAAGGACGTGGGCCATCATCTGCTGCTTTCCCAGGCACATTAGCAGGGAGCTGGATCGGAAGTGGAGCAGAGGACTTGAACTTGTGACCATTGGGATGCTGGTGTCACAGGTGGCATCTTAACCCTCTGTGCCATGATACCTGCCCCCCATGAGCTAATGAGATTTGTTTTGATGACATTGATGGAACACACTAAATTCTAAATTAATGACTGTATATAAAATATTTATTTGAGAGAGAGAGGAGACAGCATGCTCCCATCTGCTGGTTCACTCCCCAAATGACTACAATGGCTGGGGCTGGGATAGGTCTCTCACTCTCTATAACTCTACTTGTCATAAAAAAAAAAAAAAAAAAAGAGAGAGAGATATGGTTGTTTAGCTCAGAACCTTAATTCATTACACTTGTTACCTAAATCTTCAATCTGTTTGTAGAAATACGTGTCTTTCCATTTATTTCTAATACCTTCAAACTTAATGGTTCCTAAAATAAGTAGTTGTCTTTTCCATCCACCTGTTAAAGAGATATTTGAACTTGATGGGAATCTTGAATTTTGTAATATTCTTAGGACTATTATGGTATATAGTCCTATAGTATATAGGACTGTTCTTACAGATATTTAAAATGTTTCTATTTGAATTTTGTGTGTCCAACATAAATTAGTATAACTTGCTGTTTTAACTTACAAAGTCAATCTACTTAAAGAAGATAATATGAAACATAGCACCCATTTCCCACATGATTCAATCACATGTTCTGGGGGTTGACTTTGTGGTACAGCAGGTAAAGCCACCGTCTATAATACCTGCATCCCATATTGGAATGCTTGTTCAAGTCCTGACTTTTGCTTCTGATCCAGCTCCGTACTAATGCCCCTGGGAAAGCAGTGCAAGATGGCCCAAGTAGTTGGGCCTCCACCACTCTCATGAGAGACCTGTATGGAGTTCCAGGCTCCTGGCTTCCCAGTGGCAGCCTTTTGGGAGTGAATCAGCAGTTGGAAAGTCTCTCTCTGCCTCTCTCTCTGCTACGCTGCCTTCCAAATAAATGAATCTTTTTTAGAAATCACATTTTCCAGGCTGGTGCTGCGGCTCACTAGGCTAATCCTCCACCTGCGGCACCGGCACACCGGGTTCTAGTCCCAGTCAGGGCGCCGTATTCTGACCCGGTCGCTCTTCTTCCTGTCCAGCTCTCTGCTGTGGCCCGGGAGTGCAGTGGAGGATGCACCCACGTGGGAGACCAGGAGAAGTACCTGGTCCTGGCTTCAGATCAGCACAGCGGCCATTGGGGGGTGAACCAACGGAAGGAAGGCCTTTCTCTCTCTCTCTCTCACTGTCCACTCTGCCTGTCAAAAAAAAAAAAAAAAAAAGAAATCACATTTTCTGGAAATAGCTTAAGCCTTTCATGATGAACAAAGAGTGCTACTATGGGAACAAGTGTTGTGGCGCAGCAGGTTAGACTGCTGTGGGGGATGCCTGCTGGTTCAACTCCTGGCTATTCTTCCAGTCCATGCTTCCTGCTAATGCATACCCTGGGAGGCAGCAGGTGACAGCTCAAGTACTTGAGTCCTTGCCACCCACATGGGAGATCTGGTGGAGTTCCTGGCTCCTGGCTTTGGCCTGACGTAGTTTCGGCTGTTGTATGGGCATTTGGGGAGTGAACCAGTGGGTGGAAGATATTTCCCTCTGTGTGTGTGTGTGTGTGTGTCCCTCTCACTCTTTCACTTTGCCTTTTAAATAAATAAGTATGTCTTTAAATTAAAAAAAAAGTACTATTATGAATGCAAGTTATGTTGAAGTCCTGTAGATGTAAATGTTACCCCTGCTTTATTGTATAAACCCTGTGTTGTAGCCACAGCTGGAACCTGGCTGTCTGCACAGAGACTCTCATGTCTGGAAATTCCTGATACGGACACTTGGTGAACACAGTCTCTTTCCTGAGGTTGGGGGTCAGATAGCTGTAGCACGTGGGGATGGCATCACAGGTTGCCTTGGCAAAGGTGCCCAGCGAGGCAGTGCAGCCCCTGGCCTAGGTGTAGCGGTCATCAGTCCCATCCGTCAGCAGCAGCTTCTTAAGGACAGGGGTCGAGACGATGCCAGTGCCTCTGGGGATGGGGTTGTGGTGTACTGGCACAGGGCCCCAGCAGCCTGTCGGTTAAGGGAGATGTGGGACTTGCCTATCTTGTCCCCTCAGTAGCCTCTCCGCTGCTTGGACACAATGGAGAGCTTGGCCAGAGTGATGGCCACGGATGGTGGTGGCTGCCTGCTTGAGTGCTTAACATCCAAGGGACAGGTAATCCCCATGGCAACAAATACCTTGAAGCTGGTCCACTGGCTAGTGTCGGTCTCCTTTTGCTTCATCTTCAAAACTTCATCCTTGAGGGATATCTGATCTCAGCCCCTGATGGGCAGGACTTGATCCTCATGTCCTTACGAGGCACCGTGCTTGGTGATGGGGAGCCACTCCTTATACTCGGCCTCACAGCTATGCGTGCTATAGCCTCAACCCCAACCCCAACTCCAACCCTGGCTGTCACTGTACTGGACTGTCCAAGCCTCTGTGAAGTCTCCTCGGCCTCCCATTCCAGGTCCACCTGCTACACGTGTGTCATCTGCCATTTGGTGTTCTCTTAGAGAAGTGCTTTTTGAAAAACATTTTTATGAAGATGTCATTGAGGGTTGGCTTCTTTTTTTTTTTTTAAGATTTTTTATTTATTTATTTGAAAGGCGGAGTTATAGAGAGGCAGAGGTAGAGATAAAGAGAAGTCTTCCATCTGCTGGTTCACTCCCCAGATGGCCACAATGTCTGGAGCTGTGCCAATCCGAAGCCAGGAGCCAGGAGCTTCTTCTGGGTTTCCCACATGGGTACAGGGGCCCAAGGACTTGGGCCATCTTCTGCTTTCCCAGGCCAGAGCAGGGGGCTGGATTGGAAGTGGAGCAGCTGGCTTCGGCTCGGCGCAGTGCCGGCTGTAGCGGCCATTTGGTGAGTGAACCAATGGTGGGAGGACTTTTCTCTCTGTCTCTCTCTCTCTCTCACTGTCTATAACTCTGTCAAAAAAAAAAAAAAAAAAGGAAGTGGAGCAGCTGAGACTCAAACTGTAGCCCATCTGGGATGCTGGCCCTTCAGGCAGCGGCTTTATCCTGCTGTGCCATAGTGCCAGCCCTGGCTGCTTCTTTTTTTAAAACAATTTTTATTTATTTATTTTATATAATTGAGAGGTAGAGAGAGACTGAGATCTCCCATCTGCTGGTTCCCTCCCCAAATTCCTGAAATTCGTAAGACTGGGAACTGAGAACTCCATCCAGGTCTCCCCGTGGAGGGCAGGGGCCCAAGAACTTGAGCCATCATCTGCCCCCCAGCACGGGCATTAGCTGGAAGCTTGGAGCAGATCCAGGACTTCACCCCAGGCACTCTGATAGGGGCATCCCAGGGAGCCTCAACTGCTACTCCAAACGTGGACCCCATTTCTTGCTTTAACAATTGTATTAAGGCTTTAAACCAATCTTCCTGTTCCCTGCTGCTCCCAGTGTCTCTCTTCCCCTGTATTGTTTCAGGTTTTATTTTGGATATGTAAATTATAGCTTCATAACATACCTGGTATTTATTGAGCCCTAGCCGCATGGCAGGCGGGTGCTGTGCTAGGCCTTTGGCATGCATTATGGTCGGCAGGAGAGAACGAGGTTTGGAATGCTGGCTTTGGGGTCAATCTGCCTGAATTCCAGTCTCTGCTCATTTTGCTTGTTGTGTAATCTTGGAGAGAATTTTCTTTTAATTTCTCTGTGCCTTGGTTTCTTTATATAAAAAATGGGATCACAACAGTACTTACCACATCAGGCTGTTATGAGGACTGATACAAGATGATGAATGTAAAGTGCTTAGTACAGTGTTCAGTAAACATCCAAATATTAACTGTTTGTTTTTATTGAGGCTCATACCATTAAATGTATCCTGTTAAATGGTACAATTCAATGTTTTTCAGTATATTCACAAACTTGTGCAACCATGAATACTCTTTTAATTCCAGACATTTTCTTTTCTTTTTTAAAATTCATGTTATTTATTTGAAAGAGTTACAGAGAGAGGTAGAGACAGAGAGAGAGGTCTTCCATCCGCTGGTTCACTCCCCAGATGGCTGCAACGGCCGGCCAGAGCTGCGCCAATCCAAAGCCAGGAGCCAAGAGCTTCTTCCAGGTCTCCCACATTGATGCAGGGACCCAAGGACTTGAGCCATCTTCTACTGTTATCCCAGGCCATAGCAGAGAGCTGGATCAGAAGAGAAGCAGCTGGGACTAGAACTGGTGCCCATATGGGATGCCAGCACTTCATGCCAGGGCATTAACCCGCTGCGCCACAGCGCCGGCCCCCAACATTTAACATTTCTACCGGCAGTTTGTAAAGGTTTTGACTTCTCCACATCCTGTTCAACATTTTTTATTTTCATTTTTTAAAGGAAATTGTTATTATTATAGCTATTCTAAAGCATGTGAAGTGGTATCTCGTGATTTTTAAAAATTTAATTGTGTAATTTATTTGAAAGGCAGAGAGACAGAGAAGAATAGAGACACAGAGACAGAAGGACAGAGAAAGGTCTCCCACCTGGTTCACTGCCCAAATGTCTGCAACAGCCAGGGCTGGGCCAGGCGGAAGCCAGGGGCTGGAATCTCAGTCCAGGTCTCCTACATGTGTGACAGGAACCCAACTACTGGACCCATCTGCTACTGCCACTAGGGTGCACATTAGCAGGAAGCTGGATGGAGAGCAGAGGCGGGACTCAAACCCAGGCAGTCCAGTGCGGGATGAGGGCACTTTAAGCACTGTGATTTTGATTTGTGTTTCCCTGGTGACTACTGATGTTAAACATGTCTTCATGTGATTGTTTCCATTTGTCTTATTTCATTTTCTTTACCTTAGCTATTATCGTACTTAATTCTCTTAACAGGCTTACTTAAAGCCTCTTAACAGTCAATATCTTCATTTTACCAAAAGAAAACTGGTAGAGTTAAGTACTAACTCGTGCAGCTAGTCACTAGCAGGCCTATTTATAATCGTGTCTTTGTGCTTCTTGATAGCGGGGCTGGTGTGATGGCATGAGTCAAGCCGCCACTTGAGATGCCAGCGTCACATGGCGGAGCCAGTCCCAATTCAGGTCCCGGCTGCTCTACTTATTCAGCCCCCGCTGATGCACCTGGGAAAGCAGCAGAAGATGGCCCAAGCGCTTGGGCCCCTGCCGCCCATGGGAGAGACCCAGTGTAGTTTCAGGCTCCTGTCTTGGGCCTAGCCCAGCCTTGATTGTTGCAGCCTTTTGGGGAGTGAACCAGCAGATGGATGATCTCTCTATTACTCTGCCTTTTAAATAAATAAGAGCATCCTTTTTCTTTTAATGCCTCAGAACCTACGAAAGTGGGGTCTTCAGGATCTGGTCTGTACATGCTTGTCTGGTTCCATCTTTGCTGTCCCTCCACAGGCCCTGGGTCTTTAACCATCCACGATGGTCTTTAACCATAGTAGACATCTCACTATCCTTGAAGCGATCATGCTGTTCCAGTTGCTCTTGGTGCCTGGGAATTTGTGGTCTCTCTCTTTTTTTTTTGACAGGTAGAGTTAGTGAGAGAGAGAGAGACAGAGAGAAAGGTCTTGCTTCCGTTGGTTCACCCCTGAAATGGCCGCTATGGCCGGCACTGCGCCGATCCAAAGCCAGGAGCCAGGTGCTTCCTCCTGGTCTCCCATGCGGGTTCAGGGCCCAAGGACTTGGGCCATCCTCCACTGCCTTCCCGGGCCACAGCAGAGAGCTGGACTGGAAGAGGAGCAACCGGGATAGAATCCGGCGCCTCAACCGGGACTAGAACCCAGAGTACTGGCACTGCAGGAGGAGGATTAGCCTAGTGAGCCACGGTGCTGGCCTTTGGTGTTCTCTTAACTAGTACACTCTTTGCCCTCTTTTTCTAGTTTCATTTTTATTTGAAAGGCAGAGAGACAGACAGAGAAAGAGACATATTCTGTCCTGTGGTTCAATCTCCAACAGCCAGGACAGAACCAGGCTGAAGCCAGGAGCCCAGAACTCCATCTGGGTCTGCCATGTGGGTTGGCAGGGACACAAATACTTGAGCCAATCATCTGCTGCCTCCCAGGATGTGCATTAGTGGGAAGTTGGATCTGAAGTTGGGGAGCCAGGACTTGAACCAGGCATATTGATATGGAATGCAGGTGTTCCAGGGACTGAAGACACTGCACCAAATGTCCGTCCCCACCTTCTTTTTCATGTATGAACTTATATCCATCCTTTAAGACCCAAATCAGATGTTCTTGCCTTTTGGAAACCTCTCTGGACCCTTCTAGGTGCAGTCATTGCTAGTTTAGTTTTTTGAGGGTTTTTTTTTTTTTTAAAGATTTATTTATTTATTTGAAAGAGTTACAGGGAGAGGAAGAAACAGAGAGGTCTTCCGTTCATTGTTTTGTTCCCTAGGTAGCCACAATGGCCAGGTGGAGCCAGGCTGAAGCTAGGAACCAGGAGCTTCATCCTGGTCTTCCACATGGGTGGCAGGGACCCAAACACTTGGGCTATTTTCCACTGCTTTCCCCAGGCCATCAGCAGGGAGTGGATTGGAAGTGGAGCATCTGGGACATGAGCTGGTGCCCATGTGGGATGCCTGCATTGCAGGCAATGGCCTTAACCACTGTGCCACAACGTTGGTCCCTACTAGTTTAGTTTTTTAGTTTCCATCTACTATGCTTATTTTCCTCATTGTAGTAAATTTTGTTTAAAAGTCTCCCTCTCTCTCCCTGTCACTTTCTTTTTCTGACTCTCTCTGATACAACACTGAGGTGCTGGAGCTCTCGCCTTCCATGTGTCCTTCACTCTTGTATTCCCAAGGTCAGGGGGAGCCTGGCGTAGAGTAGGTGCTCAATGGCTGTGTCCTCAGTGATGTTTGGTTTGACTACCTTTCTCATAAAAATAGGATACAAAATGTTTTCTTTAAAAACATAGAAAGAAGTTATGTATAGCTCTATGGAGTTCAGAATAGCGTAAAATTAATTATTGAATCAAAAAGTGAAGTTATTTTCTGTAGATTGTTTTTTCAATGCTTTAGAAAATCTCTGCCTGTGGCCCTTAGCCACCTCTGGGACATGGAGGGCGTGTACCTTTGTTACCGCTGCTTCCTTTTCTCTCACTGGCACTGCAGTGAAACATTCTCTTTTAAAAAAAGATTTCTGTATTGATCTGAAGGGATGAGCGGTGGGGGGGGGGGGGCAGGGGAGATCCATCTATCTTCTGTCTGTTGGTTCACTCCCCAAATGGCCTCAATGGCTGGGGCTGATCCAGGCTGAAGTCAGGATCCTGGAGCTCCATCCAGGTCTCCCATGTGGGTGGCAGGGGCCCAGGTACACTTGGGCCATCTCCTTCTGCTTTCCCAGGCACATTAGCAGGGAGCTAGATTGGAAGCAGGACAGCCAGGACCTGAACTGGTGCTCCGATATAGGGTGCTGGAACTGCGGGAAGCATCTTAGCTTGCTGCACCACAGCGCTGGCCCCTGAAAAATTATTATTATTATTATTGTAACCTTTATTTATTTATTTATTTGAAAGGCAGAGTTATAGAGAGGGAGAGGTGGAGGCAGAGAGAGAGAGAGAGAGAGAGAGAGAAATATCTTTCATCCACTGGTTCACTCCCCCAAATGGCCACAAAAGAGAGAGAGAGAGAGAGAGAGAGAGAGAGAGAAATATCTTTCATCTACTGGTTCACTCCCCAAATGGCCACAATAGCCAGGGTTGGGCCAGGCCAAGGCTAAGAGCCAAGAATTTCATCTGTATCTCCCACGTGGATACAGGGGCCCATGTTCATGGACCGTCTTCTGCTTTCCCAGGCATTTCAGCAGGGAGCAGGATTGGAAGTGGAGCAGCTGAGACTTGAACCGGCGCCCATATGGGATGCCAGAACTGCAGGCTGGGCTTAACCCAGTGTGCCACAGCTCCAGCTCCATAAAATTCTTGTAATTGCAGAATATCTGGGGGAAGAATATTTTGGAATATTTATTCCAAAATGTATAATGTATTTTTCATCAATAGAAGATGTGTTGGAGTGGCGGGGGGGCAGGTTAAGCCACTGCCTGAGACACATCCCATATGGGCTTCAGTTAAAGTCCCAGCTGCTCACTTCCCATCGAGCTCCCTGCTAATGTGCCTGGGAAAGTAGCAAAAGATGGCCCAAGTGCTTAGGCCCCTGTACCCATGTGGGAGACCTGGAAGAAGCTCTGGGCTTTGGCCTGGCCCAGCCCCAGCTGTTGAAGCCATTTGAAGAGTGAACCAGCAGATGGAAGATTCTCTCTGTCTCTCTCTCCCTCCTCTCTCTCTTCTCTCTGTAATTTTGATTTTCAAATAAATAAATAAATATTGAAAAAAAAGGATACTTCAGTCAGGGAAGGGCATTTGGCCTACCAGCTGGGACACCTGCATCCATGGCAGAGTACTGGGTCTGGCTCCTGGTGACAGCAGTGATGGCGTAAGTAACTGGGTTCCTGCTACTGACATTGGAGACTTGGATTGAGTTCCTGTTCCAGCCCCAGCTGTTTGTAGGCATTTGGGGAGTGAACTGACAGATGGGGGTTCTCTCTGTTCCTCTTTTCCTATGTCTCTGCCTCTCAAATAAAACTAAATAAAGAAACTATAGAAAGAAACTTAAGCAGGATCAAACCAAGCCATAATTTGACCCGACTTTCTTGTTATAAATATTAGAATGGTGTTCTAAGCCACATGCTAACATTTTAAACTTTTAGATTGGAAATGTTATAGAGTAGGATCCCATTCTCAAGAAGTTTCTTCTGTGAAAGTGCTTTTTTAAATTTTATTTATTCATTTATTTGAGAGGTACAGTTACAGATAGAGGGAGAAACAGAGAGAAAGGTCTTGCATCTGCTGGTTCAGTCCCCAAATGTCCACAAAAGCTGGAGACAGTCTGATCCAAAGCCAGGAGCCAGGAGCTTCTGGGCCTCCCACACAGGTGCAGGGGCCCAGGGATTTGGGTCATCTTCTACTGCTTTCCCAGGCTGTAGCAGAGAGCTTGATCGAAAGAGAAGCAGCCAGGACCTGAACTAGTGCCCATACGGGATGCTGGCTCCAGAGGTGTCGGCTTTACTCACTATACCACAGCACCATCCCCACGTTTGATTTGTTTGTTTGAGAGGTAGAGTTACAGACAGAGGGAGAGACAGAAAGAAAGTTCTTCCACCTGCTGGTTCACTCCCCAAATGGCTGCAATGGCCAGAGCTGCGCTGATCCGGAGCCAGGAGCCAGGAGCTTCTTCCGGGTCTCCCACATGGGCACAGGGGCCCAAGGACTTGGGCCATCTTCTATTGCTTTCCCAGGCCATAGCAGAGAGCTGGATCAAAAGAGGAACAGCAGGACACAAACCTGCGCCTATACGGTATGCCAGTGCCACAGGCAGAGGCTTAGCCTACTACGTCACAGTGCAGGCCCCATAACACTTTCTTAATGTGAATTGCAACAAAACAGTGCTTCTAAAGAGTATTTCTCCCTTAGGGTGAGAAGGTGGAAGAGAGCTTTGCTGTTTTCAGGTGCAAATGCCTCAAATGCCAAATCCTACTATCCCCATTTCACAAAATAGGAAACTAAGGCACTGGGCGGTACTGTGGCTCAGTGGGTTAAGCTACCACTTGGATGGCTGAATCCCGTATCAAGTCCTTGGTTCAAGTCTTGGCTCTCTTGCTGATCCAGCTTCCTGCTATTGTACCTTGTTGGCAGCAGATGATAATTCAAGCGCTTGAGCCCCAATGTGGGAGACCTGGATGGAGTTCCTGATGTAGCCTAGCCCCAACGGTAGGAGGCATGTGGGGAGTGAACCAGCAGATGGAAGATCTCTCTCTTTCTCTGTTTATCTCTCTCCCTTCCCCCCATCACTCTGCCTTTCAAATGAGTAAATAAGTAAGTGTGAAAAAAGAAATTGAGGCACAGGAAGGCTAGCTTCCTCTGTCATTCAGTGTGTGGACGCCAGCATTTGCACATAGGCAGAGTGGTTCCAGAGTGTGTACCCCAGAGCACACTGCCTGATACTGCGAATCTTGGATGGGCCACCCACGCTTCTTCTGAAATATCAGGACAAATGATGTCCTGATATCTGTCTGAGTCTAGTTAGGAAAGAGAAGCCACTCTAGTATTTTAAGCAGGAAAAAGGTTTAATCAAGGGAATTGGGTGCTTGGGAAATCATTGGAGGAGATAAAGGGAGGCGTATGCTCCAGGTCAGACCTTCTGAAAATATTCTCAGGACAAGACCGTCCAGCAGGCCCACCAGGGAGGGACTCAGGGGGCTGCCAGCTGCCAGTGGCATTGCATCCAGGTGATGGGCAAGGAATTAGGTTCTTGCCACCCACCTGAGGGACTTGGATAGAGTTCCTGGCTCTTAGCTCTATCCCCAGCCCAGCTCCAGCTGTTCCTTGCATCTGGGGAGTAAACCAGCATATGGGAGCTCTGTCTGTCATCTCTCTGCCTCTTGAATAAATAAATAAGAGCACGCGCATGAGAGAGAGAGAGAGTGAGCGAGCACACCAGGAAGTGCCCCATGCTTGTCTCCTGCCACAGGATGCTGCTGTGAAGTGGCGCTGGGCTGCCGTAGCGTGCTTGCCAGAGCAATGAACAGGTGGTTCCTGCCTCGTTTCCGCCTTCCACTTCTCACCCGAGAAATCTCATGGATGCTTTTCAGTTTTCCAGAAGGAAGTTAGAAAGGATGCAGAGTGAGTCCACAAGTCTCCTCTGATACCTGCGAGGGTGGGGCTTCATGGTTATCTCTCAAAGTGACATTTCATCAGTCAGTAAAACACTTTAGGACACACATACATGAGATCCAGAAGTTAGTTCTCTTAAAAAACCGCAGAATTGGGCCGGCGCCGTGGCTCAACAGGCTAATCCTCCGCCTTGCGGCGCCGGCACACCGGGTTCTAGTCCCGGTCGGGGCACCGATCCTGTCCCGGTTGCCCCTCTTCCAGGCCAGCTCTCTGCTGTGGCCAGGGAGTGCAGTGGAGGATGGCCCAAGTGTTTGGGCTCTGCACCCCATGGGAGACCAGGATAAGCGCCTGGCTCCTGCCATCGGAACAGCGCGGTGTGCCGGCCGCAGCGCGCTGCCGCGGCGGCCATTGGAGGGTGAACCAACGGCAAAAGGAAGACCTTTCTCTCTGTCTCTCTCTCTCTCTCACTGTCCACTCTGCCTGTCAAAAATTTAAAAAAAAAAAAAAAAAAAACCGCAGAATTACCTTTAACTTGCCACTGTACAGGCCAGTTGTAGTGGACCGTTAGTGTGCCCAGGAGTGGCACTGTCGGAGTCGTGGAGCTGTCAGAGTCAGCAGGTGGAAGATGAGCTTTTCATGTGGTCAGGAGTTGTTCTTGGAAACTATTCATTTTATTCCCTCAACTGCAAAATCCTAGTTTATCCCTAAATTCTATCCCACTGTTTTAATTACTGGTATTTCTTAAAACTCCTTTTCATAGTCCATTCTATTCTCTACTGTACTTTACATGTAACACTTAAAAACTGTGGTAATCCACCGGCAGAGGCTTGCTGCTCCCCACCTCTGTCACCTTTTGCTCTCGGCTGGCTTTTGTTCCTTTATTTAAAATTCTTTTTATTTCTCCCATTCTTCCCAGCTATAGAGACTATATGCCTTTTTTAAAAATAACCTTTACCAATCATGAAAAGAAATCACATTGCATTTTTTTAAATACTCAGATTATCATGGCTATTTTCTCTATAGTTTGCTGCTTAGAATGCTAAAAAAATTTTTTTTTGTTGTTTTTCAATTGAGAAACAGAGACAAAGTGAGAGACAGAGAGGGTTCACTCCCCCAAATGGCCACAGCAGTCAGAGATGAAGCCCAGAGCTGGGAACTCATGCAGTCTCCTGCGTGGGTGGCAGGAACCTAGCCATCACTGCTGCCTCCCAAGACTGCATTAGGAGGCTGATGGAGTCGGAAACCACAGCTGAGAATTGAACCCAGTCCCGTTGATTTTGGATGCTCAGAATTATTTGAATAGTTTGAGTTGCCAGAATTCAGACCTTCTCACAAGTAGGTAGTTGAAGTTTTTTTTTTTTTTTTAAGAGATTTAATTTATTTATTTGAGAGGCAAAGTTACAAACAGAGAGAGGGATAGACAGAGAAAAAGGTCTTCCATCCACTGGTTCACTCCCCAAATGGCTGCAAAGGTTGGAGCTGGGCCAATCAGAAGCCAGGATCCAGGAGCTTCTCTCCCACATGGGTGCAGGGGCCCAAGTACTTGGGCCATCTTCCCCTGCTCTCCCAGGCCATACCAGAGAGCTGGATCAGAAGAGGAGCAGCTGGGGCTCGAATTGGCACCCATATGGGATGCTGGCCCCACAGATGAAGGGGTGCGGCCCCAGAGGGTTTTTTTTAAGGCAGAGTTAGAGAAAAAGAGAGACAGAAAGATCTTTCATCCTCTGGTTTACTTCCCAAATGACTGCAGTGGCCAGAACTGAGCCAAACCAAAGCCAGGAGCCTGGAACTCTATCCAGGTCTTACATGTGGGTGGCAAGGGTACGGTACTTGGACCATCTTTTGCTGCTTTCCCAGGTGCAGTGGCAGGAAGCTGGATCAGATATGGAGCAGTCAGGGCCGGTGCTGTGGCTCAGTGGGTTAACACCTGGCCTGAAGCACCAGCATCCCATATAGGCGCTGGTTCTAGTCCCGGCTGCTCCTATTCCGATCCAGCTCTCTGCTATGGCCTGGGAAAGCAGTAGAAGATGGCCTAAGTCCTTGGGCCCCTGCACCCCTGTGGGAGACCCGGAAGAAGCTCCTGGCTCCTGGCTCCGGATTGGCACAGCTCCAGCTGTTGCGGCCAATTGGGGAGTGAACCATCGGATGGAAGACCTCTCTTTTTCTCTCTTTCTCTCTCCCTGCCTCTCCTCTCAGTGTAACTCTGACTTTCAAATAAATAAATAAATCTTTAAAAAAAAAAAAAGATATGGAGCAGTCAGGACTTGAACTGGTACTCATACAGGACTCCGGTGTGGCAGCTGGGGCTTAACCCGCTAGGCCACAATGCTGGCCGCCCTGATGGATTTGTTGTACTAATATAAATCTTACTTGAGCAATTCTACTTTCTCTGGTGGTGTTTTCAGGGTGCTTAGTTAAGTTGTTTCAGTGTGGGCATTTTGGCACAATGGCTTAACTTGTCGCTTGGGCTGCCCACATCCCGTAGTGGAATGCCTGGTTCGAGTTCTGGCTCCTTTGCTTTGGATCCAGCTTCCTGCTGAGGCACATCGTGCGAGGCAGCAAATAATGACTCAAGTAGCTGGGTCCCTGCCACCCCCAGGAAATATCCAGATGGAGTTCTGGGCTCTGGCTTCTGCCTGGCCCAGCTTGGCTGATACAGGCATTTGGGGAGTGATCCAGCAACTGGAAGCTCTTTCTCTGTCTCCCTTTCTCTCTCTCTCTCTCTCTCTCTCTGATCCTTTGCCTTTCAAACACAAATGAAAATAAATAAGTAAAAGATCATACTCCGTGTTCATTGAAGCACCATAGATAATAACCAAGTTATGGAATCAGCCTAAGTGTCCATCAGCTGATGAATGGATAAACCAGAATGTGGTGTAGGTACACAGTGGAGTAGCATTCAGCCTTTCAGAAGAAGGCAGTTCTGTCCTGTGTGACATGGATGGAACTGGAGAACATTATGCTAAATGAAATAAGCCAGGTACAGGGAGACAAATACCACATATTCTGATCATATGTGGAATCTAAAGTAGTCGAATGAACTGGGGAAAATGGAGGCTGGGAGCCGGGAGGAGTGAGGAGATGATGGTCGAAGGGTGCAAAGTCTCAGTTAAACAGGAGGAATTGAGTGTTTTGTTGTTTTTTCCTTTTGAAATCATTTGTAGAGTATGATGAATATGGTTAATTATTTCGTACATTTCAAATTAAATTTGAAATGTTCTCACTGCATAAAAATGATATTTGATGTGATGAGTATGTTAATTAGTTGATTTAATTATTCCACATTGTATTCATGAAATATATTCATCACTTTGTACACCATAAATGTATACCAATATTAATTGCCACTTTACAGTTTTTAAAAAGTTACTTCAGGTTTTTTTTTTTTTTTAGATGATTCATGGAAGACAATAATGAGTAGTCTGTATCAAAACCAGTCTTTGTTTCTTTTTATTTATTTATTTGAAAGGCAAGGTGACAGAGAGAGAGAGAGATCTTGCATTCTTTGGTTTACTCCCCAAATGCCTGCAACAGCCAGGGCTGTGCCAGGCTGAAGCCAGGAGCCAGAAACTCCATCCTGGCCTCGCACATGGGTGGCAAAGTCCCGAATACTTGAGCCATCAACTGCAGCCTCCCAGGATGTATTCACAGGAAGCTGGGTGGGAAGCAAAGCAGCTGGGTCTCAACCATGAACTCTGATGTGGAATGTCCATGTTGGTAGGGGTGGCTCAACCTGCTGTGACACAACACTCACCCTGTTTTGTTTTGATTTGTTTTTGAGAGGCAGAGAGACACAGAGTCAGAAAGAGACAGACAGACAAGACAGAAAGCTCTCACCTGCTGGTTCACTCTCCAAATTCCAGAGATGGCCAGCGGGCTGGGCTGGGGGAGTGGGGGTCTAGAGTCAGGAACACAATCCAGGTCTCCCCCGTGGAAGGCAGGAACCCAGTTACTGTAGCTGTCACTGCTCCTCTGCCTTGCTTGGAAGCTGGAGTCCAGAGTTGGAGCTGGAATTGAACTCAGGAACTCTGACGTGAAATGCGTACATCTTAACTGTGATGCTAAATGCCCGCTCCTACTGTTTGGGTTTCTTGCAAATCCCATTGATGCCACTTGCAGGAAAGGGGCCATAGGACTTCTGTAGCTGTCTTGGTATCTGTTTGCCTGCCTTTGATTAGTGTGTTATTGTTAAGAAGTTTATTTTATTGTCAAAGGTGAAAAGTTTGCTTTTAATTGGCTGTAATGTATGTTACTATTAGAAATCTTTTCTTTCAGATATTAATACTGTTTGGGGTTAAAAATTATATGTACATGTTATTTGCTATGTATGTTATATGGTTATATATCATATGTATAAGTTTTTTTCTTGAAGATTTATTTGAAAGGCAGAGTTACAGAGAGAGAAAGAGAAAATAGTTACAGTGGTCAGGGCTGGGTCAAACCAAAGCCAGGAGCCTGGAACTTCATCCTGGTCTCCCATGTAGGTAGCAGGGGCGCAGGGACTTGGGACATCTTCTGCTGCTTTCCCAGGCCCATTAGCAGGGAGCTGGATTAGAAATGGAGCAGCTGGTACTTGAACTGGCACCCATATGGGAAGCTGGCATTGCAGGCAGCAGTTTAACCCACTGTACCACAATGCTGGTCCCTATATGTGATTTCTTTTTTTTCTTTCTTTTTTTTTTTTTTTTTTTTTTGACAGCCAGAGTGGACAGTGAGAGAGAGACAGAGAGAAAGGTCTTCCTTTGCCGTTGGTTCACCCTCCAATGGTCACCGTGGCCCGCGCGATGTGGCTGGCGCATGGCGCTGATCCGAAGGCAGGAGCCAGGTGCTTCTCCTGGTCTCCCGTGGGGTGCAGGGCCCAAACACCTGGGCCATCCTCCACTGCCCTCCCGGGCCACAGCAAAGAGCTGGACTGGAAGAGGGGCAAGCGGGACAGAATCCGGTGCCCCAACTGGGACTAGAACTCGGTGTGCTGGTGCCGCAGGCGAAGGATTAGCCTCGTGAGCTGCGGTGCCGGCCCTATATATGATTTCTAAAACAATGATCTTTCTATGAACTAATAATCTGACTCAGATAATACATTTTTACATATGAAAGTGATACCTGATCCCCATATAATTTATTTTTAAGTTTTTTATGATTTATTTATTTATTTGAAAGGCACAGCAACAAAGAGAGGGAGAGACAGAGAGATCTTCCATCTGCTGATTTACTCTCCAAATGGCCACAATATCCAGGGCTGGGCCAGGCCAAAGCCAGAATCATAGAACTCTGTCTGGGTCTCCCATGTGGGTGGCAGGGACCCAAGCACTGGGTCTTCTGATTGGAAGCAGAGTAGGGAGGAGTCAAACTGGCACTCCTAAATGGGATACCATTGTCACAAGCAGTGGCTTCATGTGCTATACCATACCAACCCCTGAAAAATTTTATTTAAATAAATATTTATTATGCCCCTTAGCAGATGCTTCTGTCTCTTATTACAGAAATATATTATAAGTAGCTACTTTCTGTCTTTGCAGGACAGTCTTCCGAACACGGGCTTGGTTGACTCGGAAGCACCCCTCTTTGACTCCACTCAGTCGAGTTAAGAGGGTTTCAAGAGCAGCGTTCATCAGTTTCCAGGTATGAACACTTTTAATTCTTGATATTTTACCTTATGTATTCATAAATAAAGGTTGGATTTGTTACTGTGGATTTTATATCTCAGAGGATGGATTTATTGCCTAACAGTGCCCTTTGTAAAACATGCAGCATTCTGATCTGAGCCAGGGCTCCCTGTTCACTTACTGCTGCTATTTTTTCCAATGACTTCTTTATTTTGATTAATCTTTTAGAGAAATGTAGAATATCCCTCTAAGCGTGGGCTCAGTTTTTCATTCATTAAAGATGTATATTAGGGCTGGCGTTGTGGAGTAGCAGATAAAGCTACTCCATATGGACACTGGTTTGTGTCTTGGCTGCTCCACTTTCAATCCAGCTCCCTGCTAATTAGGCCAGAGAAAGGCAGCGGAAGATGGCCCAAGTGCTAGGGCCCCTGCTACCCATGTGGGAGATCCAGATGAAGCTCCTGGCTTAAGTCTTGTCCCACCTTGGCCATTGCCGCCATCTGGGGAGTGAACCAGCAGATAGAAGATTCTCTCTGTCTCTCTCTCTCTCGCTCTCACTCTCCCCCTCCCTCCATACCTCCCCCCCTTCTTCTCTTTGTAACTCTGACTTTCAAATAAATCAATGAACCTTTTGCAAAAGTAAACTAAATAAAGAGGCATATTACTATGAACTGCAGAGGGTTGGGACCACCCCCTTCACTTTGCAGGAAGGAAATGAGGCCTGGAGGGGAAAGCGGCCTGCTTGCCCATGGACTTTGTATCGCTGATTTAGCGGTAGAACTAGTGTCAGAATTCTCATCTCCCACAGTTACATCAGACAGCTTTGGGGTTGTTTCTGGATTGATGCCCTCTTCTGTAAAATGGGGATAATGAGGCCACCTCCCCGAGAGCCTGAGATGTGTGAGGCTCGAACGAGACGGTATGTACGAGACGATATGTATGGATGCAGTTATCATTGCCTCTCGGTCCCTTAACCCTCCAGTGCTTCAGATTCCCTGTCCTGGCAGCGTGTCATTCATAAGGCTCTCCTAATTCTCCCCTAATTTTCTCTCCTTCCTTCCTTCCTTCATTTTTATTCCTTTCTTTCAAGATTTATTTATTTATTTATTTGAAAGGCACAATAACAGACAAAGAGGGAGAGGTGGAGAGATCTTCCATCTGGTTCACTTTCCAAATACTCTCAACAGCCAGGTCTGGGCCAGGCCAAAGCCAGGAGCCAGGAACTCCACGCTAGTCTCCTGTGTGGGTGGCAGGGATCCAAGTATTTGGGCCATCTTCTGTATCAGGAAGCTGACCGGAAGCAGAGCAGCCAGGACTTGAACCCGTGCTCTGATATAGGATGCCAGTGTCACAAGCAGCAGCTTAACCCGCTGACCACCATGCTGGTCCCCCTGGCATTTCCTGCCTGTAGGGCTTCCCTTCCCCGTCCTGCTGCACAGTCAAGGGTGATCCTCTGGACTCTCCTTTCAGCCCTTGATGCCGCTGAGCCTTGTTCCCTTGTAGCTGCCTCCTGCATCTCTATCTTCAAGTCCAACTGTCCCTTTGAACTTTATGTCAGCATTTCCAGCAGCCTTCTTTGCCTGAGTTCCCATTCCCCTCAAATGCAGTATACTTAAAACGGAAGTCATTGCTTTTCCTCCAAGTCTTCTTCTTCCGACTTCCCAATTTATGTTAGTGATACCGCCAGACACCAGACTTTAAAAAGCCCTGTCATTTCTTTATTTCCCTCTAGCCTTCTGCAGCCAATCAGACATCAAAGCCGTGGATTTGGTTCCCATTCACGTCTTTGCACGCGTTCCTTCCTTTCCATTCCTGCCGTCATCACCAAGTTCAAGCCATTATCCAGACTAACAGTGGCGTTAGGAGAGCTATTCACTTGGAAGTAGCTGGCTTCTGTCCCTGCTCCTTCTCTTTGTCTCTCTCCTAATAAAAAACCCAACCTCTTGACTTTTCATGACGGAAAGTCAGTGTGTCATCTCCTCGTATTGTGCACAAATCTTGATTTAAGTAAGGAAATGGACTTTGATTCCTCTAGGAGCTCCCAAGACATTTTAATCTTGAATTGCAGCCCTGGCCTGGCTAAATGTGACACTGACCATTAATATTTCACTCACTTGTTTGACAAACTTTAAACAGATTTATTTCTGAGTATATGAATATAATTGAACACTCAAAAAATACAAAGTGTGTCATGTAAAGTGTCCTTCCTAGCCCTGTGCTGTCTCTGGGAGACCATCTCACACGCAATGGGCAGCCACTGTTCTTGTTCATCATTCCAGCACTTCTGATTATATATTGCTCTGCATGTTTTTTTTTTTTAAACTTGATTAGGTATCACAGCCATCTTTTTATATTAATAGTGTTTACTCGGGTGGCGCTCCAGCTTGCTAGGCTAATCCTCCACCTGCGTCACCAGCACCCCAGGTTCTAGTCCCGGTTGGGGCGCTGGTTCTGTCCTGGTTGCTCCTCTTCTAGTCCAGCTCTCTGCTGTGGCCCAGGAGTGCAGTGGAGGATGGCCCAAGTGCTTGGGTGCCTGCACCCACATGGGAGACCAGGAGGAAGTACCTGGCTCCTGGCTTCAGATCAGCACAGCGCGCCGGCCGTAGCGGCCATTTGGGGGGTGAACCAATGGAAGGAAGACCTTTCTCTCTGTCTCTTTCTCTCACTGTCTAATTCTGCCTGTCAAAAAAAAAAAAAAAAAAAAAAAAAAAGGCCGGCGCCGTGGCTTAACAGGCTAATCCTCCACCTTGCGGCGCCGGCACACCGGGTTCTAGTCCCGGTCGGGGCGCCGGATTCTGTCCCGGTTGCCCCTCTTCCAGGCCAGCTCTCTGCTATGGCCCGGGAAGGCAGTGGAGGATGGCCCAAGTCCTTGGGCCCTGCACCCCACGGGAGACCAGGAGAAGCACCTGGCTCCTGGCTTCGGATCAGCATGATGCGCTGGCCGCAGCGACCATTGGAGGGTGAACCAACGGCAAAAAGGAAGACCCTTCTCTCTGTCTCTCTCTATCCACTCTGCCTGTCAAAAAAAAAAAAAAAAAGTGTTTACTCATCCTTGTTGACAGATAACATTCCACCCAAGGGTGGAGTGTAAGTCCTCTAGCTGTACCCTGTTGGTGGACTCTCTTTACTTTTTCACCTTCACACGAACTGCTGCAGTGAAGAACCGGGAAAATGTGTTGTTTTGATCATGTACATGCAAACCTATAGGATAAATCCTCAGGAGTGATGCTGCTGGGACAGGATTATATGTGTTTTTCATTTTGAGAGCCATTGCCAATTTGCCCTCTCTAAGCTTGTATCAGTTTATATCCCTAAAGTGATTTTGAATGCAGTAACTGGGAGTGTTTTCTAACAGCCTTAGCAATATTATGAAATTTTGGATGTTTGAGGAGCTGGGAGGGGCAAATGATACATCAGGTTTTTAAAACATATATTTATTTATTTACTTGAAAGGCAGAGTGTCAGAGAGATACCTTCCATCTGCTAGTTCACTTCCCAAATGACTGCAACAGCCAGGGCTGGGCCATGCCAAAACCAGGAGCCAGGAACTCCATTTAGGTCTTGCAGGTGGGTGGTAGGAACCCAAGCACTTGGGCCATCTCCCACTGCCTTCCCAGGTGCATAGGAGGGAGTTGGATCAGAAAGAGCAGCCAGGACTCGAATAGGCACTCTGATATGAGATGGATGCCGTCATTGCAATTGTGGCTTTAATGTGCGTTTATAAGTGAAGTGAAGCATCCATTCATATAATTAAGGGAAATTCTTACTTCTTTTCCTGTGAACTACACTTTGTCCTTTTTTTTTTTTTTTTTTTTTGGACAGGCAGAGTTAGACAGTGAGAGAGAGAGAGACAGAGAAAAGGTCTTCCTTTTTCTGTTGGTGCACCCCCCAAGTGGCCCCTATGGCTGGCGTGTTGCAGCTGGCGCACCGCGCCAATCCAAAGCCAGGAGCCAGGTGCTTCCTCCTGGTCTCCCATGCAGGTGCAGGGCCCAAGGACCTGGGCCATCCTCCACTGGCTTCCCGGGCCACAGCAGAGAGCTGGACTGGAAGAGGAGCAGCTGGGACAGAACTGGTGCCCCAACCGGGACTAACCTGGTGTGCCGGCGCCGCAGGCGGAGGATTAGCCCTAGTGAGCCGTGGCGCTGGCCTGGCCTATTTTCTTTTGCCTTTTTTTTTTTTTTACCAATTTCTTCAAAGCTCAGTGTGTATTGTGAAGATTACCCTCTTCTCTCACAAATGTTTCATTTGCCTTTTGCTTTTCTTATTGTATTTTTGCCTTACAGAAGTTTTGTCTTTTGTCATTTAATGTACCAATCTTTTCTTTCATGCCTCATTATTTTTTTTAAAGATTTATTTATTTGAAAAGCAGAGTTACAGAGAAGCAGAGAAAGAGAGGGTCTTCCATCTGCTGGTTCACTCCCCAGATGACCGCAATGGCCGGTGCTGCGCCGATCTGAAGCCAGCAGCCAGGAGCTTCTTCCCGGTCTCCAGCAGGTGCAGAGGTCCAAGGACTTGGGCCATCCTCCACTGCTTTCCCAAGCCATAGCAGAGAGCTCTATAAGAAGTGGAGCAGCTGAGACTTGAACCGTTGCCCATACAGGATGCTGGCACTGCAGGAGGTAGCTTTACCCACTATGCTACAGCACTAGCTCCAAAGGTATACTTTTTAAAGTCAGAGTTACAGAGAGAGAGAAAGAGAGGCAGAGAGAGAAAGAGGTCTTCCATCTGCTGGTTCACTCCCCAATTGGCTACAACAGCCAAAGCTGCACCAATCTGAAGCCAGGAGCCAGGAGCTTCCTCCAGGTCTTCCCATAAGGGTGCAGGGGCCCAAGGACTTGGGCCATCTTCTACTGCTTTCCCAGGCTACAGCAGAGTTGGATTGGAAATGGAGCAGCTGGGACTCTAAACCAGTGCCCATATGGGATGCTGGCACTGTAGGCGGCAGCCCCACCCTCTACGTCACAGCGCCGGCCCCAGGGTTGACTTTTAAAGCAGATATAATGACTATATCCATTCATTATCTAACATCCTTACAAGGTAAATTATGGTATCGATGCCGGCGCCATGGCTCAACAGGCTAATCCTCCGCCTAGCGGTGCCGGCACACCGGGTTCTAGTCCCGGTCAGGGCGCCAGATTCTGTCCCGGTTGCCCCTCTTGCAGGCCAGCTCTCTGCTATGGCCCGGGAGTGCAGTGGAGGATGGCCCAAGTGGTTGGGCTCTGCACCCGCATGGGAGACCAGGAGAAGCACCTGGCTCCTGCCTTCGGATCAGCGCGGTGCGCTGGCCGCAGCGCGCCAACTGCGGCGGCCATTGGAGGATGAACCAACAGCAAAGGAAGACCTTTCTCTCTGTCTCTCTCTCTCACTGTCCATTCTGCCTGTCAAAAAAAAAAAAAAAAAAAAACAGCAGGAAAGTGTGTCCACTAAAAATCTTTGATTTTAAAATTTATTTATTTAGGAGACAGAAGTGGGGAGGGGGAGAGAGAGAAACTCATCTGCTTGTTTACTCACCAGATGTCTGCAGTGACTGGGGCTGGGCTGGAGTCAGGAGCTGGGAACTCAAGCCAGCTCTTCCTTATGGGTTGCAGGAACACCATCACGTGAGCTATTAGTTTCTGTATCTGCATTAGCAGGAAGCTGAAGTCAGGGGCCAGAGCCGGTGTTGAATTCAGACACTCTGCTGTGGCATGTGGGTGTCTAAACTACTAGGCCAAACACCTGCCCTGTTTTCCTCCTTTAAAAAAATTAGTATCTCAGGGCCAGCACTGTGGCTTAGTAGGCTAAACCTCCACCTGCAGTGCTGGCATCCCATATGGGCACCAGTTCGTGTCCCAGTGCTCCTCTTCCAATCTGGCTCTCTGCTTGTGGCCTGGGAAAGCAGTAGAGGATGGCCCGAGTGCTTGGGCCCCTGCATCCATGTGGGAGACCTGGAGGAAACTCCTGGCCCCTGGCTCCTGGCTTCAGATTGGCTCAGCTCTGGCTGTTGCAGCCATTTAGGGAGTGAACCAATGGATGGAACACCTGTCTCTCTGTCTAACTCTACCTCTCAAGTAAATAAAGAAAATATTTTTAAAAAATTAATCTTTTTAAATTGAAAAGCCGTAATTGTATATGTGTTTAAGGTACAGTGCAATGTATTGATAAATATATAAAATGTAGAGTAATTACATCAAATTAGTTTAGCATGTAGCACACCATCTTATATTTTCCCACTTTTTTTTTTTAAGACAAGCAGAGTGGACAGTGAGAGAGACAGAGAGAAAGGTCTTCCTTTTCCGTTGGTTCACCCCACAATGGCCGCTGTGGCCAGTGCGCTGCGGCTGGTGCACCGTGCTGATGCGAAGCCAGGAGCCAGGTACTTCCTCCTGGTCTCCCGTGCAGGTGCAGGGCCCAAGCACTTGGGCCATCCTCCAATGTACTTCCCGGGCCACAGCAGAGAGCTGGACTGGAAGAGGAACAACTGGGACAGAATCCAGCGCCCCGACCGGGACTAGAACCCGGTGTGCAGGCTCCGCAGGCGGAGGATTAGCCTATTGAGCTGCGGCGCCGGTCTATTTTCCCACTTTTGATGTAAACTCAAACCCAATACCTATTTTTCTTCTTCCTGATTCTTACATATGAAAAAAGGTGCAAGCAAATATGATGAAAAGTGGCAAATGACCCAGCCTTGATGCTGAGAAAGAGTAGAAAGCTGTGGGGACCCCCGGTTGAGAATGGAAATCCTGTGTTCATGGAATGTCCAGCTACTTGGCAGCTGTGAAAGCCACATTTATTATTGTTTTTAAGGAGATTGTTTGGTCTAGTGGTTCAGAGTTGGGCTCTGGTAACAGCCTGGGTTCACATCTCGGCTGCACCATCTGTTAGCTGTGTGTGCCCCTGGACAATATATTCAATCTTTTAACTTCAGATTTTTACTGTAAAAAAAAAATATGCCAATAATAAAAATCACATCTACCACTAGGCTCAGTGTCCACCCCGGACTCTTATTTTCAGTGTTACTTACAGGATTGCGTATCTTTTCTCAGGTTATTAGTTGTTGGCATTTCCCCCAGAGCTAGATCATCTTCTGCCAGAGGCCCCTGATGGAATAATTTTAGAATGGGGCTGGGGGCAGGGAAATGTTAGAAAAAACAAGAAAAGGGGGATTAACAGAGGAAAAAGGTTAATGAGGGCCGGCGCCGCAGCTCAATAGGTTAATCCTCCGCCTGCAGCACTGGCACACCGGGTTCTAGTCCCAGTCGGGGCGCCGGATTCTGTCCCAGTTGTTCCTCTTCCAGTCCAGCTCTCTGCTGTGGCCCGGGAGTGCAGTGGAGGATGGCCCAAGTCCTTGGGCCCTGAACCCGAATGGGAGACCAGGAGGAAGCACCTGGCTCCTGGCGCTGACTGTAGCAACCATTTGGGGGGTGAGCCAACGGAAGGAAGACCTTTCTCTCTTTCTCTCTCTCTCTCTCGCTGTCTAACTCTGCCTGTCAAAAAAAATGCTGTGTTTGAGTGGTGAGAAGTGACAGTGCTCAGGATAGGAAACTGTGTTTCTATGACTTTTTTAGTCTGTGGCCACAAAGGACTTTATTGCTTTGAGTTGTTCCCATTCCCTAGAAAATAGTGCCAGCACAGTGACTCATTCCTAAGCATTTGGGATAAATGGTGTTTTACCGTTCTTGATCCATCCCGATGTTGAGCTTTGCACTGCTATTCTAGTGTGAATGATATGTTAGCGTTTTTATTTTACAAGCTATGAGGCAAGCGTAGGTCTCTTTGGCTGTTTTAAGTCTGAGGCTCTATTAGCTAATTGGAGAAGTAATGCAGATGTCTGGGTAATTGAGGTAAATTGCCTGGTTTTTGACAGAATTTCCCAGAAGCAGAATGAAGTTCCTTCTCTTTTCCAGATACAGCTGACAAATCATCTACCTCTAACCAGACCTTTGACCTAGACCTCTTTAGGAGGAAGAATTCAAGGATTTATTTATTTTATTTGAAAGGTAAAGCGATGTTTGCTGTTTTTTTTTTTTTTAGGATTTATCTTTTTATTTATTTGAAAGGCATAGTTATATATGTATATGTATATATATATATATATATATATATATATATATATATATATATACAGAGAGAGAGAGAGGAAGAGAGAGAGAGAAAGAGAGATCTTCCATCTGCTGGTTCACTCCCCAAACGGCCCTAATGGCTAGGGCTGGGCCAGGGCTGGGAGCCAGGAGCTTTTTCTGGGTGTCCTATGTGGGTGCAGAGGCCCAAGGACTTGGATCATTTTCTGCTGCTTTCTCAGGTCATTAGCAGGGAGCTGGATCAGTAATGGAGCAGCCAGGACTCGAATTGGCACTTGTATGGGATGCATCATAAGCTGCAGCTTTACCCACTATGCCACAAGGCTAGACCCCATTCTCTGGTTAACTCTCCAAATTTCCGCAGCAGCCAGAGTAGGTCAGGCTGAAAACAGAAGGCAGGAACCCAAGTATTTGGGCCATCATCTACTTCCTCCCAGGCACATTAGCAGGAAGTTTGGATTGAAAGTGGGGCAGCCAGGACTCCCAGCCCTGTGATAAGGGATATGGGCATGGGCCACAGCTTAACCCTCTGTGCCACAATATCCACCTTCATTTTTCTGTCTTTAATCTCTGCACATGCAGAAAATGCTACATATTGTAAGTACACAAGATTGGTATAAAAATACACCTAATACATAGCAGAAACAACAGCTTCCATCATTTTGATAGTTTTTTAAAAAATACAACAAATTTTGCTGGCATCTTTTTTTTTTGTTAAAGATTTATTTACTTGAGAGGCAGAGTTGCAGACAGAGAGGTCTTCCATCTGCTGGTTCACTCCCCTAATAGCTGCATTGGCTGGAATTGGGCTGGTCCAAAGCCAGGAGCCAATAACTTCTTCCATGTCTCCCATGTGGGTGCAAGGGCCCAAGCACTCGGGTCATTTTCTACTGCCTTCTCAGGCCATTATTAGAGAGCTGGATTGGAAGAGGAGTAGCCAGGGTAGGAACCAGCGCCCACATGGCATGCCAGTGCTGTAGGCAGAGGCTTAACCTACTATGACACAGCGCCAGCCAGCCCCTATGCTAGACTCTTATAACTTGATTTATTTTAGATCTCATAGTAAGAAACATGGATGTATGTAGCACAACATTTATTTTTCTAAAATAAGTCTACCTATTTCTTTACTTGAGAGGCAGAAAGAAAGAGTCAGATAAAGAGCTCCGATCCACTGTTTCACTCTCCAAATGCCTGCAATGGCTGGGGCTGGGCTGTGCCAAAACTGGGAACTGGGAACTCAATCTGGGTTTCCCATGTGGGTGAGAGGGATCCAGCTGCTTGAGCCATCACCTCCCATGTTCTGCATTATCAGCAAGCTGGGGTCAGGAGCCGGAGCTGGGTATTGAACCCAGGCACTCTGATGTGGGATGTGGACACCTTAATTGGTAGGCTAAATACCCTGCCTAGCATAACATTTAACCACGACGTAATAGTTTCAAAGTGTTGACGTTGGAACAACTCTAAGAGATCATACAGTCCCACCCCCCACACCAAGTATAGTCACCCTAAATCAATGACATTCAGCCTCTACTGCAACAGCAATATAGAATTCACTGCTTTGTGGCCGGCGCCGTGGCTCAACAGGCTAATCCTCCGCCTTGCGGCGCCGGCACACCGGGTTCTAGTCCCGGTCGGGGCACCGATCCTGTCCCGGTTGCCCCTCTTCCAGGCCAGCTCTCTGCTGTGGCCAGGGAGTGCAGTGGAGGATGGCCCAAGTCCTTGAGCCCTGCACCCCATGGGAGACCAGGAGAAGCACCTGGCTCCTGCCATCGGAACAGCGCGGTGCGCCGGCCGCAGCGCGCTACCGCGGCGGCCATTGGAGGGTGAACCAACGGCAAAGGAAGACCTTTCTCTCTGTCTCTCTCTCTCTCTCACTGTCCACTCTGCCTGTCAAAAATAAAATAAAAATAAAAATAAAAATTAAAAAAAAATTAAAAAAAAAAAAGAAAAGACTTCCCCACTTCAAAAAAAAAAAAAAAAAAAGAATTCACTGCTTTGCAAGGGAGATAATTCTTTGTTGAACAGCTTACACTGTTGTGCTTCTCAAGTTTTAAGGCTTTTATTGGCCGGCGCCATGGCTTAACAGGCTAATTCTCCGCCTTGCGGCACCGGCACCCCAGGTTCTAGTCCCGGTTGGGCCGCCGGATTCTATCCTGGTTGCCCCTCTTCCAGGCCAGCTCTCTGCTATGGCCTGGAAAGGCAGTGGAGGATGGCCCAAGTCTTTGGGCCCTGCACCCGCATGGGAGACCAGGAGAAGCACCTGGCTCCTGGCTTTGGATCAGCGAGATGCGCCGGCCACAGCTGCCATTGGAGGGTGAACCAATGGCAAAAGGAAGACCTTTCTCTCTGTCTCTCTCTCTCTCACTATCCACTCTGCCTATCCAGAAAAAAAAAAAAAATAAATAAAATAATAAAGCTTTTATTTATTTGTATTTTTTTTTATTTGACAGGTAGAGTCATAGACAGTGAGAGAGAGAGACAGAGAGAGAGGTCTTCTTTCCATTGGTTCACCCCCCAAATGGCCGCTACGGCCAGCACTGCGCCGATCCGAATCCAGGAGCCAGGTGCTTCCTCCTAGTCTCCCATGCGGGTGCAGGGCCCAAGCACTTGGGCCATCCTCCACTGCCCTCCTGGGCCACAGCAGAGAGCTGGACTGGAAGAGGAGCAGCTGGGACTAGAACCCAGCGCCCATGTGGGATGCCAGCGCCACAGGCAGAGGATTAACCAAGTGAGCCGCGGCGCCGGCCCCAAAAGCTCTTATTTATTTGAGAGTGAGAGAGAGAGAAACAGAGTGCTACCATCCTTTGGTTCACTCCACAAATATCCACCATGGCCTGGGCTTGGCCAGACAGAACCAGGAACCTAGAACAGGCAACACAATACAGGTCTTCTACATGGGAGGTAGGAAACAATTACTCAGGCCATCACCCCTGCTTCCCAGGATCTGTATTGGGAGAAACTAGTGAGATGCTAGAGCCAAGAATCAAATGCGGGCACTCTGGTATGGGGTGCCTGTGTCTTACCTGTTGCACTAAATGCCCACTCCTCAATTTGTTTTAACCCAAATCCACAGTAGGAAATACATTTTATGTCATGACCCAGTATACATGCACTTGTGATTCTATGTATCCTTATATCTCTATCTGAAACAAAATATTTATGTAAGAATTCTTATTGCTTGCAATAGGCTCTAATATTTTAAAAAATATTTTATTTATTTATTTGAGAAGTAGAGTTATAGACAGTGAGAGGGAGAGACAGAGAGAAAGGTCTTCCATCCACTGGTTCACTCCCCAAGTGGCCACCATGGCCGGAGCTGAGCTGATCCAAAGCCAAAAGCCTTTTCTGAGTCTCCCACACAGGTACAGGGCCCAAGCACTTGGGCCATCTTCCACTGCTTTCCCAGGCCATAGCAGAGAGCTGGATCAGAAATGGAGCAGCTGGGACTTGAACCAGCTCCCATATGAGATGTCAGCACTGCAGAAGGTGGTTTTACCCACTACGCCACAGCGCCAGGGCCGCTAATATTTTTAATTCTATTTTATATGTTTGGAAATCCTGGTTGTGGTACTGGTATTGTGGTACAGCAGGTTAAGCTGCCACTTGCAATGCTGGTATCCCATATGAGTTCCAGTTCAAGTCCTGGCTGCTCCACTTCAGATCCAGCTCCCTGCTAATGCACCTGGCAAAGCCCTGGAAGATGGCCTGAATACTTGGCCACCCGCACCCAGATGGGAGTCCTGGATAAGGCTTCTGGCTCCTGGCTTCGGCCTGGCCCATCTACAGCCATTGTTGCTGTTTGGGGAGTGAACCTGTGGACAGAAAATCTTCCTCTCTGTCTTTGCCTCTCTCTGTAACTCTTCTTTTCAAAAACTAAATAAATCCTTAATAAAGATTTTTTAAAAATCATGGTTGTGACTCATTAAATTGACTTAAACTCATTAACAGATTGAGACTAATCACTTGAAAATCATTGACTCAAACTTTCCTGACCTTTGTCATATGAGGGTACTAGATTAGGCTACTTGAGCTACAAAAATTCCTATTAGGTTCTTATATTAAAAAACTGTTCCTGGCCGGCGCCGCAGCTCACTAGGCTAATCCTCTGTGGCGCCGGCACACCGGGTTCTAGTCCTGGTTGGGGCGCCGGATTCTGTCGCAGTCGCTCCTCTTCCAGTCCAGCTCTCTGCTATGGCCCGGGAGTGCAGTGGAGGATGGCCCAAGTCGTTGAGCCCTGCACCCGCATGGGAGACCAGGAGATGCACCTGGCTCCTGGCTTCGAATCAGTACAATGCGCTGGCCGCGGAGGGTTAACCAATGGCAAAGGAAGACCTTTCTCTCTGTCTCTCTCTCTCTCACTGTCCACTCTGCCTGTAAAACAAAACAAAACAACAACAACCTGTTCCTTGGATCCAGCATTGTGGCATGGTGTGTTAAGCTGCTGCCTGTGACGCCAGTATCCCATATTGGCGCCATTTTGAGTCCTTGCTGCTTCATTTATGATCCAGCTTCCTTCTGACACACCTGGGAAGGCAGTGGCAGGTGACCAAAGTGCTTGAGCTCCTGTCACCCACATGGGAGACCCAGTTGGAGTCCCTGGCTCCTGGCTTCAGCCTGGCCCAACCCTAGCTGTTGCAGCTATTTGAAGAATGAACCAGAGGATGGAAGGTTTCTCTTCTACTCTCTCTCTCCCTCTCTCTAACTCTGCTTTTCAAATAAATAAATAAATCGTAAAGAAAAAAAAAAAAGCTCTTCTTTATTGAGCTGAAATCTGTCTTCCTTTAGTCCCATTCATTGTCTTAGCTTCCTTTTCAGAACTACATTGAACATTTATTCATTCAACAAATACTGATTGTGTACCCATATGGTAGTCATCATGCTCTGTGCCAAGAACACGCAGGTGAACAAAACAGTCTCAGCCTTTTTGGAACTGGATTTTAGTGATCAGTGTGGGATATGAGTCCAGGAGAGCTACTAAAAGAGTAACTCTAGTTCTTCTTTCACATCGCTGCCCTCCGGTGTTGGAAGACAACTGTCGAGTTCCTTCCACCTTCCCTGTTTCCTCAGGTGTGCCTCATATGGTGGAGTTTGTGTGACAATAGTTTTTGAGCTATAGCGATCAGTGACACTCCCCATACTAGAGGTGAGGTTGTCCGGCTGGGGTTGTGGCTCAGCAGTTTTAAGCCTCCACTTGTGATGCTGGCACCCCATATCAGAATGTGGATCTGAGGCCTGGCTGCTCCGCTTCCCATCCAGCTTCCTGCTACTGCACCTGGCAAGGCAGCCAAAGATGACCCAAGTACTTGGTCCCCTGCCACCCACGTAGCAGATCTAGATAGAGTTCCTGGCTCCTGGCTTTGGCCTGGCCCAGATCTGGCTGTTGTAGCCATTTGGGAAGTGAACCGGTAGATGAAAACTCTCTCATCACTGCCTTTCAAATAAATAGATAAAATGTTTTTCTTAAAGATGGGGTTGTCAAGTAACCCCTGATGTAGTGACATTAAGCAAAGATTTGTACCAAGTTGGGGAACAAACTAGGTGATAAGGAGTGTTCCAAACACAGGGGAATTCACACCTTGGGAAGCATCAAAGCCCTTGGAGGTAGAAGGGATCTTGGGGAGATTGTGCGGTGTATTTGGACCTGGGTACAGACGTAGGGTCTCTTTTTAAGTGAGATGGAAATCATAGGAGGTTCTGCGTAGGCATTTGGAGCAGGCATTCGGCCTAGCAGTTGGACTGCTGCTTGGGACACCTGCATCTTCTTGGAGAACTTGGTTCAACACCAGCTCTGGCTGCAGTTTCCTGTGAAGGAAGACAGTAGGAGGTAGCAGATGATATGTAAGTAGTTAGGTTCCTGCCATCCACATGGGAGACCTGAATTGAGTTCCCAGCTCCCAACTTGTGGTCATTTTAGGAGTGAACCAGGAGATAGGAGCTCTCTCTGTCTTTCAGAAAAATTATAACAATGTTCTCACATTTAACAAATGTCTCTAAAAACAACTGCAATGGTTAAGAGGCTAATTCAAATGTTTATTCAAATGTTCTTTTTAAATTGACTTTATTAATGTACCATTTACATACAACAAAATGCACCCATTTTAAATAGATGGTTGAATGTGTTTTGACATATATCAATCACCATATATATATATATATATATACACATATATATATATCAATACACGTAAATCAATCACCATAAATAAGAATATTTCCATCACCCTGAATTTCCCTCATGCTTTTCATAGAAAACCTCAGCTGTCTCATCCCCAGCCTCAGGCATTTGTTCTTCTTTCTGTCATCATACATTCTTTTGGCTATGCTAGAATCTCATAACTGGGGGCTGGCGCTGTGGTGCAGTGGGTGAAGCAGGTGTCTGCAGTGGCAGCATCCCATGTGGGTGCTGGTTCAAGTCCTGGCTTCCTGGGCCCCAGCACTCTCATGGAAGATAGAAGCTCCTGGCTTCAGTCTGGTCCAGCCTAGTCACAGTGGCCATCTGGGGAGTGAACCAGCAGATGGAAGACCTCTCTGTCTCTCTCCTCTCTCTCTCTGTAACTCTGCCTTTCAAATAAATAAATAAATCTTTAAAAAAAAAATTTAAAAAAGAAGACCATACTTAAAAAAAAATTAACTCTGAGCCCCTGGTTCCTCTTCATAGCAAAAATTTAAAAAAAAAAAAAAAAAAAGAATCTCCTAACTGGAGTCACAGTTGGTTTTCTGTTGGGTCCAGCTTTCACGGAACCTAATGCTTTGTGATCTGTCCATGTCACTGTGTTGTCCTCGTTATTACTCAGGGGTATTCCATGGCATGGGTGCACCACAGTATATCTAGTCACCACTTCTTCCCAGTTTGGAGATGCAAAGCAAATTTCTCGTACAAGTCTTTCTGTAGATGTATGTTTTCATTTCTCTTGTGTAAATATCCAGGAGAATTGCTGGGTCGTAGAGAGGTTAAGATTTCCCTAAACTGCTAAAATGTTTCAGAGTGATTGTTCCATTTTACATCCCCATCAGCGATTCTTGGCAGTGACAGGCATGTCGGCTGTTTCAGTGTTAGCCGTTGCGGTGTGTGTGTTATGACATTTCATTATGGTTTTAATCTGCATTGCCCTGGTGACTAATGGTGTGGAACATCTTTTCGGTGCTTGTTTGTTATCTTCTTTTGTGCAGTGTCTGTTCAGATCATATGCCCATGGGCTGTTTGTCTTATTAGTGAGTTGTTTTGAATTCTTTATATATTCTAGATACAAGTCTTTTGTCGGATGTATGTATTACACATATTTTGTCTTGGTTAGTGACTTGGCTTATCATTTTCTTAATGGTTTTGCTCTTCTCTCCTTCCTCTTTTCCTGTCTCTTTCTCTCTCTCTCTCTTTTGATGCTTTCTTTTTTTTTTTTTCATTAAAAGATTTATTTATTTATTTGAGTTATACAGAGAAGGAGAGGCAGAGAGAGAGAGAGAAAGAGAGGTCTTCCATCCACTAGTTCACTCCCCAGAGCTGTGCCGATCTGAAGCCAGGAGCCAGAAGCTTCTTCTGGGTCTCCCACGTGGGTGCAGGGACCCAAGGACTTGGGTCATCTTTTACTGCTTTCCCAGGCCACAGCAGAGAGTTGCATCAAAAGTGGAGCAGCCAGGACTCAAACCGGCACCCAATGGGATGCTGGCACTGCAGGCGGCACCTTTACCAGCTACACCACAGTGCTGGCCCCAGTGCTATCTTTCAAAAAGCAGAATTTTGAGGAAGCAATTTTCAATTTTTTTTAGTAGTCAATGCTTACTATGTTCCAAGAAATCTTTACCTCCCCCAAGATCCTGAAGATTTTCTCTTGTTTTCCTTTAGAAATTGACTTTTACATTTAATTCTGTTATCCATTTTGAGTTACAGTTTATGTGTGGTGTAAAGTAAGGCTCAAGGTTATTTTTTCTTTTGTTGTGGATATCCAGTTATTCTAGCGCCATTGGTTGCATATGTTAACCTTTTCTCATTCGAATTACTGTGGCACTTTTGTTGAAAAAATTTTAAATGAACGATACTAAAATAATCGATTGATACTCTATTTGTGTGTCTGTTTCTTGACTCTGTTCTATGCCATTGATCTGCGTGCCTCTCCTAAATGCCAATACCGCATTGTCTTGGTTACTGTAGTTACAGTAAGTTTTGAAATCAGATAAATTCCTCTTACTCTTTTTTTTTTTAAGGTTTATTTGTTTATTTGAAAGGCAGAGTTACAGAGAGGCAGAGGCAGTGAGAGAGAAGAAAGAGAGAGACACACATCTTCCATCCCCTGGTTCACTCTCCAGGTGGCCATAATGGCTGGAGCTGCTCTGATTTGACATCAAGAGCCAGGAGCTTCTTCCAGGTCTCCCACACCAGTGCAAGGGCCCAAGGACTTGAGCCATCTTCCAGTGCTTTCCCAGGCCATTGCAGAGAGCTGGATGGAAAGTGGAGCAGCCAGAACTCAAACTGGCGCCCATATGGGATGTTGACACTGGAGGTGGCAGCTTTACCCACTATTCCACAGCGCCGGCCCCTTAGTCATACTTTCTAAAGATATACTGTGTTGGGGCCGGTGCTGTGGTGTAGTAGGCTAAGCCTCCTCCTGTGGAGCCGGCATCCCATAGGGGTGCCAGTTCGAGTCCCGGCTGCTCCACTTCTGATCCAGTGCCCTGCTGATTGCCTGGGATAGCAGTGGAAGATGGCACAAGTGCTTGGGCCCCTGCACCCACGTGGGAGACTGAAAGGAAGCTCCTGGCTCCTGGCTTCAGATCTGCTCAGCTCTGCTCCAGCTGTTGTAGCCATTTTGGGGTGGACTAGTGGATGGAAGACACCCCCTGCCCTGTAAGTCTGCCTTTCAGATCAATAAATAATTCTTTAAGAAAAATTGTTGAAGACATCCATATCTCCTATCTGAGTACCTGGGTTTGAGTTCCATCTCTGCTCCTGCTTCCAGCTTTCTGCTAATGTGCAGTGTGAACCCTGGGAGGCAGCAGGTGATGGCTCAAATAGTTGAGTCCCTGCCACGCGTGTAGAGGACCTGGACTGAGTTCTCAGCCCCAGGAATCTATTTGGATTTTTTCAGCCTACCCCAACACTGGCCATTGCAGGCATTTGAAGAATGAACTAGTGACTTTGCCTCTCAAATAAATAAAAAAAATTTTTAAAAATATAAAAGAGGGAGCCAGGGTTGTGGCACAGAAGGTTAAGCTACCACCTGCAATGCTGACATCACACATGAGCTCTGGTTCAAGTCCCAACTGCTCTACTTCCCATATAGCTCCCTGTTAATGTGCCTGGGAAAGCAGTGGAAGATGACCCAAGTGTTTGGGCCCCTGACACCCATGTGGGAGACCTGGATGAAGCTCCTGGCTCCTGCCTGTCCCAGCCCTGATCTTTGAAGCCAGTTGGGAAGTAAGCCAGCAGATGGAATATTCTCTTTCTCTCTCTATCTCCCTCTTTCTTTGTAACTCTGCCTTTCAAATAAATAAATAAATAAATAAATAAATGTTTTGAGAGAGAGAGACCTTCCATCTGCTAGTTCACGCCCCAGTGGTCTTGACGGACTGGGCTGAGCCAGGCAGTAGCCAGGAGCTTCATTCAAGTCTCCCACATGGGTGCAGGGGCCTAAGCACTTGGACCATCTTCCACTGCTTTCCCAGACGCATCAAAATAAGGAGCTGGATTGGCAGTCAAGCAGCTGGGACATGAACTGGTGCCCATATGGGATACCTGTTATGCCTCAATGCCAGCCCCAGAAATAAATCTTTTTTTATAAAAAGAATTGTGAAATCCTGACCCAACTGCCTTGTTTCTTATGAAAACTGAGGGATGATTAGGTTTTTATCTGAAAGGGTGTGATAGCAGACAATTGGCTATTGATTTGCTGTTTCTGTAGCCATAATCCCAGAGGTCTTATTTCTGCACTTGTCTGACATAAACCTGAATATATTCCACCTCTGTTAGCATGGTAGCCCTGGTTTGTCTGCATTCCAGAGACTGGTCATGTAAGGACTCAGCAAAAGCTGAGTGCTGATGCATTGTGAACATGTAAAAGTCCTAATCTCTGGCCAAGTGACTCAGCCTTTTTAATATAATAACTTCCAAGAGGTTTGGAATCTTAAAGCCCATTATTAGCTAGAACTTGGACTACATTAAAGATGGAAGAAACTTCATTGTAGATAGAAGTCCTTGAGCACTCATTTCATCTAGTGTTCTTCTTGTCTATATATGTCCATATTTATAAACTTGATGTAGTACTGAATTATAGTTAGTACATTTTAAAAACAACTGCTCAGTCAGTTTAGTATAGTTAGCACTAACAAGAGCAGGCTTAGCAGATTCTGTGTTCTGGATTTTAAGAGTCCTCATGGGTATCTTTGAATTTCTAGGCTTCCTTCCTTCCTTCCTTCCTTTCTTCCTTTCTTCCTCCCTCCCACCCTTTCTTTCTTTCTTTCTTTCTTTCAAGATTTATTTATTTATTTGAGAGGCAGAGTTAGACAGAGAAAGGGTGAGAGACAAAGAGCTCTGGTTCACTCACCAAATGGCTGCAATGGCTGGACCTGTGCTGATCTGAAACCAGGAGCAGGAGCTTCTTCCAGGTCTCCCACATGGGTGCAGAGGCCAAAGTCCATCTTCCGCTGCTTTATCCAGTCATTAACAGAGAGCTGGATTGGAAGAAGAGCAGCTGGGGCACGAACCAGCACTCACATGGGATGCTGGTGCCACAGGCAGAGGCCAAATCTGTTACGCCACAGTGCCAGCCCCTTTTCTCACTGTCTACCATCATTTCATGTTCTATTGAATGAGTCTGGCTTGTGTGAATTAACACAGGTGTGCAAGTGTTAGGGTTAAAATTACTGCAAAATTGCTAAACGAAAATATTACTTTGATGGATATTTTACAGTGCATTGAGCCAAGGAAACACCTTCAGAAAACTGGTTGGCTATTAATTAGAGATTGATAGAAAACTTCTGACATGAAAAATGCCATAAAAGATATTATATCCTGGGAAGAAATAACTCACAACTGTGAATGAACACAGTTGAAAGAAACTTCCTGGATGCATGCCAGACCTTTAGGGGTCATGGGGGTGGGGAGTGACACAACTCCCACTATAACAACATTAGAACCTATTCATTGACACAATGACCTTCATTGCACTGATTCCATTAATTTTCCCATTTATGGAAATGTTTTCTCCTTGCTAAATAAAGTATTCTTGAATGAGCTATAGCTGCAGCCTCAGATAGTGTCACAAATTAGGGATAAATAACGCTTGGTCACAAATGAAACGAATCCAACTTAAATTTAAGCAGAAAAATCTATGGGGCTGGCACTGCGGCACAGCGAGTTAAGCCACCATCTGCAGTGCTGGCATCCCAGTTCAAGTCCCAGCCTCTCCATTTCCAATCCAGCTCCCTGCTAATGGCCTGGGAAAGCAGTGGAAGATGGCCCAAGTGCTTGGGGCCCTGTACCTACATGGAAGACCTGGAAGAAGCTCCTGGCTCCTGGCTTCAGCCTGGCCCAGCCCTGGCAGTTGCAGCTATTTGGGGAGTGAACCAACAGATGGAAGATCTCTCTGTCTCTCCTTCTCTCTCTCTGTGTAACTTTACCTTTCAAATAAAACTTAAAAAGAAAGAAAGGAAGGGAGGGAAGAAAGAAAGAAAAAAATTTATTAGCGTATATGGCTAGAAATCCAGAGTACACTGGCTTTAAGCACAGTTGGATCCTGGAGTTAAAATGTCATCAAGCCTCTCTCTAACTAGTTTCATCTGGCTTTCTTCCGGGTAAGCCTCCTTCCCAGGTGGCCTTTCTCACTTGCTGAAAATAACGTTTTACAGTTCTAGGCTCGTGTGAATCTTAAAGCCCACACTCCCACGGGAGACCCTCATGACTTGGACTGACCTGCCTGGGTTGTGTTCCCATCCCAGTGGACGTGGTGAGGGAGCCAAGGGATGAACCCTTGTTCTGTCTCTTAAATAAACTGTGGAAGTTCCCAGAAGGAAAAGCGGAATCCTGTGCTGAGGACGGGAATCCTGTGCTGAGTGCAAGCCCTGGAAGGAGGCTCCTGCCTGAAATTCTGTGGGTGAAACCACATCGGGCCTCTGGTTTTATTGTCAAATATTCTGGGCTTAAAAGTGGTAGAGTGGGGCCAGCGTTGTGGTGCAGTGGGTTAATGCCCCAGCCTGAAGCACTGGCATCCTATATGGGTGCCGATTCTTTTTTTTTTTTTTTGACAGGCAGAGTGGACAGTGAGAGAGAGACAGAGAGAAAGGTCTTCCTTTGCCTTTGGTTCACCCTCCAATGGTTGCCACGGCCGGCGCACCGCACTGATCTGAAGCCAGGAGCCAGGTGCTTCTCCTGGTCTCCCATGGGGTGCAGGGCCCAAGGTCTTGGGCCATCCTCCACTGCACTCCCGGAGTGCACTCCCGGGCCACAGCAGAGAGCTGGCCTGGAAGAGGGGCAACCAGGACAGAATCTGGTGCCCCGGCCAGGACTAGAACCCGGTGTGCCGGCACCGCAGGCAAAGGATTAGCCTGTTGAGCCGCGGGCGCCGGTCAGTGCTGGTTCTAGTCCTGGCTGCTCTACTTCCGATCCAGCTCCTTGCTAAGGCCTGGGAAAGCAGTGAAAATGGCCCAGGTCCTTGAGCCCCTGAACGCACGTGGGAGACCCAGAAACTGCTGGCTCCTGACTTTGGATTGGCTCAACTCCGGCTGTTGTGGCCAAATTTGGGGAGTGAACCAGCGGATGGAAGACCTCTCTCTCCCTCTGTAACTCTGTATTTCAAAAACAAAAAAAGTGATAGAGTGGGTAAGCACTTGCAACACCAGCACACCATATCAGAGCTCCAGTTTGAATCCTAGCTGCTACACTTCTGACCAAGATCCCTGTTAATGCAAGTGGAAAAGCATTGGGAGGTGGCCCAAGTACTTGGGCCCCTGCCACTCACATGGGAGATCTTGAAGGGCTTCCTGGCTCCTGGCTTTGGCCTAGACCAACCCCTGCCATGATGGCCATTTGGAGAGTGAACCGGTAGTCAGAAGATAGCACTCTTTCTCTCTCTTTCTGTTCCTCACCCCCTCTCTTTCATTCTGCTTTTTAAATAAATAAATGAATAAATATTTTTTTAAGTGGAAACAGAAGACAAAACTGGCAAAAACTGCTCGATGTTAAAACTTGGTAATAAGCAGGCTGGTGCTATGGTGTAGCCAGTAAAGCCGCTGCCTGCAGTGCCGGCATCCCATATGGGCGCCAGTTCAAGTCCCAGCTTCTGATCCAGCTCTCTGCTATGGTCTGGGAAAGCAGTAGAAGATGGCCCAGGTTCTTGGGTCCCTGCACCCACGTGGGAGACCCGGAAGAAGCTCCTGGCTCCTGGCTTCTGGCTTTGGATCAGTCCAGCTCTGGCCATTGCGGCCGTCTGGGGAGTGAACCAGCAGATGGAAGAATTCTTTCTGTCTCTGCCTCTGCCTCTCTGTAACTCTGCCTTTCAGAGAAATCAATAAATCTAAAAAAATTGTTTTTTAAAAACTTGGTAATAAGTTGAGAGATTTTCAGAAAGTTCCTGGGAATGTACATTATGTAAAAATGGTGCATTGTTCTCAACATTTTTGCATCAATATAAATTTTTCTTTTAATTCCATTTCCATGAACCTTATGATGTACCCTTATACATCCTTATATCACACACTTTTTGGTGAGTGTTTAAAATTTTTCATGAAGAAATTAATTGCAGAAACATTATAATAATCACAGCAACAAAATACATACAGTTTCTAATTGACTGTATTTACAAAAAGTAAAGGGGATAAATAATGCTGAGAGGGAAGGTGATACATCATTTGTCCAAGAGCAAATCTCAGGATAGATCTTTTCCTTGGTCAATTGAGTCTTCTATTTTTGGCACTAAAGATATTACCAGTCAGGTTCTACTCGGGAAAACAGAAACCACTCTAGATATTTCAGAGAGCAGAAATTGTTTATTATTATTATTATCATCATTAAAGATTTATTTTATTTTATTTGAAAGGTAGAGTTATGGGGGGAGGGGGATCTTCCATCTGCTTGTTCACTCCCCAAATGGCTGCAACAGCCAGGGCTAAGACAGCCTGAATCCAGAAGCCAGGAGATCCTATCACATGGGTGCAGAGGCCCAAACCCTTGGGCCATCTTCTGCTGCTTTCCCAGATGCATTAGCAGGGAGCTGGATCAGAAGTGGAGCACCTGGGGCTCAAACTAGCACCCATATGGGATGCTGGCGCTGCAGGCGGCTGCTTAACCTGCTACGCCACAGCACCAGCCATTATTATTATTATTATTATTAAATTTTTTTATTTACGAGAAGGAGCATCTATCTGCTGGTTCATTTTCTTTTCTTTCTTTCTTTCTTTTTTTTTTTTTTTTTTTTGACAGGCAGAGTTAGACAGTGAGAGAGAGAGACAGAGAGAAAGGTCTTGCTTCTGTTGGTTCACCCCACAAATGACTGCTATGGCCAGTGCACTGCACCAATCCAAAGCCAGGAGCCAGGTGCTTCCTCCTGGTCTCCCATGCGGGTGCAGGGCCCAAGCACTTGGGCCATCCTCCACTGCCCTCTTAGGCCACAGCAGAGAGCTGGCCTGGAAGAGGAACAACTGGGACAGAATCTGGCAACCCAACCGGGACTAGAACCTGGGGTGCTGGCGCTGCAGGCAGAGGATTAGCCTAGTGAGCCGCGGCGCCGGCCATGCTGATTCATTTTCCAAATGGCCACAGAATCAAGGGCTGGACCAGGCTAAAGGTGGCAGCCAGTACACAATCAAGGTCTCCCATGTGCGTGACAGGGGACCAAGTACTTGAGCCATCACATGTTACCTCTCAGGGTGTGCATTTCCAAGAAGTCCCTGGAGCAAAGCCGGGACTCAAACCAGAAGCTGCTATGTCCTGGGCTGGGGCCCCCACATCTGTACGGGTTGCTGGGCAGTTGGAGTTGCTGCGGCCGACAGTTCTAGATAGTTCCAGAAGGTGCTGCTTCTATCAGAGATGGGAAATCCAAAAGAGGAAAAGATTGCTGGAGCATAGAACCACTACCGACTGCCACTGCAGTTACGTCAGCGACAGCCACATCCCCGCTGATGAACGCAGGAGACTTCTTTCCCTTTTACTGATCTGCCGTCAGCATCTCCTGGTGATAGACCCCAGTAGGAAGCCTGGGCAATGTCACCTGCAGAATTCCAGTTCCATCAGTGGAAAATAGCGTGGCAGGTGTGGAGCTGAGAGACAACAGGTAAATGGGGAGCTTATCTCACCTTTGGGTGCTCCTTGGCACCCAAAACTGCACTCCTCCCATATTTAAAGTTCTAGGCAACAGATTCATGAGGCTGCCTTAGCAGTGTGCGACTGTCCTCCGTACAAAGCTGCTCCGCCTCCCCCCGAAAAAGGGTGATGTTCCTTTCTTTTTAGGTCAGTCACAACCCAATTTAACGGAACCATTCAGTGTTTTCCTGGGACAAACATTTTTGTCTTGGGAGCTAAAACCTCTGGAGAGACAGAAAGCAAACATTCCGTGAGTATTAGATGTAAAATGATAGGAGGCGCCATCTTCTTCATCCCTGGATTCTAGAGCCGAGTGTTCTAGCTCTGCAATAAAATAGCATTGTCTGAGGGTACTTCATCAAATTTGAGGAAAGTGAGATTTTTTTCCAAGATTTAATTAATTATTTATTTATAAATCAAAATCGGAGAGAGGGAGAGACAGAGACAGAGATTTTCCACTCGCTGGTTCATTCCCCCAAATGTCCACAATGGCTGGGGATGGGCCGGCCAAAGCCAAGAACCAGGAGCTTCTTCCAAGTCTCCCACATGAGTGCAGGGGCCCAAACACTTGGGCCATCCTCCGCTGACTTCCAAGGCCATCAGCAGGGAGCTAGATCAGAAGTGAAGCATCTGGGACTCAAACTGGCACGCATATGGGATGCCGGTGCTGCAAACATCAGCTTAGCCTGCTGCACCACAGCGCTGGCCCTGAAAATGAAATTTAAAAAAATTTATCGTGGTGCAAAAAAAATTTGAAATCCATGCATAGTTTTTTTCATAATATGCATTTCCCATGAACTTTTTGAAGTCCCCTTTTGTATTACTCAGTGATATAAAAAATTATTTATATTTAGTTTTGTTTGAAGGGCAGAGAGAGAGAGAGAGAGAGAGCTCTACCATCCATTTGTTCACTCCTCAAAAGCCCACAATAGCTGGATCTGGTTCAGGCTGGAACCAGGAGCCAGGAGCTCAGGCCAGGTCTCCCATATGGGTGAAACCATTGTCTGCTGCCTCCCAGGGTGCACATCAGCAGAAAGCTGGATTAGAACCAGAGCTGGAACTTGATCCCAGGGACTCCTATATGGAGCGTGGGCATCCCAAGGGGTGACCTAACTGCTGCACCAAATGCTCATCCTGGCCAGTGCTTTTTTTTTTTTTTTTTGACAGGCAGAGTTAGACTGAGAGAGACAGAGAGAAAGGTCTTCCTTCCGTTGGGTCACCCCCCAAATGGCCACTACGGCCGGCGTGCTGTGCCAATCCGAAGCCAGGAGCCAGGTGCTTCCTCCTGGTCTCCCATGTGGGTGCAGGGCCCAAGCACTTGGGCCATCCTCCACTGCCTTCCCAGGCCATAGCAGAGAGCTGGACTGGAAGAGGGGCAACCGGGACAGAATCCGGTGCCCCAACTGGAACTAGAATCTGGGGTGCCGGAGCCGCAGGCAGAGGATTAGCCTAGTGAGGCGTGGTGCCAGCCTCTTCTTCCATATTATGTCAGAAGTTCTGGCATCTCAGCCTTAATGTAAATAGTCTACCCTTGAGTTCACGTTACAGGAAACCAGTGAAACAGATTTTTAGAGCTGTTCCCAGGGGCTTATGCTAACACATCACATCCAGAACCTCTGGTGATTGCATTAATATCAATACATTAAGCCTATTTCAATATTACATTACTTAGAATCCATTACCAAGGATATTTCCATGTTTGTCCAAGATCAATTAGCAAAATTTTGTGATATTTTTGATAAATAAATGCTTTGATATATAATTTTACGTCAGATTTTTGAATTGTCAGCCTTGAAATTGCTGGAATCTGACCCTAGTTATGGCCGGATAGCAATGCGGGGCGATGAGGTATGCCTGGAGGGAAAAGGCTGCCCCTGCAGGTCGTTGCCTCAGGTGAATTATTACAAAGGCTTCAAGAAAGGGGAGGCGAGGGTTTGGCTGGTGAAGCCACGCCTGCGATGCTGGCATCTCATGTGAGCGTCCAGCTCCCTGCTAAAGCACCTGGGAAAGGACCAGAAGATGGCCTAATGTTTGTGCACCTGCACCCACAGCAGAGACCTGGATGAAGCTCCTGGCTCCTGTCTTTGGCCCAGCCCAGTCCTGGCCATCTTGGCCATTTGGGGAGTGAACCAGCGGATGGATGATCTCTCTTTCTCTCTGTGTTTCTCCTCAGTCTGTAATAGAGTTGCAGACAGAGAGAGGGAGAGACAGAGAAGTCTTCCTTTCACTTGTTCACTCTCCAAATGGCCACAACAGCCAGAGCTAGCCTGAACCAAAACCAGGAACCACGAGCTTCTTCTGGGTCTCCCATGTGGGTGCAGGGGCCCACGCATTGGGCCATCCTCTGCTGCTTTCCCGGTCATCAACAGAGAGCTGGATCAGAAGAGGAGCAGCTGGGACACGAACTGGTGCCCATATGCGATGCCGGCACCTCAGGCAGAGGTTTAACCTACTATACCACAGGACTGGTCCCTATATGAATCTTTAAAAAAAAATTTATTTATTTATTTGAAAGGCAGAACTACAGAGAGGCAGAGGCAGAGAGAGAGAGAGATGTCTTCCATCTGCTGGTTCACTCCCCAGATGGCCACAATGGCTGGAGCTGTGCCAGTCTGAAGCCAGGAGCCAGGAGCTTCTTGGTCTCCCACGTGGGTGCAGGGGCCCAAGGACTTGGGCCATCTTCTGCTTTCCCAGGCCATAGCAGAGAGCTGGATCAGAAGTGGAGCAGCCAGGACTCAACTGGCACCCGTATGGGATGCTGGCTCTGCAGACAGTGACTTTACCTGCTATACCACAGCAAGAGCCTCCCCCAAATAAATCTTAAAAAAAAAATAAAAAGGGAAGGCTATAGTCCTCTGACAAGAGGAATTTAAGTGTTCAAGTTTCTTGGATTGTCTGAATATATTTAAATATTCCCATTCCAATTTATGGTTCCTTGTCCTTCATAATCAGTACCCCTCACATAAGAAATTTGGTCAAGATATAAAATCAATGATGTCATAATTTTGCAATGTGAGTACATGATTACATATGAGTAATTTTTAGCTATATCCACCCTATGCGTTCACAGAGAGATTCCTTCCGGGGTGCTGTCAAACGTTCTGTGCTTCTTTGATGGTAACTTGAGCTGAAAATATCAACCCTAGAACTTGCTGTTTCTTTTCTGCAAGTGCTAGGGAAGCAGCTAGCCTCCCCAGAGGCCTTGTAGTCATCGTTACTACTGCAGTGGTTCAGTGCAGCAGGCAGTTGGTCTACCAAAGCCTTGCCTTCAATAGGACTTCTTCCTAAGCAAACATCGGTAATCACGTGTGACATCACAGTGCACTGCGTGATATTGCATATTACCACTCTGTTCTCCACTGGCAGTGAGGCTGTCAGTCCATGCAAGCCAAACAAACCCCCAAATCCTGATTCCTAGGATCTTTTCTTGTGCCCAAATTATACAGTAAAAGTCCTATCCAGGAAACAAGAGCCATTCCAGGCATAAATAATTTACTACAGGGAGTACTACAGTGTAGGAAGGCCTGGGAGAGCAAAAATGAGGGAGAAGTCTGGAGACACAAAAACAAAGAAGGAAATGATACTCAGAGATCACACGCTGCCGATGCCCTTTGAAGCTGGAGCTGGGCAACCTGTAGCTGCTGCTGCACTGTTGGAGATACCATCAGGCTTGGAACTACTGAAATGGTGCCAGCTTGATCAGAACTGGAGCCACCAGAGATTCTGCTGTAGCCCAGAATGCTCTTTTTCTGCTGCTGCTACAGCAACTGCCAGAGCGAGAAGCAGGAAATTTCCCTCTTCTCTCTCTGGTCTGCTGATCGCCCACCAAAGACCTATATGGCTTATCCTCCAGGAAACCAGCTGATGAGAGATCCTGTGAGTTGTAATTTGAAGACTCCCAGCCCCATCTGAACAGAGCAGAATATAAAAAGGACAATTGTGGGGCCTAGAAACAAAAGATAAATAACCAGAGGCTGCCGCTGTGGTAGAGAAGCTTAAACCTCCACCTGCAGTGTTGGCCGCCCATATGGGCACTGGTTCAAGTCCCAGCTACTCCATTCCTTTGTTTTTTTTTTTTTTTTTTTTTTTTTTTGACAGGCAGAGTGGACAGTGATAGAGAGAGACAGAGAGAAAGGTCTTCCTTTTCCGTTGGTTCACCCCCCAGTGGCCACTGCGGCTGGCGCACCGCACTGATCCGAAGCCAGGAGCCAGGTGCTTCTCCTGGTCTCCCATGCGGGTGCAGGGCCCAAGGACTTGGGCCATCCTCCACTGCCCTCCCGGGCCACAGCAGAGAGCTGGCCTGGAAGAGGGGTAACTGGGACAGAATCCGGCGCCCCAACCGGGACTAGAACCCGGTGTGCTGGCGCCACAGGCGGAGCATTAGCCTATTGAGCTGTGGCACTGGCCTCCTTTTTTTTTTTTTTTTTTTTTTTAAGATTTATTTATTTGAAAGTCAGAGTTACACAGAGAGGGAAGGAGAGGCAGAGAGAAAGAGAGAGAGAGCTCTTCCATCTGCTGGTTCACTCCCCAGTTGACCACAACAGCCAGAGCTGCACCGATCTGAAGCCAGGAGCCAGGAGCCTCTTCTGGGTCTCCCACGCCGGAGGTTGACCACAACAGCCAGAGCTGCACCGATCTGAAGCCAGGAGCCAGGAGCCTCTTCTGGGTCTCCCACGCCGGAGCAGGGGCCCAAGGACTTGGGCCATCTTCTACTGCTTTCCCATGCCATAGCAAAGAGCTGAATTGGAAGTGGAGCAGCCGGGACTCGAAACGGCTCCCATATGGGATGCTGGCACTGCAGGTGGCGGCTTTACTCGCTATGCCACAGTGCTGACCCCTGCTCCACTTCCATTGCAGCTCCCTGCACCTACATGGGAGACCAGGCAGAAACCAGGAGCCAGGAACTTTTTATGGGTCCGCCATGTGGGTTCCAGGGGCCCAAACACCTGGACCATCATCTGCTGATTTTCCTAGGCCATTAACAGGGAGCTGGATCAGAAGTGGAGCAGCCAGGACACAAACTGGCGCCCACATGGGATGCTGGCATCACAGGCAGCAGCTTTAACCACTATAACACAACGCTGGCCCCAGTCCGTAAACTTTGGAGTCATCCTTGATGGTTCTCATTCCCCTCCCTCCCTGCCATCCTTATGTTACCCAGTTGTGGCTCTCAGTGTGTGTTAGTTGCTTTTTCCCTTCTATCTGTCAGGATCTTTCCATTAAGCCCCCTTGAACTCTTAATCCTATCTTGAAATTGTATCTGCCTTTTCAAGACTGGAGATTGTAACCCTAGGAATTCAGCTGATGTATTTCACATCCGGGAAGAGGTCTTGTGACTACCCTTTGGTGCAGCCTGCGCTGAAGTCATCGTGCACAGCTCCCAGTCCTTCCTTTAAGGCCACCCCCCCCCCCCCAATGCCCCCGCTTGTCGCTTGTCGAAGACTGCACTCAAGTCTGTGAGTCAGGAGAAGATAACGTTCCACTTTGCATTTACTGTGACCCTCCCACTCACTATCAGCTCTAATTAGGGGCCTGTTTAAATAATTTGCACACAGTAGCTACAATACTGATGCTCACTTTCAACTTCTACAAATTGCATAAAAAGCAAAATCCCATTGAATTTTTTTTTTTGACAGGCAGAGTGGACAGTGAGAGAGAGAGAGTCAGAGAGAAAGGTCTTCCTTTGCCGTTGGTTCACCCTCCAATGGCCGCCACGGCCAGTGCACTGCGGCCAGCGCACCATGCTGATCCGAAGGCAGGAGCCAGGTGCTTCTCCTGGTCTCCCATGGGGTGCAGGGCCCAAGGACTTGGGCCATCCTCCACTGCACTCCTGGGCCACAGCAGAGAGCTGGCCTGGAAGAGGGGCAACTGGGACAGAATCTGGTGCCCCTACCGGGACTACAACCCAGTGTGTCAGCGCCGCAGGCGGAGGATTAGCCTGTTGAGCCACGGCGCCGGCCCCATTGAAATTTAATCTAAAAAAAAGTCTATGCTTTCTCCTATAGAAGTAATGTTTTCTTAAAACTTATAAGAGTAAAATTAAAATGGTTATGCAACACTGTTATGGCTGAAAAAAAACTGGCAATGACTTGAACATGCTTTCAAGGTTATGGTTAGATTTTAAAGAAAAATTGCACTAATGGATAGGTAAAAGTTAACCCAAAAAGTCTAAACTCTTTAGAAATAACTGTACCTATCCATCAGCATTCCCTGATTATAAGTAAAATGAGAGTCAACTCAAATTGGCTTAAGAAATAGAGCATTTGTTGGGTTAAGTAACTGAAAAGTATAAGGATAGATACAATTTAAGGGATGGTTGGGTCCAGGACTGGGGCTGGCAAAGGGTAGCTTCTGCCTGTTTTTGAAAACAAAGCTTTCCTGGAAGACACTCAAGTCCACGCCTTCATGTGTATTCGTGGCTGCTTTTACAGCACAGTGGCTGAGCTGAGCGACACAAAGGTTGAGTTGTGTAGGTAATGACAGAGATCTGTGGCCTCCTGACCCTGAAATAATGCCTTTCTGCCACTTTACAGGAAGAAAAAAAGGTCCAGTCCCAGTCTAGGGAGCAAAATGGAGTCAGCAGGATCTGGGTTATCTCTTTCTCTGCACTGCTTTCCTTTGTGTTAGTCTTCTCTTGTAGACTCCCTCCTCGTGGGGAAAGAACATTTACAACAATCCCAAGCTTGCATCTTCACATCTGTGGACAAAAGGTCCTCTTGCCTAGTTGTTCCAGTGAAAATGCCAGGATTCGTTTTGGTTGAGCCTCATTAGCTTGCCTTATTTGATGTGTCCATCTCCAAACCAGAGGCTGTTTTTGGGGAATGCAGCACTCTGATTTGTTAAATCCAGCTCATGATTTGACCCTAGTTGTGATGGGTCATGTCAATACTTCCCAGCTATAGGAACCAAAAATGTGAGGGGTGATCCTTCTTAGAAGACTTGATGGGGTGGGCTTGTGGCACAGTAGTTAAGACACTGCTTGAGATGAGTGCATCCCATATTGGAGTGCCAGGGATCAGGTTCTGCCTCTGCTTCTGATTCAGTTTCCTGTTGTTGTGCACCTTGGGAAAGCAACAGGTGCTGGCTCAAATGGAGACCCAAATGGAGCGCCTGGTTTGACCTGGCCCAAGCCCCAGCTGTTGCAGCCATTTGAGGAATGAGCTAGGGGATGGAAGATTCTCCCCTCACCCCAAAGCATTTTAAAAAGTGTGTGCATTGGGTGTGTGGCACGGGGGTTAAGATGCTTGAGATGCCCACATCCAATATCAGAGTACTTGGTTTGAGCCCCAGCTACTCTGCTTCTGTTCTGGCTTCCTGCTAATGTCCCTAGAACACAGCCTATGATAATGCAAGTACTTGGGTCCCTGTCCCATGGGGGAGACCCAGATTGACTTCTAGGCTCTTGGCTTCGGCCAGGCCCCTCCCTGGCTGTTGTGGGCATTTGAGGAGCGAACCAGCAAATGGCAGATCTTTCTCTCTTCATCTGTCTATCTATCTCACTCCACCTCTGCCTTTCAAATAAAGTAAAAATAAGTAAATTTTAAAAAAGAGGAGTGAGTGTTGTGGTACAACAGTTTAAGCCACCACTTGGGACACCCACATCCCATATTGGACTGTCAGTTGGAGTCTGGCTCCTCTGCTTCTGATGCAGCTTCCTGCTAATGTACCTGGGAAAGCATCAGATGATGGGAGATTGGAGTGGAGTTCTAGGCTCTTGGCTTTGGCCTGGCCCTGTCCTTGCTGTTTCTGCCATTTGGGTAATGAACCAATAGATGGAAGATCTGTGTGTGTGTGTGTGTGTGTCTTGCTCTGTCACTCCACCTTTCAAATAAATAATGACTCTTTTAAAAAAAAAAAAGAAAAATTGGGGCTGGCTCCATGGCTCACTGGGTTAATCCTCCGCCTGCGGCACCAGCATCCCATATGGGCGCCAGGTTCTAGTCCTTGCTGCTCCTCTTCCAGTCCAGCTCTCTGCTGTGGCCCGGGAAGGCAGTGGAGGATGGCCCAAGTCCTTGGGCCCTGCACCTGCATGGGAGACCAGGAGGAGGCACCTGGCTCCTGGCTTTGGATCAGCATAGCTCTGGCCGTGGCGGCCATTTGGGGAGTGAACCAATGGAAAAGGAAGACCTTTCTCTCTGTCTCTCTCTCTCTCACTGTCTGCAAATCTACCTGTCAAATAAATAAATAAAATCTTTTAAAAAAAAAAAGTTATTACCAGAGTAGAGGGACTAGTAGGACTAGAACAATGAGTAATCAGAAAAATTATAAAATAGGTTGGCAAACAAAAATATCCACTAAAACAATAATTTTCATAACTTCTAAATAGTTGTAGTTTCTGTTAATACAGGAATAATATTTCCATTCATTAAATCATTTTTAATCAATTTTATGTCAGCTCTATGAAATTACTGTTTTTATTGGTTAAATAATTTTTTTTGCAAGTTGCATTTGTTTCCCAGGGCTGGTATTGTAAAGAGGTGACTTAAAACAACTGAACAGTATTCTCCAGTTCTGGAAGCTGCAAGTCAGAAGTCAGTGTTGGCAGGGCCACGCTCCCTCGGAAGGCTCTGGTGGAGAAGCCTTCCTTGCCTCTTCCAGCTTCTGATGGCTGCTGTCGGTCCTGACCCCGGTCCCCTCATGGCCGCCTTCCCTGTGTCTCCTCTTCTAACAAGGACAGCAGTCATTGGATTTACGGTCCACTCTAATCCAGTATGACCTCATCTTAACTACTTACATCTGTAAAAACTGTTTCCAAATAAGGTTACATTCTGAGGTTCCCGATGGATGGGGACTTGGGGGTGCGGGAGGGGGTGGGAGAGATAGTATTTGACCTATTACACAGGTCCACCTAATATTATTGGAGAACTGAAAAGACAGAAGATGTAAAACAGGTATTTGGCCTGGCAGTTAAACTACCACTTAGGATGTCTGCGTGCCATATCAGAGTGCATGGATCCCAGGTCCCAGCTCTGGTTTCTGATTCCAGCTTCCTGGTTATGCAGGCTCTGTGAGGCAACAGGTAATGGCTCAAGTGGTTGGGTCCCTGCTACCTATATGACAGACCTGGATTAAGGTCCCAGCTTCCGCCTGGCCCAGTCCCATGCACTGGGGAATGAAGCTCTGTCTGTCTACCTCTGTTTCTGTTTTTCTGCCTCTCAAATAAGAACAAACAAAAAAACCAAAAAGAATGTTTATCTGTTTTAGTCTAAATAGTAAAGGTAAAGACTACAGGGAGAGCGGTGCCGTGACATAGTAGGTTAAACCTCTGCCTAGAGCACCAGCATCCCATATGGGCGCCAGTTCATGTTCCAGCTGCTCCACTTCTGATCCAGCTCCCTGCTAATGGCCCAAGTTCTTGGGCCCCCTACACCCACATGAAAGAACCAGAAGCTCCTGGTTCCTGCCTTCAGTCTGGTCCAGCCCCAGCCACTGTGGCCATTTGAGGAGTGAGCCAGTGATGGAAGATATCTTTCTCTCTCCGCCTCCTCCTCTCTCTGACTATAACTCTGCCTCTCAAATAAAGAAGTAAATCTTTTTTCAAAAAATAAAAAATAAAAAGACTAAGTAAGTTTATTCCAGAAGCAAAGATCATTCAACACCCAAGTAATCCATTAATATAATATATGATTTACAATTTTTTTATTTCTTTTAATTTTATTTGAAAGGCAGAGAGAGAGAAGCAGACAGGTGGAACGAGATCTTCCATCCACTGGTTCATTCCCCAAAAGCCCACAGCAGCTAGACCTGGAGCAGTCTGGAACTAGGAGCCAAGAACTCCTTTTGTATTTCCATATGAATAGCAGGGACTCATTATCTGCTGGCTTGAAGGAGTAGCTGGGACTTTATCAAGGCATAAGATGAGTGTTCTGAGCGGTAACATAAGGTGCTACACCAAACATCTGCTCCAGTAATATACCATTTTAACAGATTATTATGAGTTAAATTGCTCCCCACAAGATATATTGAAGTCCTGATCCATAACACTTTGTGTAGAAATAGATCCAAAACACTTTGTGTAGAAATAGGGATCATTGCAGATGTAATTACTTAAAATGAGATCATACTGGGGTGAGGTTGCTCTTAATCCATTATGACTCAAGTCCCCATAGAATAATGTGAAGAGGTAGGAGAGAACACCCTAAACACCGTAGTGAGATTGTTTCCACCCTCTTAATATTGTTAACATACGACCTTGGGAATTTAGTCTTCTACATGTGTTTGGGAAGGGGAGAGGGATAAAATACAATCAAACTATAGAAATACAGAGTAAGCAGGGGCCTGCACTGTGGCAAAGTTGGTTAAGCCTCCGCCTCTGGTGCTGGCATCCCATATGGATGACAGTTCCTGTCCCGGCTGCTCCACTTCCGATCCAGCTCTCTGCCTATGGCCTGGGAAAGCAGTGGAAGATGGCCCAGTGATTAGGGCCCTGCATCCACATGGGAGACCCGGAAGAAGCTTCTGGCTCCTGGCTTCAGCCGGCCCAGCCCTGCTGTTTAGGGAATGAACCAGCGTATGGAAGATCTCTCTCTCCCTCTGTCTCTGACTCTTCCTCTCTTGTAACTCGGACTTTCAAATAAATAAAGAAAACTTAAAAAAAGAAACAATGTTTTTGATAGTGGGAATTGGTTGGAATGGTTTCAAAAGAGAAGACAACAAAGAACAAAACAAAACTCTATAGGTTTTATACAAGGGATCTGAGAGGTACACGTGAAATCAAGGGGAACTTTCTGTTTTCTGTGCTTTTAAGATAGCACATATTAGGTGTCATATCTGTATGATGTTGGAAGTGATCCGCTTTGTCTAAAAGAGGGAAATGATTTTGAGTGCAGCTTTAGGCAGAGCTTACTTCCTGCCTGTCTTGGGATCTGACATCTCTCCTGAGCACTTTTGGATTTGCTCGGCAAGGTGTCCTAGGGGCACCACCATCCCAGGACTAATTCTAGTATTAGATTTGCACTGTCGGGTTTCCCACACCAAGCAGGTAAAGTAAATTTGAACTCTAAAATCTCATATGAGGTACAATCTTGGATCTGAATATCTTACATGGACTTTTTCCCCATGCAAGGCCCTGCAAAGACAAACCCTCTTTCCCTTTTCCTGGTGTGAATGAGCGAGTCCCTCGTCCCTTTTCCTCACAGTTCTAGCTCCTGTGCTCATGGACTGGGGTTTGCTGTTGACGTAAATCTACCCAGAGCCATTGCTGGCCGTGCTCACGTTCTTGCTGCTGCAGCTCTGCTTCCTCTTCTCTGCTGGCGTCTCGGATTTCTTCTTTTGTCTCACAAGCCCACCATGCGTTGTTAAAGCTTGGGCTATAGTCTCACCAGCATCTCTAAGGATCTGTAGCAGAAAAGGTTCTGTGTCTTCTACACCTCCACTTTGCTGAGGTCAGAAACTTTTACCCCTCACTCTTCACCTGCTAATAATTCCTGGTCATCTTTGAGGTCTTAGTTTAAATGTTACCTTCCAGAGAGGTATTTCTTAGCCACTTCCATCCCAATTTGAACTAGTTTACCCTTTCATACTCCCCGTAGCACTCTCCTTCTCTCTTAGCTAATGTCATATGAGTGTTTATTTAATGCCTGATACCCCCTCTTGGTTGAAAACTACATGAAAGAAAGAATCAAGATTTTTCAGTTAGTTCAGCCATATAGCAGACCAGGTTTATTGGAGATGCTCAATAAGGTTCGCTGACAAATAATTTTTTAGAAGTCTAATAACTAGTAGCCCTGCATTAAATAACATTGTGAAATCTGTTGGGGACTGTTTTCTCCTGGAAGAATAACGGACAGAGTCGCAGGCGGTGGCTTCGCCTGCTGAGCCACAACACCGGGCCCCAGAACAGAGAAGCGTTCTCGGAGCCCACTGTCCTCCGAGAAGGATCGTTGCTGACCTGTGTCTTTTCCTCTGCAGCATGGAGATCTCCTCTCATCAGTCTCACCTCCTGCAGCAGCTGAACGAGCAGCGCCGACAGGACGTGTTTTGTGACTGCAGTATCCTGGTGGAAGGGAAGGTCTTCAAAGCCCATCGGAACGTACTGTTTGCCAGCAGCGGCTACTTCAAAATGCTGCTGTCTCAGAACTCCAAGGAGACGAGCCAGCCAACCACTGCCACCTTTCAGGCTTTCTCCCCGGACACTTTCACGGTCATCCTGGACTTTGTCTACTCCGGCAGACTGTCTCTCACCGGGCAGAATGTCATCGAAGTGATGTCAGCTGCCAGCTTCCTTCAGATGACCGATGTCATTAGTGTGTGCAAGACGTTCATTAAATCTTCACTGGACATCAGTGAGAAAGAGAAAGACCGCTATTTCAGTCTCTCGGATAAAGATGCCCACTCTAATGGCACAGAACGTCCCTCTTTGTATAGTAGTGGCTGGCAAGAAGGAAGTGGTTCTCCACACTCTCACCTAAACCCTGAGCAAGGAGCAGGTGGAATAAGCGGAAAAGCGTGGAGTAAGTATCATTACCACCCAGTCTCCCACAGGAGTGCTCAGCAGCTGCTGGCCAAGCATGAGCAGAGGAAAGACGCCATTAAAAAGACCAAACATCTGCGATTGTCACAGCCTTCCGATGTTGGTCATTTCAAGTCAAGCAAGCGAGAAGCACGGACCTCCGACTCTTCCGGCCATGTTTCCCAATCAGAAGAACAAGCACCGGTTGATGCTGAAATGGACTCCACTCCTGTTGGCTATCAGTATGGTCAAGGACCTGATGTCACATCCAGAAGTTTTCCAGGTACCCAAAAAGAGCCAAACCACCCCTCAGCTAGGTTCCAGACTCCTATACAATGGTAGTTAAAGAAGGTTGTGGGAAAATGAAATAAAAACAAGTTTATTTTGGTGCCCCCCCCCAAAAAAAAAATGCATTGAAATCCATGTGCAGTTCTTTCATGATACACACTTTCTATGAACTTTTTGAAAACCCATATAAATCAATTCTGGCTCAAAATTCCCTTGATTTTGGGTATTATTGGCAATTGGAACTAGTGATTTTTTTTAAGATTTATTTTATTTTATTTGAAAGGCAGTTACAAGGGGAGAGAGGGAGAGATAGATCCTCTGCAGGTTTACCCCCAAAATGGCCACGATGCCCAGAGCTGGGCCAGGCTGAAGCCAGGAGCCAGGAGCTTCATCCAGGTCTCCCATGTGGGTGCAGAGGCCCAAGGAGTTGGGCCATCTTCCACCGTTCTCTCAGGTGCATCAGCAGGGAGCTGCATCAGAATTGGATCAGCTGAGACTTGAACCGGTGCTGGCACTGCAGGCAGTGGCTTAACTCATTGTACCACAACACCGGCTCCACCAGTGATTTTTAAGTTTCATACTTTTATAATGAAATTTATTTCATAAGACATGAACTTAAATTTCTTAATTCAAAATAATATCAGGTAAATTTAACAGTAGTCAAAAATAATAGAATACTGAGAATCAAAACCCATGATTTTCCAAACCTGTATCTGTGAGTGATTGATACTAATAAGTAATTAAAGCTCTTTTCTAAATGGTCCAATATGTATAAGACACATATTTTCACTTTAGGTTTTTTCCTGTGTATAGAGAAATACACTATAGATAAATATATAATTTATTCAGAAATAAATACACAACCTTTAAAAAAACCTAAAGTACAATCTCTAACATTGATTCTGTAATTCTGCAGTGGAGCAATGTGCAGCAATATGAGATAAAGTTTCTTGTTTCTATGATAGAATTAAAATACAGAAAGACTGTATAGGTTGATAGTTTTGATAGAGCTGGTATTGTGGCATAGCAGGTTAAGCTGCCACCCGCAATACTGGCATCCCATATAAGCATTGATTCATATCCTGACTACTTCACTTCCAACCCAGCTCCCTGCTAATGGCCTGGAAAAAGCAGCAGAAGGTGGCCCAAGTGCTTGGGCCCCTGCCACCCATGAGGGAGACCTGGACAAAGCTCCTGGTTCCTGGCTTTGGCCTGGCCCAGCCCTGGCCATCCATCTGGGAAGTGAACCAGTAGATGGAAGATTTATCTCCCCCTCCACCCCTACAATTCTGACTTTCAAATAAATAAATAAATCTTAAAATAATAATATTAATAATATTCCTTTCACCCTTGGTAAGACTGAAAACGAGTGGGGATTGGAAGTTTTCTCCTTCAGTTAATCAGCAAATTTGCTTAATAGTTTACTTGTAAACTTAAAGAGAAATTATAATAAAATGAAACTCTTAGAGATTATAATACTTTAATTTAAAAAACCTTTTGTTTTAGAACAATTTCAAACATATACAGAGATGAAAAGAATGGTATAATTGCCACTTCCCCATTCCTACTTCCAGTATCTTTCTTTCTTTTTTTCCCAGTTTCTTTCAATTCCTGGACCTTTGGACTATATCTCTATCCTTGCCCCAACCCCTTCCTTTATTATTTTTAAGCAAATCTCAGACTTTGTATTGTTTTCAAGAGTAACAATTTCAGAATATGTCCCTAAAATACAACCTTAAAAAATAAAATACTGTTAGCGTACCAGGACAGATTGACCAATAATTCCTTAATATCACTAAGTAGCCAGCCAGAATTCACATTTCCCTGATTCTCATACATTCTTAAAAATAATTTGGATATTTGTAGATAATGTTTTAAAATAATAGACAATCTGGCTGATTTTTTTTTTACCCATCCCATTTTCCCGTAGGATACTAATTTGAATCTGTATAAAATTGTAACATAGTATAGATCCTTTTCTTTGAGATTTTATTTTTTTATTTAAGAGGCAGAGTTACAGAAAGAGAGGGAGACGGAGAGAAAGGTCTTCCATCTGCTGATTCACTCCCCAAATGGCTGCAATGGAGCTGGGCTGATCCCAAGCCAGGAGCTAGGAGCTTCTTCTTGGGTCTCCCATGTGGGTGCAGAGGCCCAAGGACTTGGGCCATCTTCTACTGCTTTCCCAGGCCATAGCAGAGAGCTGGATTGGAAGAGGAGTAGCCGGGACTGCCTCAGCCACAGGCGAGGCTTAGCCCACTACACCACTACAGCTAGCGCCCGTGGTATAGATCCTACACCAAATCCTGCTGAGCTCTGCTACTGACCAAGAGACAGAAATCACAGCGAAAATGGGAAACCCTTGTTGCATTTCAAACCTCAAAAAGACTATTTTTTTCTTCATTTGGGCTCTCTACTTTTATAATTCTAGATTACTTAAATGTAACATCAATAATGACCTGACTTTAACAGCTGTTAAATTGATATTTGCTTCCAATCACAACTAACATTTTTAAATGTAATTGTCAGTTTCAAAGCAAAACATTAAAGATCCTTGAAATTTTTTCACCTTCAGAAAAAGTGTATGAAAAGTAAAGTCAAGGGAATAGAAATATACAAAAAAAGTTACTTAAAACTGAAATCCTGGGGCAGGTGTTGTGGCACAGCAGGTTAGGCCATCTGTGACACCTGCGTCACCTGTCGGAGTACCTGGTGTAAGTGCTGGATGTTCTGATCCAGCTTCCTGCTAGTGCTCCTTGGAGGCCGCAGATGATGGCTCAGGCACTCGGGTTCCTGCCACCCTCGTGGAGACCCAGATGGAGTTTCTGGCTCCTGGCATCCTAGCCCTGGCTGTTGCAGCCATTTGGGTAGTAAACCAGAAATGGAAACTCTTTCTCCATCTCTTCCTCTCTTTCACTCTGTCTTTCAAATAAATGAATAAATGTTTTTTAAAAAAAAATCAAATATTAAATGCTTTGATTTTAGATGATGTCTGGAGTCTTAAAATTGAATACTACCTTTTTACATTTAAAATCCTTACAATTACAATCAGCTAACTCCACTGCATTAACTAAACAGATGCGTGTGGAAGTCTGAACTTACCAGACTTTACACCAAATCCAGAAATTATTCTGTGCCACAGATTTGTTGACAATCTAGTCTTAAAATGTCTGTCTCCTCCGTTTCTCCTTCCTTTCCGAGACGGGGCACGCCGACTCCTTTTGGCTTCTCCCCGTTGGTAGAGTAGTTACTGGGAGGGCTCGGTGATTGACTGAACTGTCTCCTGACAGATGAGCTGCCCCGGATGCGGTTCAAGTGCCCCTACTGCACCCACGTGGTGAAGCGGAAAGCAGACCTGAAGCGCCACCTGCGCTGCCACACGGGGGAAAGGCCCTACCCGTGCCAAGCTTGTGGGAAGAGATTTAGCAGGCTGGACCATCTGAGTAGCCATTTTCGAACAGTACGTATGCAGCTGCCATCGTTTTGCTTCTTGAGAAGCACGTGCGTGTATCTGCTTTGGGATAACCTGGTTTTCGTGTAACTCAATTTAACATTTCTGCTTTGCACATAAGGCATCATCACATGTGTACATATAATGTAGCCTACAGATTGTAACATCTCCTTTGAAATCCTGAAGTCAGAGATAGTCTTTTGATGATCAATAGTTTCGTATTTCCATCTTTTAAAGATTTATTTATTTATTTATTTATTTATTTATTTGAAAGAATTACATAGAGGCAGAGGCAGAGAGAAAGTCTTCCGTCTGCTGGTTCACTCCCCAAATGGCTACCATGGCCAGAGCTGGGCCAATCTGAAGCCAGGAGCCAGGAGCTTCTTCCAGGTTTCCCACGTGGGTGCAGGGGCCCAAGGACTTGGGCCATCTTCCACTGCTTTCCCAGGCCATAGCAGAGAGCTGGATCCGAAGTGGAGTAGCCAGGACTTGAACCAGTGCCCATATGGGATGCCGGCACTGCAGGCAGCAGCTTTACCCGCTATGCCACAGCACCAGTCCCTTATGTTTTAACTCACATAAAATCTAATAGGTTGTTGTACACTGGTCTGCTCAGGGCCATAGATAATATAAGCTATTCATGTTTTAATCTAGGTCTGACTCACTACTTCCTATATTCAGCAACTACCAGGGATTTTTTTTTAAAGATTTATTTGTTTGTTTTGAAAGCCAGAGTTACAGAAAGAGAGGGAGAGACAGAGATCTTCCATCTACTGATTCATTTCCTAGATGGCCACCATGCCCAGGCCTGGGCCTGGCTCTAGGAGCCAGGAGCTTTATCCATGTCTCCCACATGGGTAGCAGGGGCCCAAATACTTGGGCCAACCTCCACTACTTTTCCCAGGCCTTTAGCAGGGTGCTGGATCAGAAGTGGAACAGCTGAGACACGAACAGGAGCCCATATAAGATGCCAGCATTGCATCTGCTGTGCCACAGCACCGGCCCCTACCAGGGATTACTGAATCTTTCTCAGGCTGCTTCTTAGTCCAGTTGTGGCTGTCTGGCCTCTGTCTATTGCACCTGTCCTAGTTTCTCTCTAGTTTCTCCACGGTCTCCTCAAGGAAGGAAGGAAGGCAGGCCGCTGAGCCACTCCCACTCAGGGGCTGTCAGCCTCAGACAGACCTCAGTGCCCTGGTGGTTCAATAAGACAGCGATGCAGGAATTATTCTGCTTTCATCTTGCAGCAAACTTTTTCCCCAAAATCTGTTCTCTTGATAGGAATTCTTTTTAATTTTAAAGGACAGCAGGTTACTTGAGGTGATTTCTTCATATATTGCTTTACAGTTATTTATATGATAAATATATATTGAGTACCTAGTAAGTGATAGGTATAGGGGCTGGCATTGTGGCATAATGGGTTAAGCTGCCATCTGCAACTCTGGCATCCTGTGTGGACACGGTTCTAGTCCTGGCTGCTCCACTTCCAATCCAGCTCCCTGCTAATGTCCCTAAGTGACAGGTATATGGCAGTGAGTCAAGCAAACTCTACCTTCATTAATGTCATGAAACCAGACTTTTTTTTTTTTTTTTTTTTTTGACAGTCAGAATTAGAGAGAGGGAGAGAGAGAGAGAAAGATCTTCCATATGCTGGTTCACTCCCCAGATGGCTGTAATGGTCATGGCTCAGCCAGGCTAAAGCCAGAAGTTTCTGCCAGCTCTCCCACGTGGGTGGCAGGGGCCCAAGCACTTGGGCTGTATTCGTTGTTTTCCCAGGCATGTTAGCAGGGAGCTGGATTGGAAGTGGAGCAGCTGGGTCTCGAATCTGCACCCATATGGGATGCTGGCAGCGGCTTTGCCTGCTGTGCCACACTGCTGGCCCACCACCTCTGCTTCTAATCCAGCTTCCTGTTAATTCACCCTGGAAGGCACAGGTGATGGCTGCAGTACTTGGGTTCCTACCACCCATGTGAGAGACCTGGATGAATTTCCTGGCTTCTAGCTTTGGCCTGGCCCAGCCCCAGAGCTGTTGCAGGCATTTGGGGATTGAACCAGCAAATGGAAGATTGAAAGATTTTCTCTATCTACCTTTCAAGTAAATAAAAATAAATAAAACTTTTAAAATAAGAAAATAAAGATAAAAATAAAAAAGCAGTAAGTAATAGGGAGAGAGAGAGAGACAGAGAGTAAGAGAGATCTTCATCTGCTAGTTCACTCCCCAAATGCTCACAACATTCAGGCTGGGCCAAGCCAAAACTGCTGTCCCTCATAGTGTGCATTAGCAGGAAGCTAGAATCGGAAGTAGAGCCAGGACTCAAACCAAGGTACTCTGATATGGGATATGGGCACCCCCTAGCAGCATCTCAACCCCTGTACAAAACATATGCCCTACAGTCCTCTTTCTGCCAGACCTTATGTTAATAAAAATGACAAATAATCCTTCTATCCACAAATATTCATGAGGCCAGTGTTGTGGCACAGCTGGTTAAGTCCCTGGCCATGGTACCTGCATCTCATATGAATGCCAGTTCAAATCCTGGTTGCTCCACTTCCCATCCAGTTATCTGCTAACACTCCTGGGAAAGCAATGGGAGATGGTCCAAATGTTGGGCCCCTGCACCCACGTGGGAGACCCAGGTGGAGTTCCAGACTCCTGGCTCCAGCCTGACCCGGCCCTGCTTGTTGCAGCCATTTGGGAAGTGAGCCAACAGATGGAAGAGTTCTCCCTTATTGTCTCTCCCTCTCTCTGCGACTCTGCCTTTCACACAAGTAAACACATCTTTTAAAAATCGATGAATTTAAATTTAGACAATATATTTTCTTCCTCTAGTGAAATAAGAAAATTCACTCTCTCTTGAAGCAAGAGAAGTATTTTTTCCCCTCAAGTTAAAATATGTAAAATCCTTAGAACAGTACATGGTACATAGTAAGTGTTTACAATTATTACTATCCTGGGAATGTATCCATTGGCTACATCAGATATCAAAATACTATTGGATTAAAGGATTTGTGAAATTATTAAGTGTATGTGATATTAATAATAAAACCATGGGCCAGCATTATGGCACAGTGATATAGGATGTCTGTGATACTGGCATCCCATGTCAGAGTACCAGTTAAAGTCCCTGGTATTTTTCTTTCTATCCAAGTCCCTGCTAATGTACCTGGAAAGGTAGCAGATAATGGCTCAAGTGCTTGGGCCCTGTCCACCCATGTGGGAGACCAGGATGGAGTTCCTGGCTCCTGGCTTCAGCCTAGCCCAGACCTGACAGTTGGTGGAGTGAACCAGAGGAGGAAAGGTTTCTCTGTTTCCCTACCTTTCAAATAAATAAATCTTTTAAAAATAAATAAAACCATTATAGCCATTATTTAGAGAAGGGTGATGTTTAACATTTTTGTGCCTGGGGTCAGCACTGTGGTATAATGGGTAAAGCTGCCACCTGTGATACCAGAATCCCATATGGGCTCCAGTTTGAGTCACAGGTGCTCCATTTCTGATCCTGCTCCCTGCTAACGCACCTGGGAAAGGAATGGAAGATGGCCTAAATGCTTGGGCCCCTGCACCCACATGGGAGACTCGGAAGCTGCTGGCCCCTGGCTTCAGTCTAGCCCAGCCCTGGCTGTTGCGGCCATTTGGAGAATGAACTAGCAGATGGAAGATCTCTCTTCCTTTCTCTGACTTCCAAATAAATAAAATAAATCTTTAAAAAATATATTTCTGTGGCATCCATTTATCACCAAGCCTATGATCTTTCTCTAATAATTAGATATTAATTTGAATTTAATGCATGGCTTTGAGCATCTTAAGTTTGTGAACCAAATGAGACCTATAACTCAAACTTTGCTTTTGAAAAGTCATTTTTTACCGCTATCTAAATTTCTGCACAGATCCACCAGGCCTGCAAACTAATCTGCAGAAAATGTAAGCGCCACGTGACTGATGTAACAGGACACGTGGTGCAGGAAGGCACGCGGCGCTACAGGCTGTGTAACGAGTGCCTCGCGGAGGTCGGCATCGACAGCCTCCCGGTCGATCTGGAAGCCGAGCAGCATCTTCTGTCCTCATCCGATGCAGAGAAGGAGTCCAGATGGCGCTTGGGTGAAGACGAGAACAGATCCTACGTGGAGATTGTGGAGGACGGCTCGGCTGATCTGGTCATCCAGCAGGTTGATGACAGTGAAGAAGAAGAAGAAAAGGAAAGAAAGCCCAACATTAGGTAGCCATAAGGGGAACCAGCAGAGCTTGGCATGTGTGCAACTTCATTGCCTCCATGTGTCTCTTTCCATGGTCAGAGTCTGGTTAGCAAGCTTATTACTGACTTAAAAGGAATGACCTGATGTAACCTGCATGCTTTCTGAACAGGCCATTGTATCCATTCTGAGCTGTGTTGCCCTGTAATACGTTGCTGCATTGGAAAGAAAGACCTAGCTTGAGTTGGCATGATGGGTGGATGATTCTCCTCTTACGTTTATTATAATCCTTTTACATATGCGGAGACACCTTTTTTCTTTTATTATTGGAAGATCTACTTAGCAAACTTTTTTTCAAAGAAAATATTTTAAATAAATTTATCATAACTGAACTTCATGTAAGACAATTCCAAGGTGTTTCAAAAATATATATACCATCAATACTGAATTCCACAGGGAACCAGGTAAGAGCACATTTAAGGGCCTGGCAACCCATCTGCCTGAACTAATGTTTTCCTATTAACTTCAGATCTGAAACAATATAGCATTATTCCAGTGTCCTAAATGTTTTAGAATTATGGCAGAGGAGTAATCTAAGATGTTCAAAATTGTGCGTATTTGAAATTTTTGTCATTAAGTTTAAAATTGCTCTGATGTAGACAGTATTATTTAAAAAAAAAAAAAAAAAAACTGAAGTAAGGTTGGCCAAGCATTGTATACACGTCACTTTTCTTAAATCAAGAAATCAATACTGACTTTGAAAAGTCCCTGTAGTTTGTGAAAACCTGTCAAGATATTTCCCTACCTCTCTAGAGAAAAAAACAAACAAACCTAGAGATTCTTACTAGTTCCCAAGTGTAGTTTCTGACACATGTGTAGTGCTCTATTTTTATAAAGTACTCGCTCACGTGTTATTCACTGATCAGTGAGGTAGACATCATCTCCGATTTATAAATGAGAAATTAATGTCCAAAACGTTAAGTGATAGAATTGATCATCAGAAACATTCTAGTTTTTTTTTTGTGTGTTTTGAGGTTTGTTTGTTTGTTTGTTTTTAGATTTATTTATTGATTTGGAAGGCAGAGTTACTGAGAGAGGGAGAGACACACAAAGATCTTCCATCCTCTGGTTTACTCCCCAAATGGCCATAATGGCCAAGACTGGGCCAGGCCAAAGTCAGGAGCCTGAAAGTCCATCCTGGTCTTCCATGTGGGTGGTAGGTACCCAAGGACATGGGCCATCTAATGCTGCCTTCTCAGTTAGCAGGGAGCAGGATTGGAAGTGCAGCAGCTGGGACTAGAACCAGTGCCCATATGGGATGCCAGCATAGTGGGCTATGGCTTAACCTGCTGTGCTACAAAGCAAGCCCTGAGAGATTCTAATTTTAAATAATCCTCTTACAAATATTGCTCCCTGAATGTCTCCAAAAATGGCAAAGAATTAAAGTCAGCCATCTGCAATAATTATAAAAATAAGCCATTCTGAATTATAAAGTTGGAAAGAATTTATTCATTGTCATAACATAATATTTGATCTAGTTATTCAGATAGTACTAAGTAATGTTCCTCTACCTACTGACGTATTATATGTGATGTTACTTAAATGTTAACTTTAAATATGAAACTATTTGAACAAATTATTTTTTAAACACATTAAGCATTTTTGCTTACCTTGTTTATGTTTTCAAAACAGACTTTTCTCCTAGGATACAAAGTTTAAACTCCTCCTCTATATGAATTATGAAACATTCCAAAATTACAGCTAAATTAGAGAAGCATTATTTATTTCTAAAGTACCAAAGTGGACTTAATAAAGGTCTCTGCAAATTATCAGAATGAACTTAATATAATTTGTTATAGACAGTCCCTTCCCTGTATCAAACTGTGTTTTTAATTGCCATTACATACCTCAAGAAGACACTTTTGTAGTTAGTATTTTCTCTTATGAATATTGCCCTTGATACTAATGTATGGTCTAAAATGATTAATTTTTATTTTTTCATAAGTAGATGAATAACCACTTAGTTTTATGATACGTCAAGATTCCCTTGCTGGTATGTCTCCAGCTGCCTCAAGCCTCCATGGTATGCATTGGGTTCATTGTCCTGCTATCACGATCATTCCTAAATCAGGATTCTGAATTAAGTTGTATTCAGTGATGCCATTCTCCACTCTTACTAGAGTGATACTAACACCTTTCAAAATTATAATCTGGTTTTTCATTGTTGGGGCCAATAGGAAAAATGGCTGATTTTAGCTTTATTCCTAGAAATGAAGTAGTGCTTGTATTTGTATTTTTTAACACACTTTAGTCTATTTAAATGTTCTTTTATGCTATTATCTCCTGCATGCAAACTATACATACATCAGCATGAGTATCAGCAAAGTGTGCTGAACACAGGACCACCAGAAATAATGCTTTTTTGTAATTGTTTATAACAAACATCAAACAGTCCCCACAAGACAGCTCTCCCGTGCAGAGAGAGCACCAGTTCTGTCACCCCACCATCCATCATAAAGGAAGAACACTCAAGATACATCTGTACGTTGTAGATGACCCTGGTCATCACGTCATGTATACCTAAGACTTTTGAGATGGGTTTCTTCCTAGAGTGAAACTGTCTATTGATGACTCCTGGGAAGACACAATGCTTTGACTTTTAAATGCGGGAAAGTGTTACACAGAGGCATAATCTGTTGAAATAAGCTTTACTTCTGCCAAGGGATTTTTGTTTGTTTGTTTACATCAGGAAAATAATCGTTGGTTAGACCGAAGTCTGCTCCTCCAGGAATGCTTTTTCTCAGCTTCTGATGCCCTTCTAAGTCTGTTGTCCTCGAGAGGCGGGGCAGTGTGACGAAGTTCTGCAAGAAGCAAGGGCCACGCCGTCATGCCTGGCGTCTGGAGGAAGCAGATGGATCAGTCAGCAGTTGAAGATTTTTTTTCTCTTACCCAAGAATTTTTCAAATGATTTTTTTCATAGAAAAGGTCAACATTTAAAGGATAAACCCTAAAATCAGAGTTGCTCTGGGTCAGGCCCCCATGAACCTCTCCCCAGACACCTCTGCAGAATTCAGAAGCACAACATTGAAAACCACGGGGCCAGCTAACTTCTTGGATTCCCTTTGAGAGTTTCTAGGAGTCTCACTTAAGAGCAGGTAACCACAGCGTCTCAGTGAAGGGAATCACACTCTTAGCGTATGGTGTTTTTTCTGTGGTTATCAAACTGTAAAACTTTCTAAGAACACATTTTTTGGTACTTTTTAAAGAGGTGCAATTGACACAACCATATTGCTGCTTTTTATGTGGCCAAGTTACTGCTCAATGGATGAACAAATTCGGTGGCTTAATTATTTATGTGCTTAGAAATCAATTCATGAAAGTCATTTGCCAAGTTGTGCTAAGTTACCTTGGAATTTCCACTTATATTGGTTTGCAAAAATATGTTTCTAGTCCTAAAATTAACAGTATGGAAAATCTCCAAAGCAGTACAGCTTAGGCAGATGTGTTTAGCTGGGTGGGTAATAACAGTAGGAGCAGCAGGACCAAGCTATAGATTGTAAATGGAAGGCTGTATGTTAATTTATGTTAGAGTGTATTTGGTATTATTATTATCATTTATATAGCACTTTATATTTGCAAAATATTTAATAATTTTATGTTATGCTTTACATATCTATGGAATAGTTATCCCACATGAAAGGGAAAGTGGTTGAAGCACAGACCTGTAAAGCAACCCACCTAAGACAGCCCAGTGAAACAGCGGCCAAGTAGGAATTGGAATAATCAGATTCTGGAATGTCAGCTGAACTCACTGAGGCCTATTGTGTATGATTCTATTTTATAAATGATTTTTTTTATAAAATGATTTTTATACAAGTAACAGTCAATTGTTTAAAGCATTGTTTGTGGCTAAATCCTATACAAAATAAATGTTATATAAAGGTTGTGACTTTAGTTACAAGAGTTTTAATGGTAAAATGCAGGTAATCACAGAGATGGCAGTGATCAGGCAGCTGTTTTATATACTGTGAATATGATTAACATTTTATTTTGACATGGGAGTTTCTTAACTATTCATGCTCATGGAGACATGGATATCCCAGGAAATTAAAATCCACAGAGGATCTATAAACTTTACTTTCCAACGTGTCAGCTGTCTCCCCACAGTACTGTATTAATGCCACTAAAACTCAAATATTTGAGTAGAATGTTAATAGGTAATAAACCATACAGAGCAAGAGAAGCATAGAGATTCTTAAAGGAAAAATATTTTGAAATTAAATAGCATGATGAGCACTTTTTTTTTTTTTTTTTTTTTTTTTTTTTTTGACAGGCAGAGTCAGACAGTGAGAGAAAGAGAGAGACAGAAATGTCTTCCTTCTGTTGGCTCACCCTCCAGATGGCCGCTACGGCTGGTGCACTGCGCCGATCAGGAGCCAGGTGCTTCCTCCTGGTCTCCCATGGGGTGCAGGGCCCAAGGACCTGGGCCATCCTCCACTGCCCTCCCGGGCCACAGCAGAGAGCTGGACTGGAAGAGGAGCAACCGGGACAGAATCCGGCACCCCAACTGGGACTAGAACCTGGGGTGCCAGTGCCGCAGGCAGAGGATTAGCCTAGTGAGCCACAGCGCCAGGCGGTGAGCACTTTCCTTATCCCTTTTTTTATCTCACGTCAGCAAAAACCATTGCATACTTGTTTTATCACCTTTAAATAGGAAACCAAAGACCAGAGAAATCCTAAGAGCCGGGGTGTGAACCTGATCATGCTAAGGACAGCTGAGACAGTGCCTCGCGGACTATACTTGGTTTTGCTCTTTCAGATTTCTAGATGCACAGTTCCATTGAATAGTTTCCTGATTTTCCAACTGAGAAAAATCATTTAATTCCTTATTAATTTTACTTACCACTACTTAATTCCTTTGATAAAGAGTCAGTTATTTTTATCCAACTTGTAAAAGGAAAACAATGGAACAATATTTTTGCCCTAAGCTGGGGCTCTCACAGTGGCTACCCATGAAAATCAGCATGGAACTTTAAAAACTTCAGTTCCAGGGCCAGCACTGTGACATAGCATGTAAAGCCTGCCTGCAGCGCTGGCTTCCCATATGGGTGCTGGTTCAAATCCCAGCTGCTCCACTTCCAATCCAGCTCCCCACTAGTGCACCTGGGAAAGCAGCAGAAGATGACCCAAGTCCTTGGGCCCCAGCACCCACATGGGAAACCTGGAAGAAGCTCCTGGCTCCTGGCTTCAGATCAGCCCAGCTCCAGCCATTTGGGGAGTGAACCAGCAGATGGAAGACCTCTCTCTCCGTAATTCTGCCTTTCAAACAAATGAAATAAATCTTTTTTTTCTTTTTCTTTTCTTTTCTTTTTCTTTTTTTTGACAGGCAGAGTTAAACAGTGAGAGAGAGAGAGAGAGAGAGAGAGAGAGAGAGGTTCACCCCCCAATGGCCGCTACAGCTGGCACACAGTGCCAATCTGAAGCCAGGAGCCAGGTGCTTATCCTGGTCTCCCATGCGGGTGCAGGGTCCAAACATTTGGGCCATCCTCCACTGCCTTCCCGGGCCACAGCAGAGAGCCGGACGGGAAGAGGAGCAACCGGGACAGAACCAGTGCCCCAACCGGAACTAGAACCCGGGGTGCCGGCGCTGCAGGCAGAGGATTAGCCTAGTGAGCCGCGGCACCAGCCTAAATGAAATAAATCTTAAAAACAAACAAGCAAGTAAAAACCTCAGTTACTTCCTGCAAATCAATCTCTGGCAGGTGGGGCCTGGGTGTAACTATTTTTAAAAAGCTTACATTGTCTTTTTTTTTTTTTTTTTTGAGATTTATTTATTTATTTGAAAGACAGAGTTAGAGAGAGACAGAGGCAGAGGCAGCGAGAGAGAGTCTTCCATCTGCTGGTTCCCTCCCCAGATGGCCACAATGGCCAGAGCTGCGCCCATCTGAAGCCAGGAGCCAGGAGCTTTTTCTGGGTCTCCCACACCAGTGCCATCTTCTACTGCTTTCCCAGGCCATGCAGAGAGCTGGATGGGAAATGGAGCAGCTGAGACCGGCACCCATTAGGAATGCTGTCACTGCAGGGGGTGGCTTTACCCACTACACCACAGCGCTGGCCCCTTTACAGTGTCTTTATATATATATAATATATATGTTATATATAAAAATATTTACCTGCAAAGTAGATCTATTCAAGGGGTCCCTATATGGGTTCTCCCCATATAGATGCTGGCAGGGGCAGGAGGGCAGTAGAACCCTCTCATCTCTAATCCACTAGTTCTCAACCCTATTTAAAAAAAAAAAAAAAAGATTTTATTTATTTATTTGAGAGGCAGAGTTACAGACAGAGAGAAGGAGAGACAGAGAGGAAGGTCTTCCATCCACTGGTTTACTCCCCAAATGGCCGCGACTGCCAGAGCTGTGCGGGGACCCAAGCACTTGGGCCATCTTCCACATCTTTCTCAGGCCATTAACAGAGAGTTGAATCAGAAGAGGAGCAGCCAGGCCACGAACCTGCACCCACATGGGATGTTGTTGCCGCAGGCCAGAGACTTAGCCCACTGTGCTACAGTACTGGTCCCTCTCAACCCTATTTTTAAGAAAAAAATTTTAAATACAGATGTCTAGTCCAGGAAAATATTACTCTTTGTCAAATTTCAAGATACAGTATATGTTTTCTTATATGAAGTTTTTTTTAGGGATAATATCAACATTCTAAAATACTGTATACTCTCTTTTTAAAATCATTTTTGTTTATTTATTTTATGTGAGAGATAAAGCCACAGACAGAGAGGGAGAGACAGAGAGAAAGGTTTTCCATCTGCTGGTTCACTCCCCAAACAGTCGCAGTGGCCAGAGCTGAGCTGATCCAAAGCCAGGAACCAGCATATCTCCCACAAGGGTGCAGGGGCCCAAGGACCCAGGCCACAGCAGGGAGTTGGCTCGGAAGAGGAGCAGCCAGGACACAAACCGGCACCCACATGGGATGCCAGCACCACAGACAGAAGCCCAGCCACAGCGCCAGTCCCTCTTTTTAATTATTAAAGGTTTATTTGAAACTAAGAGTTATGGAGAGAGGAGAATCACTGTTTCACTCCCTAAATGGTCGCAGCTGCTGGGATAGGACAGGCCGAAGCCAGGAGCTTCTCCTGGTCTCCCATGTGGGTAGCAGGGGGCCAAGAACTTGGGCTATCCGCCACTGCTCTCCCATGCCACTGGCAGGGAGCTGGATCAGAAGTGAAGTAGCTGGGACACAGACTGGCACCCATATGGGATACTGGTGCTGTAGGCAGAGGCTTAACCCACCACATCATAGTGCCGGCCACACACAGTAGGTAGTCTTAAAACAACCCATTTTTACCTTGGGATGCATTTGAATTTTACTTGATATTGAGTAGTGTATTCTGGGAATTCACACAGTATTGGGCCTCAAACTCATAAAGAACCACATTGTGGGGGCCGGCGTTGTGGTACAGTAGGTAAACAGCTGCCTGCAACACTGGTATTGCATTTGTGTGCCAGTTCATGTCCTGGCTGCTCTCTTCCAATGGCCTGGGAAAAACATCAGAGGATGGCCCAAGTGTTTGGAGCCCCTGCCACCCACATGGGAGACAGGGATCTGGCTCCTGGATCTTGCCTGGCCTAGCTCTGGCCTTTGTGGCCATCTGGGGGAATGAACCAGCAATTGGAAGATCTCTAGCTGTCTCTCCTTCTCTCTCTGTAACTCTGCCTTTTAAATAAATAAATAAGTCTTTTAAAAAAATTGAAAGTAACAAAACACTTTTGCATAGAATACCATTCTCGTTCCCACATTTAAGGTTATGTTTGCAATCTATAAATAACAAGTACGTGTATGATCTCTTCAGTGGCCCAAACAAGAAATTCTTCTGACAAATGGCAGTTTCTTGCAGAATTCAAAAAGATTAATAAATAAAATAAAAATAAAATAGTCACTGAGCTTCTTGTAGGATATATGAATTGACTTAAAACTTTTTCTTGGAGCCCACACTGTAACATAGCAGGTTAAGCCTCTGCCTACAGTGCTGGCATCCCATATGGGTCCTGGTTCAAATCCCAGCTGCTCCACTTCCAATCCAGCTCCCTGCAGATGCACCCGGGAAAAGCAGTGGAATGCACACAGAATGCCTGGCATTGAGTCCTGCCTCTGCCTCAGTTTCCTGATCTAGCTTCCTGTTAATGTACACCTGAAAACAGCAGGTGATGGCTCGAGAACTTGAATCCTTGTCATCCCTGTGGGAGAAGCAGAGAGTTCCATGCTCCTGGTTTCAGCCTGGCCCAGTCCTGGCCATTGTGGACATTTGGGGAATAAAACATCAGATAGACAATTTCTCTCTGCCTTTTTTTTTTTTTTTTTTTTTTTTTTTTTTTTTTTTTGACAGGCAGAGTTAGTAAGAGAGAGAGACAGAGAGAAAGGTCTTCCTTCCGTTGGTTCACCCCCCCAAATGGCCACTACGGCCGGCGCTGCGCTGATCCAAGCCAGGAGCCAGGTGCTTCCTCCTGGTCTCCCACGTGGGTGCACGGCCCAAGCACTTGGGCCATCCTCCACTGCCTTCCCAGGCCACAGCAGAGAGCTGGACTGGAAGAGGAGCAACCGGGACTAGAACCCGGAGTACTGGCGCTGCAGGCAGAAGATTAGCCTAGTAAGCCGCAGTGCTGGCGTTTCTCTGCCTTTCAAATAAGTTTTTATTAATGGTGATATTTTTTAAAAAGATTTATTTATTTGTTTATTTGAAGGAGTTACAGAGAGAGAGATTATCTTTCATCCACTGGTTCACTCCCTAAGTGACTGCAATGGCAAAGGTGGAGCCAGGCCAAAGCCAGGAACTTCATCCAAGTCTCCAACATGGGTGGCAGGAGCCCAAGGACTTGGGCCATCTTCCACTGCTTTTCCCAGGCCATAGCAGGGAGCTGGATGGGAAATGGAGCAGCTGGTATTCAAACTGGCACCCATTTGGCATGCTAGCATCACAGGTAGCAGCTTAACTCACTATGATGCCAGCCCCTGATAAACTTCTAAGCTTATCTTTTGAATATATTTTGCATGAACTTTATTTATTTGAAAGGCAGAGCAACATAGAGGGAGAAACAGAGAGGGCAAAAGAGAGATCTTACATCCGCTGGTTCACTTCCCAAATGGCTACAACAGCCAGGTCCAGGTCAGGCCGAAGCCAGAAACCAAGAACTCCATGGAGGTCTCCCATGTGGGTGGCAGGGACCCAAGTACTTGGGCTATCTTCCACTGCCTCCCCTGGTGCAACAGCAGGGAGCTGAATGGGATGCTGGCACCACACGTGGCGGCTTAACCCACTGCACAACGCCAGCCCAAGATAATCTTATCAACCCTTCAAGAATGATTTTCATAGCCACTTAATGTAAGGAAATTAAGGCACAGCGAAGGTAAGCAATATGTCTGAAGTGCAGTTATCAAGTGGTAGAACTGGAAAACACCTGTGATCTGGCCGTTGTGGCCATTTTGGAAGTGAACTAGCTAATGGAAGCGCGCGCTCTCTCTCTCTGCCTCTCCCTCTCTGTAACTCTGACTTTCAAATAAATATTTTTATTTATTTAAAAAATAATAATTCTTTTAAAAAAGAAAAATCTTAACTGCCCTATCAATGCTGGAGACACTTAGTCTGTAAAGTATTATTACCATTTTAGAGATGAGAAAGCAGGTTCAGAGAGGTTAAGAAAATTTCCTAAAGTCATACAGCCAGTTAATGGTAGGATCAGGATTTGAATCCATAACTATAATGTCCTTAATGTTTATACTTGGAGGTAATTTAAAATGCACAGCTGGTGCTGTGGTGAGTGCTGGAATCCCATATGGGTGCTGGTTTGAATCCTGGCTGCTCCACTTTGGCTCCAGCTCTCTGCTAATGCACCCTGGGAAAGCAGTAGAAGGTGGCCCAAGTCCCTGTGCCCTCATGGGAGACCCAGAAGAAGCTCCTGGCTCCTGGCTTTGGATCAGCTTAGCTCCAGCCATTGCAGCCATTTGGGGAGTGAACCAGTGGATGGAAGACCTCTCTCTCTCTCTGCATCTCTGTAATTCTGTATTTCAAATAAATAAATAAATCTTTTAAAAAAAAAAGTTAAAAATATTTTTGTTAGATAAATTAGCCTTTGAACTTTTAGGATAGATGTTAAAGAAAATGGCATTTGAGGCCAGTGCCGCTGCTCAATAGGCTAATCCTCTGCCTGCGGCGCTGGCACACTGGGTTCTAGTCCCGGTCAGGGCACAGGATTCTGTCCCGGTTGCTCCTCTTCCTGTCCAGCTCTCTGCTGTGGCCAGGGAAGGCAGTGGAGGATGGCCCAAGTGCTTGGGCCCTGCACACGCATGGGAGACCAGGAGAAGCACCTGGCTCCTGGCTTCAGATCAGCGCGGTGCGCCGGCCGCAGCAGCCATTGCTGGGTGAACCACTCTCTACTGTCCACTCTGCCTTTCAAAAAAAAAAAAAAATTTGGCATTTGTTGCCAACCACTTTTTAGCTACAACTTATAAGCATCAACTAAATATTTTCTTATATCAAAAACACAATGCTTGTTTTACTCTCCTCAAAGGGTTATTAATTGGATAAAAAGAAATAAAATTGGTTTGTTATACAATAAAGGATTTTGTATAAATATATTCAGCAGTTTGACATCCCTAATCTTTTATTTTTTACTTTTTAAAAAGATTTATTTATTTATTTCAAAGTCAGAGTTAGAGAAGGAGAGGCAGAGAGAGAGAGAGAGAGAGGTCCTCCATCTGCTGGTTCACTCCCCAATTGGCTGAAACAGCTGAAGCTACGCCGATCCAAAGCCAGGAGCCAGGAGCTTCTTCCAGGTCTCTCATGTGGGTGCTGGAGCCCAAGGAATTGGGCCATCTTCCACTACTTTCCCAGGCCATAGCAGGGAGTTGGATTGGAAGTGGAGCAGCCAGGACTTGAACTGGTGCCCATCTGGGATGCCGGCACTGCAGGCAGCAGCTTTATGGGCTACGTCACAGCGTCAGTCCCCCCCCCCCCCCCCCCAGTGTGTCTCTTGTAGCCAAATGGTCTTAGGTGTCACTGATTTCCCTATTGACAAATTGTATAACTGTACCACATATACAATTGCTGAGGAGACAAATGGGTAAAATTTGCCCAGTGAAAGCATATGGGCAAATATTTTTGTATAGGGGCTGGCGCTGTGGCGTAGTGGGTGAAGCCACCGACTGCAGTACCAGCATCCCATGTGGGCACTGGTTCAAGACCCGGCAGCTCCACTTCCTATCCAGCTCTCTGCTATGGCCTGGGAAAGCAGTGGAGGATGGCCCAAGCCCTTGGGCCCCTGGCCTCACGTGGGAGACCCGGAAGAAGCTCCTGGCTCCTGGCTTTGGATCGGCGCAGCTCCAGTGCCAGCTCCGGCCATTGTAGCCATCTAGGGAGTGAGCCAGTGGATAGAAGACCTCTCTCTCTCTCTCTGTCTCTCTGCCTCTCCTCTCTGTGTGTAACTGTGACTTTCAAGTAAAATAAATAAATCTTGAAAAGCAAAAAAAAAGAAAAATTTTAAAAATTAAAAATATATATTTTGTATAGTGGAAAATTGGATACAATTTTATAACAAATATGTTGGGCCTTTCCAAGAGTACTCTCTTGCACGTCTAAAATTTATCATGAATGATTTATTTTACAAGTAATAAACAAAAATATACAAGTGCATTAGATGGGAAATGTTGATAACATACTACTATGCCCAGATTCTGGTAATGTTGCTTTGGAAGGTTTGTTTTTTTTTTGTTTTTTGTTTTTTGTTTTTTTTGAGGAAGTCTTTTCCTATTTCCTGTTTAGTGTGAGACACTAGATTCCCAGTCTCACAGGCTCCCTGTGGCAAAGCCAGTACAGCCTGAGCATCCCCCGTCTGGAAATCTGAAATCCAAAATGCTTTAAAATCTGGAACTTCTTGCGTGTAGACATTTTGGGTTTCTGGGTTAGAAGTGCTCAAACTGTAAAGTCTGTGCAGATATCCCCAGAATCAAACAATCCTGAAATCTGACACTTCTGCTCCAAGGAACCTGTACTGTTGAGGCCTTTCCAGGCTCGTTACCGGGCAAGATCTGGAAATCCCGAAGCTTCTAAAGGCCAGATGGGGGTGCAGGGGAAGCCAGTGTTGCAGTTCTAATTCCTCCACTTTGAGGAGGTTATCAACTGATCTCTTGATTCTCTTCCAGAGCCCAAAGGAAAGAGTGGGCAGGTGGCTGTGGGGAGCCCAAACCGCAGCCTTCCTAGAGGGACAGGAACCAGTGATGGAAGATCTTCCCAGCACCCTGGGTACTTTCTGGACAGCCACTGCCATACGCGTAACGATGGCTGTCAGAGTAGGGAGAGACCCTGCTGGTGCTGAGTGGGATCTTTTAGGCTGAACAACCAGCAACTCTCAGGGTAAAAATATCTTCTCTTTCTCAGGTTGCTGAGCTGTTTAAAATAGGGGAAACTTACAGCCAAAAAGGAACTGAGAAAGGACTAACACGTTACCATGATACATAGGTAAGGAAGTGGGCCAAAGGTCAGCAGAGCAAAAGTTAGCGATCAAAGCTTGTGAGTTGAGATTCTTGGGCTCTGGAGATTTGCTCACGAAGTTGCCCTGGAGTCTCTGCCTAAGGGTATTCTGAAGACCTAAAGTGCCGAATCCATTGATCACCTGGTAGTACGCGATCACCTGTGATGTGCCATTGGGAGCTTTCCATTCAGAGGAGCAAGATTAACAAACGTTAAGCAATTATAAAACCTTAGAAGCTGACAGTCCAGAGATCACTGGTGGCAGAACGGTCATCCAGGCTTCCTGCTTGTGGGATTTAAGGTGGACATTAAGGCAGAGCTGGCTAACTAGAACCTGAGGACCTGACTCCACCGCCACAGCTGTGACGGCCCTTCATTGTGATGACCCATCGTGTTATTTCTGAAACACTGGGAACTTTCACATAAAAACCTCAATTTCTGGGATTTCATGAAAAACTGCAACACTGGTTCGCAGTCCCACTGTTAGAAAGGTCACAACATAAAGGCAGCTGCCCCCTAAGACTGTATAAGCCTCAGCTCAACACTCACAGCCAGCTCATTACCCAGGGGGCTCTCTGGGTGGGGATTTGCTACTCTGTAGGGAACAGGAAAAACAGCCCAGAAAGGAGAAGGAGACAGAGAAGGTGAGTGGATATGCCCGCTCCGCACATAATAGGGGTAATATACTCATTTTCCTTCCGTTCTCATTTCGGTGTAAATTTTGAAATTTACATTAAAATACAATTATACATTATAAAAATATAATTTGTATTGCACAATCACATTTGACTTGTCTTTACTCCATTATATAAAGCCTGGTGATAATCAGTATGGCTAGTTCATACTTTTTCCTGGGCAAGGCTGTCTACCAGTTGCTTTAAAAAAAAAAAAAAAAGATTTATTTATTTATTTGAAAGGCAGAGTTACACACAGAGAGAGAAGCAGAGGCAGAGAGAGTCTTCCATCCAAGCGCTCACTCCCCAATTGGCTGCAACAGCTGGAGCTGTGCCAGTCTGAAGCCAGGAGACAGGAGCTTCTTCCGGGTCTCCCAATACTTGGGCCATCTTCTACTGCTTCCCAGGCTATAGCAGAGAGCTGATCAGAAGTGGAGCAGCCGGGACTGGAACTGGTGCCCATATAGGATGGCGGCACTGCAGCCGGCGGTTTACCCGATATGCCACAGCACCTGCCTGACCAGTTGCTTTTCATAGACCCCAACTCCTACCTTCTTACTCAGGCTTTGGCTCTTCTATTACCCTCATAATATTCCACTGTTCATTTTCACAGTTAAGCCCCAATTAGCCTATGATATGCGAAGGGTCCATGAAGAGCCCCACGGGCAGGCATTTGGCCAAAGAGGATGCCCACCTCCCCTATCCGAATGCTGAGGTTCAAGTGCAGGCTCTGCTCCTGATTTTGGATTCCTGCCAATATGCACCCCGGGGGGGGCAGTTGTTGGTCAAGTAGTTGGGCTCCAGCCACCTACATGGGAACCTAGGTTGAGTTCCTGGATCCCAGCCATTGTGAGCATTTGGAAGGTGTGTCAACTGATACAAGCTTTTTCCCTCTCAAATATAAAAAGAATTAATTTTTTAAAAGATTTACTTACTTGAGGCCGGCGCCGTGGCTCAACAGGCTAATCCTCCGCCTTGCGGCGCCGGCACACCGGGTTCTAGTCCCGGTCGGGGCACCGATCCTGTCCCGGTTGCCCCTCTTCCAGGCCAGCTCTCTGCTGTGGCCAGGGAGTGCAGTGGAGGATGGCCCAAGTGCTTGGGCCCTGCACCCCATGGGAGACCAGGATAAGCACCTGGCTCCTGCCACCGGAACCGCGGAACAGTGCGGTGCGCCGGCCGCAGCGCGCTACCGCGGCGGCCATTGGAGGGTGAACCAACGGCAAAAGGAAGACCTTTCTCTCTGTCTCTCTCTCTCACTGTCCACTCTGCCTGTCAAAAAAAAAATAAATAAATAAATAAATAATTATAAAAAAAAAAATTTACTTACTTGAAAGAGTTACACATACGCATACACACTCTTCCACCTACTGGTGCACTTCCCAGAAGGCCATAACACCAGGAGCCAGGAGCTTCTTCCAGGTCTCTCCCTGGGTGGCAGGGGCTCAAGTGCTTGGGGCATCTTCCGTGGCAGCTGGGACTGGAACTGGCACCCATATGGGATGCTGGCATTGCAGGAGGCAGTGTTACTCACTATACCACAATGCCAGCCCCAGCACTTTTTAAAAAGGAAGAAAAGAACCCCAACTCAGCCTTGAAGTCTGCCCTTACAAAAAGCAAAGTTGTTCTATTGGTTTGTTTTGTTTTTCAAGATTTATTTGCAAGGTAGTCAGAGAGAAGAGAGAGAGATGTCCATCTGCTGGTTCACTCCCTAAACAACTGCAATGGCCAAAGCTGCTACATGATGAAGTCAAGAATTAGAAATTCTCTCCTGGTTTCCCACATGGGTGGCAGGGGTCCAAGTACCGAAGCCATCTTCCACTGCATTCCCAGGCACATTAGCAGGAAGCTGGATCAGATGTGGAGCAGCCAGGACTTAAACAAGCACTCTGACAAGAGATGCTGGTATTGCAAGTGGTGGCTTAAGCTCTTGCACTACAGTGCCAGCCTCTTCTGGACTTTTCTTGCATGGAGAGTTACAATTCAAAATTTACAAAATGAGCCTGAGTATAAAGAAGGTTAAGGGGCCAAGATTGTGGTTCAGCAGGTTAAGCAGCTGCCTACAATGTTGGCATCCCATTTTGGAGTGCTGGTTTGAGTCCCAGCAGCCCTGCTTCGGATCCAGCTCCCTGCTAACGCACCTGGAAAAGCAGTGGGTGATGGTCCAAATTCGTAGGCTTCTGCTACCCATGTAGGAGACCTGGATGAAGTACCAAGCTACTGACTTCACCCTGGACCAAATTTGGCTATTGTGGCCATTTGTGGAGTGAACCAGCAGATGGAAAATTTCTTTCTTAGTCTCTCCCTTCCTGTTCTTATAAGTGAGTAAATAAATAAATCTTTTAAAAAAGGTTAAGAAGGATTACTCTATGGAGATTGCTATATATTAATCTGAAGAGCTGCTTTTCAAACCATAAGCCCTTGGCCTACTCTTCATTAAACCCACTTTTCTGTTAAATGCCCAAAGGAAAACTAGTACTCAGAGAAAGCACTTAAACAGTAATAGCTAATCTCTTCCTTTCAGTTCAAGTTCAGCAGACTGAATGACGTTTGATACCACCCAGTGGCCGTCATTTCTTACGGTACCCTGAATAAAGAATGACTTTGCACTCGTGATCCTGAGACACAAATGCATTTACTGGGCCAGGGTTGTGGCATCTACAACACTGGCATCCCAGGAGCGCCAGTTTGAGTACACCTGCTCCACTTTCCATCCAGCTCCCTGCTAATATGTCTGGGAAAGCAGCAGATGGCCCAAACACATGGGCCCTTGCCACCCACATGGGAGACCCAGATGGAGTTTCAGGCTCCCAGCTTCAGCCTGGCCAAGTCCTGATTGTTGTAGCCATTTGGGGAATGAACTAGCAGATAGAAATCTCCCCCTGCCCATCTCCCTCACTGTAGCTCTTTCAAATAAATAAATAAATCTTAATAAAACAAAAACACAGGCTGGCGCACTGGCACAGTAGGTTAATCACCCACCTGTGGCGCCAGCATCCCATATGGGTGCCAGTTGGACACCTGGCTGCTCCACTTATGATCCAGCTCTCTGCTGATGGCCTTGGAAAGCAGTGGAAGATGGCCCAAATGCTTGGGCCCCTGCACCCACTTGGGAAACCCAGAAGTAGCCCCTTACTCCTGGCTCCTGGTTCCTAGCTTTGGATTGGCTCAGTTCAGGCAATTGCAGCCATCTGGGGAGTGAACGAGCAGATGGGAGATCTCTCTCTCTCTCTCTCTGAATCTGTCTCTCTGCTTCTCAAGTAAATAAATAAATCTTTATAAAATAGTAAATCATAGGTCGGCCCTGTGGCATGGTGGGTGGAGCCACCACCTGCAGTGCCGGCATTCCATATGGGTGCCAGTTCAAGTCCCGGCTGCTCTACTTCCTATCCAGCTCTTTGCTATGGCCTAGGAAAGCAACAGAAAGATGGCCCAAGCCCTTGGGCCCCTGCACCAGCGTGGAAGACCCAGAAGAGTCTCCTGGCTCCTGGCTTTGGATCAGCGCAGCTACGGCTGTTGCGGCCAACTGGAGAGTGAACCAATGGATGGAAGACCTCTCTCTCTCTCTGCCTCTCCTTCTCTCTCTGTAACTCTTTCAGGTAAAATAAATAAATCTTTTAAAAAATAATAATAATAAATCAAAGTCTTCTACTTTTAAAACTTCAGACCATTTTAATGTTGTTTTCCTGGTCTCATGTTTCCTTCAAGATAGATAGCTTTGGGGTGGGAGTTGTGGCACAACAGGTTAAGCCACCACTTCGGACGCCCTCATCCCATGTCAGAGTGCTGGTCAGAGCCCTGACTATTCCACTTCTGATCCAGCTCCCTATTCCTGCATCCTGGGAGGCAGCTGATGATAGATCAAGTGCTTGGGCCACTGCCAGCCAGGTGGAGGACACGGATGGAGTTCTGGATTCCTGGCTTTGGCATGGCCCAGCCTTAGCTATTGAAGATGTTTGAGGAGAGAACCAATGGATGAAAATCTCTCTATGACTCTTTCAAGTAGATTAAAAAAAAAAAAAAATACACACACAAATTGCTTAGGTAGCTGAACAACAAAAAGAATGTCTTTAAAAATCTGACGTGGTTCCTGACTTTGGCCTGGCCCAGCCTCGGGCCATTGCAGACATTTGGGGAATGAACTAGCAGATGAAGATCTCTCTCTCCCTCTCTTTGTAACTCTGCGTTTCAAATAAATGTATCTTTTAAAAAAAAAAATCAAAATTTTCTCCTTTTCTCTAACTGAATACACAGACTGATTTTAAAAGTTACAAGTTAGAGGAAGAGTCCATTTGTAAGGCATAGTATCAAATTTTTCTTATGAGAATATAGAAGAGTGTTACTTAGTGCTTAAAAAAATGGAAGGTGGGGCTGGCGCTGTGGCGCAGCAGGTTAACGCCCTGCCCTGAAGTGCCCGCATCCCATATGGGTGCTGGTTCAAGACCCGGCTGCTCTACTTCTGATCCAGCTCTCTGCTATGGCCTGGGAAAGCAGTAGAAGATGGCCCAAGTCCTTGCGCCCCTGCACCCACATGGGAGACCCAGAAGAAGGTCCTGGATCCTGGCTTCAGATCAGCACAGCTCCGGCCACTATGGCCAATTGGGGAGTGAACCAGTGGATGGAAGACCTCTCTTTCTCCTCTCTCTCTCTCTCTCTCTCTCTCTGCCTTTCCTTCTCTCTTAGTGTAACTCTGACTTTCAAGTAAATAAATAAATCTTAAAAAAAAAATGGAAAGAGAGAAAATCAGGGCTCCTTCTAGACAGGTCTTGTAATTATTTCATCTAAGAAAACCAACTACAATAAAAGATGGTTCTGTCCCACAGCAATCTAATCACGATCTTTAATGCACACAAATATATAAAGCACGTCGTGTGGCAGGCGTGTGCAGGGCAGTAAGTTGCTGCTTGCGAAGTCTGCATTCCACATCAAGAGTACCGGCTGGAGTCCTGGCTCCTCTGCTTCTGATCCAGCTCCCTGCTAATGCGCCTGGGACGCAGGTGATGGCTCAAGTACTTGAATTCCTGCCACCATGTGGGAAACTCTGATGGAGTTCCTGGCTACTGCCTGCCTTCAGCCTGGGTCAGCCCTGGCTGTTGTGACCAGAGACGGAAGATCTCTCTCAGTTTTTGTTTCTCTGCCTTTTAAATCAGTAAATAAACCATATATATATATATATATATATATATATATATATATATATATATAAACCATATATATATATATATATAAACCATATATATATATATATATATATATATATATATATATATATATATATCTTGACCAATTCAGAAGAAAAGCAAAATTCTAGTATTTTCTCAAATTATTTTTTCCAAGCTGGATCCATTCTTAGGCAGCTGCTTCCATCAGTGATTCCTTCTGGGACCAGGCTGGGAGGCTGACACCCGCTGGAAGGACAGAATTAACAAATGAGGACATAACCACCGGCAAGAACTGAAGAACTCTACAGTTTCAGCATTTACAAGAACACAGATCACTGCTGTGCTCTGATTTCCCATTTCTGAGTTACTTTGAGTAAAAACTTCTGTTCTTTAAGTTTCCATGTATCAAAGATAACACACAACTTAAATCACAGTATCTTCTCAAAAGGAAGAGAAAAAAATAGTTCTTCAAAGGAGTCTTCCCTTTTTTTGTGTCTTAAATGTCAATGATCACAAAAACTTCTGGCTTCTCCTCATTATAAACCTGCATTGCTGAGTATGTTATGGCTTTGACTTCGGTTCCCTAAAGTTGGGGAAGAGAAAAAACAAATAGGAAAAAAGAACACTGAAATTAGAATCATTAACTCTAGCAACAATTGGCAAAGTCAAAATTTTTAATACAATCTTGAAAAACTAAAACCCCCCATGAAACAATTAGTTATCAGATCAGCACAGTATTACATACTGATGTAATAAAATGACAGAACACTGAACTGGAGTTAGGAGATAGAACTGGGAAAGCTGTCTGACCTCTCTGGCACCAGTTCTTTCCTGTATAAAATGGGTTGAATCAGGGTGGGCACTGTGGCATACAGGGTTAAGCCGCCACCTGTGGCACTGGCATCCCATATGGGCGCTGGTTTGAGTCCCACTACTCTACTTCCAATCCAGCTCCCTGCTAATGCACCTGGGAAAGCAGCAAAAAATGGCCCAAGTCCTTGGGCTCCTGTACCCACGTGGGAGACCCAGAACCTGGCTTCTGGCTTTGGACTGGCCCAACTCTGGCCGTTGTGGACATTTGAGGAGTGAACCAGTGGATGGAAGATTCTCTCTCTCTCTCTCTCTCCCTCCCTCTCTCCCTCTTCTTCTCACTCCCTTCCTCCCTATCTCTCTCCCCCTTTGAAAGAAAGAAAGAAAGAAAGGAAGGAAGGAAGGAAGGAAGGAAGGAAGGAAGGAAGGAAGGAAGGAAGGAAGGAAGGTCAAATCAAACAACACAAGCTTTGCCAGTGTTTGGCTCAGGACTCCTTCTCAAGCCCAAAACTCCTCCTAATTTTGCGACCGAGGCCCCAGGAAGTTAGTCGATGCTTCTCAGCTGCCAGTAGTCTTGCGATTCTGCTCTTCCAGGACTAGCTGGAGAGTAAGGTATCATTTCTCAGGCCAAAAGCTCTCCACGTACTTCTGATACATGACACTCCCCCACCCTGCCCCAGTTTAGAACCATGGATTAGATGTTCCCTTAAAGTTTCATGAGCTCTAAAAAGATTCTTCAATAATGCTACACCACAAAACACATCAGACATTTGCTAGCGCTACAGCACAAAAGAAATTCCAAGAGTTCGAGGCCTCTTCCCCTCTGCGATAATCAATCACCACAGCCTATGTCAAAATCAACTTTCTGCCTGTGGCAGCACACACGGTGCTAACCGCTATCACCTTATACAGATAACCACAGATTCCAAACAGGCATTCAGCACTGAGCAGTGATCCTACATTTGCCATTAAATTCACTCCCTTAATCTCTGAGATAATTACTTATCTTCTCCTGTGGCATCATCCCTTTCTCATCCTCTCCAGTCAACTGTGCTTCCTAGAGAGAATAGGAACAGTCAGTAAGAACTGACTCTTCCCACCACCTGACTGCCCATCCTGCTGTATCTGTACTCACAACAGCCTTCCCCGGGGTTACAATGAATGACCTATCTCTGTTCCTACAAGAAGCCCAACTTTCCCAGTTGAGCACTCGATCCCATACCCCTCTTGCTCTGAAATTATCCTCTCTCCAGCATATCAATTTCTCCCTCTTCCTAGATCATTTCCACGTAGTATAACGCCATCTCCTAACCAAGAAGAAACACAAACCTTCTCCTTTCCTGGCACAGCTCCTGCTAGCCAATACTCTCCTACCCATCTGTTCCAGTTTCCTGCAGTCTCTTCCAGAAAAGTATGTATACCCTGCCTCTACTTTCCTACTGCCCCTCACTCCTTCTTTAACTTAACCCACAGCAACATTTCCAGACACCAGTCTACTGGCTAGCAAATGCAATGCTCAATTCTCAGGCCTTATTGGGCCTGACCTCTACTACCACAGCAGCACGTGACTGCTGGACATCCCTCTTCTGCTCCCTCCTTTCCTTTTTGGCTCCTTCTCTTCCAAGCTGAGTGCCCCATGGCTCAGCTGTCTCTATGCTCTCTTTTATTACACTTACTCCTTGGCAACCTCATCTAATCCTATCACTATAAATATTTATTCAGTGATGACTCCCAAATTTATACTTTCAGAAATATCTGAAACATCTGAACAAGCCACCCTGTAGCCAAAAGCCTATTATCTAACATCTCCATTTAGATGTGTAATAGACGTCTCAAACTAATGTGTTGGACCAGGTATTAGATACTACTTGAGGGCCGGTGCTGTGGCATACTAGGTAAAGTCACCAATTGCAGTACCAGCATCCCTTATGGGTGCTGGTTCGAGTCTCGATCTAGCTCTCTGCTGTGGCCTGGGAAAGCAGTAGAAGATGGCCCAAGTCCTTGGGCCCCTGCATCTGCATGGGAGACCTGGCTTCAGAATGGCTCAGCTCCAGCCATTGCAGCCATCTGGGGAGTGAACCAGTGGATCGAAGACCTTTCTCTCTCTCTGCCTCTGCCTCTCTGTAATTCTGTATTTCAAATAAATAAATAAATATTTAAAAAAAAAAAGATACTACTTGGGATGCCTGCATCCCATATCAGAGCACCTGCATTCAAGTCCTGACTCTACTCTTAATTTGTTTCCTGCTAAGATGTACTGTAGGAGGCAGCAAGTAATGGCTCAAGCACCTGGGTTCCTGCGGCCCATGTGGGAGACTCAGATTTAGTTCCTGGCCCTCGGCCTCAGCCTGGCACAGCCTTTGCTGTTGTGGGCATTTGGGAAGGAACCAGTGCGTGGGAGATCTCTGTGCGCCTCTCTACCTTTCAAATAAATAAAAATTTAAACATTAAAAAACACCTTAAAAACATAACATGTTCAAAAGCCTGCTTTTCCCTTAGTCTTAACTACTAAGTAATGGGACCATCACTCCCTCAGTTGCTCAGACCAGTAAGAATAGTGTCTACCTTCAAAATAAATATGAAATCTAACCAATTCTCATCAGTTCTGCCACTGAAATCCTCATCCAGGTTATCATCTGTCTTTCACGTAGATGCTTGTAAAGGCTTCCTAAATGGCTTCTGTGATGCCATTTTCACCCCCTTTATGGTCTATTCTTGGTCACTTTAATGCTCAAATCAGATCATACAACTCCCATGATTAAAATCTTCCCGTGGCTCCCCATTACACTAAGAGTAAGATCCACAGAGCCACTGCTGTGGCCTAGTAGGCTAAGCCTCTGTCTGCAGCACCAGCATCCCATATGGGCGCCAGTTCGTGTCCTGGATGTTCTTCTCTGATCCAGCATTCTGCTACTGCCTGGAAAAGCAGTAGAAGATGGCCCAAGTCCTTGGGCCCCTGCACCCATGTGGGAGACCTGGAAGAAGCTCCTAGCTCCTGGCTTCTGATTGGCCCAGCTCTGGCCGTTGAGGCCATTTGGGTAGTGTACCAGCGGATGGAAGACCTTTCTCTGTCTCTCTCTCTCTTTTATCTCTCAAATGAAAAAGTAAAATCTTGGGGCTAGCGCTGTGGTACAGCGGGTTAATGCCCTGGCCTGAAGTGCTGGCTTCCCATATGGGCACTGGTTTAAGACCCAGCTGCTCCACTTCCTATCCAGCTCTCTAGTATGGCCTGGGAAAGCAGTAGGAGATGGCCCAAGTCCTTGGGCCCCTGCACCTGCGTGGGAGACCTAGAAGAAGCTCCTAGCTTCGGATCGGCACAGCTCTGGCCATTGCAGCCAATTGGGGAGTGAACCAGTGGATGGAAGACTCTCTCTCTGCCTCTCCTTTCTTTGTGCAACTCTGACTTTCAAATAAATAAATAAATCTTCAAAAAAAAAGTTTAAAAACAAAAAATAAAATCTTAGAAAAAACAACTGAGATCGGCATGCCCTGCTCTGTATGAGCACCACGTCATCTCCAAGGCTTCTCTGTCTCTCTCTCAGCACCAGCAGCACTGTCCTTGCTGTTTCCTGGACATGGATCATCTAGCTCCCTTCCTGACCTACACTTCTGTTTCTTCTGCCTGGAAGAATTCCTTCCTGCTCTCTACTCATCTTCTACTCCCTGGCCTCTGCTAAAGTGTAACCTCCTCAGATCACCTTTCTGATCACCCTTTCCTCTCTTCCAACCACCCGCTCTTACCCCAGTGGCACTATTTACCAACTGAAGTTACATTGTTCAGTTGTTTCCATGTTTTCAGGCTCACTTCCATCATTAGACTTGAAGCCCAGTGAGGATAGAGACCTTGCTTGTCCTGTTACCTCTCTACCTAAAGGGTCTAAAATAATGTCTGGCATATTACAGGCAAAATTTCATTTACATAAAAATACATTTATATAGGCCAGGTTTGTGACTCAGGAGATTAGGCCACTGCTTTCAACAGGAGCATCTCACATCAGAGTGCTGCCTTGAATCTTGGCTGCTTCACTTAAAATCGTGCTTGGGAAGGCAGTGGAAAATGGCCCAAGTGCTTGGGGCCTTGCCACTTATGTGGGAGACCTAGATAGACTTCCAGGCTCTTGGCTTCAGCCTGGCCCAGCCCCAGCCATTGCAGCCATGTGTTGAATGAGCCAGTAGGTAGACGATTTCTCTCTCTCCCCTTCACTCTCTGTTACTCTGCCTTTCAAATAAATAAATATTTTAAAAAACGTTTTAATTTCCAGGGTAGCAAATTCCATCCTTACCATGACATTAGGAAGCCTTTATCTTTATTTTTTTAAAGATTTATTTATTTATTTGAAAGTCAGAGTTACACAGAGAGAGGAGAGGCAGAGAGAGAGGTCTTCCATCCACTGGTTCACTCCCCAGTTGACCGCAACAGCCAGAGCTGTGCCGATCCGAAGCCAGGAGCCAGGAGCTTCTTCCAGGTCTCCCACACAGGTGCAGGGGCCCAAGGGCTTGGGCCATCTTCTACTGCTTTCCCAGACCATAGCAGAGAGCTGGATAGAAAGTAGAGCATCCAGGACTCGAACCGGCACCCATATGGGATGCCGGCACTGCAGACTACAATTTACCCACTATGCCACAGTGCTGGCTCTCAGAAGCCTTTATCTTTATACACCAAAATAAGCTTACCTTTTAATTCTATTTTCCATTAACTTTCTGGAAAAAAGTACCCAATATTTTAGCATAACATATCCAGATAGCTCAGAGAAGTATAAGAGAAGTTTACTGCACATCAATTATTAGAGTTAGTTGGAAGTTTACTATCACATACATGGACTTTATAGTATGGAACGTTTTTAATGACTGGATTTTAAAATATACCTGAGGGTGCTTGGACAATGAAAATTCTTCTCCCCACCTTAAGAAGGAAAATTAAAACATGATTAAGATTTCCAAGATTTAATATTTTAAAATAAAAATAACTATTTTAAAATAAAATATATATGTGTATATATATATATATATATATATTTTTTTTTTTTTTTTGACAGGCAGAGTGGACAGTGAAAGAGAGAGACAGAGATAGGTCTTCCTTTTTCCGTTGGTTCACCCCCCAGTGGCCGCTGTGGCCAGCGCACCGCGCTGATCTGAAGCCAGGAGCCAGGTGCTTCTCCTGGTCTCCCATGCGGATTCAGGGCCCAAGGACCTGGGCCATCCTCCACTGCCCTCCTGGGCCACAGCAGAGAGCTGTACTGGAAGAGGAGCAACCAGGACAGAATCCAGAGCCCCAACTGGGACTAGAACCCAGGGTGCTGGCGCTGCAGGTGGAAGATTAGCCTATTGAGCCGCGGCGCCAGCCAAAATATATATATTTTAAAATAAAAATAAATGGTCTCATAAATATGCGTAAGATACTAGAAAGCCACAAGAGGTAGGAGGGGTAGGGGTTGTAAACAAATTTCACTTTGCTTTTCCAGCAGATTCCGGTCGAGGGACATATGTGCAATGGCCACTGGTGGCTCTCAGGATTGACAGATGCTCTAAAGTGCCCCAATACAGTGTGTGTATGGTAGATTCTCAATAAACATTGTTTAATTTGTATTATTTTATAATACGGTACCACATTTAAAATTTTCACTAAACTTTAAGCTATAGAATTAACTAAATAATATCTCCCACTGGAAAAAGCAAGTCTGAGAATATTCAATTTTGCAATATGGTCTAAACTTGGTTCGCATTCTTCTGACTTTTCCTAAAACATCCGTGATCTGTTTTGAAAGCCCTAGCAAGATGCTCTCTTAGAACTTGGGATAAGTGTCCTCTCTAACTTTGCCATTAACGTGGCTGAAGATCACAATGCGTTATAGTAGAAGGGACAAACTTTTAAAATTCTGTTCAACTACTTATTAGCTAAGTACCTTTGCAAAAGCCTTTCTCCTTACCCACAAAGAAAAAAGAGGGGGAGATAATAAAAGACTTGACAAAAAAGAAACTGGGGCCAGCGCCGTGGCTCACTTGGTTGGTCCTCTGCCTGCGGTGCCAGCGTCCCATGTGGGCACTGGGTTCTAGTCCTGGTTGCTCCTCTTCCAGTACAGCTCTCTGCTGTGGCCTGTGAGTGCAGTGGAGGATGGCCCAAGTTCTTGGGCCCTGCACCCGCATGGGAGACCGGGAGGAGGCACCTGGCTCCTGGCTTCAGATCAGGGGGGTGGAGCAACGGAGGGAAGACCTTTCTCTCTGTCTCTCTCTCTCTCTCACTAACTCTGCCTGTCAAATTAAAAAAAGAAAGAAAGAAAGAAAGAAAGAAAGAAAGAAAGAAAGAAAGAAAGAAAGAAAGAAAGAAAGAAACTAATAAAATTCAATATAAAGTAGAAAAGATAAGCTATAAAAATGACCTACAAGATATAATTAAGCAACTAAGAAACCTGGGAAACAAGTCCAATCAAAGTGACCTAATCAAGTGTTTAAAACTGTATGGGGCTGGCACTGTGGCACAGTAGGCTAAGCCTCTGCCTGCAGTGCTGGCATTCCAAATGGGTACCATTTGTGTCCCAGCTGTTTCACTTCAGATCCAGCTCCCTGCTAGTGGCATGGGAAAAGTGGAGGATGACCCAAATGCTTGGACCCTAAACAGCTCTGGCCATCGCAGCCATTTGGGGAGTAAACTGATGGTTGGAAGACCTTTCTCTCTATCTCTTCCTCTGTCTGTAACTTTGCCTCTCAAATAAACAAAATCTTAAAAACAAAAACAAGAGGCTGGCGTTGTGGCAGAGCAGGTTAATGCCCTGGCCTGAAGCGCCAGGCGTCCCATATGGGCACTGGTTCGAGACCCAGCTGCTCCACTTCCTATCCAGCTCTCTGCTATGGCCTGGGAAAGCAATTGAGGATGGCCCGAGTCCTTGGGCCCTTGCACCCATGTGGGAGACCTGGAAGAAGCTCCTGGCTCCTGGCTCTGCATCGGCGCAGCTCTGGCCATTGCAGCCAATTGGGGAGTGAACCAACGGATAAAAGACCTCTCTCTCCTCTCCTCTCCTCTCCTCTCTCTCTGTGTAACTGACTTTCAAATAATTAAATAAATCTTTTTAAAAAATCTTACCATTAAAAGAAACACTTTACAGATAAATTTAGAAAACAAAACAAAAACAAAAACAAACAAAAAAATTTTGGAAGGAAAAGAAAAGGAACTGATCTGAATGGGTCAAGAAGTAAAGATTTGGGGCCAGCGCTATGGCATAGTGGGTAAAGCCATTGCCTGCAGTGCCAGCATCCCATATGGGCATCAGTTCGAGGCCTGGCTGCTTCACTTCTGATCCAGCTCTCTGCCATGGCCTGGGAAAGCAGTGGAGGATGGCCCAAGTGCTTGGGCCCCTGCATCCACGTGGGAGACCTGGAAGAAGCTCCTGGCTCCTGGTTTCAGATTGGCTTAGCTCCAGCTGTTGTGACCATTTGAGAAGTGAACCAGTGGATGAAGTTCTCTTTCTCTGCCTCTGCCTCTCTGTAACTATGCCTTCCAAATAAATAAAATAAATCTTTAAAAAAAAAAAGTGAAGATTCATGGGAAAGGATAAGATGGTCTTTTAATCTATGCCACTTATCTTGCTATATATATATATATATATATATATATATATATATATATATATATATATATAGTGTGTGTGTGTGTGTGTGTGTTTCTCTCCCCTCTAAAACTCAACAAATTGGAAATCAGGAACAACAGATGGATTGTGTTAGCTCCTGCAAAGAACATAAGAGCCCTCACTCCTGAGTATCTCACAAAGCTTATTCTGCAAAGTCCTATTGAAAGTAAACAGTCCTTTGCCTTAACATTGCTCTGTGTCTTCTTGCCTGCCTACTGGCTTCAGTAAAGATACCACTTTAACATCTTTCATGACTTGCAACTTAAAAGAAATTTCAAAACTCACCCAATTGACCGTAATTTAAAATTTCTTTGATCAATATTAAGTACTTTCACTTCCTAAAGAGGAAAAAACATATTTTAACTTAAAAATGTTCAAAATGGACTATTAAAACACATCTAAGTTACTACCTTTTCTAAAAAACAATAGCATACAGCTTCTCTAAAACAAAGAAAAGTAAACTTTTAACTAAAATAGAACAATAAATATGTTTTACAGAATTTTTTTTTACATATTCAAAGTAGCAATTCTTTAAAAATGCAGTCTAAAAACAAAATCAAAAGATTCTCTATACATGACACATGTTAAGAGAGGAAAGACACAGGGCTTCAATCCATCTATACAGTAGAGCTGATAAGGTAAAAATAGAAGAATTATGGAAACAGGGTGAGCCATGGGTGTCACCTAACAATGACAGAAATTGCTTGACTTAGGCTAACAAGACATAACAACTAAATTTCAAATGGAACAAAAGAGACAGTGATGGACATAAATATAGCTCACACTCAGGAGAGGAAAAGCGTGGATGGAGACAGCATAGGTGCATTCTGATCACAGAATCCTGATTAGTACCAAGTACATGATCAGAGCCCTAAACAGAAAATGCACACACACGGGCAAACTCAGGCTCGCCAAGAAGTTGTCATGGTTATCATAATTTCTGCAAATCAGTATCATCTTACAGATCTGTCTGGATGTTTTGCATCACATATTCTGTTTCAAGTCAGGTGTTCTATTTTAAAATATGAACAAAGAACCCATTTGTTCAGTAAAAATCAAAAACCTTAGCTTACCCGGGGTATGAAGAATTCATCAGCACTAAATTTATAAAGCCACTCATCCAAAAAGTGGAAGAGAAGAGACTGCAAGTCATCTCCTATACAGGATCAGAGAGAGCCATGATAATAGGATGGTTAGTAATTCTGCTCTCTAAAAACCTGTTTGAATTTTAAAGTTAAATAAATTGCAGAGGCTAGCTGAAAGAGGATTAACAGGCTCATTGTTGTTGTTCTTGTGAAAATACACTTATGAAAATATGTAGAATAGCACACATTGGCATAACAATGGCTCCCTTGTGATTAAATTAGTTACCTTGAGTTTCCACTTCCACGGTTTGGAGGGGCTCCACAGTCCCCGTATCTGTCATGTAACCAAACATGGCCATGGCACATTGCTCAAAGGCTTCCTCCAGGGTATCGCCCCATGCATGCAACCTAAAAACACACGTTCATGCTAGGTGTAACACAATCCATTGCAAGAGAGAAAAATAAACAGCAAGGTCAAAATAAAATCAGTGTGAGAAATACAAAACTAAAGGCTTCAGTCAATTCAATGGTACTAGAACCCGGAGCTTTTAAACTATCATTTCACATTCAGAAAGAACCAAAAGGAGAGAAGAAAATTAAAACACTAAGTGTTCCTATTCAAAAGAACAAATTCTGGTTATACTCACTGGACATCCGCTGTATGATCCAAATCTGAAGGAAAGAGGGAAAAACACTTTTAAGTTGCTAAACTTGACTCCAAATCACAACTCTAGCTCATCATTAAGAACATCATCCCTGAAGAACAAGAAAATAGGGGGCTGCCTCGAGGTTTTGTTATCCATTTATTCAATAAAGTTAACTGCTTTCTTAAGGTTATTATTATTTTTTTCAAGTCAAGATTTATATTTAAATGAATGACAGTTTCTGGAAGGTAGCACGGCCAGGGTCTTCTAGCTGATCTAAAAAATGTGTAACATTTTCTCAATAAACAAATAACATTTCCTGCTAACATTTACTTTTTCTTAAAAAAAATAAATCAATCTCTTTTCTGAATATCTACTGTGTGGATGACCAAATTCTAGGAACTGCATCATAATCAAATATGTACAGTTCTGGATTTCTCTCTTACCTTTTCATAAATAGGTGGCCTAATCCTAGATAACACTGTTTAAGGGGCCGGCGCTGTAGTGCAGGTTAATTCTCCACCTGTGGCACCAGCATCCCATATAGGCAGCAGTTCTAGTCCTGGCTGCCCCTCCTCCAATAAAGCTCTCTGCTATGGACTGGGAAAGCAGTAGAAGATGGCCCAAGCCCTTGGGCCCCTGCACCCGCCTAAGAGACCAGAAAGAAGTCCCTGGTTCCTGGCTTCAGATCAGCATAGTTTCAGCTGTTGCTGCCAACTGGAGAGTGAACCAGTTAAAGGAGGACCTCCCTCTCTTTCTGCCTCCCCTTCTCTCTCTGTGTAACTCTGACTTTCAAATAAATAAATAAATAAATAAATAAATCTTTTTTAAAGAAATAAAATCAATCAGTAATTAGTTTATTAACAAGCTGATCACAGGTAATCAAAGGTACATATTAAAAAACAAACAGGCCAGCGCCGCGGCTCAATAGGCTAATCCTCCGCCTGTGGCGCCGGCACACCGGGTTCTAGTCCCGGTCAGGGCGCCAGATTCTGTCCCAGTTGCCCCTCTTCCAGGCCAGCCCTCTGCTATGGCCCAGGAGTGCAGTGGAGGATGGCCTAAGTGCTTGGGCCCTGCACCCGCATGGGAGACCAGGAGAAGCTCCTGGCTTCGGATCAGCGCAATGCGCCGGCCGTGGTGGCCACCGGAGGGTGAAACAACGGCAAAAAAAGGAAGACCTTTCTCTCTGTCTCTCTCTCTCTCACCGACCACTCTGCCTGTCAAAAAATAAAAAATTAAATTAAATTAAAACAACAAACAAAAACTAAAGACTGTGACATGGGGCTGGAGCTGTGGCAAAGTAGGCTAACCATCTGCCTGCAGCGCTGGCATCCCCTGTGGGTGCCGGTTTGAGTCCTGACTGCTTCATTTCCAATCGAGCTCCCTGCTGGTGGCCTGAGAAAACAGTAGAAAATGGTCCAAGTGCTTGGGGCCCCGCACCCGCATGGGAAACCCGGAAGAAGCTCCCGGCTCCTGGCTTCTGATCAACCCAGCTCCAGCCATTGCAGCCATTTAGGGAGTGAATTAGCAGATGGAAGACCTCTCTGTCCCTCTGTGTCTGTAACTCTGCCTTTCAAGTAAATAAATAAACCTTAAAAAAAAAAAAAAGTGACAAGGTATTAACCCCAGATAAATGAAAGCATGTGTCCACAGACATACATGAGAATCTTCACACCAATTTTATTTATAAAAATTAAAAAATTCAATGTCCATCAAAAAGAGAACAGATAAAACAAATGGAGGTATAACCGTCTAATGAAATACTATTCAGCCAAAAAAAAAATGCATCAACTGTGGCTCCATGCATTAACATGAATCTCAAAACATTTTGTTGGGTGAAAACTACAAATTCTCAGCACAAAGCAACTGTACCTAAATCCCTGTACTTGACTGTACTCTAGCCATGGCTTCCTAGTGACATAAGTCCATGTTCTTGGGTGACAGCAGTCCCCTGTGAAAATGCCTTCTTGGGGGCCAGGGCTAAGCCTCTGCCTGCGGCACCAGCATCCCATATAGGCGCAAGTTCATATCCTGGCTGCTCCACTTCTAATCCAGCTCTCTGCTATGGCCGGGGAAAGCAGTGGAGGATGGCCCAGGTGCTTGAGCCCCTGCACTGGTGTGGGAGACCTGGAAGAGGCTCCTGGCTTCGGATCGGATCAGCTCAGCTCTGGCTGTTGCAGCCACCTGGGGAGTGAACCAGTGGATGGAAGACCTTTCTATCTGTCTTTCCCTCTCTCATTCTGTAACTGTGCCTCTCTAATAAGTAAATAAAATAAAATAAAAAAAATTTTTAAATGCCTTCTTGAGAAAGCTCCGCATGGCCAGAATATACTGTTTATTCTAGTCAACACCTGATACAGGCCCCTAACCTCCCTTTCTTAGAACTTGTATTGTGAATATATATATCTCTTATAACTCAGAAGTATCTTTTTCAAGGACCTGTGAAAAGAGGCCCTCTGTTTCCAGCTCTTAGTGGGATGGGAGGACAGAGTCCTAACTTAGATAACGCTAGTTACAGACACAGCTGGCCTCTTGGCATTTACATGCACTGGCCCTTTGTACCTTCTTACTTCTCTTACTTCTGAGCCCCTAATAATAAAGCTCCCTTTATTATCCCTATAAAATGCCCAATCATCTCTGCACAAATCAGAATGAAGCTTAGTAATTACTGAATAAAATCTCTTTCCGCCTCCTCAACCAATATCCAGTTGAGTTTACTGTAAATATGAGTGAAGAAGTCAGATTTAGAAGAACCTAGACTGGGGTGCAGCAGGTTAAGCCGCTGCTTGGGATGCCTGCATCCCATCAGAGTGCCTGGGCCTGAGTCCTGCCTCTGATTCCGGTCCAGCTTCCTGCTAATGCACCCTGGGAAGCAGATGATGGCTCAAGAACATGGGTCCCGTTTCCACATAGGAAACCTGGATGAAGCTCTTGGCTCCTGCTATGGTCGGACCCAGCCCTGGCTGTTGTGGGCATTTGCAGAATGAACCAGAAGATGGAAGATCTCTCACTTTCTCTCTTCCCATCTTTCAAATCAATTCAAACCAAAAACCTTAAAGAAAATCTATACTGGGTGATTCCATTTATATGGAGTTCTAACTAAAACATGTAAAATTAAACTGTGGTAGAAAACACAACAGCGTTGGGCTTAACTGGTGGGGGATTGCCTGGAAAGTGCAAAACGGACCTGTCTAGGCAATGTTTATAGTCTGTAATACTGAAGTATATTATGTATCTTCTATCAAAACTCACTGGACTTTATACCCTCAGCTTGCGCACTTTATTCAGGTATGACATTTACATTTAAAAAATCAGTTTAGGGAGCTGGCGCTGTGGTGTAGAAGGTTAAGCCTCCACTTGTGGTGCCAGCATCCCATATGGGCACCAGTTCCAGTTCTGGGTGCTCCACTTCCAATCCAGCTCCCTGCTAGTGTGCCTTGGAAAGCAGCAGAAGACAGCCCAAGTGCTGGGGCCCCTGCACTCATTGGGAGATTTGGAAGAAGCTCCTGGCTCTGGCCTGGCCCAGACCCAGCTGTTGTGGCCATTTGGAGTGTGAACCAGAGGATGAAAAATTCCCTATCATTCTCCTTCTCTCTTTGTTTTTCCACCTTTAAAATAAATAAGTAAATCTTAAAAAATAGTTTAGCCGGTGCCGTGGCTCAATAGGCTAATCCTCTGTCTGCGGCACTGGCATACCAGGTTCTAGTCCCGGTTGGGGCACCGGATTCTGTCCTGGTTGCCCCTCTTCCAGGCCAGCTCTCTGCTATGGCCCGGGAGTGCAGTGGAGGATGGCCCAGGTCCTTGGGCCCTGCACCCCATGGGAGACCAGGAGGAAGCACCTGGCTCCTGGCTTCGGATCAGTGTGGTGCGCTGGCTGCGGTGCACCAGCCGTGGCACGCCAGCCGCGGCAGCCACTGGAGGGTGAACCAATGGCAAAGGAAGACCTTTCTCTCTGTCTCTCTCTGTCCACTCTGCCTGTCAAAAAAAAAAAAAATAGTTTAAAAAGACAATGTCAGATTGCTATAGGATAGTGATTCTCAATTTTTGGATTCAGGAGCCCTTTATTCTCTTAAAAAATTACTGAGATCCCCAAGAGCTTTTGTTTATAGGGGTTACATCTGTCACTATTAATCATATTTGAAAATTTAACTTAAAAAAAAAAACTTTGAAGACTTATTAGTTCATTTAAAGAGAATAAGCCCCAAGGCTGGTGCTGTGGTGCAGCATGTAAAGCTGCCGCCTGCAATGCCAGCATCTCATATGGGTGCCAGTTTGTGAGTGTCCCAGCTGCTCCACTTCTGATCCAGTTCCCAACTAATGGCCTGGGAAAAGCAGTGGAAGATGGTCCTAGTGTTTGGGCCCCTGCCACCCACATGGGAAACCCAGATGAAGCTCCTGGCTCCTGGCTTTGGACTGGCCCAGCCCTGGCCATTGTGGCCATCTGGGGAGCAAACCAGTAGATGGATGATCTCACTGTCTCTTGTAGACCTCCCAGCGCTGGTAGATGCCTGGCGCCAGGGGCTCCATTTGGGTCTCCCACATGGGAGGCAGCGACCTGCTTTCCCAGGCGCATTAGCAGGGAGCAGGATCAGAAGTGGAGCAACAGGGACTCCGGCACCTGAAGCCTGATGTCCAAGGGGCAGGCAGCGGCTTAACCGGCTGCACCCCCAACACGACCAGTTTTCCTAATACAGAACTTAACACTCTGCACTATACCTCCACACTCATTATTTATTCATCAAATGTAGGAATCGAGATGCAAATACGGTTGTGCAATTTACTTAAAGTCACCAAAGTAACAAATGGCAAACATCCGGTCTTACTACTAACACGACCAAGGCGAAACACCAAGTCCCCTACTTAGCTTTCCGAGTCCTCTACCCTGGCTACACTGTATCCCAGTGTCAGGAGACAACCTGGGGCCGACGACCCCCCAACGCTGGAAAACACGGTTACCCTAGTACAATTCACCAAGATAAATGGGCTCGGGCACCTGTGGAAAGAGTTCAAGAGACTGTAAACGCGGGAGCCCAGGTTTCCCGGATTAAACACATCTGGAGGCTTTTTGGTCCTCTCAGCATCCCCGGTGACAAGCAGAAAAGCCACGCCACAGGGCGCCAAGGGGACCACGCCTGCAGCACCCCTGGGGCAGAACACCAGGCGAGGCCGGAAGGCATGCCGTGTACCGCTATCTGAAGAGCAGCGAGCCGCCTACTCACACTCGTACTTCCGATTGACTGGAGGATACTTGGCCTTGATCGCCTTCTGCTCCTCAGTCAAATTGTAATCTCTAACATCTTCCTCGCCCTGCGCCATGACGGCCAGATTCGGGCACTCTGCTTCCGCCCTACACCTGCAGACTTCCACCCCACGTTACGACTTCCGCCCTGGACCCCGCCCCTTGGCACGCACCCTTAAAGGGCCAGGACTCCAATCTCACAGTTCGACCTACGTTAGGCCCTAAAACTTCCGTCTGGAGCCGCGCCGCTCGGATCTCGTATTTGAAAGGCTAAACTCTCATTTTCGGCGCTTCTCAGTAGTTCTTTCTAAAGGCAAAGGAAACTAGTTGACGGTGATCTTTTATTAAGACACCTCTGGGTCTGGAGGGGTGAAGGCTTTTCTCTCCACCTCGCCCCCAGAGTTGATAACCAGATATGAAAGCATCCGAAATTTGTCGTCTCATGGCTCTTCTCAACAGATCATATGCTTAACAGCCTTAAAGAAAATGGCCGCCCCCGGGAGTGCGCGAGCTAGAACTCTCTCACGTGACTCGGGATGGGTACAGCCCCACCTACTCGGGTGCGCGCGCAACCGGTGGAAGTCGGTCCCCGGCGGTGGGGGGCAGGGGTGGAGAGCGCTCTTGGGCCCCGCGGGGAACGATTCCGCGCGTCTGGATAGGCTGCGATGGCCGTTTCCCCGCCCACCCCGCCGCTCGGCGCGCTCCGATTGGTTGCTGTTGGCGCGAAGGTGCGCGAGTCGGGCCTCACGCAGGGGCCGCAGGAAACAATAGAGGCCGCGCGCGCCGAACGAGCGCCCGCAGCCTCCCCGCCCCTCCCGCAACGCTCGACCCCGGGATTCCCCCCGGCTCGTCCGCCCGCCATGGCCGACAAGGAAGGTGAGGTTGCCGGGGCCGCCTCAGGCGGGCGGGGGGTGCCGGGGCTGCGCCGTGGCCTCGGCTCGGCCTAAGAGTGAAGGCAGGCCCGACTTGGCTGAGCGCAGTCCCCGGCGACGGAGGCGCGAGGAGGGCGCTCCCCGCGGGGCGGCTAACGGCGCGCCGGGTCCTCAGGAGCGATGCCCGCCGGCGCGCGGCGGGGCTGGCGGTGGGGGCCGGCCGGTTGTTTGTCCCTCCTGGAGCTCGGGCTCTGTGGCCGGCGCGCCGCTCCCTGCCCCTCCCTGGGCCTCCTCGCCGGTCCCGCAGACTCCGCGGCGCCCCGAACGGGCGCCCAGGGCCGGAATGAGCTGGGGACTTCCGGCCCCGCGCGGGCGGAGAGGCGCGTCGGAGCCTCGGCCGGGGAGGTCGAGCCGAGTCGCCTCCATTTCAGTCAGGACGGGGCAGCGCGCCTGCCTCCACGCGCTAACTTAGTTTGCTTAAAAAAAAAACCTTTAGCAGCCTTTGACGACGCGGTGGAGGAACGTGTGATCAACGAGGAGTACAAAATATGGAAAAAGAACACCCCTTTTCTGTACGACTTGGTGATGACCCACGCCCTGGAGTGGCCCAGCCTGACTGCACAGTGGCTTCCAGATGTAACCAGGTGACAAGAATCTCTTGCGCGCTGTTTTGATGTCTCTTCGGAGTAGAGTCTCCCGTTGCTTTTTCTGTTCTCACTCCGGTCCGCCGGAGAGTGCACGTGATCCGAGGCTCTTGGGGACGTGTTTTCACCCCCCCCCCCCCGCCCCCCTTCGGAGGCCCAAAAGTAAGGCAAAATGTAACATTGTGTAATTTTCTTGATAAGAGAAAACAGACCGGCGTTGTCTTGCTCTGATACTGACTCGGGGAGTCGTGTTACAGCTGCAGTTGACCCAGTATTTAAAATCGTGTGAGATTTGTCAGCTTTCGGCAGTGTTATGATGGGTCGAGTCCTTGTAGCAAGACGTTTGGGATCTCATGTCACAGCCGATTACAAAGATGCCTGGCAGCTGCCTTCAGGGAGGGCAGGGTGTCGCTGAGGAGGCAAGTGGAAGCTGCTGAGAGCCGGTGGAGATAGTTGGGATGCGGAGGAAACACCTGTAAGGGTAGTTTTCCTGTAAGGGAGGGGGCATGGCGAAAGCCCTGTGGGTAGCTCTGATAGAGGAGATGAAATGTTGTCTAGTGTTACCCATGTGTCTGTTAGAATAATGGTTTTTCTGTTATAGAACATCTTCGCTTTTGATAATAACATTCTGACATTATTTTGTGTACTAAGTAAACTCTTCAAAATACATCTTTGCAAGTTAAAGTGTACCAAGCCTTTGACTATAGTGTAAAAAAAAAAGTTAAAAGTATTTGCAGAATGTGGATTATTAGACTATGATTCGGCTCAGTGAGTAATAAAAATTTAACAGTTTTTCTCTGTATAGCGACAAGGAGGCCCCATCCACTGGTTCATTCCTTAAACGCCCCTAACAGCCAGGCCTGGGCTAGGCTGAAGCTGGGAGCCAGGAACTCCATCCAGGTCTCCCACACAGGTGGCAGGAACCCACTCACCCGAGCCATCACCACTAGGAGCCATTGCCTCCTGTGGTATGCATGTACAGAGAGCTGAGACTCGAAACCAGGCATTCTGATATGGATGCCAGTATCCCAAGCTGTGCCTTAACTGTTGTGCCAAATGCCAGCCCCTTCTGTCTTTCTGTGTAAGACGGATGTTCTCGGCATTGTTTGTCAGTTCTGTGTGAAGGGGTATTTCTCAACCTAACTTCTGAGCTCTTGATTTTTTTTCAGCTGTCTTTTAGTGTCGTCTTTGAAGCATTTTACTGACTTCCCTAACTTGATATGTTCCAAACTGAATAATTCCTTCCACTGAGGTCCCAATTCAGTTTATTTTCTTTTTTGTCATAGTTGGCTTTGGTTGGACATTCTTAGGTTTTACCTTTAATCCACTTGACAGGCAGTTGATTGATAAGCCCTAATGAATTCTACTTGTGCAGCGTCTTCCCCAGGTAGACCAGGGATTCTCAAATTCTGATATGCATCATGATCAGCTGAAGATGTAAAACATTATTGTGCCCCACACCAGAGTTTCTGATTCAGTAAATGTGGGGTGGATCTAAGAATTTTTTTTTTTTTATTGGCACAGAAAGAGACAGAGATCTTATCTGCTGAGATACTCAAATGCCTTCAGTAGTTGGGACTGGGCCAGGCTAAATCCAGGTCTCCCACATCAGTGGTGTGGACTCCAGTACTTGAGCTGTCACCTGCTGCCTCCCAGGGTGCATATTAGCAAAAAGCTATATTGGAAGTGAAGAGAGCACTCACACCCAGACACTCTGCATGCCAGCTGCCTAACTGGCCTATTAAAAGCTTTACCAAATGCCTGCCCCTGTATTTCTAACCAAAATTCCCAGGTAATGCTGATGGTATTGGTCCTGGCACCACAGTTGAAGAACCTCTGCTTTGGGGGAGTGTGGTGCTGAAGGTTAAACTGCCAGTTGGTGTCCAGTCCCATATCAGAGTTTGAGTTCAAGTCCCTGCTACTTGACATCCAATCCAGCTTCCTGCTAGTGTACCCTGGGAAGCAGAGTGAATCATGGCTCAAGAGGTTGGGCCTCTGCCACTCATATGGGAGACCTGGGTGTAGTTTGAGCTCCTGGCTTCAACCTGACCCAGACCTGGCTGAAGCCATTTGGTTGTGAGCCAGCAGAGGGAATGTGGGGGGGTCGTGGCAAGGTGGCAGGGGCCCATGTGCTTTGACCATCTTCCATTCTGCTGCTTTCCCAGGCATATTAGCAGGAAGCTGGGTAAAAAGCAGAATAGCTGGCACACAACTGACACTCCAATATGGGAGCTGCATATAACCCACTGCACCACAGCATAGCCCCATAGACTTTTCCTAGGGTCATTCTTGGGTTTTGATTAAGTTAGAAAAAATGGAGGGACTGGCACTGTGGCATAGCAGGTTAAGCCTCTGCCTGGCGGCTCTGGCATCCTATATGGTGCCAGTTTGAGTCGTCTTGGCTGCTTCACTTCCAATCTAGCTCCCTGCTAAAGTGCCTGGGTAAGCAGCAGATCACCTTGAGCTCCTGTACCCGTGTGGGAGACCTGGAAGAAGCTCCTGGCTCACCCCTGGCCATTGTGGCCATTTGGGGAGTGAACCAGTAGATGGAAGATTGGTTTCTCTGTGTGTGTGTGTGTGTGTTTGCCTTTCAAATAGATCTTTTTTTTTAAATACTTAGAAAGTTTAACTTATGTGGTTCTTATACTCAGCTGTATGGAAAATGCATTAAAAGTAGAAAACAGGGGCAGGCATTTGGTCTAGCAGTTAAGACACTTGTATCTCACTTTGAAATTCTCTGGGTTTAATACCCAGTTCTGGCTCCAGCATCAGCTGGGAGAGAGGCACATTGATGGCTCAAGTGATTGGGTTCTTGCCACCCATGTGGGAGGCCTAGAATGAGTTTGCAGCTCCCAGCCTCAGCACAGCTCCACTGTGAGCATTTGAGAGGTAAGCCAGTGGATGGGAGTTCTGTGTGTGTGTGTGTCTGCCTCTCCAAAGGAGAATGGAAGCAGGCACATGGCATAGCAGTTGAGATGCCACTTGGGACACCAAATCCCTTGTCAAAAAGCCCGGGTTCAACTTCTGCTCATGTGCTTCTTGAGATACAGCAGATGATGGCTCAAGTAGTTGGGTCCCAGATACCCAAGTCAGAAACTTGAATTGAGTTCTTGGTTTCCCCAGTTTTGGCTTAACTTAACACTGGTTGTTGTGGGTACTTGGGGAATGAACCAGCAGATGGGAGATTGATACTGATATCTTTCTCTGCCTCTGCCTCTCAAATTAGTTTTTGAAAATGTTAATTTTTTTAAAGATTTATTTATTTGAAAGATGTTAGAGTTACACAGAGAAGGAGAGGCAGAGGGAGGGAGAGGTTTTTCATCTACTGGTTTATTCCCCAATTTGCTGCAACGGCTGGAGTTGCACTCATCCGAAGCCAGTGGCTTTTTCCTTGTCTCTGTGCAGGTGCCTGGGCCCATTGAGTTGGGCCATCTGCTGCTGCTTTCTCAGGTCATAGCAGAGAGCTGGATCAGAAGAGGAGCAGCCAGGACTTGAACCGGCACCCATGTGGGATGCCAGCACTGCAGGCGGCGGCTTTACCCGCTAAGCCACAGAACTGGCCCCAAGGGTTTTAGAAAGTAGGGAGCAGTTTTTTAGCCTAGTGGTTGAAATACCCATGTTCCACACTGAAGTGTGTGCGTTCAATTCCTGATTCCAGCTTCCTGCCAGTGTGTGCAGTGGTGATAGCCTAAGTAATTGGGTTCCTGCCATGCACATGGGAGTTCTGGATTGAGTTCCCAGCTTTAAATTCAGCCCTGCCCTAACAACCCCAGCTGTTGGAGGCATTTGGAGAGTAAACCAGTAGATGGGAGTGTGCTCACTGACGCCCTCCCCCATCTCTTCCTCCTTTTTCCTCTGTCCCTGTGGCTCTCAAATGAGGAAAAAAAAAAAGTGAAAAAGGTCAGAAATAAGGCTCTTAATGACTTTCTCCTGAAAACTTGGTTGTAATAGTGCCCTTTTGTGTACATTTATGTCTGTGTGATCTCTCTTGGTGTTACTTATTTGAATAGTAACCACATATTGATATTACAGACCAGAAGGAAAAGATTTCAGCATTCATCGACTTGTCCTGGGGACACATACGTCGGATGAACAAAACCATCTTGTGATAGCCAGTGTGCAGCTCCCTAATGATGATGCACAGTTTGATGCCTCACACTACGACAGTGAGAAAGGAGGTAGGAATCTTAAAGGTGAAAAAAGTAACAAGTTTTAGCTTTCATATCTTTGAATTACCATAAAAGGGATATGCAATTTGATAAGGTAACTTCTCAAGTTAGAAGCAACATTTAAGCTAGAAAAAAAACCATGTTTGTTATACCAAAAAAAAAAAAAAAAACATGTACTTGATTGTGCACCTTTGTTATACACTTTTCTCTACCAAAGGGCAGGGGCAGTGTTTGTATAATTGAAAGAAGCAAATAACAGCCATGTCTTATTGGCTGTGCCCTCTTACAGATGAGAGGTTGGCCTTGAAGAGATGAAGATTGGCTTGTGGGTGTGAGTAGATATAAGCAGTCTTACTCTTTGAATGAGTCAAGCACAGGTGCAGAGGCAGATGTTGTACAGTATGTTAAGCTGTGTCTTGGGTTACCCCATGCCAAACTAGAGTGCCTGCTTGAAGTACTGGCTACCTTGTACTTCCAATCCAGCTTCTTACTAATGTGCCTGGGAGGCAGCAGGTGATGGCCCTAGTATTTGAGTTTCTGCCACCAAATGAGACATAGATGCAGCTCATGGCTGTTGAGGGCTTTTGGTGAGTGAACCAGCAGATGGAAGATAAGTCTCTGGCCTCTGTTTCTTTCTGTCACACTGCCTTTCAGATAAATCAACCTAGAGGAAACGTATACATAGAGTATATAAACAGGCATCAAGAAACATGGGTCTGAATTACCCTTGCTATGTGTGATTGGTAGCAATCACTTAACCATGGCACTCACTGTGTATATGAAGTTAAATTTCAGTAAGCCATTTATATCCTATTTTTAGGAAATACCCTAAAGGTTTAAATGCTCTTGAAATGCTTACTCCTTCCTTTACAGAAGTGGGAATTGGTGTTTCTTTTATTATTAACATCAAAGTCAATCTTTTTTTTTTTTTATGTTTGCATGCCATGCTTCAAATCAGTTTTATTCTCTGAAGGGACAGGACACCAAAGATTAGTTTTTTACAGATGGCCAAGTGGGGACCAAATGCCCATCCCTATCATACCATTGGAAACATTGTAAATTGCATTACTCTTGTCATTTATCCACTATTCAAAGTCAAAATCTTTAGATAGAAAATGGGGTTCATTATTAAGACTTGTACTGTAAATAATTAATGTTGAATATTTCTAATCTTAGATTTCTCCTGAATAGAAGAATGAATTTTTATATCTTTAAGTTACTTACCATGATTGTAATTATATTTTTTGGTGATCTTGGGTTGTGTGTGTGTTTTGTCTTTTTGTTTTTTACATCCTTGTTTATTTGAGTGACAAGCTGAGAGGGAGAAAAAGACAGCCCTTCCATCCAGTGGTTCAGTCCCCACATGACCACAACAGATGGGACTAGGCCAGGCCAAAGCTAGGAGCCTGAAACTCAATCCAGGTCTCCCACTTGAGTGGTAGGGAACCAACTACTTGAGCCATTACTTGCTGCTTCCCAGGGTGTGCGTTAGCAGGAAGCTGGAGTTGGAGGCAGAACTGAGACAAGCCTAGGACTCTTGATTAGGAATGCAATTATCCCAAACTTTTTTTTCTTTTTTTAAAAAAAAAAATTTATATTAAGGCAACAAATTTCATGTGCTTCATAAATACAGTTTTATTTTAGATTCATTTTTATTTATTTGAAGTGCAGAATTACCGAGAGAGCGAGATCTTCCGTCTACTAGTTCACTCCCCCAAATGGCCACATGGCCAGGATGAAGTCAGGAGCTAGGAACTTCATCCAGATCTCCCACATGGATCCAGGGGCCCAAGCACTTGAACCATCCTCAACTGCTTTTCCCAGGTGCATTAGCAGGGAACTGGATTCGTCCAGCACCCATATGAGATGTTGGCGTTTTAGGCAGTGGCTTAATCTGTTATGCAATCGTGCCAGCCCCACATACACAGTTCTAAGGACATCATAATACTTCTCACCCTACCCTCCCTACCTCCAAACAGCATCTTAAACACTATACCAACTGTCTGCTACCACAGTATAGTTTTCAATTATTGAAAATTTAGCCTGGTTTGATGCACAGTCCAAGATACATTCAGAAAACATGACTTTGTGCTATTGACCGGAATGTAACTATATGGTAGGATTTTTAAAAATTTATTTTACTTATTTGAAAGACAGTTACATAATGAGGGCTTCCATCCTCTGATTCACTCCCTGAGTGGCCGCAATGGCCAGTGCTAAGCTAATCCGAAGCCAGGAGCTTCTTTCAGGTCTCCCACATGGGTACAGGGACCCAAACACTTGGGCCATCTTCTGTTTTTCCAGGCCATAACAGAGAACTGGACCAGAAGTAGAGCAGCCGGGGACTTGAACTGGCATCCATATGGGATGCCGGTGCTACAGGCCAGGGCTTTGACCCATTGCACCACAGCGCTGGCCCCAAAATGGGATTTTTATCAAATTATTCTCTAGATGGTCATCACTGAGGGGGAAGAACACTGAGCTTACTGGGATTAATGCCTGTTATGCCTCTAGCCAGCTGTGCAGGTTTGTTTTTTGTTTGCTTGTTTTTTATTTATTTGAAAGGCAGAGAAGAGGGAGAGAGACAGAGAAAGAGAACTTCCATCTGCAGGTTTACTCCCCAGATGGCCCCAACAGCCAAGGCTGGGCCAGGCTGACACCAGAAAGGACCTGGAACTCTGTCCAGGTGTCTCATGTGGGTGGCAGGGGCCCAACTACTTGGGCCATCATGCACTGCTTTCCCAGGTGCATTAGCAGGGATGGGAAGCACGTCAGCCAAGACTCAATTGACTGGGCAGCTTACCACAGTGCCAGGCCCTAACAGTGGTTTTGAGTAAATCATTTGACCTCTTTGCCCCATTCTGTTCAATAGGGTTGTTATGTAACATATATTTCATTGAGGATACAATAATTTTAAATACAAAACAGTGTGAAAGGCATTTTACCCTCCATAAGCCTATCTCCTAGAGATCACTTGTTAAATTGATAACTGTTTTCTGAAAGTTTTTTTTAAGATTGATTTATTTATTTGAAAGTCAGAGTTACACAGAGAGAGGAGAGGCAAAACGGGGAGGGGGGGACAGAGGGGAGAGGTCTTCCATCCGATGGGTCACTCCCCAGGTGGCCGCCATGGCCAGAACTGTGCTGATCCGAAGCTAGGAGCTTCTTCTGGGTCTGCCACGTAGGTGCAGGGGCCCAAGGACTTGGGCCATCTTCTACTGCTTTCCCAGGCCATAGCAGAGAGATGGACAGGAAGTGGAGCAGCCGGGCCTTGAACCGGCGCCCATATGGAATGCTGGTGCTTCAGGCCAGGGTGTTGACCCACTGCACTACAGTGCTGGCCCCTGAAGGATTTATCTCATGTATTGGATTACTCATTCAGCAGATAAGTTGAGTACTTAACTGTATAGCGAACATTTTTCTTAGTATAGTAGATACAGTATGCTATATATATATATATATATATATTTTTTATTTTATCTTATTGAGAATTATGTATGTGTTTGAAAGAGTTACAGAGAGAAGGAAAGAGAAAGAGTGAACTTCCTTCTACTGGTTCTCTTCCAAGTTAGCCTTAGTGGCCAGGGCTGGGCCAGACTGAAGCTGGGAGCGTCATCAGAGTTTACTATTTGTGTATAGGGGCCCAAGCAGTTGGGCCATCTTTTGCTACTTTCCCAAGTGCGTTAGCAGCAGGGAGCTGCATCAGCAGCAGAATAGCTGAGACTTGAACTGCTACCATGTGTGATGCTAGCACTCTAGGTAGCGACTTAACCCGCTACGCCACAGTGCTGGCCCCACGATATAAATCTGTAATTTGCTTTTCTGGTGTAATGTATCATGACTCTATTGTATACCATAATTAACCATCGCTTATTGATTGACAGTAGGTGATTTCCTTTTTTTTCCCCCAAAACAGTTCTTATGTGTAGACCTTGGATAGTTTCACTGTAGAAATAAGTTTTATATGAAAACAGTGCTGGATCAGAGGGCAAGACCAGTTTTAAATATACTTGATGCTGCCAGATTGCCATCCAAAGGATATTCACAATCTCACCTACAGGTTTTGTATTTATCTGTTCCCTTGCCAACATTATATGTAATAGCACCCAACCTCATTTTACTTCACTTTTTAATTTGTGATGATTAGCTTATTTTAAAGTATGTGCCTTTTGTTAATATCCCTTGAACTATCTAATTTTTTTGCTCATTTTTCCTTCTTGAGCTATCTCTCCTTGTATGGTAAATTACTCCCAAAAGATGCCGTTGACTTTTCCGAGTTCAACTTAAATTTTAAGTCTTAAATATTGTTTAGAGGCTATACATTTTAAACCGTCCAGCTTTCCTGTGATGTCCTTTTATGGTGTTCTTTGAAAGCCCTTCCCATACAAAGATTTCAGAGTACTCACCAGTTCTTCTTTTCAGTGCTTCGTTGTTGTTGTTTTTTTTTTTGTTTTGTTTTGTTTTGTTTTTTTTTTAAACCATTAAAACTTTTTCTTTATGATATTTGTTTTGGAGTTAGGCATGGAGTAGGAATCCAAGCTTTTCTCTTAAATGATAAGCAGATTTTTAAATATCAATTTTTTAAAGATGTATTTATTTGAAAGAGAGGAGAGTCAGAGGGATCTTCTATCCACTAGTTCAGTTCCCAAATAGCCACAATGGTCTGGGACCAAGCCAGGCCAAAGTCAGGAGCTTCATCAGGGTCTCCCACGTGGGTGGCAGGGATCTAAGGACTTAGGCCATCCTCTTCTGCTTTCCCAGGTGCATCAGCGGGACTCAGATCGGTGCACATACAGGATACCTGCTTTGCAGACAGTAGCTTAATTCGCTATGCCACAGCACTGGTCCCCAAATATCAAGTATTAACTAATCCATTTTACCTACTGGTTTGAGATGACATTTTTGGGGGGAAAAAACAAAAAAGATTTTATTTATTTGAGAGGGAGAGACAGAGAGAAAGGTCTTCCAGCCACTGGTTCATTCCCAAATGGCCAGATCTGAGCCAATCCAAAGCCAGGAGCCAGGAGCTTCTTCTGGGTCTCCCATGTGGGTGGCAGGGCCCCAAGCACTTAGGCCATCTTCCACTGGTTTCCCAGGCTACAAGCAGAGAGTTGGGTAGAGGAGCAGCTGGAGCGGGAACCAGTGCCCATATGGGATGTCACACTGTTTAACATGTGTGCCCAAATCTTTTTTTCTGGTAACTTTTTTTTGGTGTGATATCAAACCAGTTGCCTTTTATGTACTGAAGAGACCATTATCTTCATGATTTTATTAAATAGTTTTTTTAAGTGCCAGTTATATATATGATAATGACTATGTAAATCCCCTGTTTGATCCTCACAAAGTTTTCTTGTGACCCAGATTTTGTAACTTACCTCAGGGTTACAGGGTTTATCATCTCCCATTCCTTCCTCTTTATTTTTTGTGCCTCCCTTCCCCCATTCCTTCAAAATCTTTTTCAGATCAGTGGGTAGGCTTAGTGCTTGAAGGATATGGAATGATGGAGGCAGATGTCCTGATTAATGTCCCTTAAAGTGTGTGTTTCTTAGGTGATTGTTGGGAAGATAGCTTCCTACCTAAAAGGTGAAATGTCCTGGACGCTCGGATTTAACCGTTGATTCAATCTTACAGTTGATTACAATCTACTTAACCCCATTTGGTTTAAGGCAATTGCTGGCAGACAGTTTCAGAAGATCATTGACCTTCCAAAGTGCAAAGAAATAAAACTGCTTCTGTTTTGACATTAAGAAGAATCCATGTTTTTGTTAGAGCTAGCTTGGCTGTAATCAAGTTTTAAGCCCTTTAATGCAAAATTGTACCTCACACCCTTTACCAAGAATAAGTTTATTTTTAACAACTTTGTAGAATTGGTTTCTGTATTTTATTTGGGAGGCAGGAGGAGAAAGGAGAACTTCTATATGCCAGTTCATTCCCCAGAAGCCTACAGCAGCCAATTCTGACTGGCAGGGACCCAACTGCTCAAGCCATGCTGCCTCTCAGGACCTTATTAGCAAGGAATTGGAATTGGGAGTAGAGCCAGGACTCAAACCCATACCCTCCTCAATGTGACACCAGCATCTAAACCTGTGTCTTAACTGCTAGGCCAAATGCAGCCCCTATTTTTTCCCTTTTAAAAAAGAAATCTCAATTATGTAATAAACTTATATTGAATTATGATACAGATACTTTGGGTATTTGACTTAGGATGTTAGAACTTGCTTTTTTTTTTAAGATTTTATTTATGGCCAGCGCCTCGGCTCAATAGGCTAATCCTCCGCCTGCAGCGCCGGCACACCAGATTCTAGTCCCAGTTGGGGCACCGGATTCTGTCCCAGTTGCCCCTCTTCCAGGCCAGCTCTCTGCTGTGGCCCAGGAGTGCAGTGGAGGATGGCCCAAGTGCTTGGGCCCTGCACCCGCATGGGAGACCAGGAGAAGCACCTGGCTCCTGCCTTCAGATCAGCGCAGTGTGCCGGCCACAGCGCGCCGGCCGTGGCGGCCATTGGAGGGTGAACCAATGGCAAAAGGAAGACCTTTCTCTCTGTCTCTCTTTCACTGTCCACTCTGCCTGTCCAAAAAAAAAGATTTTATTTATTTCAGAGGTAGAGCTAGACAGAGAGAAAGGTCTTCCATCTGCTGGTTCATTCCCCAAATGGCTACAGTGGCTGGACCTCGGCTGATCCAGAGCCAAGAGCTTCTTCTGGGTCTCCCACACAGGTGCAGTGGCCCAAGGACTTGGACCATCCTCCACTGCGTATCCAGGCCATAGGCAGAGAGCTGGATCAGAAGTGGAGCAGCAGGGACACAAACCAGTGCCTATATAGAATGTTGGCGCCACAGGTGGAGGCTTAGCTTATTATGCCACAGGGCCAGCCCTGTTAGAACCTCTTAGTTTCAAAGGTTTATAGCCTTTTTTTATAACACTATATAGTGTTAGCAATCAAAATGTTGGCTCTTTGTGGTGCTATTATTGATTGGGAAGTACACATTAATGGCTTCTGGGACACTGGAAATATTTATTTTCATCTGAGTGGTCATCCCCCTGGTGCATACATATATAAAAATTCATCAGGCTACAGATTTGTGGACTTCTGTAATGTGTTATATCCTTTTGTTTTGATAGTATTTTATATGGAGAGAAATAGAAAGAAAATTGGACCTTAGTTTCAATTCAGTATATTGTGCATTGATAAGCCAGCCTTTTTTCCTGTTTCAAATTGGCCTGTAGCCAACTTGAACCTGGGAGCCCACTAATTATAGATAGATAAATCTTTGTCTATATGAAAGCTCAATTTTGAATTCTCCGAGCTGAATTCTTAATACTGTACTTTATGTTAGGGAGGATCATATTTAGTCTATGCCCAGTACTGAAATGACCATATTATGTAATGAAGTCTCTTGTTCTGTGCTGGCTTTTGCTTTTCCTGTGTTACTGGTGCCTCTTTTCAGGCATCATGCCTTCTCTGGCAGTAATGTGTTACAGGTGTGGACCTCCCTGTGCCTAAACTGGAAGTTCCGTAAGGAGGTATCATAATGCTTTTGTGTGCTTGTGGGGGGGGGTGTTAATCTGTTTTTTTCTCCCTTGGATTCTTTCTTGAAGTTTCATATTTAGCTTTTTAGCCTGTTTGAAACATTTGCTTTTCAGCTTGTAAAAGTTATTTTGAAATTAAAAGTTACCTAATACACCAACCATGTTACCTATCTACATTTTTGTGTTCAAAGATTTTTGTCCTTCAGTGAGTAACGCTTGTTTAGCAATGCTGATAGAGCATTTTTATTTACAAGTTAACTGTCATAGCTTCTTTGCCTTATAGAGAATGTATTTGAGAGTCAGAAAGTGAAGGCTTTTCCCATAATCATCAAGGCCTGGTCTAACACTTCTGAGCCTTTTAATATTTTATGCTGGCTTCTGTAATTCTTTGGCTGACCATTAACTATACCTTTGTTTTTATATTGCCTTATAATATTGCCTTATTGTTGAATATTTTATAATGGTATTTAGGTGAACTCTTGGATGCATATAGTAGTCAAAATGAGAATTTAAAGTGTTTTGTCTGGTCCATGCCTACCTGTTTTTATTTATTTATTTTTTGGATAGGCAGAGTGGACAGTGAGAGAGAGAGACAGAGAATGGTCTTCCTTTGCCATTGGTTCACCCTCCAATGGCCGCCGCGGCTGGCATGCTGCAGCCGGCATGTTTTATTTCAACCAAGGACATTGATTGGCAAGTGTAAATGGAGGTCAAGAAAATGGAATTAGCTGTTGGGGCTCTGTTGTTCCTCATTGGGCTAAAAGAAATGCTGTAGGGAAATGAGTGTGATGGTATTTCAGAAAGGTCACTCCAGGGCAGGTATTGTGGCACAGTAGGTTAAGCCGCTGCTTGGGACAACTGCATCCCATATTGGAGTGCCTGATTTGAGTCCCAGCTACCATACTTTTTTTTTTTTTTTTTAATAAGATTTATTTATTTGAAAGGCAGAGTTAGATCTTCTGTCTGCTGGGTCACTCCCCAAATGGCCGCAACAGCTGGAACTGGGCCGATCTGAAGCCAGGAGCCAGCAGCTTCTTCCAGGTCTCCCATGCAGGTGTAGGGGCCCAAGGATTTCAGCCATCTTCTACTGCTTTCTCAGGCCATAGCAGAGAGCTGGATCAGAAGTAGAGCAGCTGAGTCTCTGAACTGGTGCCCATATAGAATGCTGGTGGTGGCTTTACTAGCTGTGCCACAGCGCCAGCCCCTACCATGCACTTCTGATCAGCATTCCTGCTGATGTATCCGGGAAGCAGCAGATGATGGCTCAAGTACTTGGGTACATGCCACTCTCATGGAAAACCTAGATGGAGTTCTTAGCTTCAGCCTGGCCTAGCTCTGACTGTTGTAGGCTTTGGGGAAATGAACCAGCAATGGAAGATATTTATCTACCTCTCTCTCTCTCTGCCTTTCAAATAAATAATATTTTTTTAATGCTCAGAGTTGTATATGTTTAAAGATTTATTTATTTATCTGAAAAACAGAGCTTCCATTCACTGGTTCAATCCCCAAATGTCCACTGCTGCCAAGGTTTGGTCCGGGCCAAATCCGGGAGCCTTGAACTCCATCTAGTCTCTCATGTGGCTGGTAGGTACTCAAGTACTTGAATCATCTGCTGCTGCTTTCTCAGGCACATTAGCAGGGAGCTGGATTGGAAGCAGAGCGGCTGAGACTGGTCCTGTGTGGAATGCTGGCATCAAAAGCCGTGGCTTAACCCACTAATGCTAACCTCATTTTTTTTTTTAAGGTGGGAAGTGCCCCAAATTAGAGATTCAGGTGAATGGTATAAAAGGGACTCTTTAATGCTTAGTAAACTGTGTATTTAATGATTATTTAAATAGTAACTTGAGTTTTATTTATTTAGCATACTTGTAGTTTAAATGATACTTAAACTATTAAGAATCTCCTTTTGAAGTGGAATTGCTAGTTAATTTCAAATAGTGAGGCAGTGCTTCTTATTAAGTATTTAACTATGTACTTAGAGTGTAAAAGACCAACAAATGTCTAAATCACTTGTATACTGGCTTACTGATAAAAGTCCTTGTACTCTGGATGACATACCTAGAATAATTCCTGCTTTTTCCTCATTTGCACTTTATCTTAATGACAGAATTTGGAGGTTTTGGATCAGTTAGTGGAAAAATTGAAATAGAAATAAAGATCAACCATGAAGGAGAAGTAAACAGAGCTCGTTATATGCCCCAGAACCCTTGCATCATTGCGACAAAAACTCCATCCAGTGACGTTCTTGTCTTCGACTATACGAAGCATCCTTCTAAGCCAGGTACCTGCCCTTTTCTAGTCAATTGCAAATAATGAATCAAGAGTGGAAGTACATGGTTCCACTCATTCTGAGTTTATTTACTTATTATTGTTTGTATAATTTAACATTTCGTGATTTATATTACTACATAGATATGAATACATACATTTTTCCCTTTGTGCTTCTTGCCTTGTTTAAAATTTTTTTTTTTAAGCAGAATGACCATATACCTTAAGTATCATATATTTGGTCATAATGAATTCTATATTTTTAAATGTTAAACTTTAGATACCTTGATCCAGTCAGGTTGTGTTATGCTTAGTAGATCCAGAGAGTTGATGGAGTAGGTAATCTTGATGTGTCTCAACTCTGCAGACCCTTCTGGAGAGTGCAACCCAGATTTACGTCTCCGTGGACATCAGAAGGAAGGCTATGGACTTTCTTGGAACCCAAATCTCAGTGGGCACTTACTTAGTGCTTCTGATGACCACGTGTGTATCCTTCCCATTTGGGCTAATTACCAGTTGGATTTCTTTTGGGAGGTTTGTAAAGTAAAAAATTTGTATTTAATGGTTGATTTTACATTTAAGACCATCTGCCTGTGGGACATCAGTGCTGTTCCAAAGGAAGGAAAAGTGGTGGATGCGAAAACCATCTTTACGGGGCATACAGCGGTAGTAGAAGATGTTTCCTGGCATCTTCTCCATGAATCTCTGTTTGGGTCGGTTGCTGATGATCAGAAACTTATGATGTGAGTGGGATCCTTTTTTATTTTCCTCTGTGTGTTTCCTAAGTTATGTAGTTACCATTTCAAGTGTTTTTCTTATTTACTTTTTTTTTTTTTAAGTTGGGATACTCGTTCAAACAATACTTCCAAGCCAAGCCACTCAGTTGATGCTCACACTGCTGAAGTGAACTGCCTGTCTTTCAATCCATACAGTGAGTTCATTCTTGCCACAGGATCGGCTGACAAGGTCTGTTTTGTTTACTTTAAGAGAATATATAGGATTAATTTCCCCAGTATCGTTGGAATGTACATAGATCTTTTTAGTCACAGATTTTCTTGAAAAAAATTTTATTGTTCTTGTCCTTTTCCTTTTGTATGTAGACTGTTGCCTTGTGGGATTTGAGAAATCTGAAACTGAAGTTGCATTCCTTTGAATCACATAAAGATGAAATATTCCAGGTAAGAAACACCAGTGTTACTAAATATTTTTTAAAAAAATTATTTATTTGAAAGTCAGAATTACAGCAATTGGCAGCAATGGCCGGAGCTGCACTGATCCAAAGGCAGGAGCGAGGAGCTTCTTTCAAAACTCCCACACAGGTACAGGGGCCCAAGGACTTGAGCCATCCTCCACTGCTTTCCCAGGCCACAGCATAGAGCTGGATCGGAAGCAGAGCAGCTGGGATACGAACCGGCATCCCTGTGGGATGCCGGCACTGCAGGCAGAGGCTTTACCTGGTATGCCATGGCGGCAGCCCCAATATTTATTTATTTATTTATTTATTTATTTTTGACAGGCAGAGTGGACAGTGAGAGAGAGAGACAGACAGAAAGGTCTTCCTTTTGCCGTTGGTTCACCCTCCAATGGCCGCTGCGGCCGGCACACTGTGCTGATCTGAAGGCAGGAGCCAGGTGCTTCTCCTGGTCTCCCATGCGGGTGCAGGGCCCAAGCACTTGGGCCATCCTCCACTGCCCTCCTGGGCCACAGCAGAGAGCTGGCCTGGAAGAGGGGCAACTGGGACAGAATCCGGCGCCCCAACCGGGACTAGAACCTGGTGTGCTGGCACCGCTAGGCGGAGGATTAGCCTGTTGAGCCATGGCGCCGGCTAAATTTTTTTTTCTTAAAAGACTTATGTATATTACTGGGCACACTTGTGCTTTATCCGGTGCATAAAATAATAGGGATCTTTTCTTTATGCCTGTACTAACATCTCTGGAAACTAGAGTTTTTCCTCCAGTTGTGTTGTGTTTTGTTATATATATTTATATACACACACACACACACAGAAATGTTATTTCTTTGAGTTTGGATTTTGGTTGGGTTTTGTTTTAGACTGATTTATTTATTTGAAAGAGAAAGAGCTTCCATCCACTGGTTCACTCCCCCAAATGGCCTCAGCAGCCAGGGCTGGACCAGGCTGAAGCCAGAGACCCAGACTTGGGCCGGGATTCAAGCTCTACCCATATTGGATGACAGCATCAACTTAACTCGCTGCACTGTGTAACACGATGCTCTTGCCCCCTCTCTCCCTCCCCTGTGCTATCAAACTGTATTTTGGCCACCTACAATCTTAGGGTATTAGTGTCTGATTATTTTCACAGCTTTAGTCCTGACACTTAATTGTTTTATTTCCATTCATTCATCCTTTATAGCTCCTGGTTTTCTGCCTAAGATTTATTTATTGAAAATCAAAGTTACAGAGGGGGAGAGAGAGAGTGCGTGCGTCTTCCATTTGCTGTTTCACTCCCCAGATGGGCGCAACAACCAGTGTTAAGCCAGGCTCAAGCCAGGAGCTTCTTCTGGTTTTCCCTAGTGGGTGGCAGGGGCCATCTTCTGCTTTTACCAGGGAACTGGATCAGAAGGGGAGCAGCTGGACACAAACTGCCACCACACAGAATGCAGTCAAGTGCTCTTGTCACAGGCAGCAGTCTTACCTACTGCACTGCAACACCAGCCTTGAATACAGCTTTCTTTTTAAGACTTGTTTTTTTTATTTATTTTAAAGGCAGAGTGACATAGAGAGATCTTCATTCACTGGTTCATTCCCCAAAGGCCACAACAGCTAGTGCTGGGCCAGGTTGAATCCAGGAGCTTCATCTGGGTCTCCACGTGGAAACAGGGACCGAAGGACTTGCGCCATCTTCCACTACTTTCCCAAGTGTATTAACAGTGAGCTAGATTGTAAGTGGAGCAGCCAGGACTCCAGCTGGCTCCCATATGGGATGCCAGCCCCCGGTTTAGCTTTTTAAAAATTACTTTGAAAGGCAGAACAACGGAGAGGGATCTCTCATTCTCTGGTTCATTCCTTACATGCCCACAATTGCCACAGGTATGCCAAAACCAGGATCCAGGAATAACATATAGGTCTTCCCCATGGATGACAGGAACCTACTGGGTACTTGGGCCATCATCCAGTGTCTCCTGCGCTCATTAGTAGGAAAGTGGATCAAAAGCATAGTGTAAGGCCAGCGCCGTGGCTTAACAGGCTAATCCTCCGCCTTGCGGCGCCGGCACACCGGGTTCTAGTCCCGGTTGGGGTGCCGGATTCTATCCTGGTTGCCCCTTTTCCAGGCCAGCTCTCTGCTACGGCCCGGGAGTGCAGTGGAGGATGGCCCAAGTGCTTGGGCTCTGCACCCGCATGGGAGACCAGGAGAAGCACCTGGCTCCTGGCTTTGGATCAACGCGATGCGCCGGCTGCAGCGGCCATTGGAGGGTGAACCAATGGCAAAGGAAGACCTTTCTCTCTGTCTCTCACTATCCACTCTGCCTGTCAAAAAATAAAATAAAATAAAAAACATAGTGTAGCCAGGACTTGAACTGACATGGAATATGGAATATGGGTGCAGAGTTCCAAGCAGTTAACCATCTATGACATCACCAGCCTCTTGCTCCTTTATAATAAAGTCGTTTGACTCAGCTCAACAAATTCATTTACTGTATTCAAAGTTTATTGCCAAGGCACTGTGAGGGAGATACAGTGTAGTTTTTGCATTGTTTTAAATTTGGTAGTGAAGAAAGAGCTATTTAGAAATTATTATAATAAAAGGCTTTGTTATGTGTTGAGGAAGTGAGGATAGTCAAGGTTAATTCTGGAGGGCTTCAGGTAAGATGTGCTGCTACATAACGCAACATAGTCTGTTACCTTATTTTCTACTCCAGTCTACTCTAATAAGTCATTTTTGCCCTATTTCTTTGTCTTTGTTTATAATGGTGTTCTTGCCTGAAGAGTATTCAGATTCTTCCCTAACTGCTGGTCAGTAATGCTTTCTCTGTACCATGAAGCTAACACTTTCTTTCCAAACAGTATCAGGATATGTGATTGTTGCATTTATCGTAGTTGACTTTTGTCTAACTATAATAAAGTCATTGCTGTTTGTTTTAGATATTTTTTAATGGGAGTCTTTTTAATTAACTAATTTGAGGGCGGAGCATCAGAGAAAAAGAGTTTGCATCCACTGGCTCACTCCCCAAATGGCCGCAACAACCAAAGCTGAGCCAGGTACTTGGGCCATCTTCCACTGTTTCCCAAGCATTCTCAGGAAGATCTGGAGTAGAGTAGTTAGGACTCCAACCAGCACTCTGATATGGGATGCTGGCATCACAAACGGTGGCTTAAATACTATGCCACAATGTTGGCCCCAGTAGGAGTCGTTTTTAATCCTTATGTGTGATATGGAATTCATAAGTAATTGGGAAAACAATTATATATGCCATCTGTACTTTAGTTCTTAGTTCACAATTGGATTGCATTTGGCTAGAGATCAGTTATAGAATCATAATAGATAAGATGTAATCTCAAATATGAGGGTTGGGTGTTTGACATAGCAGTTAAGTTGCCACCAGGAACACTTGCATCCTGTATCCCTGGCTCCATTTCTTCCAGCTTCCTGCTAATGCAAATCCTGTGAGACAACAGATGATGGCTCAACTACTTGGGTCCCTGCTGCTACCCACTTGGAAATACAATTTTAGGTATTTTTCCCCTTGGTATTTCTAATTCTTGGCTTTTCTACTTTCTTCATTTTTGTGTGTAGGTTCAGTGGTCACCTCACAACGAGACTATTTTGGCTTCTAGTGGTACTGATCGCCGACTGAATGTCTGGGATTTAAGGTAAGTCTTATATTAGCCCCTCCTTGCATAGTGTTTTATTTACACAGGTAGTTGAAATGAATCTGTTTTGACTTTTCAAATTATCTTTATGCTAGTAAAATTGGAGAGGAACAATCCCCAGAAGATGCAGAAGATGGGCCCCCAGAGTTGTTGGTATGTTGCGAACTTTTGAGTCTTATTGAAATAGCAAGTAATTTAATGTGCCCAGGATACATTTCATATCTTTGTTTTTCCTTTTCAGTTTATTCATGGTGGTCACACTGCTAAGATATCTGACTTTTCCTGGAATCCCAATGAACCTTGGGTGATTTGTTCGGTGTCAGAAGACAATATTATGCAAGTATGGCAGATGGTAAGTGTTGGGTCATTTATTTATAGAAGCTTAGATAAATGAGAGGTAGCATCATCTCATACATGGAGTCTTCAAGAAATCTATGGGCTACATATTGTGAAAAAACTGAATTTCAATGTTTCTGCACAAAAATAAACAGCTTTTTATTTAAAAAGATTTATTTGGTTTAAAAGAGTTACAGAGGAAGATCAGTCTTCCATCCACTGGTTCACTCCCCAGATGGTCACAGCAGCCAGGGTTAGGCCAGTCCATTTCCCTGGACGTGGGTCCAGGGACCCAAGCAGTTGGGCCATCCTCCGCTGCTTTCCCAGGCATATTAGCAGGGTGCTGGATTGGAACTGGTGCCTTTATGGGATGCTGGCATCACAGGCAGCAGCTTAACTCACTATGCCACAATACCAGCCACAACTTAGCTGTTTAATTCTATTTTTCCATAAGCTTTTTATGGTACCTTCTTATATGCCTCACAAATGCAAGAATAATCTTCAGTTTACTCCCAGATATGACTTTAGTACCTGCATATATTTTGTCATTTCCATCTGCCTGTTCTTTACCTTTATCTGGTTGTCTCACTGGTGTTTCAAATTCAGCTAAACAAAACCAACCTTTCCCTTTCCTGCTTTTCATTCCCCTTTCTTCCTCCTGACTGCTGTTTTCTGTATAGCTCCAGTGTTTCCCCAAGTTAATCAGACTTCCTCAAGAGTTCTCCATGTCTGGTAATCTTTAGATCTACCTCACTTGCTACATTCGAAACAGTCTTCTCTGCAGTGTTTCTCCCATCTGTCTTCATTGCACAGATGTAGACATACATACCCAGAGGAGGTGTATAGGATCTCACAGCATCGAATACTACAGTTTCTTTATGAAACCTATCTAGACATCAAAAACATTCCTACTTCTGTGCCCAAGTTTAGGTTGTTGCCCTTAACATTTTCAGAGCACTTAGAAATTAATAAAATAACTGTAATGTACAGTAGTATTTAAAAACTTGCATTCTGGAGATGGATGGCAAATTGTTATACAACATTTTGAGTGTGTTTAATGCCACTAAAGTGATCGCATAAAATGGCTAAGATGGTAAAATGAGGAATTTGAGACAGAGCATGCTCACATCTGCTGGTTCATTCTCCAGATTTCTACAGTGACACAGGCTGGGCCAGACCAAAGTTGGGAGTGAGGGACTAAGTCCAAATCTCCCACATAGATTCTAGGAATCCAATTAATTGAGCCATTGTTGCTACCTTACAGGGTAAGCATTAGCAGGGAACTGTATTCAGAAGCAAAGCCACGACTCAAACCCAGGCACTCTTGATAAGGCACATGGGTGTCTTAACTACTATGCTAAATGCTTGCCCTATTATGGATATTTTAGTAATTGCTGGGGGACTGTTGTAGGAACTTGAACTAGGTCCTTTCCAAGACCATCACTTCTAGTTCATTACTTCATCACTTCATCCAAGTTTTTTTGGTTAAGGAATTGTTGTAGTATAATAAGAAGTATATATTTAGTCTTTGTCCCAGTTCTTAGCACAGCTCCTAAAAAAAAAAAAAAAGTGAGCTTTCCAGAATGATGGTTATCTTTTGTCATTCATAATGATCCTCTTTGGATCCCACTTGAGTAAAACTATAGGGCCTCTGGGTAACCTCATTTTGAAGCTTATTAGAAAGACCAGAAGCTGGCATTTTGGAGTGGCCAGTTAAGCTGCTGCTTTGGGAAGGGTGAGGGGTTGTTGGAAATTCAGCTCTATAAATTTGCTGTGCATCTGGGTTGGTAAATACATTGATTTAACGGGAGGATGGCATGCCCTGATATTTCGTGGAAACTGAGCCCCCTCCCTGCCCTCCCTTTGGCATCTCTTCCATTTGATTCTAAAGTTGGATTCTCTGTCTTATAAACCAATAATCAATGGTACTTTCCTGAGTCAAGAGTGAGCAGAAGTCAGAGCCCCCAGAGTTGATAGATGGCATACAAGTAGTCTGGGGACCCAGGACTTAACAAGTGGCCTCTGAGTTGAGGGGGAGGGTCTTCTGGGCCTGAGCAGGATTGAGTGGTGTCAAGTCATGCACCATATAGACCTGGGAAATCATTTGGTCTGTTCCTGCCAAGGCAACTGCAGCCAGGACCCAAAATTCAGTAAATCTGTACCAGGCAAATTAAGTTAACAATTTTGCATGGCCTGCTAATGATGTTATAGATGTCCTAATGGTGCTTGGCAGAGACAAAAGATTCCCCGACCTTATACCTATATAGAGTCTGATGCTGTCATTGTTTTTCTTACAGCCTACCCTAGCCCTAGGCACCCATCAGTCCACTTTGTGGATTTGCCTATTTTGGACATTAAAGAAATCACATACGGTGATTTGTACTTTCTGATTGCTAGATAATCCATTGTAGGCATATATCATTTATTCACTGATCAGTTGATAAGCAGCTGAATATTACTGCTATCTGGTTAAAGGATTCAGGAATGTTGGTTATCAAAGCAGTAACCAAACTTCAGTTTTGAGGGCCTGTGGGCCAGGTGCTTGTTTTTATTGAAACACAGCTGTGCTCATTCAAACATGATTCATTCCCATTATAGTTCATACCTATTATGGCTGCTTTTATCCAACAACAGCATAGTTGTTTAGTTGGAACAGAATGTCCATGGCTCACAAGCCTAAAATATTTATCTCGTTTCCTGTTCTTCTATATTATGGGAATGCTGCCTTTTTCTTACTTTAGTAAATATTCTTTGCTCTTTTTCTTGTTTTCGGACAGGCAGAGAACATTTACAATGATGAAGATCCTGAAGGAAGTGTGGATCCAGAAGGACAAGGATCCTAGACGTATCTGCACTTCTTGTGACTTTAAGCTCCCCTTTTTTTCCTCTCAACCCTGAGATTGACTTAACACTGGTTTTGAGACACACAGACTTTGTTCTGCTACCCCTCTGTAATAGGTACCACTGACAATGCTATTAGCCCAAGCAGTGGGCAGTTTTCTAATGTTAACTGCGGAACTTGATTCAGCAAAGCCACAAACTTAATATTTAAACTTTCTTCAGGAATTTTGTAGTAACAAACCCAGGTCTAAAGTAGCCACAGAGGGGAATATTGTGTGTGATTTTTTTTTTTTCTTCTTACACTATATCCCCGAGTTTTTCAGATTCATTTAATGGTAGAGCAAGGAATAGAGCCAACTGAGGTAGGTGTCTGAGCCATGAAGTTTAAATAATGCAAGTTGTCATTTTTATTCAGGAAATAGGGGAGATTCAAGTCATAGGTTCCTACTCTAAAATCTTCACACCTGACTTTCCAGGATGCACATTTTCCTACATAAACCAGTCTCCTGGTTTCTTCAGTTAAGTTGAAATTACATGTTCCTCTTTCTCCATATATTTTTGCTCATTAGTGTATTTCTTGAGCTGTTTTCATGTTATTCCTTTCCTTTCTGTGAAATGGTTTTTGTGTTTTGTTTTTTTAAACTTGGGACCACCAAGTTGTAAAGATGTATGTTTTTACCTGACAGTTGTGCCACAGGTAGGCTGTCAAGTTGAGAAGAGTGAATCGATAGCTTGTATTTGTTTTTAAATTTAAATTAATCCTTGATAAAAGTGTTTTGTTTTTTTTTAGGAGTTAGTCCTTGACCACTAGTTTAATACCATCTCCACTTTGGGTGACCTGTTTCACCAGCAGGCCTGTACTCTCCATGACTAACTGTGTAAGTGCTTATAATGGAATAAATTGCTTTTCTACATAACCTCATGCTGATGGGTTTTATTTAGTATATATCAGTCTGTTTTCAAGAAGAGTGGTTTATATTAGGGTTATTTTCCATGATCTTTGATTGTCAAGAATAAAATTAAATATAATAGACCCCAAGTTGGGGCTGGAACTGTGGCACAGCGAGTTAGTCATGGCTCACAGTGCTAGCATTCCATATGGGTGCCAATTTGAGTCCTAGCTGCTTCACTTCCAATCCAGCTCCCTGCTAATGAATGTCTAGGAAAACAGTAGAGGATGGCCCAAATTCTGGGCCCCTGCACCCATGTGGGAGACCCAGAAGGAGCTCCTGGCTTTAACCTGGCCAGCCTAGTTGTGGCAGCCATTTGGGGAGTGAACCAGCAGATGGAAGATCTGTCTCAGCTTCTCTCTTTAACTCTGCCTTTCAAATAAGTTACATGCTTTTAAATAAAATAGAGCCCAAGCTATAGAAAAAAGCTTTACTCCTTCCCAGGGAAAGTGAAAGACATAAAACATGAAATTAGAGGTGCACAGATCAGTCTTTGGTGAAATCGCATCTTTTTAAAATCTGTTCTTAGCTACATGGATTTTCCAGAAGTGTCAGAGGCAGTGTGGTAAGATTTAAGGCATAATTCAAATTTGGAAAAGATACTTGAATCTTTTCTCAGAGAGGTTGAATCTCCCCACTGTGTGTTTCACTGAGGTCTATCCTTAGAGGCTATAAGGAATCAGTTCTGAAAATCTTTATCACCAAGTACCATAACTAGTAACTCCATTTTTGGTTGTTTTTTTTTTTTTACACCGAGTAGATCATTCTGATACAAAACCACTTAAGATCTTTCTGGAAATCTGAAGAGACCTAACACTGGGTTCAAAATTATATTGGTTCCTTTCCAATTCTAGTGTTAAAATATACTAAAGTTATCTTGATACTATTTTAAGAGTATATATGAGTCATCACAGTCTAAGAAAAAGTAAACTTTTAAAAGGAGTTGATAACACGGCACAAAAGAATTCAAATTATAAGCCTACATAACAAAAATTGGCTCCTTTTGGACCCCACCCGTGCCTCCCCAAAGTTTTTGAATTTGGGTTAACATCAGGCAAGATACATTCTTTACAATACTGTAAGAGGTATCCATACATTCATCCGTTGCTCAGCATGTGTGTGAGGTTTGCTGCTGGAGGCAGGATGCTCATGTTCCTCTGGTCAGTGCACTGACATCAGTACCTGCAGCTATGAGACAGTCCAGCTAAGAGTTGACTGATGTTCTGCCTCCAGCCAACACAAGAATCATTGTAAATAGGTCAGCCAGCATTTGTAACTTTTACAGGGTGAATTTCTTGCCAAGTCTGTGGCACTTGTCTGTTTGGAGAAAAGTATATCCAAAAGGTACTTAGTGATCCTTTGCTAAGAAGGTTGGTTTGTTGTTTCTGGGTTACAGATTCGGCAGTACATTTCTAAACAGCCCCTGTAAGATTGAGAGGGAAAAAAAAATAAATTTACACTTTGTGCAACTTGAAATAGTATAGTAGAAAGTTTGTAACAGTGAACTCCCAAGGTTTAGAAGATGCAGGTTTGTGTTCCATCTGATCAGGTCAGGGCTGACTTTTTATTGGCAAATATATGGGTGCCTCCTATTTGCAAAACTGAATGGTAATAATCTATTTGATGCAAAGGAATAAAAATTTTCTTTAACCAGGCTAACTTAAGTATTACAATGCCTGAGATTCTGTAGTTTGATTTCTTTGAAATAATCCTCATCTTTCTCTGTTGCACTTTAAATCTGATCCACACAAAGATGTTTAGCAGTTGATTGTCCTCAATTGCAAGATTAAAATAATCTCTGAATAAGTAAAATGAATTACAGCTCAATAAATCTGTAAACAAATCCTAGAAAATTAGGAAAAGCATAAATTGGTTATTTGTGAATTTGCAACCAAGATGGAAATTTACTAGGGAATGAATATTATGAGCAACTGTATAATATACCACTTGACACAAGCTTTTGTCTTTTTTTTTTTTTTTTAAAGGTGTATTTACTTGAAAGGCAAAATCATCTTTTAATGATCACAACAACCAAGGTTGAGCCAGTCCAAAACCAGGGGCCAGGAGCTTCTTCCAAATCTCCCATGTGGGTCCAGGGGCCCAAGCACTTGGGCCATCATCTGCTTTCCCAGGCATATTAGCAGGGAGCTGGATGGGAAGTGAGGCAGCTAGGTCTTGAACTGGCACCCATTCCTATCTTCATCTAAAGAACAGGACTTTATGGGGGTACTTCAGAAAGTTAACAGCATTTAAAGAACAGTAATTCTGGAGCAAGCGTTGTGGCCCAGGAGTGTGAGCTACCACTTGGGATGCTTGCATCCCATGTCAGTGTGCCTAGGATCAAGTCCTGCCTCTGCTTCTGATCCACTTTCCTGCTAGTTACCTGAGAGGCAACAGAGATCTGGATAGTTTCTGTTCCTGGTTTTGCCTGGTCACACCCAAGCTGTTGCAGGCATTTGGGCAGGAACCAGTAGATGGAAAATCTGTCTTACTCTCTCTGTCACTCTGCCTTTCAAATTAGTAAATACATTTTATTTTTATTTATTTATTTATTTTTTGACAGGCAGAGTGGATAGTGAGAGAGAGAGACAGAGAAAGGTCTTCCTTTTTGCCTTTGGTTCACCCTCCAATGGCTGCTGCGGCCAGCGCATCTCGCTGATCCGAAGCCAGGAGCCAGGCGCTTCTCCTGGTCTCCCATGCAGTTACGGGGCCCAAGGACTTGGGCCATCCTCCACTGTCTTCCCGGGCCATAGCAGAGAGCTGGCCTGGAAGAGGGGCAACCGGGATAGAATCCGGTGCCCCAACCGGGACTAGAACCTGGTGTGCCGGTGCCGCAAGGCGGAGGATTAGCCTGTTAAGTCATGGCGCCTGCCAGTAAATACATCTTTTAAAAAAAAAAAACTGGCTGGCGCTGTGGCTCAATAGGCTAATCCTCTGCCTGCAGAGCCGGCACACGGGTTCTAGTCCCAGTCAGGGCGCCGGATTCTGTCCTGCTTGCCCCTCTTCCAGGCCAGCTCTCTGCTGTGGCCAGGGAGTGCAGTGGAGGATCCTGGCTCCTGCCTTCAGATCAGCGCGGTGCGCCGGCCGCGGCAGCCATTGGAGGGTGAACCAACGGCAAAGGAAGACCTTTCTGTCTGTCTGTCTCTCTCACCACTCTGCCTGTCCCCCCCAAAAAAAAAAAGGTTCTTTTTGTTTAGGGGTGGGTGTTTAGCCTAGTAGTCAAGACACCCACACTTCACATTGGAATACCTGGGTTCAGTACCTACTCTGGCTCCTGCTTCCTACAAATACAGACCCTGGGCGGCGACAGTGATGGTTCAACTAATTGAGTCCCTACTACCCACATAGGATACCTAGGTTAGGTTCCCAGCTTCAGCCCCAGTTAGGGGCACTTGCAACAAGTATTTGGGAAATAAACCAGAAGATGCCAGCTGTGTCTCTGCTTCTCAAATTAAAAAAAAAATTGTTTTGGTGCAAAAAGTGGGAATCTATGCATAATTTTTTCATGCTAGGGCTTTTCCATATAGTTTTCGAAGACTTCACGTATAAAGAATGTGTTAAGACATAGAGGGATTCCAAAGGACTAATTGGTCAGGATGTTGCTCTGTTTTGGCAGGTCTGAAATATAAACAGATTATTCATTTATACCCCAAACATAGCCTGTGAATAATTATATAAAAAACTTGATATGTGTGGTGGTGGTTAAATATACTAAGTAAATCTCTTTCCCCCATCCTGTAAACAACATCCCTTCTCGATTTTTTTTAAATACAACTTGCATAGTAATTTAGCTCTCTAGTTGGACTTGTAATAGTCTGAATTTGATGGCACAACTACTTTTTTTTTTTTTTTTTTTTGACAGAGTTATAGACAGAGAGAAAGGTCTTCCTTCCGTTTGTTCACTCCCCAAATGGCCGCTACGGCCGGCACTGTGCTGATCTGAAGCCAGGAGCCAGGTGCTTCTCCTGGTCTCCCATGCGGGTGCAGGGGCCCAAGCACTTGAGCCATCCTCCACTCCCTCCCAGGCCACAGCAGAGAGCTGAACTGGAAGAGGAGCAGCCGGGACTAGAACCCAGTGCCCATATGGGATGCCGGCACCGCACCACAGGTGGAGGATTAACCAAATGAGCCACGGCACTGGCCCATAACTACCTTTTTTGCTATACTAAAGAGATTGAGAGGCAGACTTTGTGGCATAATGGGTTGAGCTGCTGCCTGCAATGCCATCATCCCACACGGGTGCCAATTCAAGTCCCAGATGCTTCACTTCCAACCCAGCTCCCTGCTAATGCGCCTGGAAGAAGTGCAGAGAATGGCTAAAATTCTTGGGCCCCTGCATCCATGTGGGTGACCTGGATGAACCTGGCTCCTGACTTTGGCTTAGCAAATCTGTAACCATTGGTTCCATTTGGGGAGTGAACCAGCACATGGAAGATCTTTTTCTGTCTCCCCATCTCTGTAACTCTGCCTTTGAACATTAGTAGAAACAAACATTCCAAATGAGTTCTGAGTGCTTGACCCGGGTATTTTGAGGTATGGGTTATCGCTAAATAATGTCACTAGACTAGACATGCTCAATTTAAGGCGTTAGTATTGTTAGGAAGGCAGTAACAATGGCAAGCACCACTCTTCTGCCCATGAAGATCACCTTGAGACTGTGTCTCGACTCCACCTGCCTGAGAAATTGGAGCAGCAGCCTGTTCCAGGCTCCTGGGTAGCATAGCCCTTTAGGAAAAAAGAAAAAGGTATTTTGAATCTGTCTGTTAGTGAGCACAACTTAAAACTCATTTCCCAAATCAGTTTTTTTTTATCACTGTTAAGTCATTTTCTGAGCCCTCTTTATCCCTTCTGCCAGGATGAGATGAGATTTGAGTAGCAGCAAAAACTGACTTATAAGCTGAGAGCTCTTCTGCAAGACTGATCCTTAGCTGCTCCATCTCTTTGTTCTTCTGCTGCTGGAGTTGGACCCCACTTCTCAGTTGCCTCTGCCGTTCTTCCATTTCCTCCAGCTGTTCCTGCATGAGATGTCCAAGAACATTCCTAATGAGCCAAGCAGCACAAACCTGCCTTCCAGCAGTTTATAAAGCACTTTCTTAGGCATTGTCTAGTCTTCATAGCAGTACAAGGCTGGTATTACTTCATGTTAGGAAACTGAGGTTTAGAGAGGTTGTCTCTTGACAAAGTGACACTGCTTTTTAAAATAGTGACATAAAAGATCTTGTCTGTTACCAGAATCCTGGAAGGGTGAACAGGTACTCGGGGACTTTTTAGTTTCACCAACTCAACTCAGTGCTGTTGTGAAGGATTTTGTTCCTTTGCTTGGTGAGCTGTTTCCTACACCTGTCTGTGCAAGCTTGTTTCCGTTAAGATATAATCAGTAATTTTTATGCTAACAACTAAAAATGAGAAAAGTCTGGAAGCTACCGTTCTTAAATATTGACTGGAATTCTAGGAGCACAACTAAATAGGAGTCCGTATTTAGAAGATAATCAGGTGGTTCGCAGGAAAATGGAGAATATGAGGATACCTCTGCTTAGTCCATACTTAGATCCAAGTGCTTTATTGGTAAGGGGGGTTGCTATCATAATTAATTTCCTGCATACCTGCTCATAAAAAGACAAGTTGTTCAGTAGTGTGATGCTATGCCCTTTGAGCTCTCAAATAATTCCCTTTCCCTTTATGCCAGAACGAAGCTGGGATACATTCTCTACACTGTTCTTGCCTAGGGTTAATGCATGAGGAATGAGATAGGGAAGATGTCATTAAGTCAGTCTCTGGCTTAGCTACTAACTGGCCTGCATTCTTGAGAAAGGAGAGTTAGGAGGGATGAGTGGTTTGGGGTGGGGAGTACATTTAGAGGAGCAATGACTTCAGATTTTGAAGAATACCAAGACAAGAATCCAGTCTGGGTACATGCTATTTTTAGAAGGCTCCAAACTTGTTCTGTGAGTCATCCTTGATTCTGTACCTATGGCACATCAATCTGCAATGTTTAATAACTCTGGTTGAATCTCAGCTTTCATCAACATTGTGTAAAGAGGGTTTTTTTTTAGTGTCTAGCCATGCGTTGGCACCACACAGGGATGTGGCATTACCACATCTGAAGGTAAGCAGATGCACCCTGCTGCCCCACTCTCCCAAGCCCCACTACTTGGCAGACCTGTTGGGGTAAGGCACATGCCTGTCTGCATTGACCCTAAGCCCTGGAAGGGTGGAACAGCCTCACTGGAGTGGAGGAAGGATTTGCTGTGTCAGTAAGGACATCTTCCACTCAGCCCCTCAATAACACACCACCAGGTTACGTTAGAAACGTTCATCTCAAAATCCTCCAAAGCTTTCCTCCTCTTCGGTGGTATTTGGATACCTCTTGAGTTTGACCCCTTCCTACGACTTGACTGTTGATCTTCAGACAGACGCTTTCCTGTAGCCCTGCACTATCCAGTAAGGAAGCCACGAGTCACACACAGCTGTTGAGCTGTTGGCCACTGAAATAGGACTAGTCTAGGAGCTGTTGAGATGCAGCACGTTCTGATTAGGCACTGCTAAGGGTGTCTGCATCTGAAATGTAAGGTCCGAGTCCTAGCTGGTCTGCTTCCTTGCTAATTCCCCCCCCACCGGGAAGCCATGGATGGTGGCACAAGTGCTTGAGTTCCTGCCACTCACGTGGAAGACCCTGGTGGAGTTCCAGGCTCCTGGCTTCAGCCTGGCCCACCTCTAGCTGTTGTAGCCATTTGGGGAAAGATACTCTTTCCTTCCTTCCCCTCTCGTCGCTGCCTTTCAAATTTAAAAATCCTTTTTAATTTTTAAATTTTTTGACATTCAATATAGTTAAATTTTAAAATATTTTAAAAATGACTAGGGGCCAGCACCATGGTGCAGCAGCCTGCAACACCAGCATCCCATATGAATGCCAGCTTGAGTCCTGGCTGTTCCACTTCTGATTCATCTCCCTGCTGATGGGCCTGGGAAAGCAGCAGCAGATAGCCCAAGTTGCTGGGCCTCTGCCACCCAGTTGAAAGAAGCTCTAGTTGTTGCAGCCATTTGGGCAGTGAACCAGTGGATGGAAAATCTAAGCACACAAAAAGTAAAATGCCTCAATTTTTGAATCTGATTACATGTTGAAGTAATATTTTTTTACATGCTGGATTAAATAAAATGTATTAAAGTTGATTCACCTGTTGCTTATTTTTTTTTTTTTTAAGATTTATTTATTTGAAAGAGTTACACAGAGAGAAGGAGAAAGGTCTTCCATCCGCTGGTTCACTCCCCAATTGGCCACAATGGCTGGACTTGTGCTGATCTGGAGCCAGGAGCTTCTTCCAGGTCTTCCACTCAGGTGCAGGGGTCCAAGGACTTGGGCCATCTTCTACTGCTTTTCCAGGCCACAGCAGAGAGCTGGATTGGAAGTGGAGTGGCCGGGACTCAAACCGGCACCCATATGGGATATCGGCACTGCAGGTGGCAGCTTTACCCACTATGCCACAGTGCTGGCCCCTGTTGCTTACTTTTTACTGTGGCTACTAGAAAATTTAGAATGACAACTGTGGGTTGCACGGAAGGGCAGCCTAACCTTTGTTCTGTGCCTTCCCTTCCCTACATCCTACTCATCCAATTTCTGTCTGTAATGGCCCCAACAGCAAATCGGATCTCCAGTAACACATTTAATTGGCAGCATTCCTAATGCAATTTTCTAGTACTAGTTGTGCCAAAAGCAAGAAAGAGACATTGTCCATCTCGGGAGAGGCGGACCAGCTAGAACAACATGAAGTGATAGACGCGGAAGCCAGGAGAAGTATCTGTGGTGCATAAAGGATGTTGGAAAAGTTTTACAGGAAGAAATAAAACTTGTAAGAAAAGGTATAGAAGCCTGCCTTATAGCGAGTTGGACAAGTCCTGGTTACTCTGTTTCTGATCCAACTTCCTGCTAATGTAGCTGGGAAGGCAGAGGAAGATGGCCCAAGTACTTGGGTCCCTGCCGGTCACTTGGAAGATCCAGATGAAGTTCTGGGCTCCTGCCTTCAGCCTGGCCCAACCCCAGCCATTGCAGCCCATTGGGGATTAAACCAGCAGATAGAAAACCTCTGCATCACTGTCTTTCAAATAAAATCTTAAAAAATAGAAGTTGGGCATAAAGAACAAATGAGAAGTAATATAGGGGAAAGGAGGTATAGTTGATGTATAGACACTGAATAACAGGGAAGGGGCTGGACCACAGGTAGCTGTATCTACTCTTTTAAAAAATTTTTTTAAAATTTCATTTGAAGGACCAGTGTTGTGGAGTAGCAGGTAAAGCTGCCACCTGTGAGAGCATCCAGTATGGGCACTGGTTTGTGTCCCAGCTGCTCCACTTCCTGATCCAGCTCCCTGCTAATGGCTTGGGAAAAGCAACAGAAAATGGCTCAAGAGTTTGGGCCCCTGCCACCTATGTAGGAAACCAAGATGAAGATGTCTACCTCTCTAACTTTCAAATCTTTAAAAATAATTTTCTTTTAAGTTTCATTTGAAAGAGTGCTGTGAGGAAGAGGCAAGAGGTCCTATAATAGCTGAGGCTGGCCTAGGCAAAAAGCAGAAGGCCAGAACTCCATCTGGGGCTCCCATGTGGTCAGCAGGGACTAAAGTACTTGAGCAGTCACCTGCTGCCTTCCCAGGCACATGAGCCGAGAAGTGGGTGGGAAGTGCAATTCAAACCAGTATTCCAGTACAGGGTGCGGGTCCCTAGCAGTGCTTAGCCCGCTGTACCACAACACCCATTCTACAACTTACTCTTCAATGTTTGAATTCCCGGATTGTAGGTTCCCAGCTGTTCTGTGTTCAGCACCCTACACATGCTAGTTGACATGAAATACAGGTAATAAGCATATCCCTATTTGAGCAGCTGTCCATCAGTTATAAGCTAAAGACTTTAAATTTATCCTGAGCAAGTTCCTCATACCACCATTGGAGTCAGTCACAAAATCTGACCCATTTTACTTGGAACCTCTCAAATTATCTCCCTGCCACAGGTCTAACTGCAGGCTCTCAATCTACCCTCCATGTTGCTGCCTGAATAGTGCCTAACTGGGTGAGTGTTTGGTATAGTGGTTGTCGATGCCTAGGATCATCATATTGGAGGGCTTGGTTTGAGTCCCACCTCCCTTGCTGCCTTTTTTTTTTTTTTTTTTTTTTAAAGAGCAAGATCTTCCATCCTCTGGTTCACTCCCCCAATGGCTGCAATGGCCAGGACTAGGCCAGACCAGAGCCAGGCGTTCCTGCCAGGTCTCCACATGGTAGCAGGAGTCCAGACACTTGGGCCAGCTTCCTACTAATGTACACCCTTGGAAGCAGCAGATGATGGCTCAAACGCTTAGATCCCTGCCATCCACCTGGGAGATCTGGATTGAGTCCCAGCTCCCAACTTCAGCCCCAACCCAGCACTGGCTGTTACTGGCATTCAGGGAGTGAGCAAATGGATGGGAGCTCCACTCGCTCTCTTTGCCTTTCAAGTAAAATGAAAAAAATTTAAGAATGGAGCATATATGACTATATAGGGTATCATTGCCAATGCCTTATTTAAAAAATTATTTGAAAGTGTTACGGGGCTGGCGCCGTGGCACAGTGGATTAAGCTGCTGTCTACAGTGCCAGCATCCAGTATGGGTGCCAATTCAAGTCCCAGCTGCTCCACTTCAGATCCGACTCCCTGCTAATGCACCTGGGAATGCAGCGGAAGATGGCCCAAGTCCTTGGGTCCCCACATCCACGTGGGAGACCCAGAAGAAGCTCCTGACTTCAGATCGGCCCAGCTCTGGCCATTGCAGCCATTTTGGGAGTGAACCAGCAGATGGAAGTGTGTTTGCACGCGTGATTTCTTTCTCTAACTCTTAACTCTAACTCTGGCTTTAAAATAAATAAATCTTTACCAAAATTAACAGGGAGAGATTTTTTTTTTTTTTTTTTTTGGACAGGCAGAGTGGATAGTGAGAGAGAGAGAGACAGAGAGAAAGGTCTTCCTTTTTGCCGTTGGTTCACCCTCCAATGGCTGCTGCGGCCAGCGCATCTCGCTGATCCGAAGCCAGGAGCCAGGTGCTTCTCCTGGTCTCCCTTGCAGGTGCAGGGCCCAAGCACTTGGGCCATCCTCCACTGCCTTCCCGGGCCATAGCAGAGAGCTGGCCTGGAAGAGGGGCAACCGGGATAGAATCCGATGCCCCAACTGGGACTAGAACCCCGTGTGCCGGCGCCGCAAGGTGGAGGATTAGCCTGTTAAGCCATGGCGCCGGCCTGGGAGAGATCTTTCATCCACTGGTTCACTACCCTAAAGGCTACAACAGCCAGATTAGGAACTCCATTCAGCTCTCCTATGTGGGTGGCAGGAACCCAAGCACTTAAGCCATCAACTGCTGCTTTCTCAGGTACAACAGTAGGGAGCTGGATCAGAAGTGGAGCAGCCAGGATTCAAATCGATGCTCTGATATGGGATACTGGGATCACAAGTGGCAGCCTAACCTGCTGTGCCACAGTGCCAGCCCCGCCAAGGGCTTATGAATGCTAACTACAGATATTGTAAAGTACTTTTTTACTTTTTTTTTTTTCTTTTTTTGACAGGCAGAGTGGACAGTGAGAGAGAGAGACAGAGAGAAAGGTCTTCCTTTGCCGTTGGCTCACCCTCCAATGGCCGCCGCGGTAGGCGCGCTGCGGCCGGCGCACCGCGCTGATCCGATGGCAGGAGCCAGATGCTTCTCCTGGTCTCCCATGGGGTGCAGGGCCCAAGGACTTGGGCCATCCTCCACTGCACTCCCTGGCCACAGCAGAGAGCTGGCCTGGAAGAGGGGCAACCGGGACAGGATCGGTGCCCCGACCGGGACTAGAACCCGGTGTGCCGGCGCCGCAAGGCGGAGGATTAGCCTAGTGAGCCGCGGCGCCGGCCATTGTAAAGTACTTTTTAAAGATGTATTTTTGAAAGTGTGATAGAAGGGGAAAGAAAGATTTTCTTTCCACTGGTTTACTCCCCAGATGGCTGCAACAACCAGTGTTTGGCCAGGCCAAAGCCAGAAGCCTGGAGCTCCTTATGGGTATCTCATTTGGTTGGCGGGAACCCAAGCACTTAAGCCATCTTCTGCTGCCTTCCAACATGCATTAGCAGGGGCTGGACAGGAAGCAGAGTAACCAGGACTTGAACCAACCTGGTACTGTGATGGAGGATGCCAGCATCATAGGCATCTAACCTGCAGCGCCACAACTCTGGCCCCAAAGTGAGTGTCTTAGAAATAACTGCAACCCTCTGATGTGATCCCAGTGGTGAGTTTGTCCAATGTTTCCCAGTTGCAGGGTTTGCTCTTGGCTTAGAGCCCATGCTCCTAACAGCTCCACTTTGTTGCCTTTCTAGAGCCAGGCTCTTCAGTGGTTTCCAAAGTGTTTTCTGTACAACCCCAGGAAGAGTCATATAGAATCAGAGTGTTCACTTCTACCTGTCTGATGTGTTGACATTCCATGTAAAATTCTGTTTTGGGAAGCAAGTCAGTGACTTTTAAGAAAACCTTTTGGATGGCCCAAGTACCTGGGCCCTGCACCTGCATGGGAGATCAGGAGGAAGCACCTGGCTCCTGGCTTCGGATCGGTGCAGCGCTGGCTGTAGGGACCATTTGGGGGGTGAACCAACGGAAAAGGAAGACCTTTCTCTCTGTCTCTCACTGTCTAACTCTGCCTGTCAAAAAGAAAACAATCAGTTTAGGTTTTTTCAGATATGTTCATTTTCTCTGATACCCTTCCTGAACCACCTGAGGAGTGGCCCTTTGCTCCCTACTGCTTCTCATCTCCATTGCCACATCAGTGTGAGGGTGACAGGTGGCACCAGGCGAATGGGGGGAGGCGATGAAAGCTGCAATCTGAGGAGTGGCCCCGGGCCTGGGGATTAAAGGGGCACCCTTGAGAGGTCCTCAGAAGCAACAGGGGATCCTCAGCAAACACAGTCTAGGAGGAGGATGGGGACTTCAGACCTCGACTCCCACTAGAGTCATGGTTTGGTGACAGGAGATCGTATCATGTGCGTTCCACAGGATGAGCCTTAGAGTCATCAGATTGGGGGACCAGCGCTGTGGCGTAGCGGGTAAAGCTGCCGCCTGCAGTGCTGGCATCCCAATGGGTGCCAGTTCCAGTCCTGGCTGCTCCACTTCCAATCCAGCTCTCTGCTATGGCCTGGGAAAGCAGTAGAGGATGGTCCAAGTTCTTGGGCCCCTGCATGGGAGACCCAGAGGAAGCTCTTGGCTCCTGGCTTCAGATCTGCATGGTGAACCAGCAGATGGAAGACTCATTCATTCTCTCTCTCTCTCCCTCTCCCTCTCCCCTCCCCCTCCCTCTCTACAACTCTGCCTTTCAAATAACTAAATCTTAAAAAAAAAAAAAAAAAAAAAGAATCATTAGCTCGGAAGTAAAGCCAGCACAGTGATGGAAAGGAATTCCACAACTCCGGTACCAAATTAGAAAACCACCCCAGAAAATGCCCTGTTGGCACTGCCATCCTTCTGGCCTTTCATCCTCACTAACCCACTTGAGTTTTCTGATTCGTCGTCTTTGCCTCCGGGCCACAGTCCTTTTCAACACCTGCCACCGGTACTTTCTAAAAGAACACAGCCAATCCCATCACTCCCCTGATTGAATTCCTTTAATGAGGCAAAGGACTACTAAATAAAGTCCAAACTCAGCATAGTTTGGGTAGCAGGATTCAATGCGATTTGCCCCAACCTACCTTTACAGTTCAATGTAACTTTTTAAGATTTATTTATTTAAAAGGCACAGTTACAACAAGAGAGAGCTTCCATCCACTGGTTTATCCCCAAATGGCCACAAGGACAGGGCTGGGCCAGGCTGCAGGCAGGAGCTTCTCCAGGTCTCCCATGTTGGTTCAGGGGCCTAAGCACTTGGGCCATCTCCTGCTGATTTCCCAGGTCCATAAGCAGGGAGCTGGATTGGAAGTGGAGCAGCTGGGACTCAAACCAGTGCCCATATGGAATGCCAGTACTGCTTAACCCACTGCGCCAAACACCAGCCCCTAAATGTAATAACTATTTTTAAAATGTTGATTTACTTATTTTCATTTACTTGAAAGAGCTACAGAGAGAACACATGGTCTTCCCATATGCTACTTCACTGCCCAAATGGCCACAGCAGCCGGGGCAAAGTCAGGAGCCCAGAACTCCCACTGGGCCTCCCATGTGACCATCAGCGGCCAAGCCATGGAGCCATCCTCTGCTGCCGCCCAGTACGCGTTCGCAGGAAGCTGGAGCAGCCGAGACCTGAATCAGCACTCCAATATGGGATGCGGGCATCTCAAGCGGCAGCTTAACCTGCTGTGCCAAAGTTTAATGGAACTTTAACAGCCTTTAACCTGCAGCCAAGACACCAATCATACTTCCAATATATTGGATTAAAATAAAGGGTACTTCAACTGTTCATGGAAAATGGAATTGTAAGTTTGTTATGGGCCGGCGCCACGGCGCACTAGGCTAATCCTCCACCTGTGGCGCCGGCACCTCGGGTTCTAGTCCCAGATGGCGCCAGATTCTGTCCCGGTTGCCCTCTTCCAGTCCAGCTCTCTGCTGTGGCCCAGGAAGGCAGTGGAAGATGACCCAAGTGCTTGGGCCCTGCACCCGCATGGGAGACCAGGAGGAAGCACCCGGCTCTTGGCTTCGGATCGGCACAGCACAGGCTGTAGCGGCCATTTGGGGGGTGAACCAAGGGAAAGAAGACCTTTCTCTCTGTCTGTCTCTCTCACTGTCTAACTGCCTGTCAAAAATAAATAAAGAAAAAAGCAGTGGAAGATGGCCCAAGTTCTTGGGTCCCTGCACCCACATGGGAGACTGTCGCCCTTTCTCCGTAACTGCCTTTCAAATAAATACATTTCTTAAAAAGATTTTATTTGTTTGAGAGGTAGAGTTACAGAGAGGGAGAGGGAGAGACAGAGAGAAAGATCTTCCTTCCATTGGTTCACTCCCCAGATGGCCGCAATGGCCCGAGCTGTGCTGATCCGAAGCCAGGAGCCAGGTGCCTCTTCCCGCTCTCCCACACGGGTACAGGGGCCGAAGCACATGGGCCATCCTTCACTGCTTTCCCAGGACATAGCTGAGAGCGGGATTGGAAGAGGGGCAGCCAGGACTAGAACTGGCACCCATATGGAATGCTGGCACCACAGGTGGAGGATTAACCTACTGTTCCATGGCGCTGGCCCCTCAAATAAATCGTTTTAAAATTTGTTTGACAGATGGAGTTAGACAGTGAGAGAGAGAGAGAGAGAGAGAGAGAGAAAGGTCTTCCTTCCATTGGTTCACCCCCCAAATGGCCGCCACAGCCGGAGCTGCGCCAATCCGAAGCCAGGAGCCAGGTGTTTGTTCCTGGTCTCCCATCTGAGTGTAGGGGCCCAAGCACTTGGGCCATCTTCCACTGCCCTACCGGGTCACAGCAGAGAGCTAGACTGAAAGAGGAGCAAGTGAGACTAGAACCGGCGCCCATATGGGATGCCGGCGCCACAGGCGGAGGATTAACCAAGTGAGCCATGGCGCTGGCCCAATAAATAAATTAAAAAAATATATATTTTTGCAGGGCTGGCACTGTGGCGTAGTAGACTAAGCCTCCATCTGCATCAATGGCATCCCATATGAGGACCAGTTCAAGTCCCAGCTGCTCCTCTTCTGATCCAGCTCCCTGCTGATAGCCTGGGAAAGCAGTGGCAGTTGGCCCAAATGCTTGGGCCCTTGCACCCACGTGGGAGACCCAGAAGCAACTCCTGGCTTCTGGCTTCGAATTGGCCCAGCTCTGGCCGTTGAGGCCATTTGGGGGGTGAATCAGCGATGGAAGACCTCTTTGTATCTCCCTCTCTCATTCTGCCTCTCAAGTTAATAAAATCTTTTAAAAATATTTTTGTGCCAAACTAAATGTCTGCCTTCCATTTCCCATGAACTTTCTGAAGTACGCTCATATTTCTGTTGGACAGCGTGGCCTAGATTTGTTAGGTGGGAAGGGAGACATTAGCCTGTATGTGTGCGAGGGCCCAAGAACAAACACGGGAAGGGTGTGTGGTTGAGCGAAGGAAGAACTATAGAAGCAGGCCCTGGAAGCGGCCAGGCATTCACGCATCAAGTCTTGCCCACGTCTAACCCTGGCTGTGGGTCCCAGCCCTGCTCAGGGGGGACTATCTGGTCCAATAACCCTGATAAAGCAGGGGGAGGATTCCACACCCAGCAACATCCCAGGAGAGGCGGGAAGAGGGTCCAGACCCGTCAAAACGCGGGTCTGAATGCAGACCGAGCTCGTTCTGTGCTGACGCCTGCCTGGCCTGCCGGGGTCTCCTCGCCAAACCTCACACACTTGCTTATGGCCAGTCTCCGTCACACATCGAATTCATGTCTGACAAGACCAAGACCTATTCTGGCCGTCTCCGTAACAGCTGCTCCTATTCTTCAGTACCTGCGTCACATTCCACCTCTTTTTCCATAGCTAGAGTTCTCTGATTTACCCCATGGCTAAAAATAATTGTATTTTCCCAAAACTCTCCTCACCTGCACCTCTTAAATCACATATTACTCTACCCTGAGTCACAGTTGTTTCTGTAATGTTTACGTGAGTATTAGCTGTGAAGGACACTATTTATGTTAAATAAAGTAAGTGCCCTTTCATGAGATTGGGGGAAAATTGCAAAAACAAGCCACGAGGGACCAGCCCTGTGGCGTAGTGCGTAAAGCTGCTGCCTGCAATGCTGGCATCCCATATAGCCCCATTGGGCCATCCTCCACTGCTTTCCCAAACTCATTAGCTGGGAGCTGGATGGGAAGTGGAGCAGCGAGGACTTGAACCGGCGCCCATATGGGAGCCGGCATTGCAGGTGGCAGCTTAACCTGCTATGCCAAGATTTTATTTATTTATTCATTTACTTATTTATTTAAAAGGCAGAGTGATAGAAAGAGAGATATCTTCCATTTGCTGGTTCTCCCCCAAAATAGCCCAAACAGTTAGGGATGGTCCAAGCCTAAGCTAGGAGTCCAGAGCTCCATCCAGGTCTCTCATGGGGGTGGAAGGAGCCCAAGCACTTGGGCCATCTGCTGCTGCCTCCCAGGTACTAGCAGGGAGCTGGATCGGAAGCAGAGCAGCCAGGACTCAGACCAGTACTTCAACATGGGATGCCAGCATCATGGGTGGCAGCTCAACGCGCTGTGGCAGAGTAGGTTAAGCCGGCATCCCATATGGGCAGCTGTTGAGTCCCGGCGGCTCCACTTCTGATCCAGCTCTCTGCTATGGCCTGGGAAAGCAGTAGAAGATGGCCCAAATCCTTGGGCCCCTGCATGCATGTGGGAAACCCAGAAGAAGCTCCTGGCTCCTGGCTTCAGCCTAGCCCTGAACTGGCTATTGCAGCCATCTGGAGAGTGAGTCAATGGATGGAAGATCTCTCTCTCTATCCCTCCAACTCTTTCAAAATAAATAAATAAATCTTTTCCCTTTTTTTGGGGGGGGGAGGGGAGATTGTTTTGTTTTATAACTATTTTTATATTGGGGAAGAACTAGGGGGAAAAAAGCAGCCCCTAATACTGGTTCCTACTCAGCGGCAGCTTCTTGTTCCATAGGGCTAAAGAAGACTTTGAGGAAATAAAGGTTGTTTGGAAAAATCCAGGTGTAGTTGCTTTGCGTGTTGTGATGGGCAGAAGGGATGAAGTGAAGTGTGGAGGCCTCTCACACCCTCCATCTTGCCCCACACTATGACCTGGAACCCTGGAGGTGGACAAGGCACCACTTTCATTCCTGCTTCTTTGTTGATGGCTGTGTAGTGGCAGAGAATGACAAGAAGAAGAGCGGCATGCCCAGCACGTTGGCAGTGGTGGCCAGCTGTACATCCGTGATCATCCGGACCTGCCCGGTCAGATCCTACGCTATCTCCACACAAGATAATAAACAAATCTTAAAAAAGCAAACAACAACAACAACAACAACAGAAAAAAAAACACTAGGGGCCAGCACTGTGGCACAGCAGGTTAAGCCAGCACCCCATATGGGCACTGGTTTGAGACCCAGATGCTCCTTCTCCGATCCAGGTCTCTGCCAAGGCCTGGGAAAGCAGTGGAGGAGGGGCCAAGTCCTTGGGCCCCTGCACCCACATGGGAGACCCGGAAGAAGCTCCTGGCTCCTGGACACTGAGGCCATTTGGGGAGTGAACCAGCAAATGGAAGATCTTTCTCTCTGTCTATAACTCTACCCCTCAAATAAATAATAAATTTTTAAAAAACAAAAAAATAAATTTTAAAAATCTAACTTGGGGCCAGCATTGTGACACAGCAGGTAAAGCTGCCACTGGGGATACTGACATCCCATACAGGAGCTGATTCAAGTCCTGGCCACTCCACTTCCCATCCAGCACCCTGCTAATTGCCTGCAAAAGCAGTGGAAGAGGCTCAAATTGGGCCCCTGCTACCCAGGTGGGAGACCCAGATGAAGTTCCTGGCTTTGGCCTGGCCTGCCGAGCCCCGGCTGTGGTAGCCATTTGAAAAGTGAACCAGTGAATGGAAGATTCTCTCTCACTCTCACTCTCTCTCTCTCTCTCTCTCTCTCTCTCTCACTCTCTCCCCCCCAACTCTTTCAGATAAATAAATATTAAAAAAAAAAAAAAAGGAGTGGAGGGCATGAATTTTTTTAAGTTTATTCCAACGGAATGCCTGTCCCCAAAGACAGAAACACTGCTCTAAAGGGGCCGCACTGGGGTCCTCAGGGACCCAGCAGCACCTAGGCACACCCTGGGCCATGTGTGTGAGGAACACAGATCTGTGAGACACACGCCTGGGACAGACGTGATTGTTTATTCACTTAGTATTTATAGCCCACCCTGCTCTAAAAAGGGATTCGGACTGGCTCACACTTCATTGAAGTAACTCGAATACAAGGGAGATGGTGACAAATGCACAAAAAAGGAAAGCGAAGAAGAGATTTATAGATTTCACCCCAGTCTCAAGACTGGGGACCTTGAAGGTGGAGACTGCCTAGGAGGGCAGCGCGGGTGGACGCGGGGGCGGGGGGATGGATTCCCGCCATCCAGCCTCCTTCCCGCCTGCTCTGGATCTACGCAAGTATGACTCACTGCTCAGACAGAAAGCGGTGCCCTGAAAAGAACTGAAGGGGGGAGGGGCTGGAGCTAGGCAGCCAGGGTCAAATCCCCCAAGTTTCCTCATCTATTAAAAAAAAAAAAGGACTTGTAGGATTAATGTGAAGATCAAATGAGGTCAGTGGTATAAAGATGTGAAAAGTAAAGGGTAAGGGCCGGCGCTGTGGCACAGTGGGTTACAGCCCCAGCCTGCAATGCTGGCATCCTATATGGGCACTGGTTCGAGTCCTGGCTGCTACACTTCAGATCCAGCTCTCTGCTATGGCCTGGGAAAGCAGTAGAGGATGGTCCAAGTCCTTGGGCCCCTGCACCCACGTGGGAGATGTGGAAGAAGCTCCTGACTTCAGATCAGGTCAGCTCTGGCCGTTGTGGCCATCTGGGGAGTGGACCAGCGGATGGAAGACCTCTCTCTCTCTCTGGCTCTACTTCTCTTTGTAACTCTATCTTTCAAATAAATAACATAAATCTGGAAAGAAGGAAGGAAGGAAAGGAAAGGATACAGATAACTCAGCCCCTACCACAGGCCTGAAGGAGTGAAATGCACAAAAGAATGGCAGACAGCAGAGGGGCCGGCATTGTGGCACAGCAGCCGAAGCAGCCCCCTGCGATGCGGGCAGCCATATCACACCCGTTTGAGAGCCAGCTGCTCCGCGTCTGATCCAGCTCTTTGCTAGTTTACCTGGGAAAGCAGAGGAAGATGTACCTGGCCCAGTCACGGCCATGGCAGTCAATCTGGGGAGTGACCCCGTGGATGGAGGATCTCTCTCCCTGTCTCTCACTATTTTATTTATTGAAACAAAGACACACACACACACACACACAAAGATCTTCCATCAGCTGGTTCACTCCCCAGATGGCCACAATGGCCAGAGCTGGGCCAGGCTTAAGCCAGGAGCCTGGAGCTTCATCAGGGTCTCCCATGTAGGTGCAGGGCCCCAAGCATTTGGGCCATCCTCTGCTGCTTTCCCAGGTGCATTAGCAGGGAGCTGGATTGGAAGTGGGGCAGCTGAGACTCCAATCGGCACCCATAAGGGATGGGATGTTGCAGGCAGCAGCTTAACCTGCTGAGGCACAATGCCGGCCCCAGTAAAGCAATCTTTTTTTTTTTTTTTTTTTTTGACAGGCAGAGTTAGTGAGAGAGAGAGAGAGAGAGAAAGGTCTTCCTGCTGTTGGCTCACTCCCCAAGTGGCCGCTACGGCCAGCGCGTTGCACTGATCTGAAGCCAGGAGCCAGGTGTTTCCTCCTGGTCTCCCATGCAGGTGCAAGGCCCAAGGACCTGGGCCATCCTCCACTGCCTTCCCGGGCCACAGCAGAGAGCTGGACTGGAAGAGGAGCAACCGGGACAGAATCCGGCACTCCCACTAGGACTAGAACCCGGTGTGCCGGCGCCGCAGGCGGAGGATTAGCCTAGTGAGCTGCAGCGCTGGCCTCAGTAAAGCAATCTTTAAAAAACAAAGTGAGTGCACAGCCCAGAGACCACGTGTGCTCCCGACACAGGACAGCATGCTTCGGCCTGGCAGATGTGTGCCTCCTCCCTGCCCCAGGCTAACACACAGCCCGCGGCCTACCCTGTACTGCTGCACCTCCTCGTCCCGCTTCTGCCTGGCCAGCGCGATCTGGTCCTCCAGGTTCCGGTTCTGCAGGTGGAGCTGCCGGGCCTCTGCCTGCAGGGGTCTCAGGGCCTCCTTCATCTCCTGGATCTCCGCCTGCGTTTTCTGCAGAGCTTTGGCCCCGGCCTCTTTCCGCTCCAGGAGCCGCAGCAGCTGAGGCTCGTACTCCTCCTCCAGGCCCTGGCGGCTTTCGGCCATGAGACTTTCAAACTGGGCCGAGAGCCGCCGGCTCTCCTGGAGGAAGTGCCCGTCGCTCTGGCTCGGGGGTGCCTCGAGTCGTTGCCGCAACTGCTCCTTCTGCTTCCGATAGGCGTCCCGGAGCTGCGCCAGCTCCTCGGAGAGCTGGGCCGCCCGCGTGGTCAGCACCTGCCGACAGTTGGCAAACTGGGCCACGTCCTGCTGGCGGCACTCCAGCTGGTACTGGTAGGCCACGCACTCCTTGGTCACCTTGAAGAGCTTCTGCTTGACCAGCCGCACCTCCTCCCGGAGCCCGTCCCGCTGCAGCTCGGCCTGCGCGTGCAGCTTGTAGGCAGCCAGGATGTCCCCATGCACTCGCTGCACCTCCCGCAGGGCCGGTTCTCGCAGCAGCACCAGCTCGTGGATGAGCTGGTCCCGCTCCTCTTCCAGGCGGGCCACGGCCTGCACGCACTGCTGGAAGCGCTGCTCCAGTACCTCCAGGTCCTCGGCGCTCAGGCTCTCCTCGGGGCTGGGCGGCGCCGGCGGCGGCATGACTGCCCGGCTCTGGCTCTGCTCCGGGCTGGGCTGCTCCTCGCTCCCGACCGCCCCTGCCTGGTCCGCGGCCTGCGCTGGCCTCGAGGTCTCCCCTGGTTGCGCGGGCGCCTCCGCAGGCTCCTCCTCGATGAACAGGGGCGCCGCTGGCTTCTCAGTGTCTTCCAGAGAGAGCGGCTCGGCCAAGTCATCGGAGTCCCCCAGGTAGAGAATGTCTTCTAGGTTCAGGGACCACTCCAGAGAGGGCGCAGCTTCTGGGTTCAAGGCCTCTGCCTCATGCAGGGATCCAGGGGTCTCCTCTGCCCCCGTCGCCCTGCAAGAGAGACAGACGGTTGGGAGTGAAAGGGCAGCCATGGAGCCGATGCTGGTGTCCACGGCCAGGAGCCCGGGCGTCCCACACACACACACACACACACACACAGCCCACCACCCTGACGGCATCCCCGCGGGTCACTGTGGTCCCTGACCCATCCTCCAGGGCAGGAAACTCCCAAGGCAGGCATCCCTGTGTCCCACGGTCCTAGCCACACTCTGTGCGGAGAGAAATCTTTCCTTGCCATAGCTGCCTGTGGGCTCCATCCTCCCTTCCAGACGCACACAGTTCTAACGGCTTCCCCCAGATAACAGTGTTCCATCCATGCCACACCCTTCCGATCCAGCTCTCTGCTGAGACCTGGGAAAGCAGTGGAAGATGGCTCAAGTGCTTGGGCCCCTGCACCCACCCTGAGGAAGCTCCTGGCTTCTGGCTTCGGATTGGCTCAGCTCAGCTCTGGCTGGTAGAGCCATTTGGGGAGTGAACCAGTGTATGGAAGACATCTCTCCCTCTCAAATAAATAACTCTTCAAAAAAAATCCTTTAAGGCCTTTTCACACTGAGTGCTATTAGGCCACATCCCGTATTCCTGTAAAACGGCATCTTGTTAGAAGTAGCCAATCTCCTGGCCCATCAAAGGCACGACTCAGATTCTGTGACTCCAACATAGGAGATCCTTGACGGAGCTGCCTGTGGTCTGCCAGCTTAGTCAGTTCCTGCTCTGGCCCACGGATGGTTGTGGGCTTCAGTTTCAAATGCATCTTACCTACCTTGGGCCTTGGGAAATTTTTAAAAAGCTGCATGTATTTATTTGAAAGGCAGAGTTAGAGAAATCTTGCATCTGCTGGTTCACTCCCCAAAAGGCCTCAACATCTGGGGCTGGGCCAGGCCAAAGTTCGAAGCCAGGAACTCTATCTGGGTCTCCCACATAGGTGCAGGGGCCTAAGCACTTCCACCTTCTGCTGTTTTCCCAGGCACATTAGCAGCAAGCGGGATTAGAGGCAGAACAGCTGGGACTCAAGCCAGTTCTCTGACACGGGAGGCAGGTGTCATGCTTTCTATGTCTCAACTCATTTAATCATCATCATTCTATGAGGCTGTTTTCATATTATCCCCATTTTATAGATCAGGAAACTGAGGTTAGAACAGATGCACTTGCTCAAGGTAACTCAGACCCTCAGTGTGCATCACACATAAAACAGACTAAGTTTGAGCACAGCATAGTCTTCAGGAAGTTTTTCTCCCTTCCAGATACAAAGCACAGTTGTCCTTTGGCATCTGTGGGGGATTGGCTCCTGTGTGGGACCAAAATCCGCAGCTGCTAAAGTCCCTTCTAGAATACGGCGGCACAGGTGCAGGCGTTCTGGTGCAGCAGGTGAAGCTGCCACTTGGCATTCCTGCACCCCATATCCACGTGTCTCCAAACAAGACCCCCCGCTGTTTGTGACCAGCTTCCTGCTAACGCACATGCTGGCTCATGGCTCCTGTTCAGCTTGGCGCAGCCCTGCCTGTTGCAGGCATTTGAGAAGTTAACTAGCAGATAAATCTCTCTCCCTCCCTCCCCCTTTTCAAATCAACTTTGTTTTTCTTTTTTTAAGATTTATTTATTTACTTGAGAGGCAGAGTTACAGAGAAAGAGAAAGAGGTCTTCCATCCTTTGGTTCACTCCCCAAATGGCCACAATGGCCAGAGCTGGGCCAATCTGAAGTCAGGAGCTTCTTCCAGGTCTCCTGCATGGGTTCAGGGGCCCAAGCATTTGAGCTGTCCTCTACTGCTTTCCCAGGCCATCAGCAGGGAGCTGGATTGGAAGTGGAGCAGCCAGGACTCAAACCAGCACCAGTATGGAATGCTGGCACTGCAGGCAGATGCTTAACCCACTACACGACAGCATCAGCCCCTCAAATAAGCTTTAAAAATAAATAAAATGGTATATTTACAGATAACCAATATACACTTCCCATGTACTTGAAACCTTCTCCAGATTACTTGAAAACCTAATATAACGTACGTGCTATAAAGTAGTTGTTATACCGTATAGATAGGGAACAAGGACAAGAGAAGTCGGGGCGGGGGCCAGGGAGCACAGGAGCTGGGACACACTGGTTAGGCTGCAGCTTGGGAAGCCTGCATCCCAGACTGAAGTCCCGGGTTTGAGTGCACTCCAGCTTCCTGCAGCAGATGATGGCTCAAGTATATTTAGGTTTCCACCACCACGTGGGAGACCCAGATGGGGTTCCTGGCTCCCAGCTTCAGCCTGGCCCAGCTCTAGCTGTTGCGGGCATTTGGGGAGTGAACCAATGGAGGGAATTTCTATCTCTATCGCTCCCTCCTTCTCTCTGTGTGTCATTCTGCCTCAAATAAATTAATAGACTTAAAAAGTCTGTACAGGGGCTGGCGTTGTGGTGTAGTGGGTAAAAGCCTCTGCTTGCAACACCAGCATCTCATTTGGGTGCTGATCCAGCTCCCTGCTAATGGCTTGGGAAAAGCAGCAGAAGATGGCCCAAGTGTTTGGGCCCCTGCCACCCACTTGGGAGACCTGGAATGTTCCTGGCTTTGGATCCGTGTAGCTCCGGCCTTTGTGGCCATCTGGGGAGTGAACCAGTCGATGGAAGACCTCTCTCTCTCTGCCTCTGCCTCTCTGTAACTTTGCCTTTCAAATAAATAAATATTAAGGGGAAAAAAAGACCTCATATAATTTGTGACCTTAAAAAAAAGGAAGTCTGGCCTACCAGATAAAACACTGGTTAGCAAGCCTGTGTCCCACATAGGAGTCCCTGGGTTTAATACCCAGTTCCAGCTCCTGACTTCAGCTTCCTGATAATGCAGATCCCAGGAGGCAGCAGATGATGGCTCAAATGACCAAGTTCCTGCCACCCATGTGGGAGACCCGTATTGAGTTACAGGTTCCCAGCCTTGGCCCCGTCCTGCCCATTGAGGGCATTTGGGCAATGAATCATTGGATTGGAGCATTCTCTCTCTCTACCACTCAGATTAGAAAAAAAAAAAAATTAAGTCACACAGTATGATTTTTTTTTTCAAATATTTTTGATCAGCAGTTGGCTGAATTAAAAAAAAAAATATGGAACCCACAGATACAAAGGATTGACTGCTTAAATCAAGAAAGTCCCATGCGTTCTCAAAGAACTTGATTTACGATATTGAAAAAGCCGCTGCATGGGGCCAGCGTTGTGGCATAGCGGGTTAAGCCACCTGCTTGCACCCAGCATCCCGTATCAGAGTGCCAGTAAGTGCTTGGGGAAGCAGCAAGTAATGGCCATGTACATGAGTCCCTGCTGCCCACGTGGGAGATCCAGGTGGAGTACCTGGTTCCTGGTTTAGCCTTGGCAGTTGTAAACATTTGAGGAGTGAACCAACAGATGGAAAACCTCTCTCTCTCTCTCTTTCTGTAACTCTTTCAAATAAATAAATAAATCTTTAAAAAGAAAGAAAGAAAAAAAGCTCCTGCTCGTCTTCGAGTTTTTACTTTTTTTTTTAAGATTTATGTATTTATTTGAAAGTCAGAATTATACAGAGAGAGGAGAAGCAGAGAGAGAGAGAAAGGTCTTCCATCCACTGGTTCACCCCCCAATTGGCTGCAGTGGCCGGAACTACACCGATCCGAAGCCAGGAGCCAGGAGCTTCTTCCAGGTCTCCCACGTAGGTGCAGGGACCCAAGGACTTAGGCCATCTTCTACTGCCTTCCCAGGCCATAGCAGAGAGCTGGATTGGAAAAGGAGCAGCTGGGTCTCGAACCAGCGCCCATATGGGATGCCGGTGCTTTAGGCCAGGGCGTTAACCCAGTGAAGTTTTTACTTTTAAGTATTTATTTGTTTGTTTGAAAGGAAGAGTTACAGAGAGAGAATCTTCCATCTGTTGGTTCACTTGCCAAATGGCCATGATGGCTGGGGCTTGGCCAGGCCAAAGCCAGGAGCTTCTTCCAGGTCTCCCACATGGGTGCAGGGGCCCAAGGACTTGGGTCATCTTCTGCTACTTTCCCAGGTGCATTAGCAGGGAGCTGGATAGAAGTGAAGCTGCCGGGACTCGATCCGGTGCCCATATGGGATTCAGGTGGTGGCTCAATCTGCTACGCCACAACACCAGCCCCTGTGTTCAAATTTTAAGCTCTAACTTGTAACTCCAAGTTCCTAATGAGGATTTTTATTTTAAGACATGATGTACTCTCCTCCTGTCTGACACGCCTTTCTCCACCTCAGAGAGGCTTCTGGAAGCCATAAAAGTGGCTTTGCCAGGCCCCGACCATCACTGACCTCAGTCGCCTGGCCCCCGTGCCAAACACGGAGCAAGAAGACAACCTGAACCATCGCCAGTCATCCTCATCACCTTAGTAGACAGGCAGAGAGGAAGTGGTTTCCAGCCTTCCTCACCTGCTGTCACAGGCACCTGCCACTCAACCGCTCCCAAGTTGTCTTCCCTGCCCCGGCATGCTGCCTCTGAACTCTCCAGCTCGCAGAAACACATGGCCTCGCTCGGGCACACTGCAAATGAGGCCAGAAAGCTCTCCACAGCTCTCTCCTTCCCCTCGGAGCCAATGCTCTGAGAACTGGGTTTCTGAGCTCAGAAAGCCTCATCTCCACCCACTGCCAGGGCCCTTGTCCAAGCCATCGTCTCTCACTGGCACTCGTGTGCCAGCCTTCTAAAGGCCTTGCTTCCTTCTCCCCCCAAGTCTCCGCTCCGCAGTGCCACAGTTAGCTGATTACAGCATAAAGGGAACCATGCTGCTCCCCATCATAGGTCCTCAGAGATGTGGCCCTAGCCTGCTTGTTGTAGCCTCAACCTGTGGGTCACTCCTGTAGCCCAGCCAATACTCGCCAACCCAGTACACCTGTGACCTATGTACACCTGCTACTCTTAGCTCTCCGTGTCTCAATGATCCAGCCGCTTGAACACCCTGTGGCTAGAGAACAGCCCTGCACTCCCTGGGAAGGTAGTGCTCCCAGCACCAAAGAGGATGCACCTGCTCAGCCAGTGGGACCCACCCCACACTCAACAGAACCCCTGCTTTCCCAGCAGAGGCCCCTCATGTCATGCTCCTGCCCAGGCCCCCACCTTGGAATGTGTGGAATGTTCCAAGAAGTTCGCAGGAATCCTCAGATACAGAAAGCTTATCTCATTTTTTTTTTTTAAGATTTATTTATTTATTTGAAAGGATGACAGAGGGAGAAACAGAGAAACTCATCCTCTGGTTCACCACAAATGGCCAACATCAGCCAAGCCTGAGCCAGGTCAAAGTCACAAGCTAGGAACTCTGTATGGACCTCCTACATGGGTGGCAAAGGCCCAAGCATTTGGGCCATCTTCTGCTGCCTTCCCAGACATGTTAGCAAGAAGCTGGATCCTAAGACGAGTAGCCAGGACTCAAATGGGCGCTTCAATACGGGACGATGGCATTGCAAGCAGCAGCTTCGCCCACTGCGCCATGACGCGGGTCCCAGGCTCATCTCATATCCCCGCGTTACAGATGAGGAAGGCAAAGCACAGAGTAAAGAACTCACACGGGGGTCTGGAGCCCGTGTTGGTCGGGGAGCCTGGCAGTGTTTGCCACCGTGCTAGGGTAGGGGGGAGACCTAAGAGGGAGTTACGGCACACAACACACAGCTGGTGGCGCCAGCGCAGTGTCATGAAGCAGCAGACCAGGCAGCCACCTGTGACACTGGCATCCTACAGGAGCGCCAGTGCCAGCCCAGGCTGCTCCACTGCCAATCCAAGCTCTCTGCTAATGCGCCTGGGAAAGCAGTGGAAAATGGCTCAAGTACTTGGGCCCCCGCCACGCACGTAGGAGACCCAGATATAATTCCAGGCTCCTTGGCACCACAGCTCAATAGGCTAATCCTCCGCCTGTGGTGCTGGCACACTGGGTTCTAGTCCCGGTCGGGGCGCTGGATTCTGTCCCAGTAGCCCCTCTTCCAGACCAGCTCTCTGCTGTGGCCCGGGAGGGCAGTGGAGGATGGCCCAAGTCCTTGGGCCCTGCACCCGCATGGGAGTCCAGGAGAAGCACCTGGCTCCTGGCTTCGGATCAGCACGGTGCACTGGCCGCGGCGCGCTGGCCGCGGCGGCCATTGGAGGGTGAACCAACGGCAAATGGAAGACCTTTCTCTCTGTCTCTCTCTCTCACTGTCCACTCTGCCTGTCAAAAAATAAATAAATAAATAAAAATTAAAAAAAATTCTTCCCTTTAAAAAAAATAATAATTCCAGGCTCCTGTCTTCCTGCCACTCTGACCATCTGGGGAGTAAACCAGCAAACGAAAAATTTCTCTCTCTCCCTCCCTTTCTCTCTGTAACTCTGCTTTCCAAACAAATAAATACATCTTTTGTTTTTAAGATTTATTTGAAAGGCAGAGTTATGGAGATGATGAGATAGAGAGATCTTCCATCTGCTGGTTTGCTCCCCAAATGGCCAAAATGGCCAGGGCTGGGACAGAGCAAAGCCAGGAGCCAGGAGCATCTTCCAGTTCTCCCACATGGGTTCAGGGGCCCAAGGACTTGGGCCGTCTTCTACTGCTTTCCCAGGCCACAGCAGAGAGCTGGATCAGAAGTGGAGCAGCTGGGACTCGAACCAGTGTCCATATGGGATGCTAGAGGGTGGCAGCTTTACCCACTGCGCCACAGCACTGGCCCCCAAATAAATACATCTTTTAAAATATATAGAAGTAAACTTCACACAGCTTGGCACACAGCGGTCAGAATATGTGTTCTTTAACAGTTCCTACACTTCCTGAAGCCTCCCTCAAATGCCTTCCGCTGTGCAGTGTTTCCCAGGCGCCATCTCCCTTCCCGGCACTGTGAATGCAGCTGGTCTTGCACTCAGCACTCCGCATTACACAAGTACAGGCATCTGTCTCCGTGCCAGTGACCCTGCTGAAGACAAGTGTGCGACTCCCTTGTCCCCTATTCCCCCGGGTGGGGGGTCTGTAACAGGCAGGCAGGCAGAAACCCAAGGTGCTCCAAGGTGGAAACTGGCCCAAGGTCGAACGGCAAAGCTGGAAGTGGAAGCCGGGTGTCCTGAGCAGCTACCACACAGCCTGCGTCAGCCACCCAAGGTGTCAGGTGCTGCTGGAGGCTGCCGCCCCCCCCCCAGCTGCCCAGGGGAGACAGAGCCAGTGTCGCTGGGGCTCCTCACCCCAGGCTCCCCAAGGCCCCACCCCTGCTATTCAGTCCCTGTCCCCAAGCTGTCCACCAGGACTGTGGTGGGGCTGTGTCTGCCTATGTCTACCTGTCTGGCCTACAGCAGTAGGGGTGAGTGAGCGCACATTCAACTGTGCGGGGCCCTGTCCCCTTGGGTGACAGTGACTGGGTGTCACCGGGTCTTTGCTCCTCCACCTCTTGGCGCACCAGGAGCTCCCAGGGCCCCAGCCTGATCTGAAGACAGAAAAACTCCCCACTCTCCCCCAACCCCCTGAGCCGGTAAACTGAGGCTGGATAGGTTGGAGGGCTTCCTGATGCTGGGCTCAGACGGCAGACCCCCCTCCACCCCAGCCCAGGGCAGCCGGGACCACAGCTGCCTGGGCAGACTGAATCTGAAGCTGGCAGGTGCCCAGCCTTGCGCCAAGCGTCCTCCACATGGCGAAGCCGGCCGCTGGAGACCTCTGCACCCGGCACGTTTGGCGTGAGGGGCAAAGGGAACCGAGTCGTGAGTGTCTACAGGCCACGCGGCAGGTGAGCAGTGCCGGCCACTGGCCCGAAAGGGTTAATTCTCACGCATCCCGTAGGAGGGGGAGGGACAAGGACGCCCCGCGTGGGCGGAGGCGCTAGGACCCCGACCTCTACTCTCCGGCTCCGGGTGGCTCCACCCCGCGCCCCACCCTGGCGGGACCACCACCCCACCATCAGGCGAAGGGGGCCCGCGGCGAGGAGTGGGGACGCGCCCCGCACCCCCTCCCCGCAGGGCCGGCGACGCGGGTCCGGACGGTCCTACCTCGCGGCCTGGGCGGCGCCATCCCCGCCGCGCGGCGGCTCCGGGCTGGCCATGGCTGCGCGACCCCGAGCTGGGCGGCCGCGTTATTAATAGCGGGCCCCGCGGCACTCGCCCGCCGCACTGCCAGCTGCAGCCGACACCGGATCCCGCCGGCCCCAGGCCGGGCGCGCCCACTTGGCCCGGGCTCCTGCTCGCGGGGGGGAAGGGGGGAGCGGCCGCACGGCCCTGGGGGCGGGGAGAGGCCGCCCCTCCCTCCCCGCCCGGGGTGGGTGGGGGGCGCTCAGTGGCGCCTCCAAAACGGGCCAGCCCCGAACCTCCCCGCACCTCCCTCCTCCCCGCCTTTCGCTTCCCCGGGTCCTGGTTGCGGGGACGGGGGAGGGGGCCGTGCAATCTCCGGAGAGCCCTTCCACGGCCCAGCACGGGGAGAGGGCTCTGGGCCGGGGATCTGTAGGTATCCAGCACCCAGCACCACCTTCAACACACGCACACAGGTCGCAAGTGATTGGCAGGGTCGGCAGCTTCCGACCCCCGTCCGTGCACCGCGCAGGGGCCTGGCGCGCGGCCACGGAGGAGCGCTGTGCGGCTGTGCCCCGCAGCTGTCGCCGAGGGGTGGGGCAGGGCGCGGGCCGGGCGCCTGGGCGCGGTCCATGGGGGGTTAGCGGCCACACCCCGAGTGCCTGGGGACAGCCTGGGGCCTGGGGCCCCGTGGCCGGGTTTCCGGAAGGAGTGGGGGACGGCCCAGGGAGTTAAGCCTGCTAGCTGGAGTTCCTGCTGCCCGACCCAGCGAGGTTTCCTGGGGCCTCTCCCTGAGGTCCACCTGTCACCCCCCTCAACTGGGCTACTTCCAGCTGCCAGGCAAAACCCCTCGGCCCCACGGTCAGGGTCAAACCAGTCCTCAAGTGTGAAGCTGCCGGCCCTTCCTCCCTCCCGGACCTGGGCCCCTGGCGTCCTCCCAGCTGATTCATTTTTTCCACTTAGCACCCTTGGGTCCAGGGTGGTCTTTGTCTCAGTCGGGAAGAATTCGGGAGTGCCTGGATCCTGGTGTTTCATCAAAGGCCTGGAGTATGGGGTGGGGGTAGGGTACTCCTGCCGTTGTGTGGCATGGGGTGGGCTTGGGGGCAGCTGTGCCAGGAAGGTGTGTCCATGGTTTTGTCTGGTGTGTGGAGGGCAAGCCTAGGGGGTTGTATGCCCATGTGTGACTCTGGGGGACCCGGCCTTGTTGTGGGCCTGTGGGTGTGTGACTGCAGGGTCCCAGTGACTGGGCCTGCTCGGGGGAGGGGCTCTAGTGACTAGCTGTGACACGCACGTACATTGCTGCGTGTGTTGGAGATTGGGTGCCCTGCCTGGGGGCTGATGTGTGTGGTTGTCGCAGCAGGGGGTGGGCTGGTGCTCCCCAGCAGCTGTGTGCGTGTCCTGTGTGTGTGTGTGACTGGGGCCCGTGCCGGGGTTCGTTCGTCAGCGTGTGTCTGAGTGTGCACGTGCTTGCGGCTGTATAGTTCTAACCCTAACCCCTCCAGGCGGCCCAGCACACCCTTGTAAGGCATGCACAAGAAAAAGCCATTTCCAAGGCTGCTGGTCATTTTCTGACTTAGGCCTGAACTATTCCCGGGGAGGAGGTTGGCAGCACCCCAGCTGCTGGCTGCCTGATAACTGGTGCCAGTCAGAGGGGCGCGGAGGGAGCAGGGCCAGGCCTGCCAGGGCACTGTTTGCTGCGGGTGCCAGGCAACGGGCAGCAAGGACGGCCTTCGGCAGGGTCATCCCGGCCCCTACAGCGCGGCCCAGGAGCTGACCCAGGGCAGTTCCCCAGGGCTGCCTGCCTGCCCCCCAACACCTCTCTTCTTGGCCCAGACACGAGTCTCCCGGGGTCCCGGACATTCCTCCACTTCCAGGCCATTGTTCTCACTGTTGGCCAAGCCTGGAGCACCTATCCCAGCTCCTCCCGTGCCTGCTTCTCCTCTCCCTCCTTCAGCTCTCAACTCGCGCTACCTCTTCAGCTGGCCCCTGCCCTCAGTGTCCACCTGTTTGCTCTTTTTGTTTTGAAAGATGTATTTCTTTATTCAAAAGGCAGAGTGAGCGGGATCTGACATTGTGGTACAGCAGGTTAAGCCACTGCCTGTGATGCTGTCAGCCCATATAAACGCAGGTTTGAGTGCGGGCTGCTTCACTTCAGATCCAGCTCCCAGTGAATGAACCTGGGGCTGGGGTGGGGGTGGGGGTATGCAGCAGAGATGGCCAAATGCTTGGGCCCCTGACACCCACGTCACTCTTTCAAATAAATACATTTTTTAAAGATGTTTTTATTTATTTGAAAGTCAGAGTTACACAGAGAGAGGAGAGGCAGAGAGAGGGGTGTTCCATCCAATGGTTCACTCCCCAGATGGCTGCAACGGCTGGAGCTGCGCTGATCTGAAGCCGGGAGCCAGGAGCCTCCTCTAGGTCTCCCATGTGGGTGCAGGGTCCCAAAGACTTGAGTCATCTTCTACTGCTTTCCCAGGCTATAGCAGAGAGCTGGATCGGAAGAGGAGCAGCCGGGACTAGAACCGGCGCCCATATGGGATGCCTGTGCTTCAAGCCAGGGCGTTAACCTGCTGCACCACAGTGCCACTTTTTTTTTTTTTTTTTTTTTAAGGCAGAGTTATGGAGAAACAGGGAGAGAGATCTTCTGTCCACTAGTTCACTCCCCAAGTGGCCCAACAGCCGGATCTGGGCCAGGCCAAAGCAAGGAGGCAAGAACCCCATCTGAGTCTCCCACATGGGTGGCAGGGGCCCCAGTACTTGGGCCATTGTCTACTGCCTAGCAAGAGCGTGAGCAGGACATTGGAACCAAAGCAGGGAGTAGCCGAGACTCCAGCGGGCGCTCTGATAGGAGATGCTGGTGTCCCGAGCCACAGCTTAACCCCCTGACCACAATCCCTGCCCCATCTATTGTTTCCTTTCTGTCTCCTCACCCTGTGTCTTTGTACATCAATCTTCTGCCACACAATTGTTCATTTTCAATTCCTTCCTTCTCAGTTTTCCCCACCGGAATGGAAGCCCTACAGGAGCAGGGAGTGTGTGTGTGTGTGTGTGTGTGTGAGATTCACTGCTGGGATCCCAGGAGCAGCAGCGCCTGGCACATGGGGAAAATCGTTGAAGGAAGGAAGAAAGGAGGGTCCTATCTGGGCAGATTCAGGCAGCAGTTGACGCCTCCTGGGCAGCAGGCTGGGGCTGCTCACCACCAGGCAGGCCCAGTGGGTGTAGGGAGCACAACCACGCATGTGCCCAGATGGTGTCTTCTCCCAGGCAGGATGAGCTAAGCGAGGTACAGGACTCAGTTCACTTGGCAAGCACTGGTGCTGGGTCTGTGCCAGGCCTGTGTCAGAGCAAATGGCCTTATTTGGCCCAGGCCTGCAAGAAGCTTTCATTGTAGAGAAGGCTAGAACGGTCTCCTGGGGTGGAGAGGCCTGGGCCGAGAACGATGCCAGATTGCTGGGCTGAGTGCCGTGATCAGCATGGAGAACCAGGGGAAGCCGGGGCCAGAGAGCTCGGCTCTGGGCTTGCGACAGCCTCTTGGACAAAGTAACCTGCACTGGAAGGTTGAGAAAGGCACGGGTGCACGTTCAAGGCCAAGGGCAGCCACGCTGTCAGCCTCCCCACAAAGCCAAATGGGGCAGAGGAGAGAAAGCTGACCTCAGTGACAGGCTCACCGAGGGAACACCTGGCCTTCTGGCTTCAGGTGGGGTGTGGCCAACAGGAGACCCCCGCAGGAGACTGGAGTGGGAGAATGGGATGTGAATATTTACTTCTTATGCCTGCCTCCTGCAGTTACTGGGTCTCTCTAATGAAGATTTAGCTCCTGTTGGTCAGGTGCCCTGCACCCATGGGTACAGACCCTGTCAGTTTCCTTAGTAAAACTCCCTCCCTAGGGGCTGCTGCTGTGGCGTAGTAGGTTAAGCCTCTGCCTGCAGCACTGGCATCCCATATGGGCACTGGTTTGAATCCCGGCTGCTCCACTTCCCATTCAGCTCTCTGCTAATATCCTGGGAAGTCAGTAGAAGATGGTCCCAGTGCTTGGGCCCCTGCACTCCTGTGAGAGACCCAGATAAAGCTCCTGGCTTCGGATCAGCCCAGCTCCAGCCATTGCAGTCATTTAGGGAGCGAACCAGGGGATGGAAAACCAGAGGAACCCCTTAGCCCACCTTAGTCTTTTTTCGAGATTTACTTATTTGAAAGGCAGAGTTACAGAGAGGCAGAGGCAGAGAGAGAGGTCTTCCATCCTGTGGTTCACTTCCTGAATGGCCGCAATGGCCGGAGCTGCACCGATCTGAAGCCAGGAGCCAGGAGCTTCTTCCAGGTCTCCCATACGGGTGCAGGGGCCCAAGGACTTGGGCCATCTTCTACTGCTTTCCCAGGCCATAGCAGAGAGCTGGATCGGAAGTGGAGCAGCCGGCACTCAAACCAGTGCCCATATGAGATGCTGGCACTGCAGGCAGTGGCTGTACCCGCTACACCACAGCACCAGCCCCCCTACTCAGTCTTAAGCCTGTAATGACCTGGGTTGGGGGAAGGGGTAAAGAGGTGCTGTGAGTGAGGGCACAGGAGTGGGGGGTGGAATTGGGGTGGTGGCAGAGCAATGAACAGGGCAGTGGGGAGGCAGAGCCCAGGCATTGCCCCCTACCATGCCCAGAGCACGTGCAAATGGCCAGGGGAAGCCGTACTCTCTTAACCTCAGTTCCCTGCCAGCAAAGTGGGCAGCTCGCACCGAGGGGTGCAGCTCCTCCTCACCAGACTGAAAAGCCGTCAGCTATGAAGCTCCACCCTGGAGTGAGTGGACAGGAAGGTGTCTAGCACGATTCCTGTTATCACTGGTGCAGGCGGAAGCCAAGCCACTCAGTTGTTTTGTACCAGCAAAACACCTAGAGGCGAGAAGGAGGCACAGAGAGGCCTGGAGGGGTCCAGGGAGACAGGGTGCAATGCAAGCTTTGGGATTGACGGCTGGAGCCTGTAACCTGCCTCCTCACTATGTGCTGTTCTGGAAGTCGCTCTAACTGAAGGAGACATTGGACATTTTTTACGTCACAGGTTTACTCAAAGGATGAGCTAATCACTAAAACATTCACCCAAACACCAAAGAAATAACGACTTCTATTTTTTCAAGAATTATTTATTTATTTGAAAGAGCTAGAGAGAGAGAGAGAGAGAGAGAGACTGCTGGTTCACTCCCCAAATGGCAGCAACAGCCAGGGCTGGGCCAGGCTGAAGCCAGGAGCCAGAACTCCATCTGGGTCTCCCACATGGTTGCAGGGGCCCAAGCATTTGAGCTGTCCTCTACTGCTTTCCCAGGCCATCAGCAGGGAGCTGGATCAGAAGTGGAGCAGCCAGGACTCGAACCAGCACTCACATGGGATGCTGGTGTCTCAGGCAGCGCCTTACCCCACTGCGCCACAGCACTGGCCCCTCTTTCTTAACCTCTCCTTTCTCCTTCTGACTCTCTCCTAAACTGCAACCAGAAGCCGGCTGATGGCAGCATAAGTCTTCATTCATTCATTCATTCATTCATCCCAACGTTTATTAAGCCAGACAGTGTTCTAAATGCTAGGGACACAAAGACAAGTAAATCATTAAAGCAAGAACAATATCTGGACCATTCCATGGCTGTAACCCTAACCCTGCATTCTCCATTCTCCATAAACAACGGCCAGATGAGTAAATGACATGAACTATTTTCTTGAGCCCTTCCTATTAGATGGCAAGGTAGAGATTAGCCTACGTGCGTGAGGGAGGCTGAAGAAAATGGGGATTTTGTGCAGGTGATGTGGAAGGAGAGGCAGAAACATGCCTTGGAAGCAGAGCGGCATAACCTGGGCATAACCTCCGGTGGTGGGTCCCAGCCCGCTCCAGAGGGCAGCTTGGCGGAATCCTCCCCACCCTGCTCCAAGGGGGCTTCTAGATGCAGGAACACCGCTGATAGAGTCCTGGAAAGAATGTCAGGAATTCCATGCCCAGCCATAGATATCCTCGAAGAGGAGGAGGAAAAATGCAGGGCCCATTCCCAAGGCCATAAACGCTCTGGGCTGGCTGTACTCTGGGCTGTCGGGTGCACTCTCATTAAATTCCCTAGTATGCTTGCTGCACTCTCTGTCTCAGGTCTGAGTTCTTTCTTCCTTTTTTTTTTTTTTTTTTTTTTAGATTTGTTTTATTTATTTGAAAGAGTTACAGAGAGAGGTAGAGACAGAGAGAGTCTTCCATCCCTTGGTTCACTCCCCAAATGGCCACAACAGCCAGGGCTGAGCCAGTGCGAAGCCAGGAGCCAGGAGCTTCTTCAGGGTCTCCTACACGTGTGCAGGGGCCCAAGGACTTGGGCCGTCCTCCACTGCTTTCCCAGGAGCATTAGCAGGGAGCTGGATCAGAAGTGGAGCATGGGCCAGCGCCATGGATCAACAGACTAATCCTCCGCCTGAGGTACCAGCACACCGGGTTCTAGTCCCGGTCGGGGTGCCAGATTCTGTCCCGGTTGCCCCTCCTCCAGGCCAGCTCTCTGCTGTGGCCCAGGAGTGCAGTGGAGGATGGCCCAAGTGCTTGGGCCCTGCACGCCATGGGAGACCAGGAGAAGCACCTGGCTCCTGGCTTCGGATCAGCGTGGTGCGCCGGCCGCAGCGACCATTGGAGGGTGAACCAACGGCAAAGGAAGACCTTTCTCTCTGTCTCTCTCTCTCTATCTGTCCACTCTGCCTGTCAAAAAAAAAAAAAAAAAAGTGGAGCATCCAGGACTCCAACTGGCGCCCATATGGGATGTCAGCGCTGCAGGCTGGGTCTTTAACCTGCTGTGCCACAGCATCAGCCCCTGAGTTCTTTCTTACGTGAAAACAAGGCCCTCGAGCAGCTGTCTCCATGACAAGCCAGGCCTCATATCTGCATTGTTAAAATGACTTGGGTGGGTGGGGGGCTTCACATTGTGGCACGGCAGCTTAAGAGCTGCTTGTGACACTAGCATCCCACATGGGCGCCGGTTCAAGTCCTGGCTGGGTGCCAGTTCGAGTCCTGCCTGTCCTACTTCCTGTTCAAGCACTTGGGCCCTTGCCACCCACCACCCACGCGGGAGACCCAGATGTAGTTCCAGGCTCCCGGCCTTCATTACGGCCATTTAGGGTCCTCTACCCGCTCAGACTGACTCCCGAGGGGCCCAGGAATGCACAGGCTTTTTGTGTTTCTCTCCCAGAGCTAATGACTCAAGCTCCCTGAACCTCAGATTATGCTCTGGGAACTTAGCACACACGGAAGAAACGCCCAGAGCCTTGCCCAGGAGACAAGAGGCACTTGACAAGTGCTATTACCTCCCGCCCACCGCGCTCGCTCCTGGGGGCCGCCGGCCTCCCCCGGGTCTGGCCATCAGGGCCCGGGACGCCGCGACCCCGCCGCCCCTCCCGACGCGGGGCTCTCCAGCAATGCCGAGCGCGGCCTCCTGGGGGCGCCGCCACTGCGCCGCCGCGCCCCAGGGGTTGTAGTTCCCTCCGCGGCCGCGCGGGGCCGCCCGGGCTCTGCTTTCAGGACCGAGGGCGCGTGGACAGCGGGACGGTCTAGTCCGAGCTCCATCACGGAGGTTCTTGTTCACTGATCAACAGTAGCGGTCACAGCACCAGATTCACCAGTAACCGGCTGTTGCCGGCTGTTACCGATGGACAAGCGCCTTCGGGTGCTGGGAGGCTCAGAGGGAACCGGGCCTTAGACCCAGACCCCCCCCCCCCACACACACACACCGCGCCTCCGAGCAGTTTTCCCCAGCTTTAAAATGGGAAATATAAAAATGCACTTATTGAGGGGCTGGCGCTGTGGCATAGCGGGGAAGTGGGGGGTGAGGGGGTAGGCAGCTGCCTGCAGTGCCGGCATCCCATATGAGCACCGGTTCGAATCCCAGCTGCTCCACTTCCCATCCAGCTCTCTGGTATGGCCTGGGAGAGCAGTGGAAGATGGTCCAAGTGCTTGGGCCCTGCATCCACTTGGGTGACCCAGAAGAAGCTCCTGGCTCCAGGTTTCAGATCAGCCCAGCTCCGACGGTTGTGGCCATTTGGGGATGAGAGACCTCTCCTTGTCTCTCTCTGCCTCTCCCTCTCTGTCACTCTGCCTTTCAAATAAATAAATAAATCTTAAAAACAAAATACACTTATTGGGGCAAGTGGTTGACGACCTCCATGTCCCACATAGGAGCGCCTGGCTCTGATCCCTACCTCTGCTCCTGATCTCAGCTCCCTGCAATTGTGCATCCTGGCAGGCAGTGGACGATGGCTGAGTTAACTGGGTCCCTGCCACCCCATGGGAGACCAGGATGACGTTCCTCCGTTCCTCCGTGGGGAGCTGCAGGCGTTTGGGGAGTGAGCCTGTGGATGGCAGTTTCTCTCTCTTCTCTCGTCTGCTTCAGATTAAAAAATAGAAGACATACTTAAAATACACTTCTTGAGAAGCGTTAGCAAGTTCCTGGCAGGCTCCTTGGAGGGCAGCTTGGGAAGTGCGCGCCCCCGCTCTGCCAGACGTCACTGGTTCACTCCTCCTGCAGATGAGCGTCACTGGGGGCCTTCCCAGGCTCCCCCGGCCTCAGGCTAGAGGCCAGTCCCGGAGCTCAGTCCCGGCCTGCCCACTGCTCCCTGCAATTCTCCTTTACCTTCGGACCCTCAGCCTCATCTGGGCGCTGCCCCCACCCCCAGCCCCACATGCAGGCTCAGGCCAGCCATCTTTGACTGCAGCAATGCCCCGTCCTGTGTCTGCCTCCCTCTTCCGAAACCCCACACAGCAACCTTCCCAGGTTCACGGCCTTTGCACAAGCCCCTGCCTGGAGCACCCTTTCCTCTTCTCACCCAGGGCACAGAACTGCATGTTGCCTGGCAACAGCCCTGGGAGCAGGAAGCCCATCCACTGTGGGCTCCCTGTGTGCCCAGGCCCCAGCCCGGGACCTGGAGCAGAGCGCATAGTCAGTAAATGCATGTCCAGCGGATAAGTGGTCATGCCGCGATGGTGTGCCTTTGTCCCCCAGAAGTTCCTGTGTGGCAAACTTGACCCGTCGATTCATGTGTGAGTGGTATTTGGGGGTGGCTTTGAGGAGGTAATCAGGATTAGATGATGTCATGAGGGCGGAACCCCCAGTTGACATTAGGGGCCAGCACTGTGGCGTAGTGGGTAAAGCTGCCACCTGTGGCACCAGCATCCCATACGGGCACTATTCGAATCCTGGCTGCTCTACTTCTGATCCAGCTCTCTGCTATGGCCTGAGAAAGCAGTGGAAGATGGCCCAGGTGCTTGGACCCCTGTGCCCATGTGGGAGACTTAGAAGAGGCTCCTGGCTCCTGGCTTCGGCCTGGCCCAGCCCTGACTTTTGCGGCCATTTGTGGAGTGCACCAGTGGATGAAAGATCTCTCTGTCTCTCCTTCTCGCTCTGTAACTCTGACTTTCAAATAAATAAAATAAAATAATTTAAAAGAGAGAGAGGGAGAGAGAGACTGCAGCTGCAGGCCTGCTTTGTCTCACCAAGTGATGTCCTCTGCTGTTAGGAGGCACACTTTCCAGCCTCCTGAGTGCTGAGCTAAATAAACCTCTGTTCATTTTATTTTATATTTTAAATATTGATTTGTTTATATTTGAAAAGTAAAGTGGGGGGTGGTGGTGGATCTTCCATTCACTGATTCAGTTTCTGAATGGCCACAATGGCTAGGGACAGGCCAGGCAGAAACCAAGAACTCTATCCAGGTCTCCCAAGCACTTGGACCATCTTCGGCTGCCTTCCCAGGTACATCAGCAGGAACCTGGACCGGAAGTGGAGCAGCTGGGATTTGAACCAGAGCTGCAGTACTGGATGCCAGTGCTACAGACTGCAGCTTAATTCATTGCACCACAACACCCACTCCCCTCTGTTCATTTTTTATTACTAGGTCTGTGGCGCTCAGTTCCAGCATCAGCAAGCAGACTAAGACAGGAACAACCTGAGTCTGCCCCCGGGCCCTCGACAGCTTCAGCTGCACACAGTCACAGCAATGGCGACACACAGGCGTGCGCACACATGCACGGTGGCGGTCACGTGGCAGACACATGCCAAAACCGAATTCACCTGTGGCGGGCCAGGCCGGGAGAGTCTCCCTTTCCAGCCCAGAAGCTCCTGGATCCAGCTGCCCCCACATCAGACTTGGAGCCCTGAGGGCACACAGGGCAGGGAGCCCCAAGGACAGATGAGAGAGAGCCCCAGAGCCCCAGAGCCGAGCCAGCTCTCCAGGTCAGACTGCAGCTCCTATGGGCGTGGCTGTGTCTCCCTGATCCCCTGCACTGGGGACACCTGCCAGACACCCCTCCCACCTTGATGCAATGGCCAAGGCTGAGCTGGGCTGCTGGGGCTTTGGGAAGAGCAGCACAGCTCACTGTGTTTGGGTCCTGCAGGGTCCTCCACAGGGTGACAAGATCGGAGAGGCTGGGGCAGGGGTGCCTGGCCCACACATCCACTCACTCACCAAACCAGTCCAGACTCCCTGGGCCTGGGCCTGCAGCGCTCTGCCTCCATTATGTCATTTAATTCTCGCCCATCTGGGAGGCAGGTGTGAGCTTCACTCCAGGTAGAGATAAGGACAGGGAGGCCCAGAGAGGGGGAGTGACCTGCCCAAGTCACACAGCAGGGAAGCAGCAGAGCTAGAGGTCCCCCTCCCAGCTTTGAGAGAGAGCTGTGCAGGGGGACACCCAGCTTCCTGGCTGGGGGCTGGGACAAGGACTGCTAGAGGGTGGGGGGAACACTTGCTGGGGAGATTGGGACAGGGAGGGGGAGCAGCCAACCAAAGCAGGCCTGGGGGGGGCGGTGGACCCAGGAGGCCCTGTTGCCAGCATGAGCACCTCCTCCCCACTCAGCCCCTGACACCAGAGCCCTGGATTCAGGTCCCGCCCACACCTGATCCCTCCTGGGCCTCACTTTCTCCACCTGAGAAACAGGGGCTCAGCCCCAGTGAGCTCAGCACCTGGGAGTCTGCTCCTTTAAGCTTTCCCGGGCAGAGGGTGTGGCCTGGCTGCAGGTGAGCAGCGTGGCCACGTCAGCAGGGCGAGCCCCGCCTCCTCGCCTCGGCCTCTGGCTCCCTCCAGAGGGAGGCCCCGGGGGACAGTGGGAAGTGGGCGGGGAGATGGAGCCGAGCCAGGCTGGCTGGAGGGAGGGGGTGGCGCGGGGTGGGTGAGGGGAACTGTGTGGTACCTGATGGTGGCAGCCACCTGTGTCGCTGCATGTTGCAAGGTGTGCAAAATCAGCACTGGCTGAGTGCGGGGTGGAGGACAGGTCTGATCAGGTATACAAGTCCGTGCGCAAGAAGTTGAGTGTCTTGGCGGATATCCCCCGTGCACAGGGCTGTGACTGTGTGTGTGTGTGTGTGTGGTTATCCTGTGTGCAGGAGCAGCTGTGTGTGCAGGACTGATGTGTGCCCTTGTGAGGCTATTGTTGAGTGTAAAAATGTATGTGGAGTTTGTGAATGTCTCTGTGTTTTAAATTTTTTTTTTAACAATTTGTTTGAAAGGCAGAGTTAGCGAGTTATCTTCCATCTGTGATTCACTCCCCAAATGGCCTCAATGGCCAGGGCTGGGCCAGGCCAAAACCAGGAACTTCATCAGAGTCTCCCATATTGGGGCAGGGGAGCAAGCACTTGGACCATCTTCTGCTGCTTTCCCAGGCCATTAGCAGGGAGCTGGATTGGAAGTGGGGCAGCTGGGACTCGAACCAGCACTCATATGGGATGCCGGAGTGCAGGCAGTGGCTTAATCCATTACTTGACAACTGTTTTTTTCTAACTTTCAAAAAAAAAATCAGGGCCAGCTTTGTGGCACAGCAGGTTAAGCTGCTGCTTGCAATTCTGCCATCCGATATGGGTGCCGGGTGAGTCCCAGCTGTTCTACTTCTGATCCAGCTCCCTGCTAATGCTCTGGGAAAGCAGTGTGGGAGGGTCCACATACTTGGGTCCCTGCACCCACATGGGATGGGAACCCTGGCTGTTGCAGCCATTTGAGGAGTGAACTGGTGGATGAATCGTCTCTCTCTCTCTCTGTAATTCTGATTTTCAAATAAATAAATCTTAAAAAAATATTTTAAGGGGCTGGTGCTGTGGCATGGCGGGTAAAGCCACCGCCTGCAATGCCGGCATCTCATATGGGCGCTGCTTTGAGGCCAGGTTGCTCCACTTCTGATCCAGCTCTCTGCTATGGCCTGGGATAGCAGTAGATGGTCCAAGAACTTGGGTCCCTGCACCCGCATGGGAGACTCGGAAGAAGCTCCTGGCTCCTGGCTTCAGATCAGCACAACTCTGGCTGTTATGGCCAATTGGGGAGTGAACCAGTGGATGAAAGATCTCTCTCTGCCTCTCCTTCTCTCTCTATGTAACTCTGATTTTCAAATAAATAAATAAATAAATCTTTTAAAAACAATAATCTTTTAAAATTCTTTAATTTTATTTGAAAAGCACGAGAGAAAGAGTGAGAGGGAGAGAGCTCTCCCCACCCACTGACTCACTCCACAAATGGGAGCAACAGCCAGGTACGGGTAAGCCAGACTGAAGCCAGGAGCCCGGAACTCCATCTGGGTCTCCCATGTGGGTGGCAGGAAGTCAACTAATTGAGCTGTCACTGCTGCCTCCCACGGTGCGCATTAGCAGGGAGCTGGATCAGGAGCGGAGGAGCTGGGACTTGAACCAGGCATTCTGATACACATACGGGCATCTCAGGTGGTGACTTCAAGCTCTGCCACATGCCTGCCCCTCCCAGTGTGTTTCGTGTATGACATTGTGTCTGTGGATGTGTGGGAAACCCCTTGGGTATCCAGGAGTGTGAATGGGTGTGGTGGGGCCCAGGGTGCCTCGGTGTGACCATGTGGACAACCATGGGTATTGCTTACAGAGTGGTCGCAAAGCAATTCTGAGGTTTTTGTTTTGTTTTGTTTTTTTGACAGGCAGAGTGGATAGTGAGAGAGACAGAGAGAAAGGTCTTCCTTTTTGCTGTTGGTTCACCCTCCAATGGCCGCTGCGGCCGGCGCACCGTGCTGATCCCAAGGCAGGAGCCAGGTGCTTCTCCTGGTCTCCCATGCGGGTGCAGGGCCCAAGCACTTGGGCCATCCTCCACTGTACTCCTGGGCCATAGCAGAGAGCTGGCCTGGAAGAGGGGCAACCGGGACAGAATCCAGCGCCCCGACCAGGACTAGAACCTAGTGTGCCAGCGCCGCTAGGCGGAGGATTAGCCTGTTGAGCCATGGCGCTGGCTCTGAGCTTTACAGCGCTGCGGCACAGTGGGTTAAAGCCATTGCCTATGGCACCGGCATTCCATTATGAGTGAGCCAACAGATAGAAGATCTCTCTCTGCTTCTCTCTCTGTAACTCTGACTTTCAAGGCAGAGACATACAGAGAGAGGTCTTCCATCTGCTGGTTCACTCCCCAAATGGCCAAAACTGCCAGAGCTGGGACAGACCGAAGCCAAGAGCCTGAAGCTTCTCCCAGGTCTTTTATGTGGGTGCAGGGGCCCAGGCACTTGGGCCGTCTTCTACTGCTTTCCCAGGTACATCAGCAGGGAGCTGACTTGGAAGTGGAGCAGCCAGGACTCGAACCGGCACCCATATGGGATGCCAGAACTGCAGGCGGCTGCTTAGCACACTATCCCACAGCACAGCCTCCAATTTCGAGCTTCCGCGAGTCCACATCTACAGCCATCTCCAACTGAGCCCTGACTGACGATGGCATAGAGGCTGCTGGATCTTTCAGAAAAGACCTGATGCGCCCCTCCCTTCCTGAGTGTGGGGGCGCCCCGGAGCCTCCCGCCTTAACACACAATCCTCCTCTGACCCAGCTTGCTCTCCCCCATCCATGTTCTGTTTGCCCCCCAGAAGGCCAAAAGCACTGCCGTGGCCCGCTGCAGGCACACCCGGGCATCTGTGATGCGATGTGACTGTGACTCTTAGAGCTCCTGGAATCCCAGCCCCACCACAGCCGCAGCCAGGGCTCTGGGCCCGGGAAGGAGAAGGGGACCCCTCCTCTCCATGTTGTCATTTCAGCACTTCACTCTCAGAGAGGTGAGGCAGCTCGTCTAGGGTCACACAGCCAGGTAGCAGCTGAGCTGGGCGGTGAAGCCAGGCCTGGCTCTGGAAGGGGTGGGGCGGTCCCAGAGAGAAAGGAGGAAAGTGGATAAACACGGGAGACCTGGGGGCGGGGCCCCCAGACAGTTCCCACGCCGAGGTGACACAGTCTCATGTGAATCTCCACACGCTGGGGACAGCACTTCCTGTTCAGCCAGAGTCAGCTTCCCGTCTGCCTTCCCCGCCCTCCGCTGAGGGGGGCTGAGCTGGGGGAAAAGGTGACTCAGTGGGTCCAGGCCTGAGCGGCCTCCGCACCGGCTGGTCACGGTCACGGTCATGCGGGGTTGCAATTCCACCCTTCCGCTGACCTCTGCCCCAGAAGCCCAGGCTCCTGGGGGCGTGTCCAGAGACTCCGGTCCAGCCTGGCGGGAGCAGCTTGGAGCAGGGGGTCAAGGACTGACGGGAGTCCCAGATGTCCTTCGGGAAGAAGGGCAGGAGGGGGGTGTGCAGGGCGGGCCTCTGGGGGAGGCTGGAGCCTTCTCTTCTCACCATGGCCTCGTTCTTTGTCTTGCTTCCTGGGCGACGGGCAGTGACTCCCACAGTTTTGATGGGGAAACTGAGGCACTGAGAGGCTGATACATCGCGGGGGCGGCATTGGAACCTCCCCAAGGTCTGTGGCTTCCCCTGGCTCCCAGGGCTGTCTGTAACGGACAGACAGATGGACAGCAGGGAGGAAGGGAGAGGCGGGGAGGTGAGAAATAAGGCTCCTTTGGCTTTCCTGTGTGATAAGAACCAGAAAAGCAATGCTCACTCAAGTGCCACTGGAGACAGGTGCTTGTCAGGAGGCCACGTGGGGGAGGCGAGGAAGGCAGGGACGGTGCCCGTCACCCCCAGGCCTCGCAGCGCCTGTCACCCAGCACCCCCAGGCCTCACAGCGCCTGTCACCCAGCACCCCCAGGCAGAGCAGCTCGGTGGACCTGGCTGTTCACCTTTGCTCCGCTGCAGGTGCCCGCCGCACCCGATCCAAAGCTCAGGGGTCACAGCTGGGCTGTGCTTCTGTTCTTCCCGCAAACCCTGCCTGCCCAGCCTCCCGCACGCCCTGCCTGCCTGCGTCCTTCCGCCCTTGGCTCCTGTGCCTCATGGTCCCACCCACAACCTTCTCCTTTCCTCTCCAGGAGAGGATCGGTTTGGTTCAGTGAATCTGATTCTCCGAGGGCAGTTTCAAGCCCAGCCACTTCCGGGTCAGCTGAGAGAGGGTCAAGCTCGCCTTCCAGTCCAGTTAGTGCTAGGGTGACTGGGTCACTAGGTTCAGAGTATGGTAACCTAAGACACTCTCAGAGGGGCAGGCAGAGTGGTGCAGCAGGTTAAGCCTCCGCTTGGTCGCCTGCCTCTCCTAGTGCAATGCTTGGGATTGAATTCCAATCTCCATTTCCAATTCCCACTTGCTACTAATGTGCCTCGGAGACAGCACACGATGGCCCAAGTGCTGGGGTTTCTGCCACCCATGTGGGAGACCTGGATGGAGTCCTGGCTCCTGGCTTTGGTCTGGCTCAGCCCTGACTTTGTGGGCATTTGGGGAATAAACCAATGGATGGAAGAGCGCTCTCTCTCTCTCTCTCTCTTTGTATCTTTCCTTCTATCTCCATCACTGTCTTTCAAATAAATAAATAAATAAATCTTATAAATAAAACGAATCCCTTAGAAAGTTCTGTGGGCAAGGAGGCACTTACGGCATAAACCACTGCCTTGACGCCATATGCTAAGTTCCGGCACTTCCACGAAGTTGGACACAGCACCTTCCCTTCCCTCTGCCCTGGCACCTCAAGCTGGACTGGCAGAGCGGTTACAGCGACTGTCGGCCAAGGAGCCCTGGGGCTGTGCACCGGGGCCTGCAATTCCTGCCTCTTCCCCAGGGCTCTGCAGGATTGCCTTCTCCCTGAGCCTCCCATGCCTCTGACCTTGGGTCCTACACCTGGGTCTGCTTCTCTGTGTCCTGGAGACATCGGGGCACCTGGAGCTCTCTGCTGCCACCCCGGATACAGGGGTGCAAACACAGCCTCTCTCTGCCTGCTGGTCTGACTGCAACTCCTGACCCTGCGCCCACAGCCTCTTGCCCTTGCTCCATCCTTGCTTGGGTGTCCTGTTTCCAGGCTCCATGGGTGGCCCTGCCTGACCCTGGCCTGGCCTGGCCTGAGAGGGGTGGGGGTGCACAGTGCAGCTCTTGTTCAGGGCATCAGGGAGGGGCCAGTGCCTGGCTGGAGACTTGGCAGCCCGAGGGTGAGCTGCCTGTAGCATCATCCCAACATGCATGCTGCTGGTGGAGCAGACCATGGTGGAATCTGCCTGATAAAGCCCTTAGCTGGGCTTCCCTCCCAGCCACTACTGACCCCTCTGCCTTGGTCTGGCTCTTCCATCTCAGAGCCGGCGCCCTGGGCCAAACAAGGCTGGGGCTGGCATGGCTCTGGCCTGAGACTAGGTGAGCACAACCCCCAGGCACCAGGACTGCAGTGGAAAATACTCCCTCTGGGAACTGGAGGCTGACAGCCAGTGGGGGCGGGGCTCAGGGAGGGCTTTTGAAGACTTTGGGGCAAGTTAGCCTTTTTCAAGTGTTTTACTTGGTGGTGGGGGGCACGTTGCTGTGGCATTGTGACCATTTGGCAAATGAACCAGTTGATAGAAAATCTGTCCCCCCCCCCCCTTCTCTGTATAACTCTCTTTACTTATTTGAAAGACAGAGTTACAGAGAAAGGGAGATAAGACAAAGAGGGAGAGAGATTTTTCCATCTGCTGGTTCACTCTCCAAATGGCAGCAACAGTGAGATCTGAATCACACCAAAGCCAAGAGCCAGGAACTCCATCTGGCTGTCCCACAATGGTGAAAGGGGCCCAAGCTCAGGCCATCCTCCACTGCCTTCCCAGGTGCATTATCAGGGAGCTGGATGGGAAGAAGAGCACCCGGAACGCAAACCAGCACTCCTATACAGGCTGCTGGTGTAGCAAGAGGCGGTTTAGGGGCTGGCCTTGTGGCATAGTGGATAAAGCTGTGCCTGCAGTGCCAGCATTCCACATGGTCACCGGTTCAAGTCTAGGCTGCTCCACTTCTGATCCAGCTCCCTGCTAATGCATCTGGAAAAGCAGAGGAACATGACCCAAGTGCTTGGGCCCTGCATCCATGTGGGAGACCTGGAATAAGCTCCAGGCGCCTGGCTTCAGCCTGGCCCGCAGCTCTGGTTGTTGCGGCCATGTGAGGCATGAACCAGCAGATGGAAGATCTCTCTCTGCCTCTCCCTCTCTCACTGTAACTCTGCTTTTCAAATAAATAAATCTTAAAAAAAAAAAGAAAGAAAGAAAAGAAAGAAAGAAAGAAAGAAAGAAAGAAAGAAAGAAAGAAAAGAAAAAAGGGGCCAGCGCCATGGCTCACTTGGCTAATCCTCCGCCTGCAGCACCAGCGTCCCATATGGGCGCTAGGTTCTAGTTCCAGCTGCTCCTCTTCCAGGCCAGCTCTCTGCTATGGCCCGGGAAGGCAGTGGAGGATGGCCCAAGTGCTTGGGCCCTGCACCCCATGGGAGACCAGGAGGAAGCAACTGGCTCCTGGCTTCAGATTGGTGCAGCGCCAGCTATAGCAGCCATTTGGGGAGTGAACCAATGGAAGGAAGACCTTTCTCTCTCTCACTGTCTATGACTCTAACTCTACCTGTAAAAAAAAAAAAAAAAAGAGCAGGTGATGTGGTGTAGCAGGTAAAGCTGCCGCCTGCAGTGCCAGCATCCCATATGGGCACTGGTTCGAGTCCCAGCAGCTCCTCTTCTGATCCAGCTCTCTGCTATGACCTGGGAAAGCAGTAGAAGATGGCCCAAGTCCTTGGGCCCCTGCACCCACGTGGGAGACCTGGAAGAAGCTCCTGACTCCTGACTCCTGACTTCAGATTGGCGCAGCTCCGGCCTTTCAGCCAATTGGGAAATGAACCAGCAGATAGAAGACCTCTCTCTCTTTCTCTCTCTCTCTCTCTCTCTCTCTCTCTCTCTAACTCTGACTTTCAAATAAATAAATAAAACTTAAAAAAAAAAAAGAGTCCATTTAATCCATTGTAGCACAACACCTGCTCCTACCCCAGCTCTGCCGCAGAGCCTTCCCGAGCTCTGTGAGGGTCAGGGCCAGGCCTCATGGTGTCCGGTTGGCCCTCTTCATAGCTCGATGCAAACTGCAGCCCTGTGTCTGCTGGGAGGGATCCAGATGAGCAGCACTGAATAGTGCTGAGCCACGAACTGTGAGGCCTTAGGGGCCAGGGGGCCGGGGCTGGGAGAGAGCCCTCCGCAGCCGGGTGAGAGAGGCCCAGCCTGGGGCCCAGGCTGGCAAGGGTGACTTCTTCCCCACTTCCTCGTCTCCCAGGGGTTTCCTGCCACCTCTGGAGACCTGTGGGCTGGAAGCAGCTTCCAGAAAGGCACTGGGAGTCCTGGGAAGCAGGCAGCCCCGTCCAAAGACTAAGGGACGCCGCCCTTGTGTTCTCAGGTTGCCGTCCTTGGCAACCCTCCAGGCCTGGGCTGGGAGAAGGGGTGGGCACTGAGTCCACGCCTCGGATTCCTGGGGCAGGGAAGGCTCGGTGTGTAAACACGAAAGCTGCCTCCTCCCAGCCCCCTCCTCAGTAAGCCCCCTCCTTGGCTGAGCCCCCTGCTGCCTAGGAGTCCAAAGCTCTCCCTGGGCCTCTAGCCCCCTGTCTGAGCCCTCTCCCCAGATCTGGGGGCAGCTTTCAGTTGAGAGGTTCAGACCCTGCCCTGTCTCGCCTAGGAGGAGGCTCTGCCTTGACCCTGGGCCCCTCCACTCTGGCTGGGCTGAAGCCCGATCACCCAAAGGACTCATTTGCAGGTGATCATTTAATATTCAAATCTCAGCCTGGACTTCCAAGGGATGGCTGCTATTTGCATATTTTCCTTTTAGAGAAGAAAATATCCAAAACTTCCTTCCCCCCAACCCACCCAAGGTCACCCTGTTTGGAGTCTGCCTGTCAGAGCCTTGGCTGGGCTCTGCAGAGAAGGTTCAATGATGCAGACCATTAAATAGGGGTTAGGATGGGTGTGTGTAAGATTCCAGAAATATACTTAGGATAGGACTCTGGTGGGAGAAGAGACAAGAACCCCCCTCTTGTCTCCCATCTGTGACACCATTCGAGTCTCAGCTGCTCCACTTCCCATCCAGCTCCCTACTAATGTGATTGGAAAAGTAGTGGAAGACAGCTTAAGTCCTTGGGCCCCTGTACCCATGTGGGTGACCCGGAAGAAGCTCCTGGCTCTTGGCTTCAGTCTGGCCATTTGGGGAGTGAACCAGAGGATGGAAAATCCCTCTGTATAACTTTGCCTTTCAAATAAGTAAGTCCTAGAAGAAGGAGAAGGAGTAGGAGGAGAAAGATCCCCCTCTCACTCCCCAGAGAAAGGCAGGTCCTAGAATAAGAGGTAGAATGAGAAGGGCCGGGGGGGGGGGGGACGAAGGTTCTTTGGGTGTCAAAATTGACGTCGCTCTAAGGGTTTCTTAGACTCATACTCTCACCTCTCCTTTCTGCACCCACAACAGACAGGACTAATCAATCACAGCACTCTCCCTCCATGGCAGACAACATTCATCAACCACGGCACCCATTCCCTCTGCGCCTAGAGGCACTTCCTTGGTGACAGCAGTTGGCAGTGGGGTTAGCTCAGTCTTCCCTGAGGAGTCCAACCCTCTCTCCTGCAGAGAGGGACACTGAGGCCCAGAGAGGATGTGGTGCCCCGCAGCTCCACGCCCCAGCCTGGGAGCACGGGGGAGGAGGGGCAGTTGCAGTCTGCAGGAACATTACCACAACAAGGTATTTCTGGGTGGAGTTACACATCATTTTTATTGACAACACTAGGCTTTTTTTTTTTTTTTTTGCATTCCCCGAATTTTTGGACAAGAATCTATTTTGTAATCAGAAATCCAGAATTCCTTCCGTAGTAGGTTTTTTTTTTTTTTTTTTTTTTTTTTTTTTTTTTTTTTTTGATAGATGGAGTGCCCATCTGCTGCTTCGCTTCTGCAGCAGGCAGAACTGGGCAGGACTGAAGTCAGGACTCAGTCCAGGTCTCCCACGTGTGGCAGGGTCCCAACTACCTGGACCATCACTGCTGTCCCCTGGAGTCGCAGTGGCAGGACCCTGGAATCAGGGGCCAGAGCAGGGCTCTAACCCAGGCACTCCATTATGAGCGATCTTAACTGTTAAGACACACACCTGTGCAATAGCCGTCTTTAAAAAACAAAAAACAGTGGGTTCAGCCACTGCCTAAAACGCCAGCATCCCATAGGAGTGCTGGTCCTAGTCTTGGTTCCTTCATTTCTGACCCACCTTCCTGCTATGGCCTGGGAAAGCAGCAGAAGATGGCCCAAGTGCTTGGTTCCTTGCTACCCAGGGATCCGGGGAGACCCTGAAGGAGTTCCTGGCTCCTGGTTTGGCTTTGACCTGGCCCTGCCCCAGCCATTGCAGCCATTTGGGGAGTGAACCAGTGGATGCAAGATCTCTCTCTCTAGCTCTCTGTCCCTCTGCATTTCAAATAAATAAATAAATCTTTAAAAACAAAACAAAATAGCTTGGCCCTAGAGAAGGCTGCCGAATTCCCATATGATCCGCCTGCCTCTCCCCAGGTCTTGGACACCTCTCCCTGCCCAGGACAATGGGAACACTGTGCCCGGGGCAGAGCACAGGATGGCTGGCAGAACACCTCCTGCCAAGGCACCTGCTGTTCCTCTCAGCATGGGGGGAGGGGGAGAGGATGAAAGATGCTGAGGAATGGGGCGGGGCTCAGAGCAGAGCTGGCAGGGGTGAGGCGGCAAGGAGGGCTCTCCCTCCCCTGGGCCTCTGGGGAGGGGCCTAGGTGGCAGCATGGGCCCAGTGCCTCCTGCCCCCAGCTTTCAGGATCCTCACCCCTGCTGTGACAGCCCCTGGACGCTTTCACCCGCTGTCTCTACAGTACGTGTTGCCCCTGAGTCCCAGGGCACGGGGTCAGCTCTCCAGCTCTGGTGACCTGTGCCCGCCCCGTCTCTGGGAGCCCCTCACCTGTGACCGGCAGGGGATCGTGCTGATGTGCCAGGGCTGTGCTGGGCACCAAGGGCAATCACAGCCCAGGGTGGGTGACAGAGCCCAGCAAGGGCTGGTTGTTGACATGCCGGGCTGTCCTCCCCCAGCCTGCCCCCGCACAGCTGGCAAGGGCCAGGCCTGCCCAGGAGGGCTGGCGGGGAGGAGCCCCCTTCCTTCCTGCCCCTTCCAGCTGGGTATCAAGATCTGAGACCAGATGTGCCCGCAGTGACTCAGCGCTTTCCTGTCTGGAAACTCCTCCCTGCCGCCTCTCCAGGACTGGCCAGGGAGGGTGAGACAGCAGATTGGGGGTGGGGTGGCTGAGGGGAGCCATGGGAGAGTGTGACCGGCCTGCAGGGTGGGGAAGGGACAGAGGAGGTGGACGGCTGCCCTCTGCAAAGGTGGAGGAGAGGGGTCCTTGTCCACCTGCTCAGCCTGGAAGGCCCAAAGGCTCACCCCTCCTCTCCCACCTGCTGGCATCCCCAATATTTCCAGGCCAGTCCAAACCTGTTTGTCCTGCCCTCCTGGGCCCTCCCTTCCTTCCCTTTCCTCTCCTCCTCTTCCCAGCCAACCACCTCCGCCCCCCCTCCCGCTGCACGGGCGGTTGCAGACGCCTGCAAGCAGGTGGAGACAGCTCTCTGGAAGCTTGCCTTCCCCAGCCTGGCCCCCTCGCTCCATGACAGGGGCGCCTCCAACCTGGCCCTCCTTCCAGCTCTTTCCGAGGCCTCAAACCTCACCCTGCTGGTTTCCCTTCTATGTCTGGGACAGCTCCTTCTCTGAGCTCTTCTTCTTCCCATGCTACCTCTTAAAGGTGTGTGTTCCATAAGACCAGTATTTTCTATTTTACCAAATGGACTTCAGCATCAGACGGACCGGGGCTCAGGTGTGACCTTGGGTAACCTAGTTTTCTTACGGAGCCTCAGTTTCCTCCTCCATCGTATGGGCAGACAGTCCCTACCTCCTGGGGAGCAGATGGGACAATGCGCAGGGGCAGCTCAGGGCAGGCACAGCTGGACGGCTCACTTTCTCCCCGACTCCCACCTCCTGGGCTTGTTTGGCCTGATGTCCTGGTGGTACTGCAGACTCCAGGTGGCGGAAAGCAAGCTTCTGTCCCTTCCTTTTACTTCCCCAAACAGCACCAGCTTCTCTCTCTCTCTCTCTCTCTCTCTCTCTCTCTCTCTCACACACACACACACACACACACACACAGAAGATGTATCTATCTCTTTAATTTGAAAGGCAGAGTGACAGACAGGGAGAGAGAGATCTTCCATCTGCTGGTTCACGCACCCAAATGCCCACAACAGCCAGGCCTGGGCCAGGGTGAAGCCAGGAACCAGGAATTCCACCCAGCTCTCCTGCGTGGTGGCAGGGACCCGAGTACTTGGGTCATCATCTGCTGCCTTCCAGCGGAAGACGGATCGGAGCACAGCGTAGCTGGGACTTGAACCGGGTACTCAGATGCGGGACGCAGGCATCCCGAGCAGTGCCACAACATGCCTTGTCCCTGATGCCCGCTTCTGCAATGCCCCACCGTCTTGTATCAGGCCGAGCCCTTAGTGAGGCTCCAAAGCTATGTGCAGGAAAAAAATGGATTTGAAAAATTAGTCTTTGCCCTTGAAAAAGCTCAGTCTGGTGACAAAGACAACAAACAAGTAGATGCAATAAGGTAATTGTTCTATTAGAAGTTTTGTACTGAAGACATGTGCTTAGAAAGAGCGCTTTGGTCTGACTGGATCAATCCAGGAAGGCTTCCTGGAGACTGTGGTATTTAGTTGGCACCTGCAGGCTGAGTAGGAGCTTGGAAGGTGGGCAGGTCACGGAGAGTGAGGAATCCGCCACAGGCACAGGTGTGGCAGTTCGGGGGCTGGCGGGCAAGGCCTGGGAGCTCACACGTGTGCCTCACAGAGCTCTCTTGGGGCAGCAGCAAGACCCAGGAGGAAGATGAGGCTCTGGAAGTCTGGTCCTGCTCCACCAGGCACAGGCTGTGCAGCCTTGGGGAAGTCACTCGACCTCCCTCTGTCAAATGGAGATAATGAGCGCCCGCCCGGGACGTGGGGCGGCTGACGGAGCTAATGGGAGGGAAAGTGCCCGGTAAATGCAAGCTGTTGTTGTAGAGTCTGCCAGGGCAGGCTGTGTTCCAGCCCAGCCCCACCTCCCCAGAGCCTCCGGCAGGCGGGGCCCGGATGCAGGGGACCGAGGCGCACACCTGGCTCTGGGGCCCGGCTCCCTGGTTGTGCGGCCTGAGACCCCCATCTTCCCCTTCTGAGCCTCACTTCCCTGTCTGTAAAGGGAGCGAGACCCCGGCCTGCAAGGCCTCTGGGAGGACCCGGGGTCCCTGGTAAATGATCACTGTAGATCGTGGCTTGTCCTCTCCTCTCCAGTGCGCGTCTCCAGGGCCTGGCGTGGAGCGGAGCAGAGGGGAACAGAACATATTCCACAGCAGACTGGCTGGGAGCTCCTGACTGAAGGGAGACGAGCAGGAGCCAGAAGACACGGGCGGCAGCGGCTGTGCAGCTGGCCCTGTCCAGGAGGAGCCCTGGCCGCCTTCCTGGAGGAGACCCAGTCCCTCCCCCCACCACCGACATCTCCCTCCTATCCTCGCTTATTCTCCCACCCAGGGGCACGTGGACGAGCACCCTCTCTCCACATCCATCCTCCGAGCCTCTCCCCACTGTGCCGAGCCTCTGCCACCAGCACAGATGTAGTCGGGACAGAGCAGGCCGGCCTCGGTCTTCAGGACCTCCAGTTCAGCTGGAAGAGCGATGGAAAACACATTTGCTAAAATGTAATTCTATGTGGCTGGGGCAATGACTGACTTTTGAGGAAGTCAGATCTCTAGGAAGGGACTTAAACTCTGAGCCTCCCCTGAACCATCTGTAGAATGGGAACAAGATCTCTTGGCTCCTTGGAGCTGTGGTGCAGGTTAAGGGGAAGGAGTGGCGACGCGCATGGGGCAGGGCCTGGCAGCAGGCGGTGATGCCCCCAAGTCCCCTGGTGGATGACTTCCAAGTACTGAGCAACACAGAAACCCGTTGCCAAGGCAAAGATGGTGACAGGCAGGTTGGGGCTAAGCAGTGGACGACCTACATGCCCAAGAGACCGAGACTTGTCCCACAGGTGACAGGAGGGATTTTTTTTTAAGATTTATTTATTTATTTATTTGAAAGAGTTACAGAGAGAGAGAGAGAGAGAGAGAGAAAGAGAGAGATCTTCCATTCCATCCATTGGTTTGCTCTCCAGATGGCCACAATGGCCAGGGCTGGACCAGGAGCTACATCCAGGTCTCCCATGTAGGTGGAAGGGGCCCAAACACTTGGGCCATCTTTTGCTGCTTTTTCCCAGGCCATTAGCAGGGAGCTGGATGGAAGTGGAGTAGCTGGGACACGAATCAGCACCCAATGGGGATGCCGGTATCCCCAACGCCGGCCCCCAGGAAGAGATTAAAGCTGTGGAAGGCCAAGTTCAGATCTGGCCTGAGACAAGGCCACCCTGGGGCAGTGTGGGAAGGAGGGGCTGGGGGCAGCTGGTGCCATGGTCCTGGGGCTCAGGGCCCCGCATGTCCTCACTTCTTCACCTGTCCGACGCTCACCTGCACACCGAGGATTCAAAGGTTTCTGTGCCAGGAACGTGTCCTCCCCTTAACAGGAATTCACAGGGACATCGCCTTTGGCCTGAGCAGCCACCCAAGGGACTGAGAGGGCCCCAGAGCATAGAATCCCGCAGCAGCAGCAGCCACAACACTATCACTTCCTTTCCTTCCCAGACCAGAGGTGCTGCCCCTCCCCCTGCCCCAGGGCCTCCCCTTTGTGACCTTGTGTCTCCGTGGTTGTCTGCGGGCTGAGGCCACAGCGAGATGGTTGTGGAGGGAGCCAGAGCTAACTCCAAATCCCAGTTCTACCACAAACAAGCTGCGTGACCTTGGTCAGACTTCTTGCCGTGTCTGAGTCAGTTTGTGGAAGACGTTCCAGTGGCAGCGTCTTCATGTTCTTGCATGTCAACGCACAGGAAAAGCCAGAGGCTGCAGACTGCACGCTGTCGTTAACCACCTGGGGCAGGTGTGGCTGCAGTGGGGCCTTTGCCTCCTGCCCTGTTGGCTTGTGCACCGTGCGCGTCTTTTATAAGCATGCGTGTTTGACATGATCGCATTTGTCAAAAGCAGGCCCGATACCACCACCTTCACACAGATGGCTGGAAGGGCTTTAAAAAGATCCTCAGATAAACTCCTTCCCACTGCCTACCGCAGAATTGGCCCTCAGCAAGCGTTACTGGTCCACTTCTCTTCTCTTCCCCGGCTGCACCTGCGTTCTCACTCAGTCGCTGTCTCCGTGTCTCCACGTTTGTGTCACCAGCCTGGGTGTCTCTTTCTCTGTGGTGTATGGGTTGCTGACCTTCTGTGTGTATTCTGTTTCTGCCTCAGAGAATGTCTGTGCATCAGGGGATTGTGTGTGTGTGTGTGTGTGTCTATGCGGGTCTCTGAGCGGGGATGCATTTGTATGTGTCTGTGTGTTTCAGTGTTTCTGCCTGTTTGTTTTTAGATGTCAATCTTTTCCTTTTTTATTTTTTAAAGATTTATTTATTTATTTGAAAGGCAGAGTTACAGAGAGAGAGAAGGTGATATATAGAGAGGGGGGAAGATATAGAGAGAGAAAGAGAGGGAGAGATCTTCCATCTACCACTCCCCAAATGGCTGCATCCATCAGGACTGGGTCAGGCCAAAGCCAAGAGCCAGGAATTTCTTAAAAGTCTTCCAGGGGATGGCCGGCGCCGTGGCTCACTAGGCTAATCCTCCGCCTTGCGGCGCCGGCACACCGGGTTCTAGTCCCGGTCGGGGCACCGATCCTGTCCCGGTTGCCCCTCTTCCAGGCCAGCTCTCTGCTGTGGCCAGGGAGTGCAGTGGAGGATAGCCCAAGTGCTTGGGCCCTGCACCCCATGGGAGACCAGGAGAAGCACCTGGCTCCTGCCATCAGATCGGCGCGGTGCGCCGGCCGCAGCGCACCTACCGCGGCGGCCATTGGAGGGTGAACCAACGGCAAAAGGAAGACCTTTCTCTCTGTCTCTCTCTCTCACTGTCCACTCTGCCTGTCAAAAAATAAATAAATAAATAAATAAATAAATAAATAAATAAAAAGTCTTCCAGGGGCCGGCGCCATGGCTCAACAGGCTAATCCTCCACCTGTGGCGCCAGCACCCTGGGTTCTAGTCCCGGTCAGGGCGGCCAGGGAGTGCAGTGGAGGATGGCCCAAGTCCTTGGGCCCTGCACCCGCATGGGAGACCAGGAGGAAACACCTGGCTCCTGGCCTCAGATCGGCATGGCACGCCGGCCACAGTGCACTGGCCTTGGCGGCTATTTGGGGGGTGAATCAATGGAAGAAAGACCTTTCTCTCTGTCTCTCTCACTAACTCTGCCTGTCAAAAAAAAAAAAAAAAAGTCTTCCAGGTTGCCTGCGCTGTGGTGCAGCAGGTTGACACCCTGGCCTGAAGCGCTGGCATCCCACATGGGCGCTGGATCGAGTCCTGACTACTCCAATTCCGATCCAGCTCTCTGCTATGGCCTGGGAAAGCAGTAGAAGATGGCCAAGTCCTTGGGCTCCTGCACCCACATGGGAGACCCAGAAGAAGCTCCTGGATCCTGGCTTCGGATTGGTGCAGCTCCGGCTGTTGCGGCCATCTGGGGAGTGAACCAGCAGATGGAACCCCCCCCCCCTTTGTAACTTTGAATTTCAAATAAATAAATAAATCTTTAAAAAAAAGTCTCCCTGATGGGGCCCAAGTACTCGGGCCATCTTTGGCTACTTTCCCAGGCCATTAGCAAAGATCTGGATATTGGAAGTAGAGCAGTAGGGACTTGAACAAGCACCCATATGGGATGTCCATTACACCACAACGCCAACACTGATGATGTTGTATTTTTTAGATGTCAGTCTTTTTTAAAAATTTTTTGGTTGAATTCTGTAATTAATACATAGTTATTCTTTTTTTTTTTCATTTTCAATTCTCTTTATATACAGAAGATCAATTTAGTATAAAGATTTCAACAGTTTGCACCCACATAGAAACACAAAGTGAAACATACTGTTTGAGTACTAGTTATAGCATTAAATCACAATGTACAGCATATTAAGGACAGAGATCCCACATGAGGAGCAAGTGCACAGTGGCTCCTGTTGTTGACCCAACAAATTGACACTCTAGTTTATGGCGCCAGTAACCACCCTAGGCTATTGTCATGAGTAGCCAAGGCTATGGAAGCCTTTTGAGTTCACCAACTCTTATCATATTTAGACAAGGTCATAAAAGACAGAGTGAGGATAGTAACCAATGATCCTAAGAGTGGCATTTACCAGGTTTGAACAATTATACAGCATTAAGTGGGGAAGAGGACCATCAGTATACACAGGTTGGGAGTAGAGCCATTGGTGGTAGAGTAGAGGTTATGATTACAAAGGAATGAGGCCCAAGTGCGCTAGACAGGGTCTAGAACAAAGGACAGAGTCATTATTAGAGGAGCTAAGAAAGGTGCTGTCTAAGCTACAATTAAGTTTTCTGATTTAGAGGCAAATAGAACCTGATAGAAGGGGCTTGATAATAATCTGGTGGGCTTTAGGCCTTGTAAGTTAAGAGGCCCAGACCTATCTATCTCTTCACATGGGGTATATCCTAAGGGAGGTGTGAATTCTTAAGTGTTGAAACTTAACTGAAAAGTGATCCCTGTTAAATATAAGTGTGGGAATAAGAGAGGGAAGAGATGTACAATTTGGGACATGCTCAAGCTGACTTGCCCCAAACGGTAAAGTTAGAAATATACCAGGGGGCCGGCGCCGTGGCTCAACAGGCTAATCCTCCGCCTTGCGGCGCCGGCACACCGGGTTCTAGTCCCGGTCGGGGCACCGATCCTGTCCCGGTTGCCCCTCTTCCAGGCCAGCTCTCTGCTGTGGCCAGGGAGTGCAGTGGAGGATGGCCCAAGTGTTTGGGCTCTGCACCCCATGGGAGACCAGGAGAAGCACCTGGCTCCTGCCATCGGATCAGCGCGGTGCGCCGGCCGCAACGCGCCTACTGCGGCGGCCATTGGAGGGTGAACCAACGGCAAAAAGGAAGACCTTTCTCTCTGTCTCTCTCTCACTGTCCACTCTGCCTGTCAAAAAAAAAAAAAAAAAAAAAAAAAAAAAGAAATATACCAGGGGATTCTGATTCAATCCCATCAAGGCTGCATGTACCAATGCCATCTCACTAGTTCATTTGATCAATTTCTGTTCACAATTGATCATAATGATAGGGCTAAGAATGAAAGGGATCACACAAACAAGACTAGTGTCTGCAAACACTAACTGATAGAATAAAAAAGGGAGAGAATGATCCAACATGGGAAGTGGGATACACAGCAGACTCATAGAATGGCGGATGTCCTAAACAGCACTCTGGCCTCAGAATCAGTCCTTAAGGCATTCGGATCTGGCTGAAGAGCCCATGAGAGTATTTCAGGTATGGAAAGCCAAGACACTCTGTCAAAAAAAAAAAAAAATTACCTAAATGAAAGATCTCCGCGAGTGAGATCCCAGTGGAAAGAACAGGTCATCAAAGAAGGAGGTACCTTTCTCTGAAGGGAGGAGAGAACTTCCACTTTGACTATGACCTTGTCTAAATATGATAAGAGTTGGTGAACTCAAAAGGCTTCCATAGCTTTGGCAACTCATGACAAGAGCCTAGGGTGATTACTGATGCCATAAACAAGAGTGTCAATTTGTTAAGTCAACAACAGGAGTCACTGTGCACTTACTCCTCATGTAGGATCTCTATCCTTAATGTTGCTGTACATGCTATAACTAGTACTCAAACAGTATTTTTCACTTTGTGTTTCTATGTGGGTGCAAACTGTTGAAATCTTTACTTAATATATACTAAACTGATTTTCTGTATATAAAGAGAATTGAAAATGAATCTTGATGTGAATGGAAGGGGAGAGGGAGCGGGAAAGGGGAGGGTTGCAGGTGGGAGGGAAGTTATGGGGGGGGGGGAAGCCATTGTAATCCATAAGCTGTACTTTGGAAATTTATATTCATTAAATAAAAGTTTAAAAAAATCTGACTTTCAAGTAAAATACATCTTAAAAAATAGAGAAAAAAAAAAGCAGAAGGAAAAAAAATGGAAACAAAAATATTCCGATTCACTGCTTCATTTTCCAAATGCCCAGAACAGTCTGGGATGGACCAGGCCCAAGACAGGCAGCAGGAAATCAAACTGGGCTCTCCCACATAGGTGGCAGGAGCCTAAACACTGGGGACATCACCTGATATCTCCCAGGATGCTTATGGGCAGGAATGCTGGAGTCAGAGGCGAGCTAGGACTCAAAGGCAGGCACTAGATACGAGACATGGGCATCCGAAGCAGGGTCCTGACCACCATGCCAAACGCCCGCCCTTAGACAGCAGGGGGTCTTGGGGCACCTGAGTGTTCAGGGGACCCAGCTGTGTCATGTGTATCTGGGTTTATATATCAGTGTGTGTGGATGTGTGTACCTGTATGTCTGGGTGTCTCAGTAGGACCTGGAGTATACTGAGTGTGCTAACCTGTGTTTGGTGGTGTAGCCTCTGTGGGGGGCGGGTAGGGGTCTCAGAGAATCTACATCCAGCTGTTTCCCTCTGATCCTTCCCTCAGCTTCCCAAGGCCCTAAGGGAGGGTGTTGCTCTACTAGCCCCGCCCTTGGGCTCAGGGCCAGTTTTGCTGTCCTGGGGGGAGGGTGGAGTGGGTGTCTACAAACACCTAGCTAGAGGTCTGCAGCCCCTACGGCTGGGGATCTCCTGTTCTGGGCAGGAACTGAGGCCTGAGGCCCTCTCCTGGCACAGCGGGGAGCCCGCTGCATCTCAGGGTCAGGAAATCCCTGCTCGCTCGGCCTAGGTCAGTGTCCATCTGGCTGAGCTCTGTGCGCTTGTCAGAGGCAGCCAGACAGTTGGGGAAACAAAGCCTATCTCCATGGCAACCCGCCTCCGCCTTGGAACGGGGCAGCTCGGTGGTTTTTGCCTGGCCCTCTCTGGGCCCAGCGCTGAGATGGGGGTGGGTGGTGAGGACGAGTTAATGAGGTGTCTGTGTATGAACACAGCCCCCTCTCAGCCCAACACACCCAACTACCTCTGCACACACACTTCTTTCCTAGGTAAAACTAGATGTTTAGCGGCCGGCACTGTGGCCTAGCGGGTTAAGCAGCTGCCTGCAACAACAGCATATACGGGCTCCAGTTCAAGTTTTCGATGCTCCACTTCCCATCCAGCTCCCCGCTAATGCACCTGAGAAGGCAGTGGAAGATGGCCCAAGTCCTTGGGTCCCTGCATCCGTGTGGGAGACCAGGAAGAAACTCCTGGCTCCTGGCTTTGGCCTGGCACAGCCCCAGCTATTGCGGCCATTTGAGTAAACCAGCAGATGGAAGATCTCTATGTCTCTCCTTCTCTCTCTCTGTAACTTTAACTTTCAAATCAATAAATAAATCTTTAAAACAAACAATAACTGGATGTTTAGATGGGGTACAGGGAACAGGCGCTCAGAGAGGGCGAGTTTCTTGGCCAAGGACACCCAGCAGTTAGTGACAAATGATACAAGAACCAGCTAAACCACCAGGCTCTGTTTGCATTGCTTGGTTTCATTCTTCTAGTCCAGCGGTCATTGGAATATACACATACACACACGTATGGCTAGTGCATATAATTTTGTTTCTTAAAGTACTGAAAAACATGTTGCCCAGGTATGGCTGGGCTCTGTGTTAACTTGTGACAAGTCGCTGGAGAAGTCCCCTGCTGACATCTCAACCAAGTTGTTCCATTTGCCCCTGCTTGCCCAGGGACTCCGCATCTTCTAACGGCCTAGTAACTACAACAAACTGCTGCAGGAACCAGCTGGATGCTGGCTCTCGGGGTAACACCCTGCCCGCCCCCTCTAAGGCAGGGTTTCCAAGCGGAGTCCATCAAAACGTCATCGCTGTCTCCCCCCCACCCCCTTCACTTCTCCATAAGTCAGAGTTCAAATGGCTACGACGCATTACTGCTTCTACAATACTGCCTTTCTCCATTTTATCCATCGGCACTTGGGGTGGATCTTGTTCAGGGGAAAAAAAAAAAAAAAAAGTTCCACTATCAAAAGCAACAGCTAAGAGAGGGATAATCTGATCACTGACTATCTGCGGTTCATCTCCGGCAGGCGGGACACAAAGCTGTGCTCCAGAGATATCCGGACGAAGAACGAAGGGAGAGAACCTGTTCCACCCTGCAGCCTGGAGAGGGACCCCAGCGGCCCGCCCCCAACACACACTTCTTCCCCCTCCTCTCTTTCCTTTGCCGCGGCTCCCTGGAAGTTGGCACCGGCTCAGAGCTGGGAGCCCATCAGATGCCACCTTGGCCACACGCCACTGACACCTGGGGGAGTAACTGCACCTCTCAGCCCAGCAGGCAGGCAAATGGGTGGAATTAGGCTTGGGGCCTGATTCTGAAAGGCACTGGGAGGATCAAAGACGCCCTCGGCAGGGAGGTTGTTTGAAACTTGAACAAGGCTGCCACGGATGCCAGGAGTCACCGATTAGGGACACAGGAATGCGGGCTGTGGGATGGGATCTGCAGGCTCCTCCCACCTCCAGGGTTGCTGGAGGGTCTTCAGCTTTGTAGGACTGCTCCATTCGCCTCTACAATTCTGCCCCTTCTTCCTGCTGGGGCAGAGAACGGAGGGAAGCCACAGGTGCCCCTTCCCTGCCGCCCCCCCCCCCGCCCCTTCCTGGCTTTTTCTCCGTAAAATGAGGGTGGTTCCCCCACACCTTGGCCTGACTGCCCAGGCCAGAGTGAGGAGTCTGGGAGGGAGGAGGCCAATTGGACAGGACAAAGTGGAGGCCTGCAGGAGGCGGGTCTCCCCAGGGAGAGGGGGAGTTTGTGTGTGTGATGGCAGCCTGGGTATTTCTCTCTCCTCCCTGGGAACAGCAGGTTGGCAGCTTCCTGCTGGGTCAGGTGACAGCCTGGCTCCAGGTTGGACTTTGGGCCCTGTGTACAGGGAGTGCTGGGAAGTCAGCTCTCTTAGCTGCTAAAGGACCAGTGAAGAAACGTACTGAGCTGAGCAATGATTAATCCGGGCGTAGGATTCAGTGCAGCTGGGGCTCAGGTTAGCCCTTTTCAGGCTAGCCCTCTCTGGGTGTCTTAGAAGCATGTCTGTCCATCAGGCCATGGTACAGGAGGGAAAGCTGGACCCAGGGTGGTGCAGGTGCATGGTGGGAAGTGAGGAGGTCTGAGTGTGGGAGTCAGAAGCAACCCTGACCTCCCCTTGATCTCCTCTCTCCAGTTGGGGGAATTCAATCTGTGCATGGACCGCAAGGGACTCTGGTTTGAGGGAGCCTTCCCTGAGGAATTACATGAAGCACTGGCAGAGCTGTGAACTGGGGATGATGGCACCCAAAGAGCCTCCATGCTTGGGTGAATGTTTCACTGTTGGCTCTTGAAATTCTTTTTTTTTTTTTTTTTGACAGGCAGAGTTAGATAGTGAGAGAGAGAGACAGAGAGAAAGGTCTTCCTTCCGTTGGTTCACCCCCAAGATGGCAGCTACGGCCTGCACTGCGCCGATCTGAAGCCAGGAGCCAGGTGCTTCCTCCTGGTCTCCCATGTGGGTGCAGGGCCCAAGCACTTGGGCCATCCTCCACTGCCTTCCCGGGCCACAGCAGAGAGCTGGACTGGAAGAGGAGCAACCAGGACAGAATCCAGTGCCCCAACTGGGACTAGAACCTGGGGTGCTGGCGCCGCAGGAGGATGATTAGCCTAGTGATCCATGGCGCCGGCTCTTGAAATTCTTGAGAATTTTTTTTTTTTTTTTTTTTTTAACAAGAGGCCCCGCATGTTCATTTTGCATTGGGACTTTTAAATCATGGGGCCAGTGCTGGCCCCTGGGAAGAAGTGGCTGAAAGGGTCAAAGTGTGTGTGTGTGTGTAAGACTGACCAAGATCTGGGGCCAGCGATGCAGAGTAGCAGGTAAAAGCAACCAAATGGGCATGTCCTGGCTGCTCCACTTCAATCCAGCTTCCCGCTAATGGTCTGGGAAAGCAGTAGAAGATGGCCCAAGCACTTGGGCCCCTGCCACCCACGTGGGAGACCTGGAAGAAGCTCCTGGCTTTGGCTTGGCCCAGCTCTGGCTGTTGCAGCCATCTGGGGAGTGAACCAGCAGATAGAAGATTCTGTGTAACTCTGACTTTCAAATAAATAAATCTTAGCAAAGAAAAAAAAAAAAAAAAAAAAAGACTGACCAAGATTTCTGTTCCCTTGCAAAAGCCGGAGCACATTTGCCTTCCTCCCTGCTCCCTCCCATGCACCCAGATGGGATCTAGCAGGCCCAGGCGGTAAACATGACTCTGCAAATCTCAGCCCTGCCTGTGACACAGTTCCATGACACTCACTGGAGGAAGACAGGGGGCCCTTAGGCTAGTGCTAGGCTGCGCTAGGAGCATCCTTGGGCCCAGTGCCTGATCCACAGTGGGAACACTGGCATTGGAGACTGGGTAGGCAGGAAACCGAGTCCTAGCAAGGATGGTGGGTGGTGTGCCCCAGGCCTCAGGTTCACCCACAGTTGCACAGTGGGTGCAACTCACAGGCTAAGCAAGTCAGGGCGGTCACACACTGCCCTCCACTCACCCTGCCATGATACAGTGAGCGCTGTCCACAGCGCGCCATGGGGTAGGAAGAAGCTGTGTGTCCAGGGCCAGGTAGGGTGATACAGAGAAACTCCAACTGGTGGGGCGATCACAAGGCCCTTCTGAGGACCCAGGGAAGGGACCCAAGGGCTCTGGACCCACAGCTGGCCCCTGGACTGTTTCTGGCCCCTAGGGCTTGGAGCCTTGGATGCAGCAGCACTGGACCCAGATGCTAGGCTTGGTTCCTCTGCTGCCGACCACCCAGCGCTCTTGGGCAGCCACTGTGTCCTCCTGGCCTCAATTTCCCCTGTGCACTGTGGGTCCCGCCCTCTGCCCTGCTCGCCTGGTGGCTCACTGTGCAGGGGATGACATAGAAGGGCTTGGTCAGCTATAATAAAGAGCCAGCGGCCTGGAGAAATGAGCACAGTGGTTCCCGACGGTTAAAGCTCTTCGAATAGGGCAGCTTCGTAGCCACAGGCTTCTCAGTGCCCCCAGACCCTCGGGAATCAGTGGGACGTCCGGCCCCAGGCCGCAAAGCCCAATGCAAGGGTAAACTGAGGAAGGACTGCCTGCAGCCCACCCACCCGGGGAGCCTGGGCCACAGCTCCATCCTGAGGGCTGTTCTCCTGGGGGAAGGTGTGGCGGAGAAGAGGGGTGACTCCCAGCTGCCGGCTGTAGGTCACAGGTCGCGGGCGCGCCTGAAGCCTCTGGTGTCTGCAGCGACACCCCCCCCCCCCCACTGTCCTCATCCTGGAAAGAATTATCTGAATATTCTTGTTCCAGGAAAAGAAGCCCAGAACCCCCATCTCTCCGCAGACCAAGCCCGTCCGGGGTCCAACCCCTGCATTTGCTTCCCCTTCCCCAGCCCTTCCCCCTTCTGTCCCCACCCCCGTGCCACCCTTTCGGAGCCCCCTCCCGGACCCGCCCCGCGACCCCGCCCTCTGGGCCCCAGCGGTCCGCTCCACGGCGGACTCCCGGGACCACCTCCTCCCGGGCCCGGACCTCGCCCTCCGCGGGCCCCGGGGCGCGGGGAGGGGCGGCCGGCAGCGCCGCTCCCGCCCCGCGGCCGCTCCCTCCCCGGCTCCTTCCCTCCCGGCCGGCCCCGGCGCCCCGCCCGCCGCCCGGCCGGCCCCTCCCGGCCGCTCCAGCCGCGCTCGCTCCGTCTCCGCCGCCCAAACTTTTCTCCGGGCGTCTCGCGCGGCGGCCGCCCCGGGCGCAAGGGCGCCGCGCCGCAGGCGGCCTGAGCCCGGCGCCGGGTCCGCCCGCCGCGCCATGGCGGCCCGCGCGCCCCCTGCCGCACCTGCGGCCGAGGAGCCGGGGGGCCCGGGAGGCCCCCCGCGCAGGAAGAAGTCCCGCTCCGGCGGGTCCGGCCTCCGCCGCGCCTTCAGCTGGTTGCGGGGCAAGCGGCGCAAGAAGAAGGCGGCGGGGGCCGAGGGAGCCGAGTCGACCACCCCCCGGGCCAAGAAGGCGGACGACAAGGCCAAGAGGGCCAAGGGCAAAGGCCGAGGTAAGGCGGCCGGGCACCTACCTGGGCTGGGCGCCGGGCGGCGCCGAGGGTGCGGCCGCGGTGGCTCCGCGGGAGTCCGCGATGTGTTGGAGGGTGGGGGCGGCCCCCGGGTCTGGGGGCCGTGGAGAGCTCTGGGCTCAGCCCGAGCACCCCCATCCTGCGCTGTCCCTCCGCCCTCCCAGCGCTTTCCACACCCAGTCCCGCCTTGCTCCGAGGGGAGGCGACCCCCTGGCCGGCCTGGGGCCGGGATCCCCTGGCTTAAGCAGGAAGTGCTGGCGGTGAGGCCGGACTCCCTCCCCCAGGCTCCCCCAGGTTCTGCCCTCTGCTGAGTCAGGGGGTCAGAGACTTGACTCTGGCCTGAGGCCCATGGGGCGAGGCAGGTGGCCTTGGGTGTCCGTGTCCGGGTTGGGGGGGGTGTCCCTCTGCATCTAAAAGGTCTGTCCCCAGCCCCGCAAAGGAGCCAGCTTGGGGCACCTTAGCTTCTTGACAGTGTTAGTTTTTCCCACCTTGCCTGTCCCCCTGGAGCAAACCGCAAACCTGCAGCTCCTGGTGGTGAGCTGACCGTGGATGACCCCACGCCCCCTCCCCAAACATGCAGTGTTGGAAGTGTGCTCATGGCTGGGGGAGGCGGAGACCCACCCTCGATGGGGAGGCAGTGTCTCAGCGACAGCTTATTCCGCCTTTGGGAGTTGGAGCCCCGGAGCCCGTCTTGAGAGGAGGGGAAGGTGGCCCATGCCAACCCAGCGGGGGCACTTTACTTTGGGGCTGCTTGCTTGGTTCGTTGCTCATTTTCCTGCCTCTGTGGTGTTTGCCTGGGTCTCGCAGGAGGGTTGGGGTCCCTTGGGGCTTGGCGTCCTGGTCCTGGGACATCTACCTGGCCTGTCCCTCCACGCCAGGGTGAAGGTGAGGAAATGACGGCGCGCGCCCGCCCAGCCCATCCGGCCTATGTTTACCCTGCCCGTGTCCTTTAACCACCTCCTTGGGAGAATTAGAAGGAACACTTCCAGGGTCAGGAAGAGGGTGGAAAGCTTCTTGTTTGATTGCATCCGGCCTGATCTTCCCTTTGGATAAGGGCCCGGCTCTCCTGCGGCCCAGCCACAACTAGGAGTCGGGGTGCTGGGGCTGGACTGGCAGGGTGAGGGGTATTTCCAGGGGGTTCTGCAACCCTGACAGGACACAGAGCCTGGCCCGGGGCTGCTCCACAGGGATTCAGGCTGAAGTCATCCATGTCTCACTTAAGAAGGCATGGGGCAGGACTGCAGCAGGACGGATGGTGGTCAGACTGGCAGGACTGGCAGGGAGAAGACTGGTGGGCCCTCTGCAGACCCTGAGAGGCCAGCCTGGAGCCGTGTGCCGGGAAACTCCAGCCCTGCAGGTCCCTGCTCTGGCAGCCTGGGCTTGGGGTCCCTCTGTCTTGTGTTGGGTATCAGGTAGCTCTGGGCTTCCTGGGCAGCAGGTCGGCTGCTGTGAGCCCACGTGCATGGGCGATACCTCCCTGCCCCCGGCTGTTGTTTCCCGAGGCCCGCCTGGAGGAAGTCCTGTTCCTTCTACTCCAGCCTCCTATTATTCCAATTGTTTCCTTGTCACCCGCCTGGCCCAACTTCTTTTCTGTTTATTAAGAGAAATAAATCCGATCTCTAATCTCCACTGGCACGGCTGGCCAGGAAGGGGCAACCCAAAGGAAGCTTAACTCTTTGAGGGAGAATGTTCAGAATGAAGATGTGGGAGCTGGGGGCAGACAGAAAGTTCCTCGGAGGTCAGGGGCCTTTGCAGGGGGAGGTCATTGTGGCCTCCATTCTGGTCCCTGAATCAAAGACCCAGGAGATGTAGGTTAGGCTCCTTTCGAATCTTCCAGGATTCCCCCTGCCCTGGCAGCCCCGTGTGGACCTACGGGAGAGGAGATCTGACGTTTATGGATTGTGTCAGTAGCCTTCTAGCCTTAGTCTTGTTGGATCCCCTTTGCACGTGAAAAAACTCAGGTTCAGGGACAGTGTGTGCTCTATTTGACCACACTGAGATGTAAATGCCAGTCACCTCCCTCCAACCCTGGCACTGTGTCTCTGGCTCTCCCAAGGTCCCAGAGCAGGGGTCGGGGTGAGGTTCTCATCCAGCCCACTCTCCTGGGGTCTGGCATGTAGCAGCCTTCCAGGTACTTCTGGGGAGGGGGAGTATTGGAGTCGGGCAAATAAGGGTGTAAAGATTTATGTATTTATTTGAAAGCTAGGGAGAAAGAGAGAGAGAGAGAAAGAGAGAAAGTGTTCTCTCTTCCATTCGCTGGTTTACTCCCCAAATGGCCAGAACAGCTGAGGCTGGAGCCAGGAGCTCCATCCTGGTCTCCTGCATGGGTGGCAGTGACTCAAGTACTTGGGCCATTATCTGCTGCTTCCCAGGCAGCAGGGAGCTGGGATTGAACTTGTGTTCCCATATGGGATGTAGGGGGTTCCTCTGTACCACAACAGCCACCCCTAGGGGTTAAATGCTTGCTTGGTTAATAGCAAGCCCCATGATAGCGGACAAACACCTTCTCTGTGGGCTCACTGCTCCCACTACTGCCTCATGGGGAAAGGGGACCGTCTCCTAGGGATGACCTTCTGGCTGGACACACCTTTCCGTCACTCTGAGGATCTCATGAGAGCGGTTACAGAAGTTCATCCCTGAACATTAAGGACTGGATCAGGAAGGAATGGGCTCCTCCCCTCTCCAAGCCTCAGTTTTCTCATCTATAAAGTAGAGGTAATTCCTGGCAGGATCACATTAGCTAACAGCCCTCTCAACGCTCTGTGAGCCGTGGAGTGCAGGCCAGATGGTGGCAGGTGCTGCTGTTGTGACGCGGGGGTCCTGGGCATTATTAGCTCAGTCATCCTGATCTGTGTTTGGGAAACAACTCACCCGGTTACCCCTTAGATACCCCCAGAGGATGAGACTCACAGAAGCTTGGAGTCCCACCTCTGACCCATGGGAGGAGTCAGACCTAAGAGAGTTTGAAAAGCAAAAACAAACAAGAATCCATATTTTCCAGAAATATCACCTGGACTGCCATCAAAGTGTGTGGGGAGGAAATGTATCTGGGACAGATGCCAGGACCGGAGCCTGGTAGATAATCGGGGAGGCCTCCTGGAGGAGGTGAGCAGAGTGCGGGAGGAGGCAGGGTCCTGGCTAATTGGAAGAGGAAGAGAAGTACCCGGAGGGCTGCCGTGCGCCAGACCCCGGCTGGGCATTTTCTCCAAAGTCTTGTGCTGCCTGCACACAACCCGGGAGGTGGGCAGTGGTCCGTGGGCTGAAAGTAAGTGGCTCAAGGTCACTCACTCAGCTTCCTTCATCTGAAAAAGCCTCGTGCTTTACCGCGCAGCTGCAGGCATTGTTCAAGGTGTGGGGTCCTGGAGGATAACACAGGCAAGGTCCCTGCCCCTGTGGGAGTGCCGTCACAGGATGCCAATGACAGAGCCCCTCCGTGTGCTTCCGAAGGCCACGCTCTGCAACCAAAATAATACGACACTGGATGTGTTTCTGACTCTGGAGGGGAGTAGCCATTGTAGAGTCCCAGATGGGGTCAGCCTTCGGGAGATGGATGTGTGGCCCTACCCTGCCAGGCCCTGTGGACAACCCCATGAACTCACTGGGGCCTTCCCAAGTCCCCTCTGGCCAGTTGTTCTGGGAGCGCTGTCCTTGGCCTGGAGTTTGGAGAGAACCAGAGTGTGAGCTATGCTGTGCTGTATGATGGTGGGCAGGGTCTGCCCCACTCCAGGCCCTGCAGACCCTGTCTTGACAGAGCTGGGGTTCAAGGGCCTTGGAGACCCTGGCTGGTTCTAGGATTCTCTGAGCTTGAGAATAGGCTGGTGGGGGTGGGGGTGGATGGGAACCCAGGCAAGGAGGGCCAGGCTTTGGCTAGGCCCAGCAGACATTGCGTCCAGCGGCCTGGACGTCCCAGGAAGGTGGGGAGAGGGAGTCCACCAGGGAAGTGACTTTGTGGCGTCCACAGCTGAGTGAGCACCCAGGGGCTTTCTGGGTAATGGGCATTTTCCTAAGGTCAGAATGGCTTCTGTTTGCCCTTCAGTGAACCCTCCAGGTGTTGTCCCCTCTTGTCATTGCCTGTGCTGTCCCTCCTTCTTTCTCAGGGCCCGACTCAGTGTCATCCCCTCTGGGGTATTCCCAGGAGGAATGAGTGCCCCGCCTGCCCAACTCCAGAGCAGGCTGGTGAGATTGGGATGCTATGCTGACCTCCTTCTTGCGTCTTCAGCCTGGGTGGGGCCTGGACCCACCTGGGATGCATCCTTTCCATAAAGGAGTCTGGGGTTCCTCAACACGAACGTGACAGGGTGGCTGCTTTGTTTACCTCTTCCAGGCCCCTATGAAATGACAGGCCTTGGGCGCCAATGGTAGAGGGAGCCTCTCATATAGTTCACAATAAGTACCTGCCATGTGCTGGGCACTGTCATGGAGGTGAACGGGGTCCATCCAGGGTCCTGGGCCTCATGCACCCTACAATTTGTGTATGTGGGGGAGGGCGACAAACACTGAGCAAGTCATTAAAGGTCAGAGTATGACCAGGGCCCGATGTTGTGCCCTCCGCGATGCCAGCATCCCATGTCAGAGTGTCTGTTCTAGTCCCAGCTGCTCTGCTTCAGATCCAGCTCCCTGCTACTGACCCTGGGGGAGCAGTGGAAGATGGCCCAAGTACTTGGGTCTCTGCCACTCACATGGGAGACCCAGATGGTGCTCTGGGCTCCTGACTTCAGTGTTGCCCAGTGCTGGCCATTGTGGCCATTTGGGAAATGAACCAACAGATGGAAGACCTCTCTCTCTGTCTGTTACTCTCTCCTTCAAATAAAAATAAATTTTTAAGTAAAAAGAAGTGCGACCAAAGAGGAACTTGTGGGGCATCTCAGGGACAGCTCACAGCTTCCCCAGGGAGGTGGTCATGGACAAGGCACCTGTGGCCCTGATCAGCAAGGTGCCTGCCAGGGTTCTGTGTAGCTCACTGCTCTCAATCCTGAGGGTAGGGGCCAGGTTGACCAACTCTCCCCTCTCCCTGGCACAAGGCCTGGCGCCAAGGGGTTCCAGGCAGAGGGTAGGGGATTCACTATGGACCCCCAGAGCCTGGGCATGTTGGGATCCTAGACGCAGAGGTGGTGGCCAGAGATGCCACCGGGAGCCCTCCTGGCATGTCCAGCTGGGCAGCTGAGGCCCAGAGGAGGAAGTGACTTGCTCAGGGTCACATGGTTTCCAGTGGCAGAGGCGGAGCAGGAGCCCACACCTACCAGGACAACTTCAGCTGCGCCACTCCTTTGTTCAGCTTCAAACGGGAAAGAAAAACCTGGCCTGGCGCAGAGAGGTGCCTCTGCCAGGGGCGGGAAGAGCCAGGAGGAAGCCAGGCCCCACAGGCCTCCCATCCCCTCTCCCAGTCTCAGCCCTCCCCTGGGAGTGTACCTCAGGCCTGGGAGGGGCTCCCAGTCACTGGCCCCCCTCAAGGCCCCCAGGCAGGGCTGACAGCTGAAGAGGGGGCTGAACTGGGTGGCCAGAAAAGTCCACTCTGTTTTGTCAGCAGAGGGCCTGGCAGGAACCTCCCCCTCCACCTGCCCCTCGGAAATCCCCTCTCCCCAAGCCCTCCAAGCCGGCCCAGGCTCGCGCTGTCACATGCTGAAGCAGGCTCGTGAGTGGAGCCATTGTAGATTGTTTCCGCCGCAGCAAGCGTGGCGGGGGGGGGGGCAGTACATACGCCTCCCACATGCAGACCCCAAGGCCACCTCCAGCCCCCTGGCTGACGTGGGGAAGGATGGAGGTGACAGCAGCGTCCTTGGCTGCTGTGTGTGTGTGTGAAATCTCTGTCCACCTCCTCCTCTTTTAACCCCTTCTGCTGCTTCACTGTCCTTGGGGGCAGCTCCGCGCTTCGCATGGTGTGTGTGTGGGAGCACCGGGGAGCAGCTCAGCCAGCCAAGGGATTAAACGCTGACTTTTGCGGCCACGTGCCTGGCTCCTAGGAGGCTCTCAGAGGGGAGCGGACACACTCCTCCAAGTGTGCCCATGACCCTCCAAGTGTGCCCATGACCCAGAGAGCCAGGTGAAGCCTTCACCGCCATTCTCCCAGTGCATCAGCCAGCCTCAAGCCACTCTCATGGCTCCTGGAATTCTGGGCCATATCATATCTTTCCTTTCCTTTTCTTCTTCTTCTTTTTAAAAAAAAGATTCATTTATTCGAAAGAGAGAGAGAGAGAGAGAGAGATCTTTCATTTGAGAGAGAAAGAGAGAGAGAGATCTTTCATTTGCTGGTCTCCTTAGATGCAATAGTCAGGACTGGGCCAAGCCAAAGCCAGGAGCCCAGAACTCTATCTGGTCTCCCCCCTGGGTGGCAGGAACTCAAGTACCTGGGCCATCACCTGCTGCTTTCCCAAGAGCATTAGTAGGAAACTGGATCGGAAGTGGAGGAGTAGGGACTCAAACCAGCACACTGATGGGATGCCTAACCACTGTACCACAACACCCACCCCTCTGGACATATATTTTCATGCCAGCTAACTCTTCCCAGCAGTCCCAGCCCAGCCTCTGCCATGCTCCTGGCTGTGCCAGTACTCCTCCCCAGAATCCTGGAGTGCACAGTGCCTTGGCAGTGAGAGTACCGTGTGCCATCGCCACCACCTCTGGTCGTATGCAAATGCCACCACTGCCGCCACCGCCAGTACCCGGGTGCCACTATTGCCACTGCATCCAGCATGGAAGCCCTGCCGTCTCCACTCCAGTGGCTGCTGGCTGGCACACCCACTGTGTGTGGGACAGTCACTGCCCTGCAGGAAGCTCTTCTGGTTGGAAAGGCAGACACACAAACAAGCAGATGTGTGAGGCAGGTATGGGGATGGTGCGACACGGGGTGCCGGGGAGCCCTAGGGTATGGTCAGATCTGTGTCAGAGGGTATCACTGACAGGGCCATGGGTGCCCGGAGAGCCGAGCCGGGGAGGAGCAGACTGTTGAGCAGAGCCCTGAGGATGAAAAGGCGTCTTCTAGACAAAAGCAGGGGAGAGGAGACAACAGGTGTGAAAGCCTGGATGTGGGTACTAGAGTGTGGAGAGCAGTTTTGTGAGGCTGGAGCTCTGACAATGAGGAGGGTGTGGCCAGCGGTGGGGCTGAGGCCTAGGCACCTGCCAGTCCTCATCCAATTCATGCCAAGGGATTTGCATTTTACCTTTACGTATTCTCTCTGCTACCCCACACCCTGTCCCCTTTCTGGGCCTCAAGTTTCTCATCTATAAAATAAAGGCATTGGGCTAGCAAATCTTTGGGGTCTCTTCCAGCTTTATTTGTTTGAAAGGCAGAATGAGAGAGAGAGAGAGAGAGAGAGAGATAGAAAGAGAGAGACTGTCCATCTACTGGTTCTCTCCCTAAATGGCCGCAACAGAGCAGGCACTCTGATATGGGATGCCAGCGTTGCAGGTGGCTGCGTAACTCATTGTGCCACAAAGCTGGCTGCAGCCTCCAGCTTTGACACTGGAACCCTCTATGCCAAGTGGAGAGACAGATGCTCACTACTGGGTACACAATGTTGCTCACTATTTCCTATGGATCAATAGAATAGAAGCCACCCCTTCAGGGACTGTACTGTTGTTAACCTTATGCTTTTTGCAAGAGAAGGGCTTCAGGGAGAGATGGGTTGAGCTTTAACTCCACAAGGAGGGAGGAGGTATCTGGGAGTTACTAGGCATAAGTGGTGGCCCGAGGGGCAGGCTTTTGGTGCAGTGGTAAAGATGCCGCTTGGGACACCGCCTCCCACATGGCAGTGCCTGGGTTTGAGTCCCAGCTCTGCCTCCAGTTCCAGCTTCCTGCTACTGCATACCCTGGGAGGCAGGTAGTGGCTCAAGTGTGTGGAGGGAGACCCAGATGAGTTCCATGCTCTGGGCTTTAACCTGGTCCAGCCCTGGCTGTTGTAGCCATTTGGGGAGTAAACCAGTGGATAGAAGATCTTTCTCACTGCCTGTCTCCCCCCCCCCCCAAATAAAATGAAAATAAATTTTAAAAAGTTCTAGCTTAGTGTAGTGGTAGGGCTTGCCCAGGAGGTAGCAAAGATGAGTTACACAGGAACTACAATTCAGTGTCTGGACTTCCAGCCCAGTGTTCTCCATGCTGCCACAAGTGGGAGAGGCAGGCAAAGTGATGGTAAAAGAATCAGTGCCCAGGCTGTGTGGCCCTGGGCAAGTCCTTGGGTCCAAGGGCACCTGAGAAGAAGTGGGGATCCTCCAGCACCATAAGAGGTTTTTATTTTATTTATTTATTTATTTATTTATTTATTTATTTATTTTGACAGGCAGAGTGGATAGTGAGAGAGAGAGAGAGACAGAGAGAAAGGTCTTCCTTTGTGCCGTTGGTTCACCCTCCAATGGCCGCTGCGGCCGGCGCATCGTGCTGATCCGAAGCCAGGAGCCAGGTGCTTCTCCTGGTCTCCCATGCGGGTGCAGGGCCCAAGCACTTGGGCCATCCTCCACTGCCTTCCCGGGCCATAGCAGAGAGCTGGCCTGGAAGAGGGGCAACCGGGATAGAAGGATTAGCCTGTTAAGCCACAGCGCCGGCCTCATAAGAGGTTTTTAGAAGAGGTAAGGCTTGGGCTGGCACCACGGCTCACTTGGCTAATCCTCCACTTGCGACGCTGGCACCCTGGGTTCTAGTCCCGGTCAGGGCGCTGAATTCTGTCCTGGTTGCTCCTCTTCCAGTCCAGCTCTCTGCTGTGGCCCGGGAAGGCAGTGGAGGATGGCTCAGGTCCTTGGGCCCTGCACCCCCATGGGAGACCAGGAGGAAGCGCCTGGCTCCTGGCTTCTGGCTTTTGGCTTCCACTTTCCGCCTGGCCCAGACCAGGCCACTGCAGGCATGAACCAGCAGGTGGGAGCTCATTACCTTTCAAATATATAAAAGGAAAAATAAAGGCTTGTATAAGGAGAAATGAGTGAGGGGCACACAGCTCCACAGATGCATACAGACATCAGCAGTTTACCCACATCCTCCATTACTTACACAGAAACCCACTGTAGATGCAGGCACACACTCAGCAAACACAATTGCGTGGTCACATCAATGCACAAAAGCACAAACATATTTACGTGTATGTGCACACAGGCAGACGATTACACACTCAAGACACCTGAGACAGTCACAGTGAAATAAGTAAACACACAAAGGATACATGTGGACATAAAACCAAACTCAGCCACATGGCTGCAGCTACACGTACTGTGATTGTGCAGAGAGGAGCTCACATGCTCAGGGACACAGGCACATTGGAGCACACAGTTACACATACATGTCCAATTACGGGGACTTCAAGGTCATGCACAAAGACAAGCTGGAAGAGGGGCTGGCATGGAGCAGTGGGTATTGGAGTCTGTCTGTTTGAGCCCAGCCTCTGTAGCTTAATTTAGTCAGTCGACTTAAAGGAACCTCAGTTTCCCCATCTGTAAAATGGATGATAAAAAATATCTACCTTGCAGAATTGTTTTGTGGGTGAGATGAAGTGATGGCTGAAAGCCGTCCACAGTGCCTGGCGCACAGTCGTGCTAAATAAAAGGGTGCCAATATCATTTTTGAATACCTTAACTACAGAAGTACAGTCATTTCGATACATTGTATACACAGGCATAGAGATAGGAGATACACGGACACGTGACACTCACGGGGTGGTGGCTGGTGGGCCTTAGCGACAGCAGGACGCTGAACCCCGCCTGTCTGATCTCCGCTTCTAGATCTTCTAGCTCCATTGCAGTCCTCAGAGAGGCAGCCCCTAGGGTGGGAGAGCCGGCGCCTCGCCTGCCTTACCTGGACTTCCCGGAGTGCTCTGGGTGGGGCGGCTCAGCAGGTCTCCCAGGTCCCGGGAGGGGCGGAGCCGACCGGACGCGCGAGGCCCCGCCCCTGCTCGGGCCCGCCCTCGGCCCGGCCATTGGCCACGGAGCTCGGGGGCGTGGCCGGGCTGGGGCTGGGGGCGCCCGCGGTGGCCGCCCGCGAGTCTCGCTGCCTCCCTCCCGGGGCTGCGGGCCCGGCGGCCGGGCTGGCTGGGCCAGGCTCCGTTTCCCTCGCCGGCTCCCGCGCCCGCCATGGGCAACTCACACCACAAGAGGAAGGCCCCCAGCGGCCCCCGGACCCGCAGCTTCTGGCGATTCGGGCGGTCGGCGAAGCGGTCGGCAGGTAGGGGGTGGGGGGGCGGGGGCGGAGCAGGAGGGGAGGAGGGTCTTTTGCTGCAGCCATCGTTACCGCTGCTGCCCCCTCCTGGGGCCTGGAGGGTGTGAGCGGGGGACGGCCGACGATCCCCTCGCAGACCCCACCCCTCGCGGGCACACACGGACACACGTACCCACCGATGCCCGCGGGTGGGCACACGTCCATGGTCGCAGTTTCCACGGTAGCACACACGACACCCACCCAGACGTACGGACGTGCAGACGCAAAACCACAAACAGTCGCACCTACACTGCCGCGCCACCATGGTGGGACACAGGTACATGCACCTTGGCGTGCGGCTCACAGAGCCGGTTCAGACGCACAGGCACACGCATCGGTCGTGTAGGTACGGCTGCCCAGCGTTTTAGACACACGGAGGTGCGGGTTCACAACTGCCCAGCCAGGCTCACAGGCAGACCGCAAGGCGCTCACACTTGTTCCCCAGGCCCTAGCCCCCGATCGGCTGAAAGTTTGCTGGAGGGAGGGGAGACAAAGGTGGAGGAGAAGCAGGAAACAGGGGCTGGAGGCTCGGGACCGCCTCCGTCTGGCGCGATCGGGAGTCAGACTGGTTCTCTCGGTTCCTTCCCTACCCCCACCCCCGCCACCGCGGCCTCTCCCCGGTCCCCCGCCCCTCCCCCTCAGTCCCCGAGGTCGCCGCCGCATCTCCCCCTTTTCAATGCAGCCACCGAGCTGGAACGCAGCCCTCGCCAGCGTGCTGCGGGATCCCTCCGCGGGTCACATTCCAGCCTCCGAGGGGTGGGGATAGGGATGGGGAAGGCCCTAGCGCCGGGAGATGGGATTCCTGGTTTCCCCTAGCGAATGCGGCAGTTCAGGGTTTTCCCAGGAGTCCCAAGGGACGTGGAGGAGGGGCGGCTGGAGACGCCTGGTTTTCTCACCTGGTGAATTCAGAGATGGGGGAGGGGCAGGGTAGTGGGTCTGACCCCGCTACTCCCCCCAGATGGGGGGCATTTCAGCAGAGGCGAGTTGCCTGGGAGTACCTGCGGGTGAGGGGGTGGGGGGAGGGAATCCTGCGTGATGGGGGAATCCACCCGCGTGTCCCTTGGATGGCCCGCATTCCTCGAGGTTCAGCACAGGAGTTGATGATCTCATCCCTCCTCACAGGGGGCTAAGGAAAGAGCCTGGGCTGGGAAGGAGGGAGCCCGTTCCTCTGTGGTTCTGGTACGGGAGCTGGTGACCTTGGGCACATTTTTTTTTTCCACTTTGGACTTCCGGGCTCCTGTAGAGGAGAGGGCCAGTCTGTGAAATTAGGGGGTCCTGGTTTAGATGACTTCCTGAGATCCTTATGTTTCTGGCTAGCCATTTTCCAGATGAAGGGACTGAGGTCTAGGGAATGGGGGCTTTTCCAAGGTCATTGCCTGGGGCAGTTCAGGAGCAGTGCCCATAACGGAACTAGCAGTAGGGAAGGGGCTAATTAAGTTCAGGTGCGGGCTCTGAGGATTCCTTAGAGGGCAGGTGTCGGTGAGAGACTCCAGGAGCTTCCAGTACCCTCCCTGCCACCTTGGCGGTCCTCAAATCGCGGCTGTGCCAACCCTGCTCTCCTAGAATCCGAACTGGGCGGGCAGGACTGGGGCTGCTCATCCGCCCTCCGATGACAGCTCTGATCTGATGGTTTCCTGAGAGCAGCTGTGGGCCCGGGCTTGTGGCTGCGATGGAGTGGAGCATGAGAAGGCTGCGCTCACAGCCTCCTGCCAGCTGGCCTTGGAGGAAGGGGCCTGGGGCTTCCAGCCCCTGCTGCAACCCCAGGGCCAAACAGGCCGTCAGGTGTTCCTGCAAGACCACAAAGCACTGTTGAGCAACACAAAAGCAAGTATAGGGACGATTCCAGGCCGTATCTTTATAGACAGTTGAGGAGATGGTGTTAATTTGGTTTTGGAAGTGACTGCTGGATTGGGATTAGAGAGGACATGGCTTGGGGTTCATTTCAGCTGTGGGGCATGCGTGTGAGCAAAGGCAGAAGTTGAGACCAAACAGGTAGGTTGGGTAGCAAAGCCGTTGGAGGCTCCTTTGTGCCCAGGAGGAGGAGTGGTTCCCCTGTGAGGGTAGGACTCCTTTGCTGGAGTCTGAAGCGTCCCTAGCCCCAGCCTGTGCTGGAGCCCAAATAACTTACCCACTTGGTGAGTGTGTGAGGGGCAGGGTGGCGAGAGTGCAGGGTTGCCAGAGAGGCTGCAGTCTGCAGGGAGGGGTATGCGAGGAAGACGGTGGTGGCTTCAGGGCCGGGGCAGGTGCAGGCAGGACAGGTTGAGGGGTGGGGTGGTGAGAGTGGAAGCCTGGGAGCTTCCTTGTAGTAATTCAGGGGAGAGGTGACGAGGTGAGGCCCTGGATGGCTGTGGGCTGTGGGAGTGGAGAGGAGTGGCACCTGCGGACACCTCGGGGGAGGTGGCAAAACTGATAGGACGTGACATTCATCAGAGGTAAGGAGTGAGGGCCAGGGAGGTGTGAAGGCTGCTTGGCTGGGCCTGGTAGCCCCAGTAAGAACACAGAGTAAAGAGAAAGGCCCTGTGCTAACCCCTTTTTAGTGAATTGGTTTGTCTTCCAATGGGCTGACAAGTGAGAAGCTGTTCTCCCCATTTTACCCCTGGGGAAGCTCGAGGTCAGAGAAGTGCAGTCATTTGCCGAACAGCAGGGAGAGAGCTGCACCTCCGTTCCAGCTCCAGCCTGTAGATGACAGGGGCTGTGCTCTTAGTCACCTCCAGGATACGTGGGTCTCATGGCCAAGGGGCCTGCAGGTCCTCCGGACAAAGAAGGCCTGAGCCCTGGGGTAGTGGAGCCCTATAGGGAGCCCACTGCAGGGAAGGGGTGAGGACCACGCTCTGACTCCCCATAGAGACGGAGCAGGTGGAAAGTGGGAAGCGAAACCGAGATCTGAGCAAGGGTGACCCACTGAGTCAGATGCCCTTGGAGGGTGCACAGGGCTGCAGGCGGGTGAGGCCACCCTCTGCTGCAAAGACACTAGAATCCAGCCCAGCTCTCCCCTCGTCAGCCTGGGCAGGCTCGGGGGTGAGGGAGGGTATGAATGGGGAGGGGAAGAGCCCCACTCCATGCACCTCCTCCCGTGGGCGGTCATGTCAGGTGCACATACGTGGCTCTCCCTCCAGCTGGATTTGTTCCCGTGTTGCGGGTGGAGTGGGGTCAGACCATCTGGATTTCTTTTTTGCCTTCTTCAAAGGGCCGGGGCCTTTGCTGGGTTCCATAGCTGGGAGAATGCCCTGTTCCCTGGCTCTCCTGTGTCTCCTCCCCTTTCCTAGGGGTAGGGAGGGAGGCCTGTGACCAACTGCTGGTGTGACTCTGGCCTTCAAGATAAGGGGCTGTCTCAGCCCTCTCTGATCTGAGGGATCTGAGATAAGCTGAGCCCCCTTGCTGCCCTAGGCCCAGGCCCAGGCCCAGACGGGGAACCGACCACTGCCCTCCTAGGGGCAGTTACACAAGCTGAGGGCTCTTAAGAGATGTCTATCCAGGCCGGCGCCGTGGCTTAACAGGCTAATCCTCCGCCTTGTGGTGCCGGCACCCCGGGTTCTAGTCCCGGTTGGGGCGCCGGATTCTATCCCGGTTGCCCCTCTTCCAGGCCAGCTCTCTGCTATGGCCCAAGTCCTTGGGCCCTGCACCCGCATGGGAGACCAGGAAAAGCACCTGGCTCCTGGCTTCGGATCAGTGCGATGAGCCGGCCGCAGCGGCCATTGGAGGGTGAACCAACGGCAAAAAGGAAGACCTTTCTCTCTGTCTCTCTTTCTCTCTCACTATCCACTCTGCCTGTCAAAAAAAAAAAAAAAAAAAAAAAAAAAAAAAAGAGAGAGATGTCTCTCCAAACCTCCTGCAGCACAGGTGGAGACACTGAGGCCCAACACAGGGCAGTGCCCAGTTCATGTCATTCGCAAACCTAGACCTGGAATTCCCAGCCCTCAGAACAGCAGGGCCTGAGGGCTGTCACGGTGGAGAGATAGGGAGCTGATGTTAAGTGTCCTTTATCAGACCTTATCTTAATGGCCCTCTACTCCACTTGTGATTTGAGGAGAGCTTCCGAAGTGGGTGGCTGGGAAGAACTGGGTTTTGCATTTAGGCAGAGCCCGGCTGCTCTTTGGCATTTCTAGCCCAGTGACCTTGGACAAGTCATTGACCCTTGGGAAGAGCCTGGGTCTGTCCCATGAGAGGGGTGTAGTGAGACTGTGTGTGTCTCACCTGATAAGGGCCGGTCTGTTATTGTGCCCTAAGTGGAAAGGCAGCCAGGCCCAGGGCTTGCTCTGCCCCCTCTCCCAGGAGAGGCAGACACTCCCTCTTGGTTGCAAGGCTTGTGTTAACTTTCCAGGTGCTCTGTGAGATGGGTGTTAGTTCCACTTTACAGATGAGAGGACTGAGGCCCAGAGAGGCAGATACTGATCCAAGGTGTGGAATGCAGACCTCCTGATTCCCAGCCCTCTCCTCTCCTGACTTTATGGTGGCTGCTTCTCCGGCATCCATAAAATGGGGCTAATCACGCCTTGAAGGACTAAAGGAAAGTGCCCTGGAAAGTCGGAGCTGGGCCTGGATCGAAAGGGATTAAGATGTCATTGTCAGGGGCAAACACTGGCCTGGAAACACATTATGACATTTATTAGTATTATCGTAGCTAATTCCTCCCTGTACCAGTGCCCATTCCCCCAGGGCACCCTGTGGGATGGGATCCTCCGGCTCTGCTCCCCAGTATTTACCTTAGAACCGGCCTGTCTGCCCTGCCTCCACTGGGGTGGGGCTGGACACTGAGAGCGGAAGGGAGGGGAGTCCCCTGCTGCAGAGGTGGGGTCCACAGCTCCCTTTTCTCTGGGTGGGATTGAGGCTGTGGCCCCCACTTAACCTTTTAACTTTCTCAGACTCTGCACCACTCGGGCATTTGCCCGGAGAGACCCAGGTTCCAATCTGGGATCTGCCCCTTGGTGGTTAGGTGACCTTGAGCTAGTCAGTTTCCCTTGAGCCTCCTTGAGGCGTGGCTGCTGTCAGGCTGTTAGGTGTTCTGGAGACCAGAGAGAAAGTGTGTTGTGGACTGTGCCGGGGCTCCACCTGTTAGTTTGTTCTGCCTGTTTCCCTTTGTCTTATCCCTGTGGGAATAAAATCCACCCACGCTGTAGGTTCTGCTCCTGCCTGTAGAATGTGTGACCTGGGGAAGGCCCTGGGCCCCTTGGAGCCTTCATTTGTCCAGCTGTACAGGGAAGGGTGGAGGCCTCTGTGGACCATGAATGCTGGCTCAGGGGCTGGCTGGGGGCAGTTAAAACAGGACGGAGAGTGGGGGCCAGGCCATCTGGAGGGTTGCAGCTCCTGAGCAAGGCCACCTGGACGGCAGTGCCCTGCCCCCCTCATTCCTGTCCCCTGAGTCAGGCCTGCCAGGCTCTGGGCTCTGCCGCCCCCACCCCTTGCTGTGGAATGGGGCAGGTTGAGGCCTCACCCCATGGAGGATGTTGCCAAGACCGCAACCGACGCATGCGCACATGGATGTGCGTGGCCGTGGGGGCGGGGCTCCTTTCCCATTCCTCCCTGTCCCCAGGCTCAGGAAAGCCCCTGAACTGGTGAATGTGTGCACCTGCCTTCCTGTAGCTGCTTGGCAGGCCCAGTGTGAGACTGTGCAGTCACGATCCTGGGTGAGGTGGGCAGGGACCACGGTGGCCTGCCTGTGCTTTGTGGGCGTGGTCCTGAGAGTGACCAGGGGCAGAGGCATTCTGGAGGTCTGGGCCCCAGTGGACTGTATCAGCTCAGGTGCTTGCCTGGATGCTTACTGGGGTACCCTGTGTGTAGGGGATGTGGCTGGGACCTGGGGGGGAGGTGTCTCACATCCCCAAAGCCTCATCACTCAGGCAGATGGGAGAGGTGGAGGCTTCCCTCAGGGGCCCAGGCTGCACTCTGGGCTGTACCCAAGCAAAAAGCCCAGGACAGGCACTCTAAGTGTGATGGTCCACAAGGTCCTTCCACTCTCTGGGCTTCAGTTTCTTTGTGAGGTGCCCGCTGCCTCACCTGAGACTCAGGTTACTGAGCCCCTCCCCAAGCAAGCCCACCCCCCACCCCCCACTCCGTGTAGACCTGGTCCTGTAGTGGCTCAGAGAGGCCCCAGATTCTGGCTAGGCTGGGGAGGGGGAGGGGTGTTGCTGGGGCAACCAGATGTTATCAAGTGTGAGAGCCTTGGTTCCTCTGGGGAATCTGCAGCTGTGGCCTTGCCTGCCAGCTGTGGGGCCTGGGACCTCCATGAGCTAATGTTTCTCCGCCCCCTCCTCCCACCCTCTCCCCACCCCTCCTGCCCCCACTTTGCGAGAGCTTAGCGCTTAGCGTCCCTGGTTAGCGGGAAGCTGAGGGTGACTGCTGTGCTTGCTGATGCTTGGTTTTGGAGCAGAAGGGCCTGGGAAGTCACCCAGCTGTGTGGTCGGCTGTAGGAGAGGACCCTCCGGCCCCTCCCTCGAAGGCTGCTGTAAGATCCATGAGTGCAGTGGGTTAAGCCGCCACCTGCAGTGCCAGCATCCTATATGGCTGCTCCACTTCCAATCCAGTTCCCTGCTAGTGCACCTGGGAAAGCAGCGAAGATGGCCCAAGCCCTTCGGCACCTGCACCCACGCGGAAGACATGGAAGAAGCTCTGGGCCCCTGGCTTCCTCCTGGCCCAGCACTGGCTGTTTAGGCCATCTGGGGGAGTGAACCAGGCGGTGGAAGATCTCTCTCTCTCTCTGTCTCACCCTCTCTCTGTAACTCTTTCAAGTAAATAAATAAATCTTTAAAAGAAAAAAGATCCATGACCGCAGAGACTGGGCTTTGCCTTCCCCCAGCACCTGTGCCGGGCAGGAGTTAATCTCCCTGCCTGTCGTCTGCTGCTCCTATCTGTGTGTGGGGGGCTGATAAGAGGAGCCGGAGGGGGATGGTGCGTGATTACAAGAAACCGCTGGTTTGTAGGGCAGAGGGGGTCCCTTGACGGTTGTTCCTCGGGGAGCTGAGGTTTGTTGCTGGGACAGCAAACTGAACATTGTGTTTGGATTCTGGTTGTTCTGAGTCAGGAGGCTGCTCTGCACACAGTGGAGACCAGAGAGGCAGCTGCGTAGAATGCTTGCTTTCTCTGGCCTCCATTTCCTCATCTGTAAAATGGGGTTACAAGTGCTGCTCGTTAAAGACTGTTGTCCAGATTTTGATGATTTGTTGATGTATGCTGCCCAAGCCCACAGCTTCCAGGATGAGGAATCAGCCATGTGCTTGAGAGGCCTCAGAAAGGTCAGGGTTGGGTGGGCAGCAAATGCGGAAGGAGCTGCAGAGGGGTCTTGTAGGTTGGGAGCCACTGTGCATTCTTTTTTTTATTTGAGAGGAGGAGGCAGATGGGCAGAGATAGAGAGTTCCCACTCACTGGTTCACTCCCCAGCTGCCCAGAACCACCTAGGAGCTGGGAACTCAACCCAGGTGGTAGGCACCCCGTTACTACGCCATCACTGCTGCTTCCCATTAGCAGGTAGCTGGGGTCAGAAGCTGGTGTTGGCTTTGAACTCAGGCATTCTGATGTGAGACTCTGGTGTCTTTTTTTTTTTTTTAGATTTATATTATTTATTTGAGAGGTAGAGTTACAGACAGAAGGAGAGACAGAAAAAAAGTCTTCCATCCACTGGTTTACTCCCCAAATGTCTGCAACGGTCAGAGCTGGGCTGATCCAAAGCCAGGAGCTTCTTCTGGGTATTCTATGCGGGTGCTGGGACCCAAGGACTTGAGCCATCTTCTACTGCTTTCCCAGGCCATAGCAGAGAGCTGGATGGGAAGTGGAGTAGCCGGTCTCTAACTGGCGCCCATATGGGGGGTGGCGCTGTAGGTGGAGGCTTAGCCCACTACACCACGCTGCTGGCCTAGACTCTAGTATCTTAACCAGCATCTTTTAATTGCTAGGCTAAATGCCTGCCCCACTGTGAACTCTTTTTTTTTTTTTTTTTTTAAGATTTAGTCACCCATTTGAAAGGTAGTTACTGAGTGGGAACTCTTCCATTTGCTAGTTACCTCCCCAAATAGCCACAATGGCCAGGGTTGAACCAGGCTGGAGCCAGGAGCTCCATCTGGATCTCTTACATGGACAACAGGGGTCCAAGCACTTGGGCCATCCTCTGCTACTTTCCCAGGCACATTAGCAGGAAGCTGGATTAGAAGTGGAGCAGCCGGGACTTCAACCAGTGGCGCTCATGTGGAATGCTGGCGTTAACAGGTGTAGCTTAACCTGCTGCACCATAATGCCAGCTCCCAAATTTTGGGTCCTTAGGGGTTCAGAGAGAGAGGTGTAGTGAGGGAGGGGCGACCATAGGCGAGTTTGGGGTTCAGAGGTTACAGTTCATAGACCCTCTCTTTTATTAGAGTCTCAGCTACTCTTTTTAGGATTGTTAGCGGGGATTTTTTTATTTTTAATTTTATTTATTTGATTATTTATTTGAAAGGCAGAGTTACAGAGAGATGGAGAGAGAGAGAGAGAAGTCTTCCATCCGCTAGTTCACTCTCCAAATGGCTGCAATGGCTGGAGCTGAGCTGATCCAAAGCCAGGATCCAGAAGTTTCTTCTGGGCCTCTCACATGGGTACAGGGGCCCAACCACTTGGGCCATCCTCTGCTGCTTTCCCATGTACATTAGCAGGGAGCTGGATTGGAAGTGGAGCAGCCAGGACTCAAACTGGTGCCCATAAGGGATGCTGGCGCCCTGGGGCTGGGGGGGGGGGGTGTCTTTTTTTTTTTTTTTTAAATGGAGCCAATTCCCAGCTGAAACCATCAATGATGATCATGGGCTTGATTATAAAGCAGACTCTGCCAGGGCTCACTCAGTCTCCTGTCTCTCTCTCTCTTTTTAAAAAAGATTATTTATTTGAAAGTCAGAGTTACACAGAGAGAGGAGAGACAGAGAGAGAGAGAGAGAGAGAGAGAGAGAGAGAGAGAGGTCCTCCATCCAGTGGTTCACTCCCCAATTGGCTGCAATGACCAGAGCTGTGCCGATCTGAAGCCAGCAGCGAGGAGCTTCTTCCAGGTCTCCCATGCAGGTGCAGGGTCCCAAGGACTTGGGTCATCTTCCACTGCTTTCCCAGGCCATAGCAGAGAGCTGGATCGGAAGTGGAGCAGCTGGGTCTCGAATTGGTGACCATATGGGATGCCGGTGCTTCAGGCCAGGGCGTTAACCCACTGCGCCACAGCATCAGCACCCCTCTCTATTTTTAATTCAAGAGGCAACAGGGACAAAGAAATTGAATGAACTCCCATCTGCTGGTTCACTCCCCAGATTGCTACAGCTGCTGGGTCTGGGCTGGGCTGAACAAAGCTGGAAACCCAATCTAGGTCTCTCGTATGGGTGGCAGGGACCAACTGAGTCACACTGGGTCCACACTGGCAGGAAGCTGGCACTGGCAGTTGGGAGCCAGGGGTTGAATCCAGGCACTGCAGTATGGGACACCGGTGTCTTAACTAGCCTCTTCGTCACTAGACTAAACATCCAACCTGCCCCGTCCATTTTTTTTTTTTTTTAAAGACGTATTTTATTTACTTGAAAGGCAGTTACAGAGAGAAAGGGAAAGGGAGAAAGAGATCTTCCCTCTGCTGGTTCACTCCCCACATTGCCACAGTGGCTGGGGCTGGACCAGGCCATAGCCAGGAGCCTGGCACTCCATCCGAGTCTCCCACGTGGGTGGCAGGGGCCCAGATCCTTGCCCCATCTTCTGCTGCCCTCTGCATTATCAGGAAGCAGAGCAGCTGGGGCTTGAACCGGTGCTCTGACACGGGATGCTGATGTCGCAGGCGGTGGCTTAGCCAGCCGTGCCACAATACTGACCTTACCCCCCTTTTAAAATTAGACTTTTTTTTTTTTTAATTGACAGGCTGAGAGACAATGACAGTAGAGTGACAGTGAACTGATTCACTCCCTGAATGTCTGCAGTGGCCATCTGGGGCTGGGATGGGGCCCGAGTTGGAAGTTGGGAACTCAAGCCACGTCTCCCCTGTAGAACCCAATTGCTGAGCCGTTACTACTCCCTCCCGGGGTCTGCATCAGTTGGAAGTTGGAGTGAGGAGTCCGAGCCGGTTGTTGAACCCAGGTGCTCCAGTGTGGGCAGGTGGAACCCCTGCTCTCTGATTTTCTGGCTCATTCTGCTCCTTGCCGGGGGACCCGGCACAGATCCCAGAGTCACAGAGAGGGGTCAGTGGAAAGAAACCTGGGCGGAAGGAGTTGGAGGTCAGTGTGGAAGCCCTGCCTGTGCTGTGTGACTTCCCGGCCTCTGATGTCGCATTGTCAAAGTGGGAAGAAAGCCCTTTGGAAAGTGTGGGGCTGGACACACGCTAGAGAGGTTGTTGGCAGCAGCCACTGTGATTCTGCCCTGGGCCTGTCCTGGCTTCCCGGGTGGGTCCTGGGTCCTGGGCCAGCCCCCTGCCCCTCCAGGGGCCTCTTCAACCCCACAGGGCTGTCCTGGGCTTCTGCCTGACTGCCTCATTGGCTGAGCTCTGTCCCCAGGGCATTACCCTCACCGGCCAGGAGGGCTTAGGGGCGGGCACCTTGCCAAGTCTAGTCTGGCGGCTGGTCCGCCTCCCATCTGGCAGCCGGGACCCCTGCCCCAGCTCTGGCTCCGGAATATTTAGACCAGGACGCAGTGGCAGAGTTAGGGGACCCCCGCTGCAGCTGAGTAACCAGAGCGGGGAACGCACAGACTCCGTGCCTCAGTTTCCCTCCTGCGCCCTGCATCCTTCTTGAGGGCGGGGTCGGCCGGTGGGCGGGATCAGTGGCGAAGGTGGGAGGAGGACCTGGAGCGGCCCCTCCCCCTCCGGCTGGCGGCAGTGCTGCCGCGGGGCGGGGACGCGAGCGCACGGGCGTTTTCCTCCGTGCTGGGTCATGGTGAAGGCACCGCGCGGCGCTCGGGAGAGGCCGGGAGAGGGGACGGTCGCGAGCGGCGCCCGCAGTCATGGTGGTGTTCCTGGGCCGCCACCTCCCCACGCTTCCTGGGCTCTTTAAGAAGAAGGGTGAGTGGGTGTGGCAGCGGGGTGAGAGCCCGGATTGTCCATGTGTCCCTTTGCCGGACCCTGGTGTAGAAAAAGGGGTCAAGGCCGGGAAGGAGTAATGGAGGTGGGGGCTGGGGGCTGGTAGCGAGGCCAGAGTCTCCCGTGCTGCTTTGTCCGGCCGCTTTGCTGCTGCCTTTGTCTGGGCCCTGCCTGTGCTTGGGAGGATGGGGCCAGGTGTCTCTGACCTTGAAGCCGCGCTTGAGCTGCAAGCGCTTCGCTGAGCACAGCCCGGGGCCCGGTTCAGAGAGCCGGCAGCCCCCTCCCCAGTGAGAGGGGCTGTGGGCTGGGAGCAGAGGTGGGGAAAGTAGTTCCACAGGAAGTTGGGGGACTTAGAGGCGTGGGGTGGGGGGAACCTGTGCCCACTCCTCCTCCAAAGACCTGGGCTTCCATGCCAGGATTAAGACAGAGGTGGCCAGGGATTCCAGGTGTGTGTGACCCAGGAGCGTCCCGGGGCAGCCCAGAGTTTTCCTCCTGGCTCTGACTCCCGTTTGCTGGCTGACCTTAGGCAGGGCCTTTCCCCCTTGAGCCTGTTTTCCCCATCTTGTCAAAACAGGAGGATTGGATGAGCAGTTCCCATCAGGTCCCCTGGGGGACCCCAGCTCTGCCCTGGTGGGACTCCCGAGGATGCCCAGGAGGAGAGGCAGGTGTTTGGGGGCGCGGCCCTGTGATGGGTTTGTTTTGTTCCTGCTCCGGCACAAGGTGCCATCCAGGTCACATGACCCTCCTAGCGCTTTTGCTTATGTTGTCGGTTTCATTTAGAGGGGGGCCAGGGCTGCAAAGTGCTGACGCAGCCCCCCCACACCCAGGATTAGATGACCAACCCCTCCGTGGGCGGGGCTTGTAACTGGAGCCTTTGTAATGGATCCTGGCTCCTCTGCACCAAGGGCCAGGGCCTCTAGGAGGGAGGGGAGTGGGGGGGGCACCTGGGACTGTTCCCTGAGCAGAGTCCGGAGCTTCCTTGGCTGAGGGTGGCAGGGCCCAGTCCTCCTCTCTCTGCCCGTACTTCTAAGGGCCAGCCACATGGGTGAGTAGGGGACCCACAAGGTTATATATACCCCCATGTGTGCCTTCCCCCAGGCTTTGCTGGGACTCTGGGTAGGTCCCCTGCCAGCTCCCACTCTTTCCTGGTCTTCCTTCTTTCTGGATGTAGGCCGAGAGGTTTCACTATAAGTATGCTTATAGGGGACTTGGGGGCTGCAGCTGGGGAATGTGTGTCCCCAGGCAGTCTTGTATGGGGCCCTGAATGACAGACACAGTTTGTGTGTGCACAGTGGGAGCTGTATGTATTGGGTGCATATCCCAGAACGATGGGTTGTGTGTCCAGGTGGGGGGAAGTGGGTATCACCGTGTGCGCAGGGGCTGTGCACAGGCTGGGGACTGTGGGTACCCTTGTGGCTGTGCCTTGTGGCATGTCCGGGACCCCAATGTCTTCCAGCCCCAACTTCCCTCCCTCCTCCATCCCACTAGGCTCTGCCAAAGCTGAGAATGACAAACATCAAAGCGTAGGGCCCGGCCAGGGGCCAGGGTCTGCAGTGGATGAACACCAGGACAATGTCTTCTTCCCCAGTGGGCGGCCACCCCACCTGGAAGAGCTGCACACGCAAGCGCAGGAGGGGCTCCGCTCACTGCAGCACCAAGGTAACACTCCCCTCCCGCCAGTGTACTCTCTTAGCTCCCAAGGTTGGAGGCCAAGCCCAACACACCCTCTGGTATCTTCCAGAAAAACAGAAACTGAACAAAAGTGGCTGGGACCATGGAGACACCCAGAGCATCCAGGTGAGCCCCCCGCCCAGTCCCTCTGGACTCCTCCCTCCCTGCCCCACCTCTACACACACCCCTTTGGACCCTTCTGGAACTGTTTCCTTCCTGTGTCCTGAGGGGCCAGGCCAAGGTTGCTGCAGCTGCTGCTGGGTTATACTGGGGGCGGGGGCGATCCACGAGCCAGAGTTCCAGTGGGGAGAGTTGGAGGCAGCCCCGCCCAGGCCAGGGCCTGATCTCCTTCTTCTTCCCCCGATAGTCCTCCCGTACGGGGCCGGATGAAGACAGCATCTCCTTCTGCAGCCAGACCACGTCCTACACGGCCGAGAGCTCCACGGCAGAGGATGCTCTTTCTATCCGCTCTGAGATGATCCAGCGCAAAGGTGTCTGCGCACCAGCTGGGATTTGTGGGCAGGGGAGGGGACGGGGGGCACCGTTGGCTTGCCCATTTCCTCCTAACCCAGGGGCTCCCTAGGCTTTGTGACTCAGTGAATTCAGGAGACACAGTCTCCTGTGTCCTCCTGGAGATTCACAACATGTGGGCTGTGCAGCAGGACAGTTCAGAGTGGGGAAGGCTGGGTGTGAGGCCTGGCGTTGACACGTACTAGCTGTGTGACCTTGGGCAAACCCTTAACCTCTCTGAGCTTCTGTTTAATGTTCTATAAAAATGAGAGTAATAAGAGTACTTACCTTGTTGGAATGGATGCCAAGTGTTTAGCCTGCTGGCTGACACATAGTCCTGTGTTTACTGAGTGGAAATTATCATTGTTGACTTAGCAGCATCCTAGAAGTCTTACAGAAAAGCAACTTCCCGTTTGGTTTAACCCGGCTTCGCCCACACCTATTTGACTGTGCAAATTGTTTTTTTCCCATAACTCTTCTTATTCCACAAAAGTGGTGCTCTGCAGAGTGTGCTGACTCCTGCTGCTCTAACGGTTTTTTTTTCTTCCACCCCTGCTCATCTCCCCCGGACTGGCCCCTAGGCTCCACCTTCCGACCTCATGACTCATTTCCAAAGTCATCCGGGAAGTCAGGGCGACGGCGGCGGCCACGGCGGAGCACCGTGCTGGGTCTACCACAACACGTGCAGAAGGAACTCGGTGAGCCCTGGACTGGGAGGGCGGCGGCGGTGGCCTCGGGGAGCGCTGGCCAGTCCCTCTCTGCTGACCCCCCACCTCTCCCGTTTCTCCCAGGCCTGCGAAATGAGCGGGAGGCACCAGGCACTCCTCGGCCTCCTGGTCCGCGGGACACTGTACGCATCCCCACTGTGGATGGCCGCCCAGCGGGGCTGGCCTTGGGGACAGGGGCCCGGGTGTCCCTGCAGGCACTGGAGGCAGAGGCGGAGGCGGAGGCGGGCGCCGAGACAGAGGCCGCACTGCAGCGCCACATCGACCGTGTCTACCGGGACGATACCCTGGTTGGCCGGTCCACAGGGGCCCGGCCCCCGCCGTTGAACCGGCCCATGTCCTTAGCAGTGCCTGGAATGACAGGAGGGGCAGGGCCTCCGGAGCCCCTCAGCCCAGCCATGTCCATCTCGCCCCAGGCCACTTACTTGTCGAAGCTGATCCCACACGCCGTGTTGCCACCCACCGTGGACGTGGTGGCCTTGGGCCGCCGCAGCCTGCGCACACTGAGCCGCTGCAGCCTGCTCTCGGCCAGCCCGGCCTCCGTCCGCTCGCTGGGCCGCTTCTCCTCAGCCTCGAGCCCACGGCCCCTCAGCCGCCACCCCTCCTCCTCCAGCGACACCTGGAGCCACTCTCAATCCTCCGAGACCATCGTATCCGACGGGTCCACCCTCTCCTCGAAGGGGGGCTCCGAGGGCCGGCCAGAAGGCTCAGTGGCCAGCAGCAGCGTGGCACCCCCTCCCCAGGGCGGCAGTGGCCGGGGCTCCCCCAGCGGGGGCAGCACTGCAGAGGCCTCGGACACGGTCAGCATCCGGAGCAGCGGGCAGCTGTCGGGCCGCAGTGTGTCCCTCCGGAAGCTGAAGCGGCCCCCACCCCCTCCCCGCCGGACCTACTCCCTGCACCAGCGGGGCTCCGCAGCACCTGACGGCCCCTCAGGCTTGCCTCCCAAGCCTGAACGCAAGCAGCAGCAGCAGCAGCAGCAGCCGCCGCAGCCCCGGCCGCCCACCACGGGGGGATCAGAAGGGCTGGGGGCGGCACCCTGTCCCCGCACCTCAGCAGGCGGCTGGGCACCTGGCTTGTCTCCGAGTGGCTCCCGGCGCCCCCCGCGCTCCCCAGAACGGACACTTTCACCCTCCAGTGGGTACTCTAGCCAGAGTGGGACCCCCACCCTCCCTCCCAAGGGCTTGGCAGGTGCCCCTGCTTCCCCAGGCAAGGCTCAGCCCCCTAAACCCGAGCGTGTCACTTCCCTTCGATCTCCTGGGGCCTCTGTCTCCTCCTCCCTCACTTCTCTGTGCTCCTCCTCCTCTGACCCTGCCCCCTCGGACCGCTCTGGTCCACAGATGTCAACCCCCCTGGGTGACAGGTTTGTGATACCTCCTCACCCCAAGGTGCCTGCGCCCTTCTCCCCACCTCCATCCAAGCCCAAGAGCCCTAACCAGGCTGCCCCTGCTCTGGCCACCCCTGTTCTGGCTTCTGGGCCTGTCTCTCCCCATGAGGCCAGTCCTGCAGCCCCTGCCACCCCCCAGGCATCCCTGACCCCACTCCTGGAGGCTCCCATCATCTCCAAAGACCCTTCACCCCCGCCATCCCCACCCCCATCTTATCATCCCCCGCCACCCCCCACTAAGAAGCTGGAGGTGGTTGAGGAGGCTCCAGCTGCCCCAGAGACTACTGAGGAGCCCCTCCAAGATCCCAGCTGGCCCCCGCCCCCGCCGCCTGCACCCGAGGAGCAGGACCTGTCCATGGCTGACTTCCCCCCACCCGAGGAGGCCTTTTTCTCTGTGGCTGGCCCAGAGCCTGCAGACCCCTCTGGTGCCCCGGAGCCTGGCAGTTCGCCAGCTGCTGTCTCTTTGCAGAGCCAGCTCCAAGGTACTCCAGAGCCCCCTCCGGCCCCGCCAGCCCCACCAGCCCCGCCAGCCCCGCCATCTCCAGCTAGTTCTGCCCCAGGGCTTGTGGCCAAGCTCCCTCGGAAGGAACCAGTGGGCTGCAGCAGCAAGAGCAGCGGGGCGCCCAGGGAGGACGCCGGTGCGCCTCTGGTCACGCCTTCGCTGCTGCAGATGGTACGGCTGCGCTCCGTGGGCGCGTCCACTGGGGCTCCCACCCCAGCGTCAGGGCCGTTGGCCCCTCAGAAGCCCCTGCGAAGGGCCCTGTCTGGACGGGCCAGCCCCGTGCCAGCCCCGTGCTCAGGGCTGCATGCTGCTGTGCGACTCAAGGCATCCAGCCTGGCTGCCGCCGATGGCCTGCTGAGTGCCCAGCCCAGCGGAGCGCCCGAGGCAGAGCTGCGGCCTCCCCAGTCTCCCGCCTCCACCGCCAGCTTCATCTTCTCCAAGGGCACCAAGAAGCTGCAGCTCGAGCGGCCCGCGTCTCCTGAGGCCCAGGCCGACCTCCAGCGGAAAATGGTGGCTGAACTTCGGAGCATCTCGGAGCAACGAGATGCCCAGCCCCCAAAGAAGCCGCCGAAGGCTCCTCCACCTGTGGCCCGCAAGCCGTCTGTGGGAGTCCCACCGCCTGCCTCCCCCAGCTTCCCTCGGGCTGAGTCCCTCAGTGCTCCTCCCACCAATGGCCTCAGTCATGCTGAGGACAGGACTAAGGGGGAGCTGGCGGCGAACGGAGGTGTGGTGCAGCTGGCATGCCCAGAGGAGAAGATGGGCCCCCCAGGCTCAGGTATGGTGGGCAGTGCTGGGAAGTGGTCATCCCGAGTACCCCCGGAAGGGTTCGCGCTTGGTCTTGGGATGCCTGGGAAGCTACTGGGAAGGAGCTGCTGGGGTGAGGCTGGGGGGCCTTGGCATCACGCCAGCTGAGTTTGAATCCCAACTTTGCCATTTTTCCTGCCCGCCCTAGGCCCCTGTGATGCTACAGTGGCAGGGGTCACGTTTGTCATGGCCAGCCAGTGCTGCTGACGTGGGCTGGACGGGGTGGGAAAAGGCAGGGTGAGGATGTGCCTTGGGCTCCCAGTGCCAGAACCAGGCTGGGAAGCCCTCCACCAAGTGTCCTTTCTTTTCCTCACAGACCCAAAGAAGGAGCTGGTCTGACCACAAGGCACCTCAGTGGCACTGCTGACCCATCCCAGGTACACAATCTCTCAGGGACCTGAGCAGCTCCAAGGACAAGAGGAACCGCAGACACAACCTGAGAGGACGCCCGCAGCCTTAACCTCCACGGCCTTCGATATTTATGCAAGTCTGGCGTTGCCCGCCCTCCCGTGTGTGCCCGACTGGATCACCTCTGGCAGCTGGCAGCTGCGGCCTCCGTCTTGGCCTTAGCCTCATCTCCTGGGAGGTAGCTGGAGGGAGTGGGTAGCTGCGCCCCCTGCTGGCCCTGAGGCCACAGAGGTGGGTGCAGAGCGCCTCACGAGTTTATTTCGTTCCATTTTTTTTGTGTCCAAATCACGCATATATACTGTAGTCCAGAATCAAAGCACTTTTGAAAAAGTGGCTGCACGTCCATCCTCCAGGGCCCGTGAAACCACACTCCCAGGGCCTGTTTACATGGCAGCAGCGTGGGTCTCTGGTAGCCAGCCCAGAGCTCCACCCACCTGCCCCTCCTCCCTCCATCCAGTTTGCTCCTTTTCTTAGTTCGTGGAGGTGGGCGTGTCGTTGCATCCGCACAGGCTTCCGCAGGCGGGCCGGGCACAGGAGCAGGGCTGTGGCATTCCAAAGCACAAAAGGTGCAGTGGGGTTGGCCTTCCTGTGCCTCCACTTAGCACCAACCACCCTCCTGCCTTCCAGTTCTGCCAGGTGCTCCGTGCAGGGGACAGGGAGGAGACTGCCAGGGCCCAGATGGGTGGGCGGAGGAAGACAAAGCGGAGGTCCACGGGCTGGCTCTGTCCCCGGTGGAAGGACCGAGGAGTGACATCTCAGTGGGCACGTGGCATGCCGGGCATCTGCCCCTTATTCTCCTCGAGTGGGTCTCTGCAGCCCTTCAGAGGCTGTGTCCCTGTCCCTGTCCCCTTGCCAGAAACTACTGAGGAGGTGAATGGGGAGCAGGTCTGGTGGGGGCTGGCTTATTTGGCAGTGGGCCCAGACCTGGCCCCACAGCCTTCCTTCCGACCGGTCCCTCTGCTGTTTTCGCAGGTGCATGTCCTCCTGGCTGCAGCTTTCAGCACAGGTGGGGAGGTGATGCGAATGGCAGGGCTGGGAAACCAAAGACAGCTTTTACTGGAGACTCCTCCCCAGTAAACAAGGGGCTACCCAGGGCTCCGCAGCAGCTGGCTGGGTAGGTGTCCCCTGGATGTCAGCCTCTGCTGCTCGTCTCTCTGGGGATTTTAATGGACCTTCCCTTCCTGTTTGCAGCCTGTGCCACCTATGTAGGTAATGGCTGTCCCTGCAGGAGTGTGGCTGCCACCCGTGGCTGCCCCTTCTTGATCTTCTTTCCTCGACAGTGAGTTGGGCTTGAGCCTGGCAAGAAATCTCCTTTTTAGCTTCTCTACCACCAAGATTAGCCCTCCCTCCCGAAACCAGAGCTAGGAAGGCAGGGAGTGTGGTGTGAGAGCCCAGGCTCTTGTGGCCCTTACGAGGGCATCTTCAGTCTGTCCCTATTGTCTTCTTCCTGTGGCTCCAAGCCCAGGCTCTCCCCTGGTTCTCCCCGTGGGTAATGGAGCTGCTGCTGGGTCTGTGTTGCCCCTGCCCGGCGAGTTGGGGGAGGACAGTCAGTAAGCACTGCTCTGCTCAGAGCTCCTGACCCTCTCCACCCCCAGCCCTGCCTGGGTCCAAGCTCCCTGGAAATCGGGCCCTGGCGCAGCCCTGGGAGAGCCCGACTTCCACCTTCCCCTCCCCTCGCCTGCAATGTTACGGGAGCTCTTTATCCTCAGATAGGATCTTCTGCGCTTGCTTCCCCTGGGTGGGAGAGTGCAAAGCAGGGGGGTGATCTAGAAGAGGCGACCCTTCTTTGTCCTCTAGGGTAAGTGAGCTTGACCTAGTGCAAATGGAGAGACCAAAAGCCTCTGATTTTTAATTCCCATAAAAATGTCAGAGAGAAGTATATATATATATTTCTTTAAATTTTTGAGTCTTTGATATATCTATACAGACAATTCATTCCCTCTGCCCTGAAGCCTGCGTGAGACACATGGAAAAGCTGTGTTTCATCTGAAGGTGTTAATTAATTAAATGATTGAAACTTGGCTGTGACTGCTGCTGCTTTGTCCCCTCCACGACAGACGGGTGCCAACTCCAGTCGGGGTCTGAGGGAGGCACACCTCACACGACGGCATGCCCGCCCAGTCATGCCCGCGGCCCCTTGAAAGGAGGGGCGGGTTTGGGGCTGTGTTCGAAGGGGGTGTGTTCTGCCTGCTGCCAGCACTGGACCTAGGACTGGGTCTCTTCTGCCCCGCCCCCATCATAGGGCCACCCCGGCTGGGTGAGGGGTGCAGCAGCTGCCCCACACCCATGCTCTCTGCTGCGATGGCCCAGCCCGCACACAGGCACCACTCAGGCTCCGTTGTTCAGACACTTTATTTGAATTTCTGATACTGATGGTGATTTGATTGAGATGTCTTATGGAGAAGTACCCGACCCTCTGTGAAGAAACCCACACTGCTCCATCCGTTCACTCCTGATGCTAACACAGCTGGATGAAGGGACCCTGCGGGAGCCCTGTGGCCATCCCTGTGCCCCAGGGCCAAGCCTCAGGAGGCAGGCACTGGGAAAGCGGCCAGCTACTCGGTAGACCACTAGCTTCTCTGTTTTCCCTTCTCTTTCCTTTTCAAATCCCACAATTTCCTGTTGGGGAGAAGCTGTAATTAGCCCAGTCAAGGCACTAGATCCCGACTAGAGGCCCAGCTGCTGGGATAATTCCAAGAAAACCTGGAAACCAGTATTTTTCCAATTACGAGGACTGTGGCATGAGAGTGACATTGGAACCAGATTTCTCAGGTTGGCTGCCAAGGGAAGAGGGCAGAGCTGAACTTCCTGTGGCCCTGCTCTCAGCACTCCCCGCCAGGGTCAGTCTCACTGTAGCCAGACAGCAGGAGCCCAGACTCTGCGCCGGGGAGCTGCAGGCCCACGGATCTGCTGCTTCAGTGTCCTGAGGTGGGCTATGGATGACTGACGAGCAAACTGAGGAGGCAGCGGAGGGCGCGGGATGACGGGGGAGGGGAGGAGCCGCCAGGCCGCTAGCTGATGTTCCCGCCTTTCAGCGATTTGCAGGAGACGCAGCCCAGCTTGGTCATGAAGTTGGTGTGCTTCCACTGTGCTATGCACTCCTCGGAGATTTTAAAGTCGGCCTGCACAAGACAGAAAGGTGGAGACTGGTGGGAGCGAGCGCAGGCCCTCTTTTTTTTTTTTTTTTTTTTTGACAGGCAGAATTTAGACAGAGAAACAGAGAGAAAGGTCTTCCTTCCATTGGTTCACCCCCCAAATGGCTGCTATAGCCGGTGCGCTGTGCCGATCCAAAGCCAGGAGCCAGGTGCTTCCTCCTGGTCTCCCATGTGGGTGCAGGGCCAAGCACTTGGGCCATCCTCCACCGCCTTCCCAGGCCATAGCAGAGAGCTGGACTGGAAGAGGAGCAACCAGGACAGAATTCGCCGCCCTGATCGGGACTAGAACCCAGGGTGCCGGCGCCACAGGCGGAGGATTAGCCTAGTGAGCCACAGCGCCAGCCTGTAGGCCCTCTTTTACTGCCAGTACTGTGTTGTGGTGCCAGCTACAGCCGGTCAGAAGCTGCCATGTTCACATCTTTTGACTCAGGCAAGTTCCCTTAGGAGGTTGGTGTAAATTTGGTCAAAAGTGCAAAGACTTAGGTATCAAGACATCCATCCTAGCATCCTACTAGCGGACAACTGCGAACAAGCTCGCTAACAATAAGGTTTCAGTTAAATGATGATAAATATCATAGGCTACCGTAGAGTGTGCCCCTCTCTCAGTATTCAAAAAGATGAGGAAATTGGGGACCAGAGTTAGGCCCAAGTGCTTGGACCCCTGCTACTCATGTGGGAGACCTGCACGAGCACTGTTGGGGCCATTTGGGGATTGAATTAGCAGTTAGAAAATCTCTCTGTTTCTGCCCTTCTCTCCATCACTCTTTCAGGTAAATAAATAAATAATCTTAAAAATTTTTCAGGCATAAAGTTAAAGTCAGCCTAGCAAACAGGAAAGGGAGAAGAGTGCAAAGCTATTTACGGAGGGGCCCCGCTCCACATGCCCTTGAAGCACTTTGTATGATTGTGGAAACAGCATGTTAGCAGGAGAGGCACACACGGGCACTGGCTCCATTGCAGAACCAATTTTTGCAGCTTTATCCATGGATGTAGGCCAGTGCCCAGAATAGTGCCCAGCACGGACTTGGTATTTGTGGAATGAATGATCCTCTGGGATCTCTGGGGAAGGCCACGTGTGGGCTGGCGTGCAGAGAGGAGAGAATGAGTGCTCCAAGGTCAGAGAGGGCAGGGGGCACCCTGAGAGGGTTTTGATCCTGGCTCCATCACTTCTGGCAACCCCACGTGGCCACTGGAAACAGTTCTGTCGGTAAGATGGGGATGATCCTCCAGGGCCTGAGGATCGAGTGGGGAAATGTCTGACGTCCCTCCCACAGTGCCTCAGTACCTGCAAGGCCTGAGACCACCATGCTGCTCAGAAAGGTCTGGAATGAAGATGGGGCTCAGAGAAGTCCCCACTGGGGTACAGCAGGTGAAGGTGCAGCCCGCGACTCCGGCATACTCTTTGAGCACAGGTTTGAGTAGTGAGAGCAGTGGCTGCCCCAATTCCAATCCGGTTCCCTGCTAATGTGCCTGGAAAGCACTGGAGGATGGCCCAAGTACTTGGGCTCCTGCCACCCACGTGGGAGACTTCTACGAAGCTCCTGGCTGTGGCCTGGCATAGCCAAGGCCTCTGTGGCCATTTTGGGGAGTGAAGCAACAAATGGAAGATCTGTTGGTCTCTCCCCTCCTCTGTCTCTGTAATTCTGCCTTTCAAATAAATAAATAAATAAATCTTTAGAAGGCCAGTGTCATGGGGCAGTGGGTTAAATCATTTTCTACAATGCTGACATAGGGCACTGGTTTGAGTTCCAGCTGCTCCACTTCCAACCCAACTCTTTGCTAATGCCCCTGGGAAAGCAGTGGAAGATGGTCCAGGTCCTTGGGCCCCTGCACCCATGTGGGAGACCAGGATGGAGTTCCTAGCTTTGGCCTGGCCCAGCCCTGGCTGTTGTGGCCATATGGGGAGTGAACCACCAGATGGGAGATCTCTCTTTGTTTCTCCCTCTCCATCACTCTTTCAAATAAATGAATCTTAAAAAATAAACAAACAAAAAGCCCAAGAAGTCCCAACTGGGAAGGAGTCGGCTGTGGATTCAGTAACAGAGCAAAGCAGTTTGGGCACACAGTCCAGGCACCCGGCCCAAGGGGAGCACCTGCAGCTCCTTACCTGCAGCTTTTCAAAGACTTTCTTCTTGGGCTTGAGCTCTTCGTCTGGCTGGCCCTTCTCGTAGCCCTTCACAAACACTCGCTCACCAGGGGCAGAGCCTGCAGGAGGGTCCAGAGGTTCAACCTGGCGGTTTACCCCTTCTCTGGGAAGACACACGGGACAAGGGAAGGGTGAGGCTATGGATGCCTTCCAGAGGCCAGGGTGGCCAAAGCAACTAGGCCCTTCTGTAGGGACCCACGTGGGATTTAGGGTCTCCTCGATGCCAGAGCCCAGGAGGTCCCCGCTTAGCTGGCCTGGTTATCACCAGGGTTAGGTTACAAGGAAATCTGATGCCACAGTCTGGGTCTCAGGGGAAGCAGTATGAAACAACCCAGCAGGGACTTTTCAGCCCCTCAGCACTGGATTTGAATCCTGGCTCCACCTCTTAGAAACTCCTTTGAAAACTTAATTTCCATTTTAACAAAAATCAACTGAGCAAAGTGCTTCAAGTCGTGTACTTGTGCAACGACTCCTAGCGTTATCTTCTGGCATTAGTGCGGAAGAGACATGTGTTCTCAGGGCTGCTGCAGGCCCGGGGAAGGGCAGCACGTGGGCCAGCTCCCTCATCCTCCTGACCTCCCCCACGAGGCCTCACTCACGTGGACGCGCACAGAAGCATGCCCTGGGACTCCACTCCCCTCATCTTCTGGGGTTTCAGGTTGCACAGCACCACCACCAGCCGGTCCTGCAGTTCCTCCTTGGGCACGAACTGCACCAGGCCGCTCACCACAGTCCGGGGTTCAGCTTCCCCGACCTCGATCTTCTCCACGTACAGGCTGTCTGCATCTGGGTGCTGCCAGCAAGACATGTCAGGTAGCAGAAGAGCGAGTGGGGAGGACCGAGGGCCCGGGGAACTCTGACTCCAGGAAGGGGCACCTGTTCCTTGTAGAGCCCCCTGGAGGGACCTCTGGAGCTCACCCTTTCCAGGCCCCGGATGGCAGGCAGGAGAAATGGGCATTCTAGGTATGGTTTGCTCTGGGCCAAGAGGCCAGCTTTGAGGGAAATGAGCCCACGTGCTTGTGTAAGAGGTCAAGGAACCGCTGGCAGAGACCGATGGCCTGGACTGTCCGGGTAGCCACCATTATGGTCCATGTGCCGCGCTAGATGGGTCCCAGGTGACTGGGAGATGGGGGACAGCTGGACAACTGTTGGCCTCAGCATCTGAAGCACCAGTGGCCGTCGAGGGGGTTCTGGTGACTAGGTCTTTACAGGGAAAGGTCACTCCATGCTAGGTATGAAAAGCCCAGAGCAATAGTCCCGGCACTGGCCACATGACCCCTGTCTCAGGAAAAGGAAGTCCTCCTCCCTCCACCACTGTCTGAGGGGGGAGACAAAGTGGCTGAGCCGAGATAGGGCCGGCAGCTTGTCCATGCAAGTGAAGAGAAAGCAGGTGAGTTTGTCGGACCGGATTTCACAGATAAACAAGTTCCCTCTGACTAACACCCGCCCCCCAACTCTAAGTGCCCAGACGTGTTTGGTTGCATAAGGTCCGGAGGCCACGCAAAGCCCAACACCTGGAATCAGACACCTGCACTCTGCCTGCAGTGTGACCCCGGGGATGTTGCTTCCTGTCGCCAGGCCAGGGGCCTGACCCCATCCGCTTCTCTGGGATGTGGTAAGAACGAGTACCTTCTCCACACTGATGATTTTCCCCACACGGATGTCCAGCCGGGAGGGGATGACTTCCTCTGGTTCTGAATTCTTGGCAGGGCCTTTGGCAACTGGCTCTGGAATTGAAAAACCTCATGGGATCAAGACTCCTCCTTCCCCATGGCAAATGAGCTGCTGATCCCACCAAAACGAGGACTTGGAGCTCAGGCAAGATTTGGTGTAGAGCCCTCAGAATCAACCAACCGGGGTAAACCTTCTTTAAAGCAGGGAAGACAGGGGCCGGTGCCAGGCGTAGCAGGTAAAACCACTGCCTTTGATCCCCACATCCCACATGGGCACCGGCTCATGTCCTGGCTGCTCCACTTCCAACCTAGCTCCCAGCTAATGGCTTTGGGAAAAGCACTGGAAGATGGCCCAAGTACTTGGGCCCCTGCCACCCATGTAGAAGACCCGGAAGAACCTCCTGGCTTTGACCTGGCCCAGCCCCTGCCATTGCAGCCATCTGGGGAGTGAACCAGCAGATGGAAGATCTCTGTCTCTCTGACTTTCAAATAAATACATGATCTTAAAAAAATAAATAAGGCAGGGTTGAAAACCTTTCAGAAGTGGCGGGCCAGATTTTCATCTACTCTGTCCCTCTGTTGTCAGGGTGGAGGGCAAGGAGGGGACAGTGGTAGCTTTGCCACCTTTAGGCGTTCCCATTCATGATTTCACATACTGAGTCTTTCCTGGGAGGGTCACAGGAAGCTACCAATGCCAGCGCCTCGGCATCATGGACAAGGTGTGGATGGCTGACTGAGAGCCAGGCGGAAGCACTGGGAGGGCAGCCGCATCACAGACTACCACCCCACGGCTGGCTGCCCACAGACAGTCTAACCCAGTCCCTCTCCTAGTGAAGAGGCGGGCTTAGTGAACCAGCAGTGTTGGTCCACCAGGATGTAATGACCCCACGGCACTGACCAGAGTGACTCTAGATCCCTCAGCACTCAGCAGGATATGTGAGTCCTGCCCTTCAGATCCCCAGGTTCTCAGGCCCACTGACCGGGGCTCTGCAGACCCCGTCACCTCCTCCCTGGCCTCCCCCCTTCCCAGCTGGCTTACTCTGCTTCGAGGGGTCTGGATAGGCAGCACTGGCCAGCTTTTTCAGGGCAGGGGAATTAAACTTCTCCCTGATGGGATCCAGCAACTTGTTCAGGGCGACTTCAACAGAATTCTTGAGGTCTCCAGGGTGTACAACCTGCAGAAGCCAATGCGACCAGGTGAGAAGAAGCCTAATGGGGCGCAGGACACTCAATCGACTGAGAACGTACACAGGATGCAGGGCTTTGTTCCCCACGTGCAGTCTTATTTGATCCTCGTGACCTTCTTGTGAGGAAGATAAAGAAAAGGGGGAACACTTTTCAGAAAGGCTAACTCATCTAAAACACAGAATTTTCTTAAAAGAACTTTTATAGATTTATTTATTGGGGCCAGCATTGTGGTACAGGGGGTTAAGCCTCCATCTGCGATGCTGGAATTCCATATGGGTGCCAGTTTGATCCTGGCTGCTCACTTCTGATCCAGTTCCCTGCTAATGTGCCTGGGAAAGCTGTGGAACATAGCCCAAATGCTGGGGCACTTGCCACCCATGTGGGAGATATGGATGGAGTTCTAGGCCTCTGGCTTTGGCCTGGCCCAGCTCTGGCCATTATGGCCACTTGGGGGGTGAATCAGCAGATGGAAGATCTCTGTAACTCTGACTTTCAAGTAAAAATAAATAAATATTTTTAAAGGCAGAGCAACAGAGATAGGTAAATAGACAACTGGTTTACTCCCCAAACAAGAGCTGGGTCTGGGTCAGGTGAAGCCAGGAGCTAGGAGCTCTATCTTAGTCTTCCAAGTGGGCAGGGGCCCAAGTACTTGGGCTGTCTCCCACTGCCTTAACAGACACATTACCAGGAAACTACATCACAAGTAGAATGGCTGGGACTCAAATTCGTACTCTGATATAGGATGCCAGCGTCAAGTGGCGGCTTAACCTGCTGCACCATAGTGATGGCCTCCAGCTGTGAATTCCACAGGTACTTGAGAGTGTTTGAGGCTGGATGTATTTATTGGTCTAATTCTTCCAGTCCCTCCATTTATGCTTAGAGTGGTGGCATGAACGGAGCGTTGTACAGAGAAACACACAGGTAACCAAGGGTGACAGACAGTCTGCAGGAGCGCGCTGAGTTAGAGAAGAAAGAACAAGGGCTATGTATGGAGTTAGACAGACCTGGGTTCGATTCCCAGCTATTTGTGTAACCCCAAACTCAACCCCTCTAGGTTTTGGCTCCTTTTCTTATAACATGAAGATAACAACAGCTGTGTTCCAGAGTCAGAAAGAGGACCACATCACATCATGGAAGTGGGAAAACAATGCTGGTCCAAGGAGTTCAGGTTGAGCATCCCTAATCCAAAAAGCTCCAAACTTGGAAATTTTTGAGCGCTAAAAATTCCACATCTGATCTCATGTCACAGTCGAAATGTGGGCACACTAAAAATACTGTGTAAGATTACCTTCTGGCTATGTGCATCAGGTGTAAATGAAACCAAATGAAATCCATGTTTGGATTTGAGTCCCACTCCCATGTCATGATGTACATGCAGATATTCCAAAATTTGACAAAATCTGAACTCTGAAACACTTCAGATTCCAAGCATTCTGGCTAAGGGATATTCAGCCCGTAGTTTAATAATTTATTTTTTCAGTGGCTGGCATCCCATATGGGTGTGCAGGTTCAAGTCTCAGTTGTTCCACTTCCCATCCAGCTCCCTGCTAATGTGCCTGGAAAGGCAGTGGGGGATGGCCCAGACTTGGGCTCCTATTTACATGTGGGAGACACAGAGGAAGCTCCTGGTTCTTGGCTTCAGCCTGGCACAGCCCTGGACATTGCAGCCATTTGGGAGTGAACCAGCGGATGGAAGACCTCTCTCTCTCTCTCTTTTCCTTTCTCTAACTTGGCCTTTCAAATAAATAAAATAAATCCTAAAAAAAAAAACCTTCACTTGTTTGTATGTCCTGTGACTACTCTTCTATATCCAAATCTGGCCTGAAAGCATCTTCGAGATATTCTGGGAGGACATTCTTTAGGCCTGAGTATCTATAATACAATAATGCCTGCATTTTTGTTTCTGGTGCTGCTTCTTCATTTCCCTGCGAGTATTTAATTTTTAACAATATAAAACCTTTAGGCTTGCTGCTGACCTATCCAGTAGCCACTAACCTTGTGCAGGTATTAAAGGTATTAACATTCAGTTTCTCAGGTGCACCAGCCCCACGCAGCTTCTGCAGGCAGCACCCAGGAAAAGTGCTCTCGGATGGGGCGGCTGCAGACCTGTGTCAGAGGCCCATCGTCAGTTCCTTCTCATTATTCCCTCCAAACACTGTTTACGGGTTTGAGGGGCAGAGTGCAGCATCTGTGGCCTTCCTCGGACGGCGAAGAGAAGGGCTGCAGAGCCATGGCTGTGAAATGTCCATCAAAGGGCCTTGTGGCCCTTCAGACTTCAGAGGTCACCGAGCCTTTCCCTGCATCTGATGCTCAAAGCTGCATACAACGCTGCCTCTGAGTGGTTCTCCAGCCTCTGCCTGAGCGCCTCCAGTGAGGGGGAACTCGAGGTCATGGTGAGGCAGCTCTGTCCAGCATCAAACCACTGAGGTCAGAGAAAAGTTCTTCCGAGGATGAAGACAAATGGGCTGCCTTGGGTCCCCCATCTACAGTCCTGCTTTGATCCCTTCCCCCCGAGTCCGGCTGGAATCTGAGGATGTCTGAACACATAATCTGCTTTCCAGATGCAAACCCCCAGTTCTCTGAACTGTGCGTTTTGTGACATGGTTGATTCTGATCCATCACACCATTGCTCCTTCCCTACCCAACACGTCTGAGTTGTCAAATAAACCACTCAAGGGTCAGTGCTTAGGAGGTAAAGCCGCCACCTGCAGTGACAGCATCCCATATGGGCACTGGTTTGAGTCCCAGCTGCTCTACTTCTGATCCAGCTCTCTGCTATGGCCTGGGGAAGCAGAAGATGGGCCAAGTGCTTGGGCCCCTGCACCCATGTGAGAGACCTAGATGGAAGAAGCTCCAGGCTCCTGGCTTTGGACCAGCCCAGATCTGGCCCTTGTGGCCATCTGTGGAGTGAACCAGCAGATGAAAGACCTCTCTCTCTCTCTCTGTAACTCTGCCTTTCAAATAAATAAATAAATCTCTACAAAATTATAAATAAGTAAACCGCTCAGAGTCCACGTCCAGGCCTGACTGCACAACCCCCGTGCATACAGAGCCACAGAGCACTTAGTGGACTAGCACTTCTCCGGTTTGAACTCTACATTCCTGATGACTTAGTCCAGGATTTCTGTTTTTTAAGAATTTATTGGTATTCTCCCTTTAAAATTTTTATTTGTTTGAAAGAGAGAGGTGAGGAGGGAGAGAAGGGTACCTGCTGGTTTACCCCCCAAATACAACAGCCCTGAGGCTGGGTAGAAGCCAGGAGCCCAGAACTCAATCTAGGTTTCCCATGTGGATAATAGGGACCCAACTACTCAAGCCATTACCCACTGCCCTCCACGTATATATAGGGAGGAAGCTGGATTGGAAACCCAGGGGAGGCTGGCGTGCCCCAAGCATCAATGTAACTGTCATGCCAGATACCTGGCTCCTTCATTAACATTTCAAACAGTTCAATCAAACTGTTGATTCAGCTTGAATTCTGAGTCAATCAAGACCCTCTATTTCATTCCTTATATACACTACTCATGTATCTTCTCTCAGTGTACTGTAAAATAGAAAATAACAGTTGTTTACCTATCTGCCTCCCCTGCTGGGCTGAGATCCATGAGAATTTAGCCCTCGGTAGTTATCAATCCCTAGCAACAGTGCCTAGCACACAGGTCCTTACTAATTCTTTTGTTAACCGAATGAACTGTAGCTTCTATTCTGTCCTCTTGTAGTATCTCTCTTGTTTGAATCTTGATTTTGCACCTGTCCCTAAAATACTCCATCTTGTTGGGCTTCATCTTTTATTGACATCTGTCGAGTTCTTTGGAGAGTGATTAAGACTCCTTTTGTCTTAATTTTGTGCCATTTGCCTGTATAACCTGTGGAACGCCTGAATCCTCATCTAAACCATTATACAAAATATATTTGCACAGCCCTGGAAGGCACCAAGACAGAACCCTATGGCACATGACTACAAACCTGACTGGGCCGGAAGGGAGAGGCTCATTTCCCTGTAGTATTACCTCATCGGCGAAGTCCTTTTCCAGGTCCGAGTAAGCTGTGTAGGTTTTGTTTCCACCCCATTTCTCGTCTCGAAGGATCACGAACTCTGTAAGAAGAAGGAGCTAGGCCCACAAACTCATTGATAACAGCAGAGCCAGCTTTCCCAGGCCACACGCACGATGGTGGGGTTTGCCACATGGACCGTGAGCTTTGTGACCGTTTCTGCCATTTTACTCTTCTTAAATTGGAAGAGTGGGGCACCGTATGCCCAGCTAGGGCCTGGCTCCTGAAGGATCATGGCTCCCATTTCTTTCGGGTAACTCCAGCTCAACACGCCTGACCCCACCCTCACTTCACATCCTTGCCTACTCTGACACCCCCGCAGAACACAGCCTGGTGACGAATGATTGGGCAACTCGACGGTGTGCCAACGTCATCCACACAGTAATGAATGAGCAATCAGAGCTGAGAAGCTGGGGGAAGTGTGACAAACCCCAGGTGTGACCACAGCACCAGCCTCTGAGAAGAGAGCAGGGGTGCCCTACCGGCCTTGAGGGGGAAGAGCACGTGCTTGATGAAGGACAGGACTCCATTGTTCTCCACGTTTCCTGGCTCACAGAACGCCTTCTTCAGTTTTTTCTTCACATCTTCCTTGCGATCAAGGAGATCGATCTTGGACTCCTAGATGCCATGGGGGGAAGAGGACCTCTTGTGGTTGAAAATGGGAACATGCTCAACTAACCTGTGGATTCTTTTTTTGTGTGTGTGTGTGTGGATTCTTTTTTAAAACATAGATCTCAACATTAAACCACCCTAACAAAAGCAGAGTTAGAGGGAAGAACCACTCACAACCCTGCCACCCAACAAGTAAATTTTTCTGAACTCTTCCTAAGCCTTATTGTTGTAAATTTGTAGAAAAATGGGGCCAGCGTTGTGGCCTAGAGGGTACACATGACTGTATAAGAATCAGCTGGGTTCTTCTAAAAAACATACGTGGCGAATGTGCGTCAGCCTGAGGGACATAGTGCTTTGTTGGGGGGATGACTGACACATGGGGCATCTTAAAGTGAGAGAAAAAGGAATGAATGCATTTCTCTAAAAATAAAGACAAAAATGATAGCAATATATCATATATTGTATTTACCACTATCTGATCACACTCATTTTGAGAAGTCAGGCTGAAAGAATTAAACAAGTGCCCCAATGTGACTTAAATCAGAATCCATGAATCATCCTAGAACCATTTTATCAGAATGACTAAGGACAGGGCTCAGTCAACAGTTAAGTGTCGTCATCTTGACTGCTGTACCACATGCCTGCCCCATTTGTTTAATTCCCTAGTTGATTCTAAATGTCAGCCACATGAGGAACCCAAAACTCAGTTTTTCACATCTTTGGCTTCCACTAATTCCTCTATGCTGTGTCCCTAATGATCAGAACAGGGGCATACTTTTCCCTGACAGCACAATTAAACATTAAAGGATATCATGTTTGTCATTTTAGTTATATTGAACAGTATCCCAAAAACCAAAATGCTAACTGATGAAATGCAACTATGGCCCTCTTACTAGCAATGGTGAATTTTATCACACTGCTACATTATTTTCCTTATCTTTTTTAATCTATAAAAAATAGCAATAAAAACGATTCCAATTACAACTGGATCCCCTCGGGACTGGTTCTGGCTCCTTTAACACGCAACAACCAATGAATTAATTGGACAACATAAGGTCACTCATAGCTCAGATATTTGGGAGCTCTATAGTTCGCCAGGTTTCTGCGCTTTTGAGTTCTCAATCTCTCCAGCTCTTGCTGTAGATTTCTAAACAAGTCATGGCTTACCTCTTCAGAAGAGCTCATTTTGCTGCCAGTTAATCCTGGGACCATCGGATTCATGAGATGGACCCGTTTAGAGTAGCCAAGAGCAGGGAGGTACTGTGAAATGGGAAGCACACAAAGCAGATATCAGCATAAATTCCTCCTCAGTGCCCTGTTCTTCCTTGACCAGCAACTTAACAGTTGATACATTCCTTCCAATACTCTTTCCACTGAATATATACAGTTTCTAGTAATGACCATTATGACAACAAAGGAATTTTTTCCTATTGCTTTTCTTTTTCTTTTTAAAGATTTATTTACAATCCTAAGATGGCAGCCAGTGTAGGCTACAATCTCTCTCTCTCTTTTTTTTTTTTTTTTTAGATTTTATTTATTTGGGAGGCAGAGTTACAGACAATGAAAGGGAGAGACAGTCTTCCATCTGCTGGTTCACTCCACAAATGGCCACAATGGCCAGAGTTGTGCCGATCTGAAACCAGGAGCCAGGAGCAGGACTAGAACCAGCGCCCATATGGGATGCCGGCGCTGCAGATAGAGGATTAACCTAGTGCCACAGCACCTGCCCCTGGCTACAAATCCTCAAAGAGGGAAAGCTCCCACTGGCTTTCTACCTCAGGGCATTTTTTTCCAAACCCAGCAGCAGGAATGAGAGACCCAGCAGAGGGCAGCAGTCGGACCACACAGAGAAGATACAGAGTGTGGGTGAGGCTGCAGGGGCTAGGATTTGGGGTGTGATTTACAAAGAAGGCGCCCCTCCCCCCTAAGTTATGTCAAAATTCCCCATGATTTCTTGGCTGACTCATGGCTGTGAAGGCCCATGGTGAGATTCCAGGAAGCCCCCCAGAGAACTGGGTCTGGGAAGCTGGAGACCTGCACAGATTTCGGGGCTGCACAGTACCGGGCAAACAGGGGTTGGAGTTTAGGTTCAAAGTAAAGAGGACTTTGTGAACACTCTCAGATTGTGGTTTGAGGCCTCAGAAGGACCACGCCCTAGGAGGAGGGACCACACGGTGAGAGGAAGGGCAAAACTAAGGTGGACGTACTCTAACAAAGATTAAAACCAACCCCAGACTGGACCAAGGTGACAAATTTAGCATCCGACAGAAAACATGGCACACTATAAACAGAATCTACAACACACCTATTTGATACAATAAAAAAAAGTACTAGAAATGGGAAGAAATTAAGGGAATTGGCAGGCTGAGAAAACAATCAATAGAAACGAATTTAGAAATAATTCAGTTATTGGAGCAAGCAAGCAAAGCAGCATGCCAAAATAACTGAGATCAGGATGGTAAAGAAAAAATGGACAAAACAATTAAAAATAATTAGAAAAGGGAATTGGAAACTATAAAAAAGAATTACATGGAAGTTCTAACATGGCACAATACAATAGTAGATCTAATAGACGACAGGATTCATGAACTTGAAAGGTTAATAGAAAATAGCCAAACAGAGGTGGGTGCTGTAGGACAGCAGGCGAAGCCGCTGCTTTCAATGCCTGAATCCTGGATTGGAGTATCAGCTGAATCCTGGCTACTCTACTTCCAATCCAGCTTCTTGCTAATGCCTTTTTGCAGGCATCACATAATGGCTCAAGTGTTTGGGGCCCCACCACCCCCGTGGGAGACCTGGGTAGAGTTCTGAGTTCCTGCCGTTGGCCTGGCCCAGCCCCAGCTGTTGTGAACCAGCAGACAGACGATCTTTCTGTCCCCTGCATTCCAAATAAGCAAAATAATAATGAAATTTAACTACAGTACATTTTGTTATCCTTTTTACAGTTATTTATTAAAGATTTATTTATTTGAAAAGCAGAGTTACACAGAGAGAGAGGAGAGACAGAGATAGAACTCTTCCATCTGTAGGTTCACTCCCTAAATGGCTGCAACAGCTAGAGTTGGGCCACACTGGAGCCAGGAGCAAGAAGCTTCTTCCTGTCTTCCACATGGTGGCAGGAGCCCAAGGCCTTGGGCCATCTTTCATTGCTTTTTCCAGGCCATTAGCAGGGAGTTGGATTGGAAGTGGAGCAGCAGGGACATGAACAGGTGCCCATATGAGAAGCCAGTGTCACAGGCAGCAACTTAACCTGCAGCACCACAACACCGGCCCTGTGGCTAGTATTCTGATACACAAATCCTACTGCACTCAATTCTTACTATTTCCCTAGGACAAATTTCTGAAATAGAACTATTAGATCAGAGAAACATTTCAGGGTTGTCCAAGAATTTATATTTCCACTAGCAGCGTTTTCTCCTCATCCTTGCCAATGGGAGGCTTTGAGGTTTCAACAATACCAGTAACTTCTCAATAGCCCTTTTCAGCTTTCTCAGGTTCTTTCCCAGAAAAGAACTATCATGGGTTTGTGCTGATTTCCTGCTAAACCCTGTTAAACCTCATCTCAGGGCTGAGCAGTGTACACGGGAGACAGGGCGGTGAAGACCAAGCGCTGTGGAAAGGACAGTAGCCCTAGAAAATGGGCTTCCAGGAAAGAGCGCTGTCAGCAGGCCCCGGGGCAGCTTCCCAGTGGCAGCTAGACCAGTAGAGGCGGCAGAGATGCTCAGGGAGGAACTGTGTGACATCGGCTAACTGTCTGATTTTTCTAGCCTCGGTTCTCTCATCTGCAAAACCAAGAGAATACCTACCATTCCATGTGAGTATGACTGGCGGGACTGACACAGAGCAGTTCTATCAACGTTACTCGCATACCCCGAGGCTCAGAGCAAGAGGGACAGGAAAGAGGACACGAACCTTCTCTGCAAAGGTGAAAATCTTCCTCTGATCAACGCCTCCAAATTGGGCATCTACTTTTAAGTATTCTTCATCCAAAGCCTGTGGAAAGAAACACATGAGCATAAATACCTATTGCATTTCTTCTTTATGGGTCTGAGAAATCAGAAACTTTTGAAAATCACCAGATTTTTCAGAAAGTAGAGCTAGGAAAAAATGGACTGCATTCGGCCTCCCTGCTGGCCTCAAGAGCTGCATGAACTGTTGCTGAGAGCCTACAGCGAGCATCACTGCGTACGGATGGCAGTGCGTAAAAACAAGGCAGCCTGGGCAGGCCTTGGGGTGCTGCAGGTTAAGCTGCTGCTTGGGACGCCTCTGTCCCCAGCGTGCCTAGGACCTAGTCCTGCCTCAGATCTAGTTTCCTGCTAATAAGCACACTGGGAGATAGCAGGTAATGGCTCAAGTATTTGGGTCCCTGCAACCATGTGGGAGACCTGGATGGAATTCCTAACTCTTTTGGCCTAGCCAGCCCAAGCTGCTGAGGGACTGAACCAACAGATAGAAAACTTCTCTCTCTATTGTCCTATCTTTCAAAGAAAAACGAACAAGTATAAAAATAAGAAGTGTATTCTCCACCCTCAGGAATCTCATAATCCAGTGGGGAGGCAGAGCAGAGGGAGGGAGAAGTCATGTCACACAAAGCAGCCTGGGACAAGCGTCAAGCATGCAGCATAAAAAGCAAGTCCTAGGGCCAATGCTGTGGCGCAGCTGGTTAAGTTGCCTGCAGCGCCAGCATCCAAGTATTTGGGCCCATGTTACTCATGCAGGGGACCCAGACAGAGTTTTAGGCTCCTGGCTTATCCTGTCTCATCCCTGGCTGTTGCTGCCATTTGGGGAAGAAGATCTTTTTTTCTGTGTAACTCTGCCTTTCTTTTTTTTTTTTTTTTAATTTTATTTTTATTTTTTGACAGGCAGAGTGGACAGTGAGAGAGAGACAGAGAGAAAGGTCTTCCTTTTGCCGTTGGTTCACCCTCCAATGGCCACCGCGGTAGGCGCGCTGCGGCCGGCGCACTGCGCAGATCCGATGGCAGGAGCCAGGTGCTTCTCCTGGTCTCCCATGGGGTGCAGGGCCCAAGCACTTGGGCCATCCTCCACTGCACTCCGTGGCCACAGCAGAGAGCTGGCCTGGAAGAGGGGCAACTGGGACAGGATCGGTGCCCCGACCGGGACTAGAACCCGGTGTGCCGGCGCTGCAGGCGGAGGATTAGCCTAGTGAGCCGCGGCGCCGGCAGACTCTGCCTTTCAAATAAATAAAATCTTAAAAAAAAAAACAAAAAAGTTAATGGAGCTCCCATATTATGAAAAATCTAAACATAAGCTGCATAATTTTTAAAATATATGTATTTCTAAAGATATATTTATTTGAAAGAGTGACAGAAAGAAGAGAGGCAGAGAGAAAGAGATCTTCCATCCATTGGTTCACTTCCCAAATGGCTGCAACAGCTGGGGCCATGTCAGGCTGAAGCCAGGAGCCCAGAACTCCACCCAGGTCTCTCACATGGGCGCATCGGCCCAAGGACTTGGGGCCAGCCTCACTGCTTTCCCAGGTGCATTAGCAGGGAGCTGGATCAGAAGTGGAGCAGCCAGGACTGGAACCAGCTCCTATACGGCATGCTGGCATTGCATGCAGCAGCTTAACCTGCTGTGCCACAATGCTAGCTCCAATTACATATTTTTTTTTTTGCATCAAAATAAGCTTATTTTTTATTTCCATTTTCCCACAAACTTTGTGAAGTCCCCTCATATGTGAAATATGCTCTGTGCTTTATTTATTGAAAAATAGGACCATGCTTACTGTGTATTTTCACATATCACTCTGAATGTTATTTTCTTCAAGATGAACATAAAGGTGTGTAAGTTGAGCAATGTCCTAAAAGGACAGACAGCAGAGGAGGACAACTGAAGAGGTAAAAGAGCAGACGCTGGGGTTGGGGATGGGGGAGCAAGAGGAGGAGGAGGAAGACAGAGAGGAAGCCTAGAGGCTGAAGAAACAGCCAGTGTGCGTCAGTTCAGCTGGGAACACGCCACCCCCGCGGTACCTGCAGTCCGGGGTACAGCAGACCACTCAGCAGAGGGTGCTCCACCTGCTTTACCACCTCAGCTCCAGCTTTCTTGGCATCGTGCTGTGTGACCACCGAGGACAGTCTGTACACATCCAGTGTGTACTCTCTGAAGAGGGAAGAAAGGGGACAGCTGTAAGACGGGAGCCAGGCCTCCACCGCCCGGGGCAGTCCTACCGCACATTAATTCACTGCTCCAGACTTCTTTAATTTTTTTTTTTTTGACAGGCAGAGTTAGACAGTGAGAGAGAGAGGGACAAAGGGAAAGGTCTTCCTTTTCCGTTGGTTCACCCCCCAAATGGCCGCTATAACCTGGCACGCTGCACTGATCCAAAGCCAGGAGCCAGGTGCTTCTCCTGGTCTCCCATGCGGGTGCAGGGCCCAAGCACTTGGGCCATCCTCCACCGCCTTTCCAGGCCACAGCAGAGAGCTGGACTGGAAGAGGGGCAACTGGGACAGAATCCGGCACCCCGACCAGGACTAGAACCCGGGGTGCTGGCACCACAGGTGGAGGATTAGCCTAGTGAGCTGCAGAGCCGGCCACTGATCCAGTCTTATTCAGGATACTCAGACACCCCTGCCTGGAGCTTCCAAACCTTGAGAGCACAAAACCCAGAGGTTTCATTCCAAACAGTGCTTTCTGTTGTGTTTTTCCGTATTTCTCTATCTTCCATGCCTTTTTTTCAAAGTTAAATGCATGTAAGAAATCATGAACACTGCAAAGCACAGCGTACCCGTCACAGAGTTTAAGAAAAGACCTAACAGTTACTCCCGGAGCTCCGGAGGCCCCTCCACAGTCCTGTCCCACTTCCACCTCCTTCAGACTAGCCCCCGTCCTGAACTTCTGCGCTGCTTTCCACCTCTACATTATGCCTGCATCTCTCAGCAACCATGGCAAATAGTCATGTATGAGTATCCTGGAACACAGGTGCAAGTTTCTCTATATATACTTCGTAATAGAACTTTTAGATCACAGGGAATTTGTACCTTGAATTTTAAAGGATAATGCCAATCTTTTTTTTTTTTTTTTTTGACAGGCAGAGTGGATAGTGAGAGAGAGAGACAGAGAGAAAGGTCTTTCTTTTAGCCGTTGGTTCACCCTCCAATGGCTGCTGTGGCCGGCTCATCGCGCTGATCCGAAGCCAGGAGCCAGGTGCTTCTCCTGCTCTCCCATGCGGGTGCAGGGCCTAAAGACTTGGGTCATCCTCCACTGCCTTCCCCGGCCATAGCAGAGAGCTGGCCTGGAAGAGGGGCAACCGGGATAGAATCCGGAGCCCTAACCGGGACTAGAACCCGGTGTGCCAGCGCCGCAAGGCGGAGGATTAGCCTGTTAAGCCACGGCGCCGGCCGCATGGAAGGATTTCTCACTGTGGTTTTAATCTAAATTTCTTGGAAAAATAACCCAAGAAGTTAAACATCTTCCCATATCCTTATTGGTCATTTCTTCTGTGAAACACACACAGTCTTTCTTTTCTGGACTTGCTTTCTCAACAATTGATTCCGTAGTTGTTGAAATATATTAGATATGAATCTTTTGTCAGCTATATGTATTATAAATAGATCTTATTCCAGTTTGTGGCTCCCCTTTTTTGGCTAACTTTTGACAGACTGAAGGTTTTAATTAACGTGACTGAATTCAACAATCTTTTCCTGTGGTTTCTGCTTTGGTGTGTTTTGTTTAATGTTTCCCACCATGAGATCATAAGATAGCCCAAATACTACCTATATGCTACCTTTTAGGTGTTTTATAGTTTGGTTCTTACAATGAAATCTTTAATTCACTTGACATGGAAGGATCATTTTTTCCCCCATAGAGAAAATCAATTTTCTCTGAACCTATTTTTCTTTCTTTTCTCTCTCTCTCTCTTTTTTTTAAGATTTGTTTACTTGAAAGGTAGAGTGCTGGTTCACTCACCAAATAGCTGCAATGGCCAGGGCTTGTCCAGGCCAAAGCCAGGAGCCTGAAACTCTATCCAGGTCTCCCATGTGGGTGACAAAGGCCCAGGTACTTGGGCCATCCTCTGCTGGCTTCCCAGGAGCGTTAGCAGGGAGTGAAAGACTCAGGTCACCAACTATCACTCCAATACTGGATGCCAGTCTTGCAAGTAGCAGCTTAACCTGCTGCTGTTGCACACTGCTGGCTCCTCCATTTTTTCTTTGGAAGTTTGTTTTTCTCTGCTGATCCTAACACCAGCTCTGTCATTGGTCAAGTTTTCAGATATGTGAGGATCAAGTCCTGAACTCTCCATTCTGTGTAACTGGTTATTCATCCATCGCCATGCTAATTCTTATCCATATGAATGATAAGCATTTTGGTACCCAGAATTCATAAGGACCTCCTAAAAAAAACAGTGGAAAACAGGCAAAAAACACTTGCAGACACTTCATAGAAGAGGAAACCCAAATCACCAACAAAAACATGAAATTGAGCTTTTTTCAGACAGGTTTTTTTTGTTTGTTTGTTTGTTTGTTTGTTTGTTTTTTACTTTTTGACAGGCAGAGTGGACAGTGAGAGAGAGAGAGACAGAGAGAAAGGTCTTCCTTTGCCGTTGGTTCACCCTCCAATGGCCGCCGCGGTAGGCGCGCTGCGGCCGGCGCACCGCGCTGATCCGATGGCAGGAGCCAGGTGCTTCTCCTGGTCTCCCATGGGGTGCAGGGCCCAAGCACTTGGGCCATCCTCCACTGCACTCCCTGGCCACAGCAGAGAGCTGGCCTGGAAGAGGGGCAACCGGGACAGGATCGGTGCCCTGACCAGGACTAGAACCCGGTGTGCCGGCGCCGCAAGGCGGAGGATTAGCCTAGTGAGTCGCGGCACCGGCCTCAGACAGGTATTTTATCTCTATATTTGAATGGTAATTTGGCTAGGTACAAATTTTAGGCTGGAAATTTTTTTCATTTGCTATTTTAAGGTACTACTTCATTGCCCTTGGCTTTCAATGTTCCTTTTAAGAAATATGCAATTTTGATTCCTGACATTTTGTATGGAAATTCTTTTGTCCCTTTGGAAATTCCTAGAATATTTTTTGTCCCTGGAGATTTTTTTTTAAGATTTATTTTAGGGACTGACACTATTGCCCAGTGGGTTGCAGTGCTGGCATCCCATTTGGGCACTGGTTCGAGTCCTAGCTGTTCCACTTCCAATCCAGCTTCCTGCTAATACACTTGGGAAAGCAGCAGAAGATGGTCCAAGGCTTTGGGCTGGCCCAGCCCTGGCTATTGTGGTCATCTTTTTTTTTTTTTTTTTTAAGATTTATTTGAAAGGCTGAGTTATAGAGAGAGGGAGGGAGAGAAAGAAAGAGATTTCTTCCATCCACTGGTACACTCCACAAATGGCTGCAAAGGCCAGAGCAGGGCTGATCTGAAGCCAGAAGTTGGGAGCGGGCCTCCCATGAGGGCAGAGGGGCCCAGGCACTTGGGTCATCTTCCATTGTCTTCCCAGGTGTATTAGCAGGGAGCTAGATTGGAAGTGGAATAGTAGGGACTTGAATTGGTGAACACAGGGGATGCTGGCGCCCTAGGCTGAGCCCATCCCTGGAGTTTTAAAATCAGAAGGAAATGCACTTTTTAAAATTTTTTTTAAATTTTTTGACAGGCAGATTTAGACAGTGAGAGAGAGAGAGACAGAGAGAAAGGTCTTCCTTCCGTTGGTTCACCCCCCCAAATGGCTGCTACGGCCAACGTGCTGCGCCAATCCGAAGCCAGGAGCCATGTGCTTCCTCCTGGTCTTCCCATGTGGGTGCAGGGCCCAAGCACTTGGGCCATCCTCCACTGCACTCCTGGGCCACAGCAGAGAGCTGGACTGGAAGAGGAGCAACTGGGACAGAATCCGGCACCCCAACTGGGACTAGAACCCGGGGTGCCGGCACCGCAGGCGGAGGATTAGCCTAGTGAGCCGCGGCGTTGGCCAGAAAATGCACTTTAATGTGGGTTTATATTCATGCATTGTTCTAGGCACTTGATATTTCTAGGCACTCTCAGTCTGAGAACTCTTAACTGTCCTCAGACATCCTTAAATTATTTCATTCTTAATGTATTTCATTGTTTACTTCCTCTCTGATTCTCTGTTCTCTTTTTGGAACATTTATAATTCAAATATTGGACCTCCTAGCTAGTACTCTAATTTTTTAAATCTTTTTTCCCATTTTGCCCTGAGAGGCCATGAAAAACCAAGTTCAAATTTAAGTTCATACAATTCAATAAGCTCCTTGAAGACACAAGTAATCTTCAGTGTCCCACTTATAAAGTCTACATTTGACAGACTTTAAGATGCATTTTAGGGAGCCAGCGCTGAAGCACAGCAGGTTAAAGCCCTGGCCTGAAGTGCCAGCATCCCATATGGGCACCAGTTCTAGTCCTGGCTGCTCCTCTTCCAATCCAGCTCTCTGTTGTGGCCTGGGAAAGCAGTAGAAAATGGCCCAAGTCATTGGGCCCCTGCATCCATGTGGGAGAACTGGAGGAAGTTCCTGGCTTCGGATCAGGGCAGCTCCAGCTGTTGCAGCCAATTGGGGAGTAAACCAGTGGATGGAAGATCTCTCTCTCTCTCTCTCTGAATCTCTGTCTCCATCTTTCAAATAAATAAAATAAATCTTTTAAAAAAAAAGATGCATTTTAGGGGGCTGGTACTATGGTATAGTAGGCTAAGCCTCCGCCTGCAGCGCCAACATCCCATTTAGGTTCCAGTTCATGTCCTGGCTGCTCCTCTTCTGGTCCAGCTCTCTGCTATGGCCTGGGAAAGCAGTAGAAGATGGACTGAGTGCTTGGGCCCCTGCACCTGCATGGGAGACCCAGAAGAAGCTCCCGCTCCTGCCTTCAGACTGGCCTACCTCCGGCTGTTGTGGCCATTTGGGGAATGAACCAGTGGGTGGAAGACCTTTTTCTTTGTCTCTCCCTCTCTCAGTCTGTAAGTCTACTTTGCAAATAAATAAATAAAATCCTTAAAAAACAAACATTTAACATCTCTGAGATCTAGGCATGTTATTGACTAATTAGTACTTTCAAAGATATCTTAGATTGACTGAAATATAGTCCCACTTTCTCTTTGTCTCTGACCACTGAGTATTCTTTTCCTTTTTTTAAAAAAGATTTACTTATTTATTTGAAAGGGGGAGACACACACACACACACACACAGAGGATGAATGCTGTTTCACACCCCATTTGGCCACAAGAGCTAGGGCTGGGCCTAGCTTTCTCCGGTGCCTTAGCAGGGAGCTGGATTGGAAGTGGAGCAGCTGGGACTGTAATTGGCGCTCTCATGGGATGCCAGTGTCACAGGTAGCTGCTTAACCTACTGTACCACAATGCCAGCCCCAACCACTGGGTATTCTTGAGGAAACTTGTAAATATATTGGTATATTTTGCTTTAAATTTTTTAAAATCTAGCATTTTTAGTTGTTTTCAGTAAGGAAGTAGGTCGAAGTTCTTGGTTGGCCAGATTATTTTTTAAAATTTTTTGACAGGTAGAGTTATAGACAGTGAGAGAGAGAGAGAGACAGAGAGAAAGGTCTTCCTTCTGTTGGTTCACCCCCCTAAATGGCCGCTACGGCTGGTGCTGTGCTGATCCGAAGCCAGGAGCCAGGTGCTTCTCCTGGTCTCCCATGCGGGTGCAGGGCCCAAGCACTTGGGCCATCCTCCACTGCACTCCCAGGCCATAGCAGAGAGCTGGCCTGGAAGAGGGGCAACCGGGACAGAATCCGGCGCCCATATGGGATGCCGGCGCTGCAAGACGGAGGATTAACCAAGTGAGCCACAGTGCCAGCCCCCCAGGCCAGATTACTTTAAACAAAAGTCTTATCTGTACCTTAACCACTCTTACTTTTTTTTTTTTTTTTGGTCCATCTCTCTGCATTCTAGATGAATTTCTTAATACTCAAATCTCTGTTTTTCAACTGTATTCACTTTATAGATGATCTCATCTATTCAAGGTGGTTTTTTTTCTTTAATGACTGAAATTTACCTTCCCAAGATGTCTAAATGGTTCTTTTTATTTCTAACTATTCATGTTTCATTTGTGCCTCTTTCATGTTCTGATTTACTCTTTTTAGTGGATGTTATTGCTTGGCATTTTAGCACTTATGTCTTAGTAACATCAGGGACACAGTAAGTGATGACTAAATTCTTGGTATGCACATAGTCCTGCTGCTAGGAGCCTGGAGCCTGATGGAAGTCCCTGAAGGTCTGGGGGCTTGCCAGGGAGTGGGCACTGGAAAAGCTCTCACTTTAGTCTGTGGCTTTAAGCAGTCGGCCTGCTTTGTCCCCAATGCTCACTTCCAGAATGGAATCCACAGACTTAGAACTCCAGCCCGAGTCACCACTTTACATTTCAGTGCATTTCTCTTACTATAGAGAGGTCTAACTGGGCCCTTTGGTATTTTTATTGTTGTATTTTTACCTATCATTGTTGAGTTTGGAACAGATCCTTCTGTTCCAAACATCATACATCAAAATGAGCAATACAAATCCATCTTCCTTAAAGTCACTTTTTTATCTAGAAAAAGATCAAGTGATTTTGAAGCAAGATGGTTTTAATTTTTCCATCTTCTCATTCCCCAATTTCTATTAAGTTCTAGGAGAATAAAAACTCTGTCAGTGTTATTCAGTTATAACACCAGCACCTAGAACAGTGTCTGGTACACGGTAAGAACTCAATACAGTGCTCCTTCAGTATCCATGAGAACCTGCACCTCCCAGCCACAGATGCAGAAGTCTTGGATATGAAATGGCCTAGTATTGGCATATAACCTATGCACATCCTCCCATACACTTTCAATCACCTCTGGATTACTTGTAGTATTTGATATAATGCACACACAACGTAATAATTGTTATGCTGCATTGTTTAGGGAATACCTACAAGGAAAAAAGTGTGTACATGTTAGTCCAGATGCAATTTTTCCTCCCAATTTTTCTGATCCACAGTTAGTTGGGCCCAAAGGCTGACTGCACAATATTTGCACGATCCACTTCCTTGCCTTTTTCCAGTTTCTGCCTAATGTTATCTTATCAGAAAAGTCTTCTGTAAGCACTCTATTTAAAAAGAAACCACTCCCTGAGAACGTTCTCTCCCCAGCCTGCCTGCTTTGTGGCACCTATTACTGTCTGAACACACAATATATTATTGCTCACGGTCTGCACTCCTTGTTGGAGCGGAAACCCTGTTGGGATAGGGACTTTTGTCTTAGTTTACTTCTACAAACCCAGGGCCTAGACTAGTGCTTACCACACAACAGAGGCTCCCTAAGTATATGTAGATTAAATGCAAGCACGAATGAAGTCTCAGGTACTCTACAGGAGCTGCAGATTTAAAGTTCTGAATACATGGCTGGCGCCGCGGCTCAATAGGCTAATCCTCCACCTTGCGGTGCCAGCACACCGGGTTCTAGTCCCGGTCGGGGCACCGATCCTGTCCCGGTTGCCCCTCTCTGCTGTGGCCAGGCAGTGCAGTGGAGGATGGCCCAAGTGCTTGGGCCCTGCACCCCATGGGAGATCAGGAGAAGCACCTGGCTCCTGCCATCGGATCAGGGCGGTGCGCCGGCCGCAGTGCGCCAGCCGCGGCAGCCATTGGAGGGTGAACCAATGGCAAAAAGGAAGACCTTTCTCTCTCTCTCTCTCTCTCTCACTGTCCACTCTGCCTGTCAAAATAAATAAATAAAGTTCTGAATACATGAAGATTAGCTGAAGTAAAAATGTGCATGCATTTCTCATAAGCAAAAGAAATGGATGCACATCCTGATTTGTCTACGTACTAGATAAATAGATTTGGTAAAGTTATGTCTGAATCTATATCCTTATCTATGTGATAAGGAAACAATGCTTAAGTTTGTTGTGAGGGTTTAGTGAAAAGTGCAGTGATATTTAGTTAAAGTGACAAGTAGAGTGACATATGACATAGAGTAATAAAGTCTTATTTGAGAGACTTCAAAAAATTTTAAATGTAGAAACTATGAGGCAGCATGGGGGAATTCAGAAACAATAAGCTAAAAACAGAATACAAAATTATATCTATGCTAACATTATAAATACAAATAAAATTACAATGATAAGTAGCACTAAAAATTGTTGGGGAGGGTAGCTGGCATTGAGGTGAAGTGGGTTAAGCTGCCACCTGTGATGCCTGCATCCCATATGGGCACTGATTCAAGTCCCAGCTGCCCCACTTCCCATCCAGCTCCCTGCTAATGCACCTGGGAAAGCAGCAAAAGTTGGCCCAAGAGCTTGGATCTCTGCACCCTTATGGGAGACCTAGATGAAGCTCCTGACTCCTGGCTTGGGCCTGGCCCAGCCAGGGCCATTGACAGCAATTTAGGGAGTGAACCAGTAGATGGAAAACCTCTCTCTCTCTTAAACTCAGACTTTCAAATAAATATAGTAAATCTTAAAAGGGAAGCTGGCATTCACCATCTCTTCCCATCATGTTCTGTGGACTCTGCAGGGCCAAAGCCTTTGCTCTGATTAGAGTTACATCTCTAGCCCTCTAGCCAACAGGGCAGCACCTAGGTATTTACCAGTCAGTACATTGTTGGTGGATGAATTAAAGAGACAAACGGTATACCTTCTAAAAATGGTTCTTAACATAGTGTCAAACAGCTTCTAATCCAAACTTAATGAGTTTCTGGACTCTGTAGGCCTATAATTAGCTAGAGGCACCAGAACCACAAGGAGGGTGGAAGATCAAGCACTTACTTGCTGAGCTGGTAATCAGTGCCTTTGACGAACTTGAGCTTCTCCAAGGGCACACCAATGCTCTCCAGCATTGCCTTGATCACATTCTCATAGTAGCTAGTTCGGAGTTCTAGAAGTTCCCACGGGGCTTTCATGTTATCCAAATATGCATGAAGGTCCGCAAACAGAATTGTAACCTGGCCATAGGAGATAAGGGACCACCAAAACATGAACTTGTCCCAGTACCTCCAACCTACTTCCACCTCCCCACCCCCACCTCACCCTTGGGAAGCCTCTTTTGGTCATTCCCCAAGGGCAGTCACTTGGTTTACAGCATCTGTTCTTACCTCACATCCCGCCTTCAAAAAGTCCGCAATCTTCGACATGGGCACGAAGTAAGCCACATGTGGCTTGCCTGTGGTTGCTGTGCCCCAGTAAACCTTAAGTTCTCGCTCCTTCAGTATCTCCTTCAGCTTCTCTTCGCCCAGAACCTCCTGTGGCAGAAGCAGAAGAGCTGGTTGAATGCAGGTGCCCCACCTTGCTCATCCACTACCCTGTCACCTGGCTCACAGCCAAGCAGGGAGAGCCAGCCACGCTCTCGGGGCTGAAAGCCAAGGTAGGGTTGGCGCTGCTGCTAGCGTTCCCGGGAAATGACATGGAAGTTAGGAGTGTGCGGGCACGGCCCTGTCCACAGCTTCCCCTCTAACCACTCCCTTGCCTTTCGCAGCCAACTTTTGAAAATAGTTGTTCTTTGTTCAGGTCTCATCTCCTACTCCACTCTGAGTTCTGCACCACACAGCACTGCTGAAGTCTGTAATCACATGCACTCTTGCAAGATCACAGATGCCCTCTGTGTTGCTAAGTTCCGGGAATACTGTTTAGTCCTCACTCCCTCCCCGAAGCACTCTCCTCCTTTATTATTATTATTTTTCCCTCTTTTCTCTTCTGGCTGCTTAGATTTTTTTCACAGCTGCTCTTGTTTTTCCTAATCATTAAATATTAGCAGTCCTCGGGGCTTTATTCTTCTTTTTACTCGAACTTTCCGAGGGTCCCTTGTCCAGAACTATGTACTTGTTATCAACCCAGTGCTTCAAACTCAACGTGTTCAAATTAAACTCATGCTCTTGCCTTCCTCGCCCACTCCTAACTACCTTCTCCACTTACAGTCTCACCCCTGGTTCACTAAATGGTACTAATGGTATTCACCAAGTGCTTAAGTTACTCTGAAACAGCTCTTCAATCCTCCTACTCCTCTCTGCCTCTTCATCACCACCTCTTCATCATCATCCAGGCCACTCTCAGACTGTTAGGAAGGAAGTTCGAAATCAGCCTACGTGTGTGTGAGGGGTCTAAGGAAAGCAGCACCCACGGGAAGGAGTGAGCAGGCTCAGAAGCACACCTTGGAAGCAGCCCAGTAGTTTACACTACAAAGTCCCACATCCCCATAACTACAGGTGTTCCAACCATGCCCCCAAGGAAGGCACCCAGGAGAATCCTCTCTGTTCAGTGCCAAGCGGGCTACCCAGCCTGATACCACCGAACGATAAGACCCTGGGAGTCAGTTAACCTGTTTCACACCTGGCAAACCCTGGAGGAGGAGGTGGGGGGGGGGATGGGGAGAACCGGGCCCCTTCCTTACAAGCCCCGGTCTGAATACAGACTGTGCTCAGTCTCCCCTGAGACACTCGCCTCATCTTTCAGGTGTATTTCTCTCAGTTCTTTGCTGATGTCCGCCTGGCCTGTCAGATGTCTTCTCTCCATTGAACTGTGTGATCTTGCCTACCCCAGTCTGAATGGCTGGGCACTCTCAGATTCTGTCTGGAGAGCTCCCATCTGTTCTGGTGGATGCCCCTGCCCCATTAAACCTGGCTACCTTGCTTCCCACTCCTGTCTCACACCTGAATTCTTTCCTGTGTGAAGACAAGAACCTCTGTTCCAGCCATCTCTGCTAACAAGCTCACACCAGGGTTAACGTAACACCCTCCCAACAGGCCTCTTGCATCTATTCTTGCTTCTTCCAATCCACGTAGCAAGGGGTAGCCACAGAGATCTTTAAATTTCAATATTTGGGGGCCAGTGTCGTGGCACAGCAGGTTAAGCCGTGGCCTGCAATGCCAGCATCCCATAAAAGTGCCTGTCCGAGTCCCCGCTGCTCCACTTCCCATCCAGCTCCCTGCTATGGCCTGGGAAAGCAGCAGAGAATGGCCCAAGTGCTTGGGCCCCTGCACCCACCTGAGGGACCTGGAAGAAGCTCCTGGCTTCAGCCTGGCCCAGCCCTGGCTGTTGTAGCTATTTGGAGAGTGAACCAGAGGATGGAAGAGCTCTCTCTCTCTGCTGTCCTCATCACTTCCAAATGAATAAATCTTAAAAGTATGAATTTTATAGTATGTGAACTATATCTCAAAAACAAAATAAGCAGTGGTCCAAGTGATGCTCTTTGAGTAAAACTCAATGTTAAAGTGCTTTTTTTTTTTTTTTAAGATTTTATTTATTTATTCGAGAGATAGAGTTACAGAGAAGGGAGAGACAGAGAGAAAGGTCTTCCACCCGCTGGTTCACTCCCCAAATGGCCACAATGACCAGAGCCAGGCTGATCCAAAGCCAGGAGCCAGGAGCTTCTTCCGGGTCTCCCATGCAGGTGCAGGGGCCCAAGCACTTGGTCCATCTTCTACTGCTTTCCCAGGTCACAGCAGAGAGCTGGATCAGAAGCAGAGCAGCCAGGACAGGAACAGGTGCCCATAAGGGATGCCGGTGCCATGGCGCAGAGGCTTAGCCTACTGTGCCACAGTGCCAGCCTCAATGTTAAAGGTTTTTGTCCTTCTGAGTTTATTTGAAGACAAAAGGGAAAGAGAGAGAGACATCTCTCCCATGCCCTGGGTCACTCTCCAAATGCCCACAACCACCAGCTCTGGGCCTGACCAAAGCTAGGAGTCTGGAATCCAATCTGGCAGGGACCTCCTGCTGGAGCCATCACCTGCTGCTCCCCAGGGTGTGCACTGTCGGGAAGCCGGTACAGGACTTGAACCCGGTACGGGACTTGAACCCGGGACTTGAACCGAGGCATTCTAGTAAGAGGAGCAGGAGTCCCGAGAGGTAGTTTAACTGCTTTGCCAAACGCCTGCCTCCAAGGCTCAATTTTAAACTGGCCTTGTAGAATAAAGCTTACAGGGCCCTTAGGACTTGGTCCTTACGATCCTTCCTGAACACACCAGTAAAATGTAAAAAGTGTATCAGTTTGTCAGAAGAGTTAGGGAGGAACAACAGAGAAAAAGGCGGAGAGTCAGGACGGGCGGGCGACTACATAAGAAAAGCGGTTGGGAGGGGTCTGCCTGATAATCCGAGGAGGCGAGGGGACCCCGTGCTCACCCTGCCCCAGCCAAGTTCGCCTTCGCTCTGAGCCCCGTGCTCTCCCTCCCCTCCGGAGCTCGGCGCTACCGTTCCCTCTCTCTGAAATGCCCTTCCCTACATCCTTCCGCTCCGCCTCCTGCAGCAGCTGGCGACAGGAGGAGCAGCCTTCGGGGCTCAGTGGAGAGGTCGCTTCCTCGGGGGAGCCGTACCTCATTCCCTTCCAAAGCTCCCCGCACGGTCACCTCTAGTGCCTGCTTCCCCTGCAATGGCCTGGATTGCGGGCCATTTTAAACGTCCGGTTCCCTCCCGACAGGCTCTGTGGGAGAGCAGGGCCCTGACGTCTCCCCAGCGCCTAGCACCGCACCTGGCACACAATAGGGTGGGTGGGGTGGCAGTCCTGGAGTCAAAGCGGGCTCCAACGACGCGGCTGCTCACGAGAGCCCACCGTGATCTCTGGGGCACTCCGGGAATGGCTCCCTGAGTGATCAGCAGTGAGGACTCTCAGAGCTCCCCGGCGCGGAGTCCCTGTCCCCATGCACTTAGGATCCCAGTCAGCGCACCTTGGGCCCCCAGTGTACAACGGCGCATTTCCAACCCCGAGGCCCAACCTGCAGGTTCCGGGTGATAAGGTGCAGCTTCTCTTCAGGACTTGGAGCATCCCCCATGGCTCAGCCACCCCTGCTTCTCGCGTTCAGCCCGGTACCCGCGCCTCTTCCTCGGTGGCCGCCGCGTGCCGGGAACTGTCACGCGAGTCCTGCCGGGTTGCGTCAGCTGAGCTCGTCGCTCGTCTTCCTAGGCCTGCACCTCTCTCTGCCCGGTAGCAACGAGGAGAGAGTCAGGAGCAGCGGAGAGTCGAGAGGGTCGATGAGGCGGGACGGGGTGGAGCCAGGAAGCGGGGAGGGCGGTACGGAGGGCGTGGTCGCGTCGTCTGCGCAGGCGCAACTTTCTTAAAGGCGGGGCGGTTTCCTGCCAATCACCGTTTGCTTGCCCTCCCTCTGGAGTTGGCTGGGTGTGGGGGAGGTTGAGGAGGGGGCGATAAAATGGCGCAGGGGGCGGAGTGAGGCACCGTCGTTTGCACAGGCTGTGGCCCGTCTTCCGGAGGTGAAGCGCGTGAGGGACGAGGGGGTCGACGTTCCCTGGCTGGGCGGGGGGTGGGGCGCCTGTTGCTTCTCCGAGGGGCTGCGCGCGCCGTCCGCCCCGTTTGAGGGAGAGAAGAGCTCGTTCTCGCTCCAGAGGTGATGGCGGGGAAATGTCCCTGCCCCCCGCCTCCACGTCTGCGTGCGAGCGAGTGCTGCCGCTCACCCTGAGGGGAGGCTGTGTGGCTGTCGGAGAGGCGGGGAGCGGAGTCCGCTGTTCTGGCCCGTGGGGCCGGGGGCCGCCCTAGCCCGCTCGGCGGGAGGACGGAGCGCTGGCGCTGGGGGCGGACGACGCCCCCGGCCGAGCTTGGCGTTCTCGGCTGGGCGCCGCGCGGGCTCGCCCGGGTCCCACTTCGCCCCCGCCGGGGGAGGGGCGCGGAGAAGCCGGCGCGGCGCCCACCTTCGGCTCCGGCCCGGGCCGGGCATTCCGCTGTCCTCGGAGGAGGGCGGAGGGCCATGCCGAGACCCTGCCCGGCGGCCGGTGCGGCCCCGCAGCCGGGGCCTTTCTGAGGCGGCTGGAAGGGGGCACCTGGGCCACCGTTCCCCGAGGGCCCGCAGGCGCCGTGGCCAGCTCGCTCCTGGGGAGGAGGTTGGCCTCGCTCAGGGCTGAGAAGTAATTAAGTGGCCCACCGACCGCCCTGATGTCCAGTTTGTTTCGTAGTTGTTAGGGGGCTCCACTTCAAGAGACTTTTTTTTTTTTTCCGTGACAAACCTGTTGCGGCCGCTTGGTAATATCTGGTCCCCGTGCCCGGGCGGGAGGAGTGCCCTGGCAGCCCGATCCAGTGAAACGTTACTTAGAGTTCCCGCCCGGCCCTGACGTGTTTCCAGTTACTTCGGGGAGTGGTGGAGTCCTTACAGATGATCGCAGTTCACTCTGATTTAAAAAAAAAAAAAAAAAATTGGTGCCCTTTGGATGGGGCGATCATTGAGCCAACTGAGTGCTTTTCGTGCTCCTGTGCTTCACGTGTGTTGCATTTGGGAGAAGCTGGAAATGGAAGGCCAGTGGGGCGGGAAAGAACCCTTGCCCGTGGCCATACCTGTCCCGTCCAGCTTGTTAATGGCCTTGATCTTGAAGCCTTAAGGATGTGGGCTTGAGCCTGAGGTAGCTGTTTGAGTGGCCTGAATAAGGCTTTTTGTGCTCTTAGGCAATGGGTTTTTTGAGGTATGATAAAAATAGGCAGGAAACCAGTTTCTGAGGTTGCAACCAGAAGGTTAGAGAACAGAGGGGGTGGTAAACTGAAGTGCGAGGAAGGGGGTGGACAGGTGAGAGATGGGAAGGACAGAATAGGGTCACAGCAGGGGAGGGGAGCGGCAGAATTAAGAGATGGGAAATAGGAAAAAATAATTTTCCTTTCAAAGTAAAGGGGTCCCCGTAGATTCTCTGAGCAAGTGCCAAGAAGGGTAGAATGGCAGAGCAGGAACTGAAGCTGCGTTGTGGAACCTCACTTAAGGCCTCCAGTTTTATCAGAAGGTTTTTCCTCCCTTGCAACGTATCAACTTTCTGTGATAACAGCATTTTTAGATTTAGAGTACTTTCTTAAATGTCCCACAGTTGAGCGTTATGAGAATCTCTGTATCTCCTTTTCTTTTTTAAATATTTGTTTATTTATTTGAAAGGCAGACTTACAGAGAGAAAGAGGTCTTCCTTCTGCTGGTTCACTCCCCAAATGGCCAGAGCTGGGCCAATCCGAAGCCAGGAGCCAGAATCTTCCTCCGGGTCTCCCACATGGGTACAGGGGCCCAAGCACTTGGATCATCCTCCACTGCTTTCCCAGGCCACACAGAGAGTTGGATCGAAGTGGAACAGCCGGGACGCAAACCATTGCCCATATGGGATGCTGGCACTGCAGGCAGTGGCTTTATCCACAATGCCGGCCCCCTCTGGTGTTCAATTTAGTGACAGTTTGGTTTAAAACTGAATTAAACTAGAAAAGAATAACATACTGGTTAATTTCTAAATAAGCAGGGTCTAGAGGAAGTTCTCTACCAGTTTAATGCTTTTTTTGTGAAAGAGTTATTTATTTTGAATGGCAGAGTTACAGAGAAGTGGGAGAGAGAGATCTTCATCTGGTTCACTTCTCAAATGGCCACAACTGTCTAGGCCAGGACCATGAACTCCATTTGGGTCTCTCACATGGGTGACAGGGGCCCAAGCACTTGGGCCATCTTCCGCTGCTTTTGCAGGTACATTAGCAGAGAGCTGGATCTGAAGTGGAACAGCCAGGACTTCAACTGGCACTCTTATGGGATGCAGCAGTCACAGGTGGGCAGCTCAACCTGCTGTGCCACAGTGCCACCCCCTACCATCCCTCTTTATCTTACATTGTCATATTTGTGTGCCAAGTATGTGCCATAATTGTCTTTCTATTGTTTATTAAGAAATGAGACTTTACAGATAGAGGTGAAGCTACTCATGGCCACTTGCCATCCGCCACCACAGGTAACCACTGTCCTGAATTTGGGCATTTCTCATTCCCATGCGTCTTCTTATAATTTTGATATACATATATGGAATTGTTTACTTTAACAAATAAATTGTGGGGTAGGGGAAAATAGGAAATCTATAGATTAAAATACAAGACATTGGCCAGTTATGTGGTATGGATCTTATTCAAATACTGACTTTTTTTAAGTTTGAAACAAATATGATATACATAGAAATTGGAACTGGGTATTTTATAAGGAATTCTTGTTTTTTATGATGAAATGATGTGATGCCTGAAATTTGCTTCAAATTAACCCATTATAGAGGGGAAGTGGTTGGGGCAAGATTAGCTATGGGTTGATAGTAGTTGGGGTTGAGTGATGGGTATATAGGAGTTCATTATATGTTTAAAATCTCTACAATTAAAATATTTTTGAAAGTGAGGAAATAAAAATGAGAATTATTTGTGCATGTTAAAAATCATGTCTATATTTGCATATATAAAAGGTCTTCAGAAAGTGCATGTAAAATGCACATTATGAGAAAACCATGGGAGCAAGCATTTAGCTTAGCATTTAAGATGTCTGTTCTTCATTGGAGTGCCTGGGTTCATTTCCCAGCTCTGGACCCTGGACCCTGGCTCCAGCTTCTTGCTAGTGCAGACCCTGGGGGACAGTGGTGAAGGCTTAAGTAATCATGCCTCTGCCACCCATGTGGAAAATCTGGATTGTGTTCCTGGATTCTTGCTCTGGCTCCTACCCAGCCTGGCATTTGGTGAAGCAGCAGATGGGAGCATGCACTCACTCACTCGCTTGCTTACTCTCTTTTCTGGCCTCTCAAATTTTTAAACAAAGTTTTTAGAAATGGAATTAAAAGATTAGCTTGTTGTTTTTTTTTTTTTAAAGGGGGAATGCATGGATTTCAAAATATTTTTGCACCTAGATAAGCATATCTTTTAATGCCACTGTTTCCATGAACTTTTTGAAGTACCCTCACTTGTGGTATTGTTTAGCATGCTTTTGCCATTGGGAGAGTCTATGAGAAAAACAGCGGAGCCAGCTCTGCCTCTGGACATCCTATGACTTAGGACTAACAGCTGGTGAAGGATATTGGTCCTATGTGTGCAAGTAAAGCTTTACTTTCAGTGATGTTTGGTCACATTTAGGGATGTTTCTCACTTTTTGCGTTGCAGCTGTGAGGCCAAGGGCAGTTTTATATGCATAATAGGCAGCTTTTTTCCAAGGGCAGTTTTATATGCATAATAAGGCAGCTTTTTTCCAAGTTTTTTAGTGTATGTATTGAATTTAGAAGACCTGAGTTTGGATACGAACTCAGCCATTTGCGAATTGACTTTGGGCAAGCCTATCACAACAGTAGTAAAACAAAAACAAAAACAAAAACTGCCTTTGGAATTAGATTTGGATCCTTGTGCTAGAATTTTTAGCTACATGTAGTTGGTTAAGTTGCTTAATGCCTGTGAACTTGTTTTCCAAGAGTGAAAATCTATTTAGCTCTTTGTTTGACCAAGTATGTGCTTCATGCTTTTTGGAAGGAGTTGGGATGAGGTGGAGCAGTGGTTCAGAGAGTGCTTCTGAGGAATGTAGCTGCTTTAACCCTTTTGCATGTGATATTTGTGCTTGACAACAGCAAAACTTTTAAGTAAAAGAAAAATTTTCCTGAAGTAAACTTGTTTCTTACTGCTCCCTAAAAAAACAAAACAACATTTCACTCTATAAAATAACTTAGCCACTAGGGAGTGAAATTACTTTTCTTCTTATGGAGAGACTTGCTTCTATTCCTGGAACTCGTTCACAAAAGTTGCTGGAATATTGGTAAAATCAGAAGTATTAAAGGCTCTATGTTTAAATCTAATAGAAAACTTGATTTCCTTGATAAAGATAAATTTTACAGAGTTGTGTTGAGGGGTTAAATTAGAGTTATAAAATGTGTCTTATATTGCCTGGTTTATAATAGATATTCATTATTTCTAATTCTAAAATTTTATAATCCTTCTTCTAACTCTAGTACTTTATTGTCTATACTATTTTATATGGTCTTATATTGGTGCTTAATTTTCAATATTTTCTTCCTAGCAAGATTATGCGTTCCTTGAGGATGGGAACCATGTTTTTATTTCTTGGGAAACAAACTTATGTAGCTCAGTGCTTTGTGCTAATTGTTGTTCAGAAAATGTTTTCTGAAAGTGTATGAACTGAAACTGAAACTCAAGGTGTGGTATAGATGGTATCGGCATAGGGAAAAATTTACAGTTAAAAGACTGTATAAGGAATTTTCCAAATTGTTAAGTTCAGTGCTTAAGTATTATCTCAGATGTGATAGGTGAAATACTAGATTTTTATCACCTTTCCCATCTGGAAAATGATAGATTAGATCTGTCATTAGCAATTTTAAAAAAAGCTGTATTTTAATTATAAAAATAAATACTCAAGTAGAAAAGTAAAATGATACTAACAATAGTCTTCCCTTGCCCTCTCCCCACAGGTCGTAATAGTCATTTTTTTTTTTTTTAAGATTTATTTATTTATTTGAAAGGCAGAATTACAGAGAGAGAGGGAGAGAGCGAGCGAGCGAGAGAACTTCCATCCACTGGTTCACTCCAAGATGGCCACAACTGCCAGAGCTGGGCCAGTCCTAAGCCAGGAGCTTCTTCCAGGTCTCCCTGGATGGAAGGGAGGATGCAGGGCCCCAAGGACTTGGGCCATCTTCTACTGCTATCCCAGGCCATAGCAGAGAGCTGGATCAGAAGAGGAGCAGCTGGGACTTGAACCGGCACCCATACGGGACATTGGCACTGCAGGCAGAGGCTTTACCCAATAGCCACAGCACTGGCCCCTTAGTCATTGCTTTTTGTGTTTGTATCTTTACAGATTTTTTTTGTGTGTGTGCATTTATAGTGGTATGGAAAATGAGATTTGTGTGTCTGTGGTCATGATTAATTTTTAAGTTTTGTGGAATCTTAGACTTTGCCTAGTCCCCTTTCTTCATTGCTTTCCCATTTTATAAATGAGGAACAAGTCCAAATGGTTAGGTGGCTTGCCTAAGTTATTAAGAGTCTGGTTAGTGACAGAACCAGGCCTGCCAACCCAGTGTTAATCCTACTAAAGCGAATGATACACTTAAGAAAGTACAGATTGTTGGGAAGAATAAAACTAGTTCCTCTGTTGCATAATATTTTTTCTCTAAAGGTTTTTCTGTGGTGTACTTGACTCAAAAAATCCAAAAAGTCAAGCTCAAAATTAATAGATGGAGCACCTTAAGCATAATGCAGTTGACTTTGTAATTAGCAGAGTTGAAAGTGATGAGAAGATCCTTTAATTTTCTTTGTGTCTGCAGGAAGGTGGGAGTCAATCATTTTGACAAGTCTCCTGAAAAGAACAGCTAGCAAAAGCTCAAACCTTTTCCATTTGGTCTCGTGGCAAAGGCAAAGATCTCTCCAGCAGCTCCACACAGTATGGAAAGCAGTTGTTTATCTTCTTGATTTTTTTAACTTCAAAAATAATACACATCTTTTTACATGATCTATATTTGTTTTGTTTGTGTGTTGTAGATATTGTTCCATGATGGTACATGTTTATTGTGTTTTTATTTTTAAAATATTTATTTGAGACAGAGAGAGAGATAGAGGGGCTCAGACAGTTCTCCCATCCACTGGCTTGCTTCTCAAATTCCCAGAACAGTGAGGACTGGGCCAGGCCAAAGTGTGGAGCCTGGAACTCAGTCAAGGGCTTCCATGTGTCAGGGACCCAAGTACTTCAGTTATCACCTGCTGGCTCCTAGGGTGTACATCAGCAGGAAACTAGAATCAGATTGAAAGCCAGGACTTGAACCCAGTCACTGTGATATGGGATATGGGTGTCTTAACTGCTAGGCCAATGCCCATCCAATTCCAATTTATTTATTTTTAAGATTTATTTTTATTTATTTGAAAGAGTTTCAGAGAGAGGTAGAGACAGAGAGGTCTTCCATCTGCTGGTTCACTCCCCAGATGGCTGCAGCAGCCCAAGCTGCGCTGATCCAAAGCCAGGAGCAAGGAGATTCTTCCAGGTCTCCCATGTGGCTGCAGGGGCCCAAGGACTTGGGCCATCTCCTACTGCTTTTGCAGGCCATAGCAGAGAGCTAGATCAGAAGTGGAGCAGTGGGGACTTGAACCAGCGCCCATATTGGATGCTGGCCATTTCAGGAGTGAAGATCTCTTTCTTGGTCTTTCCTTCTCATCACTGCCTTTCAAATCAATGAATCAGTGAGTCTTTAAAAAAAAAAAAAGTTTGTGGAAATGAAGTTGAAAATTTATTTTGGTGCAAAATATATTTGAAATCCATGCATATTTTTTCATAGTGCACATTTTCCACAAGATTTTAAAATAGTCATATAAAATGGTTTGAAGTTGGTATAAAGTTTTGTTTTCTTTCAGTGAAAGTTCCTCTTGTTTTTCCAGATATGGCGTGCTCACTAATGCCCTCTGAACAGTCTTCCGGGACCTCTTTCTTGCATAAAGATAATGCCTCATTTTCTTGGAGTTCCTTGGATGAAGAAGAATTAGATGATTCCTTGCTGGAGCTGTCTGATGGAGAAGAAGATGATGGCCATTTCAGCTACACAGAGGAGGAGATCCAGGAGCTTTTGAAAGATGATGACCCATCAGATGTGTGTGGAGAAGGGTTGTATAAAGATGATGGTGGACATGTTGAGAACGGAGGGAAAGGGAGTCAAATTCTACCTGATACTCCGCAAGAGAAAAATTCAAATTCATTGTGCAGCTTGGGATCAGTAACTGAGACCCCTGGCCTCTTTAAACTACCTCAACTAAATACATCAGTTGGTCATGGGCCAACTCCTGCTAAACCTTTAAACAGACGTTTTGCACTAGAAAAGAATCTCATAAAAGTAACTATTGTTGCACCATTTAATCCAGCTGCGTGTGATACTGTGTGTGAAAAGAAAAAAGTTAATTTATCCAAAGATACCGAAAAGCCCCCCTCCATTGGGGAAGAAATGAGAGATGGTCTTACCCCAAATGAGGGCGAAGCTTGCACTGAATCTGAAGGGATCAGCCCCAGTAATTCTTCCTGGGAACAGCTTCTGCTGTCTTCCAACAGTAACGTTCAACAAACTGTCTCTGGTAAAAATCTGCCTGATTGTAAGAAACCCATACCTGTATTCTCTCAGCTCTCAGACCACCCGGAGACTCCTAACATGGAGTCATCCTGGAGAAATGGTGGATCACATAAATCAAGTTGTGAAGTGAAGTTTTCAGTTTCCAGTTCACCAAACAAAGTAAGTACATTTTTTTCAAGTTGAAAAGAAAACAGAAATTATTTTCATTCAGAAGCTGTATAAATAAATTCCCATATACCCCCTACCCTTATACATGCACAGCCTCTCCTGTGATAGACATCCTGTACCACCAGTCTAGCAGAGCTTTGTATCCAGACAAATTTCAGTTTGGGTCCTGGATCAGTTATTTAGCCTCTATGCCGTCTCAGATTTCTTACCTGTAAATCAGAGTATAATATATTTTACAATATAATAAGAATGAATGAAATAATGTACTTGTAGTACTTGGTACATCTTACTCAGTTATGATCTATTGAATAAGGTGATGATTGTATTATTTCTGCTTCCTTTGAGTTTCAGACTAAGTCTTCATCCTTGGTTGGCATGCCTATTAGATATAACTCTGTATCTGAGTGAACCACCGAAGAGCTAAGAAATCCTGAGCAATTTTCCTAACCTTTTTGGCCTGATTGCCTATCTGCCAAATAAGTGCCCACTTAGAGTTTTCTTTTATTTATTTATTTTTCCCCAAAAATTGTAGTTGCTATCATTTAAAGCACTATTAATAGTGCATGGGACACAGTGGAGTTCAAGGATATGTGTTCAAGGGCATGCCTTTATAGTCTTTGGTTTAAAAACATTTTCATAAATAGTGTTTTCTTGTAGCTAAGAACTATCTTTTGCATTCCTTCTATTTTGGCAAAAAATAGGATGTTTTTGACAAGGATTCTGGCAAGATGAAAGTCCATGAGAAAAGACTAGGCAAAGTCATTCCTGTTCTACAAACCAAAACCAGGTAACATAACTGTAATTAAATATTCTGATTTCTGTTGATTGTCTTCAAATTCTTTTTTCTGCTCCCCAATTTCCCCTTAATGCAGGAAAAAAATCCTGTACTGGGAGTAAGCCAACCTGAAATTCCGACACTACCAACTGTATGATCTTAGCAAATCGAATAATCTCTGTTCAGTTTCTACACCAGTAAAATATGGCTAATTATGCCTTCTCTGCTGCCTCCTTAGGTTATTTTAAAAGTAAAAAAAGGCAGGGCCGGTGTTGGCATAGCCAGTAAAAACACTGTCTGCAATGACAGCATCCCATATGTGTACCGGTTTGAGTCTTGGCTGCTCCACTTCAATACAGATCTCTACTAATGGCTTAGGAAAAGCAGAGAAAGATGACCCAAGTGCTTGGGCCCCTGCCACACATATGGGAGACCTGGATACAGCTCCTGGTTCTTGGCTTCAGCCTGGCTTAGCCTTTTCCGTTGTGACCATCTGGGGAGTGAAATAGTGGATGGAAGATATTCTCTCTCTCTCTGTCTCTCTCTCTCCTGCTGTCTGTAACTCTGACTTTCAAATAATTTTTTTAAAAAGTTAAAGATGTACTAGGAATCCTTAAATAAAATTATGTACAGATTTCAAAAAAATTTTTGTACCAAACAAAACTTTACCTATTTTGATTCTGTTTTCTCAACTTTTTTTTTTTAAACAATTTTTAAATTAAGATATACTTATTTGGGGCCAACGCTGTGGTGTAGCAGGTAAAGCCACTGCCTGTAGTGCCGGCATTCCCTATGGGCACCAGTTCGAGTCCTGTCTGCTTCACTTCTGATCCAGCTCTCTGCTATTGCCTGGGAGGGCAATGGAGGATGGCCTGGGTCCTTGAGCCCTTGCACCCACATGGGAGACCCGGAGGAAGCTCCTGGCTCCTGGCTTTGGATCGGCGCAGCTCCAGCTGTTGTGGCCAATTGGGGAGTGAACTAGTGATGGAGGACCTCTCTCTCTCTCTCTCTGCCTGTCTTCTCTGTATAACTCTTTCAAGTGAATAAATAAATCTTTAAAAAAAAAAAAAAGATATACTTATTATCTTTTGAAAGGCAGAGCGATAGAGACAGAGAGAACTTCCCTACTCTGGTTCATTCTCCAAATGCCAGCAGCCAGGGGTGGGCCAGGCTGAAGCGAGGATCCAGGAATTCCAACCAGGTCTCCCACATGGTTGGCAGGGACCCAAGTAGTTGGACCATTATCTGCTGCCTTCCCAGGCAAATTAGCAGGGAGCTGGATCTGAATCAGAGTAGCCGAGACTTGAACTAGGTCTCAGATAAGGAATGCCAGAGTCCCAAGTGGTGATTGAACCTGCAGCACCACAACACTGACCCCTTCTCAATAACTTTTTTTTTTGACTGGCAGAGTGGACAGTGAGAGAGAGAGACAGAGAGAAAGGTCTTCCTTTTGCCGTTGGTTCACCCTCCAATGGCCGCCGTGGCCGGCGCACCACGCTGATCCGAAGGCAGGAGCCAGGTGCTTCTCCTGGTCTCCCATGGGGTGCAGGGCCCAAGTACTTGGGCCATCCTCCACTGCACTCCCGGGCCACAGCAGAGAGCTGGCCTGGAAGAGAGGCAACCGGGATAGAATCCGGCGCTCAGTAACTTTTTGAAGTACTTTGTTAATTTCTCTCCTCTCTGTATAGGATCCTGGGCATGTATATGATGGAAAGTTAGAATAATTTTTAACAAAAAGGTTTAAGCATAATTATGTAGAAAATCATCAACTCAACTCTCTGAACTTGCACACAATTGTCCTTGGGAAAATTCTTATAGGGGTGGCAGATTTGGGTCACCTTTTCAGTTTATTCTCTTCTTTCCAGGAGATGGCAGTCTATACATGGACTTTTTCAATTGAATGCTCTAGACAAACTTTTAGATTGAGTCAGATTAGCATCCTTACAATAGGATTTAAAATTTTTTTGAATGTTCATTTATATACATTATATTATTCTGCTTTAAATATATTCTGCTTTAAAAGTTTTAAATATTACAAATAAGGCTAAAGTCTGCTTCTTCTATCACCCATAATCCCATTTTTTAAAAAGATTTATTTATTTATTTGAAAGGCAGAGTTACAGAGAGGAAGAGAGAGTGAGGTCTTCTGTCTGCTGGTTCACTCCCCAAATGGCCACAACGGCCAGAACTGGGCTGCTCAAAAGCCTGGAGCCTGGAGCTTCTTCATTTCTGCCAAGCGGGTGCAGGTGCCTAAGAACTTGGGCCATCCTCCACTGCTTTCCTAGACCATAGCAGAAATCTGAATTGGAAGTGGAGCAGCTAGGACTCAAACCAGCGCTCATATGGGATGCTGGCACTAAAGGTGGTGGCTTTACCACTTTGCCATAGCGCTGGCCCCATCCAATTTTTTTAAATTCTTGCTTTCCTGGCATAATTGAGGAAAACATTGTGAAATGCTTACAATGGGAATTATACCAAAGAACACAAGTCTCTACTTGGAACAGTAATAAACATATGATCTCAATATTCTCATCTGCCGAGTCTTAAGTACAATGCAGTCAGTGAAAGCAAGAGCCAAAAATTGCTCTTGCCAAGGTCACCATAGCCCTAATTGCCAGGTTTAGCTGTTTCTTTTCCATCTTTATCTCATTTACCTTTTCTGTGGCTCTGTGAAGCTATTTCCTAACTAATCTTGAATTACTCAATAAAAGCTTTCTTTATCTAGGGACTAGATAATCTTCGCCTTCCTTGTTAGCAGGAAATTTATACCTATTTCTTCTTTTCTGCTTTGTTTCAATTCTAATCTTGATTTTAACTTCTTATTTATGTGACTAACATTGTCTTCTGTAACTGATCTTAAATTTTTCCAAAAAACTTATTTGGAAGACACAGAGAGAGGCAGAAAGAGCGAGAGATCTTCTACCTGCTGGGTCACTTCCCAGATACCCACAACAGCCAGGGACGGGCCAGGCAAAAACCTGGAACCCAAAACTCCATCTGGGTTTCCTATGTGGATGACAGGGATCCAGCAACTTGAGCCATTGCCTGTTGCCTCCCAAGATACTCATTAGTAATAAACTAGAATCAGAAGTGGGGCTGGGACTCCAACCCAGGCACTCCAGTGTGTGATAAGCATCCCAAGCAGGGTCTTAACCGCTTCACCAAATTGTTCCTTCCAGTCACTGGGACTTAAAGAGAATTTTGCCTCTGAAAGTTAGTTGTTCTAACCAATCAACAATATATGTCTCTTTTCTAAAAAGCACTAATCTCATGGTTCTAACGGACTGTTTTCCTCCTCCTGGTTTGCTTTGTTCAAGGACTAATGTTTCGACGTTTTCACAATCAGATCTAGAACAGCAGAAGCAAATTTATCTCAGGAGGGTCATTGCTCATATACAAGATCCAGTGGACTCTAACCAAGGTAACGTGGTAACCAAACACCCACAAATAAAACATGTGGTGGGGCTTTTTCTTTCCGACAGAATGCGGCTTAAACTGGGACATTGTTTTGAATTTTCTTAAATTGATGAGAAAGAAAATTTTCTTACCCAAAGACTCAAAGGATTGCCTAACCAGATAATCCCCAAAGAGGTTTGGTTAACCAGTATTAGAGAAGGATCTAAGCAAACTCCGTACTGTACATGAAAAATGTTTCTTCATGGGAAGAAAGCAGGGATTTTTGTGAGGAACCTCGCGAAGGTTCATGGAAAATGCATAGTATGGAAAAAATAGTCATGGAGTTCAAAAAATTTTATATCAAAATAAACTTATTTTTTAATCCCTTTTTCCGTGGACTTTTTTTTTTTTAAGGTACCCTCATATTTTTTTGTTAGGGATTTTCTTCTTTTGAAAAATGCAAGTGGCTGCCCAAGTACTGCTTACTAATTATTGAGTCTTTCCTAGAAATTATTTTCCGTATTGCCTTCAACATTTTTTTAAGATTTATTATTTGCTTATTTGAAAGGCAGATTTAGAGAGGAGAGAGAGAGAGAGAGATCTTCCATCCTTTGCTTCACTCCCAAAATGGCCACAACAGCTAACAGAAGCCAGGAGGTGGGAGCTTCATCTGGGTCTCCTACGTGGGTGGCAGGGGCCCAAATATCTGGGCCATCTTCCAGTGCTTTCCCAGGTGCATTAGCAGGGAGCTAAATCTAGTGCACATATGGGATGCTGGCTTTGTAGGCTGTGGCTTCATCTGCTGCCCTGTGATACGCATCCTTTCTTCAGCATAAAATATAAAAAATTGCATTTCAAATACCATCCTGTATTTTGTCCTCTGGATAAAAACTCTTGGAAGATTAGGCTAACTTCTAGATCCTTTAAGCCGAGTTCTCTCTACTTCATTGGAAGCTATTGCAAACCAAAGTAGATAGACTTCTTTTTCCAGCGCTCAAGACACTACAGTCCATATTATCATTCAGTTTGAACTGTTGGTGGCTAATAGGAAAATTCCTAAAGGGACATTTGTGAGCAGAATTAAAAGTGCAGAGGATAGGCCGGCGCCGTGGCTCAACAGGCTAATCCTCCGCCTTGCGGCGCCGGCACACCAGGTTCTAGTCCCGGTCGGGGCACCGATCCTGTCCCGGTTGCCCCTCTTCCAGGCCAGCTCTCTGCTGTGGCCAGGGAGTGCAGTGGAGGATGGCCCAAGTACTTGGGCCCTGCACCCCATGGGAGACCAGGAGAAGCACCTGGCTCCTGCCATCGGATCAGCGTGGTACGCCGGCTGCAGCGCGCCAGCCGCGGCGGCCATTGGAGGGTGAACCAACGGCAAAAGGAAGACCTTTCTCTCTGTCTCTCTCTCTCACTGTCTAACTCTGCCTGTCAAAAAAAAAAAAAGTGCAGTAGGAACAAGGAAAGAACTCTTCTGTTGATGCTTAGGGGAAGATAGTTACTCTAAAATATTCTGAAAATCACTAGAAAGGATTTTAGGGAAATTTTCCATCCTGCAGAAAAGATTGCCCTCTTCACAAGTCTTGAATTATTTAGTAGGATTTTTTTTTTTTATTTGTTTTATGAAGCTGTGAGTGAAAGGTTAAAAACTCTGAGACATCAGTCAGAAGAATTTTTGTTCTGGGTTCTGTTAATTTTTACTTAAGATTTACTTTTTTTTTTTTTTTTTTTTTTTTGGACAGGCAGAGTTAGAGTTAGAGGAGAGAGAGAAAGGTCTTCCTTCTGTTGGTTCACCCCCGAAATGGCCGCTATGGCCGGTGCGCTGGGCTGATCCGAAGCCAGGAGCCAGGTGCTTCCTCCTGGTCTCCCAGGCGGGTGCAGGCACCCAAGCACTTGGGCCATCCTCCACTGCCTTCCCGGGCCACAGCAGAGAGCTGGACTGGAAGAGGAGCAACCGGGACTAAACACGACGCCCATATGGGATGCTGGCGCCCAGGTGGAGGATAGCCAAATGAGCCACGGCGCTGGCCCCAATTTCCTTAAGCAATCAAATGTTACTCATACTGACTTCTCATCTCTCTGCTTGTGCAATGTTTTTCTTGAATTATTTTAGGTCGAGTGGAAGTAGAGATGCTGCCCTGTAGCATGTCATGGGGCTGGGGACAGAGGGTGGATTTAAAAGCAGTTTGTCTGTATTCAGAGTCTGTGCAAGAGGCCTGCTCATTGCTTTTTCCCTCTGTGAGGTAACTGACTGCCTTATATCCTAGGCACTTGACATTGATGATTTCCAGTTATGTTTTCTTTTTTCATTCGGGGCATTTAAAGCAAGTTTCACAAGAAAAGCAATGATTAGCCGCTCATTTTATAACATTTTCCATGTTCTTCCTTATTCAGCAATCTGTACCCAATGTTATAAAAATCTCTGTCCCAATATTCAAGGAACAGCTGGAATAGCTTAATATAGTAGAAAGATAGCATACTTCAGTGGTGAGGATAATAAGCAGTGGTGAGGATAATAAGTACAAATTTAAGTACCATGCATGGAACCATGTGTCACTCTAGAAACTAACATTTATTAAGTACTTACCATTATTAGCAAGGAAATATTAACTTTTCACACTGAAATTTTATTTAAGATTTATTTATTTACTTGAAAGGCAGAGAGAGGTAGAGAGAGAGAGAGAGATTCTTATCTGGTTCACTTCCCCAAATGGCCAAGATGCCTGGAGCTGAGCCGAACTGAAGCCAGGAGCTTCTGCCATGTCTTCCTACATGGATGCAGGGGCCCAAGGACTTGGGCCATCTTCTGCTGCTTTCCCAGGCCATAGCAGAGAAGTGGGATCAGAAGTGGAGCAGGTGGGACTTGAACCAGTGCCCATATGGGATGCCAGCACTGCAGGGCGGCGGCATTTACCCACTTTGTCACAGCGCTGGCTCCTATTTTTAATTTTTAAAATTTATTTGAGGGGCTGGCGCTGTAGCACAGCAGGTTAACGCCCTGGCTTGCAGTGCCGGCATCCCATATGGGTGCTGGTTGGCGTCCCAGCTGCTCTATTTCCAATCCAGCTTTCTGCTATGGCCTGGGTAAGCAGCAGAAGATGGCCCTAGTGCTTGGGCCCCTGCACCTGCATGGGAGACCTGGAAGAAGCTTCTGGCTCCTGGCTTCAGATTGGCTCAGGTCTGGCCATTGTGATCATTTGGGGAGTGAACCAGCGGATAGAAGGCCTCTCTTGCTCTACCTCTCTCTGTAACTCTTTCAAATAAATAAAATTAAAAAAATAAAAAATAAAATTTATTTGAAAGGTGGAAAACAGAAATCTTCATACTGCTGGTTCACTCCCCAAATGCCCACAATGGCTAGGGCTGGGGCAGGCAAAGCCAGGAGCCTGGAATTTAATTCAGGTCTCCTCTGTGGGTGGCAGGAACTCAAGTACATGAGCCGTCATCTGCTGCCTCCCTGGGTAAGCATTAGCAGGAAGCAGAGTTAGGAATGAAACCTGGGCACTCCAGTACTGGATGGAGGCATCTCAGTCACTGTCCAAATGCCCACCCCAGCCAAAAGGGTTTTTAATAACATTTACAAAGAAATACCAATCATTTCTTTCCGGGCAGTCCCCACTGATAGAAAATATTATATGGAATTAAATTTTTTTAGAGATTTGTTTATTTGAAAGGTAGAGTCAGAGGCAGAGAGCTCTTCCATCTTCTGGTTCACTCCCCAAATGGCTGCAATGGCTAGAACTAGGCTGATCAGGAACCAAGAGCTTCCTCCTGGTCCGCCATATGGGTGCTAGGGGCTCAAGGACTTGGACCATCTTCCGCTGCTTTCCCTGGCACAATAGCAAGGAGCTGGGTTGGAAGTGGAGCAGCCAGGATTCAAACTGGTGCCCATATGGGATGCTGGCACTGCAGGCAGCAGCTTTACCTGCTGTGCCACAGCACTGGCCCCTGGAATTATAAATTCTTAGAGCAGAAAAGGACCATTACTATCTTCTCTTTAATCTCCTAACACATGAATTTGTTTTATATATTTTTGCCAAATGGCCATTTGGGCTTTGCTTAGAGTTCTGTTAATGGAATATTAATTACCATGAGGCAGGCGATTCATTGCTTAGAAAACTAATTGTTGGAAAATTATTCCTTACATTGATCCAGTTTTGGCTTCCCTGTAATTTCTGGAGGCAGTTTAGTCCTGCCCTCTAGGATCACAACAAAATAACTTTGTTCTTTCAGATATTAGAAATAATGATCTTTTCTTTTATAAAAAGAAAATAAATTAAAATCACCTATGATCCAGCTACTTTGAAATAATAAAATTAACATTTTTATTATCTTTTTTATACAGTAGAATATACACAGGGAAATCACATGTTTATAATCTGTTTTCTTTGTACTTAATGTATTTTAAGAACATTTCCATGTTAACTATTTCACTTATGATTTCAGTGATTGCAAAGTACTCTTAAATAATTTATTCCATCTGGATAATTAGGTTGTGTCCATTTTCATTACTAATGCTGCAGTGAACATTCTGGTTAATAAATGTTTATGTACAACTCTTATTTCTATAGGATGATTGCCTAGAAGTAGAATTGCTGGGTAAAGTATGTAAATATTTTAAAAACTTTTGTTAATGTATTACCAGATTGTTCTGTCCAGAAAAAAAATACTGTTATTTTAGATTAATTTTTTTACTCAAAAGGCAGAGTTACAGAGAGAAAAGGGGCGACAGAGAAATCTAACATCTGCTGATTTAGTCCCCAGATGGCCGCAGTAGCCAGGGCTGGGCCAGGCTGAAGCCAGGAGCCAGGATACTGGCATTGTAGGCAGTTGCTTAACCTGCTACACCACAGTGCCAGCCCCCCAAAATTCTATTTTATTGACATTAAATTGATAGGCACATTTTAATATTTTAAAAACTAGTGAGGTTAAAAACTTTGTATTATTCATATTTATATATAATTCCTTAAAGTCATCTAGTCCATCTTCCAGTTTTTATAGCTATCACCAAAAGATGCTTTTTTATAACTTTGTTCAAATAATACCTAATTAAGGTTCCCATGTTTAGGTCTTGTCCCTTGATCTCTTTTGATCTAGGTCAATTGTAGGTTTTCTCACTTTCTGAATTTTACATATTTCCTTGATTTTTTTTTTTTTTTTTTTTAACAGTTACACAGAGTGGGTTGGGGGAGAGACAGAGATCTTTTCATCTGCTGGTTAACTCCACAAATGGCTGCAACAGCTGCTGCTGCGTCTAGCTGAAGTCAGGAGCCAGGAGCTTTATCCAGGTCTCCCATTGTCAGTGTAGGGGCCCAAGCGCTTGGGCCATCCTCTGCTGCTTTCCGAGGTGCATTAACAGGGGGCTGGATCAGAAGTGGAACAACTGAGACACAAACTGGTGCCCATATGTGATGCTGGCAATACAGGTGGAGGCTTAAGCTGCTAACACCACAATGCTAGCCCCTGATGTTTAATTTATTACTGTGTTCCCTGAACTTCTTGTAAACTAGAACTTGGGTCTAAAGGCAGAATTAGATTCCAACTAAGCATTTTTGGTTCATAGATGCTATTATTTATTCTTTAGATATCAAATTAGGAAATATGTATGATATCTCTAATAACAAGTTGTTCCACAAATGAGGATATTGAGTTAAGGTATGAATTGCCATATCTCTCCATTGTGAGGCACATTTTTTTTCTCTTTTTTAATCAGTAAATCGTGTGGAGTGATACTTTGGGACCATGTAAATATCTTGTCCCCCAACAACTGATCATTTATCTAATGGTTTGACGTGCATTCATGATCTTTGCCTACATGAGTTCCTCTACTGGGATTTGCATAGAAAATGTTCATTTTTAAAACATACCGTTTTTCTGTACTTATTAACTAGCATTCTTTTATAAATTTCTATTTTTGTTTAATCTTCACTTATTTTCATTTTATGTGAAAGAGAGAAACATCGTCCAGGGATTATCTCCCCAAATATCTGCCACAGACAGGGCTGGGCCAGGCTGAAATCAGGAGCCTAGAAAGCTATCTGGGTCTCCCATATGAGTGGCAGGGACAGAGTCCTTGAGCTGTCACTAGCAGCATCCCAGGTATGCGTTGGCAGGAATCTGGATTAAAAGAAGGTGAGCTGGGACTCGAACCAGATACTCTGAAAAAGGATGATCTTCACTGCTGTGCCCAAACACCTGCTCCAGGTCTTTCTATTTTTTTAGTTTCATTATGACTTCCTAAAGTTTTTGAAAGTATATTATATTGGGGCCGGCTTTGTGGCGAAATGGGTAAAGCTGCCATCTGCAGTTCCAGCATCCATATGGGCGCCGGTTCGAGTCCCAGCTGCTTTACTTCCGATCTGGCTCTCTGCTATGGCCTGGGAAAGCAGAAGATGGCCCAAGTCCTTGGGCCCCTGCACCTGGTGGGACATCCGGAAGAAGCTCCTGGCTTTGGATTGGCACATCCAGAAGAAGATCAGCACAGCTCCAGTCACTGACGGCCAACTAGGGAGTGAGCTAGGGGATGGAAGACTCTCTTTCTGCCTCTCTGTAACTTTGCCTTTTAAATAAATAAATCTTTTAAAAATTTATAATATAGTTGGGGCCAGCATTATGGCATAGTGGGCTAAGCCTCCACCTGCAATGCCAGTATCCCATATGGGTACCAACCAGTTCTTGTCCTGGCTGCTCCTCTTTTGATCCCACTTTCTGCTATGGCCTGGGAAAACAGTAGAAAATGGCCCAAGTGCTTGGATCCCTGTACCCTAGTGGAAGACTGGAAGAAGCTCTTGGTTTTGGATTGGCTCAGCTCTGGCTGTTGTGGCCATTTGGGGAATGAACTAGCAGATGGAAGACTTTTCTCTCTGTAACTCTCTCAAAATATAAAAAGTGTATTGTAGTCAACTGTAGTTGCTGTTATTTGGGGTGCTCGGTTTATCTCAGATTTGAGTAGTTATTAGTTTCTTCAAGCTGGTTCTCATTCCTTTTGAAATACTTCATTAATCTTAATTATAGTAAAACTATAAAATTTACCATTTTTGGGCCGGCGCCATGGCTTAACAGGCTAATCCTCCGCCTTGCGGCGCCGGCACACCGGGTTCTAGTTCCGGTTGGGGCGCCGGATTCTGTCCCGGTTGCCCCTCTTCCAGGCCAGCTCTCTGCTATGGCCCGGGAGTGCAGTGGAGGATGGCCCAAGTCCTTGGGCCCTGCACCCGCATGGGAGACCAGGAGAAGCACCTGGCTCCTGGCTTTGGATCCATTGGAGGGTGAACCAATGGCAAAAAGGAAGACCTTTCTCTCTGTCTCTCTCTCTCACTATCCACTCTGCCTGTCAAAAAATAAATAAATAAATAAATAAATTTACCATTTTTAAATGTATAGTTTAGAAGGCTAGCATTGTGGCACAGATAGTTAAACCATTGCTTGCAATGCTGGCATCCCACATCAGAGTGCTGGTTTGAGCCCTGGCTCTTCAGCTTGCTTGCTTTTTTTTTTTTTTTTTAAAGAATTTATTTATTTAAAAGAGTTATGGAGAGACAGAGATCTTCCATCCACTGGCTCATTCCCTAAGTGGCTTCAGTGGCTAGGGCTGGACCAGACCAGAACCAGGAACTTCATCCAGGTCTCCCATATGAATGCAGGGGTCCAAGCACTTGGGACATCCTGTGCTGCTTCCCCAGGTGCATTAGAGAGCTGGATTGGAAGTGGAGCTTCCCCAGGTGCATTAGCAGGGAGCTGTGTCAGAAGTGGAACAGGGGCTGACGCCATGGCGCAGCACGTTAACACCCTGGCCTGAAGCGCTGGCATTCCATATGGGCGTCGGTTCCAGTCCTGGCTGCTCTACTTCCATCCAGCTCTCTGCTGTGGCCTGGGATAGCAGTAGAAGATGGCTCAAGTCTTTGGGCCCCTGGACCTGCGTGGGAGACCCGGAGGAAGCTCCTGGCTCCTGGCTTCGGATTGGCACAGTTCCAGCCGTTGCAGCCAGTTGGGGAGTAAACCAGTGGATGGAAGACCTCTCTCTCTGCCTTTCCTCTCTCTGTGTAACTCTGACTCTCAAGTAAAATAAATAAATCTTAAAGGAAGTGGAGCAGCCATGACTCAACTGGTGTCCATATGGGATGCTGGAGTCACGGGCAGCAGCTTAATCCTCTGTGCTGTAAGGCTAGCACACCTATTCTGCTTTCAATACACCTGGGAAGGCAGCAGAGGTTGGCCTAAGTACTTGGGCTAGTGCAACCCCTGAGGGAAACCCAAATGGAGTTCTGGGCTCAGCTTTAGTCTGGACCATCCTAGCTATTGAAAGAGAGTGAACTGGGGGCCAGCAATATGGCACAGTGGGTAAAAACCCCTGGCCTGCAGCACTGGCATCCCATGTGGGTGCTGGTTTAAGTCCCCGCTGCTGCTCTTCTGATGCAGCTCTCTCCTGTGCTCTGGGAAAGCATCAGAAGATGGCTCCCTACACCCAGAAAAGGCTCATATTTTTTTTTAAAGATTCATTTATTTGAAGGCAGTGTTACAGAGAGGCAGAGAGAGAGAGAGGTCTTCCATCTGCTAGCTCACTTCCCAGATGGCCGCAATGGCTGGAGCTGCGCTGATCCGAAGCCAGGAGCTAGGAGCTTCTTCCAGGTCTCCCACGCAGGTACAGGGGCCCAAGAACTTGAGCCATCTTCCACTGCTTTCCCAGGCCATAGCAGAGAGCTGGATCAGAAGTGGAGCAGCCAGGACTTGAACTGGCTGGGCGCCCACATGGGATGTCAGCACTGCAGGTGGTGGCTTTACCTGGCATATCACAGCACCAGCCCCAATAAATCTTTTTAAAAAATAGAAAACATCATTTAAAAAAATAAGTGAACTAACAAGTGGAAGATCTCTCTCTTTGTCTCTACCTCTTTCTGTATCAGTCTGCTAGTCAAATAAGTAAATCTTATATAGTTCAAGGGGCCAGTGCTGAGATGTAGCGGGTGAAACCGTTTTTCTGGGTCCAAAACAAGGAACCAGGAGCTTCATTCAGGTCTTCCACATGGGTGGTGGGGGCCCAAATACTTGGGCCATCTTCCGCCTTTCCAGGTGCATCAGCAGGGAGCTGGATGGAAAGCAAAACAGCTGGGTCATGAACTGTATCCCGTGTGGGATGCTGGCATTGCAGGCAGCCTGCTTAACCTGTGAAGCCACAACACTGGCCCCTCTGCAGAAATTTCGCATCATATAGTTCTGAAACTATATGCATTGGAGCCGGTGCTGTGGCGCAGCAGGTTAATGCCCTGACCTGAAGTGCCGGCATCCCATATGGGTGCCGGTTCGAGACCTGGACGCTCCACTACCAATCCAGCTCTCTGCTGTGGCCTGGGAAAGCAGTAGAAGATTACCCAAGACCTTGGGCCTCTGTACCCTTGTGGGAGACCCGGAGGAAACTCCTGGCTCCTGGTTCCTAGCTTTGGATCGCACAGCTCCGTTGCAGCCATCTGGGGAGTGAACCAGCGGATGGAAGACCTCTGTTTCTCTCTGCCTCTCCTCTCTCTGTGTAATTCTGACTTTCAAATAAATCTTTAAACATTTCCCTTTTTGGATTTATGTAGTTATTTTAGAGAGAGAGAGAGAGAAAATAACAAACATTTTTAAAAAGCTAATCAGTTTAATTCCTTTGTGTGTGACTTAACCATTTCCTCTCTGAAAATACCTGTGTTCTTTGTATCTACTGTATTCTAAAATTTTGTAGTGATTATTGAGATGTGTTGACATGGTCTTTTTTTCCCCCTTTTGCATTCCTTGTTTTAGAAACTCAGTGGGCCTTTTAATCTGCAAAACATAGTCTTTAGTTGGGAAGTTGTTTTTTTTTTGTTTTTTTTTTATACAGTTTTTCTTCCTCTTTGCATTATCTATTCTCTTTCAGGAACTCCTAATAGATACTGAACCTTCAAGGATTGATGTTCTGAGTCTCTTTCCATCTTTGTTCTGCCTATTCACTCTGGGATCTTTTCTCAACTATATCTTTTTATTCTTTTATTGACTTCTTTATTTCCCTATTTATGTTTACACTTTCCAAAAGTTCTTTGTTGTTTTTTTCCATTTTCATAGCATTTTATGGATGAATTTATCTTCTCTGAAGATTTCTTTTTGAATTATAATTGAAATACAACGTACATTTTCATGTGCTTATTTGTCATCTCTATATATGTTTTTAAAGTTTTAGTTATCTGAAAGAATAACAGAGGGAGAGGTTTTGCATTCATTGGTTGACTCCTCAAATGCCTACAACAACCACAACTGGTCCAGGCCAAAGCCAAGAGCCTGGAACTCTATCTAGCTCTCCCATGTGGGTGGCAGGAACCCAAGTATTTGGGCCATAATTTGCTGTCTCCCAGGAGCATTCATAGGAAGCTGGATTGAAAGTGGAGATGAGACTTGATCTGATACGGGATGAAGGCATACCAAGTGGTGATTTAACCCACTGTGCCACAACACCTGAGCTTTTTTTGTTGTTGTTAGCATCAGCTTTAGCTTGTCAATTCAAGTATACCTGCTGGGTATTTAATTGGAATTGTTACAGCTTTTATTTTAAAGATCTTATACATGTTCTCTTAAATTCATTAATTAAGTACAAGGGTACCTTAACATAAAGTTCATGGAAAATGGAATTTAAAGATGCATTTGGGTGCTGGTGTTGTGGTAAAATGCGTTTAAGCTGCTGCTTGCGATACCAGCATCGCATGTTGGAGTCCCAGCTACTCTGTCTAATCCAACTCCTTGCTGATGTCCCTGGGAAGGTAGCAGATGATGGCCCAAGTACTAGAGCCCCTGTCATTCTTGTGGGATACCAGGATAGAGTTCCTGGCTCCTGGCTTTGTCCTGGCCCACTCCTGGCTATTACAGGCATTTGGAGAGTGAGCTAGGGGATGAAAGATCTGTCTGTTGCTTTTCCTTTCAAATAAATACATTGTCAGGTCTGGTGTTGTGCCCGCAGTGCCGGCATCACATATGGGTGCTGGTTCAAGTCCTAGCTGCTCCACTTCTGATCCAGCTCCCTGCTGGTGCACCTCTGAGGGCAGTGGAGGACAGCCTGGGTGCTTGGGCCCCTGCACCCGTGTGAGAGACTGAAGAAACTCCTGGCCTCAGCCTAGCACAGCCCCAGATAGTTGCAGCCAGCTAGGGAGTGAGCCAGTGGATGGAATACCTCTCTCCATCTCTCCTTTTCTCTCTTTCTCTCTCTCTCTGTAGCTCTGACTTTCAAATAAATAAGTCTTATTTTAAAATTAAATTAAATACTTCATCAAACTTTTTTTAAATAATAAATTTGTTTAGGGTCAAAAATTTTGAAATCCCTGCATAATTTTTTCATAATACACATTTTATTATGAGCTTTTTAAATACTCCTCATATGTATGGATTTCAAAGTTTTTTGTGCTAAGATAAACTGAATTCCATTTTTATACAAACATTTTGAAATACCCTCATGTTATTGTAAATGGTAGACTTTTATGTTTTAATTTCCAGTTGGCACATAGAAAATAAGTGATTTTATATTTTAATATTGTATCATACAAACCATGCTAAATTTTGCTAACATTTTAATGGATTCCTTAGAACTTGTTGTGTTACATGGTAATATTATCTGCAAATAAAGACAACATTTCTTTCCAACTTATGAGCTTTTCCTTTCTTCCCATATTGCATTGACTGGAACTTTTAGTATGTTAGTAGCTGTATATTTGTCATAGATGTCCTTTATCAGTTTGAGAAAGTTCTCATATTCAAAGTTTTGTTGAGAGTTTTTCTCATGAGTGAGTGGTGAATCTTACCAAATGGTTTTTCTGCATTTATTTAGAATATCATATAGTGTTGCTCCTTTGTACTTAGTTGCATTCTATTTTTAAATTTTTACTTGTTAGTCCAACTTCTATTTCTAAGATAAATTCATTTGGTCTTGGTGAATTATTCCTTACTAATTTGTAATACTTTTTTTTTTTTTTTTGACAGGCAGAGTGGACAGTGAGAGAGAGAGAGACAGAGAGAAAGGTCTTCCTTTTGCCGTTGGTTCACCCTCTAATGGCCGCCGCGGTAGCGCGCTGCGGCCGGCGCACCGCGCTGTTCCGATGGCAGGAGCCAGGTGCTTCTCCTGGTCTCCCATGGGGTGCAGGGCCCAAGGACTTGGGCCATCCTCCACTGCACTCCCTGGCCACAGCAGAGAGCTGGCCTGGAAGAGGGGCAACTGGGACAGGATCGGTGCCCCGACCGGGACTAGAACCCGGTGTGCCGGCGCCGCAAGGCGGAGGATTAGCCTGTTGAGCCACGGCGCCGGCCATGTAATACTTTTTTTTAAGATATTTATTTATTTGAAAGAGTTCCAGAGAGGCAGAGAGAGAGAGAGAGGTCTTCCATCCGCTGGTTCACTCCCAAAATGGCTGCAATGGCCAGAACTAAACCCATCCAAAACCAGAAGCCAGGAGCCTCTTCCAGGTCTAACACGAGGGTGGAGGGACCCAAAGACTTGGTCCATCTTCTGCTGCTTTCCTAGGCACATTAGTAGGGAGCTGGATTGGAAGTGGAATAGCCAGGACTCGAACTGATGCCCATATGGGATGCCAGCGCTGCAACCCACTGTGTCACAGCGCTGGCCCTTACTTTTTAATTTTTAAATGTTTTTTTTTTTTTAATTAATTAATTAATTTTTTTGACAGAGTGGACAGTGAGAGAGAGAGAGACAGAAAGGTCTTCCTTTACCGTTGGTTCACCCTCCAATGGCTGCTGCGGCCGGCGCACAGCGCTGATCCGAAGCCAGGAGCCAGGTGCTTCTCCTGGTCTCCCATGCGGGTGCAGGGCCCAAGCACTTGGGCCATCCTCCACTGCATTCCCGGGCCATAGCAGAGAGCTGGCCTGGAAGAGGGGCAACCGGGACAGAATCCGGCGCCCCAACCGGGACTAGAACCCGGTGTGCCAGCGCCGCAAGGCGGAGGATTAGTCTGTTGAGCCGCGGCACTGGCCAACTCTTTAATTTTTAATGTTGGTCATTGTGTCTTTGTTTTCTTGAACATTGTATCTAAAGATTTATCAATTTTAGTGACCCTCCCCCCAAGTAAGTTTTTAGTCCATATTTTTATATTGGTTGTGGCCATTATGTTTTCTGTTTCACTGATATTTTTCACTTTGTTTTTTCTTTTCTTTCATTTGTTTTGAGTTTAATTTGCTTTTGTGTTCTAGATTTTTTTAAAAAAAAGATGTATTTATTTATTTGAAAATCAGAGCAAAACAGAGATCTTCATTTACTGCTTCACTTCCCAGATGCCTGCAATGGCTAGGTCTGGGCCAGGCCAAACCCATGAGCCAGGAACCCCTTCCTGGTCTCCATATGTGGTGGGCCATCTTCCATTGAATTCCCAGACACATTAACTGGGTTAGAAGCAGAGCAGCTGGGACTCTAACCGGTGGCCATATGTGATGCTGGTGGTGCAAGCTGTGGCTTAATCCACTGTACCACAATGCTGGGCCCTAGCTTTCTTTTGTTTTGACTTATGTTTGCATTTTTTTCTTCCTTTGACTTTTTAAAAGATTTTTATTTATTTATTTGAAGAACAGAGAGAGGGAGAGGCAGAGAGGTCTTCCATCCACTGGTTCATTCCCCAAATGGCTGCCACTGGCTGTAGCTGAGCCAATCTGAAGTCAGGAGCCAGGAGATTCTTTTGGGTCTCCCACATGGGTGCAGGGGCCCAAGGACTTGCACCATCTTCTGCTTTCCCAGGCCATAGCAGAGAGCTGGATTGGAAATGGAGCAGCCGGGACTTGAACCTGAGCCCATATGGGATTCCAGCACTGCAGGCGGAGTCTTAGCCCACTGTGCCACAGTGCCGCGTCTCTTTTGACTTTTATTTTTAAAAGATTTAATTATTTATTTGAAAGTCGGAATTACACAGAGAGAGAAGGGGAGGCAGAGAGGGCTTCCATCCGCTGTTTCACTCCCCAATTGGCCACAATGGCCAGAGCTGCGCCGATCCGAAGCCAGGAGCAAAGAGCTTCCTCCGGGTTTCCCACATGGGTGCAGGGACCCAAGCACTTGGGCCATCTTCTGCTGCTTACCCAGGCCATAGCAGAGAGCTGGATTGGAAGTGGAACAGCCGAGATTCGAACTGGCACCCATGTGGGATGTCAGCACTGCAGGTGGTGGCTTTACTCACTACACCACAGCGCTGGCTCCTTCCTTTGACTTTTGACTTACTTTTGTCTATATGCTTGAAGCGATGTTTGTAGACAGCTTATAGTTGAATCTTGCTTTTGTCCCCCCAGCCTCACAATCAGTTTCACATTTGGTCATATTAAATCTACCATCTTGATACTTATTTCAATTTGTATAACAAACTCATTGCCTATTAACATAAGTAATACATTATCTATCATAAGTAACTGCTTTTATATTAATGTATTTATTACACATAGCTAACTAAACAAAGCACATTTATGAAAAGGTGACACACTTTTTTTTTTTTTTTTTTTTTTGACAGGCAGAGTGGACAGTGAGAGAGAGACAGAGAGAAAGGTCTTCCTTTTGCCGTTGGTTCACCCTCCAATGGCCGCCGCGGTAGCGCGCTGCGGCCAGCGCACTGCGCTGTTCCGATGGCAGGAGCCAGGTGCTTCTCCTGGTCTCCCATGGGGTGCAGGGCCCAAACACTGGGGCCATCCTCCACTGCCTTCCCTGGCCACAGCAGAGAGCTGGCCTGGAAGAGGGGCAACCGGGACAGGATCGGTGCCCCGACCGGGACTAGAACCCGGTGTGCCGGCGCCGCAAGGTGGAGGATTAGCCTGTTGAGCCACGGCGCCGGCCTAGGTGACACACTTTAATATATGGCTTTATTGGAGACTACTGGATACTCTTTTTGTGATTGTGAATTCAATAATCTGTCACCTAGCCTCTAGAAAGCTCTACCATGCACTTGTGAGAGAATATAAATGAAAAAGCCAAAAAACGGGGCCGGCGCAGTGGCGTAGCAGGTAAAGCTGCCTCCTGCAGTGCTGGCATCCCATATGGGCACTGGTTCGAGTCTTGGCTGCTCCGCTTCTGATCCAGGTCTCTATGCTGTGGCCTGTGAAAGCAGTGGAAGATGGCCCAAGTCCTTGGGCCCTTGCCTCCACGTGGGAGACCCACAATAAGCTCCTGGCTCCTGGCTTCAGATTGGTGCAGCTCCAGCCGATGTGGCCAATTAGAGAGTGAACCAGAGGATGGAAGACTTTCTCTCTCTGCCGCTCTCTCTCTGTAATTCTGATTTTCAAATAAAGAAATCTTTAAAAAAAAAAAAAAAAGCCAAATAACATGTTAGTGTTATGAAAATAATTTTGACCTAGTAAAGCCTCAAAAGGGTCTTGAAAGTCCCAGGGATCCTTGAACACACTTTGAGAACTATTGCTCTGTAGTTTACAAGTAATATATCATTTATAGGCTGGCACCACGGCTCAATAGGCTAATCCTCCACCTTGTGGCACTGGCACACCAGGTTCTAGTCCCGGTCGGGGCGCCGGATTCTGTCCCGGTTGCCCCTCTTCCAGGCCAGCTCTCTGCTGTGGCCCGGGAGTGCAGTGGAGGATGGCCCAAGTGCTTGGGCCCTGCACCCCATGGGAGACCAGGAGAAGCACCTGGCTCCTGCCTTCAGATCAGTGTGGTGCGCCAGCCGCAGCGCACCAGCCGCGGCGGCCATTGGAGGGTGAACTCACGGCAAAAGGAAGACCTTTCTCTCTGTCTTTCTCTCTCTCTCTCTCTATCCACTCTGCCTGTCAAAAAAAAAAAAAAAATATATATATATATATATATATATATAAAATTTATGTATATCAGTGAACACACATTTCCAGGGGCCTTTGTTGTGGTGTGGTGGGTTAAGTCGCCACTTGGGATGCCAGCATCTCATATTGGAATGCAGGTTTGGGTCCCAACTCCTCTGCTTCTAAACCTGGGAAGGCAGCAAGGCAGCAGAAGGTGGACCAAGAACTTGGGCCTCTGCCACCCACGTGGGAGGTAAGGAAGGGATTCCTGGCTCCTGGATTTGGCCTGGCCTACACCTGGTCGTTATAACCATTCGAGGAGTGAAACAGTGGGTTGATGATCTTTGTTTCTCCGTCTTTGTCACTCTGCCTTTCAAATAAATAAAAATTTAAAAAATTTTAAAAGACACTTCCAAATCTCCTCCTTTTTTGTGTGTGCTTTTGTTCTTTTATATATAAACCATATTATACATTATTATTTTTGCCTTAGTCAATTATCTCTTAGAGATTCTAAAAATGAGAATAATAAGTCTTTTATATTTGCTCACGTATTTAACATTTCTAGTGCTCTTTATTTTTTTGAAAGACAAGAAGATACAGAGATCTACCATATGTTGATTTACTTCCCACATGCCAGAGACAGCCTGAGGCCAAGCCAGGCTGATGCCAGGAGCCCAGAACTCAATATGGGTCTCCAACATGGCTGACAGGAACCCACTCGCTTGAGCCATCAGCTGTTGCCTCCCATTGTATGCCTTAGCAGGAAGCTGGAATCGAGAGTAGAGCCAAGATCTGAACTTGGGCCTGTGATACGTGACACAGGCATGCCCAGCAGCGTCTTAACTGCTGTACCAAGTGCCTACCTTAGTGCTGCTGTTTCCTTTCTATAGATAAAGGTTTCCATCTGGTATTATTTTTCTTTTTCCTGATGAACATCTTTTAATATTTCTTGTAGTACAGATCTGCTGGTGGTGGAGCCTCTGGTTATTTAGGAAGTGTTTATTTTGCCTTCATTTTAGAAAAAAAAAAAAAGTTTTATCTGTTTGAAAAATGGAGACCAACAGATAGATCTCACACTGCTAGTTCACTTCCCAAAAGCCCACAACTGCCAGGGCTGGGCTAGGCTAACGTGAGGAACCAGGAACTCAATCCAGGTCTCCCGTGTGGGTGGCAGGAGCCCAATTACATGAGCCATCACTGCTGCCTCCCAAGGTCCATACCAGCAGGAAGCTGTAATCAGAGCAGAGCCAGGACTCAAATCCAGGGACTCCAAAATAGGATGTGGATATCCCAGGTGGTGTCCTAACTTCTAGGCCAGACTCCTGCCCCTGCCTTTTTTAAAAAGCAGTCCGATGTGGCGTAGTGGGTTAAGCCTCTGCCTGCAAAGCTGGCATCCCATATGGGCACCAGTTGAAACCTGGCTGCTCCACTTTTGATCCAGCTCCCTGCTGAAGGCTTGGGAAAAGCAACGGAAGATGGCCCAAGTGTGTGGGCCCCTGCAGGCCATGTGGGAGACCCAGAAGAAGCTCCTGGCTCCTAGCTTTGGCCTAGCCCAGCCCTGGCCATTGTGGCCACCTAAGAAGTAAACTATCAGATGGAAGAACTCTCTCTGTTTCTCCATCTCTCTCTAACTGTGACTTTCAAATAAATAAATCTTTAAAAAATAATAGAAAAAATATTTTTAAAAGCTTTTTTTGGACAATTAGATTCATAAGAAGTTTCAAGCCTCAGCTTAGTTGATCCCTTCTGGAGCCGCAGTTCTGATCAGTCTCAAGGCAGTTTCATAGATTTTTGCCCAGCTTCTAGTTGCTCACAGTAGGAGGCAAAATCCTCCATCCATCTTGAAGATTTTATTTATTTGACAAGTAGAGTTACAGACAGAAAGAGATAGGTCTTGCTTCCGTCGGTTCTCTCCCCAAATGGCCACAACGGCTGGAGCTGTGCCAATCCGAAGCCAGGAGCCTCTTCCTGGTCTCCCATGCGGGTGCAGGCACCCAAGCACTTGGGCCATCCTCCACTGCCTTCCTGGGCCACAGCAGAGAGCTGGACTGGAAGAGGAGCAACCGGGACTAGAACTGGTGCCCATAAATTCTACAAATTTTTATTCTGCATTTACCAAGACTGTTGATATTTGTGTCAATCAGAAACCCATGTAAAATCACTTCAAAGATGAGTTATATAATAATTGCTTCTTTTAAAAGCTTTTTGCCTTGTCTGTGAGGAAATTCAGTTAAGATTTGTACTAGATTATTGCAGTTTTGTTGACTTAGAAGTGACACATACATTCCTGTTTCTTACCTTTTTTTGTTCCTATTTTGGTAATCTGTTTAATAAAAGCAGTAGCCCATGGCTCCTGCATCACATTTTCCTTTTCCGTGTATTCAGTCTTCCTAGACTGAATGAAACAGAAAGTATGATTGCTTTAAAAAATTGTTTTTTAATTTATTTTTATTTTCTTTGGAAGGCAGAGAGACAGAGGTCTTCCATCCTCTGATTCACTCCCCAAATACCCACAACAGCCAGTGCTGGACCAGACTGAAGACAGGAGCCAGAAATTCATTCCAGGTCTCCCATGTATGTAGCAGGGACCCAAGCATTTGAGCCATCATCTGCCTTCCCAGGATGCACATTAGCAGGAAGTTGGGTTGGAAGTAGAAGAGCTGGGCCTCAAACTAGGCACTCTGATAAGGGATGTGGGCATCCCGAATGAGGACTCAAGTGCTGTGCTGAGCACCTGCTCCCCTAAGATTGCTTTTAAGTAACTCAGTTTCAGGATTTACAGAAGAAGTTGAATATTAGACCCTCAACAACATAACAAGGCCTCATAGTGAAAAGAATCAGCCATAGAGCCAAGTGCCATACTTCTCAGGAGAGGGTGCCTTTGTTCATATTCAGATTTTCTCCGACCAGTATTTCTTCTACCTATTGCTGGTGACTGTTATCTCTCAGAACTTTGCCTGTGCTGTTCTGTCTCTCTGATTCCCATTATTACAGCTCATATTCACATTTTAAAGGAGAGTATCTGATTGATTAATTTAATGACACATTTGTGACAGAACACTTTGTAGACCTCAGCCAGCCAAGAGATTCTCTGTGGTACAAAATATGATGACCTAGAAAGCCTGTCAGAATTGGCATGCAGGCACTTGGGATTCTCCATTCTCTCCTCTACTGTGGTACAACAATTGATTCACTTCTGATTCATTAAGGATAGTTGTTCCCCTGGATGTTCCCCAAAACCAGCCAGCTCATATTTATAGATTATTATTTAGATGGATTACAGATCCCATTCCTGAAGTTAATTTTTTTTCTCCTGATTTTGTTCTTAGATAAAAAACAAAGGACAGTCTTCACCACCTTTTAGCCACAACTTAAAATAAACCCATGATACTGATTGTGGGTCCAAGAAAGCCCATCTGTTAGAGACTGTGAAGAGAAGAAAAAACTGAAATGTTTCCATTCTTGTTATGATCTCTAAATTTGGAGGAAGAGGTTGAAGTTATGAGCTAAAATAAGATTTTTGGGTTAGTAGCTCCACCTGAGTTTGAGTCCTGGCACATTAGCTCCCATAATCTTTAGACGACTAAATCTTAAAATTTTATTAGTAACAAGGTAACCCTACTGTGACAGTAAGTCCTCCCTCCTTCCCTCCCTCCCTCCCTTCCTTATACAAACAGCACAGGAGGACATTAGCCCATGCACACAACAGCCCAGGGTCACAGCAGCTCTGTGCTTGTAGGCAGTTCTGGCAGACAAAGGCTGTTACTACAGAGCTTTCCTAGGGGGCTGGGCACCTTTGGGAGGAGCCTGAGCTGGAATTGGGGCTCTGCATGCAGCCTGAGGCTTTTTGAGCCTTGGCCTTCATTTGAGGCTCGGTCTTGGCCTTTGTCTTGGTCTTTATCCAGGACAGCCTAAGACCCTTGGTAACGTGGGCATGCACATGCTTCCCAAGCTTGGGGTGGGCAGTGTAGGCAAGTTGGTCGAGCTTGCAGCTGACACCCTTTGGGATCCTAGGGCCTTGATAGCTTCAGCACACGCATTCACAGCCGTGGCATTGTTGGCCTGTATCTTCTTCAGGCCTTTCTTTTGCTGCTTGGCAAAACACATATTCCTCAGGAACTTGGGGTCCACACCTTTAAGAAATTCATATCTTTGTGATTGGGGTTTCTCTATCTCATTTCTGTGCCATTTTCGGGACTGGTTGTTTGTTGGTGGTGTGGTTCTTGGACTTAGCCGTGTCTGTATTGTAACCTGCGGCTGCCTAAGCACCTGGGACTAGAACAGTAAGTTCTTAATGATAAGGAAAACTTAACATTTCTTGTCGCATGATCTGAGACAGTTACTGAGCCCTGTTTACTCAGTCCTGTTCTAGGTACCAACTGGGTGTACAGGAGACACATTTCAGTATTTTCTTGCTTTCTGATCTCAACTATGAAATGTTAGTCCTAGAAATTTTTTAAAGGAAATTCAAGCCTACGATGGTATTGTATTGTGGGGGTTTTGGCTCTGTCACTAGCGGTATGACCTGGGCAAATTACTTAACTTTCTTTGTCTCAGTTTCTTGAAAAATTTTTTTAATAGTTTTCTTAGTCTGTAAAATGGGGGAAGTACCTTATAGTTTTATTGTAAAAAAATAAATGAAGGGCAGGCAATTGTAGTGCCAGTGGGTTAAGCCACCTCTTGAAATGCTTGCATCCCATTGCAGAGTACATGAATTCTAGTAATGGCTATTCCATGCCTCCCATCCAGTTTGCTAGCGTACCTGAGAAGGCAGCAGATGATGGCCCAAGTACTTGGGTTCCTGCCACCCACATAGGAAACCTGAATGGAGTTCCTGGCTCCTGGGTTTGGCCTGGCCTACCAGTGGCTGTTGGCAGGCATTTGGGGAGTGAACTGATGGATGCAAGATAATCTCTCTCTCTCTCTCTCCCCCTCTGTCATTCTGCCTTTTAAATAAATAAATATTTATTTTTAAAAAGAATAAGTGAGTGCTGGCACCGCGGCTCAATAGGCTAATCCTCCGCCTTGCGGCACCGGCACACTGGGTTCTAGTCCCGGTCGGGGCGCCGGATTCTGTCCCGGTTGCCCCTCTTCCAGGCCAGCTCTCTGCTGTGGCCAGGGAGTGCAGTGGAGGATGGCCCAAGTGCTTGGGCCCTGCACCCGCATGGGAGACCAGGATAAGCATCTGGCTCCTGCTTTCAGATAGGTGTGGTGCGCCGGCCACGGCGGCCATTGGAGGGTGAACCAATGGCAAAAAGGAAGACCTTTCTCTCTGTCTGTCTCTCTCACTGTCCACTCTGCCTGTCAAAAAAAAAAAAAAAAAAAAGTGAGTTAATATACGTAAAAGCACATAGGAACATGCCAGATACATGGTAAGTGCTATGTAAATGATAGCTGCTGAACTTTCATTCCTAGTATTTGAATATTAGGCTCCTTGGGCCCAACTGGCTGTTCTTTCTTTTCTCTATTTAATGTAAATGGATTTCCTTCTAGTAGGTCCATAGTATGTCTATTTTCCATTGATAAGGCATTTTGGTAGGATCTAAATGTTAGGAGATGATGGAGATGAAGGACATGGTCTACAAATAATCTTGTGGTTCCATTTTGATAAACACAAAATGTCCATCTAGTGCCTGTCTGATAATGCTTTCACACACAAAAACAGATCTTGAAAGTTTTACAAAGCCAGTTATCTCCCAGTTCCACTGAAATGTTCTTTTTGGGAGCCTAAAGGGAGTGCGGTGCTAGTGATGTGAAAGTAGGATAGAGGGAAGGCAATTGGAATTGAGACCTTTGGTTCTAGTTTAACAACTCTGGCAAGTAAGAAATGTTCTAATTTAGAGCTACTTCCCCTAAAGGGAAAACTCATTTTGGATTTATGTTCCCCCTCAAGGAATGAGAGTATTATTTTCTTTTTGTATTAGTGAGATTGAACATTCTTTTTTTTTTCTTTCTTTTTAAGATTTGTTTATTTGAAAGGCAGAGTTAGAAAGGAGAGACAGATCTTCCATCTGCTGGTTCACCCCCCAAATGGCTGCAGTGGTAGGGGTTGGGATAGGCAGACATGGGTGCAGAGATCCAGGGGCTTGGGCCATCTTCTGCTGCTTTCCCAGGTTCATTAGCAGGGAGTTGGATCAGAAGTAGAGCAGCCAGGACTCAAGCTGGCACCCATATGGGATGCTGGCACTGCAGATTGCTGTTTAACCTGCTGTGCCACAGCGCCAGCCCCTCATTTTGTTTTTTTAAAAACATATTTGAGAGGAAGAGTGACAAAGAGAAAGATCTTACACCCACTGGTTCACTCCCTAAATGGTTACAAGAACAGGCTTGAGCCGGGCTGAATCCAAGAGCCAGGAACTCCATCTGGGTCTCTACATGGGTGATAGGGATTTGATTACTTAAGCCATCATCTGCTGCTTCCCAGAGAGCTGGGCTGGAAGCAGAGTAAGCAGGACTCAATTGGTGCTCTGAGATGGGATGCGAGTATCCCATGTGGTGACCTAACCCACTGTGCCACAATGCCTACTGCTTCATTATGATTTTTGATCATTTGTATTACTTCTGTTAGTTGCCTATTCATGTTCTTGATTCTTTTTTTTTTTTTTTTTTATTAAGAGACTCGTCTTTGTTAAAAAGCACATTAAACTAAGACCAGAGGCAGGGTCTGTGGTGCAGAGGGTTAAGCTGTTGCCTGTGACACTGGCATCCCATAGGGTTCGAGTCTGGGCTACCCCATTTCTGACCCAGCTCTTTGTTAGCACACCTGGAAAAGCAGTGGAAATGCTTGGGCCCCTACCACCCATGTAGGAGACTAGGATGGAGTTCCAGACTCCTGAGTTGCAGCCATTTGGGGAATGAACCAGCAGATGAAAGATCTTTCTTTGTCTCTCCCTTTCTTTCTGTAACTCTGCCTTTCAAATAATTAAATAAATCTTTAAAAAAAATTCATTTATTTATTTGAAAGAGTTACACAGAGGAGAGGCAGAGAGAGAGAGAGGTCTTCCATCCACTGGTTCACTCCCCAGTTGGCTGCAATGGCTGGAGCTGCGCTGATCCGAAGCCAGGAGCTTCCTCTGGGTTTCCCACATGGGTGCAGGGGCCCAAGGACTTGGGCAATTTTCTACTGCTTTCCCAGGGCATAACAGAGGGCCGGATCAGAAGTGGAGCAGCCAGGACTCGAACTGGTGCCCACTTGGGATGCCGTCGCTTCAGGCCAGGGTGTTAACCCGTTGTGCCACAGCGCCAGCCCCAAATCTTAAAAAATAGAAACTTTGACCAAATACATTTCAAGTACTTTTTTTGTTAATTATCTGTCACCCTTGGTGGTCCTTTTTAACTACATAGAAACTTCCATTTTATTTATTTATTTATTTATTTATTTTTTTGACAGGCAGAGTGGACAGTAGAGGGAGACAGAGAGAAAGGTCTTCCTTTTTGCCGTTGGTTCACCCTCCAATGGCCACCGGGGTAGGCGCGCTGCGGCCGGCGCACCACACTGTTCCGATGGCAGGAGCCAGGTGCTTCTCCTGGTCTCCCATGGGGTGCAGGGCCCAAGAACTTGGGCCATCCTCCACTGCACTCCCTGGCCACAGCAGAGAGCTGGCCTGGAAGAGGGGCAACCGGGACAGGATCGGTGCCCCGACCGGGACTAGAACCTGGTGTGCCGGCGCCACAAGGCGGAGAATTAGCCTGTTAAGCCACGGCACTGGCCGAAACTTCCATTTTAATTAATGTAATGAATCTGCATCTTTTCCTGAAATCATTGTCTCATTGTGGTTAGCAAAAATATCTGAATGCTATAAAATGTCACAGTTTTTGTGTGTATGGATCCATTTGTTTTAATCATAAGTAGAAAGATACTGTGACTAGTGCCTATTTCCTCTTACCCTGAAAGCATGTGCTTTGACCTGGACCATCGTCATAGTAGTTCACTCAGTTGCTTCCTAACCACTGACCCTCTGTGTTACAGGTGCCTTGGGAGAGCTATATGCCTTGATGGATCAAGTTCATCATATGCAGAACCCAAAGCGGCAGCATCCTTCAGATCTCACCATGCGGTGAGTAGGTGACTAGAAGGAGGAAAAGGATAGAATTTGACAGTAGAGAGAATGTGGTGGGTGTTGCAGTTGTAATTGTTAATTCCAGAGGTGGGAAAAAAACATTTAGGGAATAAAAATTGGACTGAAATTTAGGAAGCCTGGGTTCTAATACTGGCTTTGAGATATTTAACTAGCTTATGTGGCTTTGATCAAGTCACTGCACTTCTGTGCTCCTCACATTGGTAAAGTGAAGATGTTAGGCTATTGATGTCAAAGGATCTTCCAGGTTCTGAAATCTGGATTCTTGGTAATTATGACTTTAGAGAATTGTTCAGTTACTTTTGATTCGGTTACTCAGAGACCCTGGAGTCATATTTGTCTCCTCTCTCTGTCACTCCAAATCCAGTGGATCAGCAGATCCTGTATGCTCTGCACATACATCCCGAACCTGACCATTTATCTTCATTCACCTGGATTTTTGCAATTTTCTAAATGTGCTCCCTGGCTTCTGCCCTTGGCTGTCTACTATTCTCAGGTCACACTGAGTTTATTTTAAAGCCTAAATCAGATTCTTTTCCTTGTTCAATGTTTTCCAGTGGCTTTCCATCTCACATTTCCCACCCTCAAAACCCATGGGTTGGGGCTAGCGTTGTGGCACAATGCTTCCTGTAGTGTTGGCATTCCGTGTCAGTGCCGATTCAAGTCCTAGCTGCCCATGTTTGTTCCAGCCCCCTACTAATGTGCCTGGGAAAGCAGCAGCAGAAGGCCCAAGTCCTTGGGCCCTGCCATACATGTGGGAGACCCGGATGGAATTCCAGGCTCCTGGCTTTGGTCTGGACCAGCCCCAGCCATTGTGGCCTTTTGAGAAGTAAACTAGTGAATGGAGGATCTGTCTGTCTGTCCCTCTCTCTGTAAACCTGCTTTTCAAATAAATAAGTCATTTTAAAAGTAAATTAAAAATGAACCACCGTAAAGGCCTGTATGCTTTGGCCTCAGCTCACCAGCCTCGTCTACTACTATTCTCCCTATTACTTACTTTGCTTTAGTCACACTGGCTTCCTTGCTGGTTTTTGTTTTGTTCTTACCAAATCAGGCATGTTCCCCCTTTTATTTCACTGTAGTTGCCAAGATCACAGTAGTTCTCAGAAAGGCAGTGTAGTGTAATTGTTATTAAATAAATTCTGGAATCCGATGTGAATTCAGATCCAGGCTTCTCTTCTTATTGTACTCTATGACCTTGGCCAAGTGATTTCACCTGAGACTCCATTTGCTTACCTGCACAAGAAGTTAATCAGTATTTTCCTAGTAGGGTTGTCACTAGCATTAAATGAGATGAATGGTTTGAAGAGTACAGCAGGTACTTGCATATAGTGATAGGGAAATGTCAAGTCCTGTTACAGTTACTTTCAAGCCTTGCTATGTCATAACCACCTGTGGGACCCTGACTCTAGGGATTCTAAGTCATTAAGTCTTGGGCCAGGGAGGAACTAAGAATCCCTATCTTTAAAGAACTCCCCAGGTGCTTATAAGGAAGAATTTTGAGGCCGGCGCCATGGCTTAACAGGCTAATCCTCCGCCTTGTGGCGCCGGCACACCGGGTTCTATTCCCGGTTGGGGCGCCAGATTCTGTCCCGGTTGCCCCTCTTCCAGGCCAGCTCTCTGCTATGGCCTGGGAAGGCAGTGGAGGATGGCCCAAGTCCTTGGGCCCTGCACCCGCATGGGAGACCAGGAGAAGCACCTGGCTCCTGGCTTCGGATCAGTGCAGTACGCCGGCCGCAGCAGCCATTGGAGGGTGAACCAACGGCAAAAAGGAAGACCTTTCTCTCTGTCTCTCTCTCTCACTATCCACTCTGCCTGTCAAAAAAAAAAAAAAAGAAGAAGAAGAAGAAGAAGAATTTTGGAGTTGATAACGGGATCAGATTATCTCAGAGGGTCTTTCTTAGAACCCCAGCCCAGCATATGACTGTTACTAAATTTAACTGCTGTGTCCTGAGCAACCTTGAGCCGTGTGACAGTGAGATCCCGTTGGAAGTCTAGATCTGGTGCAAGCAGTGAAACAGCCGGGTTTGAATGCCTGTGGAGGGGAAGCTTTTTTTTTTCCTACTTAGATATTCTTGTACATTAGTTTTCCCTGGAACATATTATCATAATAACCATGTGGGAATTAGGTGAGTTTGAGAGTTAGAAGGAAATAGTTATTTATGACGTGGCTTTCACATATATAAAATAACATGTCTAAAATTGTGAAACTAGAAATAAAAAATTAGTATCTAATTTTCAGAAGTAAAGTTGTTCTGAAAATGGGTCTGCTTGCCTTTTTGTATACAAGTAGCCATTCCAGCCATCCTGTTTATGTTGTCTCCCTCTCTCCATAGAAACTATGCCCGGTACCGACAGAATCCTCCACAAAGATACAGTCTGACTCAGTGGGTTGACTGGAATAAGCGAAGCTACCATCGGTTCCAGCATCTCCCAGACTTCTCGTACAGTCCGTTTGTCTCATCCCATCAGCAGTGAAGGTCCCTAGCCAGGGCCCTGTCCAGAGGAGCATCTCATTTTCTTCTGCTGTTTTGTGCTTTGTAGATTTTGAGTTTTTTCACTAGATTTTTATTTAAAGAACTTGTCACCTTTTGGAAATGCCTGTTGCTGACTTGAAATTTTTTGTATGAAGTCCCTCCTAATTTTGTTTCTATCTGTGTATGTTAAGCAGTGTTAAATTGATATCTTTTATTTTTATTTTTTAAGTTGAGAGTGGCTGCCCCCTGAAAGCCAGCATTAAGCCAGAATACCCAGGCTCACGCAGACAGAAGTGACGTCTCCTTCCAGTGCCCAGAAGAAGTCATCTTTTAACCTGCTGTGAGGAAGAGCTTCGACCAGGCTGGGAGCAACTGCTGCGTCACTTTTAACAACCCCTGTTATTTTCTGTTTGAAGTTCTGAATACTTGTCAGTATTTTAAAGTTGGCAATCCAGGACATTTGAAGTAGGAGAAAATTCTGTTGAAAGGATGAATTAAAAGTGTAAATCCTCTCCTTTCTGTACCTAGTAGCTGCCTTTATTATTATTTGGCTTTTCTCAGTCATTGTTAAACTTTGTACAGTAGCGTTTACAAATCGTACCTGTCCTAGCTCTGCCAGAAGACGGCTGACCTCTGCTGAACACCCTGTGCTCTTGTGACAGACTGTCTCCTCTGCCCTTCAAGAATCTTCCTTTTCTTAACCCCCAGCGACCACTCTGCTTCCTAGGGTCCTACCATCAGTATTCCTGTATCCAGTGTTAGACGTGACTCCCTGCCCTCTCTGTGGAAGAGCTGCCCACCCAGAGTCTTGGTTCTGTGACAGACCAGTGCTGTTGAGGTCTCAGTTGCTCTTCAGCTTCATCTGCTGAACCCCAACTGTATGTGTGAGTTGATGCTTGAAGTAAGAAGTGTGCAGTTTGCCCAGGGAGCCTCCATCCTGTGGGCGAGGCCCCCTTCGTTGCCACGATTAGTTAACGAGAGGTGCCTTCAGACCTGGATGTACCATCTTCCCACCTGATGGAGCCCCTGATGCATGGTTTCACAGAACTGCTCGAGAGGGTCTCGTCTAATTGTGATTTAGCCTTTGTACATAAGCATTACTTGATCTCACTGTTTGGTGTCCTAACCAAAGTTGACAGACTTTGTGTATCTGTTTTAATGGATGTCTTGGGAGTGTGTTGTTCTGTTTTTGCAGACAGCTCTAGATGTCATTTTGGAAGGTTTTACAGTCTGGCGTTCATGCTGCTATTGTTCACTGCCTGGGAAAGTTGCTGATCGTTGCTGTAGTCTGTCTGGTTTTGTTGATTGATCAGTCCTGTCTTTGTATGTGAGTAACTCACCTTAAACACCTTACCCTATTTTAGAAACTGACTTGGGAAGAGCTTGATCAGTCAAGTTACCTATAAATTTAGATAGCTGTCCCTAGGTGTTTACTGTTTTTATCCAGTCTCTTTTCCTTGGATATTTGGTTTAGATTGTGGGGCCAAATGGAAAGGCAGAGTTCTACTCAAATGTGACAGTCACAGCCTGATGGTTCAGCTGACATCGTGGGCCTTTCCTTCGTTGGTCACTTCTCCAAGCTGCTCTAAATTACCCTGATGGAGCGAGACCTGCCAAACGCCTCACCTTTGGGACCATAGAAATTAAAATGGAGTGTAGCTAGAGTAGCCAGCATTGCAGCTGTCTGGTTCTCTACAGAAAACCCAAGGAGTGTGTAGGGACAGTATTTTGCTCATGTGGAGATCTAGGCCTCATGTTCCTGCCCCCCTGGTACAGAGTTTGAATGTGTAATGGGAGCATTGCCTTTGCCAAATCAAGTGAGTGACAGGTTAACTAGAAAATGTGACAATCACAATTCCTCTTAGTTCAGATAATTCTGTTTTTCCAAAGCTTTCACAGCGTGATTAAATTTGTTGGGCTGAGGGGTGGGGTGGGGGAGAGCTGTTCTCTAGTGGCTAACACACCATTCTTTAGAAGAAGAAAAGAAACCAAAGAAAACTCATTACCTGGCATGTTTGCCTTAAAAACGGTAGTGAACAGACTGGAGTTTGAATCTTCACAGCTACGGATTTCGTACTTGTTGCCCTCTCAGTGCAGCATTTCAGGTGGAATTCTTGCTGTGTTTTCAAATTTGAGGCGAGTTCTGTGCATTTAGCTGCCTCCCTAGCTTTGTTCATCCGTGGTGTTCTCACCACAGGGGTCTTGACACAGCAGAGTACAGACGTGCTGTTCAGTTGACTGGGAAGTCAGGAGCCTGAAATACCCTGTGTCGTTGCATCGACTGCAGGTCCTGATGCACTCGCATTGTTGTCAGGATCAGTTATGAAACAAGTTCGGAGCCTCCTCTTCATCATGTTTCTTCTCTTGTAGCAGTTGTGTTTAATGTCATTAAAACGAAATAAAAGTTCTTGTCGGCAGTGTACGTGCTGTGGCTGCGTCTGTTGCGGGCTGTGGAGGAAGCTCTCTGCCTTCCTCCTCTGCGTGGGTAGGTTAGTGGGTAAGGGAGGGGCAGCAGCTAATGGAATGTGGAACTGGGAAGGCGAGGGTACTTGCTCCCTGCTCTTTTGAGGGTAAATTACAGTGTTGAGAAAGGCGTTCCAGCAGATAGAAGTTGATTGGGATTTGCAGCTACAGAAGGTGCATGTCAGGAACCTGACATGGGAGAGCCTAAAATATTTTGCAGAGGGGGAGGTGGCTGAGCCCTCACCAGGCAGGCGTTGCCACACATTCCTCCCCATGGCTGTGTCCTGCCTCGGTCTCTGCTTGTCCAGCGCTAGCACTGTATGAAGGAGGAAGCCACACTGTCCCCCAGCATCCCTCCTTTGAAGGGCTGAGAAACCAGATTTGACCCAGCTTCCCCAGAAACCGCTGCTGCTGGAGCATGGGGGGAGGGCTGGACGGGCGTGGGTGGCTGTGGGAGAGAGTGCTCCCGAGAGTCCTTTTGTGAGCCTGAGCTTACTTGGACTTACCCCAGAAGCAGAGAGAAAAGGGCAGGCACCAATAACTTGTCACCTGTGTTAGCCAGTGCTTTTAAAAGCTCAACTCCTGCTCAGAAAATAAGCAGCAACATGTCCAGACGGCTCACCAGCCTGCTGTTCTCTAAGTTGTGTCTAGGATGTGCATTTTAGATGAAAGTCTATTCTGACTCCAGGCAGAGGGCTAGACTTAAATGTGAAGTGCTCAGCTATTTGGCTTTTTTTAAAATTAATTTATTTGAAAGGCAGACTTAGAGGCAGAGAGAGAGAGGTTTTCCATCCACTGGTTCATTCCCCAGATGGCCGCAACAGCCGGAGCTGGGCCAATCTAAAGGCAGGTGCTTCCTCCAGGTCTCCCATGTGGGTGCAGGGGCCCAAGGACTTGGACCATCCTCTAGTGCTTTCCCAGGCCATACCAGGGAGCTGGATCGGAAGTGGAGCAGCTGGGACTCAAACCAGTGCCCATATGGGATGCTGGCACCGCAGGCAGCGGCTTTACCCACTATACCACAGTGCCGGCCCCTATTTGACATTCTTGTCCTGATCTGAAGTACTGTTACCTGCACTCAACCCATTTTACTCTCGCCAGTTGTGGAAGTTCCCTGTCCAGTTATTGCTTGCTTCCTTTTCAGCAGTGTTACTACTGTGGCCAGCAAGTTTCAGAGACCAGCCTAGATTCTCTGAAATGGTGGTAGTGTCCCTTAACCTCCGCTCCTTCTATGTTATAAGAAAGTGGGGCAGAAAATGAGAAATGGACCTTGTCTAAGAGGAACAGGTTCATTTGTTCAAAGCACATTTTGAGCTTTTACAGGAAGAAAGAACCCAAATGCCTAAAACTAGAAAGCGGAGTTCCCTGCTTTGCTTGATGTCCTGCTTTCCTAAGAGAAAACAGATTTATTCTAAGCTGTTTCTAGGCTGTGTTTGCTTTGTGTGCCAGAGCACCTGTTAGGAAAAAAATTTCCACTTGTCACAGAGAATGTCAGCTGGTCAGCAGTGGAATTCCTTCATGAACAAGCTCCTGCCTTGTCATTCCTCCCCTTAGGACAACTGGAACATGTCCGAGAAAATCTGGCCTTCCTAGCACCCATTGGGAAGGGGGTGGGATGGAATCTTGGATACCCTTTAAAGCTGTTCAAAATGTAGAACTAAGGAACTGTTTGTAAAGGAAGATCTTGAACATTAGCTTCAGGCCACATTTGAGAATTTGGGAGTAGTTTGTGACTGATGGAACTCGGGGGCGGAGCACAGTGTCCCATTATAGAAGCGATTTGTTCTTGGAGGCTACTTCTTAAAAGCAAAATGTAAGAACTGTGGGATAGGTTGAGAGAAATACAGCAGGGGTCTGAAACCATGAAGCATCACCGGTGTGGACTGCGGAGACCTTCCGTGCTTGTGTAAAGCTCTAGAAAGGGAATTCTAGAGGAGACCCATTCTGAAAAGCTGGCGGCCACGGGACTCCTGCCTTGCAGATACACCAGTCTGTCTGCACCCCCACCCCAGGCCCTGGGCTTTCCCTAGGAGGATGTCCTTGGCTCCCGTGCTAGGAGGCAGGTGGGCTCCAGAAATCCCCTAGGGAACCAAGGGCTGCCCTCAGCGAAGTCTCGCCTGAGGAGTTGCTGACGACCAGGCAGGCTCTCCTACCTGGTTCCAGCATGCCTCGCGCAGGCCTGTTGTGGTCTGCTCGTGTGGTCTCTTGGGCTCAAAGGCCTGCCTGTGCCCCTCCCACGCTGTGAGGAACCTGCAGATCCACCTGAGGTGGCGAAAGGACCACATTCCAAGACACAGAGGTAGGGTTCTGTTTTGGAACTAGACGTGAGAAGCCCGGTCTCAGTGGAGCTTGGGAGCTTTGTCTGAGCCCCGAGTGTTTGCTGCTCTCTCCTGGTCCCCTCTGAGGCACCGAAAGCACAGAGGAGGCTGCAGGTGACTCCAGCAAGCTCCGCACCCGCTGACAACTGTCCAGGCCCATCCGGCTTCTCCATCATTTGGCACTAGGTGGGCACAGAGGGCTCAGGAGGTACCCCTGTGAGGCTTGGCTTAGAGCTGTGTGTGCTGATTGGTCTCCTGCCTTCCCACCTGGCCTCTGAGACCTGCTTTCGCTCTTTCGGAACCTTCCAGTGGAGCCTACTCTAAGCCCTGCTTATCTGATGTTTTTCTCTCCAAGCTCTTCCTGGAATGTTTCCAGTTGCCCCGTTGCTGTTTGCTCACTGGCTAACAGCATTACTGCCTTTCCAGCCTGCAGCTGGGATCAAACCGATGCCCCTTTCACAGCCCCACACAGCAGGCTGTGAAGCGGCTTTTGCAGCTCCTCTTCACTTCCTTCCTTCCTTCCTGCGGGGAAACCAGGGCTGCGCTCCTTTGGCCGGGGAAGGCAGCAGCCCCTCCAGAGGGAAAAGCCCTTTGTTTGAAAACCGGAGCAGCAGCCCGCATACCTCTGCGGTGAGGCAGCCCCGGCTCCGTGTGGGGGGCCCTCAGCAGGAGGCTGATGCCGCAGCTATTTTCTTCTCCTACACGTGCACCCCCATCTGTTCGAGATTTCCCTTCCAACTCCAGCTTGGCTGGCAGGCATGTCCCTGAGATGCTGCAGGCCAAAATGGAGAGAGAGAGAACGGGGTGCCTCCTCCACACATCCTGACTCGCTGCCAGCCGCAGCATTTGGGCATTTACCAGCAGACAAGGATGTGCCTTTTCATTTGTCTTTTTATTTTACATTTAAAAAGTGGTTATTGCTCTAACTGGATCAGAGGTAAGGACCTCGCCCCTAGGGGGCCTCGGCCGGCCTTTGCAGCCCCATTCCGCAGGGATGGAAGTCACAAGACAATGAGTAGCGCCTCCTGCCCTCCCCTGAGGAAGCCCTTTGCCTTGCTGACATCTGCCCGTGGTCTCCTCTCGGTCCACTGTGCCGCCGCCCTCGGGCGGAGCGGAGCTGAGGCTGACCCGCCATGAGAGCTCTTGTGGACCGGAAGGAAAGGGGCGGTCACTGGATGATGGCTTTCAGCTCTCCAGCTTGGGGGCCAACGCTCTTTTCATCCAATTCAACAAATGTTTACTGAGCGCCTACTGTGTGCCAGACTTGTGCTGGGCGCCATCCTCCCACGCTGCATCCTTGGCCAGCGGTGGAAGAGGCAGAGTCCACCTCCTCCCATGCAGGTGTCAGTCCTAGGGAAGAGGCTGCCTTCCCGCATCGAGCACCTTTTAACCAGAAGGGGGCAGTGGAGACGGAGAGAGAGAGACCTGTCACTCACACCACCCGGGCTCTAGGGAAGGACATGAGGACCCTGGGGAACTCACAAGAATCCCGGATGACATGGCAAGACATGAAGACCCTCCCCCCACCAGAGGGCAGTGGTGACAGCCAGGGCTGCGCTGCCTGGCCGTGTGAATGGCTCAGACCTGCCTTCCAGCAGCTTCCGCTGCGGACTGGTTGGTTTAGCAGCCCCCCCCCCCCCCGGGGGCGCAGGATGTGGATGCGCCATTTGGGTCATCCACGCGAGCACTGCTGAAACTCCCAAGACACACTTCCTAAGGAAACGAGGCCAGTACCTTCCGGGTCTTCTTAAGGCCCCAGACTGACAAGCTTAGAACCAAAGTAAGGTTCGGAGGAGACAGACACAGGCAACCAGCTCAGGCCTAGCGGGAAATCCCTCTGCCCTCTGGAGTGCAGCCCTCAACTTCTGTTTTCCAAAAGACACAAAACGTGATGTCTCACACACTCGCAAAGGTGCGCCTCACACCACAGACAAGTCCCTGACGGCTGGGTCCGGAAAAGGCCTGCCGGCAGCCACACCCCCACGCAGCAGGCAGCCCAGGCTTCCCTGCCGTTCCAGGGTCTGCAAGACAGCTGGAGTCCGTCTTAGCGCTTGTCAGGTCCCAGAGCTCTGTGCAGGAGAGGAGGCGGCAGGCGGCTGTGTCATGCAGCTTTGCCTTTTCCAGAATGGGGCCAGGCTTTGAGTTGTGTGGCTTTTTTTTTTTTTTTTTTTTTTTTTTGCAGAATTTGGGTTTGTAGTTCAACCTCCTTCATCAGACTAGGGCAGGGCAGGGGACTGTGCAGCCAGCTGTGCCTCCTCCCCCTGCTGCAGTCGCACCTGAAATCCTTCCCCTGCAGACAGTCAGGCTTCGATGATGTTCACTGAGGGCTTATTGGGAAACTGGGAGAGAAAATGAGAGAAGCGGCCAGGGCTAATTGAACAGACTTCTTGCAAGGTTGGAACCAGAGAGGACAGGAGGAGGAAGGGAGCAGCAGCCTAATGGCCAGGCTCTCGTCCCTTGTGGGAAAGAAGGAGGAGCAGCCCTGCCTGGATGTCTTGTCCCTCTGCCTTCTTAAACCCAGCCTTCGGCCTCACTCAGCTGAACGGCCAAGACCAGGACCTGGGCCCACGGACCCTGGGGCCCAGTGCACGCCCAGCAGAGTCCTCCCCCGGGCTGCTTCTCACATCCTGCAGATCTGCCTCTGAGTGCAGCCTCAGCTCCTGACATTGTGGAGGTGCTTCTGGAAGGTGGGAGTTAATAAGAGGCTTCGGGCACAGGCGCCGGAAAGAGAGAAGCCAGGAGAGAGGACAGGAAGCCAGAGGGTGCAAGGAGGTGGGGGGAGGAGGAGATGCAGAGGGCAGATGTCGGCTGGACAGTCATCGCCAGGACTGTGAGATCCTCTCCCATCTCTACTGCCTTTCTTCTGAGCTGCTCAGAGCAAGCACTGAGAAGGTTTTCATATCTGTTTCACAGAGGGGGAAATGAAGGCACAGAGGTGACGCACCTGCTCAAGGCCACACGGCACGGCAGGAGCAGAAGTGAGCCCAGACCACCACCCTACCCTGCTGACGTCCCACACCGACCAGGAATTCTGCCCGCCCCACTCACTGCATTTGTTTTTTTAAAAACCACCACTGGCCCCTGGCATCCTGCAAAGGGAGAGGATCCAGAATGAATTGTCAGTGTCCCTTGTGTTACACAGGCAGCTGCCAAGCCTGGCTCTGCCCAGCTGCAGCCATGCCAAGCCCTGAGCTGACCTCTCCTGCACTCCAGGGACTGCCAGTGCACAGGGCACAGGGCCACCCCCCAGCCCCAGGTCTTGCCCTCACCTTGCTGCGGAGAAGCCCCCCACCCTGGTGCTCTGGGGTGCTGGTTTCTGACGCGCTCTTGGCTTTCTCCTTGTTGCTGTTGGGCTCGTTGTCCTTGATGATGTCATACTGGCGGCAGAAGAGAGCAATGACTCCTGGGATGGACAAGCAGCAGCAGTCAGAGGCCAGGCCTTGCCCCTTGCGCTCCGCCGGCGCGCGTGCGTGCTCCTTCCAGGTGGTCTCTCACCTGCACCGCTGCGGCAGCCTCCCTCTGGCCTCTGGCTCCTCTGTCCACCTGTCCCTCACCTTCCCCTGCTGCTGGGCTGCGCTTCCTACAACCAACCTGCACCTGAGGTCTCCCCGCCCCCTTCCTGTATGCCTCTGGCAGCTCCCCGTTCCCTTAAGGGGAAGACAGAAGCAATACTAGCGTGTGTTGAGCAGGTGCCAGGCCCTGCGCTGTGCACGGGCATGTCCCGTCTCACTTAATCCCCGTAACCCTAGGAGGGTGCCTGCTCTGATCAGCCCCAGCTTCCAGGGGAGCTTACCCTGATGCAGAGGAATGGAACTAAGTGGCTTCAAGGTCACCCAGCAGCGCGGCCGGGACAGGAGCTCCAGGGCCTAGGGTCCCTAGCATGTTAATTTCATGCACATGGCATCTTTTTAAATGTCACATGGTATTAAGGCAGCTGACTCCGCTTCTGGGTGTTTTCCACATTTTACTTTTGCGTGTATAGAGTGATTTCTTGATCCATCCTAGGTGTCTGTTGACTTTCCACCATGATGGGTAACGCCTAGCAACCAGCTCCCCCCACTCCTCTCCCGAGCGTCATTGTGAGAGAATCACATCACGATCTGGGGTTAATGCACGTGTTTACTGTTAGGGTTATGTAAAACTGTCTGTGCCAAGTCTCAGAGCGCCACAAGCAAACCTCCCTCCTCCGCTGTGCAAGCCACGGTGTTTCCTGCTTTTTCCCAAGTTCCTTTTTCTTCGCGTTCAAGGAATTTGCCTGACTGCATCTCTACCAGAGGCTGCCCTCTCGGCCACCAGGCTCTCGAAGCCTTTGCGCGGCAGTCAGATCTGTGAGCAGACCCCCACTACGGCCTCACCATCCCTCACCCCTCCATCAGGGCCCAGCTACACTGAGCCAGGCTGAGCTTAACTTGGCTTCTTGAACACAGCGGGCCCAGCGCCCCTTCCTCTTGTGGCTGCCTAGTGAACTCCTGCGCATCCTTCAAAGCCCAATCGCCATGTTACCTCCTCTCTGGTTTCTAGCGCTACTCTGCCCCCGTGCATGGGACTGTCACAGCATGCACCACACTGAGCTGGAGGCGAGCTGCGGGCTGGCTTCCTGCAGACTGTTCTCGCGAGCACAGTGCCCTTCTCAGCCGTGACGGCAGCACCGTGGTGCTGGACGGCGTGGGTGTTCCAGGCACGAAGGTGAGTGAGACTTTGTCTTTCTCCTCGGGCAGTTCACGGGCCAAGAGGAAAGAGCAGGGAGTCCAGCCACCTGAGGCAAGGAGGAGCCAGAGAGGGCACAGAGCAGGGTCCCCGGGGTGCAGGTGGGGACACTTTTCACACAGGCTAGAGAAGGGGTCACGTGTGGCCCCCAGAGCTGCCCCGGTGGGACACATGGACATTCTGCATCTTCCCTCGGATGTCTCCAAGTCCCTTTGTTTCTGTGAGAGAAGAGGGTCTGGCCAGGGCCCCCCCCCCCACCTCCCAGGGGTCAAGCAGGGGGGCTCGGAGGCCACACTCACCTGCCCACATGAACAGGACCACCACGATGATCAGCACCTCCCCCGTCCGCAGCTGATGGTTCCTCCCCATCTCCTTCATGGTCACCTCGTCTGTGGCGAGAGACAGACAGTATAGGTCCAGGGTTCCTTCCACCCTGCCCAGCGCCCCTTCTAGGGCCAGCCCAGGACAGCAGGGGCTTAGAGCTGCAGGTGCCCACGCATCCCACCCGAAGGGACCACACCAATGGCTGTGCAGGCTGGCAGCGGGAGAACCCAGTCCCAGGGTGGCAGCGGACACACCCAGTGTCCCTATTCCAGGGAGGATTCTGGGCAGGAGCCGCCAGCCCTGGCCCTGGCCCCGCCCGCCCCTGCCCCTCTAGCGGTGACCCGGCCTGCCTTTGTTCTTGGAGGCCATCTTCTCCGCCTCGCGCGGGGTCTTGAAGAGCACTGGCTCGCTGGCCGGGCTCTGGCCCTGGATGGAGATGGCCTGCACGTGCACGATGTACTCCGTGTCCTCCTCCAGGTCCCAGAGGGCGCACGAGCGCGTGGTGGTGTTCACCTCCTGGATGAAGCGCAGCATCCGCACGTCCTTCTTCTGCAAAGGTGGGCGCCCGCGGGGGCCGTCAGAGCCTGGCCACGCCCGGCTTCTGCCCACCTCTTAACCAGCCCCCACCGCTGGCTACCCAGCTCCCCATTTTAAAAAATGGATTTATTTTACGTATTTGAAAGGCAGAGTCACAGAGCGAGAAGGAGAGAGAGAAAATCTTCCATCCTCTGGTTCACTCCCCAGATGGCTGCCAGAGCTGGGGCTGAGCCAGGCCAAAGCCAGGAGCCTGGAACGCCGTCCAGGGCTCCCAAGTGGGTGGGAGGAGTCCAGGTACTTGGACCATCTTCCACTGCCTTCCCACAGGCACCAGCAGGGAGCTGGATGGGAAGCGGGACAGCCAGGCCTAGAACTGGTGCTCTGATATGGGTGCTGGTGTTGCCAGTGGCAGCTTAACCTGGTGCATCACAACACTGGTCCCCATTGTCTCCATTTCACAGACAAAGATCAGAGAGGTTAGGAAAGTTGTCCAAGGCCGCACGCTGAGAACTGGAGCCAGGTCCTAAACACACACGTGTTATGTGAGAGCAGCCTTGGGCTCTTCCCATAAGCCCCTGTGCCTCGCTCCTGGGGCCCAATTCCAGGTGTGCAACTTGCTGCCCATCTGCCTCCCTGAGCCCCTTTTTCCTTGCCATCTCTGCACCCCACTGCCGTCCCCGGGCCCACAGGGTTACCTGTTGAGAGATGGCGAATCCGATGACAACCTCCTCCTCCAGGACGTCCCAGCTCACCACCGCCGAGTTGGCCTTGAGGTGCCTGACGGTGACGTTCACTGGGGCTGAGGGGCTGTCTGGGGGTGGGGCGGGGAGGCACCTGAGCCTGAGCACCCTCCACTGTGCAGCCCAGACCCCGGGTCTCAGAGGTGAGAAAGGGAAACCTGGGCCAGGCCAGGCATGGGGGAAGGCAGGAAGCAAAGTCTCAGATGGGGTCGTTGACATGGGGTGGGGGCAGGGGCTTGAGAGGCCCAGGGCTGCCCCTGTGTCTAGCACGCCAGCCTCTACTGGCCCTAGGGGTCCCCGGCTACAGCTGATGGGCCTGAGCCATGGTCAGACCCAATGGGTGGGCGGCTGCAGTCAGGGAGTCATGGGGGAGAGCACGTAGGTGACGGGTGGGGGCAGAAGCTAAAGGTGAGTCTGATGAAAGCCAGTCGAAAGGACTCCAAGTCCAGTGCTCGCTCTACACGGCTGCCCTGTCAAGTGAGTGACCTTGAGGGAAGGAGAAAGACCCAGAGAAGCCCGGCGGGAGGAGCCCTGGGGTGGGAGTGAGGGCAAGTGAGGATCCCGCCCCCCATGGTGACCCGGGCAAAGTGCAGCTTGGGGACGCCTCTGTGCCAGCCTCTTCTCCGCTCTCCCTCAGCCCCAGGGGGGGGTGGGGTGGCAGGGGCAGCTGGGACCTTCTGGACAGGAGGGTTGAGGAGTGGCCACCCCAGGAGGAGGAGAGTAGGAGGGACAGGGCAGGAATGGGGGCCCAGGAAGGAGAACTCCCAGGAGAGAGCAGTGCACTCACGCCAGCTCTGATCTCCAGGGCCAGGGGCTGCCCCTCGAGGGGCCCCAGACCCCGCGGACAAGTGGACACGAGGCCCAGAGGGGACGGGCCAGCTGCGAGGATGCCGGAGAAGGGCCCAGAGTGTTGCAGGCTGAGCGGGAGCCTGGCGCTCGGGGCCACCCAGGGAGGGACAGCCAGGCAGTGCAGCCAGAGGACAGGGCGGTAGGAGAGGCCGGGAGGAGGCCGTGGCACCCGGCTCAGGGGCCCGCCTACCCACCCTGCACCCTGGCGGGCCAGGGCCTGCAGAGGCGGTCGGCAGGGCCCTGGCAGGTCTGTGAGGCCAGGGAGCGAGGCCCACGGTGTCCTCGGCTGCTCCCTGGGCCAGAGAAGGGAGCTCTGGAGTCTGAGGCGCAGGCTGGGGCCAGGGACTGGGGTTGGGGGGGTATGGGGGTGACAAAACCCTGAAACCCCAGGGCTGAATGACGGCACAGGGTTTGAAGGCTCAAGGACGGGTGCCGGGGTCAAGACGGCGTGGAAGCAGCTGGGGGCTGGGTTGGGGGGCACTTGAACAGGGGCTCCCTAGGGCGCGGGGGAGGGACCAGAGGAGTCCCGGGTGCGTGGGGCGGGAGAGGAGCCTGCCCCGGCCCGGCCCGGCCCGCCCCCCGCCAGCCCCGCGCGGGGCCCCCTTACCCGCCTGCACCAGCGCGAAGCAGACGCAGCCCAGCCACAGGCGGAGCGCGGCGCGGGGCGGCGCGGGGCGCATGGCGGCCCCTCCGGCCGGCCGGCCCGGGGCGGCGCAGGGGAACACGGCTCCGGCGCCCGGCGACCGCTGGCGCTCACGCTCCGGCCCGCGGCCCGCCCGGCCCGGCTGCCCCGCGCCGCCCCGCGCCGCCTGCATGTCGGCTCCGCGGACAGCGACTCCCGCGCGGCGGCGGCGGCGGCGGCGGCAGCGGCGGTGGCGGCGGCGGCCGCGGCCGCGTCCACGTCGGGCGCCCGGGGGGCGGGGCGCCCCCGCTGCGGGGAGAGCGGGGGCGGGGTGAGGGGCGGAGGGCGCCCCGGCTGGCTCCGGGCGCCGGCCGGGCACCCAACTCGGGCGCTCGGCGGACCGTGCGCCCCCGACCCCCGCGGGTGCCTCAGGGCCCGCCGCCGCCAGCCCCCACCCCGTCGCCCCGCACCCCCGACCCAGACCCCGAGCGGGCCCCAACTCTGCCCTCTCCCAGGAAGCAGGAGGGAGGCTCATCCGCCCCGCCCCAGAATGGCCTGGGGGTCGCCACCCTCACCCCCAGATCCGAGGCCTTGCTGGCTGGGGCAGGAGTGAGCTGCGGGGAGGAACCCCGCAGGGGTGGGGGCACGGCAGGTGCATACAGACAGTCGGTGTTCCGTGCTTACTGAGGGCTCTCGGAGTCACGGGAGGGTCTCGCCCTGGGACCCCAGCCCAGTCCTTTCCCGTCCTAGGGTCTCCGTTTTCGTCCCCACCGTGAGAGCGCCGGTGACCGTGTGTGCTAGGTGCGGGCCTTGAAGCCCGCCGCAGCCCGCTGAGGCCTGCCCGCCTTCGGTGTTTTCAGACCGGCTGCTTGGCTAGTCCCAGGGCCCACAGCAGCAGGATTTGAACCCAGGCTGTTCTGACTCCCCACCTGGTGACTTCACATCCCCTGGGTCCCTGAGATTCTAGAATGTGCCCGTGGCAGCTCCTCTCCGACCACAGCACAGTCTAGAACAATCTCTAAGAGCAGTGGGAGAGGGGCGCGGCTGCGGGGCCGTCGCCCCCACCCAGGCCTGTGAGTGCTGATGGTGCTAATGGCTGTAAAGTGCAGGGGGCGGGGCCGGCAGCAGCCACAGCTCTTAAAGGGCTGCACGACCCTCCCTCCCCCCAGTACCCTGGAGACAGCCATATGCCTAGCACTTTCCTGGCTACGATCCACGACTGTGATTGGCAGAGAGGTGCGCTCGCCTACACCCACCATCCTACCCAGGGACCATCAGGCAGCTGGACCACGGACACCCGTGAGAGTGTCCCAGTGCCCAGTTCCAGGGAAACAGAGTTGAGGAGAGAGGCGTGAACCAGGGTCCCGGATGCCCTGCCACAGAGCGAGCCCCCATCTGTCTTGGGGGCCCCTCCCCCACTGAACACCCCCCACCCCACCCCCCACATACTAGCAGGGCATTCTTTGCTTTCTGGTCCCCCAGCGGCCCTAGCTGGTCCCCCGTGGGAAGGGGACATCTTGAGAAATAATCACACTGGGTGTCCTGAGATCCACCCCCACCCCAGGGCGGGGACGGGGGTGGGGGTTAGATTAAGGAACTGAGTCTGGGAGCTGGGAAGATCTTTGGGCAGATTCTCACACAGCAGGAAAGCCTCGCCTCGCAGATTGCACCCAGGGCTCCCTCCACTGGCCCCAAGGTCCTGCCTGGTCCCCTAGGAGGGCTGAGAGGGGAGGGGACCAGTTTCTTATTGAACAGCAGAATTTTACAGCTCAGCCCCTCTGTACCGTCCTTGGCAGGCTGCCCCCTGCCTCTAGCCCCATCTGTTTCCTCCACCACATACCTTGTCCTTGGTCAAACTCGGCTGGGACCTGGACCCGTCTCTGTTGGAGCCAAGAGCCAGAGCACCTCTCTCCTCTCCTTTCTCTCTGTCTCTCCTTACTCTCTCTCTCTCTTTCTTCTGGCAGCTGCTGCCTGCCCCGCCCCAACTGCCCCGCCCCACCAGCTGCAGCTTGGCCCCTAGAGACCCCCACCCCCACCCACTAGGCAGAAAAGGCAATCAGGGGGCCCCTAGGAGCAGCTGGAGCCTCCTCGGGCCTCCATCACAGAGCCAGCAGGAAGAAGAGGGGTCAGTTAGAGGTCAGCAGGATCCACTCTTGTCCCCCCGCCGGGGAGTCGGGGGTGGGGTGAGGTGGTGGTGGGGTGATGGGAGGGAGAGGGTCCTGTTGGGGTCTGGTATGGAGTCCAGTTCTGGGGAAAGGGGCGCCTGAGCGCCACCTGCTGGCCTTTCCGGGTAAAAGCCCAGGTAGCTGTAGGGCACTGGGAAGCCGGGTGAGCAAAGGCGGCTGGAGTGGGGGACCAGGGGGGCTGGGAGGACCCGGAGGCCTCATCATGCGGAGGTGCATGGGCACTGCGTCAGTTATGGTGGGAGTCATGTGCTTGGAGCCTGGCAGCCAGTGGGATTGGGGCTGGGGGTGGGAAGAGCTGGTGAACCCACAGCTCGATGTGCACTGCCCCTTGGCACAGAGTCCAAGATCCAGTAGGTGCTTAATAAGTGTTAACTGCAGGGAATACATTTGTTCTTCAACGCACTGCTGAGCAGCTAGTGTAGACTGGGCTCTGGGCAACATCCTGGGAACACAGCGGTGGGAGAACAAATATATGAACAGGATCTGTGTGGGGGCTGGTGAGTGTGCCTCTGTCCTCCCAAGCCACCCTCACTGCTCTCTGGGGGACTCCACAGACTCCACATTGGTACCTGGTGGAATCACCCACTCCAGGACCCTCATGGGAGTCCAAAGCCGTCCAGGGCCTCAGCACCTTGGACTGCAGAGGTCCAAGCCAGATCCCAGTAGCCATTTAGAATAGGACGGCTCCTCCTTTAGCTTAGGGGCCCCAGGTTGGCATCCCCAAGTTATGGGGAGAATTGGAGAAGCCCAGGAGATTGCCCGAGCACCTGCCAGAGTGTGGCTCTTCATCCGCGTTATTTTTTTGAGACTTAGGATGGAGTGGGTTATCAGCTCCTGTTCCAAGTGAGGATCAGAGAGATGAGGGCACGCCCTGGCTCTTGCCACCAGTGAGCTCTGGAGCCAGATCTCACATTCAGGGATGTGGCTCCAGTGCAGGGCTGATCCAGCCTGACATCACTTCCCCTCACCTCGAAGGACCTCAGAGGACAAGGGGCCAGGACCCCAGCTCACCAGGGGACATCAGTTTCCTTCGCTGGGGGTGGGCATTTGGCACATTGGCCCCCCACACCCCACGTCAGAGTGCCTGGGTTCAAGTCCTGGCTCAGCTCCCAATTCCAGTTTCCTGCTAATGCGTCACACCCTGGGAGGCAGCAGGTGATGGCTCAAGTGGGTGGGTCCCAGCCACCCATGTGGGAGATGCAGATTAAGCTCCAGGCTCTGGGTTTCAGCCTGGCCCAGCCCTTCCTGTTGCAGGGACTTTGGGGGGTGAACCAGTGGATGGATGATCTCTCTCATTCTGTCATTGTTGTTCTGCCTTTCAAGTAGAAGAAAATCAGTAGACATTTAGAAAGAATTTAAAAGAAAATAAAAAACTCTTCTTTGGAAGGCTTGAGGGGGCTTCTGCTCAGAGGCAGCTGCTGACCTCAAGGCCAGGACCACAGAGGGAAGGGGGCAACCCATGCACCTGTTACTCTCCTTTTGCCTGCATGTTGCACACATAAGAAAAGTGAATCCTTGTCAGTTGGGACTGTTATACCCATTTTACAGATAAGGAAACTGAGGCCCAAAGAGAATGAGTGTCTTGCCTTGGGCTGTACAGCTGGGATATACCAGTTTGCCCTGTCTAATCCCCCAAATCTCCATCCCAGCAGTGATGAGGCCAGGGTCTCCTGAGTGCCTGTGCCAGACCAGCCTGGGGCTGGGGGCCCAGGACACTGTGATGAGTCAGCTCCTCGAGGGGCTCCCTGCTCAGGGCACTCAGCATCCACAGGGACAGAAGAATCAACTGAGCAGGGAGGGCTGCTGGGAGGAGGTGATGTCTGAGCTACGTAAGGACTGACAGTCGGGGGGCCTCAGCCTGAGGGAAGGGCAGAAGGAAATCGGAATTGTGGGGCCTGAACCTGGGAGGGTACAATGTTTTTTTTTTTAATTAATTTTTTTTGACAGGCAGAGTGGACAGTGAGAGAGAGAGAGAGAGAAAAGTCTTCCTTTTTCCGTTGGTTCACCCCCCAGTGGCCCCAGTGGGGCCAGCGAGCTACGGCCTGCACACCACGCTGATCCGAAGCTAAGAGCCAGGTGCTTCTCCTGGTCTCCCATGGGGTGCAGGGCCCAAGCACTTGGGCCATCCTCCACTGCACTCCCGGGCCACAGCAGAGAGCTGGCCTGGAAGAGGAGCAACTGGGACAGAATCCAGTGCCCCAACCGGGACTAGAACCCGGTGTACCGGCGCCACAGGCAGAGGATTAGCTTAGTGAGCTAGGGCGGCGCCGGCCATGAGGGTACAGTGTTTAAGCAGAGGGGAAACAGGGAAGGCCAGGCTCACTGCAGGCTCCGGGCTGGGACACTTGGCTGGGTTTGAAAGGCTGTTCTGAGCTCGCTGCAGAAGTGGGGGCAAGAAAGAGATGGCTTTATTCACTCAACAATACTTCTTGAGCATCTACTGAGTGCCGGGCCCTACGTTAAACAAGACAAGCTCCCCATGGACCTCACCTCCCGGGCAAGAGACGAGCCATAAATCAGCGAGGTGATGAAGGAGTGAAACAGCTTCAGGTGCTATGAAGAGATGGAGTAGCGGGAACAGCATGGCTAAATGGGTGTGTGTGTGTGTGTGCCTGCGCACGTGCACTCCAGGAGGGCGTCATCCAAGCTGAGACTTGAAGCAGGAAAAGGAGGCAGGTTTAACACACCCCAGGAAGGCTGCTGCAGCCACAGGCACAGCAAATGCAAAGGCCCTGGGGCAGGAGCACGCCTGCCGGGTGTGGGAGATGTGGGCAAGGAAATGAGGGCAGCTGGGATTGGATGGCCAGGGCCTCGGGGGCGTGGACCAGAGTGCAGATCGACTCCACTCACAGTGGGAGGCTTCAAGAAGGAGAGAGTTGATGTGATCCGACGTTTGTTTTAAAAAGCTCCCTTTGCCTGCCTCAGTGTTCAGACTGAACCGCAGAAAACAGGAACAGGGCGGGGCGACCGGTGAGCAGCTCGGCAAGCAGGGGTGGGGCCTGGCAAGCAGGTGACAGGGAGAGAAGCCAGTTCCGTCAGGGCCCTTTGTGTAGGAGCCGCTGATGAATGAGGTGCTGGTGGGGGGGCTCGGTGAGCAGGAGTCAGCTCCCCCGGCCAGATTCTGCAGCCAGCAACACCTGGTTGGGGGGTGCTGGGCCAGTAGCCCCACCTCTCTGAGCCTCGGCTGCCTCCCCTGGGAAAGGAAGATAATAATAGTCCCCACAGCACAGCACAGCGGAGTGGCGGAGGTGCTGGTGGGGGTGGAGAGGAGCAGGGAGGGAGGGAGAAAAGAAGAGGGGGTGGTGTGGGGGGGTGGGAGGGGAAGGAGGCGTGGAGCCCGAGCAGGGGCTGCCTGATGGGGCATAGGAGACCGCCCCAGACCCCTTCAGTCCTTGAGAGTGTGCACAGAGAGGTGGAGAATCCCGGCGACATCACAGAGCAAGCCAGTGGCAGCAGGATGTCTCACGGCCCGGACCCCAGCTTTGCCTCGGAGACATTCCCAGCTACGTGCCCTCGTCACCCAAGGCCCTGTTTGGGAGAGTCCGAGTGCACAGAGGTGGCATTCAGAAGTGGAGGCAGCTGGGTGGGGGTCCCTCCCCACCAGGGAGGGCTACAAGGGTAGAAGCCTGGGAGTCCTCAGCTCAGCCCCTAACTGGCTGGGGACCTGTTTTCTCTGGTGTAGGGCTCAGAGACACGCCCACCTCGCAAGGTAACCAGGCTGGGCAGGGTCAGGACACAGCCGGCCAGCAGAGGGCGCCCACCTCGGCCACAGCAAAACCAGGGTTGGCCAGCTGCAGGAAAGGTCCCAGGGGACCCGGAGCCCCAGCTGGGAGAGGCTGCTCTGCCTCCAGCTCCGGAGCAGGCTCTGCCCCAGGAGGCCTGCGCCCAGGTGGGCAGGCCACAGGCAGCAGCCAGGCACAGCCCGAGTCTGGCCGCCACCTCACTGTGCACCTCAGTTTCCTCATCTGTAAATGGGCCACACAGGATTCTGCATCTTATGGTGAAGTGCCTGACACAAAGGGTGGTCAGCCAGGGGTAGTCACAATGGCCACACGATGGCGCTAATGAGGAGGAGGCAGGCACTCCATCCTTGTTTGTCTTAAATTGCTTAAGACATCCAGTGCATATCAGCCTGGGATGCCTCCAGGGACGGGGAACTCATTACCTTCCCAGCAGTCCATTTTCACTGTCAGATCTCCCTGTGGCTGAGAGCTGCCTCCTGGAAGACATCCTGCAGCCCACCCAACTCTGCACAGGGTGACCAGGCTGGTCCGGCCTCCGGCCTCAAGCCCCCGTGTTCCTCTGAAATCTGCAGGAGAGGTGGGAGCCAGGCTGGCAGCTGGAGGGGGAGGAGCTGAGGAGTGAACCCAGGCAGCTTCCCCGGCAGAAAAGTTCCTCTTCTACCAGATGGGGAAAAATCAGTAGGAGGAAAGGGCCTGCCGTCCTGCAGGACCCCCCCCTCCCCCAGCTTCTGTGTCCTGACAGTGGCTGGAGGCCGAAGAAGGAACAGAATGACCCCGAGTGGCAAGGCCAGGAATTGTCCCACCTGGGAGGTCTCTCCTCTGGTCCCACCTGCTGCTGGACACGCCCATCTGTGTTTGGGAGTCCCAGGGGGATGCTCATGGGGTCTGGTGAGAGGGTAGAGCCTCAGGCTTAGAGCCAAACACTCCTGGGCTCAAACCTTGGCTCAGCCCATCCCTACTGTGTGACTTCAGGCAAACTGCCTCACCTCTCTGAGCTGGTTTCTTCATCTGGCACCTGTGCTATGGTGGCACTGTGGTGTGAAAAGGAAAATGCAGGGGCTGGTGCTATGGTGCAGTAGGTTAATCCTCTGCCTGCAGTGCCGGCATCCCATATGGGCGCCAGTCCTAGTCCCGGCTGCTCCTCTTCCAATCCAGCTCTCTGCTATGACCTGGGAAAGCAGTAGAAGATGGCCCAAGTGCTTGGGCCCCTGCACCTGCATGGGAGACCCGGAAGAAGTTCCTGCTTCCTGGCTTCAGATTCGTGTAGCTCCGGCCATTTTGGCCACTGGGGGAGTGAACCAGCGAATGGAAGACCTTTCTCCCTGTCTCTCCCTCTCACTGTCTATAATTCTACCTCTCAAACAAATAAATAATAAAAAAAAGGAAAGAATACGCAGAAGCAGGCATCTGGTAAGTATCTACAACTGCCACAGTGGGAATTGTTATAAAGTGGAAGTCTCTCGTTTCCCTAAGCCCCTCTCTGGACCCGAGTGGGCCGGGGTGGCCGAGAGAAGCATCGAGTCAGGCAGGATGATGTCCGGACCCTCCTCGGGGTTAGTGGGCCAAGGGCTTGGAGCACGGCGGATGTGACTGCAAGTGCAAAGGTGTACACGCGTGTCCATGAGGGGCAAGGGTGTGCATGCGTGTGCAAGAGTGTGCACGTGTGTGCATGTGCCAAAGGCTGCCCTAGCCCAGGGATTCCTGGGACTTGCAGGTGCAGGTGCAGGATCCCTGCACTGATTCAGGAGGCCCCTCAGTGCACTGTTACCATGGAAACAAGGAGGCAGTCCCCAGTCTCAGGAGAACCTAAGGTGCTAACAGTGAGAGCGGCCCGGTGTTCCCAGGAAGAGACAGATGGGAGGCCCCTGGGATGGGGCAACTGCTGCCTCTGGGGGTGGGATCCCCGGACTCTGGGACCCTCGGGGAAGCCCCCACTCTTCCAAAGCACCCCAGCCCACTGGAAGGAGCTCAGAGACAGAGCCGGGTGTCCTCTTGGATCTGGCTGTACCACCATGCACAGCCTCAGGCAAGGCAAGCTGCGTCTGTGGGCCTCAGTTTCCAGTCCTGTAAAATGGAGAAAACAGCAGCTGTGAGCAGAATCCTAGAGCTGGTGTATGTGTGTGCGTGAGGGCAGCTGCCCTGCCGGCCATGAGTGTGCACCCCTGAGCCTGCAGTGTCACGGGCAGCCCCCTGAAGGCGCACCTCGCTCCACAGTGTCTTGCATGCTGCTCTCAACAGCTCTGCATGGAGTCTCTATAGGAACACTGGGGCTCCGGGGGCTATAGCTGGGCAGTGGCGGGCGCAGCCCCTCCGAGGTGGAGTCCACGCTTTTCTGTGGGTGGTGAGGGAGCAGACGGGGAGGAGAGCCTCCAGGGCAGCTTTCCTGGCGGAGCTGGGACGCAGAGCCCCACTTGGGAGGAGCTTTTCTTTTTAAAACCTCGGCTCTTTAGGGTTCCAGTCTTGAACATCCCATGCGTACGCAGGTAGTAACACTTTCTGGCAGAGTGGCCTAGAAAGCTGCAAGGGGAAACCCAGCCTCCTGCCGTCCGCTCCACTCCCAGAGAGTGACCGCCCCCTTTGCTGGAACTCCAGGAACACTCTCCAGGCAGCTGGGTCCGAGGAAGGCCAGACAGACCAAGAGGAGAGGCATGTGGCAGCACCCCAGCGCCGGACTCCGGGAAGACAGATCCGAACCTTTGCCACCCAAGAGGCTGTGACTGGGGCAGGGGCAAAAGGGCGGGCTTGTCTGGGTGATCTGACACGTGACTGTCCCACTCGAGCCAATCCCTGAGGCCTTTCCAGCTAAGCAGAGAGAAGGCTTATTGGGCTGGGCAGGGGTTGGCCGGGAGGCGACCCCAGCTGGTAGCTCTCCACCCGCCCCCGTCTACATCAAATCCCATGTGGAAGAATTAGGGCAGGGAGAAGGATGGGGTGAGGGAGGAGGCAGTGCAGCCATGGGAGGCAAGGGTTGAGGTGTGCTTGGGGAGCCCCCCGTGTCCTCTTACTCTGGCAGGCAGGGCAGGCATGGAGACACTGTCCGGGAAGGGAGCAGGTGTAGGGTAGGGAAACGGGAGCACTCCCTCCTGGATGCGGCAGGGCCCTGAGCTTGTTTGGTGGATGAGGGAGGAGCCAGGGCCCAGGCAGGCTGGGGGTGTTGGACACTGGCTGGCTTGAGTTCCAGGTGTTTGTGGGCTTCGGGGAGTGAGCCCAAGCTGCAGCTGGAAATGCGGGTTTTATGGAGAAGGAAACAGAAGGGCCGAGTGCAGAGGTTTTGCCCATAGCCCCCACAGCGGGGGGAAAGCCGTGCCGGGGGGTTGGAAGCTGGCTCTTCCTTGTCGACAGTCCGTGCTCTCACACTGAGAGGCCAGCTTGGTGGCACCGCTGTCCCTGCTGCTGGCACCCAACTAGGCGTAGCACGGGGCTCAGCTGCCTCTGCCTGGGAGTCAGGGGCATTGCGGCCATCCCCCAGCAGTCTCAGGGTGCTGCCTGCAGGAGCTGCACCCCAGACCTCTGCTCTGCAGTAGCTCTCCCAACACCACCAGAATCCGCCCCCAGCCACCGGAGCCAGCAGGAGCTGGGCACTGACTGTGTGCAGGCCCCACGCCAGGCTCTCCCCTGGCTTCCTCTCGCCTAAGCCTCACTGCTGCTTCCACTTACAGAGGTGGCACCAGCCCCAGTGTCCCCCTCCACCATGGGTGCGCGGTGGGTCAGGGGTCGGCCCTGCTCTGGAGGGCAGAGGGGTGGCAAGGCTGCTGTGTGACCTGGGCAGCCTCTCTGAGGCCCTTGTCTAAAATGGGGCTTCCCTGCAGGGAGCCTGGTTGTATAGCTCCATGGACTGCGGGTCTGCGGCTCCAGCTCTGGGACTCCCCCCACCCCCAGCCATGGGTTCCTCATGGCCCAGCTCCCTCGGGAACAGCCAGCCCTCTGCTCCTCCTCCCGGGCTGTGCTCCTGGCAGCGCTGCGCCCTGGGCTCTGGTCCGGGGGTGGTCCCTGGCGGAGAGCAGGGTGGGCAGAAGCTGGGATGGGTCGGGCTGAGACTCCAGGGATCTGGAGACCCCCAGGGCCCCTACCTTCCGGCTCACTGTGTTCCAAGTGGGGGTGGGCAGGGCCTTTGGGAAAGGGGTGGCTTGAGGTTTTAATCACTTTATCAATGTTTGTTTGTGTAATTCAGCCCCGAGATGCTTTTCACTCCATCTGTCTCCACCATCTGGTCCCATCAGGATTTTCCAAACCGTTTGGGACCAGAGACGACTGGGTGGGGAGGGGGCTGGGCCTCTGGAGGGGGGGGTGGCTAGGGAAGAATCACCTCTATCAGCTTCCCTGGGGGGTTTCCAGGGAGGGGCCTGGGCTCCTGAGATATGCAGAGCTGGGTCCGGATTCTGACACTGTCACTTTCCTGCTGCGTTACCTCAGCCAGGGAAGCCGCGCGCCTCTGAGCCCAGGGCCCACCTCTGTAAGACAGCCATGACGTGGGTGTGTCCTGAGACTCACTGAGGGGCCAATGAGAATGCTCTGCTTCCTGTCGGTGCCCCAGAGATGTGCGTCCTTGCTGGCTTCTCCCTGGCCTCTGGGGAGCTGGTCTCTCTGGTGGTAGCGGAAGGAGCCACCTGGCTCTGTCCCCCTTGCGTCACTGCTCTGAAGCTGGGACTTGCTCTTCCATGGGCAGCGACCCCTCTCCTGCTTCCCCAAGCTGTGCCTCGCCCGCTCTCTGGACGCCTCTCTCCAAGCTAGGAAAGAGGGTGAGAACACAACAGATCCGCAAAGGAGGCAGAGCAGCAGGCTGCAGGGTCACCGGCGTCATCTGTGTGCACAACGTCATCAGTCCAACTCTGAGGACAGGGGGAGACCTGCTCTCAGTTGGCTGGAAGCAAGGGGCCCAGGCCCCCTGAACAGAGACCCCTTCACCCTTCTTTTCGGGCTGTGGCTCAGGGCACCAGCTCAGGACTCTGGGACCTTGGTGTGCAGGTCTTTGGCTCAGCGAGGCCTCTCCGTGCCTGATGGGAAGTAGTCAGCAGAGCCCACCAGGCCCCAAACTCTGCCTGGAGCTGCCCTGCTCATTCTAGCTGTAGGGAATGCCAAAGGGAGGAGGGGGTGCCCAGGGGGAGTAGGAGTGGCCTCCCTGCTTTCAGAAGCCCTGGCTACGGAGGGGACAGGATGCAGCCAGCTTGGGGTTCCGCAAGCAGGGCACAGGCATCACCTCATAGAAAAGCAGTGGAGCCTGCCGGGCTGAGCCTGGCAGCCAGCCTGGAGGAGGCAAATCTGGGGTGGGGGTGAGGAGAAGGTCAGAGCAAGAAGCTGAACAGCCCAAGAAGGGGGTACTGAGCCCCCCACCCCCAGCTCAGGATGGATGTAGAGGAGGGTCTAAAGCAGACTAGGCTGGGGAGATCTGGCTTCAAGCAGAACAGAGAGGAACCGGGTCAGAGGCGAAACCCGGTGACCACAGAGCAGGCCCCTCCAGGCCTGGAGGGCAGAGAAGGGGCCTGTTGCGAACGGCCTAGGGAGGGGAGGCACCTAGCGGAGCGAGGCTCTCCCGCCCCGCCCCGCAAGTCCTGGCGCAGGAGGCAGCTGGGAACCGCCCCCGCTTCTGTCTGGCGTCTCTCACGCCTCCGCGGGGGTCCCAACACCAGAGCCAAGGCACGCAGTGGAGCCGGTGTTCCGGAGGCCCAGCTGTCCCCAGCCCAGCCCAGCCCGGCTCCCGGCTTTCCCAGGGGAGACCTCTCGCTTACCCCCAAGGAGGGGCTGCGATGCGGCAGCTTGCAGAGGGGTCCCGGAGGGGCCGTCCAGGGACGCGGCAAATGCCAAGGGCCCCATTTCGAAAGGAGGGCCCTGTACCAGACCCACCTATGCTCCCGGAGCCACCGCGCACCCTGGAACGGCCCCTGCTGCTGCCCATTGCCTCCCACTCCTCAGTCTGTTCTGGACATAATGGCCCCTGGAAGTCGGACCCTTGCACTTTGCCCAGAGTCCTACTTTGCCATCCCGTCCCACCTGGAATATAAATTTAAGGTCCTTGGCCTGGACCCCGGGCTCCTGAGCTGCCACTGTCCCAGCTTTTCCCAGAGCATGCATCTAATAAGCCGGAACGCGGACTTGAAGGTGATTCCACTGTTTTCTGGCCGCTCCCGTAACCCCTCTGGGCGCAGCGCTAGCACATGGCCGATATTCGCAGAACGAATGCCAGAGGGCCGGTGGCTCCCAGTCCCAGCCACGCACCCACCAGCTGTGAGGCACTGGAGGAGTCTTCTAACACCTCGGAGCCTCAGTTTCCTTCTCTGTAAAGTGGGGACAGTCAGGGTCACAGCCGAGAGATGGAGAAAGGGTGTCATTCAAGCTCAGGACGTGGGAATCTTTGCCCAGGCTGGAGAAGGGAGGGTGCAGTCCCCGCGCCAGCAGGAGGAGCTGTGGCCGGGTTGCCAACCTGGAAAGGAGGGCGCCTGTGCGTAGGCACGGGGGTCCTCGCACCTCCCGACCCCCGGCCGGAGGTGCTCCCTGGCCTCACCGCCCCTGCGCCCGGGCAGAGAGAGCGGGTCCCCGATGTGGGGGCAGGGAGCAGTTTCCATGGACGTTGGGAGGTGGGGTTAATTCTGAGCTGGGTCGGGGAACGGGATCGCTGGTAGGCGGCATGAGGTGTGGGCGGGCTCACCAAGGTGCAGGTAGGGCAGAGGGCGTGTCTGACCCCGGAAACCTCAGGGGCTGGAGGAGTGGGCGCCCCGGTCCCCCAGGAGCCCCGAGGTCAGTTAGCTCCGGAGTTGAGGCGCCGGAGCCGGGGTGTTCAAGATCCCGGTTCCGCCCTCGAGGCTGCTTGGCGCCCAGGTGGGGATGGGGGAGTCGCGGTGGGGCGGACTGGGTCTTCCGCGGCTTGGGAAAGAGACCTCAGCGCCGACCGCCCCGCCATTCCGGCTGCCCGGGTCGCGGGAATGCTAGAGGGGGCCTCGGCCCTGCCCCCAGCCCCCGGTGGGGAACACAAGTCCCGGAGAGGGGCCCCGGGAAGTGAGGGCGTCCCCTTCCCTCTGAGGGGCGGAGCCTCTCGCTCCGCTCCCCCTCCCCCCGGGGCTGCAGGGGACCCCCCCCAGGGGAGGGGCTCCGGGCCAACGCCGCGGGGCGTCTCCCTCGCAGTCCCGCCCGCCCCTCCGGCCGCCTCTGCCGCCGCGCGCCGCAGCAGCGCCGCCTTCCCTGCGCAGTCGGTGTCTCGGCGAGGCTGGGTGAGTGGGGGCCGCTCCGGCCGGGGGCCGGCGATGTGGGGAGGGCCAGTCCCGGAGCCGCGGCCCACGTCCAGGGCTCGCCAACGCCGCGGCTGCCCGCGCCCCCGGGAATCCTCCAGCCCCGGGGCTCAGGAGGCGGGGGCTCCCCCGGGGAACCGCGGCGCTCTCCAGGGTGCTGACCGCCGAGGGGCCCGCGCCCGGGAGCCGCGTGTCCGCCGCCCCGAGCGCCCCCTCCAGGAGGGGCACTGTCCGGGCGCGCTCTCAGAGCCACAGGGATGGGGCGGAGGCTCAGGGCCAGAGCCCGGGGGAATTCCGAGGGGGTCCTTGAGGCGGGTTTCTCAGGTCAAGCTGCGGGATTCTTTCCATTTTGGGGGTCCCGGGGGCTCTGCAGGACAGCAGCTTCTTCATCCAACTAGGAGGGGCGGCCCCGAGGGTGGTAAGGAGGAGGGGGCGCTGGAGGAGCTCCCCTGGCCAGCCTTTCTTTCTGCCCCCGCCCCTGTGACCCAGTTCTTTGGCCCTTGAAGGGGGGCGTAAGGGACACACTCCCCCGCTCCAGCCTACGCGTTCTCCTCCCCACACTTATGTGGTGGGTGCTTAGCCGGGGCAGGAGAGAAGCTGACTGGGAAAGGAGGGGCATCGGCTGTCAGAAACACGCATGTGACACGCAGCTGAGGACACACAGGTGCCCCCAATGGCCATGCAGGCACATTCCCCTTGCACGGTGATGGGTACCTACCTGGTCACACGCATATCTAACGCACATGCACAGGCATGGATAGAGACACATGGGACAGGCATGGATAGAGGCACATGTGTTCTCTCACACACACCCACCCACCCACATGTGCACAGAACCCAGGCACACCGAAGCAACCCCCTCTCCCTGATCCCTACAGCCTGGAGCTCAAGCTTGGGCTGGGGATCCCCGGTGCACCCCTACCTCCCTGCTGGGAACTGCTGGGTCGGCGCCCTCCATTGCCTTTGTTGCTTTCCCTCAGCCTCCTCACACTAACCTCCTGTGCTGAGGGGACTTTGGGGATAGAAGACAGGTAAGTGCTAGGGAGGGTTGGATGGGCTAGGATTCTCCCAGGAAAAGGGTCCCCACGCGGGTCCGAGGAAGGTTGCAGTTGCCTCTCTTGGGACCCGGCAGCACCCCGAGGAAAGAAAGAAAGATGGCAAGGGTGCCTGAAGGTCCCACGTGCAGCTGGCCATGTGAGAGGTGTCGGCATGCGAGTTGGCGTGTGACGGTGTGTGTGAGACATGTGGGGTCGTGGGCTGGTATGTTTTGCTGCCTAGGGTATGGGAGTTGTGCGTGGTGCCCTGTGTCAGAGTTGTGGAGCAGGGAGGAGGTTGTCATGTGTGCAGGGCCAGTGCGTGTGGGCTGCTAAAGGAGTGACAGGGCTGCAGCCATATGTAACAGTATCCTTCCCTTTGCATAGTGGTGTGCTTCTGTCTTGTGGCATCTGGGCACACGTCCATCATTTTTATTTATTTAACATGTACGTAGCACTTACCTGTGCAGGCATGCCTCTAAGTGCTTCACATGCGTTAACCAATTTCATCCCCATGACAATCCTACGAGGTGAGTACTGTTACGACCCCCCCCCCCCCGTTACAGGTGCAGCAGAGAGCATGCCAGGAACTTGCCCAAGGTCACTTAGCTGGTAAGAGGCAGGCTGGGATTCAGACTCAGGTGATCTGGCTCTGGAGCCCAGACACCTCCTCCGTGCTGCCTGTTGTCGGGCACACCTGTGGTATGAGAGCAGGGCAGTGTCTGGGCCGCAGGTGTGTTTTGTGGTGAGCAGGTGTGTGGGAGGCAGTGCGGGAGCAGTGGGGGAAGAGCGAGGATGGCCAGAGATCTCTCTGCACTTCCCTGGACAATTCTGGAGTCCTTTCCATTGTGCCACAGCGGCGGGACCTTACTTCTCTGAGCCTGCCTTCACAGCTGGCCAATGGGGTTATTCCCCTTACGTCCCCTTACAAGGGGGAAGTGATGTGTGCTTGTGACGGTTCTCTGGCTGGCACGGAGGGGGCCCTCAGCAAGCACGAGCTGCCTGCTCTTCCTCCCTCTCCAGGTGTTGTTCCCAGGGAAGTGAGAGTCCGGGGCAGCAGTGTGCGGCTTGTCACAGAGGCGGGGCGTCTGGGTGCAGGCTGTGTGATCTTGGGCCAGATCCTCCCTCTCACTGGGTCCAAGGAGAGGCTGGGGTGGCTCGAGTCGGGGGGAGGGGGCGTCTGCAGTGGAGCCAGGTGGCCAGCAGGGCCTGATCACCCCTCTGTGTCCCTTGACCCTCTTGGGGGACCCAGGTGGGACTTGGCTCGGTAGCCATGGGCAAGCAGAACAGCAAGCTGCGGCCCGAGATGCTGCAGGACCTGCGGGAGAACACGGAGTTTTCGGAGCTGGAGCTGCAGGAGTGGTACAAGGGCTTCCTCAAGGACTGTCCCACAGGCATCCTCAACGTGGACGAGTTCAAGAAGATCTACGCCAACTTCTTCCCCTACGGCGACGCCTCCAAGTTCGCCGAGCACGTCTTCCGCACCTTCGACACCAACAGCGACGGCACCATCGACTTCCGGGAGTTCATCATCGCGCTGAGCGTGACCTCCCGCGGCCGCCTGGAGCAGAAGCTCATGTGGGCCTTCAGCATGTACGACCTGGATGGCAACGGCTACATCAGCCGGGAGGAGATGCTGGAGATCGTGCAGGTGGGCCCCGGGCCCCCACATGCCAGGCGCGGGCCCGGCAGCTTGCACCCGCCACTCCGCTTTAGCCTCTCAGCAGGTCTTGTAGGCAAGTAGTGGCAGGTGCTAACCTTGCACTCCCATGGAGATTCTTTAGTAGGAAATAGTTCCGGACTTAAAGTGCAAAAAACTCCCAGATCCCTTGACCAACTGATCATTTAGCCACCGTCGCTTTATCTTTGTGTGTGAGTGTGTGCATGCCAGCTTGGGGGGGGGACCTCTTGTTCCGAACGTTGAGCCTTTACCCCCGATACACCAGGATGTATTTCCCAAGGATAAGGACGTTCTCTTACATAACCCATAATATGATTATCGACGTCGGGAGAGTTAACATAGAAAACAGTGCTGTTATCTAATCTACGTAGTCCGGTTTTGCCCGGTGTCTCCATAGTGTTCTTTATGGCTTTTTCCCCCCCGCCCTGGTCAAGGATCACGGGTTGCATTTCGTTGTCGTGTCTCGTTGGTCCCTTTAACCTGGAATGGTTCCTCAGCCTTTCTTTGTCTCTCGTGACTTGGATTTTTGCAGCTATGTTCTCTCTGTCCTCAGTTTCTGAGGAGGAAACAGATGCTCAGAGAGGTAAAGGCATTTGCCCATGGCCACACAGCCTGTGAGTGGGCAGATTAGCTCCGCTGCTCACATGGCATCCGGATACCCAGTCACCTTCTGACTAATTAATACAGGGCTGGGTACTGAGGGAGGTGCTTATACTCAGGAGCTCAGTGCATCCATACAACCACCCCACGAGGCTCAGAGAAGTGCAATAACTTTCCCGAAGTCACACAGCTTGTAAGTGGAGTCAAGCTCGGGGTGGCCATCACACAGAGCATTTTTAAAAAATGTTAATTTATTTTTATTTACCTGAGAGGCAGAGTGACACACCCAGAGAGAGAGAGAGAGAGAGAGAGAGAATGAGATCTTCCATCTGCCTGATCTGCCCAAATGCCCCCAGCAGCTGGGGCAGGGCTAGGCCAAAGCCAGGAGCCAGGAACTCCATCTCCGTCTCCTATGTGGGTCACAGGGCTCAAGCACTTGAGCCTACACACCTGCCGCCGTCCGGGGCGTGCATTAGCAGGAAGCTGCATAGGGAGCAGAGGCAGAACTGAGCCCAGGTATTGTGACACGGGATGCAGGCAGCCCAAACGGTGGCTTAACCAGCTGTGCCAGGTCACCAGCCCCATAGCTGCTTTTTGAGAGGGCTCTGGATTCCCAGCCCGGAAGTCTGGCTTCCTGTCTCTGGCTAGGGCCAGCGATGCTGACCTTATGAGACTTAGGGACCTGCTTTGAGCGCCCTCCCCCCTTTTGGTACCAGCTTCAGTGGGATGCGCATGAGCTTTCTTTTTGAAATCTTTCCAGGGCCCTGTCCCCTCAGCCCAGCACCCAGGACAGGGAGGCTTCTGGTCCACTCTGACTGGTCGAGCTCCTGGCCCACGTTTGCCTGAGCCTCTGCAGGTTCCGGCCCGTGTTAAGCCCTGGCTTCACGAGGCCTTTGGAGGGCTGAAGTGGGACAGGGGCTGTGGCCAAGGCCCAGCGCCCAGCTGGCGCTTGGCCAGCGTTAGCGCTCATTGGTTACTCCCTTCTCCGCTGCACACCCTCTGCTCTCGCAGAATGGCTTTTTGGCAGCCCTCAGAAGGGCTGAGTGAGCGATGCTGCCTCCCAGCTCGCACGGCTCTCGGCTCTCGGCCCCTTCCCTCCTGCGTCTCACAGTCCTCTCCCATCTGGTGCCTCGGCTCTGCGGACCATTCTCCCTTCCAACACATCCAGCCCCCCGCGAGACTCCGGACTTGGCTGCTCCTGCCTAGGGTCTGGGCTGCTCTCTGCCGCCCGAGGAGAACTGGCTGCCGTGGGAAGGGATTCCCTCCCGGTGCCTCTCCCCGGGGCCAGGAAGCCTCAGTGGTCACTAACTCCAGTGGGTCAGGCATTAACCCTTGAGTTGCTGGATGGGGGCGTAGCTCTGGGGGTCCTGACGGAAGCAGGATCAAGCAGGGAGCAGCTGGACACAAGGGAGGAGTGCTCCTGTCTCCGCACTTAGTGTGGTTGCACTGGGGTGCCTCAGCAGAGCTCGGTCCTGCTGGAGCCATCATTTCCCCAGGCATCCATCACACCGGTTCCCTTCCTTGGGCCTCCGAGCCCCCTGTCTGGCTGGTCTCTGCTCCCTTGGCCCTGGCTTCCTTCCCGGCAGCCAGAGGCCCCAGACACTTGGAGCAGACAGTGCTCTGCCAACCCCAGTGCCTGATTGATGACAAGGCGGCTCTGGTGCAAGCAGTGATTCTGGACAATTAATCAGGAGGCCCAGGAGAAGGACTGTGGTCAGGGGAGTGGGCGCCCGCTGGGGTACTGGTCAGTCCTTCTCAGAACTCGGCCCTTGCTGGGGGTGGGCGCGCTAGAAGGGGAGGGACTGTGTCTCTTGGGGCCCCTGCTCTGGTCGGGGAGAGAATTGCACAGGCCACTGTCATTGACTGGGGCCCAGGGGACAGAGGGGCAGGGTGGACATGATAGGAGTGTTCGGAGCCGCTGTTCCAACCGTCTGCACACACAGTCGCGTTGAATCCCCTGCACGATCCTAGCCGGGGAGTTCTGGTGACTCTCGTTTACAGATAAGGGAACTGAGGCTCAGAGAAGCCTGTCCACGGCCGGGCCGGGCCCCGTGCTACGGGACATGGGTGGTACAAGCAGCAACTTAGTCTGCACAACTCCTGAGCGCCACCTCCCTCCAAATTTATCTCCCTTTCTGAGCCCTGGTTTCTTATCTGGAAAATGGGAGGTCTGCAAAGGGCCTGGCGCAGAGCAAACACCTGCTACCCGGTGGCTCGGCGGGTGGCCCAGGCAAGGCCGGCAGGGTGGACAGGCCCGGGTGTCTGGTCAGCAGCCAGCAGAGCGTAGCGTCCCGAGTGCCAAGGGCTGGATGGCTTGGCCTTGACGCAGAGGGCAGTGACCCCTAAGCAGGGGGCGTCCCTGCCAGGTGCCAGGAGCCTCGGCACAGTACTGGGTATGGCGCTGGCTGCGTGTCCATCCCTGATCCCTGGGTCGGTCCCACCAAGATGCAGCACTACTTGCAGGAGGGTGTTCTCTGGGTCAGGGAAGGCCTGGCCAAGGAAGCGTGGTATAAACTGAGCCCCAAGGGGGAGTGGGGGGCAGCAGCATCCAGAGCGAGCTGGGTGCACGCTGGGCCTGGTGGGAGGGGAGTGTGAGGGGAGCGTGGGGGCGGTTGTACTGCGCCTAGGGACGTGGCAGTGGAGAGCTGGGTGTGGAAAAAGCTTTCTAAAGCAGCGTGGGGGACAGACCCAGAGGAAGGAGGCTGGAAGAGACCAGCGCGGAGGCTGAAGTTGGCTCTGGGGGTGGGTGTGGGGAGTGTATGGGAGGCTTCCTGGAGGCGGTGTTGGTCGGGTACATCTGAAGACTGATGCCCCAGGTCCGGCCCTCGGGCTCTGGGTGACCCCTCACCCAGCCCATTCCACAGGCCCGGCCTTAACTGCTCTGTAGGGTTAGCGCAAAAAGGCTCCCTCGCGTCTCCTCGGGAGCTCCCTCTGCCTTGCAGAGAACAGGCTGTCCTTGCGCCTCAGTGGATGCTAATCTGCATTCGTTTGCATAATGTTCCGCCCACTCTGGGTTCCCCAGCCCTGGACGCGGCCCTACGCCCCCTGCCGGCCACAGGCAGCACCGCAGCCCAGTGCCACCCCCGTCAGTGCAGCGCCCCCTGTAGGCCTCCGCGCGCCGGCCCTCCTGCGCCAACTTGATACCTTGCCCCAGGCATGAGCCCTAAGCCCGGCGTGGCAGGCCCTTGGTGTGGGGCCCGCTGGTCCCCAGCATCTCTCCTGACCCCCTCATCTATAAATCCTCGGCTCCCTCTCCGAGCTTCCGCACGGCCAGCAATGCCCTGCACAGGAATTCGGGCACGGCCCGCTCCCACAGCCCCCTCCTCTGGGAAGCCTTCCCAGACTTGTCTCCCTGGGGGCCGCATACGTGCTTGCCTGCGAGCCTCTCTGAATCCTGGGCGGGCGGGGGAGGGGGCGCTCACTCCTGCTTCCCTCCCCGCCCCGCCCCCAGGCCATTTACAAGATGGTTTCGTCTGTGATGAAGATGCCAGAGGACGAGTCGACCCCGGAGAAGAGGACCGAGAAAATCTTCCGCCAAATGGACACAAACAATGACGGTGAGGGGGCGGGGGCAGGGGCAGGGGCGGGCGGGCGCGCTCCCTCTCCCCCGCCCGCGCCGCGCTCACGGCTCCCCTCGTCCACAGGCAAGCTGTCCCTGGAGGAGTTCATCCGCGGGGCCAAGAGCGACCCGTCCATCGTGCGCCTGCTGCAGTGCGACCCCAGCAGCGCCTCCCAGTTCTGAGCGCCGGCAGTCCGCGCCCCCTCCTCCCGGCTTCCTCCTCTTTGTGTCTGTCCAGGCTGGGGGCCAGGCTGGGGACCCGGTCCGCGGGCCTGCACCGTGAGGGGAGGCCCCAGCACGCACCGGATAGCAACCCCCCCAACGTGAGAGACGGACGCAGGCTGCCTTGTCTGCCCCTGGGTCAGCGGCCCTTACCAAGGTCAACCGACCAGCTCCCCTCCCCCCTCAAGGCCGCTGGCCAGGCTCCCCTCTTGCCCGTCTCAGCCTGGGCAGTCTCAGGGAGCCGAGCGCAGGGGAGGTGGGCAGAGAGGGATTCGGGGGTGTGCTTGATACCTCCTCCCCTGCAGCAGGGCCTCACCCCTCCTGCCCCAGCTCCTGGAGGCCAGGATGCCAAGGAGACGGCTGCCCCCAGGGCCCCAGCCCGCAGGCTGCAGGTCCCACCACCCCCGCCTGCCTCTCAGCACGGCCAGCCACACACAGCCCCGGGACCCTCTGTTTGTCGCCTCTCTCTTATGCACACACAGACCCGCAGGCAGATGGGCGCGTGCACCTTAGAGCGCCCCACAGCGTCCTGTGTGGGAAGCAGCACAGCCCCCCTCCCCCGCGAAGCCCCCACCCCATGCATGCAGCCACATGGAGCATCTCTGTTCTTTTTAATAACTTCACAATAAAGTCTCGTTTCAGTGCAATGGGCAGGGTGGCCAGGAGAAAGCCCCACCCCGGTCCCCGAGGGTCCACTGAGCCCTCCTGGGCCGGCTCCAGGGATCCTGGCCTGGTCCCGGTGTGGACTCAGTTGCAGGCACGGGGCCCAGGCGAGGCCTCCGCTCTCAGAGGGTCAGCGGCACGGAGCTGGTGCAGCTCAGCAGGTCATTGCCCTCGGTGGGCTCTGGGCTCTCCTGCATCTGCAGAGACACAGGCAACTGCCAGGCCCCCTGGGTCTGGGCCAGGGTCTCCTCCTCTTCCAGGATACTGGGGGATGGGAGGGTCTCTGAGGGCAAAGGGGCATCAGTACCACCCCCATGCAAGGGCCGAGTAAGCCCCCAGGAGTGCCTCCAGTGAGGGCCCTGACGCCCCTCCCTCTCCCTGCAGACCCCTCCCTGGCCGGGAGTCAGCTGTGTGCCGCGCTGGGAGACCTGTTGTCTGGGCGGCCTCCACGCTTCTCTCACTTGGCCCCCGTTCTCCAGGTGGGGCCTCGTATGAGGGCTGGGGCTCCCCAGCAGGGCTCCCCGAAAAGCCAGGGAGTCGGGGCGGTGGGGGTGACTCACCGTGTAGTGGCTGCTTCTCCCCCACCAGGGCCTCAGTTCCAGCAGCTGGTGGGTGAGCTGGGCGCAGCGCACAGCAAACACGCTCTCGGTCAGGCACAGCATGAGCGCGATGGCCCAGAGACACAGGCTGGAGCTCTGCCGGGGGCACAGGGACAGAGATGCGCAGACTCCAGGGATCCTGCCCACCCCCGTGGAGCGCCCGGGCAGCCCTCATCCCAAGCAGAGACACTCACGTAAATGCGTGTGGGGTCAAAGGGACAGTCGGGTGCCAGCGCCAGGAGTTCAGGGTTCCCAAAAGTGCAGGCAGCCAGCAGTGCCCGGCCCTGGGTGGCAAAGGTCACGGCGATGGAGGCCAAGAGGCCAAGGGCACAGGTCAGAGAGAGAAGAGCACAGGCCAGGCTCGAGCTAAACACCATCCAGCGCTGTTGGGGGAGCCACACTGGTCAGCGGACACGGGGCTGGGACCCCCCACAGGGCCTCCTTGAGGGTCACCCACACCCCTTCAGGCAGGCTAGGCCCTTGCTGACCTCCCCCCGCCCCCGCCCCAGCCCAGGGGTGCTGCGTACCAGAGGGTTGTTGGGGAGGTACCGTGACAACACAATGGCTGCAATGCCTGCGGTGATGACCTGGGGGAGAGCAGGTGTAAGGGTCAGGACCACCCGGACAGAGTCACCAGGGCCAGCCACAGCTCACTGCAGAGCCCTCACCCCTTCACCCTCTGCGTGGGCCTCACTCACATCCGCACCGAGGCTCCGCCTCCTCGTGGCTCAGCCCTGGAGGCACGTTTCCAAAGCACAACCACCCTGGCCTGCACCACCCTCCGTGACTCCCCTCTGCGAAATGCTGGGCCTGGGTCTCTGGCCGGCAGGCACATACCAGGAAGCACGCCAACCACAGGGAGCATGGGGCACAGCTCCCGGGAATGGGAAAGGGTTGGGAAGAAACGAACCCAACTGGCCAGAAGCTAAAGCAACTTGCTAAGCAAAGGAGGAGGCTGTATGGAATAGCACGCTGAACCCCAGCAACCTCCTACTGTTCCAGGCTCCGTGTGACCGGCCCCAGTCCCGGTCTCGTGGCTCACCATGCTGCCAAGGGCGCCCTCGCTGTCACCAGGAGCACTCGCACCCCGGTTCCCCCTTACCGGGCAGCTCCCTCCGGCCCTGCGCATCCTCAGCCAGGCTCCCCTGTGCAGCCCTGCTGCTGCCGGCCACAGCTCTCGGCCCCGCTCAGCTCACCTTCCTCCTTAGGGACCAGGCATGGGCTGGACCTGTGGCAGGCAGGCGGTACCCCAGGGGGCCTGGCTGCTGGCCCAGCCAAGTCTTTAATTCGCCGTGCAGCCACATCCAAGTGCCTCAGCCTCTCTGGGCCCAGCCCTGCTCTGCTAGACCCATCTTGGTGTCAGGCAAACAGGTTCAAGGGCCGTTGGGCTGCTTGCTGTTGGCAGGAGGTTGGGTAATCCCTGGGTCTGGGCTTCCCCCTGTGAGATGGAGGCCATGAGGGTCCCCGGTGTTGGGAGCAGCGAGGATTAACCGATGAGGCCGCGCTGAAGCTGTCCCACCCGGGGGGCCTCCTGACGCTCAGCAACAAAAGCAGGTGCACTAACTCCAGTGCACTGCCCTCCCCCACGTCCTCACAGACCCCAGCCTCGAGGCCGCAGGCCATGGGCAGGGAGGGAATGGATGGGGGTGTGGGGTACAGCCCTCAGCCAGGAGGTGGCAAGGGTGGAGCTCAGACAGCGGCCTGGGGATGCTGCCCAAATGGCACAGCCGCCTCTGACAGGCAGCAGAGAGCTTTACAAGCCCGACACTTGCAGGCCCCCTCCCCGACGTCCACATCCGATGGCCTGGCCAGCCGGCCATTTCTGGAGCAGTGGTTGTATAGCAGGCCTAGGGCTGAGCTCCTGCCGCATGGGTTTGCGCAGCATCTTGCCTTGCCCACTGCCATACCTCTGCACCTGCCAGTCTCCATACTTGGAATGCCATCTCAGCCTCCCGTCCTACCTGCTGGCCCCAGCGTGCCTCATTCCTGCAGCCAATCTGGGAAGGTCTCTTTATCCAGCAATGCCCAGCTCAGAGACCTCCACCTCTGTAAAACTCTCCCGGATCCTCCCAAGCTGACCTGATGTTCCGTCCTTCTGTCCAGTGGCACCTTGAGTATTCGTGTGTCACGCATGGTGCTAAGCACTCTATGTGGATGAACTCACTCAACACCCCCCAGGACTCTCCCTGTTTTACAGATGAGCGAACAGAGGCCAAGAAGTGAGTCAGGTACAGCTGGGAAGTGGTGGAGCAGGGGTTAGTGTTTACCCACCCGGGGCCGTGGTAGGGACCCATGACGACCTCTCAGCCCCTCCCTCCCTCCCACCAAGAACCCTGCCAGTCTGGCCGTACCACGATGGCGCAAGTGACCGAGAGGATGTTGACCACGCAGTACTGCAGAGCCACGGCGTCGTGGGGGGTGACCACGTAGCGCAGCACCGTGCCGTGGAGGAGTGCGGCTGTGATGAAGCTCACGTGGCCCAGCACCACCAGCACCAGGCCCGTCTTCATGAGCACCTTCCGGAAGTCACCCACACTCAGGCCACCTGCGGGGACAGCCACATCAGCGCCATGGCTCTGGCTCATCCTGCTGGGCAGAGGAGGAAACCGAGGCGTGCACAGGAGGGAGGGAGGTTGGGTCCCGAATCTGTCTCTGGAAGCCCTGGGGCCAGCACCTTCTCTGAGCCTCACTTTCCTCATCCGTAAAAGGGGTTCACAATGCCTTTGGGAATCCATGGACTCTCAGGCTGGGAAGGCATGCAGGTGGTACTTAATAAGTGCTGGTAGTCCTTGTTAGTGCTCAGGGTGAGGAGCAGCAGGGCTCTAGCTCGGGTCTGCAGCTCCCGTCACTAAGCCCCCATGGACTGATTCATTCATTCATTTGTTCACTGCACGAAGGTTCATTGGGTGACCGCTGTGCGCTGGGTCCTGGGGCACCACCGCGAGCTACACAGTCCCACGTAGCCCCCCCAGAGCCCCTGTTCACTGCACAGGGGTCAAGCCCCGTGTGGGACTTAGGTTAGGGGACAGGGCTTGGCACACACTAGATAGTGCTCCGGGTGCCAGACTGAACCACTGGAGGCTGGGTGACCCAGGGCGAGGAACATAAGCCCCGGGGTCTCCATCTCCTACTTGTAAAATGGGAAGAACACCTGCTTCTCCATGGAGAAGGAGGGGCCTGAGGCGACGGACGGGAAGTGGGGCCTACCCTGGAGGTACTGGGAAAAGCGGGGGCTCAGCACAGGCTGGGCAGGGACAAGGGGGAAGCTGGGGTCCAAAGGACATTGCCACTCCTATTCAAGTTCTCCCTAGGGGGCCAGGAGCCTGCCCCGCCATCACAGCCCCAGGGACAGGAGTCCTGCCCAGAACTAAACAGACCCCTTCCTCCAGTGTCCCCATGTTTCCCGCAGGTTAAAATAAAGTAAAAGAGGGGCAGATGCTGTAGCACAGTGAGTAAAGCCGCCGCCGGGCACCAGCATCCCACACCAGCGCCAGCTGGAGACCTGGCTGCTCCACTTCTGATTTAGTTCCCTGCTAGTGTGCCTGGGGTTAGAAGCAGAAGATGGCCCATGGGCTGGGCCCCTGCACCTGCGTAGAAGATTCCAATGGAGATCTAAGCCCTTGGGTTTGGCTTGGCCTGTCCCTGACTATTGTGGCCATTTGGGGAGTGAACCAGCGGATAGAAGATCTCTGTCTCTCTGCTTCTCCCTCTGTGTAAATCTTTCAAACAAATGAAAAAAGTTAAAAAAAAAGAAAGAGAAGAAAGAAATCACCAGCCTGGATGTTCTCAGAGGCATTCCCCAGACAGCAGGGAGGGACGGGCCACTCACTCACAGACGGGCTGTGCACCAGCCCCTGGCGTCTCTGGGCCCTAGGCTCCCGGCGCCGGAGTCAGGGGCTGGCTGGTCTGGTTGGTCCCAGGCCCTGGAGCCTGCAGGCCCCTGTAGGGTGGCAACAGGCCCAGCAGAAGCCAGGGCAGATGTGCTGATGGGCGCTGTAGGACTGGAATGGTGTCTTGAAGATTAACTGCTGCCCAAACAGGAAGGGGCATGGTGGCTCCATCCCACGGCTGACCCCACCTCGCCTCGTCCACCCACCCGCCGTCAGCCCGGACACCGCCCGGCTCGGGGCTGGAACTGAACCACCCAGGGCCGAGACTCTGGCTAGATGAGGCCAATGCCAAGGTGGGACCATGTCTGGAGCGCAGGACAGAGTCGCAGGGCAGTCCCTAACTTCCGGATCTGTAAGTCACAGCTCCGGGAGAACTTAGCACAGGGACTGGCACAGCGCTGAGCCTTTCCTCCCGGGAGCTACCTTCTCCCCTGTAACCGTCTTAGGAGGGAACTGCTCCTGCCTCCAGGGCAGGGAGGCTCTCCCGGATGGAGCCTGGGGACTCCCCAGGACTGCCGGAGCGCTGTGCCAGGGAGGGGGCTGCACAGTGGGCTCCTCCCGGACCCTTCCCTCCTGGCTGCCTAGTGGCGGGCAAGTGGCCGCCATGGCAAGCAGAGGAAACTCAGGCTCCCGTCCTGGGTCCTGGCCCTCGGCTCTCCCCTGTGGATGAGGTGGGGGGGCCCGTCCAACACCACTTCTCCCACCTGCCTGTGGCGAGAGGGAGGTCCCTGGGGGCCTCACGGAGAAGCCCCTGTCCGCCCTCCCCCTGCCCTCTCACTCCCATGGAAACGGGCCCAGAGGGGAAACCTGCCCCAGGCCGCCAAGGCGCCTGGGCTCCGGGGGACTCAGGCTCCCGCTACAGTGCTCCGCCCCTGCAGGAGCCCCTCACCGGCTCCCCGCCGCTCACCGAGGTGCAGGCCCATGTCGCGGGTGCGCGGGTCGCCGCGCAGGCTTCAACGGGGCTCCTGGGGCTGCGGGCCGCCGCGGGACCCGGCTCGCATCCTCACGGCCCCCTAGCCTGCGCGCCAGGCAGAGCGCGCCGCGCCCACTGGCCCGCCTCCCTTCCCGTCACCCCGCGGGACGGGCGGGCGGCTCGTTTGCATCCCGGCCGGTCGGACCGGCTGGGCAGCCTGGGGCTGAGTCACTGCGCGCGCCCTACCCACCGCGCGCGCGCTCAGAGCGCCCGCGGTGCTCCCAGGCCATCCCTGGTTATGCCCATTTTACAGATGGAAGCTGAGGCCCAGAGGATAGATCACCTGGACCAGGGAGGGAGGTAGGGACTTCACTGTGCGCGTCAGCTGTGGGTGCTGTGGTGGAAAAGGCCAGGGTGAAGGCTAGGATTGGGGAGGGACTGGCCCTGGGGTGGAGGTGGGGGAACTGGGGTGGCCCTTGGCCTGCTGAGTGACCTCAGGCCACACAGTCCCCCTCCCCTGACCTTGCCTTCCACGCTGAGTGGAGTGCTTTGCCTCTCCGTTTTGGGGGCCGAGTTCCTTGGAAAATCTGGGATGATTACTGACCCGGAAGGTCAGGGTGAGACAAAAAAAGGTGATAAGGAAGTTTCTGGAACTTCCTGCAGTGTCTTCATGGACCAAGTGTATAGAAGCTGCAGGGCGCCCAGTGGGTGCTTTCCCGACCTGGCCTCGGCTTACCAGGCCCCTCTGTGTGCCAGGACGGGCCTGTGGAGGCCTCTGAGCCTCAGCATGCCTGCCCCTTGGGGTTCAGAAGGCTGCCTGCTTCCCCAAGACCACCCAGCAAGCAGTGGTGGAGCGAGCAGGAACCTGGTGCCCACGCAGGTCTCAGGGCCCAGGTTCTCCACTCTGCCCATGTTGGGGCCGCCTCCCTGGGGGCACATACTGCCGTGGCTGGGGGCATCAGTAAACAGTGTGCACCCCACAGCCCGCTGGCGATGATTCTGGGTACTGAATGTGTACCTTCCCGCACACCTGTTTGACACCCACTGCCTTGTGTGTGGCCTGGATCAGCACACGGAGCTCTGGAGTTTGGGGAGCACAGGAACACTGGGGTGGGGGCGGGGCCATTTCTTGTGGGAGGTGCCCTGGGCATGGGCCAGCCCCACAAGGCAGGTAGGGGACCCGGTGACCCCCAGCAGGCATGCTCCCCTGTTGGCTGGAGGGCGGGATGGGGAGGTGGGAGGAAAGATGGGTGTTCCGCCAAACCATCTGGCTGGCACCCTCCCGATCTCATTGAGTGTTGATGTCACTGGGTGGTACTTACCCACACTGTAAGTGCCGGTGGCCCAGTAGTGCCATGTTGGGGTCTTTCTCCTACACACCGTGGAATGCGAAGACACGCATGAGATAATGATGCGTGTGAGGAGCTGGTCCTCAGAGTGGGCAGAGTGCCCTCCGGGAGTGGCCTGGGCCTGGCGGGGGAGCGGGGAAGGGCTTTGCTCTTGTTGGACACACGGCTGCGTGGCTGGAGTCTTACAATAAACATTTAGTCATGGCTAGCCTTTGCTAAAAAGAAGGAGAGGGCCCCTGGCGACAACCCCTGTCCCTGTTCTACCAACAGCCTTCCAATGACAAAGGCCACCTCCCAATGCTGCCCGGGCGAGCTGTCACATCCGGCGTGTGTGGCTGTGTGTGTGTGCATGCGTGTGCACGTGGCTTCTCTTTCAGTTCGTGCCAGGCAGTGCCCTTGGCAATGGGCCCCTCTGCAGCCTTCTGGAGTGAGGCTTTTAGATGCCTTTGCTTCCAGATGCGTGGATGCTCACCCTCTTTTTTTTTTTTTTTTTGACAGACAGAGTGGACAGTGAGAGAGAGAGACAGAGAGAAAGGTCTTCCTTTTGCCGTTGGTTCACCCTCCAATGGCCACCGCAGCTGGTGCGCTGCGGCTGGCGCACTGTGGCTGGCGCACCGCGCTGATCCAAAGGCAGGAGCCAGGTGCTTCTCCTGGTCTCCCATGGGGTGCAGAGCCCAAGCACTTGGGCTATCCTCCACTGCCTTCCCGGGCCATAGCAGAGAGCTGGCCTGGAAGAGGGGCAACTGGGACAGAACCGGCGCCCCGACTAGGACTAGAACCTGGTGTGCCGGCACCGCTAGGCAGAGGATTAGCTTGTTGAGCTGCAGCACCGGCCCTCTCACCCTCTTTTTATCCTTGGAACAACATTGAGAGCTAAAGATAATCACCCCGTTTTACAGAGATAAAGTTGAGGCCAGAAAGATAAATATGCCCAGCATATGTCTGTGGCAGAACTGCGGCTGGAATCCAGGCCTGTGTCACCTTGAAGCCTGCTCCTGTTTGGGGTGTTGGGGGAGGGTCCAGCCACAGCTGCAGAGTGTGCCTATTCTGGGGGCCTCTCTCCAGAGCACGGTGTCCCAGCCATCAGCCAACCTCAATGGCCTGAAAATAGTGCTACTTCTTTTCCTTATTGCCAAGTGGCCAAAGTTCACCCGTTCCAGCCACAGGCGTCCCTCGCCTCTGCCCCACCTGTCTAAACACCGGACTGAGGTTCTGGAAAGAACCCTGGGCCAGGGCTGTAGTTCCTTGTCCTTTGCAACCCACAGCCCAGCTACTGTTGCCCTATCCCTCAGATGGTCATAATGATTTACTTTCCAGCTTTCTCAGATTTCTGAGCCATATGAGCAATATGAGAACAGGTGAAATCTAACTAGAGAGTAAAAGTGTAGTCTCTGTCTTCCTGGGGCAGCTCGTGAGCAGGTGCGGCCCTGTGTACTTAAGCTGGAGCCTTCTATCAGGGTATGGCCGCCTCACTGGGCCGCTCTGCTGGGCAAGTGGCTTCAGGCTCCTAGGCCCTGTGCAGCCCTCCTCACTTTATAAAGGCTCCCACAGGGTGGGCGTTGTAGTGTAGCAGGTTAAGCTGCTGCCTGCAACGCTAGTATCCCATATTGGAATTGATTTGAGTCCTGGCTACACTGCTTCTGATCCAGCTCCCTACTAATGCTCCTGGGAAAGCAGTGGAAGATAGCCCACATGCTTGGGCCCCTGCCACCCATATAGGAGACCCAGATGGAGTTCTGAACTCCTGACTTTGGGCTGGACCAGCCCTGGCCATGACAACCATTTGGGGAGTGAACTAGTGGAAGGAAGATTCTCTCTCTCTCTCTCTCTCTCTGTGTCACTCCGCCTTTCAAATAAGTTAATCTTGAAAAAATAAAAATGAAAAACTCTCCCATCCCACCCAGATCCTTTTTGTAAATAAAACAATCACACACAACTATACGGCCTTCTATGTATGTGTCAATCAATCTAATGGACTGCTGGTCTGAGAAGAGGCCATAGGAAAGAGGACCTTAGCTATAGCTCTACTATTTTATTAACAATTTTTCTTAAAAAGCAAATATGGAGTGGGCATTTAGCCTAGTGATTGGATGTCACTGAAGACCCTTGCATCCGGTGTCCGAGTCCTGGGGTTCAATTCCTAGCTCCGGCTCCTGATTCCAGTTTCCAACTAGTGCAGACCCTTGGAGGCAGCAGTGATGGCTCAAGTGCTTGTGTTCCTGTCGCCCACCCACTGTGAACACCTGGATGGAGCTCTGGGTTCCCAGCTTTGGCCACTCCAGGCCTGGCCATTGTGGGCACTTGGGGAGTGAACTGGCAGATAAGAGCTCTTTCTGTCTTGCAAATAAATAAATAAATAAAAACTAAAAAAAAAAAAAAAAAAAGCAAACACAACATGTTTAGAATTTTTTAAAAGATGTTTATTTGTTTATTTGACAGGTAGAGTAACAGTGAGAGAGAGAGAGAAAGGTCTTCCTTCCGTTGGTTCACTCCCCAAATGGCTGCCACAGCTGGAGCTACGCTGATCCAAAGCCAGGAGCCAGGAGCATTCTTTCTTTGGTCTCCCATGCGGGTGCAGGGCCCAAGCACCTGGGCCATCCTCCACTGCCCTCCCGGGCCACAGCAGAGAGCTGGACTGGAAGAGGAGCAACCGGGACTAGAACCCGGTGCCCATGTGGGATGCCGGCGCCGCAGGCGGAGTATTAACCTAGTGAGCCACGGCGCCGGCCCCAGCATGTTTACAATTAAAAACTGTGGTTGGTGTGAAAAATGTGATGTTAGTCTTTGTGTTTTTTTTCTTTGATATTTCTAGAAAAAAAGCCCTTGTAGAAAACTTGGTAGAAAAACAGGAAAGTATAAAGAAGAAATCAGAAGTCCTTGTGGTCCTGCAGCCCCGGGGGGAGCCAGCCTCTGCCCCTGGGAGCTGGGGGGTGGCTGGCCATGCACTCTCCCCTCTTCCCCTGAGGCTCCTGCCAGCTGCCTCTCCTCAGCACCTCTGCTCCGCGCCTTGGCCTGCAGCCTCCCTGTCACCCTCCTCCTCCCTCAGGACTCAGTTTCTGTGCTAATGACCTGCTCACCTGCCCTCCCCTCCTCTTGGCGTGCCACGGGATTCTGGCCATCCCGTGCAGGCCACGCCTTGAACATCCCCTTGGCAATGCCAACCTCCAGTGTCACACAGAGGCCACTTCCGCCCCCAGCCCACCGGCGTTCGGACCCCGCAGCCTCCTGCTCTGACTTGGCAGAGGCCCCTCCTGACTGCCCGCCAGGGAGAGCATCTGCACTTGGACTTGGGCCTGGCTGGTTGGTGGCTGCTTGGAGGGAAGCGCAGACTTGAGGTACGTGGTTCCCGTGCACATGAAAATCTGAACAGCATTTTTCCAAACCCTCTCACCACCCCACCCCTTCTCCCAGTCGTTCATCCAGCTCCACAAGGTGCCCCCACTCCATTCCTACCCTCTCCCCTTTCACCGGGGTTCCCCCTCCCCATCAGTCTTTTCCACACCCGGGGGGCTCTTCTCTCCTAGACGGAACCAATCACCCACACTCCTGCTTTTTCTCCCCCTGCTCCCTCTACCCTCTAGACTTCTGCAAGGTGTTGTCTGTATTTGCTGTCCCCACCTTCCAAGCCCCACTTCCTGCTCAATCCACAGACACATGGGAAGAGCCCTTACCTGGGTCCCTGCGCCTTCAAACTTGGCGGAAGCCAGTGGAAGCCACCAGTGCCCAGCTCAGCCCCCTTCCTGCACTGCCCGGAGCAGCTCTTTCCTGCTCTGGGGGCTGCTTGTCATCAGCCCCACCTTGGACCATGGGGACTCCGGTACACCCTGGTTCAGGTGCTCTTGGGGGGCCTCCTTCTTATGGGACAAATCTCAAATTGCCACAGTGTGCTGAGCCTGGACTCAAGTATCTAATTATCTTAATTCTCTCCCTGGCGTCCCACGGGACTGGCAAGCTCACCAGCCATCGCCGCAGCCTCCCTCCTGCACTGCGTTTGCCTGTATTTTCTGTCTCGGCCGGTGGCATTAGGATGTGCCCAAGCCACAGCTGGGTGGGGGCCCTGCTTCCCCTGCCTCTCTTTCAAGTCCTGCCCGGTGACATCTGAAAGATTCTGTGCCAAGGGCCTCTCCCTCTGTCTCCGACACCATCGCCGCTGCTCATGTACTACCTCTTGGCCCTCCATCCTTTCCTCACCCTACCAAGCACTTTTCCAAACCCAGGCCGTGTCGTTCTTCCGCCTAGAACCACTCACAGGGCAGGTGCTTGGCGCGGTGGCTGGGGTGCTGCCCAAGTCACCCGCGTTCCCTACTGGAGTGCCTGGGTTTGAGTCCGGGCGCTGCTCACGATGCCAGCTTCTCCCCAGTGCACATCCCGGGAGGTGGCATGTGGCGGCTGGAGGACTTTGGCCCCTGTGACCCGCATAGGAGGCCCGGGTTGACCTGGTGTGGTGCTGGCTGTTGAGGAGAGTAAACTGGCATAGGGGAGATCTCTCTGCCTCTGTGTGTCTGCCTTTCAATAAAAACAAATACACAAATAATAATAAAAAAAAAAATCCAAAATCCAATAACATGAGAAGATCTTTAAAAATTTCATAAAATGTGTATTATGAAAAACATACACATGGATTTAAACTTTTTTGCATCAAACCAAATTTTCTTTTAAAAAGATTTATTTATTTATTTTAAAGGCAGAGTTACAGAGAGAGAGAGATCTTCCATTTGTTGGCTCACTCCCCAAATGACCGCAATGGCCAGGGCCGGGCCAGGCTGAAGCTAGGAACTTCATCCTAGTCTCCCACGCGGATAAAGGGGCCCAAGCACTTGGGCACATTAGCAGGGAGTTGGATTGGAAGCAGAGCATCTGGGACTCGAACCAGTGCCTATATGGGATGCGGGTGACACAGACAGTGGCTTAACTCACTGTGCCACAATGCCAGCTCCAAAATAAACATCTTTCAATCCCTTTACTTGACCTTTTTGAAGTACCCCTATAAAAGAAATGAAAGTTTCAAGGAATTGAAAAGATATCCCAGGATAGTGGATTTAAAGACAATATTTTTAGGCTGACTGGTCCCCCAAAATTCAATATAATCCCTATTAAAATTCAAGCTTTCCCCCGCTCCTTTTGCAGGAACTAAGCTCATCCTAAAATTTATATGGAAATATAAATGATCTAGAATGGTCAAAATAATCTTGATAAAGAAAAACAAACTTGGAAGACCCAATATATTACAAAGTTAAATTAACCAAGGTAATGCAGTGTTGACATAAGGACAGACAGACAGAGCAATGGCGCAGGATTGCGAGTCCAGAAATAAAAATGATGTAACCAAGGAGCAAAAGTATGCCTTTGGCCAGGGGTGTTTGACACGGGAGCAAGGACGACCCCAGGGAGACAGAACAGTCTTTGAACAAACGGCGCTGGAGCCTTGGGTGTTCACCCACAAAAGGAGGAGCCCTACTGGAGCCCTACCTCTAACCATACACAACTCAAAACGGGCCAAACACCAGAACTGAGATGATAAAACTCTTAGAAGAAAACACAGGCATAAGTCCCTGTGACTTTAATTAGGCAATGATTTTGTTGTGCCTCAGTGCAAGCAGAGGAGCACCACACGTTGATAAAATTTGACCGTGGTCCTTTATTGCCGGCGGTGGAGAGTGGGCTCATGCCCTAAAGAACTCTCAGCCCCGAAGCTCAGAGCAACAGGGTTTATAAAGGCAAAAACCGTGAGCAGGGGACAGGGAATACATGGTTGCCGGGATGGGGTGTGGAATACATAGTTGCTAGGGTCAAGTTGACCTAAGGCCTATGGGAAACTAACAATAAACAAATTACAATGTGGACATGAATCCAGGTGCAGCCTACCTGTTTTAAGCTTGAGCGATCATGCTAGGAAGTTTCTGTGCTCTGCCTAGTGGGATGCAGTGTGCTGTTAGATCGTAATTTCAGACCAGAGTCTCACAGCAGGCGGTGCCCATCTCAAGATGGGGTCCCAGGTGCTCTAAAATGGAGTCTCTGCTGTCAAGGTGTCACTCAATTTCTTAGTCATGAAACTAAAAGGACAAGCAATCAAAGAAAAAAAAATAGATAAATGTGATTTATTTTTTAAAAAAAATTTTTAAAAATATTTGACAGGTAGAGTTTACAGACAGTGAGAGAGAAAGAGAAAAAGGTCTTCCTTCCGTTGGTTTGCTCTCCAATTGGCTGCAATGGCCGGAGTTACGCCGATCTGAAGCCAGGAGCCAGGTGCCTCTTCTGGGTCTCCCACATGGGTACAGGGGCCCAAGGACTTGGGCCATCTTCTACTGCCTTCCCAGGCCACAGCAGAGAGCTGGACTGGAAGAGGAGCAGCCGGGACTAGAAGCAGCGCCCATATGGGATGCTGGTGCCGCAGGCGGAGGATTTACCTAGTGTGCCATAGCGCCGGCACCGATAAATGTGATTTCATTAAAGTAAAAAAAAAGTCTGTGCTTCAACAAACATTATGAAGCAAAGGGAAAGACAACTTACAGAACTGGAGGAAATCCTTGTAAATCATAATCTGACAAGGGGCTCCTCCCCAGAATGCATAAAGAAGTTCTGCAGCTCAACAGCAAAAAGACAAATAGTCCAATTGAAAAAGGAATGGGGCAAGCGTTTGCTTCAGTGGTGGAGAGACCAGTTAAGATGCCTGGGTCCCCACGGGAGTGCCCGGCTTTGATGCACAGCTCTGGCTCCTGACTCCAGCTTCCTGTTAACGCAGACTCTGGGAGGCAGCGGTAATGGCTCAAGGGACTGGGTTCCTGCCACCGATGTGGGAGACTGGGCTGGAGTCCCCAACTCCTGGCTTTGACCCAGCCCATCCCCTCCTGTTGTGGGCATTTTGGGAGTGAACTAGAAGATGGAAATGTTTTCTGTCTCTCTCTCTGCCCCTAAAATAAATAAAAACTTCTTAAAAGTAGGCAAAAGGTTTGAATATACAGTTCTCCAAAGAACATACACAGAGGGTTGACAGGCACATGAAAAGCAATTCGATGCCATTAGTTAACAGGGGAATGCAAATGGGGGTTACACTAAGACAGCACTTCACACCCACCAGGGCGAGTGTTGGTGCTGTGGGGAAAGGGGACCTGCCTGCACTGCTGAGGGGATTGGGAAAGAGTGCAAGCATCCCAGGGAGCAGTTTTCTGGTTCCTTGAAATTTAAGCATAGAACGGTGGCATTGTGGTGCAGCAAATTAAGCCAGGGCTTGAGACACCCGCTTCCATATTATAGTACCTGGGTTCAAGTCCCACCTCTGCTTTTTTTTTTTTTTTTTTTTTTTTTTTTTTTTTTTTTGACAGGCAGAGTGGACAGTGAGAGAGAGAGAGAGAGAGACGGAGAGAAAGGTCTTCCTTTTCCATTGGTTCACCCTCCAATGGCTGCCACGGTTGGTGTGCTGCGGCCTGCACACCATGGTGATCCGAAGGCAGGAGCCAGGCACTTCCCCTGGTCTCCCATGGGGTGCAGGGCCCAAGGACTTGGGCCATCCTCCACTGCACTCCCGGGCCACAGCAGAGAGCTGGACTGGAAGAGGGGCAACCAGGACAGAACCGGCACCCTGACCGGGACTAGAACCTGGTGTGCCGGCACTGCTAGGCAGAGGATTAGCCTGTTGAGTCACGGCGCCGGCCTCTCTGCTTCTTTTATTTATTTATTTAAAAGGGAGAGAGAGAGAGAGAGAGAATATCTTCCATTCGCTAGTTCACTCCCCAAACGGTCACAACAGCCAGAGCTGGGCAGATCCAAAGCCAGGACCTTCCTCTGGGTCTTTCCATGTGGTAGCAGGTGCCCAAGGACTTGGGCCATCTTCCACTGCCTTCCCAGGCCATAGTAGAGAGCTGGATTGGAAGTTGAGCAGCCAGGACTCAAACCAGCACCTATATGGGATACCAGCACTGCAGGCCTTGGCTTTGCCTGCCACTCCAGAGCGCCGGCCCCCACCTTTGCTTCTGATCCAGCTTCTTGCTAATGTGCACTCTGGGAGGCAGCAGCCGATGGCTCAAATACTCGGGTCCGTGCCACCCATGTGGGAGACCTGGCTAGAGTTTCTGACTCCTGGCTTCAGCCTGGCCCAGTCCCAGCTGTTGTGTTTGGGGAGTGAACCAGTGGATGAAAGATTCTCTCTCTCTCTCTCATTCTGCCTTTCAAAAAATAAATCCAACAACAAATCTTGCAGTATTGCTATCCTTCTAGTTGAGTTTGAAAAGTTGTTTTTTAATTAAATACAAAATAACCATATGATCCAAGAATTCTATTGCTACCTCTGTACCCTAGAGAACTGAAGACACAGTTACACAGAAATCTTCCCATGGGTGCTCAGAGCAAGCAGGGATCCACACTCTCTGCCCTCTTCCCTGTTAGCATAAACGAAGTCCTCTCGCTCGTTTCTAAGGCTGAACTCTCTCCGTATCGACGACTTTGCTTCCGCAATTATGCTCTTTTTCTGTGGCAGCATCAAGTGCTCGCTCTCCGACAGAGCGTTCTGATCACGCGGACATGCTGTAGAGCTGTCTTTAAAGTCAAACAGCAGAGTCGGGCTTCAGCGCCGTGGTTAAGATGCAGCTGGGACATCTGTGTCCCATATCAGCATGCCTGGGTTCAAGGCTCGGCTTCACTCTTTTTTTTTTTTTAAAGATTTATTTATTTGAAAGGCAAAGTGTCAGAGAGAGAGGGGGAGACACACACACACACACACACACACCTGCTGTTTCACTCCCCAAATGACCGCAAGAGATAGGTCTGGACCAGGCTGAAGCCGGGAGCCAGAGACTCTATCCGTCTCCCAAGCAGGTGGCAGGGGCCCCAGCACGTGGGCCATCATCTGCTGCTTTCCCAGGCAGTTTCCCTGGAAGTGCGGTAGCGGGGACCCCAGTTGGCACCCCAGTGTGCAATGGTTACCTGTTGTGACAGAACACCAGCCCCTCAGCTGATTCCAGCTCCCTGCTGATGTACATTCCGGGAAGCAACTAGTGATGGCTCAAGCAGCTGGTCCCCGCGCCCACACGGGAGACCCGGACGGGTTCTAGGGTCCCCGCGCCCACATGGGAGACCTGGACAGGGTCCTAGGGTCCCCGTGTCCACATGGGAGACCTGGATGGGGTCCCAGGGTCCCTGCACCCACATGGGAGACCCGGGCGGGGTTCTAGGCTCCTGGCTTTGGCTTGGCCTGTGCGGACATTTGTGGAATGAACCAGTGGATAGGAAGATCTCTGTCTCTGTCTCTCTGACTTCACAAAAATAAAGATGAAAACACACACAGCACGCACAGCACACAACATACACACTACACACAGCACACACAGAGAACATAGCACACACAACACATATTACACATACAACATACAACACACATAGCACATACACAACACGTACAGCACACAGTACACAGCACACACAACATACATACTACACACACACCACAACCACACACACAACATACACACTACACATTACACACACAACATACACACAGCACACACACTACACACACAGCACACACTGCACACAGAGAGAACACAGCACACACAACATACATACCACACACAGCACACACATCACATACCACACAACATACACAGTATACACATACACCATGCACACACACCATGCACAGCACACACAGCACACAACACACACAGTACACACAACATACATACTACACACATACCACACATACACCACACACACCACACAACACACACCACGCACATACCATACACACACACCAAGAACAACACACACACACCACACATGCACATCACACACACACACAGTACACACACCACACACACACAGCACACACCACACACCACACATGCACATCACACACACACACAGCACACACACACAGCACACACAGCACACACACAGCACACACACAGCACACACTGGTTTGAAAGAGTTACAGAGAGAGAAAGAAAGAGAGAGGTCTTCCATCCCCTGGTTCACTCCCTCAATGGCCATGCAGCTGGAGCTGGGCCCATCCGAAGTCAGGAGCCAGGAGCTTCTTCCAGGTTCCCCACGTAGGTGCAGGAGCCTGACCCTGAGCCATCTTCTGCTGCTTTCCCAGGTGCATCAGCAGGGAGCTGGATGGGAAGTGGTGCAGGCGGGACTTGAACCAGTGCCCATATGGGATGCCGGTGCTGCAGGTGGTGGTTTTAACCTGCTACACCACAGCGCCAGCCTCTCAAATTATATCTTTTTTAAATTAATTTATTTTTTTAATTTTATTATTATTATTTTTTTATTTTTTGACAGGCAGAGTGAGAGAGAGAGAGACAGAGAGAAAGGTCTTCCTTTGCCATTGGTTCACCCTCCAATGGCCGCCGCAGCTGGCACACTGCGGCCGGCGCACCATGCAGATCCGAAGGCAGGAGCCAGGTGCTTCTCCTGGTCTCCCATGGGGTGCAGGGCCCAAGGACCTGGGCCATCCTCCACTGCACTCCTGGGCCACAGCAGAGAGCTGGCCTGGAAGAGGGGCAACCGGGACAGGATCCGGTGCCCCGACCGGGACTAGAACCCTGTGTGCCGGCGCCGCAAGGTGGAGGGTTAGCCTATTGAGCCACGGCCGGCCTCAAATTATATCTTAAATCAAATATCTTCACTCCTTTCCCACCATTACCCCCTTTCTCCAGCAGCCTCCTAACTGGCCCCTCTACTTCGACCTTGCTCTGATATGAACGTGCCGGCTCCCTCCTCAGATGCCCACAATAGCTGGGGGCGGGCCCGGCTGAAGTCAGGAGTCAGGAACTCAATGGAGGGCCTTCCATGTGAGTGGCAGGGACCCGTGTACTTGAGCCATCTCCTGCTGCTTCCCACGGTGTGCATGAGTGTTTACAAGCTAAAAAGATCATAGAAAATGGAATTAAAAGCTTCTTTTGGTGCCAAAAAAATGAAGAAATCCATGCATCATTTTTCCATAATGCACATTTCCATAAACTTTTTGAAGAGCTTCACATTTATCATTCTCTCTGCAAAACTTGTCACTTTCTGGACTCTGAAGAGTCGGGAAAACAGGGAGCACACTATTGACTCCTGACTTATTTCCACCAAGCCTGCTAAAGCTCCTGCCCCTGTTGGGGACCCCTTCTGTGCAGCTGCCCCTTGGGCACCCCGCACCCCCAGCCTGGGGTCGGGCCACCCTCACCATCATGCAACCCCCTCGCTCAGCCAGTGCCAAACATTGGGGACTATCCCTAGCAGCACCCTGCTTCTTGCACTCATCAGAACTTCGATTACAGATGACAGGGGCCTAAACGAAATGGGTTTTGGGAAGGGAGGAAGAAGTTGTGGAATCACATCACTGAAAAGCACCAGGGCTCTCGGTGCGGTTAGATTCCAGCATGAAAGCAATCCCGGGAGTGGGCGCCGCGGTGCAGCCGGTTAGGGACGCCTGTGGCTCAGAGAGAAGCACTTGTGCCTGGGGGCCAGCAGATGATGGCTCAACTACTTGGGTCCCCGCCACCCATGTGGGAGACCCAGACGGAGTTCCAGGCTCCTGGCTTCAGTGTGGCCCAGCCCCAGCTGGGGCAGGCATTTGGAAATCAGCCATCAGATGGAAGATCTCTCTGTATGTCCCTCTCTTTTTAAAGATGCCATCCTTGGGTGTAGTCAGATGGCGTCTCTGCCTCCCCCTGCAATGTGGTTACTCTCTGGCCTTCGGGAGGCTCGTGCCTGCATCTTCTCTGTTTAGCAGCCCCGGAGCAAGCAGCCTGTACTCCAGAAAGCTTTGGCTTCGCTTTTAATTTTCCCAGCCTTGGCTGCATTCTTCAGCCTGTCACGTCCCAGTGCTGCCACCTGTGGCCATGGCAGACCAACACTTACAACAGGGGAGGGGAGCGAGGGCTGATAACGTTGACCAAAGTAGGTGTTTTACATCTTCTCTGAATTCTCCAGATTCCCCCCCCCCCCAGCCGTCAGGGGAGGGGGCCTCCTTACGTCCACCGCCACCCCCTCTGTCCATGCCCTTGACCTGTCTTCTCAGGGACAGGCGGCAGGCTTGTCCCTGCTTGGTTAACACGCCCGGGTCCCCCATGGGAGTACCGGGTTTGATGCCCAGCCCTGGCTCCTGTCTCCAGCTTCCTGCTACAGACCTGGGAGGCGGCACGTGGTGGCCCCTGTGTTCGAGTTCCTGCCTTCCATGTGGGAGACCCCCCTGGGCCTGAACTCGCACTCCTGGTTCTGGCCCCAGCACAGCCCCAGCTGGGCGTCTGAGGAATAAACCATCTAATGGTAGCTCGTTCCCTCTCTGCCTCTCTCTTAGAAAGAAAGACTTCTCTCTCTCTTATATCGTCACCCTCCCTTCCCTCTGGGCTCTCTCTCTCTCTCTTTTTTTTTTTACCGAGCCTGCAAACACATTTGAGTCTCTCCACTGAAAAATAAAAAAGAAATCTCCGCTTCTTAGAGCTGTCTACTGTCTCTGCCTCTCTACCTTCTGCTCACTCCCCAACAAGATGAAGTCACTTTTCTATTGCTGTCATCTTCCGAAATGGCTCTCTCTAAAATTATTTTTTCATGGGACACACACAGCCCGTGGCCAGCCCGACTGCTGGCATGTCAGCTGGCCGCGCGCTTCCCCTGGAAATCCTCGCCCCCAGGGCTTCTGCTAAGCTGTTCCTCCCTGGACTGGCTCTCCATCTTCCCTCGCAGACGAGAGGGGAAAGCCAGTCCCCCTCTCTCTCGCTATGGTTTCAGGGCCGTGTCCCCACTCTGTGGATGTCACTCTCTGTGCCGGAGCCCAGGGCCTGGCACAGAGCGCTGTCGACTTCCAGAGAGTACCGAATGAATGTCCTCATTGGCAGGTGCCCGCAGGCGGCGGCGGAGCTGGGGGCTGAAGCCACAGCTGCCCCTGCAGCTGCATCCCAGGCCGTTCACAAAGCGGGGCTCAGCTCCCCGCCCTCGCTGCCTCCTCCGGGTGGCAGCTCCAGCCTCAGCCGCTCCGTCCGCTGTGTTCTCGCCTGGTGGCCCTCCACTCACGAGCCCCCTCCGCGCGGGAAGAGACAACCATGTGAGCACAGATGCACGTGATGGCCAGACTGCCAGAGCCGGTCGGGGGCCGGCTGCTTTTGCAGGCTGGCTAGGCGATCTCCTGGGAACCAGGGGCCACGTCTAAGCGCGTGCGTGAGCCCCTTCAGGTGTGCAAGCAAGAGCCAGGCTCAGGCGACTTCCAGTCAAGGGGGCGACAGCAGGAACCCAGAGGGAGGGAGGGTACCCTGGGGAAGCTGTCTCAGCAGCCGCGAGCAGGTCCCAGCTGCAGGCTTGGGCTCTGGCGCCGAGCCCTTGGGTGTGCTCCAGCCTGCCTGTGCATTTCAGTCTCACACGGGCCCTTGGCCTCCATCATAGCCAATGTGTTCCCGGCAGCACTTGGCTCAGGCCCAGAGCCCGTGTCCAATCAGCTACGGTGAGGTGGGCAGAGCAGGCCACACAGGATTTACGTGACCCGGATCACAGCAACTTCGTGATGTGGCATCAGCTCAGGTGCACGGGGCACAGGGGGCGGCGCAGGGAGGAGCGGGCACTAAGCCTCCTGGGTTTTGGGTCTTCCTCGTGGTGCCTTCGTTTCTTCTTTATCAAATGAGGAGGTTGGATTATTCACTTCAAAAGGGCTTTCTATTCTGGCTTTCTAGGAATCCATGGTGATGGCCTGTGTCTGCATGTCAGCTCGTGCCCTGACCTCTGTCAGGGATTAGTCCCAGGAAACACATTTTTTAAAATTTGATCGGATATATTTTTTAAAGATTTATTTATTTATTTATTTGAAAGGCAGAGTTATAAAGAGGCAGAGAGAGAGAGAGAGAGAGAGAGAGAGAGAGAGAGAGAGAAAGTTCCATCTGCTGGTTCACTCCCCAAATGGCTGCAATGGCTGGAGCTGGGCCAATCCGAAGTCAGGAGCCAGGGGCTTCTTCTGGATGCCCCACGCAGGTGCAGGGGCCCACAACAGCCAAGGCCAGGAACCCAGATTTGGGCCATCTTCCACTGCCTTCCCAGGCCATAGCAGAGAGCTGGATGGGAAGTGAGCAGCCAGGAATCCAACCAGAGCCCATAAGGGAAGCCGGCGCTGCAAGAGGAGGCCACAGCGCCGGCCCCAGTCTGATCATCTTCAGCAGGAAGAAGCTGGGCTCTTTGCTTCCTGGCTCTCACCCGCTCCTTCCCCTGAATACACCCAGTCGCCGCCTCTTCTTGGACTGTGAACCTCTAAGCACATGAGCCAACGTGGACCTCTTTCCTCCCCAAGTAGTTTCTCTTGGGTTTTTGATATGCTAACAGAAAGCTATGCACGAGCATATGAAAATCTACTCCGTTGCAGTTTATAAGATGAATTCACATTTCATGAATTGTCTCTCAAGTTGTAAAGCTAGGGCAGCTACACACATCCCTGTGCCTGCCATCCGAGCGTCGCAAGACCACCTGTGCTGCTGCCCCTGAAGCTACTCACTGGACAGTGGAGCACTCGGTCAGCTCTCACTGCCGCCATAACTGCCTCTTTTTTTTTTTTTTTTTAAAGATTTATTTATTTGGAAGTTAGTTACAGAGAGAAGAAGGAGGGGGAGGAGGAGGAGAAAGAGAAGAAGAAGAAAGAGAGACAGACAGAGAGAGAATGAGAAACTTCCCTCTGCTGGTTTGCTCTCCAAGTGATTGCAATGCCCTGAAGTGGGCCAGATGGAAGCCAGAAGGCTGCCGCTTCTTTCGGGTCTCCCACATGGGTGCAGGGGTCCAAGCACTTGGGCCTTCTTGCGCTGTCTTTCCCAGGCCATTCGCAGGGAGCCGGATCAGAAGTGGAGCAGCTGGGACACACGGGATGCCAGCACCGCAGGAGGTAGCTTTACCTGTTCCGCCACAATGCCACGATGCCAGCCCCCAACTGCCTCCCGACACCAGCAGCAGCAGTAGGTGGACACAGATGTGGCTGAGGGTTAACCCCAGGTTGCCACAAAGTGCAATGACCACCACACAGCTGGGAGACAGCCTCAGCCCACTTTCTCCTCCCAACTCCTATACAAAGGGGTAATTGGTAGAAGAGGATTTGTACACAGAGTGGTGGTTGCACGGGAGTCTGGAGAATACAGGGTTCAGGCCGGCAGCCTCTGCAGTAGGCGGAAGTGGGTGGAACGGACACTGAGAACCAAATCCCCATATTTACACTGCTCCATCCCCTTTCCTTTAAGGGATGTAAACTCCTTCCCTGAGATCAGTCACAGCTCCATCTCTGCCTGAGGCTCATTCCAGTTCCTTTTTTTTTTAATTTAACAGGTATAGTTTTAGTGAGAGAGAGAGAGAGAGAGAGAGATAAAGGTTTTCTTCCTGTTGGTTCACCCCACAAATGGCCACTATGGCCGGTGCACTGTGCCGATCCAAGCCAGGAGTCAGGTGCTTCCTCCTGTCTCCCACGCGGGTGCAGGGCCCAAGGACTTGGGCCATCCTCCACTGCCTCCCGGGCCACAGCAGAGAGCTGGGCTGGAAGAGGGGCAGCCAGGACTAGAACCCGGCACCCACATGGGATGCCAGCGCTGCAGGCTGAGGATTAACCAAGTGAGCCACGGTGCAGGCTCCATCATTGCAACTCCTTGACAATTCTACCTGTAACCTAAATACCTGTAACTGAAAAAGTGAATTATCAAGTTACCAGCAATACACATTTTCATACCAGGGATAATGTGAGACAGTGGAAGACATATTTCCTTCCTTCCTTCCTTCCTTCCTTCCTTCCTTCCTTTCTTTCTTTCTTTCTTTCTTTCTTTCCTTCTTTCTTTCTTTCTTTCTTTCTTTCTTTCTTTCTTTCTTTCTTTCTTTCTTTCTTTCTTTCTTTCTTTCTTGATGTATGTATTTATTTGAAAGGCAGAGTTACAGAGAGAGGGACACACACACATACACACACACATCCTTCATCTGCTGGGTCACTGCCCATATGGCTGCAATGGCTAGGTTTGGGTCAGGACAAAGCCAGGAGCTTCAGCTGGGTCTCCCATGTGGGTGCAGGAGCCCAAGGACTTGGGTTACCTGCTGCTGCTGTCTCAAGCACATTAGCAGGGAGCTGGATTGGAAATGGAGCAGCTGGAACTTGAACTGGAGCCCACATGGGATGTTAGTATCGCAGGCGGTGGCTTAACCCACTGTGCCACAATGCCAGCCCTAGAAGTAGGTTTTCTGTAAATACATAGAAGCTCTATAAGTATATGCACAATAGAGCAAGGGAGAAAATATGAAATGCTAACACAGCTCTCATTTCTCAGCTGTCCATGAGTTAGTACTTCTATTCATGTGTTTTTTCCCCTCCACTATTCACTACCCCACATTTCTTTTCCCCTAGCTGATACTCTGCCCACAATGGCCAAGACTGGCCTAGGGCAGAGCCAGGGGACAGGCGTGCAATCCAGGTTCTCCCTGTAGGAAGCAGGAGCCCAGTTACTGGAGCTGCTCTGGTAGGAGGCTGGAGTCAGAAGCCAGAGCCAGGAATCAAAGCCAGGCACTCCGATGGGGGACGCAGGGGTCTTGACCACCAGGCTAAGTGCTCCCAGAGATGAAGTTCTTTCTCTCCTGGGTGACCCAAATCTCCATTGCCAAAGGAGCTGAGCCCCGTGGGTCTGATGCTTTAGGACTTTTACTCCCAGGGTGGGCATTTGGCAGGGCGGGTAAGACACCACTGCCTGGGACGCCCAAATCCCCCATCCAGCACCTGGCTCAGCTCCCAGTCCCAGCTTCCCACTCATGGGCACCCTGGGAGGCAGCAGGTGATGGCTCAAGTACTTGGGGCCCTGCCACCGTGTGGGAGACCTGGACGGAGTTCTGGGCTCCTGGCCTTGGCTGTTGTGGGCATTTGGAGAGTGAACCAACAGGCTGGAGATCTCTGATTTTGTATAAATAGAAATAAATGAACAAAAATTTTTTAAAAAGCACTTTTGCTCCTGAACATAGCAGTTTCTAGATGTAGCCCCAGAGGCTCCCTTGGGCAATGTCAGACGTGCTCCTCCCTGCCCCCACCAAACACCGGCACCTCCCTTTCCCCGGAGAATGTGGATCCGTCACTGTACCTGACACAGGTGCCCCACTTTAGGCCACCGGCTCAGGGGAGGAGGAGCCCAAAGGGGCCCCAAACCCTTACAGAGCGATGGACCCATCCTTCCGTGCCCTGCGGGAGTAGCTGTGCTCTGAGTATTGAGACACTGAGAGTAGCAAAGAGCAAAACCTCAGGGACAGGTAGGACTTTAAAGAGATGTTTTTCTCATCTACTTGAAAGGCAGAGTGACAGAGATAGAGATCTTCCATTCACTGGTCACTCCCCGAATGTCCACAACAGCCAGGGCTGGGCCAGGCTTTGGCCAGGAGCCAGGAGCCAGGAGCCAGGAGCTTCTTCCAGGTCTCCCACATGGGTGCAGGGGCCCGAGCACTTGGGCCATCTTCTACTGCACTCCCAGGATGCACATTGGCAGGAAGCTGGAGCAGAAATGGAGCAGCCAGGACTTGGCCCGGTGCCTCGCTCTGGGAAGCTGACTTACACCACTGTGCTACAGTACCCTTACCCTTTCTTTAGAAAAAGAAATTCCTCCGCCTTGCGGCGCCGGCACACCGGGTTCTAGTCCCGGTCGGGGCACCGATCCTGTCCCGGTTGCCCCTCTTCCAGGCCAGCTCTCTGCTGTGGCTAGGGAGTGCAGTGGAGGATGGCCCAAGTGCTTGGGCCCTGCACCCCATGGGAGACCAGGAGAAGCACCTGGCTCCTGCCATCGGATCAGCGTGGTGCGCCGGCCGCAGCGCGCCTACCGCGGCGGCCATTGGAGGGTGAACCAACGGCAAAAGGAAGACCTTTCTCTCTGTCTCTCTCTCTCTCACTGTCCACTCTGCCTGTCAAAAAAAAAAAAAAAAAAAAAAGAAATTCCTGGGACCGCGCTGTGGCGTGGTGGGTAAAGCCGCCCTCTGCAGCGCTGGCCTCCCATACGGGCTCCCGTTCAAGTTCCAGCTGTTCTGCTCCAATCCAGCTCCCTGCCATGGCCTGGGAAAACAGCAGAAGATGGCCCAAGTGCTTGGGTCCTTGCACCTGTGTGGGGGACCTGGAAGAGGCTCCTGGCTCCTGGCTTCAGCCTGCCCAGCGCTGGGTATTGCAGCCATTTGAGAAGTGAACCAGCAGATGGAAAATCCCCACCCCCCTGTCCTCCCTCCCCCCTGCCCTGTAACTCTGCTTTTCAAATAAATGAAATAAATCTTTTAAAAAAGAAAGAAAGAAAAAAATTACGAAGCAAAACTTGCGTGAGTGCGTTGCTGGGGGTGTTAGCGGCCGTGCCATTACCCACTTACAGCCCTGTATTCTGCCCACGGGAGGAATGGCACACGGGGTGGGGGGTGTCACCACTTCCAAACATTTACCTCATCCTGTAGGAACGAACTTGAACTTCCCAGGGTGTCTCCCGGCTGGGAGCCATCTGCTGTTCCGTCCGCTTCGGGGTGAGCACCCCTGCCTCACTCGCGGCGAGGCACTTAGGAAGTTCATGGAGGACGAAGGTGCTGGTGCTCATGAGCCTGGGGGTGATGCAGCTAACAACACAGAGCTCACCCTGGCCTGCGTTCCCTTACTCCTCATAATCCCAGATGAAGAAGTGGCAGGAAGAGGCTGAATAATTTGCCGAGGTCATAAGCTACTTACTTAAGCGGCGGAGTCAGAATCGCAGCCCAGGCCTGCTGGCTCTGAAAACTACCCTCCCAAGCACGTGCTGCTCAAAGTGAACACGTACGTAATCAGACAGATTGGGGACGGTGGCGCCTGGCCTACCGGTTAAGATGCTCACATCGCACTCTGAAGTTCCTGGGTTCAATTCCCAATGCCGGCTTCTGATTCCAGATTCCAGCTAATGCAGACCCCAGGAGGCAACGGGGATGGCTGGAGTAATTGGGTCCCTGCCACCATGCGGAAGCCTGGATGAGTGCCCAGATCCAGCCCCAGCTGTCTCTGGTATTTAGAGAGTGAACCAGCAGATGTGACTCTCTCTCTCTCTCTCTCTCCTCTCCCTCCCTCACAAATAAATACACAAATAATTTTTTTTAAAAATGATGGTGCCGGGGCTGCTTTACTAGTTAGCATTTTGTTACTTTAATATGCCTTAGGGGCCGGCGCCGTGGAGCACTAGGTTAATCCTCCATCTGCGGCGCCGGCATCCCATATGGGCGCTGGTTCTAGTCCCGGTTGCTCCTCTTCCAGTCCAGCTCTCTGTTGTGGCCCGGGAGGGCAGTGCAGGATGGCCCAAGTGCTTGGGCCCCTGCACCCGCCTGGGAGACCAGGAGAAGCACCTGGCTCCTGGCTTCAGATTCGGCGTAGCTCCAGCTGCTGCGGCCGTTTGGGGAGTGAACCAACGGAGGGAAGACCTTTCTCTCTCTCTCTGTCTGTAACTCTGCCTGTCAAATAAATAAATTAAAAAAAAAAAAAAAAGATACCTTAGAGGAGCGACTTAGAGAAAGGTTTTCTGAGTTTACAGTTTCAGAGGTTCACAATCCAAAGCCAGGTGGCCCCAGGGGTGCAGGCATCTGGTGAGGCCACGGCACAGTGGGGAGAGGATCACAGGTGAGCCAGGAAGCGGAGAGCTTATATAACCAAGCCTCGCATGAGAACTGCCTTCCCAGGGCAAGCACTCACGGCCTTGGGACCTCCCAGGTCTCGTCTCCACCCTTAACCCATCAATCCGGTAACTATCAACGTTAAGACTTCGGTGGTTAACTATCACCACGAGTTTCCCGAGCCCGATCCTGTTCAAATCGTAAGAGGAACGTCTTTGGTTTCATAATAACTGGGATTTTTCTTCTCATTTGAAACATATCCTTGAAGAGTATTTTTGGCTCGGCGTGCCTGGGAACAACCCCTACACGTCTTGAGTGTCTTTTCCAGTGAGGACAAACCCCCGTCTTCTCCGGGATGCAGGGATCAGATGTAATCAAGTGCCAGCTGGTGCCCCCGGAGCACGGCGCAGGGCTCGGGAGCAAGCCAGCAGCAGCTCCTCGAATGGCCTCGGCTGAGAATAGCGCGGCTCGCCTCCAGGGTCTCCCGCCCCGCGCTGCTGCTCCCTTGAAGCTTGCTGTAGAGCCTGTCCAGCGGAGTCGGCGGGTCACAGGTGCCGATCCGCTCACACGCAGGCTGCACTGGGGGCTTCAAAACATTCGTGGAGAATGCAAGCAGGTGACTGGTGAGTATTCTTTCTTTGGACCCAAAGCTGGTGGTACAGGTCAGTGGGACGAGGCACTGCCCAACTGGAGAGACCACCGAACCTGGGGACTCGCCCTCGCGGGTCGGGGGTACTTTCACTTCAGAGGAGACACCTGCCGTGCTCCAGGCTGCGGCTCTGGAACCCTAAACACTTCCTTCCCAGGCTTGCAAATTCACATACTTTCCACCAAAACGATCTCCTGCCCTCTAGGACACATGCTTTTACCATGAATATTTTAAAAAAGATTTATTTATTTATTTGAAAGTCAGAGTTACAGAGAGAGGAGAGGCAGAGAAAGAGAGAGAGAGAGAGAGGGAGAGAGAGAGATCTTCCATTTGCTGATTCACTCCCCAATTGGCCGCAACGGCCGGAGCTGCACCGATCTGAAGCCAGGAGCCAGGAGCCTCTTCTGGGTCTCCCACATGGGTACAGGGGCCCAAGGACTTGGGCCATCTTCCACTGCTTTCCCAGGCCACAGCAGAGAGCTGGATCTGAAGTAGAGCAGCCGGGTCTTGAACCAGTGCCCATATGGGATGCCGGCGCTTCAGGCCAGGGTGTTAACCCACTGCGCCACAGTGCCAACTCCTACCATGGAATTTTGAGACTTGTTGCTTCTTTTTAGGTTTAGACATGGGGAGCCATTTTCTTGGAGGAATGAGAAGACATAAATGCCTGGAGTTTGGATTTCAACAGAGCTGGGGAGGTGCTGTGACCCAGATGGGGGACAGCGAGAGTTCCTCTTGACCCTGGCCCCTGACAGTAATCTGCTTTCAATGTTTTCTGGTCTCCAGGCTCAAGCGAAAAAGCATATTCCAGGTCCAAATTCAGGCTGAGCCTGCAGGTGCTGGGGCAGTGTTGATTTGCTTCTTGAGGCAATTACATCTGAAGTAACAGCTACAAGTGGAACAAGGAAATGAAGTGTGGATGAGACGGGAACAGTTACTCTCGAATTTCTGCCTTTGATGGTGGCACTAATGTATCTGTCACTCATTCTCCCTGGAATGTACATCGCTTCTATGACTGTGGCAGGGAAGGGCAACTCCAAGGGTTTCCTCTGTCCTTACCACAGCACCTTGTCCATTCTACTGTGTGCCCAAGGAACAGGGAACTGGGTGGGCATCGGGGCATTGCCGCTTGGGATACCATAGCCCATATAAGAGTCCTGGCTGCTCTGCTCCTGACCCAGTTTCCTCCTAATGCCTCCCCTTAGGCAGCACATGATGGCCCGAGTGCTTGGGCCTCTGCCACCCATGCGGAAGACCTGGATGGAGTTCTGGCGCCTTGGCTTAGGCCTGGTCCGGCCCTGTCTGTTGTGGGCATTTGGAGAGTGAACCAGAAGATGGAAGATCTCTGTCTCTCTGCCTTTCAAATAAAACGAAAATCAATGAATAAAAAAGGACCTGGGAAATCATCACAGGGTTTGTGAGAGAGACCCAGGCCCAGTCGCGTTATCACGGATTGGTTTGCTAGGGCTGCTGTAACAAAACTCCATATGCCTGGTGCTTCATGCAACCGCAAGTTACCGTCTCACATTTATGGAGGCCAGGGTCCTGGACGAAGCTGCTGCCAGGGGTGGCTCCTTCTGCAGATGTGGGGAGTGTGTTCCACGCCTCCCCAGCTGCTGGGGAAGCTGGCCTGCTGGCTCTCGTTGGTGGCCTGTGGCTTCTGCTGCAGGGCCTCAGTCTCTGCCTTCACCTTCACCTGGAGTTCAGCCTGTGTGCACACCTGTGTGCAAATATTTATTTGAAAGGCAGAGTTATGAGACAGAGAGAATGACCAGAGAGAGGGAGGGAGAGAGAGCGAGATCTTCCATCTGCTGGTTCCCTCCCCAAATGGCCACAACAGCCAGGGCTGGGGCTGATTCAAGTCAGAAGCTTCCTCCAGGTCTTCCATGTGGATGCCGGAGCCCGGATACTTGGGCCATCCTCCGCTGCTTTTCTCAGGCCATTAGCAGGGAGCTGGATCAGAAGTGGAGCGTCCAGACACGCACTGGTGCCGATGTGGGATGCCGGCATTGCAGGCAGTGGTTTAACCGGCTATGCTGCAGCGCCAGCCCCCAAATGTCTCCTTTCTATATGCCAACCAGTCATACTGGATTGCGGGGCACCCCTCTCCAGCACGACCTCATCTGAATTACATCTGTAACAACTCTGCTTCCAAACAAGGGCATGTTTTGAGACACTGGGGGTTAGGACTTCAATACAGGATTCTGGGGAGGGGCATAGTTCATGACAGCCTCCAGCGTCTCTAACCCGTGGACCACAAAAGCCTTTTAGCTCCCTTGGGATTCGTGCTTTCTCAGTGCTGATCCCTGAGGAACCCCTAAAGGCCAGGGACTTTCCACTTCCCCAAGCACAGGATAGGTAACCGGCTTAGGATCCCTTTGAGGAGAACGAGATGATTTACAACACAGCTATAATGGTATCGTTAGCTGCTTCCTGCACGGTCCCCAGCATCCCTTTATCAAGGGCCTTAGCTCAGAGAATGGAGTAGCTGTAACTCTCTGTTTTGGTGGCTTGAAGCGGGCCTCTTTTTTGCCAGACCTGAAGTTTTGCTGTGTATTCCATGAACAAGGAGAACCTCAGTAGGTTCCCGAAGCTCATGCAATTCTTGGTCTCAGCGCCACCCTCGGCCTGTTACTCCAGGGTCCATCATCCCCACTGAGGAGCGACTCCACCCCAGAGTGACCTCTTCTGACTCCATTCCCAACCTCGGGAGCATGTGCACAGCAGCACTTCTCAAGAGAAAGAGCTTGGGCCGGCGCTGTGGCGCAGTGGGTTAAAGCCCCGGCCTGCAACGCCAGCATCCCATATGGGTGCCGGTTCGAGTCCCGGCTGCTCCTCCTCTTCCCATCCAGCTCCCGCTAATATATCTTGGAGGGCAGCAGAGGAGGTCACAAGTGCTTGAACCCCTGCATCCATGTGGGAGACCCAGAACTCCTGGCTCCTGGTTTTGGGAGCCATTGTGGCCATTTGGGGAGTGAACCAACGGAAGGAAGACCTCTCTCTCTCTCTGTCTCTACCTCTTTCTGTAACTCTTTCAAGTAAATAAATCTTAAAAAAAAAAAAAAAAGATAAAGAGCTCAACTTATTCATATACTTTCCTGGAAAGGAATCATCTCTGGGCAGTTTTGGAGAAGGAGGTCACACAAATGATAACTCTCTAAATCAACATTTCTATCATCATGTTTTTGGCCCTTCTATTGCTAGATTAAGGAATTTTTGGCACCTGTTTCATTGAGTATAGTCTACTTTTCAGTCTAAGATTTCATCCAACCCACCAGCTGAGAGCCAGTTTTGGAGGCTAAAGCCAATACACTGAATTCAGAATTTCCAGCATGCCCATAGTGATATATTCAACCCAAATTAAAATAAATGCATATTCCTTTATTATTTTCAATTTATTTATTTGAGAGGGAGAGCAAAAAAGGTCTTCCATCCACCAGTTTACTCCCCAAACGGCTGCAATGGCCAGAGCCAAGCCAACTCAAAGCCAAGAGCCAGTAGACCCCCTCAGGTTCCCAACTCAGGCACAGGGATCCAAGCCCCCCAACTCAGGCACAGGGATCCAAGCACTGGGCCACCCTCCACCAGTGTCCCAGGCCACAGCAGAGCTGGATTGGAAGAGGAGAGGCCGGGACTAAAACCAGTGCTAATGTGGGATGCGGGTGGCGCAGGCGGAGGCCCAGCCCACGGAGCCACAGTGCCAGCCCCTGCATGTTCCTTTAGAATGCAATCCACACACATTCCCCAGGTTTCTGCTGATATAAACTAGCAGAATGTTACAGTTCTCCTCTCCAGTCAGACTTCCTGTTTGATTGCCCAAGCATGCTGGGATTTGGCTCCTGCTAACACAGTGAGCGGGACATGATTAGTACTGACATTCTCTTCCAAGGTAACTGCTCCAGGGTCTCCAAGCAACAGAACCAGTCTTCCCAATGAGGGAAAAGTCTGTTTCCACTGGTTTAGGCTGGAGTCTGTGGATTCAAAGCAATAGCACTCATCCCCAAATCCATGCAATGTCACCATTTTTCATTTCAGACTCCCCCTTTCTCAAACAGTGACGTAGCTTTTTTCCTTTATTTCAAAGGCAGACAAACATGCAGACACACACACAAAGGAGAGAGAACAAAATAGAGGGAGATTTCCCATTCCCCAATTCAGTAATCAAATACCTACAACAGGAGCTGGGCCAGGCCAAAGCAAAGAGCTGGGAATTCGATCTGTTTCCCACATGAATGATCCATGTACTTGAACCACTGACGACCTGCTGTCTCCCAGGGTGTGCACTAGCAGCAAGCTGGAATTGGAAGTGGAGCTGGGACTTACACCCAAGCACTCCGGCACGGGACTGCAGGCATCCCGAGTGGTATCTTTACTGCTGTGCCAAATACCGGGACTGGCCTAGCCTTTGATCTGCCAAGGTTCTATCTGATTTTTCTGTGTATCAGTCTTGTGGCTACAAGCGACACAGTTCTTTTGGGGCACTCTGCACCTGCTCTGGGTTGGAGATTTTAAACTCTCCAGCTTTTCGTCCTCTCTCTTTAACCTCCCTGATGCAGTCCTCCCTATTTAAGTTCTCGTTCCTTTCAGGACAGTTTATCACTGTCCTGTCCGATCTGCAGCTGTCTGACCTCCCAAAGTCTTTCCTGCAATGATATTTTATTCCAGAGGACCACAGGCCTAAGGAACCCCTGCCCACTAGTTACTATTTTCTAATGGCAACAAGAGCTTCATTTCTTTCAAATCCAGCTTAGTCATAACTCATCTAAGAATCTCATCTCTTAGGGCCTGTTGCATGTAACCACTTAGGGAACCAAACACTACTGTCATTCAGGGCTAGTAATTGCAGGAACCATAACTCTTCTACCAATTTTAAGTAGAAAAGGTAATTCGGTTGCTAATTTAGAGTTGGAAAGCCTGTGCAAGAGGGTTGTAGTCTGAGCCTCCGGGAGAGTTCCAGAATTGGCCTATTGTGGGAGCCGGCACCTCTCTGCCACCATCAGGGAGACGAGGAATCAGGAGGCCACCACAAGAACAAATCAAAGTTCTATCTGTAGACCAGGATGAACTTCAACACTCACAAAGCTGTTGGTGGGTACTGGAATCCTGCTGAAGAGAAACCTACTGCACCTTTGCAAGAGCAACAGTCAAGTTAAAGATAACAAACCACTTCCTCCATCCCACAGTCTGTGCATCCAACTGACAAAACCCAACCTTAAGTTACAGTCAGAACCTTGGTTTCAAAGTAGACATGGAGTTTTTAGCTTGCCAGCTTCCTACAGTATAAAAAGGTACATCTGAAGGTGAGAAAAGAGTGAATACCCACTTACCACACCCACAAGCTCCTTTTCATTGAGCAAGAAAGACTGGTGATCAGAAACGCCCTCTCCCAATTTCACCCCATTTGACAGCTGCAAGCAGGATGGGCGTTGTAGCAGAGCAGGTAAAGCTGCCGCCTGCGAGGCTGCCATCCCTTATGGGTGTAGAGTCCTAGCTGCTCCACTTCTGATCCAGCTCCCTACTAGTGTGCCTGGGAAAGCAGTGGAAGATGGCCCAAGACCCTGGGCCCCTATACCCATGTGGGAGACCCCGAAGGAGCTCCTGGTTCCTGGCTTTGGCCTGGCCCAGCCCTGGCAGGTGCGGACATTTGGGGAGTGAACCAGCATTTGGAAGATTTGTCTTTTCCTCTCTTTTAAATAATCTACTTAAAAAGAAAGTTGTAAGCACGTCATCTGTCTGGCTTTAAGACTACCTCTTGGGGCTGGCACTGTGGGCTAAGCTTCCACCAGCAATGCTAGCATCCCATATGGGTGCTAGTTCGTGTCCCAGCTGCTCCTGTTCCCATCCGGCTCTCTGCTTATGGCCTGGGAAAGCAGTGGAAGATGGCCTGAGTGCTTGGGCCTCTGCAGCCACGTAGAAGGCCTGGAAGAAGCTTCTGGCTCCTGGCTTTGGAACGACCTGGCTCTGGCCATTACAGCCATTTGAGGAGTGAACCAGAGGATGGAAGACCTGTCTCTTCCTCTCTTTATCTGTACCTCTACCTTTCAAATAAATAAATTTTTTTTTTTAACATTACCTGTCTTCCTGGCCTCAGAACAACTTACCCTTAGAGTCCTTGTCTCCAGAGTTGTTTCACTGATCCATAAAACCTTGCCCTCAGTCCCTCTCACCTCCTACTCCCCACTTGTTCCAACCATGTTGGTCTCTAACCTTGTTTCGTAAACATACCAAGGATGCCCCACCAGACGGCCTTTGTACTGTATGCTTCCCCTCGGCAGTCATCTACTTTTTCCTCACTCCAGTTTTTTTTTTTTTTTTAATTATTATTATTTTTTTTGACAGGCAGAGTTAGACAGTGAGAGAGACAGAGAAAGGTCTTCCTTCCATTGGTTCACCCCCCAAATGGCTGCTTGGGCCGGCATGCTGCACCGATCCGAAGCCAGGAGCCAGGTGCTTCTCCTGGTCTCCCATGCGGGTGCAGGGCCCAAGCACCTGGGCCATCCTCCACTGCCTTCCCAGGCCACAGCAGAGAGGTGGACTGGAAGAGGAGCAACCAGGACAGAACCGGCGCCCCAACCAGGACTAGAACCCAGGGTGCCTGCACCGCAGGCAGAGGATTAGCCAAGTGAGCCACGGCACCGGCCTCCATTCAGGTCTTACATCATATATCCTCACCAGCAGCCTACACCACCCATCTAAAGCAGCACCATCTGGGGGCAGGCATCTGGTGCAGACGCCCACAGCCCACACCCAGAGTGCCTGGCTGGAGTCCTGGCTTCACTTCCAATCCCAGCTTCCTGCTAATCTGTACCCTGAGAGGCAGCAGGTGGATCTCAAGCAGCTCAAGTTGCTGGATCTCTGCCACCCACACGGGAGACCTGGACGGAGGTCCAGGGTCCTGGCTTCAGCCTGGCCCAGCCCCAGCTGTTGCATGCACCTGGGGGGTGAACTAGTGGATGGAAGATCTCCATATCTGTCCCTCAAATAAACTGAAACTAAGTACTTATCTACCACTTTTCACTTTCTTATTTTCTTTGGCATAGTTATCCAGATTATATATCTCATTGTATTCCCTACTAGAATGTAAGTTCCACAGGGACAGGACTTTTGTGTTTTCCCCATTGCCGCATCCCATGCTCGAAACGCACCAGGTGTTTTAGAAGGAATGAAGGTTGTATGGAGAGAATTTTCTAGCCTGGTTTTCCCACTGCTGCATTACTGGAGTCCTCCTGCAGGTGGTGCTGATGGGCCTTTTCTGGGGTTAAAACAGGGAGGAACAGTAGCGTACCAAAGGATTAGAATAAAGTTTCTGTTTTGTTTTGTCTTTAATTGCCTCTGGTCTAGAGTCCTGGGCTTCCTTTCTTAGAAGATACCTAGAATCCTCTCTAACTCATTTCTTTTTGTTTCTGCAGGAGGGAAAAAACAGGGTCTTTAACAAAAGCATTTTCAGTACTCTTTCTTAAATCTTTGTGACCCTATCACTAGGGTTATTATCTCCATTTTGAGTAGTGCAAACAGATTCAGAGAATAAGCTGCCCATCTCACAGCAACCAGAAATGAAGCTCAGATAAGAAACACAGATTTGGTTGTAAACTATTGCCCCTCCAACAGACTGTGATTTTTATCCAAGTTAACTGCTCTCCTGAAAGAGAACCACGGGTCTTGAGCTGATAATTTGCATTACAGAAGTTTCCAGGCTGTCTGCCTCTTTTTTTCCAACAGGTTCTCTTTTTCACAAGGACACTCTGGGCATTTTTTTTCCCAGAGGCCCAAAGTCCACTATAGCATTTCCTGTCTCAGGTGCTAGGTCTGACTACAGTGCCCAAGAGATGAGAATCTTCCAAGTTGGCTGTTGTCCAGACTTCTCATCCTCGCTGTAGTAAAACACTGGCAGGAAGACAAAGAGCAGGTGCACCTGTGGAAGGAAGCAGAAAGCCATCTGGTCCTTAGGGAAAGGAGGTTTTCAATTCTTCCTTTGGGCCCACAACTAAGGTGATAAGTAAGTTTAGCACTGTAAGCTCCTTAAACATGGCCTGAGAGTTTGGGAAAGTCACGGACAAGGCAGACTGACTCACACAGTCATACAGCAAGTTACTGCCAGATTTGGATTCTCACATCAAGTCTCAAGAGTCTTTTAATTTTGCTGCTATCCTGTGTCTGAGCTTTCCTTTCTAAGGGCATTATTCTAGAAGTACTAAATAGCACCAACAGGTCAATTCTGATAAATATAAGGTCAGATAAAAGTGTGTTCAGATTTTTATGGTATGCCTCCTCTCTCCTTTCATTTTCAATCTCAGATTCCTAAGTCTTTCTTCCTTAAACTAGGTGGGCAAAACTGAGAATGCTTTTTGGAACAGGGAGATTATACTCAAGAGCACAGAAAACTCGTAGGTTTTTTGATAATGTTTGATAAAGTTTGTTGATAATGCAAAATCAACACATCTCTTCCTCCTTATATAAAAATACTGTTTCCCAACTTGTAACCCTGCAACATTCACGGAGATCTCTTAAAAGCTACCTGGACGACCCTCCTCTGAAGTTCATGACTACCAGTAAGTCTAAGGCAGAAAAGGGTAAATAAGGCCTTAACAGGAAACTGCACAGTGGCCTCTAAGGGCAAACAGGATTGGTTTCATTGCCTCCTCCTCTATCTGCTGACTCAGCTACGAAGTCTTCAGGCTGACTCTATAGTCCAAAACAAGCAGAGCTTGGCTTCCTGTCAGGCTGGAAGTCACTGGTCTATAGATGACTCCACTGCAATTGGATTTGAATATAATCTTTCTTTCCTGGGATTAGAAAAACTCAGATCTAGAGACTGTCAAAGATGTGGCATTCTGTTTCAAACACTTGGCTCTCTGTAGGACTATCCAAGCCAAGGAAAATGAGATGAGTTGAATTATGACAGAAATCTTTATTAAAATGTATCCTTCAGTAATATGTTAGCATACATACAATATACACACATACATATGTACACTCTGACACACCTCATGGATTGCCAACATCAGTTTAACCAATAAATTAAAACTGAAAAAGGAGGGGGAAGAGGAGGGGGACTAAGGGCAAAATTTTCATGTTTTATCTGTTAAGAAATCGCAAATTTCTCAGAATGTCCCTGGGGTAAACCTGTGACCAGAGAATCTCTGAAATAAAATACATAAATCCCCAGCCCACCACCCCTCCAAGAAAAGATTCCAAAAGATGCAGTTACAACAAATGTGCTTCTCAGAGCAGGAGTAGTCATTCCACTTCATACTCTAGCTTCTGCACCTTCTGGCTTCAAGACAGTCTGTCCCTCAGCTGGGGCAGAGAGGTTCCTGTGGGCACTTGGGCTTGGTGCACCTTGGGTTCTGGGGGTCGAGGGGCAGGCTGCGGCCTGGGAGCGGGGAGAGCCACACTCATCTGAGGTGATGTCTGGCACATCATCGGACTGTGCATCTGAGCTCTCCAGGTCACTGCGGATGCTCTCGGGCTGGGCCAGGCTGATGTCCCGAGGTCTGCCGGCCAGGCAGTCTTTCTGTTCACAGCTTTGGTGTTTGCAGGGGGCGTCCTCTTCACCGCCGCCACCACCGCCACCTTCTTCATTCTCTGCCATTTGAGCATGAACGTGAAGTGAGTCCTCTGTGCTGCTTCCACTCACCAGCTGATAGTGGCTTGGTTTGGCTTCAATGTCCACTTGGATTTCCATGTTGTTGCATTCTCTGTGGAGACAAAATCCACTTTGCTGAGTCATGCATGGGTCATGCTGTACCTGTTGATAAAAGCAGTTTGTGGGTCCAGGATTAGGAAGTTCAAAAAATAGGTAAACTGGACTAAGGCTCACTTTTAGCAAAAACAAAATTTTAACCTAATGGTCAGATAAGATGGAGAAGAGCAATTAGTAATTAATTCTGATTATACACACATACATGCACACACACACACACGCACAGATACATGTGCACTCAGCCAGTCTCCTTAAACATCTGAAAAGTGCTTCCAAAATTCAACGGAGGGTCAGAGCCTCATATTGCCTTACTCAAAACAAGAAAATCTGTAGCTTTTTACTACTATGCCATAATTAAAAACCAGAATCCATACATTAAGGATTATCACAGTTGCTCCATGCCAGATACATTCGCTAGCTTCTCAAATAAAAGAGAAACAGGCTGTGAAAACCATATAATGCAAAGGGTGAACAGAACCCCTAGACTCTCAGACATCAATGAACAATAATCCAGCTTTTTAAGTGCCATATGTAATTATACACTGTTGCAACAGCCAGGACCAGAGTGAGGGGGAGAAGGGAGGAAGAGAAAGGAAAAAGAAATTGCTAAAAATCAAGTGCTAACAAGAAGAATCAAGAGATGCCAAAACACACTCTAGTGCTAAGAACGTGTTCAGTGGGTTCTCAGGGCACACTACATACCCCACGAGATGGTACACACAGCCCTGACATAAGGCATTGAGTTTCTGAGGACCTAGTACCTGAACAAAAATTGCAACCTCTCCTGGGCATCTGACTATGCACATACCTGTCCTGTGGGTTGTAGGAACTGATTATGGAACCGGCCATAGCACGAGTGCTTGCGTTGTCACTAATTGCACCAAGACTGGCTGTGTCTTTGGGGAAAATCTCCTTTTGGACATCGGCTTGGACTTCTAACCTGTGTAAAGAGGGGACGTTTGAGTTAATAGGAGACCTGGGTATTCTGAGACAGTCTGCTTCCTGGCACACTTCTCTTTCATTAGTCTCTTGCAAACTGTGATGATCTGTCTCATTTTCTCCAATTGTCAAACAGTTCAAATACATTCCCACACATTTTCTTTCTGAAATCATCTACTGAAATCGTCCCCTCCTTTGTACCCCCAGTGCTAGTCCTTAACTTCCAGACCTCAAATGCAATTGGGACTCCCTTGAAGCCCAGGTCAAACGACCTCCAGACCAGTGCCAGAGTGGACAAAGACTCACTCACTAACAATCCTTTTAACTCTTGGCTCTTTATTGTCAAGGAGCATATAAGGTCTTCCTGATCTGCCACGAAGCTCTCTCACCACAGGTCCAGAACCACAATCACTCCAAATTTACATACTATACCTCTATGACTTTGTATATGCTATTCCCCAACACTATGGAAGTTTCCTTTCTGTAACTAAAAACTTATACTTAGTCCTTGACAACAAAGGAAGTACTTTCTCCCTCATTCTCTCAGCAAACCAGTCACTTCCAGCCTATACCTGTCTAAATCATATCAATTTATGCATCTCTCTCCCACTAATCTGTTGGTGCCACAAAAGGAGAGATCACATCTCATTCACATTTTACATTCCATGCCTTGTGCATAATAGGAACTTAGACATTTAGTAATCAAATTACTTCCAGGTCATAGCATTAAAGGACATACAGGAGCCAACCTCCTCCCTCCTTGTAGAGCAGCACTTTCTCAATTGTGCTTCAGAGCTGAGAACCCATAACTATTTCCTTTCTTGGCTCCGACACCACTTTGTTGCACACTTAAGTATTTCCTCATAATGGGTTTCACAGTCAAACCCATCTGACTCATTCACTTCCTATAAAAGAAAGGCTTTCACAGAACTGGAACAGCTGGACTGACTAAGCTGCAGTTTCAGCAAGTCAGTCTCCAATTATGTCTGTCTGCTTATTTACAGGGGTGTTGCTCTAAGAAAGCACAGCGGTGATTACTCCAGCGTGTGGGGGTGGGATTCCCTAACAAGAGACAAGCAGAAGCGTGAGACATAGACAGGTCAACCTCCATCCTGCCACCTGCACATTCAAGCAGCCTCCATCCTTTGCCTGCACCTCTGCTCTGCTGTTCCAGCCTCAGACGCCCTTCAAGAATATGCCAAGGCCCAGGGAAATGAGGGAATACAATGGAAGAGTACACCAAGTCACAGATGTGGGTTCCAGTTTCAGCTCTGCCACAGGATTGGAAGAGTCTTGCTCAGGGCCACCTACCTAGGTGGTTTGCAAATGTTCATTCACATACTGGCTATGCTAGAATCACCTCAGGAGCTTTTTCAAAACAACATCACTTCCTAGGTTCCACTCCAGGAGATTTAAATGATTAATTCTGGGATAGGGCCCTAAAATCTATTTTTAAGACACTCCCAGATGACAAGCACTCAGGTGTGGGATCCAGTCCACCTGCCATCTGTTACTTGAATCCTTTTAATAGCCAAATGGCCATCTGGTCTTACTTTAAACACTTCCAGGGATAAGCAGCTCAGTATGTACCAAGGTATTTCTTTGCTTCTTTGAGCTTCTACACGGCTTTTTCCTATTTTCTCTATACTGAATCAAAATTAGTTTGCCTCTAGTTTCTGCCAAGTCATTTTAACCTACCTGTTGGCAGGATTCCAGGCAGTCCTATCTTTTTCCCAGGTGAAGTCCCTTCAGATAGCTGAAGGCAGCCATTTCCCCTACCTCCCCATCCTGCTTCGCCCTACCTTTATTCCTAACCAGGCTCCTCTTCTCCAGTGAAGTCAACTAAATACTTCTCATAACATCTGTTATGCTCCTCTGAATATGACCACGAAGCAAGTCACAATCTTTTTAGTCATCAAGTTTTATATATTCTCAATATGAATTCAGAATTCATTTTCTCAGTTTTCACAGAATTTATTTTCCTTATCTATCAAATGGGACTAGGAAGGTAATCAGGATCACGGTATATAAGCCAACAAGATACAGCATAAATGTTCAACTGAAAGCCAATGACAAGGCTAATGGAAGGTCCAGTCTTAGGAATGCTACAAAAATGGCTGGGGGCCAGTGCTGTGGCGTAGTAGGTTAAGTCTCCACCTGCAGTGCTAGCATCCCATATGGGTGCTGGTTCGAGTCCCGGCTGCTCCACTTCTGATCCACTCCCTGCTAATGGCTGGGAAAGCAGTGGAAGATGGCCCAAGTGCATGGGTCCTGTACCCATGTAGGAGACCTGGAAGAAGCTCCTGGCTCTTGGCTTTGGACTGGCCCAGCTCCGGCTATTATGGCCATTTCAGAAATGAGTCAGCGGATGGGAGACCTCTCCCTCTTTCCCTCTGTAACTCTGCCTCTCAAATAAATATTTAAAAAACAGAAGAAAAGAAAAAATGTTTGCTCTCCCTACCTGAGGCATATAGCCTAATGTAGTAAGGGGAGGATCTAAAGTCAAGATTATTCTTTAGGAGTGGGCGTTTGGCACAGTAGTTAAGATGCCATTTGGCATAGTGGGTAAAGCCACTGCCTGAAACAATGGCATCCCATATGGGCGCCAGTTTGAGATCCGAGTGCTCCATTTCTGATCAGCTTTCTGCTAACGCACTTGGGAAAGCAATGGAAGATGGCCTAAGTCCTTGGGCCCCGGTCACCCACAAGGGAGACATGGAAGAAGTTCCAGGCTTCAGATTGGCCCAGCTCCAGCTCTTCTGGCCATTTGGGGGAGTGAACTAGCAGATGGACGATCTCTCTCTCTCTCTGTGTCCCTCTAACTCTGCCTTTCAAATAAATAAATAAAATAGTTTAAAAAGATTTATTTATTTATTTGAAAGGCAGAGGCAGAGAGAGAGAGGTCTTCTGTCTGCTGCTTCACTCCCCAAATGAACACAATGGCCAGAGCTGGGTCAAACTGAAGCCAGACACCAGGAGCTTCCTCCAGGTCTCCCACGCAGCATCTTCTATTGCTTTCCCAGGTCACAGCAGAGAGCTGGACTGGAAGTGGAGCAGCCAGGACTTGAATCAGCACCCATATGGGATGCCGGCACTGCAGGCAGGGGCTTTACCCACTACACCACAGCGCCATCCCCAATAAATCTTTAAAAAAAGATGCCACTTGGGATGTCTGATTCCATATCAAATTGCTTGTGTTCAAGTCCTGGCTCCACACCCAATTCCAGCTTTCTGCTAATGTATACCCTGGGAGGCAACAGTGATGGCTTAAATAGTGGGGTCCCTGCCATCCACTATAATAGCCCTGGCTATTGTAGGCATTTGGGGAGTGAACCAACAGTTGGAAGATTTCTTTCTCTTCTCTCTTGAATAAATAAATAAATCTTAAAGAAAAAAAAAAAAGAGACACTGACAGTTAATCAAAATGAGATGATATATGGGACAAGCCTGGAATATAGAAATGGCTTAATGTATTTTTTTTAATATGTATTATTTCTTATAATTCAAAATAGGTACCAGAAATTATCTATTTGCTTACCTGCTGTATTTCCCCTTGCCACTGGAGAGAATGCCACCACTCAGTGTGCCCCCTGAGAGGGCTGCAAAGCTGGCTGTTTCACTGTAAGGGCCTTGCACAACACTGAGTCCATCTGTAGGGCTTCCACTGGTGCTCAGCACACTAGTGAGGCCTTCAATGCTGCTTTCCCCAATGCTGGGATTCTTGAGGGCTCGCCAGGCATCTGCCACTGGGGACAGAACAAAACAATCAAGACTGCACAGCATCAAAACTGTGTGGTAGGCAACGGCTTCGCCACAGAGCAGTTCATGTAAAACAGTCCTGAAGTATTCACTTAATGAACAGCTACTACACATAGTCACCACATGTCAGGTGTTTTAGCTTATGTTCACATTTAATCCTCTCAATAACTAGGCATTAATTGCTGTTATTTTAGATGAAGAAACTAGAACTGACTTGTCCAAGGTCACAGTCACATAAACTACAATTCTGATTCTAGGTCCACTATTCTTTCTACTACATTGTAGCTTCCATTTAATCAAAATGAAGATTTCAAAATATGTTTAGGTCATATGCTGATGTTAGTAGCAAGATTGAGAAACCTTTGGGGATCTCTATGCCTCAGGTTAGTTAATGCAGTAAAGTAGAAATGACATTAAAGCAGAAGTCAGAAGACTTGCCCTAGAGTCTCAGCTCTGCAGAAGCTCTTAAAGAGCAGACAAAAGTACAGAAGTACCCATTTAAAAAGGGATAATAATAGCCCCTGCCCTTCTTCAGAGAGCTGCTGAAAAAAGTGAGATAATAACTGTGTAGAGTACGCTGAAAATTATAAAGTACTGAGCAAAGGCAAGACTCGATTGTATTCACCACTACTACCAGCATACTTGAAGTTCTACTAGTTTGTACATGCCACACAGATGCAAGTACCAGATGAATTAACCTAATAACTCTAGAATAACAAAATGAAAAGCTAAAAATACTTTATCCCCTACAAAGTAACTCAATGATAATCTCTGTCAAATGTGCTGAATTTTACTGATTTTTAAATCTTGTGTCCCATAAATTCAAGTGGGAACAAAAATCTTTTGAGGCTGGTGTTGTGGTGTGGCAGGTAAAGCCACTGTCTGACACTAGCATCCCATATGGGTGCTGGTTCGTGTCCTTGCTATTCCACTTCTGATCCACCTTCCTGCTAATGGCCTGGGAAAAGCAGCTGAGAATGGCCCAGGTATCTAAGTCTTTGCTATCTACATGGGAAACCTGGAGAAGCTTTTGGTTTTGGCCTGGCCCAGAGCTGGCCATTGCGACCATCATGGGAGTGAACCAGCAGATGGAAGATTCTCTCTCTCTCCCTCCATATCTCTCTTAATTCTTTCAAATAAATAAATATATCTTAAAAATATTTCTTTTACCTGTGATTGGACCATCATCTTCATCAAACTCAATTTTCACTCCCTTCCCGTTGGCCGTGCTAACTCCACAGCCACCTCCACGACAGAGAGAAATAGGCACAACCCCATACACATATGCCAGCATAATGGGGACGCCAATACCTGGGGGAAGAGGAGAGACATCAGCAGGTCATCAAGTTGCAATGGTCCCAAATACACCTGCCCATGTTGGCATGGACAAACCACTTTTTTAAGTCAAAAAGACAGAAGATGACTTTCCCACAGAGGCTGCTTTGTTTAACAGAATAATGACTAGAACTGCAATCAGAAAGGCCTGGATTAGAACCTTGGCTCCAATTTACTAGCTGTATGATGACCTTATACCTATCTTCCCAGGGTAGTAAATGATCAAATGAGAAGGTGTGTGTAATGCTAAACACAGTAAACAGATGTTGCTTTCATTTCTTCCCTTCTACTCCCTGCTGAGGTGATAACCCAAGAACCAATCAAGAATCAAACATAAATAATTGCTAGGGTTTTAGGATTCCCCCATCCACCCCAAGTGTTAATTCCAAAATCTTATTGCTATGTGAGGAAGAATGGCTTAGCTGTTCTAAGAGAACAAGATCTGAAGTCTAAGCGCTTTGATTCATGACCCAGCTACGTGACCTTGGGAAAATTACTGCACCTTTCTGTTATAATTATGCTGATGTTTTTGTGAAGATTGAATTAATTAATATATGCAGGACTCAGAATTGCTTCTGACACATTGGCAACCTCATGACATGATAGCTATATTACTATTTTTCTAAAACAAACCTTTATACCTCCCAAAATATCATGAGGACTTAAACAAAAATAAGAGTAACTTTTTGGGTCCCATAGCAAAGGGAAGAGGAAGAAGATGAAAGGTGAGAAACTAGGACTTTAACTACTTTCCTTTAATTTGACTTTTTCTATGTGCCGGGCTAACTTTAGAATAAAACATCCTACTCTCTGACAATTTAGTGTGGCTAAAATCCTGAAAAAATAACCGCAGTCATGGTGCTAATAGTATTCACTATCCTGTGAGTGGGTTTGGCACAAAGCGTAGATGTCTCCAGGGTGAAACGTCTGGGCTAAATCAATAAAGTCAGAAAGCTGGGAGAGGAAGTGTGGTCTCGACTGGCTTACCAACACTGACTGCAGCAATCACTGGGGATGCAATGACCGACAGTGTCACTCCTCCAGTAATAGCCAAATTTCTCTTGTGTTTGGAGGTTTTCCTTCCTTCATACCTGCTGTGAATCTAAGAATAAACAAAAGAAAATCCAGGTCAGCAGGATAGGACATTAGTCTTTTGCTAAGGAAAAAAAAAGGTCAAGTGAATATTAATTTGTAAGTAATGAATATAAAACATATCCTTCACTCCTGAAAGAATCTTTCCCAAATATGAACCTAATTCAGATGTAGAAAATATAAATGAATACAGAAAAAGTTAAATCAAGAAAAGACAAAGTAACTCAGGGAAATGAAGAAAGCATTCACCTTTGAGTCACTGAGACAAGCCAGGTCCAGGATGTTAATAAGAACTTTCAGATGTCATGGGGATTTATGAAATCCACTTAAGAAGTTAAGGTTATTTTTATCTAAGAATCAGCTGATTTCAGGTTGCTCTGAAATATAAGCTCCTTCCCATTTCCTCAGACTTTTACCAAGAAACCTGAAGTTGGAACAGGCACAGAACCCAGCAGGTCTTACCTTCCTTCCAACATAAACAGGAATGCCAATGACCATAGCAGGAATGGCAATGCCAGCGATGAGAGAAATTCCCACAGGAGCACCAATCAATGTGCCCAGCTGCCAAAGAATTTTCTTCTTACGGCTCCATGGCTTCTTGCCCCAGAATGTACAGCCAGAGGGGCTGCAAAGGAAACATAGTAAAATTAATGTCAATATTTAAAATGCAACTATTCTAATCCGAGGAGTTGATAAGAGCAACAGCCTTGTTTCTAATAGGTGTGAGTAAGTTACAGGAAATGTAGACAAGGGAAAGCAAAGGACAAGCCCAGACTATTAAAGCTCTGGTCTCTCTCTCTCTCTTTTTTTTTTTGTAAACGCAGGCCCCTAGAATTGAAACCCTATTTATTCTTCTCTGCTGAGCTCTGTCTTCTCTAATCCACCAATATTGACCTAGCTTCTTTTTTAAGTTATTATTATTACTTGAGAGACATGGAAAGGGGAAGAGAGAGAGACAGAGATAGAGACAGAGACTAACAAAGAGAGCTCCCACCCACTGGTTCATTTCCCAAACACCCACAACAGCCAGGATTAGGCCAGAGTAAAACTGGGAGCCAAGCTGGGAACTCAATTCAGGTCTAGATTCGAGAGCTGGAGCTGGGACTTGAAGCCAGGTACTTTGGTATGGGATGTGGGTATCCTAACTGCTAGGTCAAATGCTGGCCCAGAACCAGCTTCTTTAACTGACACTACTTGGGATCTTGCATAGCCTGTGTACTTGACACCTCATTCAAACACATGTCATGCAGCTAATGAATGTTTTGATTTGTGTAGTTTTTTTGGCATTATGCCCTACCACACCCTAAAGATACTACAAACCATGCTTCTGGGAAAGGATATAAAAAATCTTACCACACCTTCTGTCAGTTTGAAACTCAATTTGGCTACTTTCACACTCAGGCTTTCTTTGCCCAACCATTTTTGCTTATTCCCTTTTGTGTTATCTTTTCTATTTGATGGAATAAGTATTTCAAAAGTGGGAATCATAACTTTATTCATCTCTTTATCCCCACTGACCGATAAACAGTTAAGTACTCAAACTGAAAATGAAGATATTTTTCTATACAATAAATACAAGCTTATAAACATTAATTCTTTTAGGAAAATATTTTAATATTCATTCAATGAATTTCTTAGAAACTCACTACATGTAAACCCTGTGAAAAGGTCATAACTTTGCTTTTAAGAAATTTATAGGGACCAATGTTGTGTCATAATGGGTAAAGCCATTGCCTGCAATGCCAGCATCCCATATGGGTGCCAGTTTGAGTCCTGGCTGCTCCACTTTAGATTCAACTCCCTGCTAATGACCTGAGAAAAGCAGAAGAAGATGGTCCAAGTGCTTGGAACCTTGTTATCCATGTGGGAGACCTGGAAGAAGCTCCTGGCTCCTGGCTCTGGCCTGGCCATTATGACCATCTGGGGAGTGAACCAGTGGATGGAAGATCTCTCTCTCTGATTCTCCATCTCTTTCTGAAACGTTTTCAAATAAATAAATAAATAAATAAATAAATAAATAAATAAAATTTATAGTATAGTAGATTAGATATATGCATGAAATAGAAAGCAGTGATATTTGTAATGAAAGATAGAGGAATGTCAATGAAGAATGAGGCAGGAAAAGTTAGGAAAGATATGAAAGTATTTAAGTGGTTAAGACTGACCAAACTGAGATAAAAGGGGGACAGTGAGAGGTGGCAATGATTAGAAAGCATTCCAGGCTAAGGAAAAAATACAAACAAGTATGGTGGCAAGATAGCAAAAAAAATAAATAAAAATAAAAAACCCACAAGAAACAGCAAGCCCAGGTGATCTGGAATATAGTATAAAAGCAAATGAAAACAAAATAGAAAAAGCTAGAAAAGCAGATTAGATGCAAAGTATGGAAAGCTTTAAAAACTAGGCTTGGGGGGAATAAGATATGATCTAAAAGTTAATGGGGTCAAGTCCCTGACAGTTGCTGAGCTGGAGAAAAACATAATCAGAGATGTGCTTCCAAAGAACTTTTAGCTTCTTTATTCTACAATAAGTGGACAATTGTATCTCTCTGACATCATTTCTCCTAATTCAGTATAAGGAATGGACACATTTCCCATCTTACCTGAGGTAATGCAAGTCAGAGATCTCTTTCATACAAAGCCAGCAGAATTCACAGCCACATACTGCACAGGTCATGTGATTACAGCTTCCATCATTCATCTTGATAATGTAAGCACTGCATCGTGGGCATGGCTTGATGTCATCTGCTAAGGAGGAAAGGGAGGATGGGTAGAAAAATACCCCTGTTAAACCCAGTTTGACCTAATTTAAGAGAACATATAAGAAATGAGTAGGTAGTCAAGAACTTTTAACAGAGGATTCCAAATTGTGCACCCACTTAACTGGAAGGTTGGCTATGTCTAGACCTCAGGAATTCTCATAAAACAGATCCTGTCTCGTACTGAGCTGCCTATCCTAGTAACCCGCATCTTATACAGCACTTGATCCATACACTGAGGAAGAAGCCTTCCCTAGAGAGAAAGATGGTTCCAAGAAAAATGGAATTTCCACCAGCTGATATATCTAAAAGCAGAGTCCTACAGAAGAATAATCTGAAGCCTAGAATCGACTTCTAGTAAAGAAAAGCATTAGTTAAGCATTAATTAGTTAAGCATTAATTGTTCAGAGTCAACAAATATTATGTGACTTGTTAACACAATTCAGTCTCTTTCAGTAATACTTTTAAAATGAAAATGTAGGGGCTGGTGCTGTGGCATAGCAGGTAAAGCTGCCGCCTGCAGTGCTGGCATCAAATTTGGGTGCTGGTTTGAGTACTGGCTGCTCTACTTCCAATCCAGCTCTCTGCTATCACCTGGGAAAGCAGTGGAAAATGGCCCAAGTCCTTGGGCCCCTGCACCCACATGGGAGACCCAGAAAAAGCTCCTGGCTTCGAACTGGCACAGCTTCAGCTGTTGTGGCCAAATGGGGAGTGAATGGTCTTCCAGCGGATGGAAGACCCCTGTCTCTCTCTCTCTCTCTCTCTCTCTCTCTCTCTCTGCCTCTCTGTGTAACTCTTTCAAATAAATAAATTTTTAAAAATCTTTAAAAATTTTTAAAAAATAATTAAAAAAAAAAAAAGAAAATGTAAAAACAGGGGCCAGCACTGTGGTATAGCGGGTAAAGCCACTGCTGCAGTGCCGGCATTCCATATGGACACCAGTTAAAGTCCTGGCTGCTCCATTTCTGATCTAGCTCTCTGCTATGGCCTGGGGGAGAAGCAGAAGTTGGTCTGAGTAGGAGACCCAGAAGAAGCTCCTGGCCCAGCTCCAGCCATTGTGGCCATTTGGGGAGTGAATCAGTGGATGGAAGATCTCTCTCTGCCTCTGCTCCTCTGTAACTCTAGCTTTCAAATAAATAAATAAATCTTAAAAAGAAATGTAAAAACAACTGGGTATGCTATGTCATATGCACCTGTTAATTTTCACAGCAAGTTAGGAACTATCCTACTAAAATGAAAATTTAGGAGGTTATGCTGTGCCAGGAAAAAGTAATTTCAGAATCTTTCCTACTAGCCTCTCCCAAATGACATCGGTGAAATAAAGTACATTTATAAAAAGTAGTAAATCCACTAACATTGTAAAATACGTTTACTCTGACTTGTCAAGGTTGGAACAGAATGTGTAACATTTCTCCTTTTAAAGTTAATCATTAATCCATATTAATATTTTTCTTTTCTTGGAGCCAGCACTTTGGCGTAGTGGGTAAAGCTGCAGCCTGCAGTGCCAGCATCCCATATGGGAGCTGGTTCTAGTCCCGTCTGCTCCACTTCCAATCCAGCTCTCTGCTATGGCCTGAGAAAGCAGTGGAAGATGGCCCAAGTCCCTGGGCCCCAGCACCTGCGTGGGAGTCCTGGAAGCTCCAGGCTTCCGACTGGCGCAGCTCCAGCCGTTGCAGACAATTGGGGAGTGTACCAGCGGATGGAAGACCTCTCTCTTTCTTTGCCTCTCCTTCTCTGTGTAACTGTGACTTTCAAATAAATAAGTAAATCTTTAAAAATTTTTTTTTCTTTTCTTGGGGCTGCGCTGTGGCTCACTTGGTTAATCCTCAGCCTGCAGTGCTAGCATCCCATATGGGCACCGGGTTCTAGTCCTGGTTGCTCCTCTTCCAGTCCAGCTCTCTGCTGTGGCCTGGGAGGGCAGTGGAGGATGGCCCAAGTGCTTGGGCCCTACACTCGCATGGGAGACCAGGAGGAAGCACATGGCTCCTGGCTTTGGATAGGCGCAGCATGCCGGCCGAAGTGGCCATTTGGGGGGTGAACCAATGGAAGGAAGACCTTTCTCTCTGTCTCTCTCATTGTCTAACTCTGTCAAAAAAAATTTTTTTTTCTTAATATGTACCTACCTCCAAAAGCAGTGATGCACTTAAAGTATGGAGGTAAACAATATAGGTTTAACACTAATTAAATGTTTTTAAGATCACAATGAAAGCTTTGGAAAAGTCTCCAGACAAAAGGATCTAATTGTTCTCCAACTTGAGATATATGAGGGTATTTCAAAAAGTTCATGGAAAACAGAATTAAAAGATAAATTTTGGTACAAAAAATTTTTAAAATGTACTTATATAAGAGGTCTACCAAAGTTCATGGGGCAGGTGTTGTGACGCAGAGGGTTAAGCTGCCACTTGGGATGCCCACATTCCCCTCAGAGAGGCTAGTCTGAATCCTGACTACCCCACACTTCCAATCCAGCTTCTTGCTAACGTGCTTGGGAGGCAGAAGATGGTCCAAGTACTTGGCTCCTGGTTTCAGCCTGGCCCAGCTCTGACTGTGGGCATTTGGGGGGTGAATCAGTAGATGGAAGATCTCTTTCTCTGTATCACTCTACCTTCCAAATAAATATTTTTAAAGTTAATGGCAAATATGATTATGAAAATAACATGCATGGATTTCAAAAGTGTTTACATCAAAATATACTTATAATTCTATTTTTCCACAAACTTTTGAAGTACCCTCATATTAATAAGAAGGTAGAACCTAGAGATTTTGTTGGTTCTGCTGTGTTCCAGTTTTATGTGAGTTGAATAACCCATTATGGTTAGAGAAGGAAGCTATATATTAAATACTGGAAGTATAACCAAATGACATTTTCTGTTCTGATTCCAGAGAATACTTAGGTTATATAGTAAGATGATCTCTTCCAGCTTTGGGTTCACATGAAATATCAAATAATGAAAATGAGATAACACTAATTTATACCTGGTCCAGATTCTTGCCCATAACTGAGACCCGAAGTGTGCTTGGTCCGAACTCTTAAATTCTGCGCCCTCTGCTGACGGGCCATATCGCATGTCTGATTTGGATGCCATATCTGCTTGCAGTGGTAGCAGAACTCAGTCTGGCAGCCTTCCCTCTCACAAGTTAGCTTTGGGCAGCTGGCACAGCCATAGGCAATAACAGCATAACTGGGTAAGGAAACAGGAAGAGATACCAGTAAGGTAACAGTCATCTAACCAAAACATTCATCATCAGGATTAAGTGTACTGGCATCTCCCCACAACTACATATGCAGAGAAAACCCATACATGCACATGCCTGACCACTATAAAATATATTCTATGTGAAAAGTACATTCCTTCCTGATATACCAAAAAATACAAATCATTTACTTGTTGAAAAAAGTGGCAAAAAATACATTTAGCCTGAATTTCTAGCATTTATTAAATCATAGTTTAAGCTGCTTTGGGAGTAGTTTGCTACATCAGTTTCATAAATAACAGGGTACAAAACTATTCTTTTTGATGGTTTGCTGCATTAAAAGAGATTAGAAATTTTTGCATGAAAGGATATAACGTTAAGGGTGGATGTTGTGGCACTGGGTTAAGTCATTGCTTGGGATGCCCATATTCCATATCAAAGAGCCTGGTTTGAGTCCTGGCTACACTGAACTTTCTAACCAGCTTGCTAATAGTGTGTTTAGGAAGGTAGTAAATAATGGCCCAAATACTTGGGTTCCTGCCACCATGTGGAAGACCCAGATGGAGTTCCTGGCTCCCTGGCTTTGGCCCAGCCTAGATCTGACCAAATGTGGACATTTGGGAAGTGAACCAGCAGACGGAAGATCTCTCTCTCTCTCTCTCTCTGCCTTTCAAATGAATACAAAAATCTTTTTTTTCAAAAAAGGGCATAACATTAAATACAGAGCTATAGCAAAAACTAAAGTATACTTCTTACTTAAAAACATTTGTTTTTGAGAGAGCGCCAAGAGAAATAGAGAGGGAACACTCCCTGATTCACTCCCCCAAGTGCTTGCAAAGGCCAAGGCTGGGAACTGGGAATTCTGGTTTCCCAAGTGGTTGGCAGGAACCCAATTACTAGAGGAATCTATTGCCTCCAAGGATCTACATTGGTGAGAATCTGGAATTATGAGCAGGAGCTGGGAATCAAAACCAGGCACTCTGATATGGGACACACATCTCCTAACTGCTAGGCTTATTCCTGTTTTTTAAGTTTTAAATTCCAGTGAAGCTGGTCTGACCACAGCCTGAGAGACAACAGCCCTAGACACACTTCCACTGAAAGCACATGTTGGGGTGGTATTTGGCACAGTGGTTGGACTGAGTTTCAGATGCCCATAGTGAGAGTGCCTGGTTCATGTCCAGGCTCCTCTGCTTCCAATCCAGCTTCTGGCTGGTGCATACTCTGGGAGGCAGCAGATGATGGCTCAAGTACTTGGGTGCCTTCTACTCATGTGAGAGATCTGGATTGAGTTCCAGGCTCCCGGCTTCACCCTGGCCCAGCCCTGGTTGTTAAAGGAAAATCCTCTCTGTCTGTCCCTCTGTTTGTCCTTTTCTCTCTGCCTTTCTTATTTTATTTTAATTTTTTGACAGGCAGAGTGGACAGTGAGAGAGAGAGAGAGACAGAAAGAAAGGTCTTCCTTTACCGTTGGTTCACCCTCCAACGGCCGCTGCGGCTGGCGCTCTGCGGCCGGCACACTGCACTGATCCGAAGTCGGGAGCCAGGTGCTTCTCCTGGTCTCCCATGGGGTGCAGGGCCCAAGCACTTGGGCCATCCTCCACTGCCTTCCTGGGCCACAGCAGAGAGCTGGCCTGGAAGAGGGGCAACTGGGATAGAACCCAGTGCCCTGATCGGGACTAGAACCCGGTGTGCTGGCGCCACAAGGTGGAGGATTAGCCTATTGAGCTGCGGCGCCAGCTGTCTCTCTGCCTTAAAAAAAAAAAAAAAAAAAAAAAAGATTAACTTATTTTTTCTAAAAGAAAGCTCAGTTTTTGATACTTTAAAAAAAGTCAACTCCATGTCTTCTTTCTTGACAGGCTCCAAAATTCAAGAATACTACCAGCTGGCGCCATGGCTCAATAGGCTAATCCTCCACCTTGCAGCGCCGGCACACAGGGTTCTAGTTGTGGTTGAGGCACCGGATTCTGTCCCAGTTGCCCCCCTTCCAGGCCAGCTCTCTGCTATGGCCTGGGAGTGCAGTGGAGGATGGCCCAAGTCCTTGGGCCCTGCACCTGCAAGGGAGACCAGGAGAAGCACCTGGCTCCTGGCTTTGGATCAGCACGATGTGCTGGCCACAGCGGCCATTGGAGGGTGAACCAACGGCAAAAGGAAGACCTTTCTCTCTGTCTCTCTCTCTGTCCACTCTGCCTGTCAAAAAAAAAAAAAAAAAAAAGACTACCCATTTATCTTACTAATTAATACAGCATAAAGTCATATTTCCTATCTTCTGATACTTCTTTAATGTAAATATAGGCAATTCAGAATTTATCAACACTAGCATCACTATGTTTCTTATAATTCATTTACTAAGAATTAGTACCCCACAAATAATCTAATCTATTTACAACTGTTAGCCTTTCTGATGAATTACAATGATGTCAACAAAATGCTCAGATAACCCTAACAAGTGGGCATTAGTTTAAAGTCTTTTAAAAAGTAACTCAAAGAAACAAATGAAAATGTTGTGAAAGTTCAGAACACAATTTTAAACAGATCAATGATTACAGGCTTAGGTGTTGTGATCTTTGCTTTATTGTTTCCTATTCCACACCTTCCCATATCCCAAGACTTCCAACAATTTATTCAAATAGGTAATAACATTTTCTTGGATTTATTCTACAATATACTTATTTATTTGCAAGTATCCTAGATATTCATAATAGCAATTCAAGTCCTCTGGTTTATCATAGATTCTGCAAATTGATTAAATAATGATATTGAAAATGTAAATGACAATGTATCCCTATATTATATAATACAAGCTGCATTAAAACCCAGAAAGAACAATGTGAGAATGGATTAATGCGTGAATGCAAATGATTCATATCATGTAGGAGTTGGGAGCAAATTTACCCCACCTAGCTGTCAAATAACTACTAATGATAAACATGTGTCTCCTAAAGAAAGTAACCTGCTTGACTATTTTGTGTTTACACAGGAAAGGTACTGGATGATCTCAGAAAAAATACAAATTAGACTAGTCAGGCAGCCTTGCAGACTTCATGATCCATTCCTACTTTCACACAGTGGGAGTAAGTATTTATTAACAGATTCCTTTTTTTTTTTTTTTTAAAGAAAAACATTTGGTAGGATTGACAGTGTCAATTTTGAGTGTGTAATTTGGTTTCAAGGAAGTGAAATAACCCCAAATACTCATGAATCCACAGCAATCTATTACTATGACACAGAATTACTCAGGGCACGAGACCAGGCATTCCTGTTTTTGAGCGCCTGGTCTGAGCTCTTGCCTCTGACTCATACTGCATGACAGTGAGCTAGTTAAAATCTTCAAGCCTTAGCTTCTGTTTTCCAAATGGAAGTATAAGTGCTTGTCACCTTCAAGTATAGCTAAACATGTTCTAAAACTGCATTTTCAATCTTGTCCTGAAAAATATGGTGTAAAAGCACTTAAGTCCTATTTCCTGGCCTTTACACATCCTATAGCTTTTGCCAAGAAGTGTCTTGTCTTTACTTCTGTCCTGGTAAAATATGTATTTAAGAGCCAGTTCAAATGTCATCTTCTTTATAAAATCTCGTAAGCCTCTCCAGGCAGCTGGTTGCCTACTTTGTGCCAGTACACATTTTTTTTTTTTTAAATAACACTCATCATATAATGCTGTAATTATCTTTTTATATGCTTGCCTTCCCAACCATACTGGATGCAAGGAAAATTATCTACTTTTTAATCTCCAGGATTCTAGCTTATTGGCTCATTTTCTTTTTTCTTAGATTTATTTATTTATTTGAAAGGCAGAGTTACAGACAGGCAGAGGTAGAGAGAGGTCTTCCATGCACTGGTTCACTCCCAAAATGGCCACAATGGCTGGAGCTTATCAGAAGCAGGAGCTTCTTCCAGGTCTCCCACCTGCGTGCAGGGGCCCAAGGACTTGGGCCATCTTCTACTGCTTTCCCAGGCCATAACAAAGAGTTGGATCAAAAGTGGAGCATCCGGGTCTTGAATTGGCACCCATATAGGATGCCAGCTCTGCAGGCAGCAGCTTTACCTGCTATGCCACAGTGCTAGCCCCTGCTCATTTTCAAAATCCCTATATTGAATGGATGACAGAGATCTCTTGCTAGTTTGACTTTACTTAGGGCATTTGAGCTCTTCCCCTGGCCCATCACTCCTCTCTAAAGCTTATCCATGTATCTGTGGGCTTACAACAAGCCATATATATTTGAAAATTTAATTTAAACCCATTTTATAGGTAAACCCCTAATTTCTGAATAGGTCAATCTTCATCAGTAGCTGAAAAGAAAACAAAAACAAAAAGACCCTCATCCTTGAGACCAAATCTGCCTTGACCATCTTATAACTTTCCCTTCCAAGTTCTATACTGGAGCTTCTCCCATACCCTGCTGTTTTAGCTTAACCAAGCTAAAAAGAAGATAATGTAGGAAATTATATGCTGCTAGGGATACAAACCTATCTTCTTCCTTCCTTAAATTCATACTTTTGCTTAATTTCAGAAATCTTCAAAAAGATTTTTAATGTGTCAAGCTAGACCCACAAGCATTACCTAACTTCAGCCCTGGAAAATATCCTTTAGCATATATTTGATCAAGTTCCAACAGACACCGACAAAAAAAAAATGTGTTCCTATATTATGTCTGTACTTCCTATTCCCAAAGCCACGTGACTTAACTAGGTTCAATGATTTACAAATGGACCTTGAGTATGTGTAAGGATGGCAGACGAGGGACAAATTGTCACAGTGAGCTGTACCCTTCCTGTCTTCCTTTTTCTTGCCCTATTTCAGACCCATCTCTAGGCCAGACAACTCAAAGATCCTCCAATTTGGTCTCCTTATTCCCTACTCCAATCCAAATTTCTTATCCAGAGGTCATCTATCATGAAGTTGCTCTTGTGCTTAAAATTAAAAACCTTTAACAAAAAAGGAAAAAAATCCTTCAATACTAAACTTATGTGAATTACTTAGGTTTATCACTGTGAATCCAGTCCGCCTTTCCCAACTGAACTCTAGTCACTTTCCAGACTGTGCTCCCCACAGTATGCCTCCAGGAGCTCACCAAACTAGACTCCAGACTGCTTCCATGTATTTGTTCATAATACTCAAGTTAAAAAGGCCTTTTTCTTTCTTCTCATCTTTGCCAGGTATGAATTCCTACTCCTAATCTTTTTTTTTTCCATTTAATTTTATTTGAAAGACACACACACACACACAGACACTTTACTCTGTGGGCATTTGGGCTCACTCCCCAAATGCCCACAACACCAGGGCTGGACCAGGCCAAAGCTGGGAGCTGGGAACGCAGTCTGAGTCTCCCACGTGAGTGGCAGGGATGTAACCACTCCAAGGGCGTGCATTAGCAGAAAGCTGGATAGACGAGGAGGAACTGGGGCTTTAACCAGGCACTTCGATATGGGATGCAGGTGTCCCAGTTGCTAATTTAACTGGTTGTCCTGAGTGGTAGCTTAACTCCTATGCCCAAACCTGCCCCCTATTCATATTGTTGAAGGTCCAGATCAAATTTCACCTCCTCTGTGAAATTTTTGATACCTTCATGCAAAACTTATTCTTCAATTTATCTAAGAGTATCTATACTTTCTTTGATACTTATCACAGTACAATTTCCTGCTAATCATCTGTTTCTTCCACCCACCCAATCTCTCTGCAAGAAGACCAATTCTAAGTTCTTTCTGTAATATCCAGTACTTGCCCAGGGCTTGGCACTCTCATTCTCTCTCTCTCTCTCTCTTTTTTTTTTTTTTTTTTTGACAGGCAGAGTGGACAGTGAGAGAGAGAGACAGAGAGAAAGGTCTTCCTTTTCCATTGGTTCACCCCCAAATGGCCGCTGTGGCTGGCGCGCCGCGTCGATCCAAAGCCAGGAGCCAGGTGCTTCTCCTGGTCTCCCATGCGGGTGCAGGGCCCAAGCACTTGGGCCATCCTCCACTGCACTCCCAGGCCACAGCAGAGAGCTGGCCTGGAAGAGGGGCAACCGGGACAGAATCTGGTGCCCCGACCGGGACTAGAACCCGGTGTGCCAGCGCTGCAGGCGGAGGATTAGCCCATTGAGCCGCGGCGCCAGCCGGCACTCTGTCATTCTCAAAAGTATCTGCTGGACAATCACCATCCTTGTCCAATCTCATCTGTGCACCTCCAAGAACTATGCTGCTTGCTCATCAAAATCTACCTACTCCCCAATTCTTCTGGAACCTAACTGAAAAACTCTGTACCGAGAATTACAAAAATAGTTGGGATTTAGATTTCCAGTCTAGACGTGAACTCTCAATCTACTCAGAACACAAGATTCATTGTTAAATAAGGACACTAACCAAAGGCAAGCCAGGGTGAAAAGTGTTAAAGGGTTTAGAAAATGGCAAATACCCAAAAAAGTATTGAGGTCAGCCTTAAAGATGCCACAGAAAACAAAGTAAAATGTCCACTAATGATCTAAGTTTGGGGAAACCATACCATATTGAAGAGCTACACTATATATTAGCATTAGTAAGAGTTACAGTGCATATTAGCATGTTTAAAAACGCTAAAAAGCTCTGAGAAACTTGTTTAACACAGTATTTTCCAAGTTTAATTGATCACAAAACACTTTTCTTTCAAGTTAACACTTATAACGTATTTTGGGAAATATTGATGTAGGTAAAAAATAGAAAATAAAAAAGTGGTGGTTGCAAACTATAAGGGAATTTAAATGATAGACTAAGTAAAATTTTAAAGACATAATGAGAAGCCATCTATATCTAGTAGTCAATGAACATTTTATTTCTTAAAACTTGTTAAAATTTTTACTTTATTTATCTACTTTATTATTTGAAAGGCAGAGACAGACACAGACAGAAATTTTCCATCCACTGGTTTACTCCCCACATGCCTACAACAGATGAAGCTGGGGCCAGGCCAGGAGCCCAGTACTCAATCTGTGTCTCTCACAGAGGTGGCAGGGACCCCAATTACTTGAAGTGTCACCTGCTGCCTCCCAGGGTGTACATTAGCAGGAAGCCAGAATCAGAAGCAGAGCCAGGGCTCAGGCTCAGGTACTCCAATATGCGATGTGGGCATCCTAAGTGGCATTTTAACCACTATATATTTTTTAATTTGGGAGAAGGAGGTAAAAGAGATGGAGAAAGGGAGAGGGGAAGGGGGAGAGGGAGGGAGAAGGAGAGAGAGAGGACAGGAGTGAACCAGTGAATGGAGGATTTCCCTGTATTTGTCCCTATGCCTTTCAAATAATTAAAAAATTAGGGGAGTGGCCAGCGCTGTGGCATAGTGGGTAAAGCTGCCACCTGCAGTGCCGGCGTCCCATATGGGCGCTGGGTTGAGTCCCGGCTGCTCCACTTCCGGTCCAGTACTCTGCTATGGCCTGGGAAAGCAGTAGAAGATGGCCCAAGTTCTTGGGCCCTGTACCCACGTGGGAGACCCGGCAAGCTCCTGGCTCCTGGCTTCAGATCAGCACAACTCCAACCATTGCGGCCATTTGGGGAGTGCACCAGCGGATGGAAGACTTCTCTCTCTCTCTCTCTCTCTGCCTCTCCTTCTCTCTCTATGTAACTCTTTCAAGTAAAATAAATAAATCTTTTAAAAAAAATTAGGGAAAAAGATGTACTGGGCCAGAGGACGGTACAGATGAGGGGAAGGGAGGTGAGGAGATGCAGGGTAGAGTTGTGGAACAAGAGGTAGGGAATTTAAATAAGGAAAAGACGTCCAGGAAGACTTCAAAATAGAAATATTTTTCCATTGTGAAGATTTTCTTGTTCAGGGAAATTGCTTTCGTCATAAATGTGCTGAAGATGAACAAAACATTGTGCATATGGCCTGATCTAGTCCAGTTGTCTGGGAAGGGCAATGGCTGACACTGTCTGCTGGGGTCAGGTTAGGGGGTGGGGGAAACCTCTACAGAGCACAGAGGCAGCAATGGCAGGCTGGAGTTGTAGACCTGCACAAAGAATTCAGGTCAAGATAGCCTTATCTCCTATGCATCTGTACAGAAGATTTCCTCCTGTATGTCAGGAAATTCTGTTGCCTACTTTGCTTATTCCTCAGTCTCCTAGGCTCTGGAAGGATTTAAAGATTGGGAATAGGGCACTTCAGAGGAAAACATCATGGATTTTTATGTTACATATTACCATGTTTTACACGATTTGGGGGTCTCTGAAAAAATATGCTTCAGCAGAGACACAGGATCAACTGCACCATTTATTAGCTATGAGATATTAGGCCCCACACACTTAAATGTCTCTGGTTTCTCCTTTACAAATGCATTTATTGCCATCTACTTGTATGGGACTAAAATAAAATTATATCTGAATAAGATTATAGTCAAGACTACAAGAAACCATAAAAGTGTCAGTTATTTGTATTCTGATCTAATTTTATATCATTTGAAAGTACATTTAAAGATTATTCTTGGTACTAGTATATTTAGTTTATTAAATAATGTTAATTGGCTTCTTTATTTATAAACAAAAATAATTAAGTCACTTTAACAATCAGAACTCAGGAAGATCACTTACATGACCCCCTTACTTTGCCAAACACACACGGAAGAGGGAGGGCTTCATCTGTGGGCAGTAAAGGTGGTCGGGTGTGGGAAGGGGAGCTAACTGGGGCTTGGGCTTCTCTTATAGGGCTCAACCATGATTTTTACCAGGCCCAGGATAAAGGAACAAAATACACAAGGGGAAACCACAGCACTCAATAAGTACACAAAAGCTGCTTTTTTCCTGGCACACATGCACATACACACACATGTGTGCACAGGGAATTCAGACAACAGTTTGGAAAGTGACAGAATTTTAAAGTTACTCCCTTGTTTATCTGTAACTAACTTCAACTGAACATCTCAAAACACTTTCCTAACATTATATCAAGCCTCTCAAATCAGGAGAGGAATAGGCCTATTTCAGATAAGAAAAATAAAATAGGTAGGAGACTATTAATAAAAGCAAAAAAAAAAAAAAAAGGAACCAAACTGTAGCATCCTTAGCTCTGTCAATGTTGTCCTTAGACCACTATTAAGGAACACATACAAACAGTAGCATTCCGGTAATGCTGACAACACAGTGATCTGCTTTATTTTATCTGAAAGGCAGAGAGACAGTGACAAAGAGACAGACAGGGATAGCTCCCATCCACTGGTTCACACCCCAAAAGCTGGGCCTGGTCCTGGCAAAAGCCAGGACTCAAGTACTTGAGCCATTCATTTGCCACCTTCCAGGATAAGGATTAGCAGGAAGATGGAACAGGGTGTAGAGCCGGGATTTGAACCCAGGTACCCCAATATATTGTACGGGCATCTTAACTTCTGTGCCAGATGTCTGCCTCAAACCAGTGCTTTTTAAAATAGAGGCTGAGCAGAAAGAATATTGGCTTGGTTGGAATTAAGACCAGTGTTCCAAGCCTGGTTCCACCTCTGGTTAGTTATATGTATGACCTGGCATAAGTCGCTCAATTTTTTTAAACTTCAGTTTCCTCATCTGTAAAACTTATCAAATCTAACTAACAATTCTGAGAGGATCACACGTCTGCCTGGCACACAAGTACTGAGATGCCAGTTCATTCTTTTCCCAAACATCACCTTTTTAAGGTGGTGGTGGGGATTTTTATATGATTATTATAATTCTTTTAACAAATTAAAAAAAAAACCTCGATAATAATCTAGTGCTTGTCTAAAATAAGAAATGGCCTAGTTCTTTAATAACTTCTAAATCACCACTTAGAATTGTCACCAAGCTTGCAATTAATTTCTGTCCCTATTTATGTGAGCAAAGACAGACTGACTTTATAGAGGTAAAAAGAGGGAAGCTTTTCCAGAAAGATGACCAATGATGCCACATTTCTTAAAATGTGAGAACACCTACATCTCAAAAAGAATTAATATGCTACTCTTTAATCATGCAGTGTTCTCTTGTTAGAGAACTAAAGTTCAGAAAGCAGATCAAACAGTATCTGAAAAACTTGAATACTATTAACCTTAAAGGGCCAATTAAGACCACCAGACATAAGCAAACTCTTCCAAGAGCCTAACAAAGTCCTTCCTGATACTTATTAACTGAAAGTGAAAGTGATTGCCCATAAACACAGTACCTTTGACCACAACACTTCAAAAATTTAGAAACTCCCTCTCAGAGAGGTTAAACAACACCACTGTTAAACAAGTTTGGCAGAAAAAAAAAAAAAGGTTAACTTTGTACTCTTTGAGACACTTCTATGACAGTTCCTTTAAAAGGATACACAAAAAGCATTGTGGACATCTCAGAACAGTCTTGCTATATAGGCTACAGTTCAAAGCCATACAACGTTTTACTAGCATTATATTTACCCAAAGCAAAGAGTCTCCCAAAACATGACACACAAGAATGAAATGATCTGTTCAAGGTCAGGGAGCAGGTAAGAGCAGTCTGACTCCCAACCACTTTGATGAGCCCCTGTTGGCTGCCTGCAACCATTCATGGGATGCACGGACACTAATAAACCCACTTTTTTTTTTTTTTTAAGGGGGTGAGCGGTAGTCTCCGAGGAAAGCTTCAGATGGGGAAATGTGGTGGTAGGATGTCTCTCCAGACACTGCATATTTTAATTCACTGACCTTTAAAACTGTCATCAAGAGCTCAAGATCAAAGGGACTGGGAGAACATTTTCTCCCACCAGAGCATCCTCTGGGCATCCTTCCTCCCAGTGCCCCATTGACTCTCGTCTGTGCATCCCTCGGAGCCCGGCCCGCGAGCTGCCTTCTTCCTCTAGTGCCATTCCCAACGCTCAGCAGCCGGTGGCTGTCAGGAGGAAGGTGCCTTCTCCTGCAGTGCCGAGTCTGCCCCTAGCCAAACGGACACACCCCTCGGAAGCGCTGCCCTCACAGTGCTCAGCGCCTTTCTTCCTTGGCCAAACACCCCTTCTGCGTTCTCGTTAACACCCCCCCCTCCGCTCCTCTGGACCGAGGGGTCCTCTCCCTGGCTCCCGACTTGATGGACAGTTCCCTTCCCATCGCCGACCGCTCCGTCTGGCCCTCCCCTCCCCTCCCTGGGCAAGGGTGGGGTGCTGAGCCCACTCGTCTGGGCTAGCCGGGTGACTCTGGTTCCCACCCCGTAGCAGGTGCCGCCTTCCCCGCCCGCCCACCCAGCGGTCATCCCTCACCTGCTCCCTCCTCCGGCCCGCCGCTCGCCGCCCCCCGCGGCCACGCCCCCGCGCTCACCCGCAGTCCGGGGCAGGGCACCAGCGGCAGTCGGGGTCCGAGGCCAGGTAGCGGCGCAGCATGAACTCCTCGTACTTGTGCATGAGCGGCGGGTCGGCTAGCAGCAGGCGGATGTCGTGAGGGTTGAGCCGCTCGCTGCACTCGGGGCAGCTGATGGGCACCCGGCTCTCGCTGATCTCCAGGCGCAGGTAGTGGCGGAGGCAGTCCCGGCACGAGCGGTGCGGACAGCTGAGGAGGCGCGGGGCCCGCTCGGGCGGCAGCCGCACCAGGCACAGCGGACACTCCACCTCCTCCGCGCCCGGGCCGCCGCCCTCCGCCGCCTCCTCATCGTCGAACCCGGGCCCCGCCGCCGCCGCGGCCTCCGCGTCGGCCTCGGCTGTCGCTTCGGCGGGCAGCGCCTCGGGCGGCGGGGCCTGGGCCGCGGTCGGGGCCGGGGCGGGCGGCGGCGGCGCGGCCGGGGGCGGCGGCTCGGCCTGAGGCTTGGCCCGGGCGCGGCGACCGCGGGCCGAGGCGGAGAAGACGCTGTGGAAGGTGAGGCGCCGGCGCCGGCCGCCGCTGCGGCACTTGGGGTCGGGCGCGGCCGCGTGTAGGGATGTGGAGTGCGGCGACTCAGAGTCCTTCTCGGAGCCCATGGCCCGCAGAGGCCGAGGAGCCAGGGGCGCCCAGCGCCGCCACAGCTCCCGCCTCAGCGGCCCCCCGCCCCCCCCAGCCGGCGCCGCGGCCGCCGCCTCAGCCGCCCTCCCGGAGATAGAAGCCCAGCAGCCGCTACGAAGTGGTTATAAAGCCTCCGCCCCACGCGCCGCGGCCCACTGCGCAGGCGCCTGGCTCAGACACCTCACAACCCACGGGGCCGCGGCCGAGGGGCCGCAGGGCGGGGCCGGGCGGGGCGGGGCCGAGCCATCTGGGCGGAGCTCCGCCTCCTGCGAGTCAGGCGGGCCCAGGGCCGCCATGTTGTATGGACTCCGAGGGAGACCCACTCAACCGCCTTCTGGCCCCCAGCCCGCGGTTCCATCACCCCTACCCCGAGTCAGCCCCGAGGTAGACTTTCTGTTATGCTGTTCCTCACAGGATGACAGCCACTTCCAGCAAATGATCTTTCAGTTACTGTATCTGAAAAAAAAATAGGGATGGATGAGTTGTAGATTTCCAGCTGGTCCACCTCCCAGACATTTCTTTTGATGCTGTTTATTAACCAAACGGCCTGAAATAATAAGGAATTTGTTCATTCACTGAGCATATACAAGGCTTGAGGCATTACTAGGTAAGACAGGATCCCCTGTTGGCAAGGAATTTACAGAATAGAGTACAGATTTCTTAACCTAGTATTTAGTGCTCTCTAGAAACTAATAAACCATATTTCTAGGCCCATTTCCCATCCTGTCCCCCTGGCACCCTGGTTACTTACCATTTATGGAAGGAGGCCCAGCAGTTTATTGTCTGAAGTGCCTTCGGCCAGTTCTCCCCTCTGATTGAGAATCTTCACCCTTGGGCTTCCTAAAAGGAGGCAGGCAAATAGCTTCAACAACGATGTATTAGATTCAGTTGCAAATAGAATTTGCTTGTGGTAGAAATTAATTTCTTTTTCCATGAAATCTAAGTCCAAAAGTTGACTGTTCAGAGCTGCTCAGTCATCCTCAGCATCTGGTTTCCAGTATCTAAGTTCCTGTCATTCTAGTCCACATTCCAAACAGTGTGAAGGAAAATGGAGACAGGTGTGCCCTCTTACTTTTAAGAAAACTGCCTTGAGAGTCCCACACATTCTTGCTTACTCTCATTGGCCAAAATATTGTCATGTGCCTTATATAGCTGCAAGGAAGTCTGGGAGATACAATGTTCCTCACTAAAGATAGGGACTTTGTTCTGAATAAAGAATGGTGGAATGAATGCTGGAAGATATCCAGCTCTCTTTTTCATGGCTAGTATTTAAAATCAGGCCCCAGACCTTCAAACTTCTGAAGCAACAAAACAAAAACAAAAGCACAGTGGAAAAGGAGCCAACAATGAAAACTGAGAAGCAGGGGCCGGTGACATAGGAGAAAACCCAAGCAGGTATGATGTCACAAATGCCAAGATAAAATGTTTCCAGGAAGGAGTGGTCAATTGTGACAAATCCTACTTAGAAATCAAGAAAGATAAGAACAAAGAAGTACCCAGTGGATTTGGAAATACCAGAGTCCTATAAGAGAGGGAAGATTTTTAACCTCCAAATAGGAAGGAATTTTGATGCTAAAGTTTAAAACCACAATTAGTGTCTATATGCTGGCCAGAATGGTAAACAGCAACCCAGATAGGGCAGCGACTTAACGTAGCAGTGGATGTTTTCCTCACTCACTGCAATTCCTGCTGTGGGCAAGGCACTCCCCAGTAGCTCTCCATTGCACTGGGTGGCTCAGAGATTCAGATGGCTTCCACCCTGGGCTTACCATCTCAACCCAAGGTTTCCAGGCTTGCTCCAATAGAAGAAAGAGGAGGGTTGTGTACCAGCAATTAAATATGTCAGCCTGGAAACGACACACATTACTTTCACTCACAGACCATATGGGCCCCATTTAAGTGTAAGGGAGGCTGGGGAATGTATGGGGAAACCATAGGCTATTTAGTAAGCAGGGCTAGCTCTGCCACAATTGCCTGTAGCCACCTCTGTTCTCAGTGCTCAATGTCATTGTTACAGAGCCCCCTTAGAGGAGATGTGTGCCTATGGCAGGCAGGAAGTGGGGAGAGAGGGTTGCCCTGCTTTTTTGGGTCAGATTGTGCTAAAGGAAATGGGGACCCCTGATTCCAGGCAGACCCAGATGTCTTGTAGATATGGCTCCCTGTGTGGCTGACAGAAACAGCTGCCAGAACCCTAGCTTGCTGAAAAGCTCAGTGCACCCGGTGTTTGCTTGTCTTGGCACTGGTTTTCAAACAAAGTCTGCCTCAGCTCAAATCTGCCACCATCAATACTTTGGTGGAAAACTGACCTCTTATAAATGTTGTTGGGCTTTGCAACAGCCCCATTCCTACTGGGTTTTCTTTCCTCCTGCATCTACCATCTTTGAATACAGGGATTAGCAATTCCTCCTACTCTTTCTTCTGTGTCTCTCCTTGATAGAAACGGAGTAGTGACTCAGAGAGATGGCATGAGGGAGAAAAGGGTTCTCACTCATCTATTCACTCATTCTGTAAACATTTATTATACTTACTTTGTGTGCTAGGCCCTTTGCCAGGCATTAGAGAGCACCAGTTTGAGAAGCGCAGCCTAAAGGGGGATAACAGAGAAGAGCAGATCTCTGGGGCACTAGGTGATAAGGGCATATGCAAACAGCTGGGACAGGGCAATGGGGGGCTGGCATGCCCTGCTCAAGGCAGTTAGGGAGGGCTTTCCTGAGGAAGAGCCCTTGGATCCGGGTCTCAAGAAATGAGCAAGAGTTGACAAGCGTGGGGAAGGGGGTTTAGCATAGCCGTTAAGATGCTGCTTGGAACACCTGCATCTCATAACAAAGTGCTGGAGTTGGGATCCTGGCTCTGTTTCCGATTTCAGCTTCTTGCTAATGTGCACCCTGGGAGGCAGCAGGTGATGGTTCAAGTACTTGGGTCCCTGTCACTCATATGGGTGACCCAGATTGAGTTCTGGGCTCCTGGCATCAGCCTGGCCCTGCCAGAGCTATTGCAGGCTTTTGGGAGTGAACTAGTGGATGGAAGACTTCTTTGTCTCTCTTTTAAACAAACAAAAAATTAAAGAGTTGACAAGCTTCTGGGCAGGGGAAAGGACATTCCAAACCGAGGAAGCTGTCAGGAAAGGCATAGGGGTCCCAAGCACAGGGTCAGTCTGAGGAAGTGTGCGCAGTGAGAGGTGAGAGGAGTAGAGAATGTTTGAAAAGATGTGAGAGAGAAGCAGGGATGGGAAGGCTATGTATTTTGTCCTCATTGGATGTGAAAAAGCCCAGTATGAGGGAGTCTGCCCCTCTACCTCTATTTTACCTCCTGAGTGTGTATGGACTCTTGCCCTTCTTCCCTGGACCTGCAGGCACTGCCAAGTTTAGGCCTCATTATCTCTCCTGCTTGGATTTTGGCTCCAGCTTCTCAATCAGTCTCTTTTGCAAAGCCACTTGCTCGTATCTACCCCTACTCAAAAACTTTCTACAGTTCCTTCTTTCCTACAGAAAGCCTCATCTGGGGTTAACGTTGTGGCATTACTGGAGCACCAATTCAAGTCCCAGCTGCTCTGCTTCCAATCTAGTTCCTTGCTAATGTACCTGGAAAAGCAATGGAAGATGGCCCAAGTGCTCAGGCCCCTGCTATCCATGTGGGAGACCCAGATGGAGTTCTAGGTTCCTAGTTTCAGCCTTGCCCAGCCCTGGCTATTTGGGGAGTGAACCAGCAGATGGAAGATACATACATACATATATTTATGTACCTTTCAACTAGCTAAATCATAAAATAAAAGGAAGCTATATATACATATATAGCTTATATATATATAAGAGAGAGGAAGACACCTCTCTCTCCCTTTCTCTCTGTAACTATGACTTAAAGTCAGAGTTACACACAGAGAGAAGGAGAGGCAGAGAGAGAGAGAGAGAGAGAGAGGTGTCTCCCACCTGCTGGTTCACTCCCCAATTGGCCGCAATGGCCGGAGCTGAGCCGATCCGAAGCCAGGAGCCAGGAGCTTCTTCTGGGTCTCCCACATGGGTGCAGGGGCCCAAGGACTTGGGCCATCTTCTACTGCTTTCCCAGGCCACTAGCAGAGAGTTGGATCAGAAGTGGAGCAGCCAGGATATGAACTGGTGCCTATATGGGATGGCAGCACTGCAGGCAGTGGCTTTACCCTTACGCCACAGTGCCAGCCCCAAATAAATCTTTAAAAAAAAAAAAAAAAAAAAAAGAGGCCGGCGCCACGGCTCATTAGGCTAACCCTCCGCCTGCAGTGCTGGCACCCCGGGTTCTAGTCCCGGTTGGGGCGCCGGATTCTGTCCCCTTTTCTCCTCTTCCAGTCCAGCTCTCTGCTGTGGCCCGGGAGTGCAGTGGAGGATGGCCCAAGTGCTTGGGCCCTGCACCCCATGGGAGACCAGGAGAAGCACCTGGCTCCTGGCTTCGGATCAGCGTGGTGCACCGGCTGCAGCGCACTAGCCGCAGCGGCCATTGGGGGTGAACCAATGGGAAAGGAAGACCTTTCTGTCTCTCTCTCTCTCTCACTGTCCACTCTGCCTGTCCAAAAAAAAAAAAAAGATTTATGTATTTGTTTTAACGAGTTACAGAGAAGGAGAGGCAGAGAGAGAGAGAGAGAGAGAGAAATCAGAGAGATCTTCAATCCTTTGGCTCACTCTCCAGAAGGCCGCAATGGCCTGAGCTGCGCTAATCTGAAGCCAGGAGCTTCTTCTGGGTCTCTCATATGCGTGCAGGGGCCCAAGTACTTGGATCATCCTCCACTGCTTTCCCAGGCTCGGAAGTGAAGCAGCTGGGATTAGAACCGGTGTCGATATGGGATGCTGGCGCTGCAGGCGGCAGCTTTACCTGCTATGCAACAGTGGCAGCCACTGTGTTTTGTCGTAAAATCTGTGCCCCTCTCCCCTTCTACTTAGTGCATGACTTGCTGTCTGTCCATTCATTCATTCATTCAATTAACAGTTATTTAATACCTACCATATATCTGGGTGGGACCACAGAACATGCTACCCAAAACATATTTCTTTTTAAAAATATGAATTTATTTCTATGAAAGGCAGAGAAAGGCCGGCGCCGCGGCTCAGTAGGCTAATCCTCCGCCTTGCGGCGCCGGCACACCGGGTTCTAGTCCCGGTCGGGGCACCGATCCTGTCCCGGTTGCCCCTCTTCCAGGCCAGCTCTCTGCTGTGGCCAGGGAGTGCAGTGGAGGATGGCCCAAGTGCTTGGGCCCTGCACCCCATGGGAGACCAGGAGAAACACCTGGCTCCTGCCATTGGATCAGCGCAGTGCGCCGGCTGCAGCGCGCCTACCGCGGCGGCCTTTGGAGGGTGAACCAACGGCAAAAGGAAGACCTTCCTCTCTGTCTCTCTCACTATCCACTCTGTCTGTCAAAAAAAAAAAGAAAGGCAGAGAAAGAGAGAGAGAGAGGGAGGGAGGGAGGGAAGAAGGGAGAGAGAGAGAGAGAGAGGGAGGGAGGGAGAGGGAGGGAGGGAGAGGGAGATCTATCTGCTTCCTTACTCTCCATATGGCTGCAACAGCTGGTTCTGGGCTAGGCTGAAGCCAGGAGCTTGGAACTCCATCTGGGTCTCCCACATGATTGGCAGGTGGGCCATCTTCTGTTGCCTTCCCATGCACATTAGCAGGAAGTTAGATCAGAAGCAGAACAGCTGTGACTCCAACTGGCCTTCTGATATGGGACACAGGCAACTCCAGCAGCTGCTTAAGTCACTGCACCACAGTGTTACCCACCCCCCAATATATTTCTCTGGCATATTTTGCCATAGATAATTAGAGAACTGTAGACACATAATTCTGCAAATATCCTTTACACATACTTACATGAGTAAAGTAAGCAAGGGGTGCAAGCAGAGGCTTTCTCTCTGAGACCCTCATATCTGCCCAGAAAAGATCTTTTTACAGAAGAGAGATGGGGGCTCTGACAGCACCCAGAGTGCAGGAGGCCTTCTGAGGCCTGCTACCTGGGAAGCGCGGTCATGCAGTTCTCTCCTGATTCTGCCTTGGCTTTGTGGCTACCTTCCCCCATCCAGGAGCCCCAAGCCCCTGTTCCTTTGTGCAATAACAGAAATATACGAACTTCAACTCCCTGGCTCTTTCCTCCAATCTTGCACTTTGTATGTGACTCCCATGCCTAGACACTTAACACATTTTTGTTTGTTTCTCCTGCTAATCTGGAGTTAAATTTCTTGGAGTTCAATTATTGAGCCTTCAGAAGGAAGAGAGAAAAGTTAAGACTTCCCTGTCCCTGGTGCTGTGTGGGTGACACAGGGATGAACACCATCAAAGATGTCCCAGATCCCCTAGAGCTTGCAGCTAAGAGGTAAAACCCATACAAACACACTCACACAAACGTGCGGGGGGCAAACCAGGACACATGCCCAGGAGGGAACATACTAGGCATGAGGCTTGTGAAATACTGGATACAAGTTTGATAGGTGCTAGCTAGGGATTTGGTGGGGTGGGCAGCAGGGTGGAGCTCCCTCTAACAGAGCACACCAGTTTGGAGGAAGACAATGAGGTAATGAGGTTTGGATGTGCGGGGCTTGAGGCGCCTTTTCACCTTTGCATTGCCTGCCAGGTTCATTGATTTGCCAGAAACCTGCTGACAGCGTGCACAAGTAACCCTGGCCTCCAGGTGGGCTGGGAAGCAGGAGAAGGAAGGGAGGAGGGGCAGTAGTCATGCAGAGGATAATCTCACCAACTCCGACTGCAGTGGGCACTGCGGCAGGTCCCCCCCCCCCCCCCCCCCCAGCCCGGGGAGCCCGCACCGGGCCAGGGGGCCGCGTAGTGCCTGGAAACCCCGGCCGCACCGGCTCGCTCGGCTGCGGGACCAGCCAATCGGGCTGCGCCTGGTGGCGGTGCCATGTGACAGCCTCCCCTCCCCTCCTGGGCCTTCCAGGGAAGACGGGCATCCCCGCCGCCCTGCCGCCCCCGCCCCTCGCGTGCCGCAGCGGCGCGGGAGGGCGCTCCCGCCCGGGGGGCCGGGATTCCACCGCAGTCCACCGCAGCGCCCGGGAGGCGGTGAGCGACGAGCCGCCGCAGCGCCCGCTGGGCTTTCGGGCAAGGTCAAGCAGAGCCACGCTTCGGCCCTGCTGCCTCCGAAATCCCTCCCTTGCGGTGCTCCCAGCCATTCCACCGCCTCTGCTGCGCGCCGGCTGCCAGTCTCCCAGGCGCTCCCCGGACCGCTGCCCCGGCTCCAGCTGGGCTTTTGCGGGAAAAGGGTGTGGAAAGGTTTAGATCTATCCGCCCCGCCCCGCAGCTTCCCAGCCTCCCTTATGCACAGGTCGTGGTAGGTAGCTCTGCTTGAAGCCCTAGCCAGGCCCCTGCCCCACCGCCCCTTGCGCTGGAGGCCCTGGAGGTCCGCTGCCCTCTGGCTCCCTTGCTGTTCTCTGAAGGGAGCATGCTTAAGCGACTGCTGTTGCTGTGCCTCGGCCTAAGGTGTCCTTTCTCCCTCTGTGAACCTGGCAAATTCCCAGACGCAACTTGACATTGATAATGCAGCAGAGCTTGGAAACTGGCACTAAAATGCTTCAAGTCGAGAGCATGCAGGGGTCTGGCAGGAGAGAGAAATGAGATCAGTGGGCACAGGCATAAGGAAAACCTGTCTGGGGACCAGTATGCAGCATCCCATGGCATCCCATGGCATCCCATGGCATCCCATGTGAGCGTAGGTTCAAGTCCTGGCTGCTCCTCTTCCCGTCCAGCTCCCTGCTAATGCACCTGGTTCACTCCCCAAATGGCTGCAATAGACAGGGTGGGGCTGATCCAAAGCCTGCAGCCAGGAACTTCTTTTGTGTCTCCCATGTGGGTGCAGGGGCCCAAGCACTTGGGCCATCTTCTACTGCTTTCCCAGGCCATAGCAGAGAGCTGGATCAGAAGTGGAGCAGCCGGGACTCAAACTGATGCCTATATGGGATGCTGGCACTGCAGGCGGCAGCTTTACCTGCTATGCCACAGCGCCGGCCCCTGGATTTTTTTTTTTTAAAGATTTATTTATTTATTTAAAAGGCAGAGTTACAGAGAGGAAGAGAGAGAGAACGAGCGAGCAAGCACATGCGCGCACAATGGCCAGAGCTGTGCTAATCTGAAGCCAGGAGCCAGGAGCTTCTTCTGGGTCTCCTACTCGGGTGCAGGGGCCCAAAAACTTGGCCCATCTTATGCTGCTTTCCCAGGCCATAGCAGAGAGCTGGATCAGAAGTGGAGCAGTTGGGACTTGAAGTGGCGCCCAGATGAGATGGCAGCACTATGGCAGTGGCTTTACTCACTAAGCGACAACGCTGGCCCCTGGATTTTTATTTTTAGGGCTTATTTTTTCCCCCATTTACTGGAAAGGCAGAGTGACAGGGAAAGAGACAGAGCTCAAGAGTGAGACAGAGATCTTTCATTTGCTGTTTCACTTCCCAAATTCCCACAACAGCCAGGGTTGGGCCAGGCCCAAGCCAGAAGCCTAGAACTCAATCTGGGTCTCCCACACAGGTGACTAAGCACTTGAGCCATCATTTACTGCTTCCCACAATGCATTAACAAGAAGCTGGATTGAGAATGGAGCAGCAGGGACTCAAACCGGAGCTCCAGACTATGAGATGCCGGTGACCCAAGCAGCAGCTTGACCTGCTGAGCTACAACATTTGCCCCATACTCTGAGGTCAATAGATTGAGAAGCCAAGGAGGACTCAGATACACTACCAGAATCTAAGGACTTGGTTTGGGAAATGAGCAATAAGTGAGGGTACTATGTAGAAGCAGGCAGCAGGATGCCGGCTGGGGCCATCTACCCATCAGAATCATTTCCATGAATGGTAGCAGATGTTTCTTCTCATCCTCATTGTGGCCACATGAAGCCCGGAGAGAGACCCTCATCCTTTGACATGGTGGTGGCAATGAGGGAGGGGAAGTCAGCCCCTTTAGCCTCCAAGGCTTTATAAAATGGGACAGTGTCTGGAAGGGGACTCAGGGAGCCCTCAGAAAGAGTGCTTATAAGGTGGGCCCTTGGCACAGTGGTTACTACTACTCTTGGGACACTCACACCAGAGTGGCACCTTCACTCCTGACTCCGCTTCCTGCTAACACACACCTGGAGAGGCAGCAGTTGATGGGCTCAAGTCCTTGGGGGCCTGCCACCCACATGGGAGACCCAGATTGAATTCCAGGTTCCTGGCTTTGGTCTGGCCCAGCCCTTTGTTGTGGGCATTTGGGAAGTACTGTCTCTAACTCTCTGTCTTCCAAATAAATAAAAATTAAACAATATAGGCCGGCACTGTGGCATAGAGGGTAGGGCCTATAATGCTGGCATCCCATGTAGGCACCAGTTTGAGTCCCACCTGCTCCACTTCCAATCCAGCTCCTGGTTAATGTGACTGGGAAAGCAGCAAAAGATGGCCCAAGACCTTGGGCTCCTGCACCCCTGTAGGAGATCTGGAGGAAGCTCCTGGCTCCTGGTTTCAGCCTGGCCCAGCCCTGGCCATTTTGGCCATCTGGGGAATGAATCAGTGGGTGGAAGATCTCTCTCTTTCTCTGTCTCTCTCTGTAACTCTACCTTTCAAATAAATAAATCACCTTCAGCAGCACAAACTCATCATCGATGAATATTCTGTAAACATCTTCCAGGCCAGCTCTCTGCTGTGGCCAGGGAGTGCAGTGGAGGATGGCCCAAGTGCTTGGGCCCTGCACCCCATGGGAGACCAGGAGAAGCACCTGGCTCCTGCCATCGGATCAGCGCGGTGCGCCGGCCGCAGCGTGCCTACCGCGGTGGCCATTGGAGGGTGAATCAACGGCAAAAGGAAGACTTTTCTCTCTGTCTCTCTCTCACTGTCCACTCTGCCTGTCAAAAATTAAAAAAAAAAAAATTAAACATTGGGGCTGGCACTGTGGTGTAGCAGGTTAAGCCTCTACCTGCAGTGCTGGCATCCTATATGGATTCCTAACTGCTCCACTTCTTATCCATCTCCCTGCTCGTGCGCCTGGGAAGACAGCAGCAGGTGGGTCAAGTGCCTGGGCCCCTGTACTCACGTGGGAGACTCAGAAGAAGCTCCTGACTCCTGGCTTCAGCTTGACCCAGCCCTGGCTGTTGTGGCCATTTGGGGAGTAAACCAGTGGGTGGACAACATCTCTCTGTTTCTGTAACTCTGTCTCTGAAAAAAAAAAAAAAACTCTTAAAAAATTAAACAATGAATAGCTAAACTGCCAATGGCAGATATCCATTCCCAGGGGAGGGTGCATGGCTGAGGGGCTCAGGATGGTGTGGACAGCAATGGAGAAGCCAGCTGAGGCTGTCTGGGGGACCACAGTATCTTTAGCTCACTGTGAGATTTTTCATAGCTATGTTGCCATCTCCTCTGTCTCCCATCCCTGCAAATCTCTAGAAAAGTCTCCCAGACACAGAGAGGCTGCTGTGACTGGGGTGTTTGTGGAAATGGCTGCAGGGGCATTTGATATTGTTTTGATATTGTGCTTGCTGAAGAGGGTACAAGCTGAAGCAGGGGCTGGACTGGGAGAAAGAAGACCTCCCAGAAACTGGCAGTAATCTTGCAGAGTGTTTGGACTGAGTGCTTGGGCCCATCCCTCAAACACATGGAGGCCGCGATAATGAAGGGCCGGCTGCGACTTACTGCATCCTTGCTTGTGCAGAGAAATGCTTTGCATGAATTATCTCTGTTGTCTTCAAAGTAACTGTATGAGGGAAGCACTATTATCAAAGCCCCATTTCACAGATGAAGAAACTGAGGCCCAGAAAGGTGAAGTGGCTCACCCAAGGCCACAGAGAGAGCAAACAGTGGATAAGACCTGCTCTCCTGCCAATTGTCCCCAGCAGAAGAAATTGTCATTGTGTCTGGTTTTCATAGTACTTTCTGTCCTCTCAGACACAACACTAACCATGCACATTTACACATTGTGTTTTTTAAAACTTATTTATTTATTTAAAAGGTGGTGGCAGAGAGATAGGGAGAGAGCTCTTCCACCTGCTGACTCACTCCCCGAATGGGCCACAACAGCCAGGGCCAGGCCACCCCAAAGCCAGGAGACAGGACTGCCATCCTGGTTTCCCATGTAGGTGGCAGGGGCCCTAGCACTTGGGCTTGCTTCTGTTTTCTTAGGTACATTGGCAAGGGTGCTGAATGGGAAGTGGAGTAGCCAGGACTTGAACTGGTGCTCTGATATGCCACTATTACAAGTGGCAGCTTAACCTGCTGCGCCTCAGTACTTGCCCTACATATTATTCTGATTGGCGTGTCTGTTCTCCCTGCTGTTCTGTAAGGGGCAGGAGCCACTAATTGCAAGTGGCCAGCTCAGCGGTTGCCAAGTACATGTTAAGTCGATGCTTTTAGGAAGCCCAAAAGAGGTACTCTCAAGTCTCACACCTTTGTACCCTTGGGCAAGTTGTTTACCCTCTCCGGGTCTGTTCTCCTATCTATGACATCGAGGCCGTATTATGGATCTCATATGAGACCAAGCCGTGGAATGTCTGTAGTCTGTCACACAATGACAGCTGCTGTTGCTGCCATCAGATGATTGCTGAGGAAGGAGCAGGAAAGGAAACGGGATCTGAAGCTCTCAGACCCTATCAACTATCCACTCAGACAGGCCCTTGGCAGCGGGCCCAGCCAGTGTGCTGAGTTTCCAAGACAACTGTGTCTTCATTCATTCATTCATTCATGGGATGAACACCTACCGTGTATCAGTGCTTGATCTCACTTCATTCAAAACTCTGCGAAGCAGACACTCAGGTTTTTCTCATTTTACAAGTGGGAAAAATGAGGCAAGAGAGATGATGTGATTTTCCCAGTTAGAAAGTGGCAGAAGGGAACCAGCGCCATGGCACAGTAGGTTAATCCTCTGCCCGCGGAGCAGGCATCCCATTTTGGTGCAGGTTCTAGTTCTGGCTGCCCATCTTCCGATCCAGCTCTCTGCTATAGCCTGGGAAAGCAGTAGAAGATGGCCCAGGTGCTTGGGCCCCTGTACCCGCATGGGAGACCAGAAAGAAGCATCTGGCTCCTGGCTTTGGATCGGCGCAGCTCTGGCCGTTGTGGCCATCTGGGGAGTGAACCAGCGGATGGAAGACCTTTCTCTGTTTCTCTCTCTCTCATTGTCTGTAACTCTATCTCTAAAATAATTTTAAAAAAATCTTAAAAAAAAAAAAAAAAGAAAAAGAAAGTGGCAGAGGGAGTAGGCGTTGGGGCAACAGTTAAGTTGCTTGGGGACCAGCATTGCTGTCTGTGAATTAAAACACCACTTGCAGGGCCGGTGTTGTGGCGTAGCAGGTAAAGCTGCTGCCAGATGCCTGTACCCCACATGGGTGCTAGTTCCTGTCCTGATTGTTCCACTTCTGATCCAGCTCTCTCCTAATGGCTTGGTAAAAGCAACAGAAGATGGCCCAAGTGCTTGGGCCCCTGTGGGAGATCTGGATGAAGCTCTTGGCTTCTGGCTTCAGCCTGGCCCAGCCCTGGCCATTTCAGCTACTTGGGGAATGAACCAGTGGATGGAAGATTTTCCCCCCTCCTCTCTTTATCTCTGTCTCTGTAACTCTGACTTTAAAATCTTTTTCTTTTTTTTAAGTATTTATTTATTTGAAAGGAAGACACAGAGAGGAAAGGAGAGAGAGAGAGAGAGAGAGAGAGAGAACCTTCCATCTGCTGGTTCACTCCCCAAACAGCTGCAATGGTCTGGGCTGGGCCAGGCTGAAGTCAGGAGTCAGGAGCTTCTTCAGGGTCTCCCACATGGGTAGCAGGGGCCTAATCACTTTCCCAAGCACATTAGCATGGAGTTGGATTGGAAATGGAGCAGCCAGGACTTGAAGCAGCGCCCATATGGGATGCCAGCACTGCAGCTGGAGGCTTAACCTTCTGCGCCACAGTGCCGGCCTCTAGATAAATCTTTTAAAAAATAAATAAAACACCATTCGTTATGCTGACATTCTGTATGAGAGCACCAGTTCTGATCCCAGCTGCTCTGCTTCTGATTCAGTCCCCTGCTAACGTGCTCAAGAAAGCAGCAGATGATGGCCTAAAAACTTAGGTTTCTGCCACCATTTGGGAGATCAGGATAGAGTTCCTGGCTCCTGGCTTTTGCTTAGCCCAGACTTCACTGTTGCAGCCATTTAGACAGTGAACCAACAGATGAAAGATCTCTCTTTTTCTCTCTGCTTTTTAAATAAATAAACAAATACTTTTTTTTTTTTTTTAAGTTTCTGCTTTGGATGCCTGCATCCCATGTCAGGGTGCCTGGTTCGAGTCCTGTCTCCTCTACATCCAATCCAGCTTCTTGCTAATGTGCACCCTGGAGGGTAGCAGGTGATGGCTCAAGTACTTGAGTCTCTGCCACCCTCGTGGGAGATCTGGCTCAGCCCTGGCTGTTGTGGGCATTTGGGAAGTGAATCAGTGGATGGAAGATCTCTCTCCTCTCTTTCTCTGTCTCTGTCTCTGTCTCTCTCTCTCTGTTTTTCTTTCTTTTGTGTCTCTCAAATAAAAATGAAAATAAATAAATAAAAGTGGCAGAGGCAGGATTTGAACTGAGATCTCTGGTTCTAAAACATTTGTTTGTTTTTTCTTCAGTCTTCCCTTCATTCTCTAGCCACTTATCGAGTACCAAGTAGATGGCAGGCCTTCCACAGTGGCAGGGGACACGAGGCCCAGACTCTGTGTGAAAGATGTTTCCTGTGAGCTGGAGAGGCAGATAGCTCAGCGGACTCCCATTTCGGCATGGTAAGCTCTCCTGGGGGAAGTGGGAGTGGTCATAGAGGGGGCCATTGCTTTGGACTTGCCTTTCTCCTTGGTCTGTGGACTCTCACACTCTCCAAGAGCTTCCCTTCACGTCCTCTTCCCCCAAAGTAAGGAGGCTATACACTTGCCCCATCCTGGGGGTGTTAAGGAGAATTGCAGTGGAGACCACACAGCAACCAACAATCCTCTTCCGGGTGGGCATTTATCTCAGCACCCGTCGGGATGCCCAGGTGCCATATCAGAGCACCTGGGTTCCATCCCTGGCGCCAGCTCCTAATTCCAGCCTCCTGCTGATGCAGACCCTGGGAGGTAATGGTGTTGACTCAAGCAGCTGGATCCCTGCCACCCACACAGGAAACCCGGACTGAGTTCCTGGCTCCCAGCCTCAGCCCTGCCCCGTCCCAGCTTCCTGCTTGGCCCAGTCTCAGTGGCTCCTGGCGTTTTGGAAGCGGATGGGTTCTCTGCCTCTCAAATAATTAAACAAATAAGTCATTTAAAGAACAGAAACAAAAAAAAATCACTTTATGTTTTTATTAGTTAAAAAAAAAATCTCTACAGAAGAAATAGCTCTCAACTGGCCTCTCTCTCTGTCTCTCTGTCTCTCTCTCCATCTCCTGGTGAAAGCTGGTGGAGCCTGTTTCTCATCCACTCCTACGCCTACACTCCCCCCATGCCTGGGTGCTCTAGCTTGGTTGGAATCTGGTGGTCTTCTGGGCTCTGGGTGCCAAAGCCCCAAAGCCAAGATGACTGACACCGGGCACGTAATAGCCTGTGGCATCTGCGTGAAAAAGACATCCGAAAGGAGAGTGAGCACAACTGGGTGGTGAAGTGATGTGTAATCTCTGTTTTGTTCTTTTTTACTTATTTGTTTAAACGGTTTTTCCCCTATCATAGACATATCATCTTTGTAATCAGTAAGAGTGAGGAAGCCAGTGCATCATTCTCGATTTTGATGCTTGTCAGTGGCCCTGCAGGTGTGGCAGGAGGTCCGTTAGAAGCGGTGGCAGAGGGGGCTGTGTCTTGGGCATGGTCGGTTCCAGAGAGTCACTGAGATTGAGAACGAGTCACCCTTTCTGGGGTTGGGGGTTGCTCTGAGCCCAGCTCCTCCCTCGCCCTTTGCTGGTACTTGGGCGCATCTCTGTTAATCTTCCAGACTAATTTAGGAGACAAGCTATTTTTTTTTTTAAGATTTATTCATTTCGAGCCGGCGCTGCGGCTCACTAGGCTAATCCTCTGCCTTGCGGCGCCGGCACACCGGGTTCTAGTCCCGGTCGGGGCACCGATCCTGTCCCGGTTGCCCCTCTTCCAGGCCAGCTCTCTGCTGTGGCTAGGGAGTGCAGTGGAGGATGGCCCAAGTGCTTGGGCCCTGCACCCTTGGGAGACCAGGAGAAGCACCTGGCTCCTGCCTTCAGATCAGAGCGGTGCGCCGGCTGCAGCGCGCCTACCGCGGCGGCCATTGGAAGGTGAAGCAACGGCAAAAGGAAGACCTTTCTCTCTGTCTCTCTCTCTCACTGTCCACTCTGCCTGTCAAAAAAAAAAAAAAAAGATTTATTCATTTCTTTGAAAGGCAGAGTTATAGAGAAGCAGAAGCAAAAAGAGAGGTCTTCCATCCACTGGTTCACTCCCTAAATGGCCCAACGGCCGGAGCTGCGCTAACCCGAAGCCAGGAGCCAGGAGCATCTTCTGGGTCTCCTATGTGGGTGCAAGGGCCCAAGGACTTGGGCCATCTTCTACTGCTTTCCCAGGCCATAGCAGAGAGCTGGATTGGAAGTGGAGCAGCCGTCCATATGGGATCCGGCACTGAAGGTGGCAGCTTCACCCGCTACGCCACAGTGTTGGCGGTCTCGAGACAAGCTATTATTTCACAGGGAGGAAACCAAGATGAAGAAAGTGAGACACAGAGAGGTTCAATTACTCACTGAGGAACACACAGCTAGCAAGTGCGGGACGTGACATGAGCTTTCAGCAAGACAGCTAAGACGCTGCTTGGGACACCCGCGTCCTATAGCTAAGTGCCTGGGTTTGAATCCTTGGCTCCCCTTCCCAGTCCAGCTTCCTGCTAATGCATACCCTGGGAGGCAGCAGGTGATGGCCCAAGAAATTGGGTCCCTGCCATCCATGTGGGAGACCTAGATGGAGTTCTGGGCTCCTGGCTTTATTCTAGTTCAGCCATAGCTGTTGCAGGCATTTGGGAAGTGAACCAATAGATGGAAGATTTCTGTCTCTCTCTCAGTCTGCCTTTCCAATCAAAATTTTAAAATGAAAATTAAAAAGAAAAGAAAGTGAAGGTGGCAGGATTTGAATCCAGATCTGAGTCACTGCATAGTCAGTACTTTTAACCTCTGGCCCTAAAGGCCTTCCAGCTGTGAGGTGTTTATGGATTCCCCGCATGTCAGACAAAGGCATTCTGGAATCATCTAGGCCAGTCAGCGAGCTGAAGAGCATCGCCCCATTTTCCAGATGAGAAAATCAAGGCCAGAGAGGGGACTTGCTCAGTGTAACCAGCTGAGAGGCAGTGCATTCCTTCTACAACCCAGGGCTCCTTTCTCTCCGTGGGCAACCCTCCTCCATCAGCTACCTCCTGCCAACTAGTGAGGCTTCCTTCTCAAAACGAATGACTCAGGTAAATTGCTGGCTGGACTTCCCCTTTTGCAAGATACCGGAAGTCTGTGCTGCTTGTGGGTGAACAATTTGAGGTCAGTTATAAAGTGGGTGGGGCCACATAGAGGATTGGGTTCCACAGACGGCAGGGCTCCCTGCCACCTGTGCCGCCACACCTGCAGTTTTCCTGGCTGAGGGTCATGTCTGTGTGTCTGCCAAGTCAGGCTCCAAGTCCCACCCCCAAGGGCTGGCCGCATTGTTAGGAATTTAGAAAAACGAACCCAAAAGAATGGGCATTTGGTGTAGTGGTTAAGACACTGATTAAGATGCCTGTTTCCCACATCTGAATGCTTGGGTTCCTGTCTCAACTCCACTCATTTTTTTTTTTTTTTTTTACGATTTATTTATTTATTTGAGAGGCAGCGTTACAGACAGAGAGAGGGAGAGAGACAAAGAGACAGGTCTTCCATCTGCTGGTTCACTTCCATAATGGCTGGAGCTGGGCTGATCGGAAAGCCAGCAACCAGGAGCTTCCTCTGGGTCTCCCACCACATGGGTGCAGGGGCCCAAGCACTTGGGCCATCTTCCACTGCTTTCCCAGGCCATAGCAGAGAGCTGGATTGGAAGTGGGGGAGCTGGGCCTCAAAGTAGCACCCATATAGGATGCCGGCACTGCAGGCAGAGGGTTAACCTACCACGCCACAACACTGGCCTCAGCTCCACTTTTTAAAAAAATATTTATTTTATTTATTTGAAAGGCAGAGTTAGAGAGTGGGAGAGAGAGAGAGAGAGTCTTCCATCCACTGGTTCATTCCCCAAATGGCTGCTGATCCGAAGCCAGGAGCCTGGAGCTTCTTCCAAGTCTCTTACCTGGGTGCAAGGCCCAAGCACTTGGGCCATTTCTGCTGCTTTCCCAGGTCCATTATCAGGGAGCTGGATGGGAAGTGGAGCAGCTGGGACTGGAACTGAGAAGGCTTACCTGCTACATATGCCACAGCTGGCCCCTCAGCTCCACTTCCGATTCCAACTTCCTGCTGATGCACCCTGGGAGGCAGCAGGTGATGGTTTAAGCAGTTGTGTCCCTGCCACCCCCATGCAAGCCCTAGAGTGAGTTCTGGCTGTCCCAGCCCTGTGTTTTGGACATTTGGGGCATGAACCAGCACATGGGGGATCTCTGTTTCTCTGCCTTTCAAATAAAATAAAATTTTAAAAAAAGAACCCACAAGGAGGGGAGGGGATGTCCCCTCCATAGTAATAACTGACAATTGGGGCCAGTGCTGTGGTGTACCGCGCAAGACCGCTGCCTGTGACACTGGCATCCCAAGTAGGCACCGGTTTGAGTTCCAGCTGCTCCACTTCTGATCCAGCTCCCTGCTAATGGGCCTGGGAAAGCAGCAGCAGATGGCCCAAGTACTTGGGCCTCTGCACCCAGATGGGGAACCTGGAAGAAGCTCCTGGCTCCTGGCTTTGGCCTGGCCCAGCCGTGGCCATTGAGGCCATTTGAGGAGTGAACCAGCAGATGGAAGATATCTCTCTTTCTCTCTGTCTCTCTCTGCCTCTCCTTCTCTGTGACTCTTTCAAATAAATGAATAAATCCTAAAAAAAAAGAACCTGACAATTATTTAATGTTTATGGTACAGTGATCTTTCTACCGTGCACGGTGCTACGTGGCTGACCCCGGGAACCCACACGAGCCCTGTAACAAGCCTAAGAAGAAGGTTCTGCGGCTCTGGGGCTCCATAACACTAGCTGCAAATCACAGCCACGCGGCTTCCCAGCTCTGTGTCCTCAGGGAAACTATTTACATTCATGCAACAGATATTTTTAGCACCTACTCCATGCCACACACTGTTCGCCCGAACAGAATAAAGACGCCTGCTCTCTGGCGGGGCCCTCAGTCTATAAATGGGAACAGATGTATTGTAAACATGCAGAAATGACATTACTAAGTGATAAGGGAAAGAGTGAGGAGACGGGGAGGGGAGGAGAGAGGCTGGGAAGCGAAATCCGGTGCAGAGAGGGTCTCCCTGAGAAGGTGGGGCTTACACAGAACCCCGAGGAGGTGAGGGAGTGCGCCAGGTGTGTATACACACACACACACACATATTCAAAGGGCAGAGGGGGCATGGGGAGCTCACTTGCATCAGCATCACCTTCAATGCCTCTAAGTCCGGGTTGCTCTCCAGGTATCTGCTGAGGTTGTCCACATGGGTCGGGGTCCCACTACTTGAACCGTTATCTGCTTCTCCCCAGGGTCTGCATTTGCAGGAAGCCAGGATCAGGAGTGGGAGCCTTGTATCAAAGATAGACACTCCAGTGTGGGGTGCAGGCGCCTTAACCCCCCTTTTTAAAAATATTTATTTACTTGAAAATGAGAGTTATACACAGAGAGAAGGAGAAGCAGAGAGAGACAGAGAAAGAGACAGAGAGAGGTCTTCCACCCGCTGGTTCACTGACCAGTTGGCCACAACAGCTGGAGCTGTGCCGATCTGAAGCCAGGAGCCAGGAGATTTTCTAGGTCTCCCACGTGGGTGCAGGGGCCCAAGGACTTGGGCCATCTTCTACTGCTTTCCCAGGCCACAGCAGAGAACTGGTTCAGAAGTGGAGCAGCCAGGACTCGAGCCAGCGCCTACATGGGATGCCAGCATTGCAGGCAGTGGCTTTACCCGCTACGCCACAGTGCCAGCCCCTTAACCCCATTTTTCAGATGAGGAAACCAGCTGGGAGAGGCAGCGCAGTCTGACCAAGGTCACACAGCCAGTGAGTGCCAGCGCCGGGATTCAGACCCAAGTGTGATTCCACACTGCTCTCCCAAGGTGTCTCCCCAGTGGTCACTGAAAGGCCTTTCCTCCAGTACGTGCTGCAGGCTGTGGTGACGGACCATGGCCTAGTTCTGTCTGGAGAGAAAGAATCACGTGACACTGGTCCCTAAGCCACAACGACAGAGCAGTCTGGGCTGCCTGGGAGAGCGCCAGGACCCAGGGGAGAACTGGCTGTACCTTGCCAGGGTCACAGCTTCCTCACGAGAAGCCCTCCTCCCTTCTGATTCTTAGACCAGAGACATCTTCTTGTCACCGAGGTCTAGGCTCGGCTGTCACTGGGTGGCCTGTTTCCCAGGGAAATGGAGAGAGAGAAAACATCTGGGTTGGCTGCGGTTGCCAGGCAACGCCCAGCCACTCACACACCCGGCTGTCTGCCATTGCCGGGGTCGAGCAGGTCTGAGGCCTGGAGACCTTAGCTCTGGTTCTTGTTTGCAGCCTCAGTTTCCCATCTGTTGTCTCAAGAGCCATTGGATGGCGTGAGTGAGTAGACACCAGGGGGTCAGAAGATGGGTGGAAGCAGGGCACAAAGGCCCGGAGGCAGGTCATGGGTGACACACGGGTGACAGAAGGCCCAGTCCTCCTGTCCTTTGTGTGCTAGGCTTACCCTGGTCCCATGCTTACACGCTAAGGACCAGGGACATTTCCTTTCCCATCCTAAGCCAACTAGGGCCACCCAGAGTCCACCCCAGGCCCACTCTTGCAGCCCACATTCTGGGAATTGTCCTCATACCCACAAGTCATTGCAGCCACCGCCTACCCCGCAGCCTCTTCCCTGGGGGAAGTTTCCCCAGTTCCTGCTCCAGTCAAGCCACCCGGCTGTGGGTGTTCCCCTGGACACCCATCAGAGGATCTTCTGACGCTGTCTGTGGAGATTGACTGAGGGTAACCCCTGAGGCTGCTGCTGGGGTTGGTGGTGGGTGTTCCAAAGCCGTCAGCAGTGTTAACACGTCCCATTTCACATCCATCGCAGACTGTAATGACAGCAGCTGCCCCTGGCTGGGCCTAGCACAGCACCACATCCTTTATGTCCATGAGCTCATTTAATCCCCGTTTGATCCAGACAGACGGGGATGAAGGCCATTATTGTACAAAGGAGAAGATAGAGCCCCAGAGAGGAGAAGTGATTCGCCCAAGATCTCAGGAGCCAGGGAAGGCAGGACTCACCCCCAGGGTCACAGCCTTGGTTGTAACCACAACAGTGGGTTGCTTCCCCACAGTCCCATCAGAGAATATCCTAGCTGGAGAGGCTCAGCGTGTCCCCAGCCCCCACGTCACAGACAGACAAGTTGAGGCCAGAGAGAAGACGTGGCTGGCCCCGAGTCACAGAGCAGGTCAGTGGCAGAGCAGATTCTGGGACCATTACCCGGAAGTTCCACCAAGCCATTCCAGACAACAAAAGTTCCCCAGGCAGAAGCGGGGGATGAACAAGAAACCCCGTCTTACGAAATCCCCAGCATTTCTTAAGAAGTGGAATAGTGCATAGGGCTCACGGACAAGGATGCCCCAGAGGTCCTCAGGGCTGCATACGTCACCCTTGGGCCTCAACTCCAGCAAGTGGGGTGGTAAGCCCTCTCTCTCAGGTGTCCCCTTGGCTAAGCCCCACCAATTCTCCAGTGTTAGTTCAATGTCACTTCCCCTGGGAAGGTATTTACGAGTTCTCCCCACCATAGATTCTCATGGCCCCAGCTCTTTTCCACAGTGACCCTGACACAGTTTGCTCCATGGACACCTCTCAGAGGCCGTTGTTTAAACAGCAGCTTTAGAATTTACCCTTAGGGCCAGTGCTGCGGTGTAGCAGGTGAAGCTGCCGCCTGCAATGCCGGCATCCCATGTGGGTAATGGTTCAAGTCCTGGCTGCTCCATTTCCCCTCCAGCTCCCTGCTGATGGCCTGGGAAAGCAGTGAAAGATGACCCAAGTCCTTGGGCCCCTGCACCCATGTGGGAGATCCAGAAGAAGCTCCTGGCTCCTGGCTTCAGCCTGGCCCAGTCCTGGCTGTTGTGGCCATTTGGGAAGTAAACCAGCAGATGGAAGACTCTCTCTCTCTCTCTCTCTCTCTCTCTCTCTCTCTCTCTCTCTCTCATTCTCTCTCTGTGACTCTGCCTTCCAAATACATGAAATAAATATTTTTTAAAAGAACTTATCTTCCACCTGCTCACCCCCAAAGATGGCATCCCAGAAATCCTAGAATGTGGTATTATCATCACAGAAATGAAATAAGCCTTTCAACAAGCGCTAAGACAATAAATGGTTGATATAAAAGCATTCAGAAGTCACCCCGGTAGACTCTCGGACCAGCTTCAATTTGTCCTAGAGCTCGGTCGCCTTCCTAAAGGCAGAGCAACCTCAATGCCCAGATATCTCAAGACAGCCTTTCCTTGAGTAATTTCTTTCACTCTAGGTCATTAGTTCTTAGTATGTAAAAGAATTATTGTGTAGTATGTAACAGCTTTGACTGTATTTTGAATAATATGACCTTTCCACCTCACTGTTTACTTATTTTATTTCCCTTTATTTATTTGAAAGGCAGAGGAAGGGAGAGAGAGAGAGAGAGAGAGAGAGAGATCTGTCATCTGTTGGTTTACTCCCTAAATGCCCACACGGCTGGAGCTGGGCCAGACTGAAGCTGGGAGCCTGGAACTCCATCTGGGTGGCAGGGACCCAAGGACCTGAGCCATTACCTGCTGCCTGCAGGATGCATGTTTAGCAGGAAGCTGGGTTGGGAGTAGAGCCAGGACTCGGGCCTGGGCACAATGATGTGGGATGTGGGTGTCCCGGGCAGCTTCTTCACTCCCTCCTGACTGCTGAGCTTAAGGCTACACCCCCACAGAGATACCTTGCTATGATTATGAACGTGAAATAGTATACACTCCTGTACACTATCCGCCTTCCCCCACTGGAAGCCATGAGAACCTGGCACATCTCTATATCCACACCCAGCCCTGTGCCAGGCAGAGAGCAGGTACGCGGTGTTTGTTGAAGGAATAAATCACAGGGGTTTCCTTGTGCAATTAAGACCAGAAGTGATCTCTGTGGGGCTCAGCGGCTACAGGTGCTCTCACTCTCAGAGACTAGAAGCCACAGATTCACTTCCTCTACACCTGCTCCCTGCGTGCCCAAGGCCAGAAGCAGCATGGATGCGCACGTGGATGGGCGTGTATTTATTTACTCACACTGTGAAAACGAGAGACCACTTTCTATTTTTGGCCATTGCATCTGTATCAGTTCCACAAACTGCCACAAACTTGCTGGTGTAACACAACACAGTTTTGGGATCTGACAGCTCGTGTTTCTGAAGTCTGAGGCCTAAAATCAAGACATGCTCTGGGCTGCATGCCTGTGGAGAGGCGGGGAGGATCTGTTTCTGTGACGTTTGCAGTTCTTAGAGCTGCCTTCCTCGGCTCCTGGTCCTCTCCTCCATCTTCAAAGCCAGCAGTGTGGCATCCTCGAATCCCTCTCTGCTCTGTCTTCACACGCTGTCTTCTCTGTTGCAAGGATGCTTGTGGTTCCATCAAGTCTCCCAGCTAACAATCCAGAATGATCTTAACCACCGTGCTACAGGCGTTAGGCCTTGGAATTTTTAAAAAAGATTTACTTATTTATTTGAAAGACAGAGCGAGAGCGAGAGCAAGAGAGAGCGAGAGAGAGAGAGATCTTCCATCTGATGGTTCACTCTTCAAATGGCTACAACAGACAGGGCTGAGTCAGTTTAAGCCAGGAGTCCAGAACTCCATCTTGGTCTCCCACATGGATGGCAGGGGTCCAAGCACTTGGGCCATCTCCCACTGTCTTCCCAGGCACATAGCAGGGGGCTAGGTCAGAAGTCTAGCAGACAGGACTTGAACTGGCACTCTGATATGGGATGCCAGAGTTGCAAACAGTGGCTTAACCCGCAGTACCACAACTGGAGCTGGTCCCTCCCTGGAATTTTTAAGCAAGTGTTATTTGTGTGTTGAATTAAACTAAAAATTCTGATTAGTCACAAGATCAGCAATTAGCTTTTGCTAATCAGAATGTGAAGAGGGGTCGGCTTTGTGGCACACTGAGTTAAGCCTTGGCTTGCAACTCTGGCATCCCAGATTGGAATGCCGGTTCAAGTCTGGGTTGTTCCACTTCTGATTCAGCTCCCTGATAATGCACTTGGGAAAGCAGCAGAAGATGGCCCACATCCTTGGGCCCCTGCCGCCCATGTGGGAGAGTTCCAGCCTCCTGGCTTTGGCCTAAGCTCTGGCTGCCATGGCCATTTTGGGAATGAACAAGCAAATGGATGATTCTTTTTCTTTCCTTCTTTCCTTCTTTCCTCCCTCCTTCCATCCCTCCCTCCCTTCCTTCCTTCTTCCTCTTTCTTTCTTTCTTTCTTTCTCTTTCTCTGTCACTCTGCCTTTCAAACAAATAAGTAAATAAACAAATAAATATTTTTAAAAAAGATGACAAGAGAAGGGAGAAGAAAATGGATTCATTAAGGTTACAGAAACTCCTGCCCCAATCTTATCCAGAGACCAAACTGTTTTATTCTGATTTTATGTCTGAAGACACAATTTGCAAGTTTTATCGTTACCAGTTTACCAATCTTGATTTCTACTTACCAGTGAACTGAGGAAAAGAATGGACTGTTTTGGTTAAGTATGAACTCTGGAGTCAGAAAGACCTGCATCCAAACCTTGGCTCTGTCGTTTCGCTTTTTTTTTTTTTTAAGATTCATTCATTTGGGGCTGGCACTCTGGTGCAGTGGGTTAACACCCTGGCCTGAAGCACCGGCATCCCATATGGGTGCTGGTTCTAGTCCCGGCTGCTCCTCTTCCGATCCAGCTCTCTGCTATGGCCTGGGATAGCAGTAGAAGATGGCCCAGGTTCTTGGGCCCCTGCACCCACGTGGGAGACCTGGAGGAAGCTCCTGGCTCCTGGCTCCTGGCTTCGGATCAGCGCAGCTCCAACCATTGCAGACAATTGAGGAATGAACCATTCAGATGGAAGACCTCTCTCTGCCTCTCTTCTCTCTGTGTAACTCTGGCTTTCGAATAAATAAATTAAAAGAAATCATTCATTTATTTGAAAGCAGAGCTCTGCCACTTAGCTGTAAACAGTAATTTTTACCTCTGTGAGGCACCTCAGGTGATGTTTTTTCCTGGTTTGCTTATTTTTGGTTTGTAAAACTGAGATGGCAACAGAACTTCTATTGTAAGGTGGTTGTAATGGGTGGGTGGGTGGGAGCAGGAGGGGGTGGGGCAGCAGTTGAGATGCTGACTGGGACCTCAGCTCAGCATCCCACATCAGAGGGCCTGGTTCAAGTCCCAGCGCCTCTGCTTTCAGCGCAGCTTCCTGTCGATGTGCTCCTGAGAGTCAGCAGGTGATGGCTCACATGTTTGGGTTCCTGTCGCACATCCGTGAGACCTGGGCAGAGTTCTGCGCTCCTGGCTTTGGACTGACTGAGCCTTGCCTGTTGCAGGCATTTAGGAGGTGAATCAATAGATGGAAAAATAAATCATAGATAAATAAAAATTGGGGGCAGGTGTTGTGCTGTCATGGTTTAAGTCATTGCTTGAGAATTCTGGGTCTTGCACTTCTAACCCAGCTTCCTGCTAATACATCTGGGAAGGTAGCGGATGATGGCCTAAGGACTTGAGCCCCTGCCACCCATGTGGGAGACCAGGATGGAGTTTCTGGCTCCTGGCTTTGGCTTGGTTCGGCCCAGGTTGTTGTGGACATTTGGGAGTAAACCAGTGGATGAAAGATCTCTTTCTCTCTGTCTCTCCCTCTCTCTCTGTCACTCTTTCACATAAATAAAAATAAATAAATCTTTAAAGCTTTGATTGTGGTTGTGACAAATCAGTTAGGTAATGTATATTGTGGTTCTCAAAATGTGGTCTCCAGACCAATAGTATTAACTACCTGTGAATTAGTCCCGCCCTCAAAATCTTGAATCATGTCCCAGGGACATGTTACAACACACCTTCCAGGGAATTCTGGTGTAGCTGAAGCTTGAAAACCCCTGGTGTGGTTGTAATGTGCTAGAGTTAGAGCCTGATACACAATAAGCACTCAATGAGTGGTTTTAGCTGTCATCATTGTTGTTTGTTCTAGCACATTCCCATTGAGTTGGATAGTACCTTTCCTCCCCCATGTCCTACAAATGCTGTATGTATTAGGATGGTCTGTTAATGCAGTCTCTCATCCACCCATCCGCCCTTTAATGAGGCAGAATCTTCTAGAAATCGGGAGCTCACTGTCTGTCCTGGCAGGTTAAGCCCCAGGTCAAGTCCTGTCCATGCCCTTGTGCCAACCGTGCATGCACTGGTAGGGCCTTCCCAGGGGCCTCTTCTCCACCAGCCCCTGCTGTGTTTAGCTTAGGTCTCTCCCAGGCTTCAGGACAGTTCTCCTGTATGCCTGAGCCTTGGGTGAGGCCTGACCAGCAGGGAGGGTTCCTTCTCTAAGTGGAGGCTGTGTTTCAACTTGTTTGCCTGGTGTTTTGGCAGCCGCCCCTGCTGACTCACTCTGGTCTGAGGTCAACCAAAAGCCCCAGGCCTTTTTCTCAGGAACTGCTGGGTGCTCTGGTTGGGCGGGTCACCCCAGGGCTTGATGTGTAGGACTCATTTCTTAAAAATAACATTACTTTTGAATTATAAAAGTGATACAAGCCTTTTTTTTTTTTTTTTGGTGATACATACTTGATACAGTAAGTTTGGAAAACAAAAAGAAAAAGCTCACTCACTGTAATGGTAATTTAAAAATTGATTTCAAAAATGATCCTACATTTCTGTACTCAAGAAGAAAACCCACAAGCAAGCAATTTCTATTTCTGGGAGTTGAAACGAATAAGAGAAAGCAAAACAATGTACACTAAGGATAATTGTGAATTCTAACATATATGGCTACCTCTTGTCTGGTAATTCACATAGAGATCAAAATCACAACGTGAGCTCATGCCCCAGAGACTTCCACAGTCAATGTTTTGGGTATAGCTCTTGGGATTTTACAGTAAGCATTGTTTTGTTTTTAGATTTGTCTTTATTTATTTTCATTTTATTTGAAAGGCAGCGAGAAAGAGAGACAGACAGGTCTTTCAACCAACGAGTTTTCTGATCTTACTCCTCCAATGCCTGCAACAGCCAGGGCTGGGCCAGGATGAAGCCAAGAGCCCACAACCTCATCCAGGTCTCCCACGCGGGTGGCAGCCACCTGAGTACTTGAGCCATCACCCACTACCTCCCAAGGTGCGTGTTGGCAGGATGCTGGATTGGAAGCAGAGGAGCTGGAACAGGAACTGGGCGCTCCATTTACTTCAGCTTACCCCTGCGCCACAGCACCTGCCCTGCCCGTCTTTCTACCACATCATCAGACACACACTACTGGGCCCCACTACACTCTAAGCTCCATCTTGCTTAGCGTGGTGGACACTTCTGTGTCCTCAGGGTCCCACAAGAGGGTGTGACCTTATGTGGTGGTAGGATTGTAGAGTGAGAGCCAGAGAGTCGCCAGCTGGATAAGAATTTGTTGAAGGAATGAATGAGCAAACCTCGGTGAAACTGAATGCTTGCAGGGATGTATGTGTGTGAGCTGGTCGATAAAGCACCAGTCACCTGCCAGCCCCGGCCTCTTCCTGCGCCTTGTCGGGCATGGGGGCGGGGCTCCTGCGTGACCGAGCTGGGTCCAGAGGCCCCGCCCCTTACTTCCGGAGCGTCTGAGGGCGGGGCTTTTCGAGACCTAGGGTGAAGGGAGCCTCAGGTGTGGGGCAGAGCGGGAGGGGTTGCAGGCTTGCCCCGTAGGCTAGCCGGGCAGCCTGCCCTGGGCCAGGATCCCGGCCCCGACTCAGTTAAGCCGGTTTTCGGCTGTGGCTGCACAAACTTGGCTTCCTTGGCCAGCGGCCCCACCGGAGAGGGGATCTCAAGGAGGCCTCAGGGTCGGGAGGCAGCAGCCGGCATGCCGCTGAGTCCAGGTCCCTTCCTGGCAGGTGCTCCTGCAGCCAGACCTGACCCCAGCTGTTTAGCTGCTTGCTGTGTGACCTTGGCCAGCACCGGTCTCCTCCTGCAGCCTCAGTTTCCCGCGATTGGAAGAAGTCTTACCTGCCTCCCAGGCAACCTCCAAAAAAGTCTGCGAAGGCGAAGCAAAAACGAAACCCTGAAATTCAGTACCTTTTTGAGTCCACTGAGCAGCCCCTCATGTGGCGTAGAAGGCTCAGAGTGAGAAAAGCTGTTCCCAGCCCAGTCTTCAGTTTCTGTACCCGGGAAACAAGGCACTGGTACTCAGCATCTCCAACCTCCCCGGGCCCCTATGCAAAGTGCCTGGCAGGGCTTGGGAGCAAGTCACTCTCCCTCTCAGAGGCCTAGCTTCACGCCCAGCCCTTCTAGAACCCAACAGCCCCCCCATCTGTGGCTGTGGCTGAGATGGGAGGGGCTCCTGGGACATTCCTGAGCCTGGGGTGTCCAGAGCTCCAGGAGCCCCTGTGAGAAAACTCGAAAACTCTGCTGGGAAGCTGGCTGGTCTAGGGGCCTGGGGAAGGGAGTTTTTAGAGAAGGAAATGCTTGTGGTGAGACAGAATGATGGAGCAACTTCTCGGGGATCTGGGTGGAAAACCCCTGGCTCCTGGTGCGTTCCCATGGTGGGACGTGGGGTGGGGGACACTGCAGCCCCGCCCAGCTGCTCTCTCCTCCAGAGGGCACCTGATGTTCATCGCACCCTGCAGCCACACAGCTGAAACCTCACATCAGCGGCTTGCCGTCCCGTCCCTGGGCCTCAGAACCTCCCTCTCCCTGGAGCAGGTACCAGGGGCACCCGGAGGCTGAGCCCACCAATCAGGCCTGGGCGGCTGGGGAACAGGCGAGGGGGCTGAGTGGCCTGGGTGCCAGCTCCTGACTTGCAGGTGACAGAGGAGCTCCTTTCCCCGATTCGAGTGAGAATAAAGTTGCATCTGACTCTGCAGTGATGCGATCTTGAACACAAGACACTGTGGCCCAGCCATGTCTGTCTGTCTGTCTGTCTTTCAAATATTTACTTATTTATTCTAAAGGCAGAGACAGAGAGAGAGAGAGAGGTCTTCTATCTGTTGGGTCACTCCCCAAATGGCTGCAATGGCCGGAGCTGTGCTGATCTGAAGCCAGGAGTTTCTTCTAGGCCTCCCGCGCAGGTGCAGGGACCCAACGACTTGGGCCATCTTCTACTGCTTTCCCAGGCCATAGCAGAGAGCTGGATTGGAAGTGCAGCAGCCCGGACTTGAACCAGCACCCATATGGGATGCTGGCACCGCAGGTGGCACCTTTACCTTCTATGCCGGCCCACAGCCATGCATTTTATAAACTCTGGGCTGTTGGGTGGTAGAGAGGTGCTGTGGAGGGCTGAAAAACACGCAGGCTCCTTGGAGGGCTTGCTCACTGCCCACCAAGCCATTAGGCTCCTGTGCTCCCACTTCCTCAGCACTCGGTTAGGGCCAATCTTTCCTTCTCTGTGCGAGAGGAGTGTGGGTGAGCTTCGGGGGCTCTGGGCCCACAATTCTGCTGGCCAGCGCCGATCTTGAGCAGGCTGCTCCATCTCTTGGCATCGAGGTTTTCCCATCTGAAGGTGGGTGCCATACCCTTCCGCGGCGCTGCTGAGCTCACACAGCGGGGGTCAGCACAGAAGAATTTTGGATGTGAAGGAAAGTCAACACAGACGTGGGCGTGGTGCGGCCTCATCTTCCCCGGCTCCCAGAGGAACGTGGTGTATCCTGCCCTCCCCTCAAAACCCTCTGCCCCTTCTTTGCTCTCTAACACAGGCCAAGAACCGTCCTCAGACAAATCTTGTACTTTTTACTCCTGAGTTCAAGGTCCCGGCTGTGGTTGTCGTCTTCCTGGCAGACGTGTTTCCCTTGCACTGTTTATGTCAGATGCCCTCCGTGTACCAGGGAGCTGACACCCGGCACCTGGATCCGCAGCCGCTCTTCTCTCAGCCCCCGCAATCGAAGGAGCCGTAAGTCACGAAGATTCTGTTCTGAGACTCTGTCTTCCATGTGTCTCCCGTGTGCCCCAGGACCTGTTGGAACAAGCAGGGATGGTTGTGAATGGCCACTCACCTGCTCTAGGGAGGCCCTCTGCTGACCCTGGATTTGCACGCCTGCTGACTCCCAGGCCGGCTGGGAGGAGGGGGTCACGACCAATGGACCTAGACGTGTCTTCTCACTTTCTTCACAGCTTTTGTTTTTAAAGTTCAACTCTTCTATTTCCCAACTGTTGTTTTATTTGTTATTTGAAAGGAAGAGTGATAGAGAAGGAGAGACAAAGAGCTTCTGTCTGCTGGTTCACTCCCTCCCCAAATGCCCACAACAGCTGGGGCTGGGCCAGGCTGGAACCAGGAGCCAAGAACCCCATAGGGTTTCCTATGTGGGTGGGCAGGGACCCAAGTACTTGAATCTGTGGCTCCTCGGGCTGTGTTCTAGCAGGAAGCTGGATCAGAAGAAGAGTGGATGGGACTTGAACCAGGCCCAATGTGACGGGCTGTGGGTGTCCCACTGTGGCTTACCCTATTGTGCCCCTTCCCTTACATCTTCAGCCCCTACACAGTAGCACCTCGTAAGGCCTAGAAACATGGCTGAAGAACTGGGCTCACTGCGGGAAGCCCTTTTCCTCTTCAGGCCTCTGTTTCGCCACCTGCATAATGGTGTGGAACTGACCTGGAGAAGAGAGCATTGGAGGCTACTCTAGTTCCAAGAGTCTTGGAAACATTGGTAGGTAGGTAGGGAGCAGGTGGAGAGGGGAGACAGAGGCACAGCTGCTCAGTGGCCTGCCTGAGGGCCGGAGGTCCTGCTCCTGCCCAGGCCGCCTGCAGGGCCAGTTCCTTCAAAAGCTCAGCTCCTTGCTTGCTTCCTCCTCCCAAGAGGGTGCAAAGCCTTTTGTGAGATGTCACCTACAACAGGCTGCTTAGCACCTTCCCCAAGCCCTCCGGCTTATCTGGCTGGCCTGTGGCCTACCCTGGCTGGGCACTGGCTGCTGCTGTCCAGCTGGCACAGCCCCAGAGGCCGGGCTGCGGAGGGAGAGCCCTGGGTCTCTGCCTGGTGGCAGCTGCTGCAGATAGACCTGGATTCGATTCCCAGCTCCGCCACTTTGTTAGCTGTGAGGCTGTGAGGCTGCACCTGACTGGGTCACAGAGATCCCAGATAACTGCAGCCACGGACCGGCACGAAGACACGGTGGGTACCCTGGGCCGCAGCTTGCCGACTCACCCTGCCGATCCATCACGGGACTCGCTGGCCTCTGTAATTGCGTGCTGTGTGCTGGTTCTGTTTCCCTGACTAATACAGAGACCTTGGGAAATTTGCTGAGCTTCTGTTTTGAAATATGTAAAAAGTGCAAGCAGTAATTCTTAGCGCAAGTGCCATTTCCCTGCTCTGGCATTCCCAGCATTCACCAAGAGCAACGCTGCCTTTTCTTTGTAGCATTGCAAGGTGATTCCCTGGCTGCCCTGGCCAGCCTTGCGAAGACTCATTTCCCCCATTACCGACTGTACACTCAGCTGATGCCGCTCCTCCCCATCCCCAAGCCTTCGCATGAGCTGTTCCATCTTCCTCCACCCGTAAACTCTCACGCACTCCTCAGGGGCCTTCCCGGACCCCCCAGGAGCCGGCTGTGCCTTCACAAGGCCGGGCACCCTCCTTGGCTTCTGCATTATTCATGCCGTGCTGTGGTTGTGGGGCTGTGTGTCTGCCTCCCGCCCAGGTTGGGAGTCCCCTGAAGCCCCCTGACTCACTCATGGCTGTACACCAGGACCACAGAGTAGGGGGCTTCCCCCCCTTCCCTCTGCTGCTGCAGGGTTTCCCAGCAGAGGGCTTTCAGGCCCACGTCCATGGTCTCAGCGACACAGCAAGGCCAGCAGGCAGAGCCAAGGTTGGGGCTGCCACGTCCCATTCCACCTCCCCGGAGAGGGCTAGTTCAGAAAAGTCAACTCTGAGTGGGGGCAGGGTGGGTTCTTTAGCTTCTGTAGCCTCCAACTTGGCCAGAGCTGTGGGTCATTGAGCCATCGGCCTTGGCAAAAGCTGCAGGGCAGGTGGGGGGCACAGGAAGGGCTCAGGTCTTGAGTGGGCAGGAAGGGGCCCTTCCCTCCGTGGCCCTGGGCAGCTTCATTTCTCCTCCATCTCTCAGGTCTTATAGTAAGTAGCTCTGAGGGTCAGTGGGATGCTTGAGCCAATGAAGGGATGAGGGAAAGAGACCAAAGAAACTGACACAGCAAATCAAGTTGTGTCTCCAGATACACTCAGCTAGTTCAACCTTTTTGACAAGGGGCTTGCTAATACTAGAACCCTTTTGCCTGAATCTAGAGTGTCCCCAAACTCTTCAACAGTACCCAAAGATCCTCTCCCTAAAGGCCTAGAGGTCCCCCCACTGAGACCTAGAGGACCTCGAACTGGGTCGATGCCCGCTTAGGGTCCAAAGATGTTTCCTCCAATTGGAGGGCTTGATGCTTTTCCACAGCTTACAGTCTCTCTGGTGATGGAACCCACACTCCCTAGACAGCACAGAGGAGAGGCCCGCACTACCTGCCCTGGCTGGGGCTCGGGCTCCGCTCCGTACAAACACAGCCCCTCAAGGGCAGAGGGAACCACGGGCCGAGTGCCTGCTCTGAGCTCTGGGCTGCCGGCACTGGGAAATCAGCTGTTTGGGACCCCTGGGTACCCACATGCTCAAGACAGGGCTGTCCCCAAGCGGAAGCTTTCTCTAAAGCTGCTCTCTTCTCTCTCCAGGAAGCTGCATCCCAGGAAAGTCCCTCGGATCTCTGTCATTCCCAGATTGGCCTGACCCAAGGCAGAGCTGGGAAAGACAGCAGCCACCTTCCTGTTCTCACCGGGCGATCTCCGAGTCCAGAGAGGAGGGTTCTTGGCCTGGCTCTGACGGTCTGTGTGCACATGGATGGATGGCTAAGACTTCTGTATTTCACTTTGCGTTTCGGTTTGCCGAAGAGGGGGGGCAGTGGGCTCTGCTACACAGAGGATTCAGCAGGATCAGAGATATGGATTTTCTTTGCTGCTGACATTTCAATGATGAGAATGAGAACACCAGTGGGAGGGACTGTGCGGTGGTGGTGGTGGGGGAGCTGGAGTTGAGGCAGAGCAGGGAAGTGGCCCTGGGTTCCCCTCACTGAGGACAGAGCTCACAGTCATCGTGGCTGTGACATTTTCCCCACTCCTGTTTCAGGTAGTGGGAACCCCGCATCCCCAGGGAAAGCATCACTTTTTGGGGGATACCCTCCCTGTCTGCCCAGGAAGGCCAACTTCCTGTTACAGCCTTCTCCAGCTACCTGTATTTTTCTAAACAGGTAACACCATAGTAACAATTGGTGTGGCCTGGCCGTGTCTCCCCAGCAGAAGTCAGCACTGGCCCTTCTTCAGAGGCCGGGGTGGGGGGGCCTGGCTCAGAGGCACTCAGTAGCAGTTTTGCTGCCATCTTGTAGGTTCTCTGAGTGCCAGCTGCCTCACCAGGCTCCTGGGGGAGCCCAGAAGATAGAAGACGTGGCCTGCAGGTGTGAGGGGCTGGGATGAATGGACTGCTCTGGGAAGAGCTGCAGCTCAGACTGCAGGAGTGGAATGCCCTGACCAAGACCGTGCAGCATGACCTTTGGCCTCCAGGGAATGGAGGAAGTGGTGTGGGTCAATCTGGAACTCCAGAGGCTAGGGGCACTGCTCACTCTTTCTTTCTTCCTTTATTTGTTTATTTATTTATTTGAAAGGCAGAGTATCAGAGATAGACGGAGAGAGAGACTGGCCTTCCACTTGCTGGTTCACTGGCTGGAACAGCCAGTGCTGAAACAGACCAAAGCCAGCAGCCTAGAACTCCATCCGGGTCTCCCATGTGGGTGGCAAGGGCCCAAGCACTTGGGCCATCACTGCCGTATCCCAGGCGTACTAGCAGGGAGCTGGAACAGAAGCGGAGCAGCCAGGATTCCAACCTGCACTCCCATATGGGATGTTGCTGACATTTGTGGTAGCTTCATCCACTGTCGGAGCGCTGGCCCCACGCACTCCCTCTTGGGGCCTGTAGCTGCAGCTCAGGAACCAGTGCTGAAGTCAGCCTCTGCCACCTCCCACCTGCCCCTTTGCTTCCATCTCCTGGCGCTTGCACACTCTCCTCCCTACACCTGCCATGGGGAGCTCACGCTTTCCTCAACAGCCTGAGTCTCCCTCTGCACGGGTCGTGCCCTCTCTTAACGCACATCCCCTTTTCTACCAGGAAAATGCAAGACTCAACTGAGCTGCACGTTCTTCCTCCTGGGAAGCCTTCCAGGCCCCTGCTTGGAGCCCTGCAGCCCCTGGACAGCCTTCTCTCTACGCAGTGGTGTACTGACCACACTCAGACGCTGTGCTGCTTTTCCTTTGTTCCCCTCGGCCATAACCAACCAGAAGCTTCTGGAAGGCAGGGATCCACTCAGTTCCTCTCTGTGGCCCCAGTGTCCAGCAGGGCCCGGCTCCAAGGAGAGATCTTGCATAACCTGGCACCCGGGTTCTGGGCAGGAGACGCTATTCTGTTGTATCTCAAATGATCATCCTGGTTTAGGCAACGTTTGAGAGGAAGTTCAAGGACAGGGCTGATCTTATTTATTTACCTTCCAGGAAATGGAGGCCCACGAAGAGGTAGGGATTTGCCCAAGGTCCTACAGCACGTCAGCCACCAGGGGTCCTGATGCCTGGTCCCCAGCACATCAAGCCAGGGCCAAGAGGCTACAGGAGCCCAGGCCCTGCCGCTGCTCACTGCACCCTGGTTCAGTCCCTCTGGCCGGGCTCTCAGCCAACAGCAGCATGAGGCTCAGGCTGCCCCTGCCAAAGGTTGTGCTGTCAGCAGTCTGGGGGAGGTGACCAGGCCACTTCCCTGTGGGCAGCTGAGACCCAGCAAGACTTGGAGCAGCGCCTCCACGGGGTCATGGGCTCTGGGGACAGTCTCCAGACAGACAGCGCCCTTCTTGACAACCGGATTAGATAGAACCTGATTAGACTTGAGGTTAACAGTCCGGAGTGCATGGAGCAGAGCCCAGCATGGGCTATGTGCTCAATGAACAGGCATCCGCATAGCACCGTTACTACTACTATGAAGCAGAGGAAAGCCCACACAGTTCAGTGGCTAAACGCACTGACCCTGATGCGTGTCAATAAGACACAGTCAGGCTGCATCACTTACCAAGTTACGCACGTTTTTAAAATCTTCTTTTAAAAAAGATTTATTTTATTTACCTGAAAGGCAGAGTTATAGAGAGAGAGGGAGAGAGACAGAGAGATCTGCCATCTGCCAGGTCACTCCCCAAATGGCTGCAACAGTCAGAACTGGATCAGGCCAAAGCCAGGAGCCAGGAGTTCCACCCAGGTGTCCTACATGGGTGCAGGGGCTCGAGTACTTGGACCATCTTTTGCTGCCTTTATAGGTGCATTTGCAGGGAGCTCGATCAGAAGTGGAGTAGACAGGGCCGGCATGTGGAATGCAGACAGTGGCTTAACTCGCTATGCCACAGCGCCGGCCCCTGTTTTTGTATCTTTAAAAAGAGGGAGCATTTAGCACAGTGGTTAAGGTGCCAGTGTCCCAAATAGGAGTAGGAGTACCTGGGTTCAATTCCCAGCTCCAGCTCCTAATTCCAGCTTCCTGCTGGTGCAAACCCTGGGAGGCAGCGGTGCTGGCTCAAGTGGGTCCTTGCCACCCATTTGGGTGACCTGGATTGAGCTCCTTACTCCCGGCTTTGGCTTGGCCCAGCCCTTGCTGATGCACACATTTAGGGAGTAAGCCAGTAAACAGGAGCTCTCTCCCTGTGCCTCTCACTGCCTTTCACATAAATACGTAAATTTTTATAAAGGGGCGGGCATTTGGCGCATCAATTAGGACACTGTTTGGGATGCATCCCACATTGGAATCTCCAGGTTTGTGTCTTGGCTTCCCTTCCCATCCAGCTTCCTGTTAATGTGCAACAGGGGGAGGGGGCTGTTGCTGTGACGGGTTAAGTCGCCGCCTGCAGTGCCTGCATCCTGTACGGGTGCTGGTTTGAGTTGGCTGCTCCACTCTGATCCAGCTCTCTGCTGTGGCCTGGGAAAGTGGTAGCAGATGGTCCAAATGCTTGGACCTCTGTGCCCATGGGGGAGACCCCGAGGAAACTACTGGCTCCTGGCTTTGGATCAGCACAGCTCCAGCCATCGTAGCCATCTGGGGAGTGAACCAGCGGATAGAAGACCACCACCCCCCCCACACTTCTCTGTAACTCTGCCCTTCAAATAAATAAATAAATCTAAAAAAATGTGCAACTGGGAGGCAGCAGGGGATGGTCTGAATACGTGGGTACCTGCCATCTACATGGGATATCCTGATTAAGTCGTGGGCTCCTGGCTTCAACCTGGCTCAATCCTGGCTGTTGTGGGCATTTAGGGAGTGAACCAGCAGATGGGAGCTTTCTCTCTCTCTGCTCGTCAAGTAGATAAAAATAAATATATAAGCATTTTTTTAAAGCAGGAGGGGACATGGGGGAAGCTGAGCAAGCATTTGTGGGTGGTGAAAGAGGGAACGGCACCAGCTCCTGCAGGGCACGGAGCGTGGGGAAGCAGAGCACGTTCCAGGGGCAAGGCATCTGCGTGTGGCTGGAACAGGAGAGGAGTGGCGGGTGGCAGAGAGAAGGGCTGGGGAGGCGAAAGCAGACCCTAGCCTTATGCTAAGGAGTATGCACGTGTCTTGTATGCACGCTAAGTACTGAAGCTTTCCAAGCAGGGAAGGATGATGTGATTGGTTTGTGTTTGTCATGGAATGGAGAGAGGATCAGAGCGGAGCAGCCGGACTGGAACCAGGCACTCAGATCTCAATCAGCAGCTTCACCCTGCCGTCCAGCAAGGCTCAGCCTAGTAGTCGCCCCTTGTCTGCAGTCTCAGTTCCCTGAGGCCAACCAAGCTCGGAAAATATTAAATGGAAAATTCCAGAAACATTCAAGTCATAAGTCTTAAGTAACTTTCATGTGGTACATTGTTATATTGTTTTATTTTATTATTGAAGTTGTCAATTATTATTTGCTGTTAATATCTTACTCTTCCTAATTAATTAACTAAACTTCTTTGGCATATTCATACTGGGGGGAGGGTTTGCTATTATCCGGGGTTTCAGGTATCCCTTGGGGGACTTGGAGCAGTCCCTGCTCAGTTAAAACCGGGCCGAGTGGAGCCGCTCTCGTTCCCTCTGTGTCCTTGCATCCCAGCCTGCATCCCACACTGCAAGGAGCTGCTCACATGTGAACTCTGGGCACAAGTACTTCCACGATTGGGCTGTTCCCCATGCTGCTGCTGCTTTTTTTTGAAAGGCAGAGTTACGGGGTGGGCGGAAGAAAGAGAGAGGTCTTCCATCCACTGGTTCACTCCCAAAATGGCCGCAGCAGCCACGGCTGGGCCAGGCCAAAGCCAGGAACCAGGAACTTCTTTTGGGTGTCAAGGGCCCAAACACTCGGGCCATCTTCCACTGCTTTCCCAGGCCTTAGCAGAGAGCTGGATTGGAAGTGGAGCAGCCGGGACTCGAAGTGGCATCCATATGGGATGCTGGTGTCATAGGTGGTGGTTTAACCCACTACAGCACAGCGCCAGCCCCTCCCCCACGATTCTGATATCCTCTGTGCCTGACTTGACACCAGCAGCCCTGCGGCAGAGGCTCGGTGTCTGCAGAAGTAGAGCCCAGACTTCCTCTGCAGAGCCACAGCTCTGCTCAGTCCCCCTGCTGGGCACTGAGAAGGCATGTGGTGGTTAAGAGAGGAGACCTCCTGGTCGCTTGGGAGGTAGGAGTCTGCCCGTTTACAAATGGAAAAGAATTGCGGGCCAATCACATCGCCAGGAGACAAGGTAAGGGATGACAGGTGGGTGTGGAGAGGAGGAAGCAGCTGGAACTGACTTCTGAGACCCCTGCGTGGCTCTGTTTTCCCAGGGTGTAAAATGCAAGGAGGAAGAGAAGCAAATAGGCCCTGGGCAGCAGGCTGGGGAGCTTAGATTAGGGTGTCGCAAAGGCCCTCTGCGGTCCCCTGCACTTGGCCAGGTGGGGGTGGTTTCCGGGCAACTTCTTTGTTTCCCCTGGGAGCAGTGTGGGCTCAGGTACAAACCTAGCGGCTCACTAGGCTAATCCTCCACCTGAGGCGCCAGCACACCGGGTTCTAGTCCCGGTCAGGGCGCCGGATTCTGTCCCAGTTGCCCCTCTTCCAGTCCAGCTCTCTGCTGTGGCCCAGGAGTGCAGTGGAGGATGGCCCAAGTGCTTGGGCCCTGCACCCGCAAGAGAGACCAGGAGAAGCGCCTGGCTCCTGGCTTCGGATCGGCATAGTTCCGGCCGTAGCGGCCATTTGGGGGGTAAACCAATGGAAGGAAGACTTTTCTCTCTGTCTCTCTCTCTCACTGTCTAACTCTGCCTAGCACAGAGAGGCGGCCCAGTTGAGACAGTTAATTATTTGACACGGCTTATCTGATTCCCGCAACACTTGTGCCCTGCCTCTGCCTGGCAGAGACAACTCATCCTCCAGGGTGTGGCCAGGTGTGCCCTAGCCAGGGGCCTTCCCTCAGCTAAGCTTCCCGAGCTAAGCCGCCCACTCGCTGCTCTGCGCCCACCGCTCTCCGTGTGTCTGTCGGATTTTACGTCTGTCTCCCCAGCTAGACGGGGAGGTCCCGGGCACAGGCACTGTCCCTGTTCATCAAAGACAACTGTGAACTTGTTGAGTCCACGAATGTGGCAGGTATGATCGCGTCTATTTTGCAAAGGGGCAACCACACGCACCAGGGTCTGAGGGGTACCTCTAAGGCTGCCTTTTAAGGGGGCAGCCGCAGGAGCGAGGCCAGGTTGTGGGACACCGTGTCCTGGGCAGGGAAGGCACACGGTTTCAGCTGGCCCAGGGCAGAGCCTGGGACACAAAGGAATTGTGCTTCAGTTCTGAGCCCCGCTGCCCCGCACAGCTAAGGAAGGCAGACACACACCGAGCAGCACTGTGTGACGTCCCAGCACAGGGCGCTCTCACGCTGGGGGCCGTGTTTAATCTTTGACGGTGGCACCATTATTCCCCTCCGTGCAACACAGGAGGCCGAAACTCACAGAAGGGACTTGTCCATCACTTCCCAGTCAAGGAGAAGCAAGCCAGGATCCGAACTCCAGTCTGGGAGCTCCTGCGAGCCGGAGCAAGGCAAGACCCGGGCCGGGTGCTGTGGGGCAGCAGGGTGAGCCGCTGCCCGGAATGCCCGCGTTCCCACGTCAGAGTGCCTGGTCGGAGTCCCAGCTACGCTGCTGCCAGTCCAGCTTCCTGCTTATGTGCCTGGGAGACAGCGGATTATGGCCGAAGTGTTTGGGTTCCTGCCATCCACATGGAAGACCCGGGTGGAGTTCCTAGCTCTTGGCTCCAGTTGGCCCAGTCCCGGATCTTATAGCCATTTGGAGAGTGAACCAGCTGATAAATGTGGCTCCTCTCACGCTGTCACTCTGGCTTTCAAGTAAGCAAAGGGAGCAGGGGGTGGTGGGGTGGTGGGAGATCTGGTGTGGCTTTTGGATAGGCCTAGGGAGCCGCGTCCCGGGACTGTGTCCTCTGCCAGACGGAGGGCTGCGTGGACCCAGGGCAGCCCGTCGTTCCCGTTGCTCTCCTCTCGCCCAGAGCATGTGAACGAACTCTGACGTGGCTCCAGCCAAGCCCACTCAATTCTGCAGTGTCCCCACTCCCGTGCCAGCCTGAGGCAGAAACTGGGGAGACCCAGTGGCCCGGGAATCAGGGAGAGGGGGAGGGAGCCAGCAGCTCCCTGACCAAGAGGGACTCTCGCCACCTCCAACCCAAGGTCACGGCAACTTCCATTTCTTTTCGTCTCCCGGCTGTTCTGAAGGGAAGCAGTGTGCACTGGGGTGGGAGAGGAGACCCCGAGGGCCCTGCTGGGCCGTGCAGGCAGCGCCGCCTCCCAGCCCACAGATCCAGTGAGGGCCCCCCCGTGTGCATGAGACCACGCCTTGTGGCTCTGCCCTGTGCTGGAGCTCCACCAAGGGCCCTGAGAGGCAGGCACCATAACCGCCCATTCCACAGATGAGGAAAATGGAGTTCAGACAGGCGGCGACTTTGCTCAGGTCACATAGAAGCTGGGGTCTGAGCTCCGTCTGGCTCTAGAGCCAACGATGTTCTTTTAGCCACATCATTGTGGGAGTCCAGACTTCCGGGTTCTTTTTTTTTTGACAGGCAGAGTGGATAGTGAGAGAGAGAGAGACAGAGAGAAAGGTCTTCCTTTTGCCGTTGGTTCACCCTCCAATGGCCGCTGCGGCCGGCGCATCTCGCTGATCCAAAGCCAGGAGCCAGGTGCTTCTCCTGGTCTCCCATGGGGTGCAGGGCCCAAGCACTTGGGCCATCCTCCACTGCCTTCCCGGGCCACAGCAGAGAGCTGGCCTGGAAGAGGGGCAACCGGGATAGAATCCGGCGCCCCAACCAGGACTAGAACCCGGTGTGCCGGCGCCGCAGGCGGAGGATTAGCCTGTTAAGCCACGGCGCTGGCCCAGACTTCTGGGTTCTAAACGCAGCTGCTTCAGTGGGTTTCTCTCAACCTCCCTGGGCCTGTTTCTTCCCGTGTACAGCGAGAGATTCGCTCGGGAACATGTCTGAGGGCCCTAGCAGTCTAAGATGTCCTCATTGCCCAGGGCTCCCCAAGGCAGCCACCAAGGGACCTGCTCTGCCACCCAGCCCTGAAGACAGAACCTTGAAGTTTGGTTCTTGCGAGGAGAAATCCAGCGGGGAGACAGTGCCGTCCTCACGCCTGAGCGGCTTGGTGTTACCCGTGCCGTGGGGAGGCAGGATTTGGACAGCTGGGGTGGAGAGGGAATTCCGGAGAGAGAGAAGGAACAAAGGCTGAGAGGTGAGACTAGCCCCTGGCCTCACGTGCCTCCCTACCTCCGTGATGCTCGGCGGAGGCTGGGCCACGCACACCTCATCCCATGCACCTGGGGGACCACGGCCCACTGCACGCACCAGCATCATGGCTCCAGAGCCCGACAGGGTGGGCGCAAGTCCCGACTGCAGCGTTTGCCGTGTGAGCCCTGGGTTTCGGTTTCTCATCTGTGAAACGAGGCTGAGGATGACAGGGCCTTGTAGGTGGTTAAAGGGTTGAGACGATGCATGGGGAGGGGTCGGCATGAGGTCTGGCGCCCGGGAAACGCTCAGTGCCTCTCTGAGAGATGTCCTTCCCTCCTCTCCATCTCCCCACTGCCCAAATCCCTCACCTTCTCGGGGTTGGCTGTCTCTCCTAAGCGCTTTTCTGCCTGCTGCAGCCCTTGGTGCTCCTCCGAACTCCTGCAGCGCTGGGCTCTCAGTGTGCTCTGAGCCGCATCCTATCAGTCACCCGCCCGGGATCCAGGCTGCTTCCCGCCTCCCCAAAGCCTCAGTTCCCAAGCAGGAACCATGTAGTTCCAGGGAAGCTGACTTACCCCGCCCAGCCCCTCCGCTCTGTATGCCCGATTCTAAGGGAGAAGCACAGGATCTAGACCGAGCCCATAAAGAATCCCTGTCCCTAATGGCTGACTCCCAGGTGGGCATGTGGCCTAATTCAGTGCACAGCGAACCTCAGGACTTATGCTGGGAATTCTGGGATAGATTCTGTTCTCTCCCAATCTGGATAGTGTGACGTGCAGATGTGATTGAAACTGCTGCAGCCATTTTGCCCCAAGAGGCCAGCCTGAGGATAATATCAAGGGGAGAGCCAGAAGACATGGAGAGAAATGGAAACCTGATCAAACCATGCCTGACTGCCAGGCTCCACGACTTTCCAGTTTCCTGCACCAACAAATGTCCTTTATGCTTAGGCCAGTGTTTGGCTATTTGCGTCTCAACATACATACGCTGATTCAAACACTACCTAGTTGAATGATATTGTTTGACTTGCCAAGAGATAGAAGTCTTCACATATATATTGGTTAGGCCCATGCTACAGGCCAAGCACTCTGTTGGGTGCTAAGGGTTTAGCAGTGAAAGGTACTATTATGGTCTTACTCTCATCAGGGAGCTTACTGTGAAGAGAATTAGGGGTTGAAATGCCTGCTTTGGGGGCTAGCTCTGATGCTGTATTTGAAGTGCTAAGCTTTAGGGCTGGTGCTGTGGCACAGTAGGCTAAGCTTCCTCCTGCAGTGCCAGCATCCCATATGGGAGCCGGTTCGAGTCCAGGCTGCGCCACTCCACTTCTGATCCAGCTCTCTACTAATAGCCTGGGCCCCTGCACCCACAGGGGAGACCAGGAAGAAGCTCTTGTCTCCTAGCTTCAGTTTGGCCCAGCTCTCACCACTGCAGCTATCTGGGGAGTGAACCAGTGCATGGAAGACCTCTCTGTCTCTCCCTCTGTCTGTAACTCTACCTCTCAAATAGATCAACCTCAAAAAAAACCAAAACAAAACAAAAAAAACCTGCTGAGCCCCATCCTCGTTGGATAGCAGAACACTGCCTTTTCCTTGGGAAGCCATCCAAAGGCCTGGTCAGTTGACCTACGCGTGGCCAACGGACACATCCCATGTTCCTGGCTTCAGCGACTCATTCAGCCCTGGGACTACAAGCTTGGAAGGTCCTGTCTTCGCGCTGTGGTCACTAGATGGGAAATATAAGCCCCGTGTGTCTGAGCTGAACAGGAATGCTAACGTGAGCTAATCTTAGAGCTGGTAGCAATACACTTCTCCGACGTGACCATTCATTTAACCAGGCATTGTCAGGCTTGCTCTCCTCTATTGCCAGGCTCTGTGCTACGTGATGAGGAAAGAGAGATGAAAGAGACTAAACAGCATTAGCAAATCTTTTTCAGTTAGAGACTCACGGTGCTTCCTTTTGAGCTCAGTCTATAGAGAAAGACAAATGAGGAAGTACAGGCACACTAGGAGTGGTCAGAGGGTACCTAGTGACCCTGGAGGTGTCAGCTTTTCTGCTTTTAAGTTATGCGGCACAGGGAGCAGGTGTTCGGCCTAGAGGTTAAGATGTTTGTGTCCTAGATTGGAGTGCCTGGGTCTGATTCCTGGCTATGGCTCTTTTTTTTTTAAATTAATTTATTTGACAGGTAGAGTTACAGACAGTGAGAGGGAGAGACAGAGAGAAAAGTCTTCCTTCCGTTGGTTCACCCCCCAAATGGCTGCTACGGCCGGAGCTACGCTGATCTGAAGCCAGGAGCCAGGTGCTTCTTCCTGGTCTCCCACGCGGGTGCAGGCGTCCAAGCACTTGGGCCATCCTCCACTGCCTTCCTGGGCCACAGCAGAGAGCTGGACTGGAAGAGGAGCAACCAGGACTAGAACCCGGGGCCCATATGGGATTCCGGCGCCACAGGCGGAGGATTAGCCAAGTGAGCCACGGCGCCGGCCCCAGCTATGGCTCATGACTCAAGCTTCCTGCTAACACAAGACCCTGGGTGGGGGGCCACGGTGATGGCCCAAGAACCTGAGCTCCTGCCGGTCACGTGGAAGACCGAGTCCCAGGCAGCCATCGCAGGTATTTACGGAGTAAACCAGAAGACTGAGAGCTCTGCCTCTCAAAAATTTTAAAAATGAAGTGACACATGAAACATGGAAAAACTGGATGACATTATTTTAAATAAAAATCTCCATGATTCTCACCACTCATGATCATAGTTAACATTTTCATCTTAACCTTCTGATACTTTTCTAGGCATAAAAACTTTTTAAAAACTTACTGTAAAACATGCATAAATGGCTCAATCTTGGAATAGAAAAAGTACATTAGTGGCAAAACTGGTGAAAACCAGAGGGGTTAGCGCTGTGGCATAGCAGGTTAGGCTGCAGCCTGCAGTGCCAGCATCCCATATGGGCGCCGGTTCGAGACCTGGCTGCTCCACTTCCTATCCTCTCTCTGCTAAGGCCTGGGAAAGCAGTAGAATGTGGCCCAGCTCCTTGGGCTCCTGTACCCGCATGGGCGATCTGGAAGCTCCTGGCTCCTGGCTTTGGATCAGCACAGTTCTGGCTGTTGCGGCCATCTGGGGAGTGAACCAGTGGATGGAAGACCTCTCTCTCTCTCTCTCCACCTCTGTAACTCTGCCTTTCAAATAAATAAATAAATCTTTTTTTAAAAAAAGCCAAAGAGTCTACTATGTACCGATGTTAAATCTTTTAGATTTTGACAAATGCATCGTGCTTACGTAAGATGTTAATGTCAGGGGATTCTGGGGTAAGTGTACACAGAACTCTCTGTACTATCTCTGGAACTTTTCTGTAAACTTAGTTATCCCAACTTAAGTTCACTTTTAAATATGGACCCGTTTGCTATTGTTTTATAACCTGTTTATTCACCCAATAATTTATTAGGTAGTTTTTGTCTTGAAATGATTTCATGATAGTGTACTACTCCGCCCTATACATGAATCATAGTCTCCCCTGATGTTGGAAATTTAGGTTGTTTCCAATTCTTAACATGGTACAAAAAAATGCTCTCTGTACACCCTTAGTCATTTCCTTAGGATGCGTGAACAAGCTGGAATTGCTGAACCAGAGCTGCTAGCGAGGGGACGCTGAGCCCTGCAGTGTCACCATGCCAGGCACCTGACAGACATGGACTCATCCCGCCCACACGCAGGAGCGAGCCATGGGCTGCTCCCGTTCCCTTACGACAGGGCAGCAGTTAAAGGTTTTCAAAATGTGAGCCAACAAATTCTGAGGCTTTCTGTGTCGGGCGCAAGCACAGCACACAGATCTCATCAGGCTGTCCCGGGCTTCCGTTCTGACCGCAGTGGGGTGGTTCCCGCAGGCGGCCATCGCAGCCGGTCTGTGGAAACTGCGCAGGCACTGCTGGCCTAGGTGTGGTTTCAATAGCAGCTCCAGTTGCCTCCTCTCCAACTGCAGAATGTTCCTCTCCGAGCTTTGGGCTTGGTGGCTGCCAGGAACCCCTAGAGTTTTGGAAAATCTCCATCTGGCTGGAAAAGTGTTTTTTAAAGTACCAGGGACAATGGTACTTTCTTGACAATGAAGAATGTCAAGACCCTAAAGTCCAGGATTTGTACACACAGAACAGATGGCCCACTTTAGGCTGGGCCCTTGTCCTCCCTCCTGGCTGACACACCTGTGCTTTGACCATTAATCAGGCGACCTTTGCTGTGGGTGGGGGTGGGGGAGGGCTCTGTCTGTCTTGTTCCCAGCATGTGCCTTGTGCATGGGTTCTGGGGATGACAGATAACCAGTGGTTGGTCTGGGCACTGACAGTGGCTCACTGAATGCCTTGGGAGCGACTTTCCCCCCCTAAGCCACAACGAGCTCACATCTAAAATGAGGATCATGGGGCCGGCACTGTGGCGTAGTGGGTAAGGCTGCTGCCTGCAGTGCTGGCATTCCATATGGAGACCATTTTGAGTGCTGCTGCTCCACTTCCGATCCAGCTCTCTGCTATGGCCTGGGAAAGCAGTGGAATATGGCCCAAGTCGTTGGGCCCCTGTACCCACGTGGGAGACCTGGAAGAAGCTCCTGGCTTTGGATTGGCACAGCTCCTGCCGTTGCGGCCATCTGGGGAGTGAACCGGTGGATGGAAGACCTCTCTCTCTGCTCTCCTCTGTGTAACCCTTTCAAATAAATAAATAAACCTAGAAAAAAAAGAGGATCCATAGCACCCATCTAGGTGGTTGGTGAAATTCACATAAAAAGAAAAACAGCCACCCAGTCAATGATTCTATCTCCTTTTCCCATGGCCATCAGGTATTTCGGAACAAGGATCGCCACCTATTTCCGTGCTGTGCCATACGGTTCCTCCAGCCCCAGGGACCCTGGCCCAAACCAGAATGGGCTGCTTTTCGCTGGGGTCTTTCCTTGGCTGCCAAATGTCCGCCCCCTCCACCCCAGGTGCCGAGTCTACTCAGGCTGTCAGGCACTGTGCTCCTGTCAGCCACAAGGCCCCGAGCCCCAGGGGCCTCTATACCTTCTGCTGGCTTCCACTCCTTCCTGAAACCCACTCACACCCTTCCCAGCATGGAGCCATCCAGACCCCACCTCCCTCCTTTACTACCTGCCTCTCCCCCCAGCTAGGCTCAAGGATTTAAAACACACACACACAGCACAGCAATACTACACATACAGCAATACTACACATACAGCAATACTACACACACACACAACACAGCACAGCGATACTACACATACAGCACTACACACACACAGCACAGCACTACTACACACACAGCACAGCAATACTACATACACACAGAGCACATCGATACTACACACACACAGAGCACATCGATACTACACACACAGAGCACATCGATACTACACACACACAGCACAGCACTACTACACACACAGCACAGCAATACTACACACACACACACAGTGACACATAGCAATACTAAACAAAAACAACAGATTGGGGTGGGCTAAGAATTTTATTAAGAAACCCTGGCAGAGGTGGCCACTGAACCCAAGGCTTTGTTTCCTTCGTTCGCCAGGGCAAAAAGGACAGCACAGGAGAAAACCAAGCATTTCTTACCCATTAGGAGAAAGCAGATCAGCTAAACAGGAAACCCGTCTCCTAGCTCTAAGCTCGGAGGAATTTGTCCTAAAAGTCTTAATCTAAGGGACAGCATGCAGTAATTCTCCCCATAGCAACTCTACCCTAAATGTGCAGATCTGTTTGGATTATCTGCCAGGATCACAGATGCCTTGTCTTTTCCCTGGTCTGCTCTCTGCTGGAGACATCTCACTCGGGACCGGGCCGGGGAATTTCCCCGTGGGAGCAGAGCATCGCATCGCGTCGTCACCCTGCCCGAGACTGGGAGCGCCGAGCTGCTGCACTCCCCAGGGATCAGGAAGCCGGTGCTCCCTCTGGAGTTATGAATAATGCAATGCCATTCGCCACACGGAGCCGTGGTCTGAGAGGACTGTGGAGCCAGTGTGCACACCCACCTTGCTGCCACCCCTCCCAGAACCAGGCGGGGCTGAGCGGGAGGAGCTTGTCCCCCAGCCCTTCTGCAATGAGGGTGGTTCCACGAGCTTTCCAAACCCAGCTCGTCGGAGCCTTAGCACCACCAGTAAGGAAGCAGCAGAGGACAGAACAGAAAAAGGTTTTACCCAGGGCTGCACTCCCCTCCAGTTCTTCACTGAGACACAGCAAACCTGCTTGAATTTCTCCTTTCATTTAGATGCACTGCTTGTAGCCTTTTCGGTATCACGAGAACCTTTCCCCTCCCCCAGCAATTGGCACAGTGCAAAGCCAAACTGTTACCATGACAATACAGCAACACAACTCTCCATGCAGAGGAGCCTAGGGTTAAGGATCCTTAGGTTGGAGGCCAGCGCTGCGGCGCAGTGGGTTCAAGCCCTGGCATCCTGTATGGGTGCTGGTTCGAGTTCTGGCTGCTCTACTTCCAATCTAGCTCCCTGCTGATGAGCCTGGGAAAGCAGAAAGATGGCCCAAATCCTTGGGCCCCTCCCTGCACCCACATGGGAGGCCTGGAAGAAGCTTCCGGCTTTGGACTGGCTTGGCTCTGGCCATTCTGGCCATTTGGGGAGTGAATCAGTGGATGGAAGATCTCTCTCTGTCTCTACCTCTCTCCCTTTCAAATAAATGAATAAATCTTTACAAAAATTAATTAGAAGCATCCTTAGGTTGGTTCCTGACAGGACAACTGCTCTCACCAACGTCGAGCTTCTCTCCGCCAGCGTTTGCCGAGGACCTCGTCTGAGCACAGGAGTGCCCGGCCGCCAGCACACCTGCGGGGGGGATTGTTCCCATTCTCCGGACAGGCGGAGCTGCGGCTGCTGACGGCTCTCTTCTGCGGCACCCGTGGAGGCTGCTCCTCCTACCAGTCACTCTGCACACCAGGTCCTGAGACACAGAGCTGGGTGCTCCAGGCTGGCAGAGCGAGTGTTTACAGGAAGGGCTCCTACTCAGAGGCGCCTCCTGGCTGCAGATTTGCCCATCACTAGATCACTTTAGCAGCAAGGTCAAGGGGACAGACAGGTACCAGGGACTGCACCTGAGTCCCTGCCCTGCCGCAGGAATCTTCCTTCCCCTCTCCCGCAAACCAGGAGGTGGCTACAAGTGCACGGCGCTCCATGAGGTTCCGTGGGGCCGGGGGTGTGAAGCCTTTGCGCAGTCTGGCGTCAGTCTCCCCGGAGTGGCGGCGTCTCACCCCATCCAGTCTTGATTTGCAGATGAGAAAGGCCCAGTGAGGCAGATGGGTACCAGCTCACCAGGTCTTCTGGTGTATTCAACTGTCCCGTGCTGCTTCCCAGGCTGGTCGGACTGAACTCCCGGTTGGATGCACGATGATCGAGGAAGGGGAGATGATTTTCATGGGGCAAGAAAAGACCAGAGCACATCAGTCCCGTGGACACCAGAGCATGCCTCTGCAGAGGTGAAGTGCCCCACAGGTGGGAGAGGAGCTGGCTCAGGGGACAGCACTCTGCTTCTCTCCCAGCAGTAAGAGGCCCGAACAAAACAGCGCTTCCGGTCCAGCTCCCTCTGCTTGTGGGAACAGCAGTCACTTCTCAGAAGCCTCCCTGGCAAAGGCAGTCCTTCCAAGAGCAGAGACTTTCATTCTGGACAAATGATTGAACTCACCTTCGCTGGGGAGAAAATGGATTTAAACTAGGACGCACAGAGCAGCTTCTGTCGGCCTTGATTTCCTCAGGGTGTTCAGCTGAAAGGGCAGCCAAAGATCTGGCTTAGGGACCAGAAGTGCTGGCTTTGCAGGTCCTGGACAACTGACTATTCAACAACCACACAGCCCGACAGGAAGTGGGTATTTCTCTGTGTATGTTTGGATCCAGCTAATATTCATCCAATGTTCACCGTGTGCCAGACACAGCCTGTGAAGGTGGCATTCCCAGCCTCCTCTTTCAGAGGAAGCAGGAGAGTGAATGACTGCCTGGGATTATTGTAGGTCCCTTGAACCCCAAGCACAGCACTGTCTATATACTAGACCAAGCTGCCTTGTCTCTGGGCTCCAAGAAAAGCCTGCCTAAGAGGTGACGGTCAAGAGGGTGGAGGCCCATTCTAGAAGCACACACTTGGACCTTCTGATCACACGGCTGTCAGGGACCACAAGAAAGGGCTTCCAGGCCAGGTCCAGATGTCAACATTTTTCTAGCCCAGATTTTCTTAACAAATGCCACAACAGGGGATACAAATTTTTTATATACTTTATTGACTTAAGGGTCAAACAAGGCAGCATTTGGTCAGTTAAGAAAGGCACCTCATTGAAGACAATTCATCATAGTGCTGTTGAGGGGTCCCATTCACAGGATCTGAGGGTGGAAAGGACAGTCTTTGGATGATACAGCGTAGGACACTTGCTCGTTGATTCAAGAAGGACCCTCACACACCACGGATGAATAAGGCAAGAGTGTAGCATTGAGGCGTGTGTCGGGTGGCTGCTGAGAACTCAGCCAGGAGGGCAGGTGGACTGGCAAGATCAGCGGGAGGTCAGAGGGAGGGACCGAGTCCAGCCTCCCCGTGACTCCAGTAAACTTGATTTGCTGAGCTACCACCTGTGTGCACGACCCCCCCAGGTCTCTCAGACATGGAGATGACTTTCTGATCTGATGGTGTGGGGAACCAAGGTCAGTACCCAAATGCTTCCTGTCCCACGCTCCAGGACACACAGATCTCAGTTCAGTTTCCTGTATTCGTGGCCTGGCAACGCATGAGGTTCTGAGATAAAAGCTGAGGTCTCAGGGCATGGGTTTTAAAAAATATCACCACCAGTTCAAGTAAATGAAAACCCGATTCCTTTAAAATACGACTGCCTCTCTATTTGTACCCAATCCCTCTCTCTGATCACAGTGTTTTTTAATTAATCTTCCCCCTTTGAAACGCCCACCTGTGTGTAAAAGAAGCTGCCTCACTACGAGAACACTGCTGCTCTTCCAAATCCTCGAGCTCCTCACCAGCCCGCCCTCTCCATCCTTCCCCGACCACCCTTCCCCTCTGCCCAGCACCTAAGAGCAGGGATCACGTGGCGGGGTGATGAGCAGTGGTGCGGTCTCGCCTGGCCTTCTGTTACTATGCTGAAATAGAAAGGAAACAAGAGAGAACAAAATGGGTTTTTAAAAACCAAGTACATATCAGCAAAGGATGGCATGCACGCCCCAGCAACCAAATGCATTAACCACTGGATGTTTCTCTGGAGGGTGAAAGCTCTCATGCCTGCTGAGGTGGAGACAGTGGAGTTAAATGAAGCAGAAATACGACCCTAACCACCTGAGATGGGCATACACGCCCCTGGCAGCCCAAATTTCACATGCATTTATGTGTGCACGCACTTGTGAACGTGTGGGGAGGGATGACAAGTATTTGGACAGGGCTCATGCACATTCAATTAACACTCAGGGACCTCAACTTTGAGAGCAAGTGCCTGCAACTGTCCCCAAAGGGAGGTCAATTCTAAGATCCATGGGGCCACGCCCACTCAGAGACCCCAGGCTCACACAGGCACAGTTCACAGTGTTGGTTCCACTCCTCCTCCCCTTCTCAGAAAGTCATGTGCTTCCCAGAAACACACAAAGCCAGCCGGGCTTCCGCTAAGGGTGGGTGGAGTTAGTTTAGAGCCAGGGAAACAAGGCACAGCAGAGGCAGCAGACGCTCACTTGGACCAGGCAGAGGGAAGACGGCCACACACCCATGCCCAGTTTCCATGTGGACAGAGGACCAGACCCCCAGTAGTGGCACAGACAGCAGGAAAGCTCAGGTCAGATGGGACTGGGCACTCTGGGGTCCACTGCACTGAGTCAGCACAGATCACGCTGAGACAGGCAGCATTACTTACTGGACCTGCTGCTGACTTTCTAATGATTTTTCCAGAAGATGCCGTTTTTATGGTCTCTTCCAGTAGCCTATTAATTCAGCTATTTGCCACAGATCAAACAGAAGACCAAAACGCACAGCATGGACCTTAGGAAACATTTAATAGCTGGGGATCTAAGGTTATAATTAAAAGCTGGTTACTGTCATGGGTAATGCTAGTTTTGGGTGACCTGTTCTTGGGGAGTCCATGGGGACTGCTGTCATGGAATAATGGGAAAGGATTGAATCTAGGAGGGAGAAGGCTTAGGTCTAAAAGGGACACATCTGATTTGGGCTTCATATGCTGCAGAGAATGTAGGTTTGACTAAATTCTAATCAAAATGTATCCAAGAATAGATCACCCCTAAATCACTATCTTGTTCACACTTGGAAACAGAGGCAAACGTTACAAATAAAAGCAAAAGAAGCTACCCTGGTAGCTTGTTGGGGAAGTGGATTTGGCTGCTCAGATACCAGACAATCTGAATTCTAAAGGAGCTCTCACCTCGCTTGATTCTTTGGCAACAATTTCATGTTCAAATCCAAGTCCCAATGACCCCTACTTTACAGCACCATGGTGCAGACTGCAAAAATAATAACTTGGCCTGGCTCTTTCTGTGGTGATAGTCTCCCTCAGTAGTTTCTGGAATCGGTAATGTGAGTGCCTTTTTATTCCTTCCATTTAGGGGAAAAAATAAAGATCCCTGACTCATAGGGCTTTTTATTGTGGGCCAGAAACAAGCGGACTCCTCTGCAAACAATGTGGACTTCTAATCAGCTGCTGGAGATGGAATAAATACTAATAGGTTTTGGAGCTGGGATGCCTGGCAGATATCTGGTTTATTTTGGCTAGAAAAATAAAATCAAAAGTACAGCTAATGAAGTAAACACGTGGTAAAGCAACCTAGACAAGATTGAGAAAGTAGGAGAGGGAACATACTTACACGCAGAGCACGCACGCACGCGTGTGCACACACACAGAGATGAGAGGTGCACATTGCCAAAGATACATCAGGTGAATCCTTTTTTAATCAATTCATCCAATGACATTCTTGCTAGCCTGAGAAGCTTCCCTCCTCCTGCCCTGTCCTTCCCACCAACTCCCTGACAGGAAGAGGAAGAAGAAACTCCTCTTTGGACCCAACATTATATAAACATAACCAGGTCTTTACATGTGGCTTTGGAGAAGGCTGCGAGGATGCACGCAAACACGACATCCGGGGTCTGGGACGCATCGACGGCAGCGTGGATTCCCCGTTTCCTGTAGTACTCCACAAGCGGGGTGGTCTGGGTGTGGTAGGCCTCCAGGCGGATTTTCAAGGCTTTTTCGTTATCATCTGATCGACGGATCAAGGGTTCTCCAGTGATCTGAGAACAGGAAGAGGACAATGAAGACCAGGTTTTCTTATTCTATGCCAGATGCAGAGCTGAGATGCGGCTAATTCTGCCTAGGACGCAGATCCCAAAGTCTATCAGAAACACAGACAGACAATCTAGACTCTGACAAAGACTCCTGCTACTCCCAGCAGCAGACCAGCTAGTCCAGAGAAGCCAGGGAGCCTGTCAGAAACACTGACCATGGGGAACAAGGCTCACGAGAGGGAGATGGTCACTGCCTTTCCCTGGCAGCTTTGTGCTCAGGCTGTCCAGCCTCCAAGATGCACCTATTTATAGTTAGAAGCAAGGATGACAGAGGCCCCTAAGTCCAGCAGAACACATCAAACTCATAGATGTGTTCACAGCTGAATCTAAGTTGCCTAAATATTTAGCATATTTACTAGGGTGTCACCCACCAACATACTAGAAGTGGCAAGTAAAGTGAGAAAGAACTCCACGATATAGAATTACCAACTGTGTGAATGGGACTAGTGGACCTCATGGTTTTGGAACCTGTATTTCTAGAACCTGGGTGATCTGATGAACTTGTCTCATATGACAAAGATAAATCGCAAAATTCCTACTGTTGCCTCCGTGATCTCAAACAGACTACAAGCGGGCTCCTGTGGCAACCCAGGACGTCCTGGCACAGCAGAGTGGTTGCAGTGAAAGCATGTATTCTCCTGGGCAGAACTGGTAGCAAACTTCTCTTTAGCACTGTCCTCCCCCAGCCAATGCTGCACTTCCAGGCAGCCTTCTGATGAGCTGACCAGTCCCATGGGCGTGACGCCAGAGGGGCTGCTCCAGACAGAAGACGGGCACAAGCCGGGCACTAGCAGCAGCCGGCCCTACTAGCTACCTGGAAGTCAAGCAAGAAACCAGCTGAGGAGACGACGTATGGGTCCGCCATGGGCCAGTCTGATCTACTTTACAGTGATAGTTTTCATGGTTAAGTTAGTAACATTGAGATACAAAGGGAAGATGGAAAGAACAATGGGGAAAAAGAGAAAACAGTGAAGCAAAAAGAGGGACAGAAAAGGAAATTTCCTGAGTTTACATACGTCATCTTTCATGGGTTCCTTAGGGGGATTGAACTCCTCGTGGTAGGAACGTCCACTTGTGGGGTGAATCAGCCTGCAAGACAGCAAGTGGACATGAGTCAGCCACCCACCCCCTGAGCCCAGGCATCTCTGGAATGACAAGAGGGACAGAAGCTGGACGCAAGGCTTTTACCCAGCAGAGAGCCCAGCTGTAGGCATCTCTCGCTTAGGAAAATAACTGGCTTGTCAGGAAAATAACTGGGCTCGTGCCATGGCAGAGCGAGCACGTTCTGTGTTTTAACCAAACATCATAATGAGTGTCTGGCTAACGAGGCAAACTGCTGCCTAACCACCCAATTTACGACTCCAGAGAAGGAACTCCGTGCTGGTCTCACGCCGTCACTCACTCTATTCACCTGTTCACTGAACCGAACACTAACACCTAGTCCCAACCAGGGCTTAAGCTGAACTCAGGGACTGCAAAGTAATGAGTAGGGATCCCTGCTCACAAGCAGTGCCTAGAAGCAGAGAAAAATGTGGAAATAGCTTCAACAAATGTGATAATCCTTTAACAGAGATTTGTACAAAGTGCTAGAGGGAGCCAAAGACAGAGAAATTAAAACCCCCGTCTCTTAGTTTGATCACAAAGCCAGGAAAGTACTAGGAGGAAAAACATGTCCCACAGACACAAACATCACCAGGCAATGCAGCACAGCGATCACACAGACAAGACGGCCTAACCTTCACAGGCGACACTCAAGTCACCAGGAAAAACGATATGCTAGACAAGTCATGGAATGGGGACCAAGAACAACCACGTAGCTGGCACTGAATGTGTAGCTGGTGGCTGCAACTGTGCTAGTCTCCTCAGGGAACAAGCCCACGTTCCCGACTGAGGATGGCCACACCACAGGAGCCCAGAAACCCACACCACAGGAGCCCAGAGGCAGGCCTAACTCTTGCTCCACAGCTACAGTGTGCTTGGGTTGTGTGGTTTCTCAATTCTCTGTTAACCAAGTGTTTGCTTATTGAACTGATGCCTACTTTCCTCATCAAAGTCTCTTGCACCAGAATTTCTGAACATTTCTCATCTTTTGGCACACATAGAAATAGAAATGTGTGTTCAAGACTTGCGGGGCCTGCTCCTCCTGGGCTGCCCACAAGGGGATCAGTATCTCAGCTTGTCAGCCGGGAAACTGCTTAGACTCCTGAATCCCACCTCTGTGAGAGAGGACTCTGTTTTCATCACAGAATGTCTTGGGGGGACAATATGGACTTAAAGTGGCAGTGGGTTACTGGGGGATGAAAAGACAGTAGATTAAATAAACTGCTGAGGGACAGCTTAACACAGGTGCTGGGAGGGGTGCCTTCCATTACGGCATCCACTGGGAGACCCCAAGAGATGGGGAGCATAGGCTGCTGGGTTCACCTCAGAGTCTTTGGGAAGGGCTGGGGCATGCCATGTAAACTTGGAAACCATCTTCGCCAGGCTGTCACGGCTGTGAGGGAGGCAGTGTACCAAACCAGTCGCTTCCAAACTAAGGGCCCTGTACAGCGAAGCTGCAGCTTGTTCTTCAGAACCTCTCTGTTCCACCACCAGCCCAGTCAGGGCCCTCCATCCCTTCATGTGGCTCACAACCAGGCTCCTAAGAAGGGATCCTTATCTGTTTCCCTTCTCTTGCAATTTAGTTTGTAGGCCAGGACCAAGCTAATGTTTTTAGAAAGCTGTTTTTGCCATAACACCCAGTGACTCAAAGACATTTCATGACTCCTGGACTCTGTGTTAAACAGCTGCCATCTTATCTTTCCAGTAGTACTCATTCTACTGGCCCAGGTCACTCCTCCAACTCTGAGTAGACAAGTCTAGGACCTACCAGCCCAGGCCAGAGCCCCTCCCCTCGCCCATACATGGTCCTGCCTCTGCTCCCCTCTGGCAAAGCCTCCCTGAAATCCTCTTCATCCAGGAGGGCTGAGCTGATGACATGCCTGTCCCAGGCAGCCTTTCCCTTTCCATCCCTTCTGCACTAAATGGCTCCCTGAAGTCAGAGATGTCACCACTGCATTGTTCTTCTAGAGCCCCTCCTATTCTTTGCCCCCAGCGCCTAGTACCACAGTATACAGGAAGGAGGGCCTCAGGTAGTAGGGCCCGTCATGTCAGGCTCCCACTGTTACCTGGTTCTGTTAACATACGATGCACACCTCAGGAACTCCAGGCCAGGGGGTGTCCCTTACTGTTGATCCTTACCACTTCCTGGCCTACATCAGCTTTGTCTACTCTGCACAACAGGGATGCAAAGTGACAAGAGTCCCTACACTGAAGAAGCCTGCAGAGTAGATGGAAACATGGAATCTGGGCATTTGAAAAGAAAATGAGTATCAGGTAGACCCCCTTGTATTGCTCATAGTCTCTAAAAACCACCTTGCTGTCTGTCTCATGGCTACCTCTCTCCTTGAAGGTACCTATTAGAGACACATGAAAGCGTTCTACTCTGTTAGAAATCACAGCAATAAAGTCTGAAACAAGAAAACCTTTTCTTCCTAATTAAATCCAAAAATTTACATGCATTACGTGATGGTCATGGAAAAACTGAACAGTGACCAATCAGAATAAACACAAATGTACAGCAATAAGGGAATAAGTGACAGTTCACCTACAGTGATGCGGTGACCACCTTCCTGAGACTCCACCAAACTAAACATAAAAACTCACAGCCCACAATAAAGAAGAGAACGGAGGGTCCACTAGTGGTTATTTCTGGAAGGCACAGAGCAGATGGCAGAGAGATTAGTGAGAGTCAAGGAAACTGTCACCACAGCAGCAGCTGCTGTTTTAGAACAAAGTTGTTCAGAAGCATTTCTGTGCTAAAAGTCAACTATTACAGAGAAACAGGCTAGAAACAGAGAAACAGCAGTGTGGCTGTACTATGAATATGTTTCCCCCTCTACTTTCTAAATTTTGTACAGATAGTCATAATTTTATAATCAATAAAAAGCTTACAATAAAGCTTAGCAACTCCAGCTGAAACCAGATTTAACAAACGCTAACATGGAGCTACCTATGGAAGGAATTGGACATTTCTGAAGCAGCTACTACAAGCAGGACTCTGAAGTAGGCACTTCGTGCTATCTGACGAGAATAACGGCTCCTCTAAGCAGGCATCAGTATTCTTATTCTACGTAAGAGGAACAGTCTTAGGGAGGATAAGAAAGACACCCAGGGTCGGAGAGAGGACAGGACTGAGATGCTTACTCAGCCTCTGCTCCATTCCATGTCCCTATCTCATGTCACCACTTTGGATGTCACCAAACAAGATCAATCCATGCTGAAATGGCTGGGATTACACAACAGCAACTACAGGTCAACAGAACTTGGAGGGAGCACGAAAAGAAGGGACTTTCAGGGGACAAATACCTTCCTGTGATTCTCCGGATCAGCAGGGAATCTGGGATACTGAATTCAATCACAGAATCAAGCTTCTCTTTCCGCTTCTCCATGAGGTTGTCAAGCTGCAAAAGAGTGTGTAGCCCACCTAAGCTGTCAGAACTCGGTCAGACCCATCTCCTTCAGAGGAAGTACGAGCTTAAGGGCCAGAGTTTGCGTCCATGCAGTGAGGGTAGAAAAATGAAACCACCCACCATTTCTGCCTGCCTCACAGTGCGAGGGAAGCCATCCAGAAGAAAACCATTCTTGCACGAAGGGGTCTCTAGGTTCTTCTCAATAAGCTCCACGACCATTTCGTCACTCACCTGGAAGTGAAGAACAAAACAGCCTTGGGCTTCAATCAGTTAACAAGGGGACAGCCCAACCCCAGGTGACTAAACAGCGGGTCTTCTTCACCCCAAAGAAGCAAAAATCAGAACAAATGTGGAGTGGCTCCATTTGGAAGGCTCAGTATCATGCTTATTTCTGTTGTTGCCACAAAACACATCCTCTTCCCCTGAGTCCCAATAACCTGGGGAGGGAAGAGGGATTCCTCTGCTGTCACTCCACCAGGAGTGGTCCATGTCGCAGGTCCTGAAGGCCTCTCCTGCCACTAGACTCAAAGGCCTAACCATCAGGTTAGCTCAGCAGCCCAGCAGCAGTGGATGGCCCTCAAGGCCCAGGAAAGGTGAGGGCTCGTGGCTGAGCGATCGCCTGAGGAGAGCTCCAGGAGAGAGCGCAGGCGGATCGGACTGCATGAAGGCAACAACTTTCTCTGATGCATGATTTTGATTAGGCTGATGGTAACCCAACTGAGGGTACACCGGGTTACGCACCTGTGTCATTCTGGTCTTGAAGGGGAACAGAGAAGTTGGCAAGACTGGGCCAGAAGAAACTGAAGAGCCAACCCAACACAGCTCTGAGCCCCCCTAAAAACCCTAATAAGGGACACACACACACACCCCGCTGCCACCCTAACTTTCAAACACTGGTTTTTCTCCCACGCCTTTACAGAAAGAAAAGTTCCTATTTAGGACTACAGTGAGGGCTGCTCATCTTGGCGACTGCGATGCTCTTATCTTTCAGGACCAGCTGAAACTGGGGGACAAAGTATAAAGGCTGCAACTAAGCGAAGGCCGGAGATAAGCAATCTCACTGCCACATCCCAAATTCTTGCCGTACATAGTCTCCCATCAAGACCCAATGTGCAAAGTATCTAGTTTTCTGGCCTGAGGCAAGACCCCACTAACAGGAAGGGAAAACTAGAAAGAAAAGGGCAGACAGGTAGGCTGGCAGAGGTGCCATTTGATGCAGGTACAGAGTCTCAAAGACTTGGTAACTTGGGGCTGAGAGCAAAGCCCAGCACTTTCTCCAATCAACACTCTTAGACAGGAAAAGATCAGAAGACCGAGCACAAAATGACTTCCAAAGGTGATTCCCAGAGGTCAAGTTCCAGAACAACGTGTTACAATTAAGCTCTGGAACTATTCATACCAACTCACCTAAAATCCAGAGAAAATGCTATCACATCCTTCAGACAGGAAGGATTATCTTTCTGTCTACTGCCAAGTTAGAGACACAGAACGCACAGCCATAGGGGCTGGTGCTTGGCCTAGTGGTTAAGATGCCAGTTAGGACACCCACATCCAGGAGTGCCTGGTTTGACTCCAGACTCTGGTGCCTATTGTTCCTGCTTCCAAGCTTCCTGCTAATGTAGACCCTATATGGGAGGTGGTAATAATGACTCAAAGAACTGGGTTCCTGCCATTCACGTGGAAGATCTGGATTGGGTTCCTGGCACCCAGCTTTGGTCCTGGGCAGGGGTAGCGTAATGTGGGTATTTGGGGAATGAACCAGTGGATAGGAGTGCTCCCTCTCTCTCAAATAAATAAAGGAAAAACAAAAACAACTAGACAGACACAAAAGTAGGTTAAAAAATGCTTTTATTTAAAAAAAAGATTTGTTTATTTGAAAGGCAGAGTTACAGACAGGCAAAAACAGAGAGAATCTTCCATCCACTGGTTTACTCCCCAGATGGCCACAACAGCCAGAGCTGTGCAGATACAAAGCCAGGAGCCAGGAGCTTCTTCCAGGTCTCCCACATGGGTACAGGGGCCCAAGGACTTGGGCCATCTTCTACTGCTTTCCCAGGCCACAGCAGAGAGCTGGATCAAAGTGGAACAGCCAGGTCTCGGACCAGCACCCATATGGGATGTTGGCACTGCAGAAAGCAGGTTTACTGGCTATGCCACAGTGCCGGCCCCCAAAAAACACTACTGTAATTTCCTAAGACCTTTCTTGAATATATTTAAGTTTTGGCCTACAGGTGGCAATTCCATTTTTGGCTTTAAAATTTGAGCATATTAAAAAAATTCAGCACAAAGCAATCTCAAGAATACTGTCAATAAATTAAGTGTCATAAAATCAGAACAAACCCAGTAAGTTGCGACTCTAAAAGTTCACATAATCTATCAGTTTGTTAAAACATTCTGTAGCACAGGGCTGCCCAACTGAACTTTCTATGACAATGGAAATGCTCGATGAATACATTGGCTGGTGAACAACTTGGAATGTGGCTACTACAACTGAGGTGCTGAATTTATTTATTTTAATAGAAAACTTAAATATTTATTTGAAAGGCAGAGAGACAGAGGCAAAGACAGAGTAATTTCATCTACTAGTTCACTCCCTAAGTGCCCACAACAACTGTAATTGGGCCAGGCCAAGGTCAGGAGCCTGGAACTCAATCCAAGTCTTCCATATGGGTAGCAGGGAGCTAAGAACTTGAGCCATCATCTGCTACCTCCCAGAGAGCGCATTAGCAGGAAGTTGGAATCAGAGGCAGAGCTGGGACTCAAACCTAGGCAGTTCAATATAGGACGCGGGCATCCCAAGCAGTACCTTTAACCACTGCACCAAACAAGTGGATCTTAAATTAAAATAGCAACATGTGGTAGGTGGCTACCATACTGGAAGTACAGATTTAGACTCTGAGGAATACCAACCCTTACTTGTATTGATAAACTTACCAGTTTCCCAGCATCCATAGTTGCCTTTAGCTTTTTTCCCAGCTCTGAGCCAGAAGCTACCATGGCCCTCAGCATGTCCCCAGTGGCTAAATGGCAGACACAGAAATTTTCAGCCAATCTGGGTGCCTATGGAGAAGACAAAAAACAAGATACAGTTAACACTGCTGGTCCTGGTGAACTCGGTCCTGCCATTTGTTGGTTGAGTAAACTTAGGCAAATGCCTTCTTCCTGTAACAGGGATAAAAGTAACTTACATTCTAATGTACAACGATTACAGAGTCACAGCAGAAATTACATGAGATAATACATGTAAAGTACTTAAAACAGTACCACCTGCATGCCAGAAGTCATCACAAGTATTAACTAGTCTCACTACTTCCACTGGACACATGGGCCTCATGCTCCCCATTATAAACAATACATAAATACAGCAAAGCCTACACTCACATGGCTGTTGTGAAGTTTAAACGAGATCAACTTGGCAGGATGCTAATGCACAGAACGAGTACATGCCACAGGAAGAACGTGCTATCATCATGTAACGTATCCGCTGGGTGAAGGGTGAGAACATGGGCTCGCCCCCGGCTAGCATGGGGTGCTCCCCCTCCCTGTCACTAGGCAGCTGCATTATCTTAGCCCAGTCACTCACCTTCTCACAGGCTCAGCTTCCTTATCTGTTTAAAATGAAGGCAAAAGCAGCTTCATATCAGAAGGTGGCTGTGAGGATAGCATGAGATGTATTTGCAGAGCACCTGGCAAATGGTAAGCACTTACATGTTTTAGGAGACAGTGTGGCCTGTGGTCAAGAGCATGAGCTTGAAATTCAAACTCCTTAGGTTTTAGACTCCAGGTCACCAATCACTACACATAAAGTCAGACAAGTTATTTCACCTTACCAGGTTTCAACTTTTCCTCTAAGTGAAGTGGAGATGGTAATAGTAATACCACCTGTATCACCGAGTTGATTAGATTATATAGTTTGGCCTATGCAGGGCCTTGCACAGAGGAAGTGCTCAGTGAACATTAGCTATTCCCATAAGGCCTGCCCTAATTCTATACTCATTCATACAGAAAGACAATAATTACTCATGCCTCTTCCAAGAACCCTGTTGGAAGCCAGGGAAACAGATGAATGGAAGACACAGACCCCATCCTCAAAGAGTCAGAGTTTGGTGGACTATAAGTCAAAATGCAGAATTAGAATAGGAGAGAATGCACAGTTGAGCACTGGTTCTACCGTGGTTAAAAAAAAATTCATAGGGGATAGAATTAGTATGAAGAGCTCAATACTTAGCTTTCTGGTTCAATTGTTTTATAATGTAAGTGGGTTTGGATCCCTGTTCAAACAAGTTCACTGGGAGTTTTCTTAAATGCATGCTTAAGTGCATACAATAAAGGGAAACAGATGGGGCTCAAGTAAGGAAATTCCGGTTTGTGATTCATGGAACGATTCAGTTCAAGCAAAGAAAGGACTTCATTGCAAAATGGAACCCAGATGGGAAGGCATTAAAAACTATGAACTGTGGAAAACCAATGAAGGCCAAGCCCCTTGGCAATGGGAAAGCAGGCTAGCAACTGTGGCCATACACGCAGAGAATAGCACTTTCTGCCCATCTTCCTCCTGGTTGTTGAAATTGACATGGCTAAACAATTAGGAGGTCAAGCTTGCTCAAGGGGAAAGGCTGACCAAATTACCACAGAGAGGAGCTGTTAGCACAGTACCCAGCCATTCTATTTTCATCACTCCCAAACTGCAAGACTCTCAGGCACTGTTCCAGGTGACTGGATTCTATAGCTGTTGTGAAGCACACACCCCAACGGGGAAGACCGGGCAGGAAAGGAACACCTTCGTTTTCTGCTGGCTGCACGGTTGTCAATGTGGTAGGCTACAAAGAACACACAAAGGCTTTGGAGTCAGATTTATGCCTGAATCCTGGCTAAGGCCTTCAGTGGCTGTCTGATACCGGGCTGGTTAAATTTCTTAGTGTCAGATCCCTCACTATTAACTACTTTGCAGAGCTTTTGTAAGGATCAATGAAATAAAGTACCCTGAACATCAGACAAAGGGGACTCAATGAAAGGCCTTCTTCAGTGATCTTTTTTTGCAATACTCCTTGTAGAACACAGAAGTCTGCTGAAAAGACTTCATTCTGATCTCACCACACTGCAAATTTATGCCTCATAGTAGTGCTCTCGACTCCCCATCACTGGGGCTGGGGGTGTTGTTAACAGGCAGATTCTGATTCCATGGGGTAGGGACCAAGCACCTGCATTTAAGCTTCCAGGCTCAGACGGTTCCTGAACCACACTTTGAAGAGCATGGATCTAGAGTCAATACAAGCAAAGTGTTACTGCTGGCTACAGACTACTGCTGAACCTGAGGAACAGGCTCATTGTGAGAACTGAGGGGGTGGGGACTTTTGGGGGGAAGCGGGTAGAAATGGCTAAACACACTAGAAAGGCAGCATGGGGTTTGGTGGTTCTCAAACTTCAGCATACAGATGGCTCTTGACTTAACGATGGTTCAACTTAGGATATTCTGATGTCAAGATTTTGCAAGAGGTGCTGGCACTGTGGTGCAGCGAGTTAATGCCCTGGCCTGAAGCGCCGGCATTTCATATGGGCGCCGGTTCGAGTCCGGCTGCTCCTCTTCCCATCCAGCTCTCTGCTGTGGCCTAGGAAAGCAGTAGAAGATGGCCCAATTCCTTGGGCCCCTGTACCTGAGTGGGAGACCTGGAAGAAGCTCCTGGCTTCGGATCAGCACAGATCCGACCGTTGCGGCCATCTGGGGAGTGAACCATTGGATGGAAGACCACTCTCTCTCTCTCTCTGCCTCTTTCTCTGCGTAACTCTGACTTTCGAATAAATAAATAAATAAATCTTAAAAAAAAGAAAGATCTACAAGAGGGGATGGAGTTGTGGTATAGGCTAAGCTGCTGCCTGTGGTACCAGCATCCCACATGAGCACCAGTTCAAGTAGTGGTTGCCCTATTTCCAATCCAGCTCCCTGCTTATGTGCCTAGGAAAGCAGTGGAAGATGGCCCAAGTCCCTGGGCCCCTACCACATATGTAGGAGACCCAGATGAAGCCCCTGGCTTTGACCTGGCCCAGGCCCAGTCATTGAGGCTATTTGGAAAGTGAACCAGTGGATGGAAGATTGCACATGTGCGTGTGCTCCCTAACTCTGTTTTTTTAAAATTTTTTTTTATTTGACAGATAGAGTTAGACAGTAAGAGAGAGAGACAGTGCCAGCACCACAGGCGGAGGATTAGCCAAGTGAGCCATGGCGCCGGCCCATCAAATGCATTTTTGATTTATGGTATTTTCAATGTACAGTGGGGTTATCAGGACACAATCCCAATGGAAGATGAAGAGCATCTGTGTTATCTCAGATAGTGAAGCGCTTGCTTCAAATGCCAGGCTTACCCTTGAAAGTTATGACTGTGTGGTTCTCAGGTAGCACTCTGGGATTCTGACACAACTGTGAAGCTCTGGGGTAGTGGCAAGACACTGGGTTTTGTTGTGGCACAGACACTACTCTTTGTTCAGTTTCACCTTGAACAAGTTATGTGACTTTCCTGAGGCTTCAGTTTCTTTTTTTTTAATCAAAATATTTATTTGCAGGGGAGGGAGAGGTAGATGGAGATAGAGAGAAATGCTCCCCCATCTACTGGCTCACTTCCCAAATGCCTGCAATGGCTGAGACAGAGCTGGGTCATCTCCTCGAGCTGTGAACTCAATCCAGGTCTCCCACATGGGTGTCAGGAACCTAATCACTTGAGCCATCACTGTGCCTCCCAGGGCAGCATTAGCAGAGAGCTGAAGTCAGGACTGGAGATACTGAACTCAGGTATCTGATACACAGCACAGGTGTCTGAAACGCCTGCCCCATGCCTCAGATTCTTCAACCAGAGAGTACAGGCAACAATGTCTATTTAACAGAGGGCAGCTGCAGGGACTCAACAAGAGTGTATGCAGAAAACACTCAGCATTGTGCCTGGAACCAGGAACTAAAGGCAAACTCCTAGTTCTTGAGAACTGATTTAATCTCAAGCCCACCTGTTTTCTCACTCTGCTATCATCTTTCCCATTCCTACTGCACATGCAACTAGAATCATATCCTAAAATACTGCTGGATGTGCTACCCATACCATTCAGAAGCCTTCAACTTCTCCCCAGTTCATGAGGAGGGAAGACTAAACATCTGAGACTGCACTCAATGCTCTCCATAATCAACCTCTACACCGGCAGGCACTCCGTATTTACTCTGCACGGCCATGGAAGTCTGCGCTGCAGCACTGGGGACAAGCTGCTCTTACACGGAGTTCCAGAGTCCGTAACACAGAAGCCTCCCCAAGGACTCAGCTCAAGCTCGTCTCTCCAGAGAATACCCACTCCCTTTCCCCTACTGGCCTAAGCCTTACCCTTCTCTCTAGTCAAATTCTCAAAACATTTGGGCCATCAAAAAAATCTTCCCAACTATCCCTTCTTTCTCTGAGGAATCCTATCAATATCAGGTAACTACAAGCAATTTTCCATGCATTGTTTCCTAGTATTTAGAATGCATACCATGTAACAAACCCACAAGGTAGGAGCTATTTTTTTCATCTGCATTTTACAGATGAAATTCAGAAGTTGCCCAAGATCCCATGGTGGTAAAAGCAGAGTCGGCAATGGGCCCCAAGGCTGTCAAGCTCTAGCTCTCAGCCGTGACAGAATGCAGCCCTACACCAAACGACCCAGGGAGCCTCGGTGCCTGTCCTTACAGTAGGCAGCACGAGCAGACTGCACAGTGCTGCAGGTGTTGTTTCTTCATGAGTGCAAACTACACAAGTTGTTCACAATGCATCGAGATGCTTGCTCACGGTTTTTTCCACATTTCTCTATGTATACTATACTTCAACTAAAGGTTTTTTGTTTTTGTTTTAAATCACAGAAATCACAGTCAGACTTTTAGCTCTGCCTCCTAACTTATCAGGGATACTATTCTAACCTTTCTGGGAAGGTAGGATGAATGGGAGACCTTCAACAAATTATAGTTCTTGTTCTACCCTTGAACTAACCCACCACTTAACAAGTCACTCATCTGGTGTGTGGCATCTTGCACTAGCATTTTTTGTATGCCTATTCATTTCTGTCTCTCCAACTACATTACACAGCAACAGTGTAAAGTCTGTCTGATGACTCAGACAGACATGAGTTCAAATCCTGCCTCTGCTACCACATTTGTTTCCTGGGGCATACAGCCTCTAGGTCTCAGTTTCCTATTCAGTAAGAAGGTGTGGATAGCACCAGGACCGACTTCCCAGTCCTGTAGGATTAGATCAGATGATGCATGTGAAGTCTTCAGCTTGGGTTCTGTCACATAAACTGAGCTATGATGTAATTACTATAACTTCCTGATAGGCACAGGGTAGGAGAAAAATCTAACCTGAGGCAGTAGATAGCAGCAGAAAGAGCTGTGGGTTTGCAAGTCATGCAGATGCAACCTGTGCCAAGTACTTGCCATATGGCCTAGAGAACAAGTTATTTGGACTTCAGTTTCTCCAACTGTGAAAGAAGGAATAAGACCATGGGTCTCACAGAGTTGTGTCGCTCCACTCATATTGATGGGCCTGACCTAGAAGACAGCAACTGAATGCATTAAGTGTACCTGACCGCAAAGAACTGGTAAAAGTTGGACACACAGAAGTGAGTGGGGCATACATTTGGCCTGGCAGTTGAGATGCTAGAACATCCACGTACCATACGGGAGTGCCTGGGTTTGACACCTGCCTCTGGCTCCTGATTTGTTTCCTGTTAATGCAGACGCTGGGTAGCAACAGTGATACATCAAGCAGCTAGGCTCCTGCTTACTCACATCAGAGAACTGGACAGCATTTCAAGTCTTGGTTCTGGCTCTGGCCCTGGCCCAACCCTGACCATTGTGGGTATTTGGAGAGTGAAGCATTGGATGGGAGCTCTGTTCCTCTGTCTTTTAAATGAATGAATTTTTTAAAATGTCTTAAAAAAAAGCCGGCGCCGCGGCTCACTAGGCTAATCCTCCACCTTGCGGCGCCGGCACACCGGGTTCTAGTCCCGGTCGGGGCACCGATCCTGTCCCGGTTGCCCCTCTTCCAGGCCAGCTCTCTGCGTGGCCAGGGAGTGCAGTGGAGGATGGCCCAAGTCCTTGGGCCCTGCACCCCATGGGAGACCAGGAGAAGCACCTGGCTCCTGCCATCGGATCAGCGCGATGCGCAGGTCGCAGCGCGCCTACCGCGGCGGCCATTGGAGGGTGAACCAACGGCAAAAGGAAGACCTTTCTCTCTGTCTCTCTCTCTCACTATCCACTCTGCCTGTCAAAAATAAATAAATAAATAAATAAAATGTCTTAAAAAAAAAGAAAGAAACGCAGGAAGGCGTTGTGGTGAGCAGGTTAAGCCGCCATGTGGAAGGCCTGCATCCCATGCTGGAGTGGCTGGGACCGAATGCCACCTCTGCTTCCAATCCAGCTTCCTGCCAACACACACTCCCAGTGAGGCAGTGGATGACGGCTCAAGTACCTGAGTCCCTGCCATCTACGTGAACAACCTGAATGGAGATCTTGACTTTAGCCTGGCCCAATCCTGGCTGTTGTAGGTATTTGGGGAGTGAACCAGTGGATGGAAGATCTCTTTCTCTCTGTTGCTTTACCTTTCAAATAAATAAATAAACTTAAGGAGAGAGAGAGAGAGAGAGAGAGAGAGAGAGAGAGAGAGAGATGAGAACATCCACCCCTAAAAAGGAAACAGGGAAATAAAGTTATTTACAATAACAAGCACAAACATTCTAGATGTTTTTAAAACACTATGCTTATGCAAAAGTAGGTACTTTTCAAATGTCTAACTAGTTAAATGTGGAAAGTTTTAAAAGGAAGGTTCAGTCATATCCACATAAAGTATGAGTTATGCAGGTGTAACAGGAAGTACTAGTGGGAAGAAAACATTGCAAAGCAGGTACTAGGCACTGATCCCAGGTTAGGGATTTTACATCAAAGATTGCAAATATCTGCCAATTAGGGGACCGGCAGGCAATGTAAATGTATGTGGAGTCAAATGTAAGCCATAGCCAGCAGAGAGGACAGTGCAGGGGACAGGAGAGTGCACGGACCACCCAGAGTGGCAATGCCTCTCAGCTGCACGTGGCTGCTGCCAAATCTGATTTCTCAAGAGAAACTGGAACTCTGACTTTTTAGGGGAAATTTCACAACTGAAAACACCCAATGGTCAACTTTATTTTGAAAGCTGACAAAGGGAACAAATCAACCATTTATTCTGCCTTTTCTATACACACACCACCAGGTAATCAAATAGTAAATGAGGGTAAGTTTTTCATTATAGGAATATTCCAGCTAATAAGTGAAAAAGGAATGACATAATTAGAACCCCATACTGCCATCCAAGATGAATCACTGTGCCCAGGCCCTGAACAGTAAGGTCTACACCCAGGGTGGGGAACCTTTTTTTCTGCCAAAGGCTATTTGAATATTTATAACTTCATTCATGGGCCACACAGCATTATCAACTTCAAAATTAGCCTGCTGCGACTGCTGCCCGAGATGCAGCATCCCATATGGGTGCTACTTCCAATTCAGCTCCCTCCTAGTGGCCTGGTAAAAGCAGAAGATGGCCCAAGTGTTTGCATCCCTGCCACCCACGTAGGAGATCCAGATGAAGCTCCAGGCTTCAGTCTGCCTAGCCCTGGCCATAGCAACCATCAGGGGAATGAGCCAGAGGATGGAAGATCTCTTCTGCTCTCTCTCTGCCTCCCTGTAAATCTTTCAAATAAACAAATCCTTAAAAACAAAACAAAACAAAAGTTAACATGGGCTGGCACTGTGGTATAGGAGGTTAAGCCTCTGCCTGCAGTGCCAGCATCCCATACGGGTGCTGGTTCGAGACCTGGTTGCTCCACTTCAGATCCAGCTCCCTGCTAATGCACTTGGGAAGGCAGTGAAAGATGACCCAAGTACTTGGGCCCCTGCACTCACGTGGGAGACCTGAAAGAAGCTCCTGGCCTCAGCCTGGCCCAGCCCAGGCTGTTGTGGCCACTTGGTGAGCAAACCAATGGATTAAAGATTTTCTCTCTGTATCTCTGCCATTCAAATAATAAATAAATCTTACAAAAAAAAGTTGCAGTTGCCTTGGCAGGGCCAGACATTCCCCATCCCTGGTCTACAAGCACCATAGAGACAGCAGACATCACACACACCTAATGAAGAACACAGCACCACCTATGAAGTAGTCAGCTCAATACATTAAACCAGAATCTAAGTGGCCCCAACTAACAAAAGAAACAGGACGGAGAAAATTGGCAAATACGAAAATTTCCAAAATGAGGGATAATACTCCCAGTATAAAGAACCCAGTTTCTGGGCAGTGAAGTGGCATAGTGGGTAAAGCCGCTATCTGCACTGCCGGCATCCAATATGGGCACCGGTTTGAGTCCCGGCTGCTCCACTTCCGATGCAGCTCTCTGCTATGGCCTGGGAAAGCAGTGGAAGATAGCCCAAGTCCTTGGGCCCCTGCGCCCGCGTGGGAGACCCAGAAGAAGCTCCTGGCTTCTGGCTTCAGATCAGCACAGCTCTGGAAGACCTCTCTCTCTCTGCCTCTCCTCTCTTTGTAGCTCTTTCGAGTAAATAAATCTTAAAAAAAAAAAAAAAAAGAACCCAGTTTCTTCCATAAAACTGCAAAAAAACAGAAAAAGGGGTGGAGCGGAAAGAGAAGAGGAACTTATAAATTAGGAGACAAAACTGCTACATTTGAGAGGTTGGTGTTGTGGTGGAGCAGGTTAAGCCTCCACCTGCAACACCAGCATCCCATGTGGGTGCCGGTTTGAGTCCCAGCTACTCCACTTCTGTTCCAGCTCCCTGCTAATGAGTGCCTGGGAAAGCAGGGGAAGACAGTTCAAGTGCTTGGGCCCCTGCACCCACATGGGAGACCTGGGAGACAGTCCAGGCTCCTGGCTTCGGCATGGCCCAACCCCAGCTGTTGGGCCCAGTTGAGGGGTGAACTAGTGGCTAGAAGACCTTTCTCCCCCTTTCTGTCTCTCCTCCTTTCTCTGGATCTCTGCCTTTCAAATAAATTAAAAAAATAAATATTTAAAAAAAAAAAAACTACACTTGAGACACAAATGGAAATTTGAACACTGCTATTAAAAACTGTTATTACTTTGTTTTAATATTTATCTTTTAGATACACACATTGAAATATTTATAAATAAAGTGTTTTGACACTTGGAAAATGTATTTTTTTTAAAGATTTATTTATTTGAAAGGCAGAGTTAGAGAGGCAGTTGGTTCACTCCCCAAGTGGCCGCAATGGCCAGAGCTGGGCAGATCCGAAACCAGGAGCTTCCTCCGGGTCTCCCACATGGGTGCAGGGGCCCGGGACCTGGGCCATCTACTGCTTTCCCAGTTCATAGCAGAGAGCTGGATCGGAAGTAGAGCAGCCGGGACTCGAACCGGCACCCCTATGGGACGCCGGCACTGGAGGTGGCGGCTTTATCCGCTATACCACAGCACTGGCCCCTGGGGAATGCATTTTAATTCTCTGAGAAGGGAGAGTGGATGGCAGGAACGGCACCAGCTGATGGTTGTTGGAGTGGAGAGTGGGTACAATGGGGTTTATTATACCATCCTGCTTATGCATTTAAAACTCTTCATAATAAAAAGTTAGGGTGTGTGGGGTGTGTCTGTAGGCTAAATGCCACTGGCTAAGTACTACTGCTGCTTGGCAGCCTGATTTACGCACATTTTCTACCTCATAAAAACTGCAACAGCCAATACTGCTGTTGGTCCAGCTGTGGAAAAGGTTAAGAGACTGTTATAATCTGACTCTCTCCTAGAGTCCCAGCTCCACTCATCCCTTTCACTCTACAAGGTCTTCTCTCCCCAACTCCAACCATACATGTACCTTATCGGTCAGCTCAGGAGTCAATTTTCTCCAAAACTTCCCAAACAATCATTTACACTGAAATAAGCCTGAGTTGGGGAAAGGAAGAGGTTTTAGAAAGATAAGGGAGAGGCCGGCGCCATGGTTCACCAGGTTAATCCTCTGCCTGCGGCGCCCGCACTCCGGGTTCTAGTCCCGGTTGGGGCGCCGGTTCTGTCCCAGTTGCTCCTCTTCCAGTCCAGCTCTCTGCTGTGACCCGGGAAGGCAGTGGAGGATGGCCCAAGTGCTTGGGCCCTGCACCTGCATGGGAGACCAGGAGGAAGCACGTGGCTCCTGGCTTCGGATCGGCGCAGTGCCGGCCGTGGCGGCCATTAGGGGAGTGAACCAACAGAAGGAAGACCTTTCTCTCTCTCACTGTCTATAACTCTGTCTCTCTCTCTCACTGTCTAACTCTGCCTGTCAAAAAATAAAAAAATGAAGAAAGAGAAGGGAGATAATAATTATTGAGCACCTACTATATGCCAGGCTGTCACCAGGTCCTTACAGAAGGTTTATACACATAAGTAACACTCGTCATCCCGTATCCTTGTGAATATTTATACTACATCGTGGGCAAGGACCTTATCATCGGTCTGGCTCACTGCCTTATCTCCCTTGTTAAGTGCTTGTGAAATGTTGAATGAGTAAAGTAAGTATTATTCCCACTTTTCAGGAGAAACCCTGGGGCTCAGAAGTTACATAGCTTGCTGACCATGAGGCCCTCATCTCAGCACTGGGATGGGCTGCCCATTGCACAACGATGGAAATCATTAACTTCAATATGAGCTGAGAAAAACAAAATTGGCACATTTGAACTATTCTGCTCATGGTTGGTCGCTGGCAGCAAAAATCTGCAGAGTCTGGGAATTAAGCGTCCCCAGGCTGGAGGTTACCTCACAACTGAGGGTGGCAGCAACTGGAGAGAGGAGATGTCAATGCCACTGAGGACAAGGGCCTGGGTGCTGGCGAATTCCAAGGAAGGATCAGGTCAGGCTACAGAGAGAAAAGGGAAAGCAGTCCTTGCTGACCTAGCGCTCAGAGGCAGAAAGCTAAGTCACAGGAACGAAGGAGCCTTCCAGACCTCCTGGTTCCTAATCACCCACATCACCTGTGTCATTCACTCATGCCCAATGACCCCAACACGTGCCAATAACACTTTGGGTGCCACAGTATCTCAGGACCGAGTATGCGGCCTTCTTAAACCTGGCGAATGCTAGGAAGAAAAAGGTGGGCACAAGCCAGTCTTCAGTTCCCCATTCGCTTGGGAACGTGGTCTTCCAGGAACTTCCTCTTCAGAGCCTAACAATAAGCAAGTGCAGAAGACCCGGGGCTGCGGGCATGGGCAATGTCGGACCCCGGGCAGGAACAGGACTTGCACCATGCAATCTATGAACTTCCACACTGGAAGAAATAAATCCCAACCCTGATCCATGGCCTGTTATGTCCCACATCTGGAGGGGGCCAGAGGCCAAACACAGCAGCCCCGCAGCTCCCTAGGGCAGGAGGCAACCTGACTCCACTCCTCTGGAGGCCCAGGCTCCACGAAACCAATCTCACTACCTTGGGTCAGCACCTGACCTCTCAGGCCTATTTTCTTACTTGCTGATGAAGGAAATTAAAATTCGATTTCCCTTTCCATCTAAAAAGTCGACTGAGTTACCTGAGCTGCGGACCCCTCAGCGGTCTCAGATCCCACCGGAAGCAGGGACCCTACGAGCATTTCTAGTCTTTAATTTGTGCACTACTCAAAGGACTCGGGGCCCTGAGCAGGCTCCCCAGTTCTACACACCCATCCCCAGCTTTCAGAGGAACGCGGAGGACCCTGGGATTTCTTCCAAGGCTCCCACAGGTCACACCCCACTTCTCTTGGCAGTCCCCCCTGATCAGCACAGGTCAGCGCCCACTCTGCTCCCACGTGTTGCAGGTGCTCCTCCACCCCCAGCCATCAATCATTATTTAAAAAAAAAAAAAAAAAAAAAGGTCTAACCCTAGCGCCTGGAAGGTAACCTTGACTCTGGGCAATGCATTGCCAACTCGCAGGAAATCTGGGCTTTCACGCTTCTTGCCTCCATTCAGCCTGGAACCCAGAAGGCTCACCCTACGGCTCAAATCTTTGTCTGCAACCTCTTAAAGAGATGAGCCCCTCGACCCTCTCCCCCGCCCCCAACGCTACACCTCAAGCCCGTGTCCCTCAAACACTCCAATACTACCCCAAACTGCCCCGACCTCCAATCTGGACCCTCCCGCACACGCCTCACCAGAACCTGAGACCCTGGCCGTGCGCCCCAAGGCCTCGCTCCCGCGCGGGAAGAGGGCTTCCGGACCCCCGGACGCCCTGACCTTGGAGTTCCGCGGGCTCTGCCGACAAGCCCGGTCCAGCTGCTCACCTGGGTACCTTTGCCAGCCCCGGGCGGCCCCAGCAGCACGGCCCGGATGCCTTTCGGGTGCTCGGGTTCGCCTGCTGGCACGCTGGGAGCCATGTCTGCCGAAGTCTCTCACTGCCACAAGCCCGCACTCTTCACAGCTCCAGAGCTGCCAGGCCAGCGCGCCACGCACACCACGCACGCCCCGCCCTCCGCTCACACTGGTCGGCCGCCGTGTCTGTCAGCTCACTCTGCCCGCCCCTAAGCGCGACGGACATTTTCTCTTACCAACCGTGTGGCGCTACTGAGGAAGGTTACTTCTGATTGGACAAAATCGGTGCGGGAGTTAGGAAGGGGTGGGGTGCTCGTGGCCCTCGCGGCGGGTTGTGCGGAGTGGGCGGGAAAAAGTGAAGACCAGCGGCGGTGCCGGCAGTTCTAGTTAGGTACTTGGCAGTTAATGGCACCAACAATTCCATTAAGGCCTGTGAAATTGCCCGTAGAAGTGTAAGTGGCTGAAATCGCTCTTAGAAGACAAATTGGCAATATATATCAAATACACGTTGGCCCAGCAAGTCCACTGCAGACGAATCAAGGATCTGTGTAAAGATTTTTGTAACAAAGATGTTAATTGTAGCGCTCCTAACAGCCCCAAATCCCGAAATAAACACCAAGAAACCAAAAATAAATGTCCAACCTTTAAAAAAAAAAATGTGTTTGAGAGGTTGAGTTACAGACAGCGAGAGGGAGAGACAGAGAGAGAGGTCTTCCATCTGCTGGTTAACTCCTCAGATGGCAGCAACGGCTGGAGCTGAGCCAATCCGAAGCCAGGAACCAGGAGCTTCTTCCTGGTCTCCCACGCGGGTGCAGGGGTCCAAGCTCTTGGGCCATCTACTGCTTTCCCAGGCCTTAGCAGAGAGCTGAATCAGCAGCCGGGACTAGAACTGGTGCCCCTATGGGATGCTGGTGCCACAGGTGGAGAATTAACCTACTGCACCACAGCCTTGGCCCCAATGTCCAACCTTAAGATACTGGTTAACAAATTGCAACAAATTTACATACTGGAATCTGGCCTCCTTCCATGTATTAAACAATCACATGGGAAAATGCTCACCACGTAAGATACAAAATTGCAGTTACAATAAAACCCCAATTTTATTTAATAGTAACAAGTGGAGACCTCTGTAGTGTGATCGGAGGAGCTTCTCTCCCTTTGTATATTTTTGTGTTTTTAAAAAGTCCCATAGTGAATTCTATAGTATAGAGATATTACCTTTTTTTTTTAAAGATTGATTTATTTATTTGAAAATCAGAGTTATACAGACAGATGAAGAGACACAGAGAGAAAGATTTTACATCTATTGATTCGTGACCCAAATGGCTGCAATGGCTGAAGTTGGGCCAAGCCAAAGCCAGGAGTCAGGAGCTTCTTCTCGGTCTCCCATGTGGGTGTGGGAGCCCAAGCACTTGGACCATCTTCCTCTGCTTTCCCAGGTGCAGTAACAGGGAGCTGGATCAGAAGTAGAGCAGCCGAGTCTCAAACTGCTGCCCATATGGGATACTGGTGTCGCAGAGGTAGCTTTACTGGCTACACCATAGCACTGGCCCAGATATTACCTTTTGAATAGGAAAAATGGCAACTTCTTAAAGATTTATTTATTTGAAAGTTAGAGTTAAAGGCAGAGGGGTGGGGAGAGAGAAAAAGAGAGCGATTTTCCATCCATTGGTTCACTCCCCAAATGGCAGCACCAGCCAGAGCTGGGCAGATCCAAAGCCAGGAGCCAGGAGCTTCTTCCAGGTCTCCCACGCGGGTGTCAGGGCCCAAGAACTGGGCCATCTTCTGCTGCTTTCCCAGGCCACAGCAGAGAGCTGGATTAGAAAAGGAGCCCATATGGGATGCAGGCGGAGACTTAGCCCACTATGCCACAGCACCAGCCTCAATTTGGCAACTGTTTTAAGTCAGGAAAAGGTAATATTTCTCCAAAGAAAAGAGCCTGTCTTGGGCAATGAGTACTTTGTGTGCTTTTTGGTGAGTTGGCGTGTCATCCAGCCTCAAGGGCGTCTTGGTCTTCGGGTTCAGGGTATGATTAGGAAACCATTGTGCTTCTCCACAGCCTTAATGCAACTCTTTTTCTAAACTGCAGTGATCAATTTTTCTACCCCTTCTGGTCTCTTCTTCCTCACAGAAGAAATGAGCATTCAATTCTCATCTCCACACTAAGCTTTTACAGGTGCCTGCTTGACCTTGTTAGGTCCTGCCAGTGACCTTGAAGGAAGCAGAGATTTCATGCCCACTTTTCAGAAAGGAAGCTGCAGTCTACGAGATACGCAGTGATAAGCCCAAAGTCACAATTAAGACTGGGAGTGACAAAGAGCACAGGGTTTGTGGGGTGGGGGTGAAGGGACAAGCATGTTTTCTCTGGTGGAAGCTTCTATGTGGCAGGAATTCACTTGGCTCCAATAAAACAGGAGTTTATGAAGGTTTGCTGTGTGCATGGCACCAGGCAAGGGGAGTGGGAGCAGCTTTCCCCTTCCACCACTATTCTCTGCAGTGATTCTGACCAGACATGGTCTCCCCCAGGAAGGAAAGCAGCCAAGATTTTGTGCACACAAAAGTACACAAAATGTAACATTTAGCCATTCACTTAAAAAAAAAAAGACTTTGAACCTGCGATATATTTTTTTTTTTTGACAGGCAGAGTGGACAGTGAGAGAGAGAGAGACAGGGAGAAAGGTCTTCCTTTGCCGTTGGTTCACCCTCCAATGGCTGCCATGGCTGGCGCGCTGCGGCCGGTGCACCGCGCTGATCCGATGGCAGGAGCCAGGTGCTTCTCCTGGTCTCCCATGGGGTGCAGGGCCCAAGGACTTGGGCCATCCTCCACTGCACTCCCGGACCACAGTAGAGAGCTGGCCTGGAAGAGGGGCAACAAGGACAGAATCCGGTGCCCGGACTGGGACTAGAACCTGGTGTGCCGGCGCCGCAAGGTGGAGGATTAGCCTGTTGAGCCACGGTGCCAGCCTGAACCTACAATATTTTTACTAAGGACCCCAAGAAGGAGACTGACATCCCAGGGAAACAAGAAAATGGCTCATTCATTTATTCACTCAAGCATTAATTTAAAAAAAAATTAGAAGACTTATTTACTTGAAAGGCAGAAAGAGAGAGAGAAAGAGAGATCTTCTATCTTCTAATTCACTCTTCAAATGGCTTCAGCTAGGTATGGACCATGCTGAAACCAGAATCCAGGAAAATCATCCTGGAATCCCACATGGGTTGCAGGGGCCCAAGGACTTGGGCCATCTTCCACTGCCTTCCCAGATGCATTAGCAGGAAGCTGGATTGGAAGCAGAGCAGCCAGGACTCAAATCGGCACTCTGATATGGGATGTGATGCCACAAGCGATGGCTTAACCTGCTGCACCACAACACCAGCCCTGAATTTAAAATTTGTTTAAATATTTATTATTTATTTTTATCTGGAGGGGGGGAGAGAGAGGAACTCCCATCCACTGGTAACTCCCCAATGCCAGGGAGTTGAGAACTCAGTCTGGGTCTCCCACGTGGCTGGCAGAGACCTGTTTGATTGCTGCCTGGGGGGAGCAGAGGAGGACATGGCCCATGTTGAGGGATGATGCTGAAAAAGGCAAGGAAACAGAGTCACCCCCAGAGCCTCTGGAAGGAATGTGGCCCTGCCGACATCTTGCCTGTAGCCCCCTAAGCCCCTAAGACTCATTTTTGACCTCTGACCTTCCAAAGCATGAGATGAATTTGTGTTTTTCTGAGCCACCAGATATAGGGTAACTTTTTAACAGCAGCAATAGAAAACTAGTAGCTGTTATGTGAGTGCAAGGAATAGAAACAGACTCTGGCTACATTAAACAAAAATCAGTTCCCTGGGAGGGTGCAATTGTGCCGTCATGGGCTTCAGAAATGCAAGGAGTGAGCACTGCTGGGTAATCTGGAGACCAGGACTAAGTGAGAGGAGCTGCTCATCCCCACCCCGGCCTTCTCCACGTGCACGGCCTTTGAGTGGCTCCCTCTCTGCTTGCCTGCATTCCCTATTGCTCCCTGGAGGAGTAGGCAGGTGGGTCTGACTGGTGAGCGTAGGGAGGAGGAACGGAGCGCTGCTTAGCCCTTCCCTTGTCTTTCCCCCTCAGAACCGTCTGCCACCTGGACTCATTCCCCATGCCTCTCCTTCGTGCTCCAAGCTTCCCAGGGTCTGGCTGTCCAGGGAGGACTATGGTTTTCTAGCACCGGCTGGGACCAGGAGTCGAAGTTTGGTTTCGGGGCCCAGCCTGAGTCTGCCCACTTATCCATGAATAAAGATACGTCTCACGCAGCTGTGTCAGCCAGAAAGGCGATGGGTTCCTCTCCCTCTGCCTTACTGCAGTGGTCTCGCTTCACTTAATTCTAAACTGGCGTGAGGCCACACCAGAATCCAACAATTTCTTATGAATGACTCAGTCCCTGCCATTGTCTATATCTTATTTCACTCAAGATTCAAATCTCTGGCTCCCCATGGGTCTCACATTTAAGCCATGGGCAAAGGGGGAGAAGATCTTGATTGACGGCTCCCTCAGGAATGCAAGGAACGGAAGTCATTGTGGCTGTTCCAAAGTAAGAGGGAAGAGCTATGGGGGAGGCAGAAGCAGCAGATGTGTCCTCCCCAGGGAGTGACTGCATAGGTCCAGGAGGAAGACAACCAGGACGCAGACTATGGAGGTGGAATGAATGAGACTTGGCACCAGGCCAGATTGGGATAGCAATGTCCCAGTCTTGGGACCCCGTGGCTGGGGGGATGGTGGTGCCATTAATAGACATCACCTTCATGTGTAAATTGATTCGTTCGACATATATTTAATGAGCATTTACTGTGTGCCCACTACTGTACCTGCTGCTAAGGATCTGGGGATGAATGAGAAGGGCCAGGTCTCTATCCTCATACAGCCTGCAGTCATGTGGAGGAAAGAAACAAAAATGGAGTTGATGGCAGCTTGCTGTAGTGAGAACACAAAGGCAGGAGGCACCTCACTCAGGTTTGAGGGGAAATGAGGTCACGATGAGATAAACCTCTAAGAAAGAGGAGGATTTGCCAGAGAAGAAAGCTTTTCCAGTTAAAGGGAACAGCATGTGCAAAGGCTTGAGACCATGGAAAGTTGAGAGAAATTCTGATTCCCAGCAGGAGGAGCATCCCTTGGGCATTGTGAAAATCCTCTACTGCAAGGGACTCGGGGCAAATAGAGATGTATTTTACCTTGCAGAGTTGAAAGGGCAAGGGCTGGCGTGTGGCGTGGTGGTGCCAGCATCCCATACCAGAGCACCAGTTCATTCCTGGTTGCCCCACTTCCAATCCAGCTCCCTGTTAATGTGCCAGGGAAAGCAGCAGGAGATGGCCCAAGTATCTGAGCCCCTGCCACACATGTGGAGCCCTGAATTCATTTCCAGGCTTCCAGCCTGGCCCAGCCCTGGCCATTGTGAATGAATTAGTAAATGGAAGATCTCTCACCACCTCCAGCCCCACATAACTCCGTTTTTCAAATAAATAAATAAATCTTAAAAAATAAGGAGAAACTAGAAGGGCAGAATTGTACCTGTCTTCCCGGGCACAAGGGAGTGAGCACATGACCAGGCTTGGCCAGGGCCTGTCCCTAACCAGGACTTTGACCCCTGGGGCAGAAGAGGTGGGGAGCAGATCTCCTTCTTGGTGGGGAGGTGAGAGCCCAGTAGCAGTGGGTGGCCACTGGCTGTCGTGGCTGTCCAGCCGTGTTTTGCCTGTTCCATGTCTTTGGCTATGTACTTAGCCTAATTGCTTTTGGTTCCTACTCATGTTTGGGATTCTTGACAACCTGACTTTCTCCAAGAAATCCTTTCACTGCTTGGGTTAGCTCCCGAGAACCCAGACTGGTGCAGAGCCAGGAGAGGGTCACTGTGCCAAGAGCTCCAACTCAACAGGGAAAGGGAAGAAATAGAGGAGTGGAGGCCGAGTCCTACCTGACTCGGATTTCATGTTTGAGCAGAGACCCCGGTGCAAGCCCCACAGCTCAGGGAAGTGCACCACGCTGGGGACCTGCTCTGTCCTCTCGCTGGGATCTGGGCCAGGTGGTGAGTTGAGAAGGCTTTGCTTCCCAGGAGACAAGAGAGATGCCTGGGAGGAAAAATCTCCCTGCCTGCCTGCCTGCCTGCCTTTGGATGCAACGCTCCGAGTAACTGACATCTTGGGACCACATGGAGAGAGCTGAGAGCCTCAGAGAGAAGCTGATCCACAGTCTGAAAGCACTGAGCTGTGGAGTTCAACAACCCGGATGTCACCTTCCCCAGACTCCTCGTCATGGGAGATGATCTCCCAAGGTTCAAAGTACATTTATTGGAGTATTCCGGTCCCTGTCAAAGCACCTTCTATGGCAGTGCAAATTGCCTCAGCCCTCTGGGTCTCAATTTCCCTTTGCAAAATCAGCAAGCTGCCACCTCCCTCCCAGGATCACAGTGAGCGTCAAACCCGACAGCGTTTATGTCGAGGGTTTTGCACTGTGTATCTCTCACGGCAAGCGCTCAGTAACTTCCCTATGTGAACTGTGACCACCTGCGTTAACACCATGGCATGTATGAGTTTGTCCTGGGAGAGAGTAGAGAGAAAAGGAGAACGAAGACTAAAATCTGAGGAGCTGACACTTGAGAGGAAAGAGGTGGCCCACATAGGAGTCAGGGAATGATTCGGGAGTTAGCGGGGAAACCTGCAATTCCATTCTGTCTACATCCTTCTTGCCTGGAGAATTCCTACTCATCCTTGTAAGCCCAGGTTATTTTATTTATTTATTTATTTATTTATTTATTTATTTATTTATTGACAGGCAGAGTGGACAGTGAAAGAGAGAGAGAAAGGTCTTCCTTTACCGTTGGTTCACCCTCCAATGGCTGCTGCGGCCGGTGCACTGCGCTGATTCAGAGCTGGGAGCCAGGTGCTTCTCCTGGTCTCCCATGCGAGTGCAGGGCCCAAGCACTTGGGCCATCCTCCACTGCACTCCCAGGCCACAGCAGAGAGCTGGCCTGGAAGAGAAGCAACCGGGACAGAATCCGGCGCCCCGACCAGGAGTAGAACCCGGTGTGCCAGCGCCGCAAGGCGGAGGATTAGCCCATTGAGCTGCGGCGCCAGCCAAGCCCAGGTTAGATAGCCCCATCATGAAACCTTCGTGGGAGACTGGCCCACAGCCTCACACGCCCAAAGCTTTGCCCTTTTTCCCCTTACATTTGTCGCGATTTATTATGATTTCCTGCTTCTATATCTGTCCTTGTCCTAGACCATGATAGAATTCAGAACCCAGCGGTGCCCTGACTGTATTTCCTGCCGCTAGCCTGGGGCCTGGCAGCCAGTGGCAATAATGGAAGCTATCTTTGGATGATTAATTAACTTGTACCAGGCACTGTACTGACTGTTTTATGTATTTTAAATCATTTAATCCCCATGACAACTTGATGAGGTAGGTGCTATTATTAGCCTCGTTTGACAGATGAAGAACTTTAAAAGCAGAGGCTGGGGTGGGTGTTGGGATACAGCTGATTAAACTGTCACTTAGGACTCCTGCATCCCGTATCAGAGTGCTGGCTGGAGTCCTGGCACCTCCAGCTTCTGCTCCAGCTTCCTGTTAATGCATCCTGGGAGGCAGCAGATGATAGCCCAAATGCTTGGGCCCTGCCACCCACTGTGGGAAACCAGGACGGAGTTCTTGGCTCCTGGCTTTGGCCTGGCCTGCAGGTATTTGGAGAGTGAACCAGAAGATGATGGAGGATATTCTTTCTCTCTCTCTCTCTCTCTCTCTCTCTCTGCTTTTCAAGTAGATGTAAACAAGTAAACATATAAAAACAACTGAGAGGTTAAGCAACTTGCTCAGTACGGCTACAGACTCAGGAGATCTGCCTCCCTAGCCTGCTAACCGCTCTGCCGTGTTGTCTTTTATATGTCATGGGTGCTGATAAATGTTTGCTGATTGAAATGGTGAAGGATTCGTTACCAAAAACAACACGAGTTTCAGGGAGTGTATTCGTCAGTTTCAACTAGGTTTGCTGCAGTGACAGCCTCTGAAGCTCCGCTTACAGAGAGGGTTGCCTGTGAGCTGCGGTTCAGCCAGGGCTCTGTTGCAAGCTGAAGGAGCAGCTCCTGTCTGGAATAGCGCTGCCTTTAGGGGAGAGGGGAAATGAACACTGATATACTGGAGTCCCCTCGCGTTAGAGAGAGCTGACAGTGCACATCTCTTCCTAACCCTGGTGGCCTGAAACCAGTCACGATGGGAGAATTCCTGCTATGGAAACCAGCAGACGTTTCCTCCCCCTGGAGAGCCAGTTGTTGAACACCAGCACAGCACTGCTGAAGGACAGTAATGGGATCACATGCTGGCCTAGGTCTGGCATGGGTCATGGAAGTGCCCCAGGTCACATGTACTTATATTTTACTTGTCAAAAAAAGCTCCTGGCCAACTGGCAGTCAAGGGAGCCAGGAATACCCTTCTCCCGCTGGGAGGGACTTCGCAGGGGAAGCCATGATATTCATAAACAAGGGCACAGCCTCCTTCCTTGGAGAAGTCAAGGGCAGTCACTGAGAAAGGATTCTGAGACCTGGCCTCTGGGAGTTTGTCTGTGACCTTTGACAGGGAAGCAGTCACAGGGCTTCCGTTTTGCTCCCACCATGTGACAATCCAGGTTTCCTATAACTTGATAAAATAAGTTAGCATTTGTTGAGTAAGGACTGGTCCCAGGCCCTGGGTTCCGTTCTCCACATACAATGCCATTGCATCATCACACTACTTCTGCTATATCAGAAATATCTTATCTCTGTTTTACGCAGGAAAAACCCGAGGCTCAGCAGGGGTAATTGGCTTGCTTGAAGTCACACATACCATGTTCTTTTTTGGAGGACTGTACTGTTTTCCAGAAATATTTGATGTCCCTCTCTATGGGAGGATTTTATGTATCTGCCTTGTTGAACTTCTCTGAGGGCATGTGACTTGCTCTGAGCAATAAAATGTTGGCAGAAGTGACACGCATGTCACCTCAAGGCTGGAGTTTTGAGAGCCAAGGCAGGATTCATTTGTTCTCTTCTCCCTGCCTCCGCATTCTTAGAAAACCATGTTGAGGGGCCAGCACTATGGTGCTACGGGTTAAAAGCCCTGGCCTGCAGCACCGGCATCCCATATGGGCGCTGATTTGAGTCCTGGCTGCTCCACTTCCGATCCAGCTCTCTGCTGTGGCCTGGGAAAGCCGTGGAAGATGGCCCAAGTGCTTGGGTCCCTGCACCCATGTGGGAAACCCAGAAGAAGCTCCTGGCTCCTGGCTTTGGATTTGCGCAACTCCAGCCGTTGTGGCCAATTGGGGAGTGAACCAGCGGAAGGAAGACCTTTCTCTCTGTCTCTCCTTCTCGCTGTCTGTAACTCTGCCTCTCAGATAAATAAATAAAGTCTTAAAAACAAAACAAAACTATGTTGAGATGGAAACTCTTTCCACCTAGGTCCTTGAGAAACTTCCTTGAGCAAAGCAAATGAATTGATTCTGATGAGCAGATAGTACGAGCAAGGATTTTGTTGTTTGCAACTACTGAGACTTTCCCAGTTGTTTCTTACTGCGGCACAATCTAATGAATATAACCCACGCTGGGGTGGGGATAACTTTTTAGAGTTCATGATCCCAGAACTGAAGGCAGCAAAGAAGAAAGGGGAAGAAAGAAGCATTCATTGGGCAATTGCCGGTGGTTTGGTGTAGCCAAAGCATGCAGTGTAAACAGAAGAGGAGCGAGAGAACATGTGAGAGTGTAGGCTGACAGGGGCTACGTCTTGAAGGGCCCTGGGTGCTGGATTTAGGGACTTGGATTTAACCTGACAACAATAGGAGCTGTTGGAAAGGTTTTGAGTTGGGTACTAATTATTTAGTAAACAGGTTCAGCTATTATAACAGAGACTCTAACAATGGCTTAGACAAGATAAAAGTTTAGCTCTCGTGTATGTAAAACCCTGGTGACAAGAGAGAGGGGGTGGTTTGCCCTACCATCAGGGACCCTGGCTCCTCCTGGATCAGCACTCTGACTTCAACAGGCGGCTTCCTTGTTGTGGTTCAAGAGAGCAGCTCCAATTCTTATCATCACTTGTGCGCTTCAGCCAGAAGGGAGGAGGGGTAAAAGCACAACCTGGAACTGCACGCGTGACTTTCATTCACATTGCACTTGCCGGAGCTGAGTCACACAGCACAAACCGCAGGCGGGGTGCGGGGAAATGTAGTTTTTATTCTGGACAGGCCTGAGCTCAGCCAGGAGGCAGAATAGATAGATGCTGGAGGACAAGCTTCTCCAACAGGGAGGGACAATCCCACTTGCGTTTTGGAAAGCTCTCGCTGGAGAAGGCTGGAGAATGGGTCAGATGGTCGGGGTCACAGCCGAGGGAAAGACCAAAATAAGAGACACTGAGGTCCAGGCAGAGCCATCTGGGGCGAGAAGTGGCAGAAGGATTGGGAGATATTTGGAGTTAAGTGGCCAGTACGTGGCTGCCTCCTAGGGTGCACATTGGCAGAAGCTGGGTCAGAAGCGGGGTAGTGGGCTAGCATTGCGGTGCAGTGAGATAAAGTCTGGGACTCCAGCCTTCCATATGAGCGCTGGTTCAAGTCCTGGCTGCTCCGCTTTGATCCAGTTCCCTGCTAATGCATCTGGGAAACCAGTGGGAAATGAACCCAATTACTTGGACCCCGGCAACCCACATGGGAGACCTGGATGGAATTCCTGGCTCCTGGCTTTGGACTGGCCCAGCCAAATGGCCGTTGCAGACATTTGGGGAGTGAGCCAGCAAACAGAGTAGCTCTCTCTCTGTCTCTCCATCTCTCTCTCTGTAACTCTGCCTTTGAAATGAATAAAATATATCTTAAAAAAATAAGTGGAGTATCTGACATATGAACCAGGTGCTCGAGTATGGGATGCAGGCATACCAAGCACCAACTTAATTGCTGAGAATTAACTGTTCTCTTCCTTCCTTCATTTTTTAAAAAGATTTATTTATTTATTTGAAAGACAGAGGGAGGGGGAGAGACAGAGACAGAGACAGAAATACCTACCTTCTTCCGGTTCACTCTCCAAATGGCTGCAATGGCCTGGGCTGGGCCAGGCCCAGGAACCTGGAACTCCATCTGAGTCTCCCATGTAGGTGGCAGGGGGCGAAATTCTTGGGCCACTCTCTGCTGCCTTCCCAGGCACAATAGCAGGAAGTTGGATCAGAAGTGGGGCAGCTGGGACTCCAGCTGGAACCCACATGGGATGCTAGCTTTGCAGGCAGTGACTTAACCTGATGCACTACAATGTCGGCCCTGGCTGTACTTCTCATAACCATACTTCTCATAGTCTGAGACTGTTCACGTACTTGTGTGATGAGCTGTTTAGTGTCTCCCTCCCCAGACTCCGGGTGCCTGTGCCTAGCACAATGCCTGGCATACAGTAAATGCTCATGAATGAATGAATGAATGAGATGAAGGAGGAGGAGCTGATGGCAACGACAACTCCCTGATCTAATTTGACTGAGGAAATCAACCTTTTCAACTAAGCATTGATCAGTTATTCTTTTAAAAATAATTTCTAGGACCAGTGTTGTGGTATAGCATGTTAAACCACTGTTTAGAATATTGGCATCCCATGGCGCCGTGGCTCACTAGGCTAATCCTCCACCTGCGGCTCCAGCACTCCGGGTTCTAGTCCTAGTTGGGGCGCCGGTTCTGTCCCGGTTGCCCCTCTTCCAGGCCAGCTCTCTGCTGTGGCCCGGGAAGGCAGTGGAGGATGGCCCAAGTCCTTGGGCCCTGCACCCATGTGGGAAACCAGGGGGAAGCACCTGGCTCCTGGCTTCGGATCAGTGCAGGGCGCTGGCCATAGCAGCCATTTGGGGAGTGAACCAATGGAAGGAAGACCTTTCTCTCTGTCTCTCTCTCTCACTCACTGTCTAACTCTGCCTGTCAAAAAAAAAAAGAAAAGAAAAAAGAAAAAGAATATTGGCATCCCATATCGGAGCAATGGCTTGAGTCCCAGCTGCTCTGCTTCTGATCCAGCTTCCTGTTAATGCACCTGGGAAAGCAGCAGAAGATGGCTCAAGTACTTGGGCCCCTGCCACCACGTGGAAGACCTGGAGGGAGTTCTGGGCTCCTGGCTTTGGCCTGGACCAGCGCTGGCTATTGTGGCCATCTGGGGAGTAAAGCAACAGATGGAAGATCTCTCTCTCTCTCTGACACTCTGCCTTTCAAATAAATAAATAAATCCTAAAAAAAATAATTTCTACTCATTGTAATCCACCATGCCCCTTTTCCTAATGGGCATTAGGCTGCCCTAGTAGCATCTCCAGCTAGCTGGGGAACGTTTCATTCTTTTTTTTTTTTTTTTTTTTTGACAAGCAGAGTGGATAGTGAGCAAGAGAAAGACAGAGAGAAAGGTTTTCCTTTTTGCCGCTGGTTCACCCTCCAATGGCCGCTGTGGCCGGCACACCACGCTGATCCGAAGCCAGGAGCCAGGTGCTTCTCCTGGTCTCCCATGGGGTGCAGGGCCCAAGCACTTGGGCCATCCTCCACTGCCTTCCAGGGCCACAGCAGAGAGCTGGCCTGGAAGAGGGGCAACCGGGACAGAATCTGGCGCCCCGACCGGGACTAGAACCCGGTGTGCCGGCGCCGCAAGGCAGAGGATTAGCCTGTTAAGCCACGGCGCCGGCCATCATTCATTTTTAGTTATTAATGCTGTCTCTGGTTCCTGGAATTAACTCGGCCTTTCCAAAGGTCAGTGTCCTGTCGGAGTCAAAGTGCAGCAGGCAGGACTTAGCAGCTGGAGAGGAGGTGGGCGTGGGCTGCTGTCCTTGCCCTGCCCTCTGGTGGGGAGGAAGAAGGGAAGGCTGCCACCTGGCCTTGCTAGCCTCTTCTTTGTGTCTTGGAAGGCAGCTGGGCTCCTGCCCTCTCTGTCTTCACAGCTCATTATCTACAAACACACCCCCACAGGCCCCGCTGATAAAGGGCTTGGTGCCAGGCAGCTCTCCTCTGTTAACGGCCTCTAGTCTCCAGCTCACCCTCCATGGCTCACCTCTTTTTTTTTTTTTTTTTTTTTTAAGATTTATTTATTTATTTGAAAGAATAGGGGCAGAGGCGAGTGAGGTGAAAGAAGGAGAGAGAGAGAGAGAGAGAGAGAGAGAGAGGTCTTCCATCTGCTGGTTCACTCCCCAGCTGGCCACAATGGCTGGGGTTAGGCCAAGCCAAAGCCAGGAGTTTCATTGTGGTCTCCCATGTGGGTGCAGGGGCCCAAGCACTTGGGCCATCTTTCGCTGCTTTCTCAGACGTATTAGCAGGGAGCTGGATGGCAAGTGGAGCAGCCGGGATTTGAACCCATGCCATACTGGGATCTCTGCGTTGCAGGCAACAGGTTAACCTGCTATGCTACAACACTGGCCCCTAACAGCTCACCGCTTTGCCTCCACCAGGCTAGCAGTCCCCATCACATCTGCTCTGTGCAGTCCTGACCCTGGGGTCTGCGGACATGAGCGGGATCTCTCTTTCTAGCTCTCCTTGCCCACCTGCCATCTGGGCATGTCCTGGGCTATCTCCCTGTGACGCCCTTTCCCCTCTTTCAGGCAGGCATTGTAGTCGCTCAGCAGCCGTCAAGCAGGGAGGAGAAGTCTGATGCCCTCTGGTGGCAGCCCGAATCCAGGGACTGCGCACCAAACTTAGTGGCGTAACACAACCACCATTTAGGGAGTCAGAAATGTTTTTTAAAATCGATTTAGTTATTTATTTACCTGAAAGGCAGAGCAACAGTGAGAGGGGAAGAGAATGAGAGAAAGGGAGAGATTTTTCATCCATGGATTCGCTCCCTAAATGACCACAATAGCCATGGCTGAACCAGGCTGAAGCCAGGAGCAAGGAACTCCATCCAGGTCTCCCACGTGGGTGGCAGGGACCCAAGTACTTGGAGCATCTTCTGCTGCTTTCCCAAGTGCACTAGCAGGGTAGATCAGAAGTGTAGCAGCCAGGACTTGAACTGGTGTTCTGATTTGAGATTGGATTTAACCTGCTGCACCACAAGGTTGGCCATTGGGCGTTGGGCATTTGGCAAGGCAGAGCGAGGATAGCTGATTTCTGCTTGTGGAAGGCGGCCTCTAAGCCATTTCCCAGTGACACCTGCCTCCTGGGTTCACCCCTTCATGTAGTCCCCAGCCACGTTTTACCAGGGTTGGCCAATGTCACCAATAGTCCATCACTTTCTAGATTGTGAGAGCTGCTGTGGCTTCTGCCCCTCTGTCTCTCAGGGTCACTCCCTTTGGGGGATGCCAGCTACCCTGCTGGGAGGACAGTCACAGGTGGAGAAGTCCACTTGGAGGGGAACGAGGCCTTTGTCAACGGCCACACGAACGAACTTGGAAATGGATCTTCTAGCCCCAGAGAAAGTTCTGAATGACCACAGCCCTGGCCAACAACTCGATTGCAACTTCATGAAAGACCCTGAGTCCGTGTCACCCAGGTAATAGCTCCTGGATTCTTGATTACCTGAAACTTTGTGAGCTGATGACTGGGCGTTGTTTTTAGTTGTTGCATTCTGGGGTAATTTGTTATGCAGCAACAGATAATTAATGCTTCGCTGCATGATGTCTGGGCCTTGGCTAGGAAGACGCGAATGGCCGGGAGCTAGAGTCACCTGGAGGCTGCCTCCCTCACAGGTCTGGTTCCTGTGCTGTGCCTGTCACCTGGAGGGCCTACACGTGCCTCTCCCTGTGGTGTTTCCTCTTCCCTCGGCAGAGCAGCTGAATTCCAGGGCGGAGTGTCTGCGGAGTGAGCTCTCCAAGAGACCGAGGAAGAAGTTGGAAGGTGTCTTTTGGCCTAGCCTTGGAAGTCAAGCATGGCGATTTCTGCTGCGTTCTCTTGGTTCTAAGGGTGTCGCCAAGGCCAGTCCACATTCATGGGGAGGATAATTTGACCAGTCCTCCTGGAGGAAGAGTGGTGAGATCATGGTGCAGAAGAGAAAAGTGGTGGCCAACTTTGCAAAACGCTGCCCTGCCTCCAGGGGAGCAACCCATCTGTTATGATGCTCCAGCCATTGTGGGAGAGGGACAGGGGATGACTTCTTCTTCTTTACTTTTTTTTCTTTAAGATTTTGATTTATTTACTTGAGAGGTAGATTTATAGACAAAAAGACAGAGAGAAAGGTCTTCCATCCACTGGTTCACTCTTCAAATGATCCCAATGGCTGAAGCGGGGCTGATCTGAAGCCAGAAGCCAGGAATTTCTTCCAGGTCTCCCACGTGGGTTCAGGGGCCCAAGCACTTGGGCCATCCTCCACTGCTTTCCCAGATCATAGCAGACAGCTAGATCAGAAGAGGAGCAGCCGGGACACAAACCAGCGCCTATATGGGATGCTGGCGCCACAGGCAGAAGTTTAGTCTACAATGCCACAGCGCCAGGCCCAGACAGATGACTTCTCTTCACAAGCCCCGCACACCTCCAGCCATGAGCAGTGAGTGTTAGATCTTCTGACTGGTGCCTCCTGTATGGCCTCTCTGGGCTTAGAAGGTAGAGATCTCCTAGCCTTTTGTTCTCAGCTGTGGACTCTGGTATTGATTCTACCTTCCTGGGGCAAAAGGGAAGGTCTCTCCTCATCAATTCACCCCACCCTTTCTCTGCCAGCCTCTGTGCTTATCAGCATTTACCTCTCCCGTTCTGTACACATCTCACTAACTGGGAATGATGAGCCCATTTCACAGAGGAGCAAGGAAATTGACTGAGGTCACACAGGTGGTAGAGCAGGAACTGCGTGCCAGCTCTGACCCCTACATCCATGCTTTAGGGGACCTGGAGTTCCAGAAGGCCTACTTATAGGTGTGCGAGCACCAGCCTTGGTCTCCTCGGGGACCCTCAGAGGGTGAGTAGTGTGGGGGGACTTTGAACCCCCATCTAAGGGTTGGAGCTAGATATCAGGTGTGCTCTTTGGGTGAAAGGGGAGGAGAAGTACAAGAGAGAGAATTGTTTTCTTTTTTTAAAGATTTTTTTATTGGCTGGCGCCGCGGCTCAATAGGTTAATCCTCTGCCTGCGGCACCGGTACTCCGCGTTCTAGTCCCGGTCAGGGCGCTGGTTCTGTCCTGGTTGCTCCTCTTCCAGTCCAGCTCTTTGCTGTGGCCCGGGAGTGCAGTGGAGGATGGCCCAAGTCCTTGGGCCCTGCACCCACATGGGAGACCAGGAGAAGCACCTGGCTCCTGCCTTCGGATCAGCGTGGTGTGCAGGCTGCAGCGTGCTGGCCACAGCAGCCATTGGGGGGTAAACCAACGACAAAAAAAAGAACTTTCTCTCTGTCTCTCTCTCTCACTGTCCACTCTGCCTGTCAAAAACAAAAAAAAAGATTTATTTATTTATTTATTTATCTGAGAGAGTTACAGACAGAGAGAGGTCTTCAATTTGCTGATTTACTTCCCAAACAGTCGCAATGGCCAGGGAAGGGCCAGGCTGAAGCCAGGAGCTTCATCAAGGTCTCCCACACGAGGGCAGAGGCCTGAGTGTTTGGGTCATTGTCTGCTGCCTTCCCAGGAGCATTAGCAGGGAGCTGGATCCAAAGTGGAGCAGCTGGGACTGCAACCGGTGTCCAAATGGAGGCTAGCTTCGCAGGCGGTGGCTTTACCTGCTACACCACAGTGCCGGCTCTGAGAATCGATTTTTACTTTCTTTCAGGCCTGGCCCCCCCCAAGTCTGACTGTGGCCTGAAGTCTGATCCTTGTCCAGGGTGCAGCCCTAGACTCATTGCAGAGCTGTGTTTGTTGTACTGGAACTTTGGAACTTCTGGTCGGAGAGCCCTCTGAACTCACGGGGCCTGTGGATGCTGGTCTCCTGCCAGTGCCCAGCCTGATCCCTGCCGACTCCCACTTCCCATCATGCCACACTCACAAGTCCTAGGATGTGGCCGTTCCCGGCACTGACTGGCTGCTGGGCGCTGAGCTCACGTTGGGGACCCAGAAATAAGGGAGACGGGACCTCTGTCCTCCAACAGGTCCCTGTCTCATAGCAGGAAAAACAAGAGGACTTAACTGCCGGTACCAGGGAGCATTTTGTCAGGGTAAGGAGCACACAAAGGTGAGCGTGCGTCACTCAGCAGTAAAAGGGGCTCAGTGAGCCACCGACAGCTGCAACCCGCAGAACAAAAGAAACAGCATCCCTGAGATGAGGTTGTCAAAGATTCTACAGCCTCTCTCTCTCTCTCTCTCTCTCTCTCTCTCTCTCTCTCTCTCTCTCACTTATTCTGGGAGTGGCCATAGGGCAAGCATCACAGTGGCAGGGACCTGGCGTTGCTGCCAACAGCTACGTAAGTGAGCTCATAAGTGGCTCATCCAGCCCCAGCGAAAGCTGTCAGCTGCTGGCGGCCCTGGCTGCCTGCTGGCCCACAGACTTGGCCAGGCCGCGCAGCTGAGCTCCCGCCTCGCTCCTTGCTCTCAGAACCTGTGTGGAAGAGAAATGCTGGTTTTAAGCCCGCTACGTTTTGAGACTACTCGTCATGCAGGAGTAAATGAGGAATATAATATTTCAATAGGTTAAACGTGTGGATGTTGTAAGTGCTTCTGGGCCAGGTGGCTCCCCCAGGAACTTCCAAGGGTTTTCGGTGACTCAGATTCCTGGGCTAAGCCTCGGAGATGGGGAGGCGAGGGGCCGGGCGCCGTCTAGACATCAGGGGCTGGAATCTGCAAAGCAGCCACAGACTCTGCCCACAGAACCAGGCCTAGCACAGCCGCGCAAAGCGCCGAGGCCCACACCTGCAGCAGGCAGAGGGCTCCAGGAACACTCTCCCAGCCCTGCCCGTGGGCCCCGGCTGCAGCAGGAATCCCCCCGGGGCCCAGATGCTAGGAACAGCTGCTATCCTGGGAGTTTTTTCCGTGTGCCAGGTGAATTTCTTCGTTCACTCTGCCCTAGACCTTCTGAAGAAGCTATTACTATGCCTATTTTACAGTGGAGAACCCACAGTCTCCGTAAGCTAAAGGGCCACGGAGTGACCCGGGTGTGGCAGCTGTAGAGGGAAAGCCCGGTTCATTCAGTTCCGGGACAGAGAGGCAAGGAGGCAGCCACCTTAGACCTGCAGACACTGGTCTCGCCCAGTCCCTGGGAGTCTTGTCCTAGCAGGACAAAGCACGGAGAGAAGGCCACACATCTCCGCTCAGAGGCCCTGGGGCCATGGATGAAGAGGCTGGCAGATGACGGCAGGGCCACCTGGCCATCATGGGAGTCACAGAGGTGGGTGCTGAGTCACAGAGAGGGAGGAGGTGGCTTCCCCAAAGGCTCTCTGCACCACTGCCCTGCCTCCTGCTGCCCGATGTGTGGTCGCCGTGTGGAGAAACATTAGGGTAGAGAGGAGGTGGGGGAAGGAGTGAAAAATCGACTACAGAAATCAGATGTCGTAATTGTGCCTGGGGCCAACCACACACTGGGTGGGCATTGCGTTAAGCAGCATCACAGGTGGGCCCGGGGAGGGCCTTCCCAGTTCTGGAGGGTGCCACAGAAGAGCCGGGAGCAGCGGCTGACCCACAGCGGGGCCCGAGGAGAGCACCGAGCCACCTGCTGGCTTTGACCATGGGCGCCTCGCTCATCCAGGCAATAAATATTTCTAAGCAATCGTCTGCTTGCGTGCTAAGCACTGTTTTTGAGGAGCTGGGGATATATCAGTGAACACAACGATCAAAGATCCATGAGCCTAAGGGGATTAAAATACTTAGACCAATCTACAAAGTTCAAAATGAGAAAAAGCCAAGACAAGAAGAAAAATAGAGGCAAGAGGAGCGAGATTGACATGATATGCATGAGAGGTGGGTTGAAATATATTGTTTTCAAGATTCATTTATTTGAAAGGCAGAGTACACACCCAGAGACAGAGCTTCCATCTGCTAGTTCACTCCCCAAATGGCTGCGACAGCTAGGACTGGGCCAGGCCGGAGCCAGAGGCCTGAACTCCATCCTGCCTCCCTCAGGCGTGGCAGGGACCTAAGTATTGGGCCATCTTCCACTGCCTCCCAGAGCTGGATCAGAGAGGAACAGCCAGTGCTCTCTACATGGGATGCGGTGTCACAGGCGGAGGCTACACCAGCTATACCGCAACGCCGGGCCAGGCTGAATTCTTAGAAGGCTCACCAGGCAGGGCTCCGTGAGAAGGTGGCATCGCAGAGAGACTTGAAGGGGGTGAGCTGTGCCGAGTGCGAAGTGTGGGCATCTGGGAAAGGCCTTCCCGGCAGACCCGCTGACGTACTTAGCATAAGGTGGCCTTACGTCTGTCACTTACTCCTTAACACTTGGGAACAAATAAATTATATATCATAGGTTGATAGATGTATAACATATATGTGTACACACACATGTGGATACTATATATACACACACACACATATATATATATATATAAAGAAAAAAGAATGAGAAAGCGAGAAAGCAAATGTGTTAAAATGTTAGCATTTGGGTGTAGGGTATGTATTATTTTGGGAATTTTTTCTGTGTGAATTTCAAAATAGAACATTAAGAAAAAAAATTTTTTTTTCTTTTTTTTTTTTTTTTTCTTTTTTGACAGGCAGAGTGGACAGTGAGAGAGAGACAGAGAGAAAGGTCTTCCTTTGCCGTTGGTTCACCCTCCAATGGCCGCCGCGGTAGCGCGCTGCGGCCGGCGCACCGCGCTGTTCCGATGGCAGGAGCCAGGTGCTTATCCTGGTCTCCCAAGGGGTGCAGAGCCCAAGCACTTGGGCCATCCTCCACTGCACTCCTTGGCCACAGCAGAGAGCTGGCCTGGAAGAGGGGCAACCGGGACAGGATCGGTGCCCCGACCGGGACTAGAACCCGGTGTGCCAGCGCCGCAAGGCGGAGGATTAGCCTGTTGAGCCACGGCGCCGGCTAAGAAAAAATTTTAGCTGGTGTAAAAATTGTACATATGGAGCCAGCATTGTGGTGTACAGGTAAAGTTGCTGTCTGTGGTGCTGGCATCACATATGGATGCCGGTTCATGTCCCAGCTGCTCCACTTCTGATCCAGCTCCTTGCCAATGCTCTGGGAAAAGCAGAGAAAGATGGCCCAAGTGCTTGGGACCCTGGTACCCACATGGGAGACCAAGAAGAAGCTCCTGGATCCTGGCTTCAGCCTGGCCCAGCACTGGCTGTTGCAGCTATTTGGGGAAAGTGAACCAACAGATGGAAGACCTCTCTCTCTCTCTCTCTCTCTCTCTCTCTCTGTAACTCTTTGAAAATTCTTAAAAAATTATACATGTGTATGTGATACCACATAATGTTTGCTACATTTGTGTATTATGTTCAAATTGGGGTAATGTATCTATCTTCTCGAATATTTACCATTTCTTTACAGTGAAAACATTTAAAACCTTTTCTTTTAAATATTTTAGAGAAATACATTTTAGAGAAGCACATTTTCATTACTTGTAGTCACCATACTATGCGTAGGACACCAGAACATCTAGCTTCTACCCAGCAATCACCCTTTCCCCATCCCCCCTCCCCCATACCCCCATCCCCCTGTCAACTTCTATGGTGACATCAGCTTTTTCAGTGAGATCATGAGGTACTTATCTATCATCCATGCGTGCCTGGCTCCTTCCACTCAGCACGACTTCCAGTTCCATCCATGTTGTTGCAAACAATAGGATCCCATCCCTTTTTATGGCTGAATAGCATTCCATTCTGTATATGCATCACATTTTCTTTGTTCAAAACAAACCATGTTTTACAAAAGGATTTATATTACTCAAAAAAAAAAAATCCCTTTGAGTGTTGATTGTGAGTGTGATCTGATGACAAAACTAATTTCTTGGTATGTATATTGTATTTTAATAAAATATTTAAAAAATAAAATTTGAAACTTAATGGGATGGCACCGCAGCTCACTAGGCTAATCCTCCACCTGCGGCGCCGGTACCCTAGGTTCTAGTCCCGGTCGGGGCGCCGGATTCTGTCCCGGTTGCCCCTCTTCCAGTCCAGCTCTCTGCTGTGGCCTGGGAGGGCAGTGGAAGATGGCCCAAGTCCTTGGGCCCTGTACCCGCATGGGAGACCAGGAGGAAGCACCTGGCTCCTGGCTTCGGATTGACACAGTGCACCGGCCGTAGCGGCCATTTGGGAGGGTGAACCAAAGGAAAAGGAAGACCTTTCTCTCTGTCTCTCTCTCTCACTGTCTAACTCTGCCTGTCAAAAAGAAAAAAAAAAGAAAAAAAAAAGATACTTAACACAATTTTCCCCAAGTTAAAATAAAATCCCAAGCAGAAGGAATGCTGGGCAAAGATCTGAAAGGTGGGCGAGCACTTGGGTGCTGGCCACGAGGGTAAAGGGAGCCCTTGGTGTTTCACCCCTGCAGCAACCTCCCTTCCCCACTCCCCACTCTCATTCCCTGCCCCAAGGGCTCAGGACCCTGGTTGGCCCATCAGAGTTGAGCACATCAGGGAACTGGGCCAAGGAGGAGTGGCTTGGAGGCCCCTGCCGGGGTGGGGGTCGGGAGAGGTTGGTGAGGGTTGGGGTAGGGGAGCTGCGAGCCTGCCTGAGGAAGCCGACTTTGAGGAAGGAAGTGCAGAGACTTGAAGCAAAACAGATGCCCGACGACATTCTTGAACTCCTGGATCCGGGCCACGTCTGAACTTTTAGCCCTCAGCAGCTTAGTTACACGAGGCAATAAATGCTCTTTTTACTGGAGCCAGATTGAGCCGGGTTTTCTTCAAGGAAGAAGTGGGTGGGCTGATCCAGGGACAGCCTGTCTGGGGAAGGGATAGAAAAGCAAAAGGTGGGCCGGTGCCGCAGCTCAATAGGCTAATCCTCCACCTTGCGGCGCTGGCACACCAGGTTCTAGTCCCGGTTGGGGCGCCGGATTCTGTCCCGGTTGCCCCTCTTCCAGGCCAGCTCTCTGCTATGGCCCGGGAAGGCAGTGGAGGATGGCCCAGGTCCTTGGGCCCTGCACCCCATGGGAGACCAGGAGAAGTACCTGGCTCCTGCCATAGGATCAGCGCGGCGGCCATTGGAGGGTGAACCAATGGCAAAAAGGAAGACTTTTCTCTCTCTCTCTCTCTCTCTCTCTCTCACTGTCCACTCTGCCTGTCCAAAGAAAAAGAAAAAGAAAAGAAAAGAAAAGGGCTAGAGGATGAGCAGCAGGATCTCAGGTGCGGAGGCAGAGAAAAAGTTCTGGAGAGTGGAACCAGCAGGTGCAAAGGCCCCAGGACAGAAAGGAGCAGGGCGGCCGTTCTGGAGCGGACGGCCAGGACACAGTGGTGGGGTGATGGGGAAGACATGAGGTTGGAGCCGGGGACCCTGACACAGACCTGACACAGACCTCGGGGGCTCTGCGAAGGATCTGAGACTTTGTCCCAAGAGCAATGGAAAGTCACTGAAGAGTTTTACTTTATCTTATTTTGTGCTGTTAAATTTAGAAATAGATGGCCGGCGCTGCGGCTCAGTAGGCTAATCCTCCACTGCGGCGCCGGCACACCAGGTTCTAGTCCCAGTCGGGGCGCCGGATTCTATCCCGGTTGCCCCTCTTCCAGGCCAGCTCTCTGCTGTGGCCCAGGAAGGCAGTGGAGGATGGCCCAAGTCCTTGGGCCCTGCACCTGCATGGGAGACCAGGAGAAGCACCTGGTTTCTGGCTTCGGATCAGCGCGATGCGCCGGCCGCAGCGGCCATTGGAGGGTGAACCATCGGCAAAAAGGAAGACCTTTCTCTCTGTCTCTCTCTCTCTCACTATCCACCCTGCCTGTAAAATAAATAAATAAATAAAATTAAATTAAATAAAAAAAAAAAGAAAAGAACGTGCATTAGACTCAAATACAAAAGCCAGGAGCAAATCAGCACCCCTCAACAAGCTGAGCAAAGCTGGAATGCCTAGGGGACAACATGGGTGGGCCTGCAGAGGAGGGACTGGTTTGCTTTAAGCATCATAAAAATAAACAGCGCAAGTGCATGGGTTTTGGGTATTTGCATTAAATTGAACCTTTGGACCAGGAGTCAGGGTATTTTACCACATATTAGAAAACTCTAGGGTGTCAAAGAGATAGAAACACCTGTGTTCAAGCAGTGCTGTTAACTAGGTAGTGCAATGTTCACTGAATTCTTCTTCTTAGTCTGTGTGTACTGGCAGCAACTCCCCATTCTACAGTTCAGGGAAACCAGGCACAGAGATGCAAGTAAGTTTCCCAGGGTCACATCATTGCATAAATGTTCAAGGGGTCCAAGGCAGGCGCTCTGACTCCTTGCATCCATAGGACTGGGGACCCTGCCACGCTGCCTCTGTAAAGGGACTCACTGCATGGGCCCAGGGTCTCATGGATGCTGGCATGGCTGGAAGCCTCAGAGACACAGGCCCACACTGGGGCTCCCTCTGGAGAGGATCCCTCATGCCTGTCTGGCACCTGGCACCTGGCTACAGCCTCTGTGTCTCGGACTGCTCAGTTACCGGAGCATGTGGATGGGCGGTCAGTCAGCAGTGAGCAGGGCAGCAGAGGGTCCTGGGGTGCAGCCAGGGCACCCCCGCTTCCGTGGCATGAATGAACTGCTTTTCCGGAGAGCATGGCTACCATGGCAATCCTGGAAGAGGCCAGCTTGAGTCAGGCTTGCGTGACCCAGAGCTCGGCCTTTCCACTCCTGCCCCTGCGAAGGACGCCCACCACCCAGCCCCGAGCCCCGCTGGGTGTTCCTCTGCTCAGGGCCCCCACCTCCCTGGGGGACTGCTTCTCCCGTCCCACCCCAGCTGTCCCCTCCAACTCAACTCTGAACTTTCTCCTCTGACCCCATGCACACCGGCTCAGGGTCAGGATCCTAACAGCTGCTACTCAGAACACGTCAGCTGCTGCAGGTGTCAGGCGCTAGGCAAGAGTTGGATGGGCGCCTCGACTCCTTACACCAACCCTAGGAAGTAGCCATGGTCGTTATGCCCATTTTACAGATGAGTAAAGTGAGGCTCACAGAAGGTAAGAAATCACACCAAGGTCACAAAGCCAGTGAGGGTTGCCGCAGGAGGTCTGACTCCTGTTGTCTAGAAACTGTGCTGCCACCCAGCCCAGGTTTTGCCCTGTGCTACCTCCCTGCCAGGAGGTGGGGGAGGGAGCACGAGGCCTTCTCTCAAAGGTGCATGGCTTTGCCCTTTCTGCCTGTTGTGCTCCAAGTTCATTTAGGCCCAAGGCGTCTCAAAGTGTGGTCTGCAGACCGGCCACATCCAAAGCCCCTGGGGATTTGTCAGGAACGCAGGTTCTCAGGGGCGCCCCAGCCCCCTGGAACCCGAGTCTCTGGAGTGGGGCCAGGAATCCAGGCTCTACAAGTCCTCCAGGTGATCATGTGATTCTGTGCAGGCCCCAGCCCGAGAGGCGCAGGAGAAGGCAGAAGAGCGGCGGCGGCGGCCCTTCCCCACCCACTCCCAGACGGCACTGGACGAAGTGCGTTGAGTGTTTTTTTCTTTTAGGGTTGTTGTTTTCTCATCACAATTGTTAGAAAGGACTCAGGTCTGGCTTGAACGAAAGCGTGTAAATTCCTTAATTGTCGTATACTTCTCTGATTTTTGCCCCCAGATTTGTGTGAATAATAATATTAATAGAGATGATAATAATAATAATAATAATAATAATAGTGAAATAAACACAAAGGGATCCACTCCACACAATTCAGCATTTTAGTGTCTTGTCTGTCTACGAGAGGGCGCATCAAAGGTTCGTGGAAAATGTAAGTTTATTTTGCTGCAAAAGACTTTTGAAATCAGGGGCCAGTGTTGTGGCCCAGCAGGTTAAGCGCTGCTTGTGACACAGACATCTCATATGAGAGTGCTGGTTTGAGTCTGGGTTACTCCGCTTCCAATCCAGCTCCCTGCTAATGTGCCTGGGGAGGCAGCAGAAGATGGCCCAAATCCCTGGGCCCCTGCCACCCATGTGGGAGACCCGGGTGGAGTTCTGGGCTCCTGGCTTAGACCTGGCCCAACCCCAACAGTTGTGGCCATTTGGGGGAATGAATCAGCAGATAGAATATTCTCTCTCTCTCTGCCATTCAAATCAATCAATCAATGTTTAGAAAAACACATTCAGGGCCAGCACTGTGCCACAGTGGGTAATGTGCTGGCATCCCATCCCATATGGTGCCAGTTCATATCTTGGCTGCTCCACTTCCAATCCAGATCCCTGCTAATGCACCTGGGAAAGCAGTGGAGGATGGCCCAAGACGATGGGTCCCTGCCGCCCACCTGAGGGACCCAGATGAAGCCTCTGGCTCTGGGTTTCTGTTGGGCCCAGCTGCAGCCATTGTAGCAATTTGGGGAGTGAACCAGTGGATGGAAGATCTGTCTGTCTCGTCCTCGCTCTATGTAACTCTGCCTTTCAAATAAATACTTCTTAAAGAAAAGGAAAACAAGGCCGGCGCCGCGGCTCAATAGGCTACTAATCCTCTGCCTTGCGGCGCCGGCACACCGGGTTCTAGTCCCGGTCGGGGCACCAGTCCTGTCCCGGTTGCCCCTCTTCCAGGCCAGCTCTCTGCTGTGGCCAGGGAGTGCAGTGGAGGATGGCCCAAGTGCTTGGGCCCTGCACCCCATGGGAGACCAGGAGAAGCACCTGGCTCCTGCCATCGGATCGGCGCGGTGCGCCGGCCGCAGCGCGCCTACTGCGGCGGCCATTGGAGGGTGAACCAACGGCAAAAGGAAGACCTTTCTCTCTGTCTCTCTCTCACTGTCCACTCTGTCTGTCAAAAATAAATAAAAAAAAAAAGAAAAGAAAAACGCTTTTGAAACCATGTATATGAGGAAACTTTAAGAAGTTTATAGAGGGAATGTTACTGTGGCGTAGCAGGTAAAGCCGCCGCCTGCAGTGCCGGCATCCCATATGAGCACTGGTTAGAGTCCTGGCTGCTCCACTTCCAATCCAGCTCTCTGCTATGGCCTGGGAAAGCAGTAGAAGATGGCCCAAGTGCTTGGGCCCCTGCACCCACATAGGAGACCCAGAGGAAGCTCCAGCCAATGTGGCCAACTAGGGAATGAATCAGTAGATGGAAGACTCTTCTCTCTCTCTCTCTCTCTCTCTCTGTAACTCTGACTTTCAAATAAATAAATAAATCTTTAAAAAAAAAGTTTATAGAAGATACAAACCATGAAAAAAGAATGCATGGATTTCAAAACATTTTGGCATCACAATAAACTTACCTTTAATTCCACCTTTTCATAGCCTTTATGAGGTCCCCTTGGATAACTCCCCTTTCCATCAGTGTACTTGATCTTTCCTTTCCTGGTGCTGGTCCTGGGCTGGGTCCTGACGTACATGCCAAGCGCCTGCCTGCCTGTCCCCGTGTCAGGGGACATGGACCCCTTCCTAAGGACCAGAATGCAGGGTTTCGAGGGTTTGGGCCCAGGGATCTGTTCTACTGTGATCCTGAGCTGCATTATTTTAAGTTCCTCAGCTGTGTCCGGCCCTCAATTTGAGTCCAGGCTTTGTCATTTATGTGCTGTGTGCTTTGGTCCAATCGCTTGGCCTTTCTGAACCTCAAATTCCTCCCTTGTGGAATGAGGGTAATAGTTCCCACCTTGTGGGCTTGTTAGGAAGATGGACAAAATGCATGTAGCAGAATGGTACCACTGTCTTGCTGTGCGACCTTGAGCAACTTAGCCTCTTGATGTTAATTCCTGCCTTGTAACAGGCGGTTACTAACAGCACCATGGAGTTGCCGAGGCGCTCAAGGCTATGTAGATCTTAGAGCAGGCTGCACGGAAGCAAGCTCTCTCGGGAGGTGAGCTGTGGGTAAGCCTGCAGCACAGCGCCCAGAGTGCAGCAGAAGCTCAATAAGTGGCAGCTACAGTCACGATTCACTTTCGTCCCTACACGTGGACAGCTCCGACCGTCCCAAGTCCCAAGACTGCCTTTCCGTTTCTGGGTCTCCAGCTCACTAATGCCTTCAAGTTTGCCGTGCTGACCGGGGTTTGATTTCCTTCCTGCCAGTTCATCTGGTGTCTGACCCTGGGCTCCAGCCACTGCGCGGGTCCCCTGCTTGCTCTTGGCCTGCTGTGAGCATTCTTTGCTTTGGGCTCATGTCCTATTCCCAGGGCCCACCTCACTGGCATAAAATCAGACAGACCAGCGTTAAAGTCCTGCTCCATTACTCACTAGATGTGTAACTGTAGACAAAGATTAGTCTCAGTGAGCTCATCTGTAAAATGTGGCTGGTAACACTTATCTTGTAATTGTGTGTTTGTAAACAGTCAGCATGGTGCTTGACACATAGCAGGTGCTCAACAAGTGTTAATTTCCTCTCTGTCTGCCTCTCCCTGTGGAATGAGTCTCAAAACCATCCTGAACTTCTGGACCAGCCTAGGCCATTGCTGTCAGCATTGCCTACGGTGGCTTAACCTGCTGTGTCACAAGGCTGGTCCCCAGGAAACTGACTATTTTTAAAGATTTATTTATTTATTTGAAAGTCTGAGTTACACACAGAGAGAAGGAGAGGCAGAGAGAGAGAGAGAGAGAGAGAGAGGTCTTCCATCTGATGGTTCACTCCCCAATTGGCCGCAATGGCCAGACCTGTGCTGATCCAAAGCCAGGAACCAAGAGCTTCTTCTGGGTCTCCCATGTGGGTGCAGGGATCCAAGGACTTGGGCCTTCTTCTACTGCTTTACCAGGCCATAGCAGAGAGCTGGATCAGAAGTGGAGCAGCCAGGACTTGAACAGGCATCCATATGGTATGTCGGCACTGCAGGCGGTGGCTTTACCCACTATGCCACAGCACTGGCCCTGGTATATTGACTTTTACTTATTTATTTATTTATTTATTTTTTTGACAGGCAGAGTTAGACAGAGAGAGAGAGACAGAGAGAAAGGTCTTCTTTTTCCATTGGTTCACCCCCCAAATGGCCACTATGGCTGGCGCACTGCGCCAATCCAAAGCCAGGAGCCAGGTGCTTCCTCCTGGTCTCCTATGCGGGTGCAGGGCCCAAGGACTTGGGTCATCCTCCACTGCACTCCCGGGCCACAGCCGAGAGCTGGACTGGAAGAGGAGCAACCGGGACAGAATTCTGTTCCCCAACCAGGGTTAGAACCCAGGGTGCCGGCGCCGCAGGCGGAGGATTAGCCTATTGAGCCGCGGCGCCGGCCCCGTATATTGACTTTTTTTAAAAAAGTTTTTTATTATTTTATTTTTTGACAGGCAGAGTGGACAGTGAGAGAGAGAGAGAGAGAGAGAGAGAGAGAGAGAAAGGTCTTCCTTTTCCGTTGGTTCACCCTCCAATGGCCGCCGCGGCCGGCGCACTGTGCTGATCCGAAAGCAGGAGCCAGGTGCTTCTCCTGGTCTCCCATGTGGGTGCAGGGCCCAAGGACTTGGGCCATCCTCCACTGCCCTCTCGGGCCACAGCAGAGAGCTGGACTGGGAGAGGGGCAACCGGGACTAGAACCTGGTGTGCCGGCGCCGCTAGGCAGAGGATTAGCTTGTTGAGCCACGGCGCCAGCCTCCGTATACTGACTTTTTTTTTTTTTTTTTTTTGACAGAGTGGACAGTGAGAGAGAGAGAGAGAGAGAGAGACAGAGGAAGGTCTTCCTTTGCTGTTGTTTCACCCTCCAATGGCCGCCGCGGCCGGCACATCTCGCTGATCCGATGGCAGGAGCCAGGTGCTTCTCCTGGTCTCCCATGGGGTGCAGAGCCCAAGCACTTGGGCCATCCTCCACTGCCTTCCCGGGCCATAGCAGAGAGCTGGCCTGGAAGAGGGGCAACCGGGATAGAATCCGGCGCCCCAACCGGGACTAGAACCTGGTGTGCCGGCGCCGCTAGGCAGAGGATTAGCCTGTTGAGCCACGGTGCCGGCCTCCGTATATTGACTTTTAAAAGCAGGAAAAGTCTCTCTTACTTGTGGCAGAGGCTGCAGTTGCCCTGCAATACCTTTTCTTATTTAGGGGAGAACAGGTTAAGTCTCCCCGCCTCCCTTGCAGCCAGTGACCTGAGAGGAAGTGTTTGGTGGGGGTGAGGGTCGAATTATGTGCCCCTCAAAAACATCCATGGCAACCCTCGGTACCATAGATGACCTTATTTGGAAACAGGATTTACAAAGGTAATCAAGTGACAATGAGGTCCTTAGGGCGGACCCCAGTGCAATGTGATTGGTGTCCTTATTGAAAGAGGAAGTTTGGGGCCAGTGCTGTGATGCAGTAGGTTAATCCTGCACCTGTGGCAACAGCATCCATATGGGCGCCGGTTCTAGTCCCGGCTGCTCCTCTTCCCATCCAGCTCTCTGCTGTGGCCTGGGAAAGCAGTAGAAGATGGTCGAAGTTCTTGGGCCCCTGCACCCATGTGGGCCTGGAAGAAGCTCCTGGCTCCTGGCTTCAGATCAGCGCAGCTCCGGCCGTTGAGGCCATTTGTTGAGTGAACCAACAGAAGGAAGCCATTTCTCTCTGTCTCTCCCTCTCACTGTCTGTAACGCTCTCTCTCAAATAAATAAAATAAATCTTAAAAAAAAAAAAAGCAAATTTGGATCCAGTGATAGAGACACACAGGGAAGCTGGTGAGAGGACACAAGGAGAGGACAGCCATGTGGCTGGAGTGACACACCCAGAACACACCAAGGATTGTTGGCAAAGACCAGAGGCTGGCAGAAGCCAGGAAGGATCAGCCCCCCGAGGCGTCAGAGAGAGCTCGGCTCTGCCAACCCCTGGATCTGGACTTCGTACTTCCAGAACTACGAGATGATAAAGTCCTGTTGTTTTAAATCACCAGCTCATTACAGCAGCCTTAGAAAATTAATACAGGTGGGGCCAGTGCTGTGGCTTAGCTGGTAAAGCTGCCACCTGTAGTGCTGGCATCCTATACGGGCACCAGTTCAAGTCCTCGCTGCTCCACTTCTTTTTTTTTAAGATTCATTTATTTATTTGAAAGTCAGAGTTACACAGAGAGAGGAAAGGCAGAGGAAGAGAGAGAGAGAGAGAGAGAGAGAGAGAGAGAGAGAGAGGTCTTCCATCCGATGATTCACTCCCCAGTTGGCCACAACGGCCAGAGCTGTGCTGATTTGAAGCCAGGAGCCAAGAGCTTCTTCTGGGTCTCCCACACGGTTACAGGGGCCCAAGCACTTGGTCCTTCTTCTACTGCTTTCCCAAGCCATAGCAGAGAGCTGGATTGGAAATGGAGCAGCCGGAACCTGAACCAGTGCCCATACGGGATGCCGGCACTGTAGGCGGCAGCTTTACCCACCAAGCCACAGCGTCGGCTGCCCATAGACATTTTATTACTGCAGTGTTGGCGACTTGGATCACAAATGATTTAGGAAGAACAGTTGAAATTGGCTAACGTGACCCCGGCCAGAATTCAGAGACCCTTTATTCTGCTTTAGTACCCTGTTCTCCCTCCCCCTCCTTCTCTTCCTTCTCCCCCCTCCCCTCCCCCTCTTCTTCTTCTCCTTCTTTCTTCCTCTTCTTCCTCCTCCTCCTTCTGCTTCATCAGATTTATTTATTTACTTGAGAGGGAGAGTTACAGAGAGAGGAAGAACAGAGAGGTCGGTCTTCCATCCGCTGGTTCACTCCCCAGATGGCCGCAACAGCCAGAGCTGGGCTGATCCAGAGCCAGGAGGTAGGAGCTTCTTCCAGATCTCTCACGTGGGTGCAGGGGTTCTAGCACTGGGCCATCTTCTACTGATTTCCCAGCCCATCAGCAGAAAGCTGGATCAGAAGAGTAGCAGCCAGGGCTTGAACCAGCGCCCGTATGGGATGCCAGCACCACAGGCAGATGCTGAACCTACTACACCACAGCACCAGTCCCAGTTCCCTGTTCTTGAGGGCTCTGCAGAGCAACCATGGATGGCAGGAAAACAGTGGCAAGAGAGACCGGCAGGACAGGAGCCTTTGGGCCAGACGCCAGCAGATGACTGAGTAAATTTTGCTGAACCTTTGGCAAGCAGTCGAGCATAAAGGCTAAGGGTCAGAATCAAGCTCTGCCCTTACTTGCTGTGTGATACTCAGCAGGTTATTGAACTTCTCGGAGCTTTAGAGTCCTTATCTGTAAAATGGGAACAATTATAGCTCTTGTGATATAGGGTTGCCATGGAGATTCAGTGACATCACAGAACTGGTAGGGACAAAGGCAAAGCCACAGCCTACCTGTACCTCCTGGTGCCCAGGAGGCAGACCTATCTGCTCTGATTACTCACCCTTGAGAGATCGAAAATGGACAGAATGGATTCTGATTCATTCCTCCTTGCTTCTACTGAGGCACTCAGTAAGCACACTGAGTGCACCTATTTTGTGCCTCCTGTATACCAGGTAACGAAAAGCTGGTGAGACAGACCCAAGACGCAGCCTCCACAGGCTGCCAGCTCAAAGAATGAGCAAACAGAAGGCAGAGCCAAAGCCAGAGCCTCCCCTCCCTGCACTTCCACCTTTCCAGGCTCTGCCGTGGCCATCCTGATGTGTTCCCTCCCCATCACAGACGCTTGTTCTCGGGAGAACCTTGTTCCTCGCGAGAGAGGACTAGGATGTGAGTTCTCATACTATGGTGTAAATGACTACCAAGCTCTCAAACCGTGGACCTACAAATGACCCTCCTGGAAGACTGTCGCTGTGCACAGAAAGCCAGAGGGTTCCAGGTAGGAAGGCCCCCGAGAAGCCGGTCTGAACCCTCGCAGCACGAAGGGGGAACCTGAGCTAGATAACAGTGTCCCAGGTCCTGGCGAGATGACTCAGCCGAGGACACCCAGCTGGGTGCGGAGCAGAAAATGGCCCTCCCTGACTCCAAGGTCACTGCCCCGCACCATCCGTGGAATGAGCGTGTTCTGGCCAGGTTGTGCATGGTGCCCTAGGCAGAGGCCAAGGTTGGACAAGAACTGCCTCTGGGCATTTTTTTGGAAAAATGTTACTTTAAAGATTTATTTATTTGAAAGGCAGAGTTACAGAGAGAGGGAAACACACAGAGAGAGAGGGAGGGAGGGAGAGAGAGAGAGAGAGATCTTTCATCTGCTGGTTCACTCCCCAAATGGCCTCAATGTCCAGGGCTGAGCCAGGCTGAAGCCAGGAGCTTCTTCTGGGTCTCCCATGTGGGTCAGGGGCCCAGGCACTTGGGCCATCTTCTACTGCTTTCCCAGGCGCATTAGCAGGGAGCTGAATTGGAATTGGAGCAACTAGGACACGAGCCAGCACCCCTATGGGATGCCAGCATCGCAAGGGGAGGCTTAACCCACTATGCCACAGGCGGGAATGGGGTGAGGGGGTGAAGCCGGAGCCTGTGGGTTTTAAAAAAGCCACCTGCTGCCAGCAGACATGAGCACACGCTAGACCCAAAGCCCTGTGGCCACAGGGGTTTGAAATGCTGTCCTCACCGAGGACGGAATTCTCCCACAGGCACAAGACTCTGAGACTGCTGCTACTTCTTCCTGCTCCCGGCTGCTTTAAGGACCACAGTCGGGCAGAGCCAGACCATTGCTTCTTTTGTTTCTTTTCCAAGGGAGACCCAGCTGCGCTGGTACGGTTACTGCTCAGCTCAGCGTTTGCACTCGTTTCCAAGTAACACAGCTCCTGGGTCTTCCTGAGCCGTGGCGGTGAGCACTCGAGGAGCCGGGCACTCGGCGCCTGCCCCGGGAGCTCACCCGGAAGCTGAGCCGTGCCAATGAGGAGCGCGAGGCACCACAGGAGCCCCAGCCGCCGGCCGCCAAAGCCGAAGGAGGGAGGCCTCGGCGCGGGGGGTCTCGGCATGCTCCGCAGAGGAGGTGACACTCCACGGGATCTCGTCGGGAGGGAAGGAGGAGGTGCTCTGAGCTGGAGGCACTTCCCTTGACAGGTGAGCGCTGGCAGGGGGCGGTGAGGGAGACCCCTCCCCGAGCTGGGCAGGTCCTCTCTGTCTGGAGGACATTTTAGCCGGGCTGTGGGTCGGAGAAGTCCGGGAATATGTGTAGAAGCGGCAATGAAACAAAAACGCATTTTATTAGAAATACAGAGATGGCACTGGATCCGGACTCGAGGGATGAGCGGAGTCCTGAGGAGCGGAGGGTGCAGCGGCAGCATCTCAAAGGCTTCCCGCCCGCGCTCTGAGACCCAAGTGCGGCATCCAAGGCCGCCTCCCGCGCACACCCGCACCACCCTGCGCTCCCGACCCGCCGGCGCGGGTTTGCGGAGACACCGCCCCGCGCTGAATGCTTTATGTCGGAATGGACCAATGGGATGGCGGCACCCGGTTGCCAGGGCTACACGGCGAGCGGGGGCGGAGCCGGGGCGCCGTGGGCGGAGCCGGGGAGGGGCTTATATAAGCGGGCGGAGGGCGCAAGGCGGGGCGTGGGGTCGGTGGCCGCTGGGCGGGCGGGGCGCAGGCCGCGGGGCCCGAGCCGGGGGGAGCGAGCGAGCGGAGAAGCCGAGGATCCGATTCACTCGCTGGGGAGACCTATGGGCCGAAGCCGTGTAAATGCGTTTTAAGGCGAGTGCGGGGGGTGGCTGGGGAGCCCCGGGGAGCGGCAGCCCCGGGCCAGGGCGCTCACCTGCTCCCCGGGCGCCGCTTGCCTCCCTCTCAGCAGGGGCCTCGGCTCCGCAACTGCCACTCCTCCTCGGGGTGTTGCACAAGTTTCGAGGTCACCGGCGACCCCCCCTAGCAGCGCGCCTGCTCTGGCCCCCGCGAAGGAGGACGGGGCTTGGTAAGGGGGTCCAGGGGGTGGGGCGGGACCTCGGCCCTGCGCTCGGGAGGGGTCACCCGGACAGAGCCTTAGCCTACGGTGCTCTCCCGGGAGCTCGTGTCCCCCGCCCACCACGGGGCGCCCCCTCCTGGCACGTCGGGAGCAGCCCGAACACCCTCTCCAGACGGGGAAACTGAGGCCCTGAGAGCTGAGTGCGCTCGAATCTGTTTCTGTTCTGAGGCTGAGACCCCCTGGGTGTGGCTACCAAAACCCCGCCAGGTGGGCGTGGCCAGGGCGGCTTCGGGGAGCTGGAAACTACCCCACTCAAGTTTCTTATATTTTTTCTCTCATTCATTCCCTCTCTCCAGAGACCCAGAATTGCAGAACTGGAAAGGATCTTAAAAAAAAAAAAAAAAAAAAAAAAAAACCATTTTACAGATGTAGCCACTGAGGCTCGAGAGCCGGTGACATCTAGGCCTAGGATGCCTGGTCCCAGGGCCGCATCTAGGATTGTTGCCGGCCCACCCCCACCAGCCCCCAGTGAATTTCAGCTCCCGGGCTCGCGCTGGGGGCCTGGCGCGGTGGGACTGGGACGGGAGGGAGGGAGGCGGCTGCGGAGCCGGAGCCTGCCCCCAGCCCTGCTCTCCGTGTGTCCTCGCAGTGTTGCATACTTTCTAAGGCGGCGGCGGCGGCGGCGGCAGGGGCTCCATCCAGGTCGCCAGCCGCTCTTCCTCGGCATGGCTGGCTACCTGAGGGAAGCGGACTTCGTGATGGTGGAGGAGGGTTTCAGCACCCGCGACCTGCTGGAGGAGCTCACTCTGGGGGCCTCCCAGGCCACCACGGTGAGGGCTGCGAGAGGGGGTGGGGCCCCTGCCCGGGGAGCCCTCGCTGGTTCCTGTGCGGTTCAGCCCTTGCTCTGTGCCCAAGCCGGGCTCCTCTCCTCCCCATTCCTGGCCCTAGATGGAGGGCTACCCCTGAGCACGCTGGGCCTTCCCTGCTCCTCTGGCTCTCCGTGGCTCCGGCATCCAGCGTGGGGAGCTCTGTGCATCCGGCCTCCTGAGATAACTCACCAGGGTGCTCCTCTCACATCCCCCTCACTGTCTTAGCAGCCCACCCCACCTGGATCGCAGCCCTGCTGCAGCCTGGGGTTCTTTGGCAGCGCCCCAGTGCTTACAGGATCAAGGATCAGTCCCTGCCTTCCCGCAGGGCGCGCTAGGCTTGTCAGTGCCCAGTGACTGTTCATGTTTCCAGGGAGGCCATGCGCTGTTAGCACGCCTTTGCCCAGGCTGTGCCTCTGCCTGGAATGCTCTCCCCTCAGCCTCTCCCCTTCACAAAATACCCCTTTGCATCTTCTTTTGTAAGAGTTATGTTTGAAAGAGCTACAGAGAGAGAGGGAGAGACGAGAGAGATCTTCCAACCATTGGTTCACCCCTCAGATGGCTACAATGGCTGGGGCTGGGCCAGGCTGAAGCCGGGAGCCAGCAGCTTTTCCCAGGTCTCCCATGTGGGTGCAGGGGCCCAAGCACTTGGGCCATCTCCTGCTGCCTTCCCAGGCCATTAATAGAGAGCTGGATTGGAAGAGGAGCACCTGGGACATGAACCAGCATCCCTAAGGGATGCTGGCATCGCAGGCGGTGGCTTTCCCTGCTCCCCCGCAGCGCGGCCCCTGCATTTCTTTCCTCATGGCCTAACTACATTTTGTTGACATTCCCATTTGTTGCATGGATTAGTCGTTGCCTAAGGGCCCTGCCTGGTCATCCCCGTCTGGCACCATAATGTCTGGCAGCAAATGGGCATCAGTTAAAAAAAAAAAATGTGTCGCATAGAAGGGAAATGGTCCCGGGGAGGCTTAGCCAGTGTGGTCTCACCCACAGGCTCAGACATATTGGGCCTGCAGCAAGGGTTGCCCGCGGGCGTGGGTTGCGGTACATGGAGTCCCCTTGAGGCGTCATCCAGCACCTGTTGGTGAAGGCAGGGGGCTGTAGGCCACAGCTTCGGCCCTCAGGGGACTGGCCCTGCCCTAGAGCCCAACGTGCTGACTTGGGAGGCTCCAGCCGTTGCAGTGGGGAGCCTCAGAGGGGCAGTTGCCTTCGTGGTTTGGGGGAGGTGGCATTTGCGCTGGAATTGGACCAAGATTGGGATCTGGTGGTGGGATCTGGGGGGGTGGATTCTACAGGGAGGGCCTGGTGGGAACAAAGGCTGGAGGTGAGGAATGGGCTTTTGCGGCTTTGCGGGGAGGGGCTGGAGCTCGCTCACAGAGCCTTGGACGTCGGGCTCAGGAGCTCTGCAGGCTTGGGGGGCTTCAGAAAATGTTACAGCACCATGGCTTCTCGGCCAGGGCTGAACTTGGGGCCGGGAACTGGAAGGTCTGTGGATGGCACGCACAGGGAGGGGGCTGGGAGGGGTCTCACATGTGTCCTCTCTTGCCGTGCAGGACGAGGTGGCTGCCTTCTTCGTGGCCGACCTGGGTGCCGTGGTGAGGAAGCACTTGTGCTTTCTGAAGTGCCTGCCGCGAGTCCGGCCCTTCTACGCGGTCAGGTGCAACAGCAGCCCCGGTGTGCTGAAGGTCCTGGCTGAGCTGGGGCTGGGCTTCAGCTGTGCCAACAAGGTGAGCCCCACCCCTCGGTGCACGGACCCTCCGTGCCTACTGAGCGCCGCGGCCCAGCTGGTGCGGGTGGTGGTTGGCCCCTGCCCTCTGGGAAGACGGCCCACTCAGGAGGGGGCTCAGGGGATGAGTGGGGGAGAAACAAGTGTGGGATTTGTCAGCCTTGAAGTTCCAGTTTGGAGCCTTGTGTGTCCCTGGCAGATCAGATGGGTTCCTGTTTTAACAGAGGTTTTTTGTTTTTTGTTTTTTTATATGTTTTTACATGCAGCTATCTATGGTATCTTCTGATTAAAACAAAGCAAAACACCTCCATATTGTTGGTTTTATTTTCTTTTGTAATCTTAATAACGTGTGACCGCTTTTTCTTAACCAATCCTTAGCGTTGTTGTTGCTCCCAGTTCTGCTGACTTCCGACCCGATTCCTGCTGTTGTCTGGATTCCCTCCTGCTCTGTTCAGATTTGTGCGGCTTGTGTGTTACCATCCAGTGTTTGCTGACCCCCCCTATAACGTGGCAGTAGCTGTGTCATGGGGTTGGCAGTACAGCATGACCCAAGACAGACTGGAACGCTGGGTTCATCTGTTTTCATTCTGTTCTTCTTAGAGAAAAGCCTTTACGCTATGAGACTTCCTCGGAGTACAGCTTTGAACACATCTCGTGGGTTCATTCGTTCATCAGCTAGTTACCGAGCACGTCGCTTGGGACAGGTGCTTTTCTAGGTGGGGATTTAGCAGTGCATACAACGCACATCTTTAAAAAGTCCTTCCTTCATAGAGCCTGCTGTCTCAAAGATAAACAGTAGTCTCTTAGCTGCTCAGTGCTGTGGAGAAAAAGCAGGAAAGGGAAGCAGAGAATGTTAGGTGAGAGGAATACACTTTTTAGATCGTTTGGCCAAATCTTCGTTGAGATTTAGATACTGACTTGAAGGAGCCCAGGGCCCATGCCCATGGATAACTAAGGGAGGAGCCTTCCAGGCATGGGCAGCAGCCAGTGCAAAGGCCCTGAGGTGGGAACAAGTCCCGGCGGTTGCTGTCTTGTGATTTGCTGGTTGGCAGCATGGCAGTGTTGTGAGGTGAGATCCAGAAAGGGTTCCCGGGGGAGAGAGGCGAGCTGGGCCGCACAGGGTGGGGGCAGGGGAGCGATTCCAGCAGCTGGGGAGGTGTGCCCGACCTGGTGGGGAAGATCTTCTACAGAGAGGCCCTGGTGGGAACAAAGGCCTGGAGGGGGAGGGGTGCAGCCCAGTGCCGGAGTTTCAGCTGCACTGAGGGGAGGCCCTGGAGCTGGGGTGCAGACGCTCAGAAGGAGCGGGTTCGCCTTCCCAGATCTGAATGGCAGCTCTCGGTGTGGAAGCAGAGCCCCTCCCTCTTGTCTGCCTGAGCTCTCGTCTGACAGCTCTTTCCCTGCGTGGGGAGATAGTGCCACTGTACAGTTGTTGTACTGTCCTGGGGGCCAGGACTGTAGCAGCTGTCTCTGTGCCCAGCGAGAAGGAATAGGACCTTTTTCCGTCCCCTGGGTTGGGGTGAAGATGAGGAGCGGCCCCCACACTGGCCAGAGTCCTCTGTCTGGAAACCCAGGGACGAGGTGCTTGGCCCTCCGGTCGCAAGGCCAGAGCTGGGCAGTGTTAGGCTGAGGAAGACCTTGGAGCCGAGTGGGGACAGCAGCGCGTCCACCGTTTGCTGACGGCGCCTGCCGTGTCGGGCGCTTTGCTAGTTATTTTCTGCACGTGAGCTCATTTTATTCTCGAAACAACCCTGTGAGGTCATTGTTCTGGCGGAATTCTGATGACAGCCCTGCGGAAGTGCATTTAACAGGGAGGGAAGCAAGGCACAGAGGTTGAGCCACTCACCCAGGGTCCCGCACTGAGTGGTGGCACCTTGAGTCTAAGTAGTGTGGTCCCAACTCTGCCACTGTCGTCTCCTCCAAGGTCCTCAGAAAGGGGGTTGACTGGCCCTGGACTTGGCTGGTGACAACCTCTGCTCACTGCAAGGGCAAGGTCAGGCCCTGCCTCCCGGCCTTGGCATCTGCTGATTCCTCTGTGCGGTTACTGAGGACTCTTAGAAGGCCGAGGCTGCCCTCTGCTGGTCAGCGGTGGTGGGCGGCCATGCTTAACATCAACGCGCCTTAGCAGACCAAGGGCTGGGCATGAGCTGGGGTCAACAAGTACAGACAAGTGCATGTTGGACAGACCCCAGGGCCGGGGCACAGCCACTGCTTGCCCTGCAGCTGTGGTCCTCCTGGTCACCTTCCCAAAAAACCCTGTGCCCTCATCCCTTGCCTGGCTTTGCTGTCTCCCTTGGCATCCTCCCATCTTTAAAAGCTTTCTGTGAACTCCACTTCCTCCTCCAGCCCATCCCTTGCCAAACCAAATGTAGTCATTGCCCTCATCTCATGCCCCAGCCTGCACACTGCTATGCTAATGAATTTCCTTTTATTGAGGTCCCTCGCCGTCTCCAGGACCCAGTAAATGCTTTGTTTTAAACATTAATCACTGAATTATTCAACTCATCCTTTTGTTCACTCAAAAAGAAGGTACCTTTGTGTCATCACAGGTAATCGCCATTAGGGGTTTGGTGGACATACAGTCCAGATAGTCCCCGATGGGTGGGTTTTCTACTTTACAAAAGCAATGCACATTCCTTAGAAACTGCCCTTTGAGTTTTGAATTGTGGCCTTTTGTGGGCTAGTGATGTGCCGTGTGGTCTCCTCTCATGCTGCGGGCAGTGGCCATGGCCATGGCTCCCAGGCAGGGGGAACCACCGCTCCTCTACAGGGCGCTGTGTGCCGGAGTCAGAAGGCTTGGTAGGTGAGGCGCTATGTTTTCAATTAGTGCTGGCTTTGTTGGGGTGTAACCCATCCTAAGTTAAGGGGCATCCATATCTTAAGGAATACACATGTGATACACAGAAAATAGAGAAACTTTTGTGATCTTATAATGAAGCATGAGCAGATAGATATTCGTGGGATATATACTGTCTCACGGCAGCTTTAAGCTCAGCAGGTGTGGAAAGCTGTCCGTGTGATGTTGGGCACCTGATCTGCGGGATGTTCCTTGGTCCTGTTATCCAACCTCTCACCATCATTTCAACGCAGCAATGTATTCTTTTAAAAAAAGTACTCAATAATAACATACACCTCTAGCTTTAAAAAAATCAATTTATTTGAAAGAGTGACAGAAAGGGAAACGAATGCACGTATACACAGTGTGGAGAGAGATACTCATCATCCATCCACTGTTCACTCACTCCCCAAGTGTCCACAACAGCCAGGACTGGGCCAGGTTGAAACCAGGAGCCAGGAACTCCATCCTAATCTCCCACATGGGTGGCAAGGCCCCAAGTACCTGGGCCATCTGCTGCTGCCTACCCAGGCTCATGAGGAGGAACCTGGATAAGCAGTAGAGCAGACAGGACCCAGCCTGGCATTCCAGTGTGGGATTCCAGGATCAGAAGCAGTGGCTTCACCCGCTGTGCCACAGTGCCGGCCCCACACTCCTGGTTTTATGGACCAGACAGACGTAAATGCAAGTGGACGCTGCTCCGCCCTGCCGCACCCTCACTGGGCGCTTCTGACCATTGAGACAGTGCTGGCCGCTCGGACGCGAGTTTTGGTTTTACAGGAAAACGTTATGATCAGTGCAGTGCCCTCTTCCAGACAAGGTCTCCCGTGCCGCCCCGCCCCACCCCGCCCTTCAGCAGGTGCCGGGAGACCGCCCTTCCTGCCTTCCTCTGCCTTTAGGGACCCTCTTTGTGACTGTCCTCTTGATTATCTCTTCTAATGGCCTTACATGCCAGCAGCATGCCATGCCACCAGCAGCTGCAGTGGGGCCTGGCTATCCCGCGGACTGGCACCCAGCGTGTTCGGATACGCACCTTGTTTTGCCGTTGCGCAGGCCCTTCATCTAGCCGCACTCTCCGCACTTGCGATCTGTCACCCTGCTGGCCAGCCCGGCCTCTAGAACGGATCTCCTGTCCTTTTAGAGCTGGCCAAGTCATGTGTCCCAGGGCGCTGATGGCAGCTTCTGGCCAGACTCCCCAGAATTCCCTCAGGCCCTTCCTAAGGTAGCTGGAGTGAAGTGCATTTAAAAAAAAAAATCATTTGTTAATTTTGGTGTTATTTGCAAGGCAGAATTAGAGTGAGCAAGCCAGTGAGTGAGCGAGAGAGATATCTTCCATCTGCTGGTTCATTTTGCTAAATGCCTGCAACAAGCTGGCGCTGGGCCAGACTGAAACCTGAGACCCAGAACTCCACCAGGTCTCCCACATGGGTGGTGGGGTCCCGAGTGCTCCAGCCATCCTCCCAGGGTGCACGTTAGCAGGCAGCTGGACTTGAACCCGGGCATCCTGATATGGAATGCAGGCATCTCTGGTGGCACCTTCATTGTGAGGCCAAATACCCAGTCCAGTGATGGTGCATTTTGACCTTGTATTTAAACTGTCAATCGAACCATGTCATTTCCCTTCCTGGACCCTGTCACACTTTCCTGTAACCTGTGAGATATAAAGCAGGTGCAGCCTTTTTGGGTTCCTGGCTGGCCGCGCCTGCCTCCCTCTTGCCTCCTTTTCCCTGCTGCTCTTCCCTTGCCCCAGCCCCTCTAGCGTCCTCCGTTCCGTGACCGGGCTGAGCATCTTGCCTTAGAATTTTCGCGCAGGCTGCAGGCTGCTTTCTCTGCTGGGAACACTCTTTTTTTCTTTTTTCTTTTTTAAAGAGTTATGGAGGGGGAGGGGAGGGGGAGGAGGAGGGGGAGGGGGAGAGGGAGAGGGAGAGGGAGAGGGAGAGGGAGAGGGAGAGGGAGAGGGAGAGGGAGAGGGAGAGGGAGAGGGAGAGGGAGGTTCTCCATTCGCTGGTTCATTCCCCAGTTGGCTGCAACAGCTGGAGCTGTGCCAATCTAAAGCCAGGGGCCGGGAGCTTCTTCTGGGTCTCCCACATGGGTGCAGGGGCCCAAACACTTGGATCATCTTCTGCTGCCTTCCCAGGCCATAGCAGAGAGCTGGATCAGAAGTGGAGCAGCCAGGATTTGAACCAGCACCCATATGGGATGCCGGCATTGCAGGCGGTAACTTTACCTGCTACGGCACAGCACCGGCCCTGGGAACACTCTTTCCTTCCCTCCTGGCCTGGCAGAGGCCTCCTGTGGGGTTCTTCACCCCAGCCCCATCCCGAATTCTCTAGCCTCCTGTACTCCTTCTCCAGAGCTCTTAGCCGTTGTAATACCCATTCAGTGCTCGGTCATGACTACCTGCCTGCCTTGCCAGCCTCGAGGCTCTGTGGGTCAGAGGATCTGCCTGCTCTGGTCACTACTTCACAGGTGTGCATTGGCACCTGTCCCAGAGCTTGCAGCCCAACAGATGCCCCAGAGACGGCCGTCAGAGCAGCGCTGAGGCTGTGCCCCATTGCGGTGCTGGGGGTACCACCTCGTGTGCCGCTCAGAAGCTCTGTGACTTTGGAGAAGTCCCCTCAAAGTTCTTTGAGCCTTTCCTTTCTCAGGAGACTATTATGAGGATTCAATGAGACTGTATATAAAGCTTTTTCAAGGTGTATGTATTTTATTTGAAAGGCAGTGTGACAGAAAGAGAGGGAGAGTCAGAGAGAGAAAGAGATCTTCCATCTGCCGGTTCACTCCCCAAATGACTACAACAGGCAGAGCTGGGCCAGCCCAGAGCTAGGAGCCTGGAACTCCATCCGGGTCTCCCAGGTGGGTAGCAGGATCATTATCCGCTGCCTCCCAGGTGTATTAGCAGGGAGCTGGGTTGGGAGCACAGAGTAGCCGGGGCTCCGATTTCGGATGCGCCATCCCAAGTGATGACTTAACCTTCTGCACATAACACCCACCCCAAGAGAATGTATATAAAATTTTAATGCCGTGGCTGGTATATAGTAAGTCTTTAGTGGATGACAACACCTACTTAAATATTTAGAATCAAAGCTAAATCCCAGGTCCCCAGCTTCCTCCTGTCATCACATGTCACAGGGCAGGGAGCAGAACCACACTCACACCCAGGGGGTGGCAGAGTGGCTTCTGGGAAGCAAGCTGCAATGATGGCAGCAAGGCTGGCTCTGGAGTTGACCTTGGCGTCCCTCTCCACTGCGCATCGGCTGTGTCACCACAGGCAGGTGGCCCTCTGCACCTCATCTTGTCCTCCATAAAGCGTGGCCCGTGAGCATTTCATAGGTGAGCTCCAGGTGTTGTGTGTGCACAGCCAAGCCTAACGTCCCTTACTTCTCAGTTCGTCTTACTACAAACTCACGATGGCTAAACACGGCTCCCGTGTCTCCTACTGGGTTTCAAAACTGGCTCTCTCTGGACTTCCTTCCCTTCGTAATTCACAGAGCGTCAGAATTGAGTTTCAAAGTCCATGCTGGGGCCAGCCAGCATTGTGGTGCAGCGGGTTAGGCTACCACTGTGTCGCTGGCATCCCATATGGGATCTCCAGGTCTAGTCCTGGCTGCTCCATTTCTGACGCAGCTCCCTGCTAATGTGCCTGGGAAGGTGGTCTCAAATACTTGGACCCCGGCCACCCACATGGGAGACCCTATTGAAGTTCCAGACTCCTGGCTTCAGCCTGGCCCAGTGCTGGTTGCTCAACCACTTGGGGAGAGCCTGAGGATCGATCTCTCTCTCTCCGTTTCTCCCTCTGTCACTCTGCCTTTCAAATAAATAAATTTTTAAAAAATGGGGAGAGGGGTGCATTCTGCCACCCATTTGCTATTTAAGTGTTCTTTTGCTTCTCCACAGGATGGCGCCAACACCCATCTGAATGGGCGATTTGTAACACCTGAATAAAATGCTGGATCTAAAGCAGGGGCTGGCAAGCTATGGACAGGTGGCCAAGCCCAGCCCGCCATCGGGTTGTGCGGAGTTCTGTGGGACAGGGGCGGCCGCTTGGCACGGTGGTTAAGCCCCTGCTTGGGGTGCCCACATCACACACTGGAGTGCCTGGCTTGAGTTCCATCTCCTCTGGTTCCAATCCAACCTCCTGCTAATGTGCTCTCTGGAGGGCAGCAGGTGATGGCTCAAGTACTTAGATGCCATGTGGGAGAACTGGATGGAGTTCCAGATTCCTGGCTTTGACCTGGCCCAGTCCTGTGTTGTAGGCATTTAGTGGGTGAACCAGTGAATGGAAGATCTCTACCTCTCTGCCTTTCAAATAAAATGAAAATAAATGAATACAAATGAACGGTTTTGTGGAATGCCACCACACTCATTCATTTATCTGTTGTCTAAGGCTGCCTTGGGGCCACAGTAACAGTTGAGTAGTTTCAACAGAGATACATGTCTGGCAAAGCCTAACGTGTTTACTCTAGCCCTTTATAGAGAGGGTTTGCCAGCACCTGCTGTTTCGATATACGTGCACATTGTGGAATGGCTAAATCAAGCTCACTAACGTGTGCATTTTCTCACAGACGTCACTTTTTTGTGTTGAGAATCTACAATCTCTTCTAGCACCTTTCCTTTCCCTATATATTTGAAATGTGGAGAGACAAGGGAGGGGAGGAGAGGGGAGGGGAGGGGAGGGAAGGAAGGGGAGGGGAGAGATCTCCCATGCCCTGGCTTAATCCCCCAAAGCCTGAAATAGCCAGGAACACCATCTGGGTCTCCCCGACGTTGGCAGGAGCCGGAGTCTCTGGGTACTTCTAGGTGCATTGGTAGGAAGCTGGGTCGGAAGGGAAGTAGCTGGGGCTTGAACTGGCACTCCGGTGTGGGATGTGGGTGTTGAAAGCCGCGGTTTAACCTACAGTGCTGTGGCCACAACTCTGCCCCACCCCAAGCAGCTTTTCACCTCAGTGCACTGTTGGTAGCTGCAGTCACCTGTCCTCACTAAGGCTCTTCAACTTACTCCTCCGAATTCAAACTTTGTGTCTTTTGACCAACGTCTCTCTGCCGCTCCCCGTCCCCTCCTAGCCCTGGCGACACCATTCTACCTGTCAACTCCTCTGCCTTTGTCTCTGTCAGATGCCAGGCATGGGTGAGGCCGTGCACGTTGGCTTGTGCCTGGCTTATTTCATTTAACACAACATCCTCCAGGTTCCTCCATGCTGCAGCAAATGGCAGGAATTCTGTCCGTTTCGAAGAGGGAATAGTAGTCCGTTGTGTATCCGTAGACCACGTCCATCCATTCGTCCACCCGTCCCTCCATCGGCCCTTAGCCTGTTCCGTTTCTTGGCTGCTGTGACACAGCCGCAGTGCTCGTGCCAGCTCAGATGTCTTGCGACACACTGATTTCATTTCTTTTTTAATTTATACCAGGATGAGGTTGCTGGGTCTTGTGGAGTCTTATTTTTAAATTTTTGAGGAACCTCCACACTGCTTTCCAAGTGATAGTCTCTAAACATTTAAATCTACCAGGAAAATGGAGCCTGTTGTCAGTCCATATCATTCCTCTTTCTTAAGCCACTGAGTCGTTTTCATGAATAGAATCCTTTTTATTTGAATGACATATGAAGTAGAGAGACTTGCAAATCTGCCTATGTTTGCTGTAAATGGGATCCCGTCCACCCCAGGGTGGTGCAGTGTACCAGCCACACAACCGTGCGTGGCGGCCCCGCCTTTCACTCTGTGACCCCTAGGCATCGGGCCTGGTTTCCGTGTTATCTGTTGTCTTAAAGTGAGCCCCACCTGCGATGGACCTCCACCTGCGTAGCTTTGCTTTTGCCCGTCTTTGTGTTTTCTTGGGGTCCGTGGGCCAGCAGGCCCTGGTGCCTCTACACAACCACCTTTGGGGCCCCACAGGCAGAGATGGAGTTGGTCCAGCATATTGGTGTCCCCGCCAGTAAGATCATCTATGCCAACCCCTGTAAGCAAATTGCCCAGATCAAGTACGCTGCCAAACACGGGGTCCAGCTGCTGAGCTTTGACAACGAGATGGAGCTGGCCAAGGTGGCGAAGAGCCACCCCAGTACCAAGTAAGTGGAGGAGCTGCCTAGGGTGGGGCTGGGCTGGTGGGCATGGGAGGGGGTGTGGAGCTGCCGGGAGGTCAGGGCCCTGGCCAGAATAAAGACAGACGGAGGCCATAGAGGAGGTGGTCAGGAGAGCTTCATGGCAGAGGTGGCATTTGAAGCAGGTGTAGATAGTAAACTGTCTGAGCAAACACATGGCAGTGAGCAATGGCCCGGGGTGCTCTGGGGTAAGTGGATCTGTGGTGTGGCTGGGACCTGCCACGTGCATGGAGGGCAGGAGATGGTGAGCGACGTGGGTTCTAGGACAGTGGACTTTGGGATGGGTCTGGCCTAGATGTTTTCCTCCGGCCGTGGCTTTTCCTGGTTCCTCGACATCCTGGGATTCCACGGGAAGCCTGGCGGCCAGGTTCACCCGGAGCAGCTTCCATCATGGTTTTGGGCTTCTCCTTAAGACTTTGTTGAAAGCACAGGTTCATCTCATGCTCGAAAACTGCAAAGCCCTGGCTGCTCTGGAGGCTGAATGGGAGGATGGAGCTCTAGGGAGAGGCGGTGAGGTCCTGGACAACACAGGCCTTGGAGGCGGCTTGGCTGTACTGGGAGTGGACGGGCCAGGCGCCCCACTGCGCTCGCTTGTCTCTGAGCCATGCTGGGGTCCACAGAGGGCGTGTCTGGGGGCGGGGCTTCCCCTGCAAGCGTGCACTGCGTGTCTCATCAGGTTGGTCCTGTGCGTTGCCACGGACGACTCCTACTCCACGAGCCACCTGAGCCTGAAGTTCGGAGCGGCGCTGAATTCCTGCAGACATCTGCTTGAAAATGCCAAGAGCCGCCACGTGGAGGTGGTGGGGGTGAGGTGCGCACCAGGAGCCGTCCTCTCCCCCCACCCTGCCTCCACCGGGCCGGGTCGCAGCCCCTCTGTCTCCCAAGGGGGAATCCCTTCGGTCTGAGATCTCCCCTGGGCCGCCCAGCGGGGCCTATCCCTGGGTCTGGGATTCTGGAGAAGGGCCTCCCTCTGGAATGGTTAGACATATCCCCTTCCCTAACTCCCAGTCTCCACAATGCCTGTCCCAGGAGGTTCTCCCAGAAGCTCAGAGGCCGCAGCCTCGAGCCGTGGCTTTCCCTGCAGGGCTAAGGCAGAGCAACACAGATGGCCCGGCACCTAGCGTTGTCCAGTCATCCCCGGAGGCCTCTGCCAGCTGCTCTGTGCACATCACCCTTAGCCTGTGGTCCAGCCTCCCTCCCCTGGCCTTGCAGATGGGAGGCTAGAAGGGCAGGCTGAGCACCTCCCCAAGGCCACACCACTGACCAGGAGGCATGTCCAGAGCTGGCTGACTCTGGGGCCCCAATCCTCATCCTGGAAGGGTCACCTCTTGGGGCCACGTGGAGGGCTTGGGAAGAGTGCCAAGTGCCAAGAGGCCTCGGGTCTAGCTTGCTCTCCATGCTTCACCTGCCACTAGGCCCTGGGCAACCCATTTAGCATTTTGGGCCCTCAGTTGGTGCATCTGTGAAATGGGTACAGTGTGGTGGCACCGAGAGACCTGTGGGTAAGCCAAGGCTCCTCCTCCTTCCCCAGTTTCCACATCAGCAGTGGCTGTCCTGACCCTCGGGCCTATGCCCAGTCCATCGCAGATGCCCGGCTGGTATTTGAAATGGGTTCCGAGCTGGGTCACAGGATGCACATTCTTGACCTCGGCGGCGGCTTCCCTGGCATAGAGGGGGCCAAAGTGAGATTCGAAGAGGTAACCCTGGGTCTGGGGGTGTCTTGCTGGGCTCTTGGTGGGGGTGGGGGCAGGTAGCCCTCGTGAGTGGTCTTGCGTGCCACGTGCTGTGCGCTTGGTGCTTTCACTGCGTTGTCTCGCTGCTTATTAACCTTGTGCTGCCGCTGAGCAAACAGGCTCAGAGAGATTGCTCACCTCCGGAGTCCACAGCAGAGCTGGCTGCACACTGGCTCTGTCTGACTCCAGCTCACGGGCTTAACGAGCCCACATCTGCGTAACTCACAAGGCTCTGTTCACCCTCAGGCAGGGGGTGAGAAATCAGGTGGGAAGGCAGGGAAAGGCCAAACCACCCTTGAGTCACAGCCTGGGTCATCTGCCCCCTTCCCATCTGTGAGATGAAGAAAAATGTGTCATAGCAATCCCTCCAACAACCACTAGGAGTCGCTGCTCCTCCAAAAGAGCCTGCGTCTGGACTATTCATCCACATCTGGCAATTGACCCTAAGGAGATAATTCCAGTTAGACGGGAAGACTCAGCCTGGAAGACAGCTTTGTCAATAACAGACCAATGGACATCCCCGGTGCACCTAACACTTGGGATTGCTTAAATTATGATCCATTCTTGGGATGAAAACATTTGCTTGCGTGGGGAGGTCATTCTCAAGTCTGCTGAGTAAAACAGATTATTAAAAACAGGTACACATTCCCATGATCTTTATAACTGTTTATTTGAAAGGCAGAGTTACAGAGAGGCAGAAGGAGAGAGAGAGAGAGAGAGAGAGAGAGAGAGAGAGAGAGAGAGAGAGTCTTCCATCCGCTGGTTCACTCCCCAGATGGCTGCAATGGCCAGAGCTGGGCAAATCTGAAGGCAGGATCCAGGAGCTTCCTCCAGGTCTCCCACGCAGGTGCAGGACCTGGGCCATCTTCTACTGCTTTCCCAGGCTACAGCAGAGAGCTGGATCGGAAGTGGAGCAGCTGGAACTCTAACCAGTGCTCAAATGGAATGCCGGCACTGCAGGCAGTGGCTTTACCCACTATACGACAGCGCTGGCCCCTTATCTTTATAATCTTTAAAAGATGTATTTACTTGGAAGGCAAAGTGATGGGCAAAGGGAGAGAAAGACACACAGACAGAAAGAGAGAGAGAGAGGGAGAGAGAGAGACAATGTGAGTCTTCCATCTGCTTGTTGACTCCCCAAATAACTGCAACAGCCAGGGCTGGGGCAAGCTGAAGCCAGGAACCAGGAGGTCCATTCAGGTCTCCCATGTGGGTGCCAGAAGTCCATGCACTTGGGCCATCCTCTGCTGCTTTCCCAGGTGCATTAGCAGGGAGCTGGATCTGAAGTGGAGCAACTGGGTCTCCAACTGGTGCTCTCTCATAAGGGGTGCCAGCAGCTTAACCCGCTGTGCCACAATGTCGACCCCTATGTTTATACTTTTAAAAAGTTTTTTTTTGCGGGGCCTGGTGTTGTGATGCAGTGGGTTAAGCCTCTGCTTGTGGCCCCAGCATCCCATTTTGGAGCACCAGTTTGAGTCCTGGCTGCTCTGCCTCTGATCCAGCTCCCTGCTAATGCGCCTGGGAAAGCAGTGGAAGATGGCTCAACTACCTGGGCCCCTGCACCTACATGGGACACCCAGATGGAGCCCCAGGCTCCTGGCTTTGGCCTGGACTAACTCCCAGCTGTTGTGGCCATTTGGGGAGTGAACCAGCAGGTAGAAGATGCTTCTCTATCTTTCTCCCTCTCTCTGCATCTTCTGCCTATCAAATAAATACATAAATAAATCTTATAAAAAAGCGTTTTTGTGTGTTCATTGAAAAAAGAATTAAAGGAGCTAGTCCAGCAAGTTAGCAATGATTAGGTTCATCTTCAGGGCTAGGGAGCATTTTTTTCTATTAAGGGCCGTGTGGATATTTATAACCTCATGCGTGGGCCATGCAAAATTATCAGCTTAAAAAGTAACCTGCTCTGGATTGATTGAATTTCAAGTCCCACCTTTTAGGTACCTTGGCAGGGTCTCCAGCAGCCCCGCCCCTTCCTACATTCTGGCCAACCGCGAGTCACCCGCTGAGCCTTAGCAGCCCCGAACCCGGTGTCACGGAAGCTCTCACGGGAGCTGTAGCGAGTCTTGAGCAGAAAGCCCCCCTCCGAAACCCGTAACTGTGCCCCGCCCCCATCCCACCAGATTGCTACTGTGATCAGCTCAGCCTTGGACCTGTACTTCCCAGAGGGCTGCGGTGTGGACGTCCTTGCCGAGCTGGGCCGCTACTATGTAACCTCGGCCTTCACTGTGGCTGTCAGCATCATCGCCAAGAAGGAGGTTCTCCTGGACCAGCCCGGCAGGGAGGGTAGGTGCCAGGTGGGCAGTGGAGCCCCCGGTCACCCTTGAAGCAGGGACGGTGGCTGGCTGAGCAGGGTCTGGTTTCTAGGTCCAGTGACGGGGGTTGGGAGGACGAGGAGAAGGGGTCCTTGCTCTATCGAAACTTGCAATCAACTTCCCCCATCCCCACGATGCATAGCTGGCGTCTTTTTTCCTAGGCATGTTCTTATGTTGAGACTGGGCTCCAAAGAGCCTTAGGGGGAGAATGGATGCTTTGTTGACCCCATTTTACAGATGAGGGAACTGAGAGCCAGAGGGAATGCAAGTGAATTGCTTAATAGCGAGTAAGTGGTAAGGCCTGCGTTTGACCCCACACCTGTCTCCTCTCCAAGGGCTTCTCAAGACATAATGAAAATGACTAATGGCAATATTACAGATGACGGATGTGGGCAGAGAGACTGGGTCACTGGGCCAAGGTCACAGGGCTGATCAAGGCAGTGCTGGAGTTCAAGTTCAGGCTGGGCTGACGCAGAGCTGCTGGGCCAACACTGAGCACATCCATGCTCTTCTCTTGACCTTCCAGATGGATCCGTTCCCAGGGAGGGGAAAGGGACTCTGAGCTTGGGGCTTTCCCCCCTCCCCACTGCAGGACCCTCAGGCAGGGGAGGCTGAGTGCTGTGTGTTCTTCCCCAGGGGGAATGCATGTGCTGGGTGGGGGGCTCAGGGAGGCCGTCCTGTGTGTGGGTGTAGGATGGTGTTCCCGCGGCTTCCTTTATAGAGCTAGAGCATTGTCTCTGGCCAGGACACCTGGCTCTCCTTCAGCACATCCCCTCCCTATTGTGTGCCTCTGTGCAAATGGCTAAACCCCTTGGGGTCTCAGATTCGGGGCGGGGCTACTCTTTCTGCCTTTTCTGGGGCAGCTTGGGGCTCAGGTGCAGGCGGGGGACCGTGTCCCGGGCAGGGTTGCCCCGCTGCAGGGTGAGTGTTCCCAGCGTGGCTGTGAACCCTCCTAAGGCTGGGGGTCAGTGACAGGACAAGGCTGTGGTGGCTCCTGGAGCGAGACCCACCCGGTGGTTGAAGAAGGACCCGCCCTGTGGTTGCGCAGATCTGTCACCCTTGCTGAGGCCACAGTTGGGCCAGCTCCCCACGCCCAGCCCCCTCCCATCCAGCTTGTGCTGCCCCTGACCGCTGTCCCCCGCCCTCCACCCCGCAGAGGAAAATGGCTCTACCCCCAAGACCATCGTGTACCACCTTGCCGAGGGCGTGTACGGGATCTTCAACTCAGTCCTGTTTGACAGCGTCTGCCCAACCCCCATCTTACAGAAGGTGAGCTGCCCGCACGTGGGGCTGTCTTCAGTTGTGTGCCTCTGCGTGTGTGTGTGTGTGTGTGAGCCACACTGGTTGTGTTTTACTGATTTGTTAAAAGTACAACATACTCATTGTGGAAAATGGACAACAAAGTTGGAAAGGGTCCCACCCATCACCACTCCACGCAGACTTTGAGCATTCTATCTTTTTGTGTTTTTAAAATGTATTAGATTGGGCTGGTGCCGCGGCTCAATAGGCTAATCCTCCACCTAGCGGCGCTGGCACACCGGGTTCTAGTCCTGGTCGGGGTGCTGGATTCTGTCCCGGTTGCTTCTCTTCCAGGCCAGCTCTCTGCTGTGGCCCGAGAGGGCAGTGGAGGATGGCCCAAGTGCTTGGGCCCTGCACCCCATGGGAGACCAGGAGAAGCACCTGGCTCCTGGCTTCGGATCAGCGCGGTGTGCTGGCCACAGTGCGCTGGCCGTGGCGGCCATTGGAGGGTGAACCAAGGGCAAAAGGAAGACCTTTCTCTCTGTCTCTGTCTCTGTCTCTCTCTCTCTCTCACTATCCACTCTGCCTGTCAAAAAAAAAAAAATGTATTAGACTTTCCCCCCCATAACATTGGTCTCACATGGCTTTGTGACCTGCCTTTGTCATTGTGTGAGGTGTTGCTATTTCTGTGCCTTTTTCCTGTTCTTTGACAAAAGTGCCTTCTGCTTCTTTTTTTGTGACAATGTGCTTTTTGATGACCTTGTAATATTTCAACCCGTCTCACTCCGGTTGGGTTGCCCGTCTGTCTTCCTGGTTTGTGCGCTGGGAGTGTATCTGGACACACATCTCCGATTCCAGCCCCGAGGGAAATGCCTGTGTTGAGTGTTTCCATAGCAACAGGGATGCAGGAACAGACAACAAGCATCCCTCCCAGCCTGCTGAGTCAGCCCAGGGCCTCTGCAGCGTCCACGGCAGACACAGCTCTGGGCCTCCGTCGGAGCGCCCCGCCCCCCTCCTGAGCAGCACCTAGACCCTTGTGAGTGCTCACTGTGCTTTTCCCCTTTCCTCCCACTCCATCTTATTTCTCAAGACCCAATCAGGGGGACCTTGAACATCAGCTTCTCTTTGGCCCCTTATCTGGCTGCAGGTGGGGGGACTCCCCCCTGCTTCCCTCCTCCCGGAACCCACGTAGATGTGGACCTGCTTGGTGGCTCCAGGTCCCGACCTTAAGTGTGGCTATGTCCGCTTGTCTGAGGAAGCCTCATGCTGGCTGAGAAATCCAGACGTTTCCACCCTGACACATGGGTGTGGCCTGTGTTCCTGTGGCCGCTCACACCCCACTTCCTGTATGGAGAGGGGAACGGGCAGCAGCTGTCCCCAGAGACTCGTCCCCCGCCTGCCACCTGCTCTCTTCCCTTCACGCACCCTGCAGAAGAGCAGGACTGTGGCTCCAGCCATTGCCACGGCCCAGCCCCGGGTGCCCGCTTGGTCTGATCTCTGGTCAGCATTCCTGACTTCGGCACCGGATGTCACGGACTCTCTCTGGGGCCTGCGCAGTCCCACCTCTGGACGCTGCTGTGAGAGGCAGAGATCGTGCGGCTGACGGCACACGTACTACAAGTGGGAGTGTGTGTCCGGGGCGCTCAGCCTGGCTGGGTGGGGGTCCCAGCCAGGGTCCCCACCTGCTGGCCATGCAAACTTTGCACCCCTGCTCTTCCCTCCAGGGAGTTGGTGTTTAGACCCCAAGTGTAAAAAGTTGTGAGAAGCATAATCGTGGCTCAGGGTTTACTTCTTATTGTTGAACCTCGGTTGACCCTTTTTTTGTATTTCTTATTTTCTAAAATTCAACAAATGTCTGAGCAGGGGCCTGCAGGGACAGGGGGTGAGTGAGAATTGTCTGTGCCTGGGAAATAGAAACTCGTGGGATAGACGTGTGTGTGTCTGTGTGTGTGTGTGTGTGAGAGAGAGAGAGAGAGAGAGAGGGAGGGAGGGAGGGAGGGAGAGAGGGGGTCGGGTTGGTCCACAAGTTACAACAACACCATCAGGAACATACAGAGCAAATACCGGCATTTTTATTTTTTCAGAAATATTTTTCATGTACATATTTCTAAAAGACAAGGACTTTGAACAAAACCCCACAGCACCACTAGCCAAGTTAACAAGTCCCTAGTATCTCTCATCACACTGGCAGTGTCCAGAGATCCCTGAGCGTCTCATAAATGGATTCCTTTTAAAAAAAAAAGTTTTGTTTATTTGAAAGGCAGAGCTGCAGAGTGAGAGAGAGGGGGAGAGAGAGAGAAAGGTCTTCTATCCCCTGGTGCACTCCCCAAATGGCCACAATGGCCGGAGCTGTGCCGATCCAAAGCCAGGAGCCAGGAGCTTCTTCCTGGTCTCCCACGCAGGTGCAGGGGCCCAAGGACCTGGGTCATCCTCTACTGCTTTCCCAGGCCATAGCAGAGAGCTGGCAGCTGGGACTCGAACCAGTGCCCATAGGGGATGCCAGCACTGCAGGCGGCGGCTTCACCTGCTACGCCACGGCGCCGGCCCCTCATAAAAGGTTTCTATACTTGATTTGCTTAAATCAGGAACCCAAGAAGGTCCACTCAGTGCACTTGGCTGCAGTGCCTCCCTCTCCACCTGCCAGCATCGCCACCGTCCCTTGGCCTTGCAACCTGTTTCTGGCAGCCCATCTGCCGACGACACTGGGCTGCTGTCCTGCACTTGCCTGCGTGCTGGGCTCTGCTGGTGGCCGTCTCCGGGGTTCCCCCTGGGTGCTGTTGAGCGGGTTGCCCAGAGCCTGGGACTTTTTTTTCTTGAACAGATTCCCAATGAGTTTCTAGATGAACTTTCTTCAGGAGAAGTCTTGGCTTCGTTTTCCTCTTAGTAAGAAGCATCCTTATCATCTTACTGCCTCATCTCTCTCACCTTCCAGATCATTTGGTCACCTGTTTAGTTTCTTCATAGCGTGTCATCGTCTGAAATTCTCTTGTTTGTTTCGTTTGCTTGCTCAGAGTCTGCTCTCCCCACGGGCAGGTAGGCTCTGGGAGGGTCACTGCCTTCTCCAATTTGTTCCCTCGGAGTTCCCAGCCTGTGGCACTGTGTGCCAGGGATGGCAGGTGCTCAACAAAGACTTGTTGAATGACTTACGAATGGATCCATCATCCACTATGCTGTGAGACCTGGGGAGCAAGAACTGTTCACATCTGCTTCCCCAGAACACAACTTGGTACACAGCAGGTGCTTAGTATATGTTGGACTTGAGCTGATTTTTAAACATTAAATAAGCAGGGGCAGATGTTGTGGTGCAGTAGATTAACCCCACACTTGGGACACTTGTATCCCACATTGGAGTGTTGGTCCGAGTCCTGGCTACCCTGCTTCCAATCAGCTCCCTGCCAATGCCCTTGGGAAACAGCAGATGATGGCCAAAGTACTTCAGGCCCTGCCACCTATGTCGGGAACCTGGAAGGAGTTCCTGGCTCCTGGCTTCAGCCTGGCCCAGCCCTGGATGTTGAAGGCTTTTAGGGAGTGAACCAATGAATGGAAGAGCTCTTTCTCTGTGTCACTCTGCCTTTCAAATAAATAAATAAATCTTTAGTTTTATTTAAGTTATACAAGTTTCATATATTTCATATATACAGATTTAGGAACACAGTGGCCTTCCCCCCACCTTCCCTCAAACCCATGCTCCAACCCTTCCTCCCCCTCCCTCTTGAATTCCCACTCTTAAATTTTACAATAATCTATTTTTAGATATTATATCAACAACATAAAATTTTATCTTATTTATTTTTAAAGATTTATTCATTTATTTTTGGAAATCAGAGTTAGAGAGGGAGAGAGAGAGAGAGAGAGAAAGAGATCTTCCATCTGCTGGTTCACTCTTCAGATGGCCACAATGGCCAGACCAAAGCCAGGAGCTTCATCTCTGTCTCCCCTGTGGGTGGCAGGGGCTCAAACACTTGGGCTGTCTTCTGCTGCTTTTCCCAGCTCATTAGCAGTGAGCTGGCTTGGAAGTGGAGTAGCCAGGACATGAGCTGTTGCCCATATGGGATGCCAGGGTCACAGGCAATGGCTTTACCTACTATAACACAATGCTGGCATCACAAGCAACATAAAATTTAAAGGGACTTTTCAAAAAGGATAAAACACAAGTATTTGTGCTTTAAAAGATGTGCCTGGGTTTGGAAGGTGTTGTGTTAGCACTTACACGTAGGGGTCTAGACTAAGAGAAAAGAGAAGCCTCAAACAGAATTACAGATGAAAGAGGTGACATCGCAGCTGATGCTACAGAAATGCAAAGAGACTGCCGTATACCAACACAGTGAATACCTCTAAGACATGGAGAAGTTCCTAGTCCTATCCTTCTGACCAGGACTGAATCATGGAATAGAAAAAACACACATTGACACTTCATTGTGAGCACAGAAAGCCACACATATCTGGGAACTTGAGTCCCCTAGCACAGCTCTACCCATTCGCCCCTCACGTCCCCTCCTTTTTCACCTCACACGCGCAGTGGTGCACGGTTTTGAATGTCACACACACACTGGTGGCAGCTGAAGTCGTTGTGCACGTACGGTGCAGTACTCCTGTGAGGTAGATACTACTATGCTACTCACAGATGAGAAGACAGAGGCTTAAAGAGGTGAAGTGTGTTGCCCAAAGTCCCATGGTTAACAAGGAGTAGTGCTTGTGAACCACACACAGACCGTGAGCCCCTTGGGGCTGGGATTCACGTCTTGCTCATCTTTGATTATCCGTCTGGTGCCAGGGACAAAGCTCTTCCCTGCACGTCTACAAAATGACTGCCTCCTTATAAAATTGCTCTGTCACTGAGTGTTGGGCCATTGCTGTTTGTGTTCTCACTCATGCTTCCCTGACTATGCCCTCTGCCTAGGATGCGCGCTGCTGATCTGCAGACCTGGCTCCAGGCACTCGTGGAAAGCACATTCATTCTTAGGCTGAGTCTGCACTAGGAGGACTGGGTGAGAAGCTGGGAGCATTTCCTGGCCTTATGGTATATATGCCAGGTGGTTTTCCCAAAAGCTCCCATGAATATCTGGTGACCAGCTGTGCCCATTTCGCAGCAGGCTCACAGGCATTGCTAGCTACGCCCTCTGTTGTGTTGCTAGTTTATCTGAAGTTTTTCTCAATACTTCCTTCATTTGTAGGTCTTTGACGTGGTGAAAACATGTTGTTCCTTTGTTGTTTTATTCCCTTTGGCTTCAGTGTCAAAACCTTTGAAATCCTCTGTTCACCTAATTTGGGAGGTCATGAAGTCTAACAGAGACTGGTTTGCATAAGGATGTGTGTGCACTTAATATACTATTTTTTTTTTGACAGGCAGAGTGGATAGTGAGAGAGAGAGACAGAGAGAAAGGTCTTCCATTTTGCCGTTGGTTCACCCTCCAATGGCTGCTGCGGCCGGCGCATCTCGCTGATCCAAAGCCAGGAGCCAGGTGCTTCTCCTGGTCTCCCATGCGGGTGCAGGGGCCAAGGACTTGGGCCATCCTCCACTGCCTTCCCGGGCCATAGCAGAGAGCTGGCCTGGAAGAGGGGCAACCGGGATAGAATCCGGCGCCCCAACCGGGACTAGAACCCGGTGTGCCAGCGCCGCAAGGCAGAGGATTAGCCTGTTAAGCCACGGCGCCAGCCACTTAATATACTATTGAATCCAAATCTATTTTTCAATCTGTTGGTTTATTCTAGCTTTGTGGTTCTTTGTTATTTTCCCATAGACGTTTCCACACACAATCGTGTGTCTTGACAAAGTGTGCTGTGATGAACAGTGCGGAAATTTGTCTCCCTTTTGTGCCCTGCAGCATCTATATTCCCTTTTTATTAATATGTAAGGGTTTTTTCTTATAGAAACAGAGTGCCTACTGGAGGAATTTTAGCCCTAAACTGTAAAATAAATATAAACATTTTGTATATAGATCCCCTTTTTTTCTAAAGTACCATACAACACATTGTTTTAATTTCTTTAAACTGATACATTGTGAGCACATGGTTTTCTTCAAATACTGCATGTTGGGTGGGCTTTTATTATATAAACATTTTAAGTGTTTATTGTGTGGTCTAAAATGACATGTTTTGGGTGTAAAGATGCAGTTTAAAGCGTGTGCCACTCGTTCATAAATGCACAGCGTGGCTCGGTGCAGATAGAGACAGAGGGAGCAGGTGCCATGGGAGTTTTGTGGGAATCTTGGGGTGCAAAATTCAGGGTGGAAGCTCCAGTCACCCTGCTTCACATGGAGGGAAGACTGGTGCCATCCTGCTTATTCTAGTATTTGTGCCTTTTTTTTTTTTTTGACAGGCAGAGTCAGACAGTGAGAGAGAGAGAGAGAGAGAGAGAGAGAGAGAGACAGAGAGAAAGGTCTTCCTTCCATTGGTTTACCCCCCAAATGGCTGCTATGGCCGGTGCCTCGCCAATCCGAAGCCAGGAGCCAGGTGCTTCTCCTGGTCTCCCATGCAGGTGCAGGGTCCAAACACCTGGGCCATCCTCCACTGCCTTCCCGGGCCACAGCAGAGAGCTGGCCTGGAAGAGGAGCAACCGGAACAGAATCTGGCACCCCGACCGGGACTAGAACCCAGGATGCCAGCACTGCAGGTGGAGGATTAGCCTAGTGAGCCACGACGCTGGCCAGTATTTGTGCTTTAAAAATGTGCCTGGGTTTGGAAGGTGTTGCGTTAGCACTTACATGTAGGGGTCTAGACTAAGAGAAAAGAGAAGCCTCAAACAGAATTACAGATGAAAGAGGCGACATCGCAGCTGATGCTACAGAAATGCAAAGAGACTGCCGTATACCAACACAGTGAATACCTCTAAGACATGGAGAAGTTCCTAGTCCTATCCTTCTGACCAGGACTGAATCATGGAATAGAAAAAACACACATTGACACTTCATTGTGAGCACAGAAAGCCACACATATCTGGGAACTTGAGTTTTTTGTTTTGTTTTTTTTAAGATTGTATTTATTTATTTGAGAGGTAGAGTCATAGATAGTGAGAGGGAAAGACAGAGAGAGAGGGAAAGAGGGAGGGAGGAAAGGAGGGAGGGAGGGAGGGAAGGAGAGAGAGAGAGAGAGAGATCTTCCATCCACTGGTTCACTCCCCAAATGGCCTCAACAGCTGGAGCTGAGCCGATCTGAAGCCAGGAGCCAAGAGCTTCTTCCAGGCCTCCCATATGGGTTCAGGGTCCCAAGCACTTGAACCATCTTCTACTGCTTTCCAAGGCCATAGCAGAAAGCTGAATTGGAAGAGGAGAAACCAGGACTCGAACCAGCACCCATATGGGATGCCAGTGCCACAGGCAGAAGATCAACCTAGTATGCCACGGTGCTGGCCCCCTAAGTTTTTTTTTTAATTTTTTTTTAAGATTTATTTATTTGAAGGGGGAGAGAGAGAGGGAGAGGGAGAGGGAGAGGGAGAGGGAGAGGGAGAGAGAGAGGGAGATTGACCTTCTATCTGCTGGTTCACTCTCCAAATGCCTTCAAAACCTAGGTCTTTGCCAGGAGTCAGGAACTCCATTTTGGCCTCCCACATGGTTGGCAGGGACCCAAGGACTTAAGCCATCATCTGCTGTCTCCCAGATGCATTAGCAGGAAGCTGTATCAAAAGTGTAAAGTAGCCAGGACTCAAACCAGGCCCTCTGACATGGGTGCAGGCATTCTGAGCAGTGGCTTAACCTACTGTACCACAACACTTGCCCCAAAACTTCAGGTTTGCACAGCAGGTCATTAGGAATTGTTCAATAGCTGAAGCTGGGCAACCAGTTGTCAATATGCAAGAAATGAAATTAGATCCCTGACTCACACCCTCTACAAATATAAATTCCAGAAACCGATTTAGGAGAATCTCTGTTTGACCTTGAAACAGGGAAAAATATCTTAAAATAGAAAAAGTGGGGGAATACTTTAAGATTTCTAGAAAATGGAACTAAATGATAAGTTTATTTTGTTGCTAAACAATTTTGAAGTCCATGTCTTTAAAAAGTTCATGAAAATGCACATTATGAGAAATTATATATGAATTTCAAAACTGCTTTGTGCCAGAATAAGCTTACTTTTCTTTTTTAAAAATTTATTTATTTATTTGAAATTCAGAGTTACAAAGAGAGAGGAGAGGCCGAGAGAGAGAGAGAGAGAGAGAGAGAGAGAGAGAGAGAGAGAGAAAGAGAGGTCTTCCATCCGCTGGCTCACTCCCCAGATGGCCGCAACGGCCAGAGCTGTATGGATTGAAGCCAGGAGCCAGGAGCTTCTTCTGGGTCTCCCACATGGGTGCAGGGGCCCAAGGACTTGGGCCATCTTCTACTGCTTTCCCAGGCCATAGCAGAGAGCTGGATTGGAAGTAGAGCAGCTGGGACTTGAACTGGCAAGCATAAGGGATGCTGGCACTGCAGGTGGCAGCTTTATCTGCTACATCACAGCGCTGGCCCCAAGCGTACTTTTAATTCTATTTCCCACTAACTTTTTTGAATTCTCCTTATAAGAATCTTAAGAAAATTAGGAAAAAGCAACCCAATAGAATTATTAGCAAAAGACTTTACCAGGAAGTTCACAGAAGAGGAAACCCAAATGGAAAGTAAAAATGTGCTCACAGGTAATCAAGTAAATGCAAATTAAAATGAAATCAAGATTCCATTTTATACCAACTAGATTACACAAAAATGAAGAGTAGTATAATGTAGATGAGGGTATGGTGTAGACATTGCTAGATGAGAGTTGGTATACCTACTTTGTCAAACAAGTTGAGGGTATCAGATAAAATTAAGCCTAGGCACCCTATGTTTCAGCAAGTTCCTAGGTGTATGCCACAAAGAAGCCCCTAGCGTGTGTGTTTGAGGAGCTAGATAAGTATTCACAGGAGCGATCTTTACACTGTAAAACACTGGAAGCAATCTTAATGAGAATTGGCAGGGTAATAGGCCAATTATGGACTATTCCATACAGTGAACTCTGTGCAACATATTGTGAATTTGAACTATAGGCATGGATTGGATGACTCTTGGTAATGCAACTTTCAACACAACAAAGCAAGTAGGAAAGATGACATACTCTATCATTTAATTTCTACAAATTTGTAATTTCTACAAAGTGTGTAAAGCTAAACAATATATTATTCCAGGTTAGGGTACATTCATGGAAAACAAAGAAATCATCTCTTAGAAAATGGAAATAGGGGCTGGTGCTGTGGCGCAGCAGGTTAACACCCTGGCCTGAAGCACCGGCATCCTATATGGGCACTGGTTCTAGTCCAGGCTGCTCCTCTTCTGATCCAGCTCTCTGCTATGGCCTATGAGCAGTGGAAGATGGCCCTGGTCCTTAGGCCTCTGCACCCATGTGGGAGACCCAGAAGAAGCTCCTGGCTCCTGGCTCGGATCAGCACAACTCTGGCCGTTGCGGCCAATTGGGGAGTGAACCATCGGATGGAAGACCTCTCTCTCTCTCTATGTAACTCTTTCAAATAAAAATAAATAAATCTTTTAAAAAAAAGAAAATGGAAATAAAATTCAGGATAGTGCTTACCTTTCCTTACTGGAGGGGTTAGGGACAGCAGTGTCTTTGAGGTCAGCCATGCAAGGGTTTCAGAGATACTGGAATGTGTGCTGCTTTAGCTAGGTGGGAAGTACACAGTTACGCCTTTTATTCTTATTCTTTTTATCTTACATATGATATAAATAGTCTTTCATGTGAATCAAATATTTAAGAAAAATTGAGCCTGCTATTGCTTTATTAATATTCTTGGAGAGGCTAGTGTTTATTCTTTTTTTTCAAAAGATTTATTTATTGGAAAGGCACAGAGTGTCAGAGAGAAGGGGAAAGACAGATCTTCCATCTGCTGGTTCACTCTCAAATGCCTGCAACAGCCAGGGCTGGGCCAGTCTGAAGCCAGGAGCCTGGAACTCCTTTTGGGCCTCCCATGTGGGTGGCAGGGACTGAAGCACTCGAGACACCATTTACCACCTCCAAGAGGGTGCATTGGCAGGAAGCTGGATTGGAAATAGAGTAGCCGGGACTTGAACCAGGCACTCAGATGTGGGATGTGGGCATCCCAAGTGGTGGCTTAATCTGATGCATCACAATGTCAGCCCCCTGCACTTAGTCCTTTTTTCTAGGGTTCAGGAAAAAATATCATCAGTAGTAATAGTTTATTTAGTTACTTAATTTGGGAGAATTCTCTTTTTTCTTTACTAAATGTTTGCAGCTAAAAGAGAATGGAGTTCATGTATCTTATTCCTCCCATTAGGGTTTGGTGATTATCTTTGAATAGATATTATTGTAGCCCAAATACATCTAAGAATTTAGTAATTTAAAAAAATTCTTTTCAGATATTTACTTATTTCTTTGAAAGGCAGAATGACAGAGAGAGAGGGAGACACAGAGAGAGCTCTTCCATCTACTGGTTCACTTCCTAAATGGCTGCAATGGCCAGGGCTGGAGCAGGTTGAAGCCAGGAGCCAGGAGCTTCATACAGGTCTCCCACATGGGTGCAGGAGCCCAAGAACTTGGGCCATCATCTGCTGCCTTTGCAAGTGCATTCACAGGGAGCTGGATTGGAAGTGGAGCAGCCGAGATTCAAAGCAGCTCTCCTATGGGATGCTGGCATAACCGGCAGTGGTTTAACCTGCTGCGCCACAACACCAGCCGCAAGTTTAGTCACTTATGCGTTTGTTACTGTTGGGTTTTGCAGCTGAGACCTACCTTGGATGCCAAAGCTCATTGGCTTCCATTAAAAATCATCCTTTGGATTTCCCGGGCAGGCAAACATGCTATGTACAATGTAATGTTTTCTTTCATCATCAATGTATTACACCTTTGTGGATCCTTTTTTTCCTAATAGCTGTCGCCAGCGTTTCTCATGATAGGTAACACAGGAACGTTGGCAGAAGCTTCAGACTTGGAATCAGAAGACACAAGTTTGAGATCTGGCTCTGCCAAACGCAAGCTGAGAAGCCTTAGCCAAGTGACTTAAGCTCTCTGAGCCTTGCTTCTCTCGGAAGATGAAGTGCTGGGCCTTAATTAAGGTTGCTTCTGGCTCTGAAGTGCGGCCTTTCTCACCCAGCTCCGTGAAGTTAGGGTTAGTACCTTACTGAAGACAATCTCTCTTCATCATGGGATGGTTTTTGTTTTCTCTGTAGTTTTAATCAAATATGGATGCTACAGGCTGTTCACATGGACTGAGAAATTTATATTTGAATCACAGATCTACATTTTTTGTGTATTATGACGAAGGCAGTAATTGACTTTGCTCTTCCTGCCTTCCATTTACAATTATTGATCACTGAAGCTTGTTGAATATACGTTTGAATTTGGTTAGCTGAGGTTTCATCTCAGATTTTTGTCTCTGTTCACAAAGGAGATTTTGGCCATTGGGGTTTACTTCTGTGCCCCTACCCTGTTTGTGTGTTGCCCTTATTCATCTCATTTTTTTCACTTGGCCATCGTCTGCCGCTTTTCCCAGGCATTGGCAGGGAGCTGGATTGGAGGTGGAGCATCTGGGACATGAATTGGCACCTATATGGGATGCTGGCGCCGCAGGTAGCGGCTTTACCTGCCATGCCACCATGCTGGCCTCAGGCCCAACTGTCTTTTGCAGGTTTGAACCCTGTCTTCTGTGGATCTGTAGGGAGCTGCTAGGAGGTCCCTTGTCTGGGACAGCTCAGAGCCCTGCTACCAACCCCCTACAAAGCCTGGGGAAGGTCTCTTCCTCTGAGTTTTCTCATCTGTAAAACGGGAGTTTGCAGCCTTGCCAACTGCCTCCCAGCTGGGTGTGAAGACGTGGTGGACGCGCTGTAGACCAGGAAGCCCCGCCCCCATCAGAGGGCTTGGCAGCTGGCTGACTGGCTTCGGGCTCTTGTACAGACCTTGTCTGTTTCCACGCACTTATCACGTGTGCAGCCAGCTGAGATTCACAAGCTTGTCATGTGCTTTTGGAATATTTATCTTGCAGGTTTGTACTTTTTTCTTTTTTAAATAGTGACTTTACGAATCACTTTATTCTTGTGAAGTTTCAAAATTTTTTCCACCTACTTTGTACTTACACCTCTGTGGAGAAGTGAGTGCATGCTAACTTATCACCAAGGGTGCCTTTGCATTCATGGTGGACGAACATTGAACTCCCATTTTCTCAACAATCCTTGTGGATACATTTTATTTTTTATTTGACAGGTAGTTTATATATATATGTATATATATACATATATATATATATTTTTTTTTTTAGACAGGCAGAGTGGACAGTGAGAGAGAGACAGAGAGAAAGATCTTCCTTTGCCGTTGGTTCACCCTCCAATGGCCGCCATGGCCGGCGCGCTGCGGCTGGCGCACCGCACTGATCCGAAGCCAGGAGCCAGGTGCTTCTTCTGGTCTCCCATGCGGTTACAGGGCCCAGGCACTTGGGCCATCCTCCACTGCACTCCCGGGCCATAGCAGAGAGCTGGCCTGGAAGAGGGGCAACCGGGACAGAATCCGGCACCCCGACCGGGACTAGAACCCGGTGTGCCGGTGCCGCAAGTCGGAGGATTAGCCTATTGAGCCACAGTGCCGGCTGACAGGTAGTTTTTAGACAGTGAGAGAGAGAGACAGAGAGAAAAGTCTTTCTTCCGTTGATTCACTCCCCAAATGGCTGCCACGGCCGGCGCTGTGTCGATCCGAAGCCAGGAGCCAGGTGCTTGCTCCTGGTCTCCCATGTAGGTGCAGGAGCCCAAACACTTGGGCCATCCTCCACTGCCCTCCTGGGCCACAGCAGAGAGCTGGACTGGAAGAGGAGCAGCAGGGACTAGAACCCAGCGCCCATATGGGATGCCGGCACTGCAGGCAGAGGACTAACCAAGTGAGTCACGGTGCTGGCCCCTTGTGGATACATTTATAAAGCATGCCATATACCACATCTGTAAAAAATAGCAAAGTATTATTTTTAAGATTTTATTTATTTATTTAAGAGGCAGAGTTACAGAGAGAGAGGTCTTCCATTTGCTGGTTCACTCCCAAAATGGCCGCAGTAGTCAGGGTTGGGCCAGGCTGAAGCCAGGAGCCTGGAACCCCAGCTGGGTCTTCTTTGTGGGTGGCAGGGACCCAAGCAGTAGAGCCATTACCTGCTGCTTCCCAAGAGCATTAGCAGGGGGCCAGACTGGAAACAGTAACTGGGGCTCCAGCTTGCATTTCTATATGGGACACAGTTGCAAGCTACCGTTTGACCCAGTGGACCACAAAGCTGCCCCAGAGAATGTTAAATAAGCAGGACACACTTGTCTCTCTGGCCTGGAGCATGAACCTCTGGGGCACTGTGCTCCCTGCTCCATCCCAGCTCCTAGGTCTGGGCATATAGCAGGTGCTCAGTAAGTACTGACTGAATGAATCATGGCTTTAGGGTCCTTTTCATTATTGATTTTTAATAAGATGTGTGTGTTTTTGTTTATTAATGGGATGAATAGCTTATTAATGCATTTTTTGGGCCAAATGTCTGCATGTTATTTTATGGAATCTGTGACCTTTATTTCCCAATTTTTTCTCCATTGCCTTTTTCTAGGCTCTTTTATTTATATCCTTTTCTTTCTTGTTCTTATCACTCATGTCTTTTATTCTGTCATTTAAAACAAAGAGTACGCGAGCACCCCCTGGCTGCCAGATTGCCAGGCACGGAGGAGCTGGGGTGAATGAGCCCTGCTGACCCCTGTGCATGACGGGTTTATGGTCTGATAGTGAAGTCAGGCCTGAGCAGGCGTTTCACAAATATTGAATTATGAGAATGGTAAATATCAGGGCCGACACTGTGGTGCAGCGGGTTAAGCCGCCGCCTGTGACACCAGCATCCCATATGGGCTCTGGTTCAAATCTTGGCTGCTCCACTTCTGATCCAGCTTCCTGCTAATGCGCCTGGGAAAGCAGCGGAGGATGGAACAAGTTCTTGGGCCCCTGCACCCACATGGGAGACCCATATGGAGTTCCGGGCTCCTGGTTTCAGCCTGGCCCAGCCCTGACAGTTGCAGCCATTTGGGGAGTGAGCCAGTATAGATGGAAGATCTCCCTCCCTCCCTCCCTCCCTCCCTCCCTCCCTCTCTCTCTCTCTCTCTCTCTCTCTCTCCTTCTCTCTCCTTCTCTCCCCATAACTCTGCCTTTCAAATAAAAAACATGGCAAATGCTGTGAAAGCCAAGTTGGGGAGCACGGAACCTCAGGAGAGGCTTCCCCGAGGCTGCCTGGGATCAGATGGAGAAATAGGAGTTGGCAGATCGGGGGCCTCGAGGAACAGCCGGGGGACTGCAATGGGGCGGGGGAGCCAGCAGGGATTTCTTAGGGAAATCCAGAGTGACTGGGGTCACAGGATTGCAGCAAGGGGCTGCAAGGGGCACAGTTGGGGTGCTCTCACGCCCATCTTTGAGTGCTGACTCCCCTCTAGCACTGCCAGGCAGGTCCTAGCACTGTGACAAATGGCATTGAGCTCGTGGTCGCCCCCAGATGACCTGTGTTACAGGTTTCTTCTCTGGATTTGGAATTCATTTAAGAACACAAGGTAGATTTTATGTCATTGGTAGTTATATCTTTGGGCAAGTCACTGCACCTCCCGGAGCCTGGGCTCCCCGCGATGGGAGCAGTCACATCTGCCCCGACGCGTCTTCTGTGACCTCCACCTGTCCTCCTCACCAGACGCAGAGCCTGAGAGGGGCTGCATCCCACCCGCCTGGGCACTTCTGGCTCCTGCCCCTGGGCCTGCCACAGAATGAGGGGCTCAGGGAGGGCTTCCCAGCATAGAGAGCTGGGCTGGGCTTGAAGGTGGAGGTCTGGGAAGTGGCCAGAGAAGACCAAAGCACAAGGGCAGCAGCAACAATGACAATAAGGACAGTGGTCACAGTGCCTGCTCACTGCACCTGTGCCCACTTCTAAATGCTCTCCACTCAGGGAGGCACTAGTGTTCCCATGTTACAGATGAATACACTGAGGGACAGAGAGATGAAGGGTATTGCCCGTGGTCACGCAGCTCGCAAGTGTTGGGACCTGGATTGAAGACAAGGCATTGTAGCTTTCAGATCTAAGAGGCAACAAATGCAGAGAAGCAGCAGGTCTGGGAGGCTTCTATCCGGTCCTTATCCTAGTGGCTACGAGAGCCATGGAAAGCTTTGGAGGGAGGGAGTGCTAAGGCTGTGGCCTGCCCCACAGAACTGATGTGGCCATCGCTCTCTCCTACAGAAACCATCCGCGGAGCAGCCCCTGTACAGCAGCAGCCTGTGGGGCCCAGCGGCCGAGGGCTGTGACTGCGTGGCCGAGGGCCTGTGGCTGCCACAACTACACGTAGGGGACTGGCTGGTCTTTGACAACATGGGCGCCTACACCATCGGCACGGGTTCCCTCCTCAAGGGGACCCAGGCCTGTCGCATCACCTATGCCATGTCCCGGGTGGCTTGGTAAGAACTGGGGGGCAGGGGGCAGGCTGTGCAGAAGCAGCCTGGGGGAAGCTGAGATCTGGGACCCTGCTTCCGTGTCATCCAGTTTGACAAGTAGCTCTTGGCCGCTGAGTCCAGGAGAGGCCTGGGCTTGGCCTCTGGCTGTGGCCGTGAGTGAGGCCGAGCCTCCCCGGACGAGCTCACGGCCCTGTGAGAGTCACTGAGGAGCAGACAGGCACTCACGATCCGGACCGAGTACCCCCTGTCCCAAAGGCTGAGGGCCAGCTGGGTTTTGGATTGGGGCTTATTTCGGATTTTGAAATACTTGCCTATCTGTAATGAGATTTCTTGGGGCTAGGACCCCCATCGAAACATGTCATTAATCATGTATAAGATGTGTACACATATACTTATTTTTTATTTTTAAAAAAGATTTATTCGAGGCCGGTGCCGCGGCTCAGTAAGCTAATCCTCTGCCTTGCGGCGCCGGCACACCGGGTTCTAGTCCCGGTCGGGGCACCGATCCTGTCCCAGTTGCCCCTCTTCCAGGCCAGCTCTCTGCTGTGGCCAGGGAGTGCAGTGGAGGATGGCCCAAGTGCTTGGGCCCTGCACCCCATGGGAGACCAGGATAAGCCCCTGGCTCCTGCCATCGGAACATCGCGGTGCGCCGGCCGCAGTGCACCTACCGCGGCGGCCATTGGAGGGTGAACCAACGGCAAAAAGGAAGACCTTTCTCTCTGTCTCCCTCTACTGTCCACTCTGCCTGTCCAAAAAAAAAAAAGATTTATTCAAAAGGTAGAGTTACACACACACACACACACACAGAGAGAGAGAGAGAGAGAGAGAGAGAGAGAGAGAGAGACAGAGATCTTCCATCTGCTGGTTCACTCCCCAAATGGCTGCAACAGCTGGGGCTGGGCCAGGCTGAAGCTAGGAGCCAGGATTTTGTTTTTTTCTGATCTCCCACATGGGTGCAGGGACCCAAGGACCTGGGCCATCCTCTGCTGCCTTTCCAGGCACATTAACAGGGAGCTGGATTGGAAGTAGAGCAGCTGGGTTTGGAACTGGTGCCTGCAAAGGGCAGGGCTGGGCCAGGCTGAAGCCAGGAGCCAGGAGCTTCATCCAGGTCTCCCATGTGGTTGCAGGGGCCCAGGTACTTGGACACAGGGAGGAAGCTCTGAGCCCTCCCTCCCAGCGGTAGCGAGTCAGCTGGCAGGAGGGCATGGGCAGGGTTCTGCTGGCAGGAGGAACGGAGCCCAGATGTGTACTGGAGGCACTAAGGCGCTGGTTGTGACTGGAGAGGGAAGCAGGGCTAGGTCTGGGGTTGCCTTGAAGGCTGAGTGACAGGGGCGTGAGGGTGTGGGTTTGTCAGCTGCACCCATCACTAAGACCCCTAAATGTTCATGCGTTGAAATGTGCAAGTCTAGACGTTTCCCTTATCAACTTGTACTCCTGCAAACGCTTTAGTGCCTGGCTCTGTGCCCGGCCTCGGGGCCATTGGAGCATCTGCAACAGCAGGCAGTCAGCTGTGGCGCCAAGCTGCACCCAGATGCAGGCAAAGAGAGTGACAGGGCCACAGGGAGGGGGAGACAGCGAGCTGGGGAGGGGTGCTCAGGGCAGCCTCTCGGGAAGCAGCACCCGACAGGCAAGGGGGTGTCACTGGCCTGCAGGAACAGGGGAGCAGGGAGGACAGTGCGGTCTGGGAGGGGCAGGGGCTCTGGCACTTAGGGAGCTGCTCAAAGCTCCAGAGCGGGGGTTTGCCCTTTGGGGAAATGTCTTGGGCCAGGGAGGGAACATGAGCAGTCCGGGAGACCACGTGGGGCTGTCAGTGGGAGTGGAGACCAGAGCATACATGCAAGGATGTTTGATGGGGCTTCGCTGGGAGCAGGGACAAGATCCCCAAGGGCAGCCCCCGCAGCTGATCAGAAGGTGGAGCCATTTGTTAACGAGGGCACACAGGGGGAGAAATGGTTTGTGGGATTGGGGGGGGGGGGGCAGGAGATGATGTTTTTCAGGCCCTAAGCCTGGGGTGCAAGGATACGGACTTTGGAGTGTGATTGTTGGGTTCACATTCCACCACCTGCTAGAGATGTGCACTGGGCAGGCCCCTCCTCTCTGGGTCTCACTTTCCTCAGCAGCAAAATGTCCCCTGGTGGGGTGTGGGGGAGGCCACTGTTAGGTAACGTAAGTCAAGTGCCTAGCACATCTGGCACACAGTGTTCAATCAATGCACTTCCTTCTCCTTTGTGGGGGGTGGTGTTGGTGGAAGGGGGCAGTGTGGGGAGAGGGTGGGCAGGTGTCAGCAGGTCTCCCCTGCCCCCACCCCCCTGCCGGCCAGGTCTACAGGCACAGGGGCAGTGAGGCATCCCCAGGCCCGAGGCCCCCAGCACCCCTCTCGCCCCCAGGGAAGCGCTGCGAGGGCAGCTGCTGCCCGCGGACCAGGAGGAGGACGCCGAGGGCGTGTGCAAGCCTCTGTCCTGCGGCTGGGAGATCACAGACACCTTGTGTGTGGGCCCCGTCTTCACCCCGGCGAGCATCATGTGAGCGGGCCCCGTTCCCCCCTGGAGAACCCCCGCGGGGCCCCAGTGATGCCTCTGGGAGAGGTGGGGCAGGCGGCGAGCAGAGCGCCCTGCGGCCAGGACTTCGGTGCCTGCTCTGCCGCCCCCACACTCCACCTGTAGTTCCTGCCCTGTAATAGGACCAGTCTCACACTCGCTGTAGTTCAAGTATGCAACATAAATCCTGTCCCTTCCAGTCGTGTCTGCCTCCTGTGGCGCGCAAGGGCCTGGTCAGCCAGGTGTGTGTGTGTGTGTCGGGGGGAGGGGGTGCAATACGGGGTCTCCCGCCATCTCCTTCCTCCCTTTGTAAATATGAAGCAAATAAATATTTAGTTTTCTTATACTCCAGTGGCCCCGAGCAGTTAATTCATGAAGCAGCCTGGATGAGACTTCCCCGCCCTGCCCGCCTGCACCCATGTCCTCGGCTTCAGCCCTGGCCTCACCCCTGGTCCCCAGCTGCGGTGTGGGTCTCTCTCATGGGCGCCCACCTTCTCAGACTCATCCCTCTCCCTGCAGGCCTCTAGAGCTGGCAGGGGTAGCTAGAGACTGGCGAGTGGCCTCTGCGTGAACCCAACACTCAGCCCAAGGCCTGGCCCAAAGGACTTGATAGGACTTTGGAAACTCACGCCAAAGGTCAAGGGCAGAGATGGGTGTCTGGGAGGTCGTGAGTGGCCCCTGCCTCCTGTTCTCCTGTAAGCTGGCAAGGTGGGAAGAGGGATGCAGGTGCGTGGCGGCTGACTTTGTGCCTTCAGGCAGGAGCTGCTGGAACAGACTTGACCATAGACTGCTGCTGTGTCCCGGTGCACATGGCCCTGCCACCTGAGAGCAAGTCCTTATCACAGACAAGGTTCCCGCACACAGCCAGGGCCCCACGCTGTGCTCCTCGGGTGTGTGAGCAGCTCAGCAGCTGGGCTCAGAGCCTGGATCTCCCCTATCTGCAGCAGGAGATCTTTCAGTTCACATGGCATAAACTTGGCCTTCAAAAATACCTTCCAAAAATATATTTACAAGAGACAGGAAGCGCGGGCTCACTCCTGTCTGCTGGTGCACTCCTCAGTGCCTGCAATGGCCCGGCTGGGAGCCATAAACTCAATCCAAGTCTCCGACGTGGGCGGCAGGAGCCATCAGCACTGCCTCCCAGAATCCGCATTGGTGGAAAGCCGGAGTCAGCAGCTGGAGCTGAGAACTGAACACAGATTATTCTGCTACTGGACACAGGAGTCTTGCCAGTGTCCTCACTGCTAGGCTAAATACCCCCACATTCACCCTTTCAGAGTGTTGGCGGGACCTTCCCAGAGCTGTGCAACCATCACCAGTCAACCCTGGAACACGGCCATCAGCCCCGGAAGGAACCCTCCACCCGTTAGCAGTCTGCATTTTCCCTTTCCCCACCCGCTGCCAGCACGGCCCCACTCTCCAGCTCTATGCATCTGCCTGCTCGGGACTTTTCACTCAGTATCCCAGCCGGTCCTTGGAGCCCCTCCCAAGTGATGCAGGGGCAGTGACTCCTCACCAGGCTGTCCTGCTGGGACCGCCGGAGGGACACCGCTCCCCAGCACCTCCCGTGGCCCTCCCCTTCCACGCACTCCTGTGCCCGCTCTGGGAGGTCTGACCACACCGTCTCCATAGCTGAGCCTGTGCTGACTGCCCTCGCCGGTGATCGGGGGCCTCATTCCCTTCGCTCAGCTTCTGCCCAGACGCCTTCTCAGGTGGAGCCTTCCTGGACCTGGACTGCATCTCGCAGTCTCCCGCCGCGCCCCCGCCCCCCCCCCCCCCCCCCCCCCGTGTCCTCACAGCGCCTACGGCTAAGCCCAGCTTCCTCTGTGGCGCGTTTGCGGTACATCTGCCGCCCGTCGGGACAGCAGCTCCTGGGCTGCAGCAACCTTATTTTTTATTTTTCTCACTGCTGTTGTCCTTGTCACCCGCAACAGAGCAGGTGCTCAAAAAGTATATGCTAATGAATAACCTTTCTGAATCTGTTTACTCGTTTGTAGAATGTGGCTGCTGAGTATTTTCCCTCTGGGTTATTGAGATCAAACAAACAAAAAATGGGGATAAAGTACTTAGCGCAGGGCCTAGTGCATCACTAGGTGCTCGATAATGGCACCGAGAAGGAATCCCTCGGGCATGTATTAAGCGCTAACTGTGGCCATGCCCTGCGGTGGCCATCGGTGATGCGGAAGTCCCCACGCGTCCTCAAGGGACGCATGGAACAACGCTGACATGAGGAGCTTGAGTGACAGCAGGCAGCAGGGAGCCCCAGGTGCTCTGAGCAGAAGTGTGACAGGCCCTGTGGGAAGACAACTGAAGTACTTTCGACAGGGACAGCTGCATCCGCGGTGCCTGGAATACTTGGAGCTGTCCAGTAGCTGTGGACCAAAGGAAGGACCTTTGGGTCTCAGCTTGGGGCTCTATGCCTTGGTTAGAGCTGCTTCTCCCGGCTTCGCCAGCATCCTGTATCCATCACCATCAGAGAACTCTGCTCGCAACGTCCTGGGACTGTGCTACCTTCCTGCGCCTCTGTTCACTCCACAAGGGCAGCCAGCACCTCTCCTACTTGCTAGCGGGATCTGAAGCCTCCGTCCGCGCTTAGTCGATGGTCTTGCTAACTCTGGGGAGAGGGTACCCCTGAATCCAGAAGGGGGCAGCATTTTGGCCCTTTCTCAGCTCCCGAGTTGGGGTTAACACAGGGACTGAGAGCCCTAGGAGTGACCCCAGGGTTGCATGTTCAGGTCCAGCCTCACCCACTAGCGGCCAGGCGCTTTCTGCCGTCACTCAGCTAGGTGACCCTCTGGTAGGCTCGCCGGATAAACCCGAACGCAGCCGCTGGCGGCCCACGCAGTAGTAGGAATCCTAACACTCACTACTCGGTCAGCTGACACCCAACTTCGACGTCCGGCCAGTTATCTGCTCTACCCTGGCAATCCCCTGTACGCGGGATGCCCGTCCCGGGCTTCGCTTCCCCGTGTGTGGGACGCGGACACCCCGCCCCAGGGACGCCGCACAACGCGACCCCGCAGCCCGTGCCCCGGCGTGTGTGGGACGCGCGCTGTGCCGGGGAGGCTCTCGCAGACGGAACACGAGAAGCCCCTTTCTCTGGACGCGCCCATTCCAGGGTTAGAAACGCCTCTCGGAACTACCGCCTCGTCCAAACAAGACGACTCGGTATCCAGCCGGCGGAACCACCCCTGCGCATCACTCCCAGTCCTGGAGGCTGTGGAATGCCGGCGTGTGACGTCACTTCCGGACCTGCCCCCCCCGCCCCGCCCCGCGCACTCCCTAGCCCCGAGTCACAGGCTCTTTCGCCCTCTGCCGGCCCGGAGGAGGAACTGAGTCCACACAGCGGTGAGAAGAAACAACAGAGCCCATTGGTTGAAGTTAGAGAGACGCAGCTCCGCCCCCTAACCTCCACCAACGAAAAACCGATCTTCTCCGAGGGCGGGACGTCGATGGGAAAGGGGTCAAGCCAGGACGAAGGCGGTGTGGGAAGGGGGCGGCCTGGTGTCTTCCGGGCTAGAAGGGCTCCTGACAACACCGGAAGTGGGCTCGGTGACCATCAACTACTTCCGCTTCCACTTAAAAAGCACAAGTATCCCAGAATAAAAGACCTGGAAAACACGCAGGTCTGAGAAGATGTGTCCGCAGAGTTCTCAGCCGTGCGTTTCGTATTTTTTTTTCTTTTTTTTTTAACTTTTATTTAATGAATATAAATTTCCAGTGTACAGCTTATGGATTACAATGGCTTCCCCCCCCCCATAACTTCCCTCCCACCCGCAACCCTCCCCTCTCCCGCTCCCTCTCACCTTCCATTCACATCAAGATTCATTTTCAATTCTCTTTATATACAGAAGATCAATTTAGTATAAAGATTTCAACAGTTTGCACCCACATAGACACACAAAGTGAAACATACTGTTTGAGTACTAGTTATAGCATTAAATCACAATGTACAGCACATTAAGGACAGAGATCCCACATGAGGAGCAAGTGCACAGTGGCTCCTGTTGTTGACCCAACAAATTGATACTCTAGTTTATGGTGCCAGTAACCACCCTAGGCTCTCGTCATGAGTTGCCAAGGCTATGGAAGCCTTCCAAGTTTACCGACTCTGATCATATTTAGACAAGGTCATGAAAGACAGAGTGAGGATAGTAACCAATGATCCTAAGAGTGGCATTTACCAGGTTTGAACAATTATACAGCATTAAGTGGGGAAGAGGACCATCAGTACACACAGGTTGGGAGTGGAGCCATTGGTGGTAGAGTAGAGGTTATGATTACAAAGGAATGAGGCCCAAGTACGCTAGACAGGGTCTAGAACAAAGGACAGAGTCATTATTAGAGGAGCTAAGAAAGGTGCTGTCTAAGCTACAATTAAGTTTTCTGATTGAGAGGCAAATAGAACCTGATAGAAGGGGCTTGATAATAATCTGGTGGGCTTTAGACCTTGTAAGTTAAGAGGCCCAGACCTATCTATCTCTTCACATGGGGTATATCCTAAGGGAGGTGTGAACCTCCTAGGGGAAGGCACTCTGTTGACTTTCATTACTTGGCTGGCCTGGGAGGAGAGCTGGCCAGGTAAAGGCAGGGGGCATCTCTAACAAGAAATTTACAGTTCTGCCTGCAATGTTGCTGACCCTACTTGACCATCCCCTCAGCTGCAGTGGTCACTTTGGAAGTTGGGCTGAGTGAAGGGCTTTTCAGCTTAGAGCCAATAAGATCTGTGGCTCTGACCTGGGCATCCTTCGACTCCAGGGCAGGTCCATGTCCAGTGATCCAACTCTTGGCAGAGCTGCCAGGGCTCTTCACAAGCTGACTTCTGCTGAAGCCCAGGCTTACCACATTGAAAGCCACTGCAGTGGACTGGCCTGTTGGGTCTCCTTGAGGGCAGATCACTGTACAGATCAGCCATTAATAGGCCTGCCACCCATTGCTTCTGATGCCTAGCTTTCTTTTCCTCCTGGTTTGTGTTCAAGCAGACCAAAGGATGCAAGTCAAGGGAGTGCCCGTGTCCTGTCTCTAATCTTCGGTGGCCTGAACTACAAGTCTATAGTCACAGGCATGCTCTGTAGTAGTTTTTCTAAGGTAGACAATGCCCATGAGGAAAATTATATTCTCACTTTAAAACTTTCTTTCCCTTTGGTCTGAAAGGGAGGTTTTTTCTACTTACTGTATACTTGGCTGATGGCGAAGTGAATCTAGCTATGAGATTATTATTTAAGTTCTTATTTTGGCTATGCTATTACAGAAAAATGTTAGCCATCTCTTTTATAAGGTCTAAAGATTAAATTGTGCATCCTACAGATTCTTTCATAATAGAATTAGTTTCCTACCTTGAAGAGAACAGAGAAATGAAAGGTTAAATACTTGTAAAATCCTACAGGTGCTTTCAAAAATACTGTGAAGTAAGCAAGTGCCTCTTGTTGGTTGATGAGTTTATACTTTTAAACATGGCGACTTAAAGTCTTTTGTCATCCACAGTTAGATATGATTTGCTGCTCATAAAACTAAAGCGTTGTTGGTTCTGTGTTTAGCTGTCCTCCTATAGGTTCCTATGGACTTTTTCCAGCCACTTCCATTGTATTCAGTACTTTGGGATGGCTCTGTAAACAGATGAAGCCAATAATGTATTAACAGTACCAACTGAGAGAAAGTATGGTTAACTGAGGTTACTAAAAAAGCAATTCAAATCAATTGGCAATCTACAAAAAGAGTTAAAGATTTTAAAAGCTATTATTAAAATTGCTATATTGGTCTATTATGCTATGTTATATGTGTGTACATATTGTATGTCCACATGGGGAAATTTTATTAAGAGTTTTATTTTAAATGGCTTATAGATAAGATTGTTCATAAATTTAAGCTGCTAAAATCAATCAAAGATACATTTTAATTTGTGTGACCTGAATCTCTGCATCATATGTTTTATACTTGTTGGTAGAAAGAAACTAAAAACATTTTATATGGTTGTGCTTAAGTTTACTGGTTAAACAAACTACACCATGTTAGATATTTAAGAGGTCTTTTCAAGTACATGATTCTTAAAATTTATAGAAGGCATTGGACCTTCTGGTAAATGTTTTCTTAAGTTGTTATCTAATGGTTGAAACTGTTTGCTAAGTATTCATGTGATATTGCTATTGTCAGCAAGCGATCTAGGACTTGCTCCCTCATTTCTCTATTCTAAGCATTTCGTATTTGAGAGAGGACATCTGCTGAGTTCATGCCGAAAACCAGGGGCTGTGAACAAATTCTTGATTTCCTCACCAAGATGTTTTACATTTTGAAATGAGTGTCTACCAGCTGCTGTTACCTAGCTTCCTCCTTTACTCGCAGTTTCTTTTTTTAAAATTAAAGTTTTCTTTTTCTTTATTTGAAAGGGTACCAGAAAGTGGGAGAGACAGCAAGAGAGATCTTCCATCCCCTAGTTCACTCCCCAAATGGCTGCAACAGCCGGGGCTGGGCCAGGGGAAGCCGGGAGTCTGGAAGTCCATCCAGGTCTCCCATGTGTGTGGCAGGGGCCCACATACTTGGGTCATTTGCTGCTGCTCTCTGGGCACATTGGCAGGGAGCTGCATCAGAAGCAGAGTAGCCGGAACGGAACCCTGTGCTCTGATACAGGATGCTGGCTTGGCCTTTGTGCCACAGTGCCGGTTCTTCGCATTACATGATTTAATCCACACAGACTTGTAAAGTGCTTGTTATGGCACAGCCCTGACCCCTCACTGCCTGTATTGCAATCCTGATTCTGCCACTTATTAACTGTATTCTTGCAAATCATGCTTTGTGCCACGATTTCTGCGTTTGCTCAAATGAGATCATTGTACCTACCTTGTGCCATTGGCCTACAAATTAAGTTAATATGTTTAAAACACTTAGAACAGTGCCTGCTACGTCTTGGTGCGCACATCATTTATTTCCATTTGCCAATTGGGAAACTGAGACTCAGATACAAAATGACTTTTCTAGAAGAGATAGTGACTCGTGGAGGCAGGTTGGGAAGCATCTCTGCCTAACCTAAAGGTGCTAGAACCTGCTACACCAACCTCACCCTCTTCCTGTGCTTCAAGAAAGCCTGGGATGGGACCAGCACTGTGGCGTAATGGGTAAAGCTGCTATGTACAGTGCCAGCATCCCATGTGGGCACCAGTTCGAGACCTGGCTGTTCCACTTCCGATCCAGCTCTCTGCTATGGGCTGGGAAAGCAGTAGAAGATGGCCTAAATCCTTGGGCCCCTGCACCTGCATGGGAGACCTGGAGGAAGCTCCTGGCTTCACATCGGCACAGCTCTGGCCATTGCAGCCAATTAGGGAGTGAATCAGTAGATGGAAGAGTTCTCTCTCTCTCTCTCCCCCTCTCCTTCTCTGTTTCTCCTCTCTCTGTGTAACTCTGACTTTCAATTAAATCTTAAAAAAAAGAAAGAAAGCTTGTGATGATTATAGTGGCCGTAATAGGAATACGTGTATTTGGTGGCACTCTGTTACCTAATGATGGCTCTCTGGCGTTCCAGTAATCCAGTGAAGTTATTAGAGTTTACAGCGAGGGTCCACAACTTGTCCCCCAGACTCAAGGCAAGGTTTCTGGGAGAAGTTACAGTGGAGAACTCTGAAGAACCATCTTCTGCTAAATCCAATTGATTTAAAAACAAAAACAAAAAAACAGTAGAGGGGCTGGTGCTGTGGCACAGTGGGTAAAGCTGCCACCTGAAGCACCAGCATCCCACATGGGTGCCAGTTCGAGTCCTGGCTGCTCCACTTCCGATCCAGCTCTCTGCTATGGCCTGGGAAAGCAGCAGAAGATGGCCCAAGTCCTTGGGCCCCTGCACCCATGAGGGAATTGCAGAAGGAGCTCCTGGCTCCTGGCTCTGGATCGGATCATCCCAGCTCCAGCCATTGTGGCCATTTGAGGAGCAAGCCAGCAGATAGAAAACATCTCTCTCTCTCTCTCTCTCTCTCTCTATATATATATATATATATGTGTGTGTGTGTGTGTGTGTATCTGTCTCTCTCTGCTTCTGTGCAACTTTGCCTTCCAAATAAATAAAATAAATCTTTTTAAAAAGCAAAAAAAGTAGAAATGAGCGTATGAGCATGTGAGGTTTGAGATCCTGTGACAGCCAAGTGGAGGGCACTGATTTGGTGTGTTCGGTGCTGTGTGAGTGGAAAGCGCTCACGAGGAGGTCTGGTTAGGGATGGGCAGAACTGCCTGCTCGGGTTAGCACAGGTGTGCCAGAAGCAGCACGTCTTGGAGGATGAGTAGGAGTTGGCCAGGTAGAAAAGTCTGGGGAGACTGGAGGAGCTTCCGGACCAGGGGTGTAGCGTGCAGAGGTGCAGTGTGTGATAACTCAGAGTCCTGTCTTGGGAACTGGAGTACAGGCTGGAAGATGGGAATGAGATGGTTGTGGGCATCTAGTGAAGGGCTGTGTCCTGGAGGGATCAGTAAGTCATTTGAATTTCCGAGCAGGGGAGAGAGGAGGTCAGTTCTGCACCTTGGGTGGTGCAGATAAGAAAGAGGCCATAGGTGATTTCTAAAATATCTCCAATTGGCCGGCACCGCGGCTCACTAGGCTAATCCTCCGCCTTGTGGCGCCGGCACACCGGGTTCTAGTCCCGGTCGGGGCACCGATCCTGTCCCAGTTGCCCCTCTTCCAGGCCAGCTCTCTGCTGTGGCCAGGGAGTGCAGTGGAGGATGGCCCAAGTGCTTGGGCCCTGCACCCCATGGGAGACCAGGAGAAGCACCTGGCTCCTGCCATCGGATCAGCGCGGTGCGCCCGCCGCAGCGTGCTACCGCAGCAGCCATTGGAGGGTGAACCAACGGCAAAAGGAAGACCTTTCTCTCTGTCTCTCTCTCACTGTCCACTCTGCCTGTCAAAAAAAAAAAAAAATCTCCAATCGTCCCACACTGCAGCGTTCACCCCTCCTGCGCGTCCCTCCCCTTGAGGCTGGCCTGGGTGTGTCGGTTCCATGCTAATGAGCAGAATCTGCCGGCAGTGATGGGTTGTCACCTCTGCAAGCAGATCCCAGAAGACTGTGGCATCTGTCTGTCGCTCACTTTCTTTTGGGGAAGACATCAGCAGTGTTGTGAGCTTCCCTGGGGGCAGGCCCCTGTACTAAGGAACCCATGACTCTGATCAGCTACCCAGAGAGGATTCCGATCCTCTGGCAGCCACATCATGTGAGCAAGCTTTGGAAATGAATTCTCCCCCAGGCAAACCTTGGGCTGACTGCTTTCCAGGCCCACACACACTGCAGCTCTGTGAGGGGCCCTGGGGTACCCAGCTAAGCCACACCCAGGCCCACAGAAATTGTGAAATAAATGTTTATGGCTTGAAGTGTTAGGTAATTTGTTACGTGATGATTGATAACCACCACAGAGGGAGTAGAAGCAAAGAGAGAAAGCAGGGAGATGAGATCACGTTGTAGGCCGTGGATGGGGCGGTGAGGAGCTGAACCAGGCAGCAGCTGTGGGGATGGAGAGCAGGGATGAGACTAGGCCGTGTCTGGAAGAGGATGGACGTCATTTGGCGATGGAGTTGGATGTGGGAGCCAAGAAGAAGGCAGAGGAGAGAACGAGGCCTGTGCTGGGTTACACAGGGGGATGGTAGCTCCTGGAGCCGCCAGCACACGGGTCACTGTTGGGGAGTTAACCGGTAGCTCCTTGAGGTTTCTGGCAACAAGATACATCTGCAAAGCAGACCTGAGGATGGACAAAGAGAGGGTGCTAGGTCTTAGTCCACCCGAACGAGGATGGACTGGGTCCGAAGAAAGGTAAGTGCGCTGCTCGCCCATTCCCCAGCCTCCCGATCCGGGAGACAGTCAGACACAGCAGGGAGTCAAGTCAAGCAAGCAAGAACTCGGTTTATTGCATGCATAGCAAAGCCTTTTAAAGCACAAGACCACAGGATTACTGAGGCAGGGCTTAAGGAACAACCAATTACTTAAAAGGTCATTTTACAGGGCGACTTTTTACAGGACCAGCCATATGTCTGTACACTCGTCATCAGTTGTCACCTCCCCTGATGCCGCGTGGCCAATCAGCTTTGGTGGTAAACGACTTTGGGTACCACCCACCTTACTTCCTTTGGGCGCCGTCTTTGAATTGCCACGTGTGCATAATTTCCTCACAAGAGGGAAGGAATATGGGAGAGAAATGGAACTGGAGAATGAGAGCTGGGGGAACTCTGTTCCCTGACGGGAGTGCTCGCCTCTCCGCCCAGTCGTTCATTCCAGTACCAGGTGGCCCCGTTTCAGGCACCTGGGGACACAGAAGTGAGCACCAAAGTCCCTGCCTCCTAGTGTCCACAGCTTGGCGGCAGAGAGAGAAACGGTAAGAGTCTTAGCTTCTAAATGTTTCTCAAATAGCTTAACCCTCCTGATCTTGGAGGACACAGAGATGATTCCCCCCCAACACACTGTCCTGTCAATCTCCTGACCTCCCCCAAAGACCTTGTCCCCGTCCACCCCCGCCACTTGGCCTTGCCACGACTGTCATTCCCTAAGCAGCACATCCTGCGTTTCAAGCCAGTCCCTCCCACGTTTTGGTCCATCCATCCTTCCACACTAGGAGCTGCAGTCTGTCGGTCCTGCCTCCTGTAGGGCCCGTCTCCTTGTAGATGTGCTTTCTCCCAGCTGTATCAATTAGCACAGACTCCCAGGAATTCAGTGGCTTACGTCTAAGCTATGGCGCAGTGCAGGTTTGTTTCTTTTTTTTTTTTTCCCTTTCTCCTTTATTTGACAGGCAGAGTGAATAGTGAGAGAGAGAGAGACAGAGAGAAAGGTCTTCCTTTTTGCCGTTGGTTCACCCTCCAATGGCAGCTGCAGCCGGCGCATCTCACTGATCCGAAGCCAGGAGCCAGGTGCTTCTCCTGGTCTCCCATGCGGGTGCAGGGCCCAAGCACTTGGGCCATCCTCCACTGCCTTCCCGGGCCATAGCAGAGAGCTGGCAACCGGGATAGAGTCCGGCGCCCTGACCGGGACTAGAACCCGGTGTGCCAGCGCCGCAAGGCAGAGGATTAGCCTGTTAAGCCACGGCGCCGGCCAAAAGCTGGCTGCGGTTTGTTTCTTGTTAACACTGCTTCAACACTGAGGGTCGACAGGGGATTTACTTACTGCGGCTCCTTAGAAACCCAGGCTGATGGTGGCGCCCGTGTTGTGGTGCAGCAGGTTAAGCCATGGCTTACAATGCTGGCGACCCCTACTGGCTGCTCCACTTCTGATCCACCTCTCTGTTAATGTTCCTGGGAAAGCAACAGAAGATGGCCCAAGTACGTGGGCCCCTGCCACCCAGGTGAGAGTTGCAGATGGAGTGCCAGGCTCCTGGCTTCTGTCTGGCCTGGCCTAGCCCAGCCCTGCCTGTTGTAGCCACATGGGAAGTAAACCAGCAGAAGGAAGATCTCTCTCTCTCTCTGTCTTTCAAATAAATAAAAATCTTAAAAAAAAAAAAAAAAAAGAACCCCAGGGTGATGGAAAAGCCACCATCTCAGATAAGGAGGACCCTGTGCCAGAGGGAAACACAGCTCCAGAGAGGCTTGTAGGCAAGGAGAGGCTCCAGCTGGGATCTGTTCCTGTTGAATTGGCCAGAGTGAGTCATATGGCCACACCCAACATCAAGTGGACAGAACAATACTTTCCTACTCAGTGTCCACAAAGGGGGTGAAGGGGTGGGTTGGAGACCTGGAATATTTGTGCACAGGGATCTCAGGAGGCAGATGTTGTGAAGGTTCTTGTGCCAGCTTGAATTCCATGGTCGGGGCTGGCGCTGTGGTGTAGTAGGTGAAGCTGCCACCTGCGGTGCCCGTATCCCATATGGGCACCAGTTCAAGGCTTGGCTGCTCCACTTCTGATCCAGCTCTCTGCTACGGCCTGGGAAAGCAGTGGAGGATGGCTCAAGTGCTTGGGCCCCTGCACCTGTGTGGGAGACCTAGAGGAAGCTCCTGGCTCCTGGCTTTGGGTCCGGTCGTTTCGGCCATTTGGGGAGTGAAACGGCAGACACCTGTACACCTGGAAGTCCCTTTCTCTCAGGTTCACAGCAGCTTCCCAGGGCAGGACATTCAGCCTCCCTGTGACTGGGGCAGGGGGAGGGGCAACATTTCCGTTCCTGACGTTCAGATTTCAGGATTCGGACTCAGGCGTGGGCTTGGGGCATTCAGGTGTGGGCCAGAACATTCAACAGAGACTTTCTTGAAGGGGGAAAGAAACAATCATTTATTGATCTCCTACTGTGAACCACTTTTCTCCCGCTTGGGTTACTTCAACTGTTTCCAAACCTACCTCCTCAACTCTAGTTTCACCTCCTCTCCAGTCCATACTTTATTAAAAATGTATTTATTGATATGAGAGGCGAGGAGACATACACACACAAGTATACACACACACACAGTGGATTTGCAATCTGTAGGTTCACTCCTCCAGTGCCCACAATGGCCAGGAGTGGGTAGAGCCAAAGCCTGACTCCAGGGATTCGATCCAGTTCTCTCACTAGGATGGCAAGAATCCACCCACTGCCTCCCATGCTGTCTATTGGCAGGAAGCTGGAATCAGGAGGCAGAGCCAGGAGTCAAGCCCAGGCACTCCAAGGTGGGACATAGGCGTCTTGATTGGTAACTTTGTCTCAAGGCCAAATCCATCTTCTGAGGTCCAGTTCAATTGTTGAGTCAGCATGTTCTACCTAAGATGCCATTTTGATCAGCACATTCTACCTAAGATGACATTTTGATCATGCTGTGTCCTGGCTTGAATCCCTCTAGGGGATGCCCCCTGCTTTCAGAATGAAGCTAGGACTCTCCAGTCAATACCGCATGGCTTAGCGGGTAAAGCCACCATGTATGATGCTGGCATCCTCTATGGGTGCCAGTCGAGACCTGGCCGCTCTGCTTCTGATCCAAGCCCCCTGCTAATGTGCCTGGGAAAGCAGCAGAAGATGGCCTCAGTGTTTGGGCCCCTGCCAACCATGTAGGAGACCCAGATAAAGCTCCTGGCTCTTGGCTTCAGCCTGGCTCAACTCTGGCCATTACGGCCATTTGGGGAATGAACCAGTGGATGGAAGACTCTCTCTCTCTCTCTCTCTCTCTCTCTCTCTCTCTCTTCCTCTCACTGTGTAACTCTGACTTTCAAGCAAATAAATGCATCTTTAAAAAACAAAACAAAAACAAAAAATCCTACATGGCCCTAAGATTCTAAATCTGTGCTTCCCATCACAACAGCTGGCCGCCAATGGCCATGGAGCACTTGTGATGTGGCCAGTCCAAATTGAGATGATCCATACATCAAAGATGTCATTGCAAAGAAAGGACTGTACAAGGTCTCAATAATTTAAAATACTACATACTGGAATGATTATAGTTTGTGTACATTGAGTTAAAATATATAATTAAAATGAATTTTGCCCAATTCTTTTTGCCTTCTTAAATGTAGCTATTAGAAAGCTTAACATTCTATGTGAAGCTCCCATTATGTTCACATTGGGTCACACTGAATACCCCACCAGCTTCATCTCTCTCCACTCCTTTAATTTTAGTTAATGGAAATATTTTTTACTTGAAGGTAATAGAAACTGACTTCGAGGGGAGATGAAAGTGAACGCTAGGAGAGTTGGTCAGCAGGCCTTCTGACCCTAAGGATCTGTGGGTCAGGGAGTCTGGAGGGAGCCGGACAGCGCCAGAGGCCTCAGCGGCAGAGGTGCCCGCATGCTAATGGGACTGGGCTCCGTTTCGGGTCGCATATTCCACATTTCAATTATTTATTTATTTGTGAAAGTTATTTGAAAGGCAGAGAGACAGAAAGGGACAGAGATAGAGAGAGGAATTGTCCATCTGCTGGTTCGCTCCCTGAATGGCTCTAATAGCCACAGCTGGGCCAAGCCAAAGCCAGGAGCCTGGAACTCAAACCAGGCCTTCCGTGTGGGTGTCAGGGTCCAAGTACTTGGGCTGCTTCTCAGGGTGCGCATTAGGAGGCAGCTGGAATCAGGAGAGGAGCTGGGACTTAATTCCAGGCACTCAGTACGGGATGTGGGTGTCCCAAGTGGCGTCTTAACTGCCGCACCAAATGCCCTCCCCTGACATCCCACAGTTCAAATTCCTGGGAGGAGACACCTGGTTAACTTGGTGCGAATCAGGTGCACCTGCTCTGGATCCACCCCCTGTGGCTACAGAAGGACACGGAGAGCTGCCGGCTGCCTACTCCCCTCCCCTATCAGGCAGTGTGAGCTCTGTAGCCCCCAGGGCTCAGCGGGCCTTTCTGTCCAGAGCCCGAGGGTGAATGATTTCTGCTTAGCAATGCAGACAGTCTCTGTTTCAATGACTCCGCTCTGCTAGGCAGAGCAAAAGCCGCCAGACAATACACAAATTGTAGGTGTGACTATGTTTCTTTCTTTTTTTTAAAAAAAGATTTATTTATTTATTTGAAAGTCAGGGATACACAGAGAGAGAAGGAGAAGGAGAGAGAGAGAGAGAGGGAGAGAGAGAGAGAGAGAGAGAGAGAGAGAGAGGTCTTCTATTCACTGGTTCACTCACCAGTTGGCCACAACAGGCGGAGCTGCGCGGATCCGAAGCCAGGAGCCAGGAGTTTCCCCTGGGTCTCCCACACAGGTGCAGGGCCCTAAGCACTCAGGCCATCTTCTGCTGCTTTCCCAGGCCATAGCAGAGAGCTGGATGGGAAGTGGAGCAGCTGGGACTCGAAGAAGCACCCATATGGGATGCCAGCACTGCAGGAGGTGGCTTTACCTGCTACACAACAGCGCTGGCCCTCAGTGAAGGTTTCAAGACAGGAGAATTGCAAAATTCTAAGGACAGGGAGCTTGCCTAATGTGAGAAGCCACACCCCAGGTGGGTTGCAGCCAGGGGTGCGCTCATCCCGTCCTGGGATGAGGACCTGATCCTGGTCAGGGCCCTGTGGAGGCAGGGGGAGGCTCACAGTCGCTCAGGGCCACGGTTACAGGCATGGCACCATGGCCCTGCCTCTTAGTAACATCCAACAGAGCCTGGACAGGGGCAGGGGAGTCTCTGGGGACATGCACCACGGTGGTGGCCCCTGTGAGGCTTGGTCCAGCTGAGCACAGCATCCCTGTTGCCTGGACAGAGTCAGGAGAGTCTCTTCTTTAATGTCACATCGTTGGGCAATGCGGATGTAACAGGTCTTTTCCCAAGCCTTGTGCACAGAGACTCAAGAGTAACAGAGCAATGGCTCCTCCCTGCCATTCTGGTCCACAAGAAGCTCCCCTGGGCCCCCGGGGTGGTGGTGGTGCGGAACCACCGGCGGCATGCCTTCCATAAGATGTAGCTGACCGTCAGCAGAGTGAACGAGGTGCCCAAGGCCGGGAGGATGGTCACTACAGCCTGCAAGCTGCCCACGTCTGCCAGGAGAGACGCGGGCATCAGGGCCGGCTGAAGACCTGCACCGCCCAGCTCACACAACGCGAGGCTCCCCTGGCATGGAGGGAGCACAGGGCTTGGAGGCAAAGAGTGAGCAACCGTGGGCAAGTCAATGGTTCTGACCCCACTCGGCAGGTGCTTGTGCTTGGGTCACAGGGAGAGACAAGAATGGTCACAGCAGGTGCTCTGCATGCCCTGGCTTATTCAACAAGCAGGCCCTCTCTGCTACCACCATGTTCCCGCTGGACAGGCTGGCTTCTCAGGAGAAGCACCTGAACCCAGGTCTGCCTGCTTCCAGGCCATCCCCCTCTCCTCTTGCTTCTACACTGTGTGTTCCGGACACTTACCAGGAGCTAGCCCACTAAGACAGCAGCTGGCACATGGGAGACCCAGAGTAAATTCTAGCTGTCGTCAGATGTTACTGTTACTTGGATGCATTTGGTCCTCACGGGACCCAATAAGAGTAGAGATTTTTATCCCTATTCTGCAGCTGGGAAAACTGAGGCCAGTGAGGTGAAGAGTCTGGCTGAGGGTCACCCAAGCTTCCATATGGGCTGACCCCCTCCCCCTTGTCAGCCAAAGGGCTTGGTTAGCAGAGAATCCACTGCTTCCGCCTTAGTTTATTCAGTTCGAGAGTGGAATGAGTCCTTGGAAAGGGGTGAACAGAGGCCCTTTGAAAGGCCCATCCCATAGAAGGCAGGCCAATTGTGTAGGCACAGGCTCAGAGGACAGAGCTGGGACTAGTGTGGGCACAAGGGAACCCATGTACGGAAAGGCTTGCTAGTGATTGTTGTCCAGGAGTGGGGTAGGCTGACACACAGGTAGTGAGCCCCCCACCATGGTGGTGTAGGAGCCTGCAAGAGGAAAAGGCGGGGTTGTGCAGTGCCAGGAACATGTGTGTGAGCTCTGGGTTCTGGTCCCCTAGCAGCTGTCAGCCTGCGGCTCTGTGAGAGGGGAGGGCAGGGACAGCAGTCCGGCTTGGAACCTGCCCCCGGTGCTCCCTGGAGAAAGCCCTGCCTCCTCACTTCTCCCATTTTTTTTCATTGCAACCCAGGACTCAGCCTCACCCACCTCGCAGCCTTCTCTCTGGACTCCCTACTCCAGCTCTGCTCAGCTCCTCACAAGGGGTACAGACACTCATGCTGCCCAGTCCCTGTCCTGGCCGCCTGCTGTCCTCAGGCGCCTCCCAGCAAAGTATCACAGGCCCCGCCTCCCTCTCCAGCTTCACCTGCCCCTTCTGTCTCCCACTCAGCCCTTGCCACGTGGCACCTGTTCCTCTCTCTTCCTGGGATCTTTGCTCAGTTTTGGCAAGACCTCCTCCAGGAGACCCCTGTTCCCCGATTCTCCGTGGTCTCCCCTCCCCACTCAGCGTGTGTGCAGCAACACTGGCTCGCTCTCCACTCTTTGATGGACACTGGGGATGCTGATCTCAGTGCTAGCATGCAGTAGGCACTCCATAGGGACTCTCCGGGAAGCCACGGTAGGAGTGAGCAGGGAGTGGCCAGCACCCTGGAGCTGTCTGAGGGCTGGAGAAGGGGTGTTCTCTGGTCCGGCCCACCCCCCACCCGCCCCACAAGTCATATGGCAGTTTCTGTCTCTGGGACTTGCCCAGAGTCAACACTTCTCCCACCTGAGCCGGGGGAGGATGGACCTGGCTTGGGCTGAACAAACAGGGCCTCCCCTACCCCGGCCAACTGCCCCACTCCAATCAGTTTGGGCCTTGGCTCCAGCCCAGGGGGCTGTTTCTGGTTCACCAGCATTCCTTTGTGTTTAATGTAAAACTTTTTATTAGTTTTATTTATTTGAGAGGCAGTGAGCTAGAGAGAGAGAGAGAGGGAGAGAGAGAGAATCATCCTCCTTCAAATGCCTGCAACAGAAGGGCTGGGTGGCAGCCAGGACCCAGGCACTCAATCTGGGTATCTCACATAGGCGACAGGAACCAAACCACTTGGGCCATCACTGCTGACTCCCAGGGTATGAACCAATAGGAAGCTGGAGTCAGGAATCGGAGCTGGGACTCAAACCCAAGCTCTTCAACCAGTGTCCCAACCGCCATGCCAAATGCCCACCCTAGAAAAGCTGTTTGAAAACAGCCGGAGGCACTGGGCACTGCCTGGGACGTCTGCATCCCATATCAGAGTGCTTGGTTTTAGTCCTGGCTGCTCCATTTCCAACCCAGCCTCCTGCTAACATGCACCCAGGAGGCAGCAGATGGTGGCTCAAGAACTTGTGTCCCTGCCGCCCACATGGGAGACTTGGCTCCCCATTTGGCCTGGCCCAGCCCTAGCTGTTGTGGGAATTTGGGGAGTGAACCAGCAGATGGAACATTTTGCTCTCTCTCTGCCTTTCAAATAAAAGGAAAATAAATACAATTTAAAAATTAAAACGAAAAGCGGGAGCCAGGCGGGAGATAGGAGCGGGCGAGGCCCAGCTTCACCCAGCAGCAGCGGCCGCTGCACCCCGCACTTTCTGCAGGATTTTGAGCTCATTGCCTCCCCGCCTGGCCTCAGCTCCTCCACTGTAGCAGGGGAAGAATCACCCCTTCGTCATCACAGAATAGCGTGGGGATGGGAGACTAATAATTAAACAAACAAACAAAAACCCAGGCTTTGGGAGCCACACAGCCCTGGGTCCCGGTCTGAGCTCTGCTATTTAAGATGAAGCCTTTGGACTTGGGCTTCTCCTTTGTAAATAAGGAATCTCCTTTAGGGTTGTTGTGAGGATTAAAGGAGACAGCAGTAAATGCTAATTACTATGTTATGGTGCCTCCAGCAAGGCCTGGAGCCTAAATGAGTGGCAAATCATTAGGTGTCAGGATCTTTGAGAGGGAAGGGAGCATTTGAGACCCTGGGGTCGAAGAGTTTCAGCTGGAAAGTCCCTAGGAACCACGTGGTCCCAGGATACAATGGGTGAGGATCTTCCCAAGCTCACACCTAATTCCGGTGTCTGGCCGGTAACTTCCTTGGGTCTGGAAAGTTGGGTGTTTTCTTAGGAAACCAGAAAGTTTTCCAGTGGCTCAGCCTCTCCCTGTCCCACCCTTTGTACCTGCTCTGTCCCTTCCTGGCCAAGGTTCAAGTACAAGGGGCCTTGCCCTTGCCCGGCTGGAAACCAGAGGGCCTCTCCTGCCTCGGTCAGGACCACTCAAGCTCCCTGGCTGTTGGCTAGGGAGCCCAGGGCCCAGGGAAGTGACAGAGAGGAGGGGCGGCGTCTACTAACTGTAGCAGAGGGCAGCAGTGGACAAGCTGCAGGGGGAGCTACAGACCCAGGGGGGTGGGAGGATCTTCAGCCCTGGGTGGGTGGAGGTGGCAGGTGCTCAAGGCCCTCCCAGGGTATTTCCCTCCTGTAAGGGGGTGACAGGCAGAGGTGTCACCCTGGGGTGACAAGGGTCCATCCACCTACTGCAGCACCCCCTGCTGCTCAGCACAGCAGGCTTCTTAGATGCCTCAAGGTCAAAGTTCCTATTAAACTGATGATGGCAGAAGGCTGTTTGACACCATGGAAAATGCTCATGGTCTTTCAATTAAATGGAGAACAAAAACCCAGGCTATGGAGCGCTAGGTGGAATGTGCTTTGGTTTTTGTCAAATACACTCACATGGAAAGAAGACTGTAGTAAGCCTTATCACCTAAATGTTGGCAGTGGGGATCCCTGGACAGTGAGCGATGCGTGGTTTTCACTTTTGTTCTGCAGGCAGAACAAAAAAGACAAAACAAAAAACAAAAAAACTTTTTACCAAGGAAAGCAACACATTTTCAACGTGCGCCTTCTGACCACATTTCTGTTTGTAGGAACTGAATCTGCAGAACGCGTGGAAGGATGAGCAGTAGGTGACACACGACCATGTTTTTTGTAAAAGCAGATGACATTTTTACTGATGCATAAGCCAAAAGGCCTGGGAAGACCGCGTTGATGGTTAACAGCTGCTGACTCTGGGTCGTGGGGCGGGGCCTGTTTGAGTATAGTTACTTTTATGTTGCTTTGAATTGTGCTTCTTTTCCATGAGCATAGATTGTGTTACAATTTTTTTAAAAAAGAAAGGCAAACAAACCACTTCCCTAGTTCTAGTTCCTGCTGGTTTTTCCTGGTCCCTCCTGCATAAGACCTAGCCAGGGGGTGGTCTGTGGGGCTGCCCTGGGGCTGGGGGCTCAGCTCCCAACTGAGCATCTTTCGAAGTGGGTTCTCTCTGACTTTTTTTTTTTTTTTTTGACATGCAGAGTCAGACAGTGTGAGAGAGAGACAGAGAGAAAGGTCTTCCTTCCGTTGGTTCACCCCCAAAATGGCTACCACGGCCAGCACGCTGTGCCGATCCGAAGCCAGGAGCCAGGTGCTTCTTCCTGGTCTCCCACGTGGGTACAGGGCCCAAGCACTTGGGCCATCCTTTACTGCCTTCCTGGGCCACAGCAGAGAGCTGGCCTGGAAGAAGAGCAACCAGGACAGAACCGGCGCCCCAAACGAGACTAGAACCCGGAGTACCAGTGCTGCAGGCGGAAGATTAGCCTAGTGAGCCGTGGCACCAGCCTCTCTCTGACTTTTAGGATCCCACCTGGGGGCTGGCATTGTGGCTCAGTGGGTTAACGCCCTGGCCTGAAGCGCTGGCATCCCATATGGGCGCTGGTTTGAGACCCAGCTACTCCACTTCCCATCCAGCTCTCTGCTATGGCCTGGGAAAGCAGTAGAAGATGGCCCAAGTGCTTGGGCCCCTGCACCTATGTGCAGGAGACCCAGAAGAAGCTCCTGGCTCCTGTCTTCAGATTGGCACAGTTCTGGCCATTGCAGCCATCTGGGGAGTGAACCATCGGATGGAAGACCTCTCTCTCTGCCTCTACTTTCTCTGTGTAACTCTGACTTTCAAATAAATAAATAAATCTTAAAAAAAAAAAAAAAACAGGATCCCACCTGACTTGGAGATGGTGGCATCACGATTCCAGCTCTGGCGCTAGCCAGTTTACCCAGCAAACTCTTTCTACATCCAGTGGGTGGACCCATATGACATGGTCCCTGCCCAAAGATGCCCACAATCTTGAACTAGTGGAAGACCCCACATGCTTCAGGGTCCCAGGCCCATGAGTTCTGCTGGGGCTGGATGACTGGCCTGGAGTGGGCGTGGTCTTGGTGGGACATGAAGGAGGAGTAGGATTCCAACCTGGAGGAACAGGAAGGCACAGGCCTTCTCAGCAGGGAGGGGAGTCCTACAAAAGCAGATGTGTTCAGATCAGGAGCAGCTCCTGGTCCTCAAGTGCCCAGGCTTAACATCACGTTACAGTTGATTTCCTGCAGGAAGTGCCTACAGACAGGAAGGCTAGGGAGTGTCACCAGTAGTCTGTGCTGGGCGCTGGTGATGAGATGAAGCTGAGGCCTGGGCCCAGAGCAGGTGTCCTACCAGCTGAAGTGAGCACCCTGCCACCTCCAGCCTGCTCCGTGCCTACACAGTAGCAGTGGCCCCAGTGCGGCCCACACCGTGTCACCAGACGTCCCCTCTCCCTTCCTGTCCAGAACCTGTCCCGCTCTTGCTTGCCTTGATACCTGAATCCCATGATTCCTTGCTCTTCTAGAAGTGTCCTGTTAGAATTGTGCACAGGTCAGGGAAGGGGAGACAGCCCTGAGCCCAAGCCTGTGACCCTGAGAACACGGTGGGGGGATGGGAGGGTGGGAGGCACTGCAGGCATGTGACAGCGGGTAGCCCCTGTAAGAGCCTTGGACCAGGGACCCCCTCCCTCTTACGGAGCCAATCAGGCATGGAGACCCTTCAGGTAGAGATGAAGGCAGCTGTCCATGGTCAGCTCCCCCGAAGTCGGAGCCTCTCGAGGCTGGCTCAGGTCTCCCCCACACCAGCGGATGCCCGCACCTGAAGCCATTGCCACTCTTCTCTCGGACCTCTGGGGGCCCTATCAGCACCTCCCTCCTCGTAGTGGCAAGAACAGAGCTGCTGGGCCCCAGGAGCCTGCCCCAAGTTGGGAGACCTAGCAGCTCGGTTGGGCAGGGGCTTTGGCCTGGAGCAGGCAGTGGGCATGGAGGTGGGTCCCGGGGCTCCTCTCCTCTCCTCCCCTCTCCCCTTTCCTCTCCCCTCCCCTCCCCTCCCCTTCCTTTCTCTTTTCTCTCTCCTTCCCTCCTTCTTCCCCTGTTCTGCCTCCCATCACCCTCTCTTCCCTTGTGTGGCTCAGGCTTCCCAGGGACATTAGGAGGAATCATCAGTGTCCCAGAGAACGACCACAGCCGGTCCCGGTGGGCAGTGGTGACTCAGCACCGCGGTCAGTGCCCCCTTCCCTCCTGAGCACCCGCTTTCCACTGACCTCCTGGGGGGGCGCTTGAAGACCCAGGCAGAAGGGGCAGAGGCAGGGGGTGTGTCCCGGTGAGAGCAGTCTCCATGACAGGAAGGAAAGCCGGGTCCCGGCGCCCCTGAGGCAGGCCCTGTGCTGCCGGGAGACCTACTCTGTTGTTTTCTGCTGCCGGCTGCCACCCAGGGAGGACTGAGAGCTAACGGCCTCATTAGGGCTGAGCTGGCCAAGCTGTGGGACCCTGATCATCAGTGCTAGGATGCTGGCAACCAATCCTCTAGATCCTTGAGGCCTCCCCAGTAGGCAGGGGGAGACTGAGGCCCTGCTCAGGGTCCACCCTGGGCCCTGGAGACACATGAGGCACGGCTCACAGCTGTGCCTGGACACCCAACGGCGCAGTTCTATGACGGCGTGGAGCCTGGCTTGAGCCTCCCGCCTGGCACCGCAGGCGATCACAGTTCTGGTGGCCGCCGCCTGTCACTCCAAGTCGAGCCTTTCCCGAGAGCTCCAGCGAAGAGTGTGGCTCTAGCTTCGGATGGAGCTGGCCTGCCTGCCAGCTCTGCCCAGCACGGGCTGAGGGCCCCTGGGAAGAGATGTTTCCTCTCTCAAACACTGAGGTCCTGAGGCCAACCTCCCCGCTGGTCTCAGTGGGCAATTAAGGTGTAAAGGGTACCAGCGCTTTGCTTGTCCACTAGAGATGGACACCCCGGGTGTGGTCACTCCTTCCTGCCCTGGCTAAGATCTAGCTGATCTCCTCTTCCTCCCCAAGGCTTGGCTGCCTGGGTCCCCCATTTCACTGGGGTTCCTGGGATTCTTTCCTTTGGGAGTTCTCTGGACACTTCTGCACACGTGCCTCTTGGAGAAGCCCTCATTCCCTGGAGTCCTCACTTGGGTATGGAAGCAAGGTCCCCACAGTCACTTCCAGAGTCAAGCGTGAAGGCTGGGAAGTGGCATTTCCCGGGCCTGGTGCTCAGGCCGGGTGGGGAAGGGGCAGGAAGGACTTTGCAGAGGGTGCTGCTCCCAGGAGGGAGAAGACAGAAAAGACAGATCCACTGCGCTGAAGGGGAGGGGCATGGTTTTGGGGGAGCCAAGGAACATAAGAGAAATGGGGTTTGGGGACACCCTAGTCTCACAATCACTGCCCATAACTTTGCTTAAATGGGGCTGGTCCCCACCAGCCAACAGCCTGCCACCATCCTGGCCCAGGTTCCTCTTCCCAGAGCTCCAAACAGGTCAGGGACTGGGTGCTGACCCTCTGCCCCCACCTGCAGGCTACAGGTGAAGATCCACTGGTGCCTCGGGCTGCACCTTTAGGGTGAAACGAACCAAAGAAGCCAAGACTGGGCCCAGGACTCCCGCTTCCAAGGCTGCTGCCCTGCAGAACTGTGGAGGGCCAGGGGCCTTGCCACTTCCCCAGGCTCTGGGACCAGCCCGGGGGGCCATGTGCACGGCTCTCCCAGCTCCGGACCAGGCTGCTCCCCTGGTGGTCAGCTGTCACGGTGGTAATCTTTCTAATAGTCTGCCACGTGGACCTGGGGACCTCCCTGGCCTAGGTGGATGCATTCAGCTCACAGGGCATAAGGGGTAGGGTGGGCTCCTTACAGGAAGGGCCAGCCCAGGGGTTCCAAATTCCATACATCTCTAGGCACTGACATTGGGATACGGCTGCAGGGAGAGACAGGGCCCCTTTGAGGGCACTGCATTTTATAGCTTACCATGAAACCATGCAAAATTGCCATTATCGTCCCCATTTTCCATGTGGGACAAGTGAGGTCAGAGAGGCTAAGTCATTTCTCTAAAGTCACATAGTGACGGAGCCTGGATTGAAGCCCAGGCTCTTTCCACCATCCCATGAGCGCCCCTCTGCCTGCTCCCAAGGCCACCACTGCTGCTCTTCCAGCCAAAGACTGACAGTCCTGCCTGGCTGTTAAGCTTCACAGACTGGACCGGGGTGTGAGCACTAGCTCAGATCTCAGTTCTAATCCGAGCTCCTGCACTTACAAGCATGGGACATGGGACTCCAGGCAAGTCACGTGTGCTCCCTGAACCTCGTTGCTCCTCCTCCGTAAAATGGGCACAATCCCACTGACCTAGCAGGCTATAGTGTGGACTGGCCATGCTGACTAGGACCCTGCCTGGGACAGAAGGGGCGGGGCTCGGTGTTTGTCACAATGAACGAAACTGACCACTGACACCCTGTAACGTTCATTTAATACAAATGGACCCTAACGCACAAAATGGGCAACGTTTTAAATAAAAATACTGCTGGCAGGGGCTCAGATTCTGGTAGCTGAGTGGGTGGGTCGGGGCTGAGGACTCCCCTAGCTCAGGGGAGGGCCCGGTGGACAGAAACCCCCCCAAGTTCAGCTATTGTGGCTCCCTTGGGATGGGTGGGCTCAGAGACCCCCTAGGCCCCAGGACTAGAAAGAGAAATGAAGGCAGAGGGGACTCTGCTGCCTGGCAGTGCAGTCCTTGGGTTCCCACCTCTGGGCAGGGCCAGGGCCTTGCAGCAGGGCACCTGGAGGCCCTGCTGCTTCAACGCCACAGCCCAGAGGCAGACTCCGGTCTGAGTGCCTCACGGTTGGATGCTGTGGAGAGCAGCACGGCTGGGCTTGCCCAACATCCATCCCGACTGCTTTCCAGTGGCTTTTTTTGTGTGTGGTTGCAGCTGGAAAGAAGACAACTACATTTCCCAGACTCCCTTGCAGCCAAGGGTCTGGCTATGACTTCAGTTTCTCCAAACAGAATTGCACGTGGAGATGTGGATTTGAGACCTGAGTTAGGTGGGAGAGAGGCAGGCCTCAGGATGTCCACTGGTTGGCCTGGACGGCGGCAGGGGCAGCACAGTTCTGCAGCCCAGCGGTTTCTCAGGCAGTGGCTTCCCGCAGAGGGGAGCAGTTTCCCGGGTCACAATGGACTTGAACTTGGCGGCTGGGAGCTGTTCTGGGAAACTCGGCAAGGATTCTGCTCCCTAGCCCTGCCAATGACTCTGAAAGCTACTAGGGACCTGGTGATACATCCTGGTCTAATTAAACCAGCCAGAGAGGTTCTTGTTCCTGCATCAGGATCCCAAAACAGATGCCAAGTCCGATGGGGGGATGGTAGGGCAATCAATGGCGATAGCCCCTCCTAGGGTGCAGGTCCTGATGAAAACAAGCACCTGTATCTGGACGCCTCCCCACCCCCAGCAAGGCACAGAGGCCTGGCTGGAACCCTGTCCAGTGCTGCTGGTCCCGCAGGTGCCTCTGGGCTAGTGGCCCCTGCCTCAGCCTTGGGTGTGTCCTTACCCCACAGCAGGCCTGGGCAGAAGGTGGTGGCACAGTGATGGTGCCACGTGGGCTCTATTATGGGCTCCACAGGCATCGTCTCTGACCCGCAGATCTGTGGGAAAAGCAGGAACCACCCATCTCCAGGAAGGAGGGTGGGTCTCAGACTTCCCTAGGGCCAGCTACAGCTTGTGTCCACCGTGGGCTGGGGTCCAGCTTAAAGTCGCCCATCACGAGCTTGGTCAGGGGCAAGGGAGAGTTCGTGTGTCTTCTGAGCTGCTGGCTGCTGGACACATCTAGCAGGTCCTGAGGTCACAGCAGCTGGGCAGGGGGTGGACATGGGGAGGAAGTCAGCTCTCTGCCCCTGGAGGAAGGGGCTGAGGGCTGGGCAGGGGCTGCCCTGAGGAGAAGCCACGTCGCATCCTTGGACCAACGCTGCATCCCCTTCAAGGTCAGAGCTACAGAGCATCCATGCTGGAGGAGTTTAGGACTTTGTGGAGCACAACCTCCACCTTTCACACAGGGCAATGGGAGCTGGAGGTGGCCAAGGCTGGCTGGAGCCCAGGCCTCCTGTGTGTCCTGGGCAGGGCTCCTGGTAGTGGCAGCCGCCCCGAGAGAAGCTGGGGTCAGCCCCGGCTGGGGCTAGATGCGAACGGTGTTGATCCTCAAGGGCTGCACATTCTTGCCATTGGCATGGCTCTGGCCGGGGCTGAAGTAGGAGCAGAGCTTGCCCGGGAACTTCTCGCGGAAGGTGTAGAGCCAGGACATGTCGTCGGCATTGTAGAAGATGAGCAGGCCCTGGTCGTAGTCCAGGAAGACGCCCACCTTGTCCAGCTTGTCCCGGACGTTGAGCCGTGTCCAGGGCTCCGTGCAGGCGCTGTACTGGTTGCCGTCATGCATGACGATGCAGTAGAAGCCGCGGCTGGGCTGGATCTGGATGCTGCCTTTGCGGCTCGCGGCCTCGTGGGCCAGGCCGATCACCCACTGCGTCTTCTCGGCCACCACCACCTCCCAGTAGTGGACGCCACTACTGAAGGCCTCCGAGCCCAGCACCGACACCTCCACGTCGAAGCGCTTGGGCGAGTCCTGCAGCGGCTGGGGGTGCAGGTTGCCGTAGGCCACGATGGTGCAGTCGTCGGACAGGATCAGGCGCTGGTGAGCAGTGCCCGGGTCCAGGGTCAGGGCGGCTGGGACTGTGGGGGTGGAGGAGGGAGAGGAGATGAGTGGAGAGAAGCAGCAGCCTGGTGTCTATTGGAGGGCGGGGCTCTGGCTGGTTCCAGGAGGCCACTGACCTGCTGTGTGACCCTCGGTATGAGCCTCCCCTCTCTGGGCCTCGTCTTCGTCTGTGAAATGGAAGGGGCTGGCTAAACCTGCCTGGTTAAGCTTGGCTGCAGGGCTGTGGTGCACCAGGTGAAGCCACCGGCTCACATATTGGAACACCCTTCCCTTTCAGTTCCCTGCTGAGGTGCCTGGGAAGGCCGTGGATGGTGGATCAGGTACTTGAGCCCCTACCACCCATGAGAGAGACCTGGATTGAGCTCCTGCCTCCTGGTTTAGCACTGACCGTTGCAGCCATTTGATGAGTAAACTAATGGATAAAAACTCTGTCTCTCCCACTCTTGCTGTCACTCTGCCTTTCAAACAAACAAAATAAATCTTTTAAAAAAGTTGGCTGCAGGAAAGCCAGGGCTGGGGCTGCCTGTTCACTGCCCGATGCCCACGGTCAGGCCCAGAGCAGGCATGCCACCCACCTGAGTTCAGTTATCCGGAAAGAGGTGCAGAACCAGGCACCTGCAGAGCAGGACGGAGCCTCAGGATGCTGCAGGTGCTACTGCCCCCTAGGGGTGACTTGGAAATTAGTGTGGGGGGGGTGTTCAGGGTGTCTGAATGACAGGCAGGGCTGCTAAGGACCCTGCAGGAAATGCACGGGGCGGCACTGCAGAGGGTGTACTCTCTGCCCCGCCCCCACCAACAGCCTTCAAATGGTCCAGACATTCATGGAAACCTGAAACTACAACCAAACTGCCTTTTATGCATCAGCATGACGTCACGCTGGCAGCTTCAGGATCCACTGGATATGCTGGAATGCGAGTGCCATGTAAAGGCAGGGGAGGCGGGATTCGTTTTGTTGGGACCTTCACTGAGAAACGTTGGCTGTTTTGAAAAACCAGGGCGGCTCCACTGACAGTTACAACCCACCTGTGGGACTGTAGTTGAGGCAGAATGATGTTTGACCTACTGACGTGAGCACCTACACACTCACATGCAAACAGTGTAGCATGAATAACTTCCTGGGGCAGGGGTGGTTAACCTCTGCTGCTTGGGGCTTGGGGTGGCACAGCAGGTCAAGCTGCTGTTTGCAACACGAGCATTCCATGTTGGAGCACGGGTCTGAGCCCTGGCTGTTCCACTTCAGATTCAGCTCCCTGCTTATGCACCTGGAAAAGCAGTGGAGGGTGGCCTGAGTGCTTGGGCTCCTGCCACCCATGCGGGAGACCTGGATGAAGCTCTGGACTCCTGGCTGTAGCCTCGCCCAGCCTCAGCCCTGAGGTCATTTGGGTAGAAACCAGTGTATGGAAGATCTTTCTTTCTCTCTCTGCCTTTCAAATAAATAATTTTTTTTTTTTTTAAGATGCTGCTCGGGATGCCTGCATCCCATACAGGAGCACCCTGAGTCCCAGCTCCACTCCTGATTCCAGATTCCTGCTAATGTACATTCTGATTCCAGATTCCCACTAATGTACACATGATGGCTCAAGTACTTGGTTACCTGCCACCATATGAGACCTGGACTGGGCTCCTGGCTCCTGGTTTCAGCCTAGCTCAGTCCTGGCTGTTACAGGCATTCAGGGGTTAACCAGGAATGGAAGATCTGTGTCTGTCTCTGTCTCTTTAAAAAAAAATTGTAATCTCCTGTTGTCCTTTATATTATAGTCATAGTATGCATAAATATATATGTAGATCCACATATGTTACATAATCATATATGTATACTTGAAATTGTAGAAAGGCTATACTTTCTTTGAGACATTACACATTATTTGTTATGAAGAGTAGAAGATGGATCTAAAATTTGAAAACCACTCATTCTAGGCCGACTTTTCCCCCTGACAGATGGGAGCACAGACCCAGGCCATGCAGCTGACAGTGGCAGAACCAGGGCTGATCAACGCTGCGGGCAGTCTGGCCCCAGCTCTCTCCTCCAGCCCACCTCTTACTCGCCACCCCCATCCCACATAGCCCCAAGTCTTTGTTCCCTCCACCCCTTCTGCTTGCTGCCATTGCCCCAACAAGGCTCAATCCGAAGGACTCATTCTCTGGGGAGACTGCTTGTCCACTCAGCAGGTGCACTCACTCTTCCCTCTGAAATTCCCGGCCTCTGTCTCTGGCCCTCTACTGGCACAGGGCATGGTCCCTTGTACCTGCACCTCTCTACCATGGCACCAGGAGGGCGGGGACTGTACCAATGAGCCAGGCTCTCCCTTGCGTGGCCAGTGCCCAGCACAGGGGCTGGCGTGGGCAGGGTTCTGCAAAGGTTCATCAAATTAAATTGACCCTGTTGATGCTGGGCAGGTAGCACAGGCTGGGGCACCTGGCTCTGGGCTGGCCACACCAGCCGAACAGGTCCAGCTCTCAAAGCCGCATCTCTCTGTTTGCTCTCTCCTACCCAAGGGAGTGGTGACCAGCCAGGGGAGAAGTGGAATTTGGGGTTGGTTCTCCTGAGCCTGGGTGAACACCTCCAGGCCGGAGCAAGACACAGTGGAGGAAGCATGGGAAGAAGGAGGCCTAGGACCAGTTCCTGGGGGCGAAGGACCTCTCCAGTGAACCATGGACGAACCCTGTGCCCTGCTGTCTGAGGGGCACAGGGCAGCGGGACAGGCCCCTAAGGGCTTTAGCCACAGAGACATAGGGTGGGGAATCCCCACAGCAGGGAGCGAGGCATGGAGTGGGAGGGGGGAAGGGAGAAGAAGAACCTAATTGGACGCAGATGGGACCCCGGCTATGGGCAGAGGGGTGTGGACCACACTCAGAGCCTGGGGTGGGGGCTGGGCAGTTCTGAGTGTCGGGGAAAGCTGGGCCTCTCCTCCAAGGTGCCCATGGGGATTTGGAGAAGCCGGTGCTGGCAGAAACCGAGACTCAGGGCACAGGGCGGAGACACCCACGCAGACAGGAGGGCCCGGCCTCAGGGCGACGTGGGCCACTGCTCCTGCTGCTGGGGATGGGAAGGGCTCCAGGAGACAGCTCGTGGGCTCTGAGACCCTGCGACAGCTCACAGGGCATGGGGGAAATTTTTTCACCACCCAGCCTGGACCATGTGGGGGCTGGGGGCAGGGGCTGACTCTGGGGAAGCTTTTATAAGCACCCCAAGGGTAGGGGCTGGCACGGGGCCTCCCGCAGAGGGGCCTATCTCCCGGAATGCCCTCCTGCCCTCCCCCTGGGCAAGCATGGGCAGGAGTAAGAGCCTCAGACTCCAGGGAACTTGGTCAAGGGCAAGGCCACACCCTGTCTCCCCTCCCTGAGAAGTGGGTCCCTACACAGTCACTTCCGCCCGCCCCCAGCCCCACCAGAGCGTCAGGCCCAGCAAAACAAAGGCTTACAAGTCCTGGATCCAGACCCCGAGTTTTATAAAAACCAAACCCCAGGCACTAAGGCAGCCGTCTCGTCCCCACGGTCCCCACGGTCCCCACGTGAGCGGAGGCCTGTCTGAGCCCTGGGGTCAGAGGCGTCCAGGAAGGACCGTGGGCTGCGGCCCCACAGTGTTCCCGGCCACAGGTCAAGCACATGGCAGGGGAGGCCCTCCCTGGGCGCAGTGCCACGGCCGGCCTGCGTCCCTTTGTTCTCAAGGGCGGCCGTGTGGAGCCGGCAGGGCCCTGAGAGCACAGGAAGCTCCGTCGGCTCTTTCCTCAGGGCAGGGCTCTAAGAAATCTGGCCCCTCGGGTCTGGCGCTGACTCAGGCTCTGGGCTGCACAGGCAGGCATGGGGCAAAACCTGCTCACGCCCACGCTGGGGGCACCACCGCAGGCCCAAGGGCACCCATGTTCCAGAAGGGGCAGCCGAGGCTTCAGAGCCCTCTTGGAGTAAAGTGGCTTGCTCAAGTGGCCACTTAGGGCGGGAGTGGAGCTGGCGCTTGAGCTGAGGTCTTTTCACGTGACCTGTCCGTGAACGTGGCCTCAGACCGCCTGTTCAGGCAGAATGGGAAGCAGCTTGATGACTCAAGAGAAGAGCAAATAGGTACCAAGAACTGGCCGAGTCTTGGGGCTGTTATCACAGATAAATAATCCAACCCTCATACCTCCCGCAGGAGATAAATGGGACTATCCCTGCTTTATAGAGGCGGAGACTGAAGCTCAGAGGGGGCGGGCTTCGCCCTTGGCAGTGAACCTGCTGGGACTTAGGGTTCAGAGGAGCAGGGGGAGGGGCGGGGAGAGGGCAGCGCAGGAGGGGGAGGTGTCGGGAACCAGGGCGGCCCTGTCCGGCGTCCTTGGGACAATGGGCTGCCTGGCCCGGCCGGGGAGGAGGCTTGTGCCCAGGAGCTGAGGCAGTCAGATCAGGGAGGGAAAGGTCATGGTCAGAATGGGGCTCTATAATGTGAGGCTGGGGGGTGGGCAGGGGACTGGGGGTGGTGGGGAGGCGAGGTTCCAGGGCAGGGCATGACACGTGCTCTGTGGGGTCCTCGGGCGACCTAGTGGGTGACTTGGTAGGAATCTGGAGCTGGAGGGGAGGGGCAGGCAGGAAGCTGCTGGACCCCACAGGCCAGGTCCCTCGGGACACCCCTCCCATCCGGTCAGAAAGAGCTTTGGCGCTGGGAGAGGAGCCAGAGTGACTTCACAGCCCCCAGGAACGGAAGGGGCCTGGTTCAGCAGGCCACTGTGCTCTGATGTCCCACAGCTCCCTGAGGCTGCTCTCTCTGGGGTGCGGGTCCTCAGCTCTGGACACATTTTCAGTTGTTACACTGAGGGCGAGGGTCCGAGCGACCTCCAGCATCCAGTGGACAAAGGTCATGGCCGCTGCTCCAGGGCCTCTGGCGCGCCAGACAGTGCCCCATACAGGGGTGCACTGGTCTCAAGGTCAACAGTGCTGTCGATGAGGAGCCCTCCTCTAGGGCCAGCAGCAAGTCCCCATATCCACCTGCTCACCTATGGGCGAGCTGACAAGGGACCACTTGCATGCCCTGGGGAACTGAGGCTCCAAGGAGGAAGCGACACGTCTCCTGTTAGGCTGCTGGGCCCACAGGTGGTCCTCATCCCGCTGCGTCCTCCTGGGGAAGTCCCTCCCAGGCTGGGAGCTAGCCCGGAACCAGCACCACCAAGTCTGCTAGAAGATGGGCCCCTCCCCCACCTGCTGCCCCCTTTGTCAGTGGGGAGCCGGGACCAGAGTTATGAGAACAAAGCCGTGTCACCTGCAGGGAAGCCCCGGCTACGTGGCCCGGCATTCTCACCTTTGGAGATCATCTGGCCCCTCTCGGTCCCTCCAGAAAGCCACATCCTAGACCCACCCGGGCCCTCCCCTCCCCCACCGCAATGGGGGTGTCCAGCTCCCTCAGTCTTCAGCGCTCAGTTCAAATACCATCTGTTCTGTGCCTCCCCAGCCCCTCCTCTGCCCCACACAGAGCCTCCTGTTGTCCCCCTCGTCGCTGCCCTTGTCCTAGGGGGCCCTCGGGGTCTGGCTGCTTGCTCGTCTGTCTCCCCGGACTCCTGAAAGTGTCTCGGGAGTGATGAATGCATGACTCCAGACGGGTGGGAGAACGGTGACCTCTATGTGGCCTTGGGGAGCCAGGGTACACCCCTGACCCTCAGTTTCCCCAGCTGCCCCCACCCCCAGTGATGTGTGTGGGTGTGTGTGTGGAGGGGCCGGAGAATGGCCAGTGGGCTCACTGAGGGCACAGGCCCTGGGGTCTGAAGTCAGGGTCTCAGTCCCGCAGGCTGCGACAGGAGACACATTCCTAACAGCTCCGAGGATAACGACGGTGCGTACCACCCCTGAGCGAGAAACCCCTTCCATATCCGCATCTCGCCTCCAGAGGACATTGTGCCGGACTCAGGGACACACAAGGGGACCTGCCCCCAGTGGACTGAACCTGCCCACAGCGTGCAAAAGACTGATCCCGTCTCAGGCTCTGCTGATGCTACAGACCCTCCCCTCTCCCTGCAACCCTGCACCACCAAGTGTCCATCTGGGCCAAGCAGTGGTCTCTCTCCCTACCTCGCTGGGAAAGGGGAGGCCATCTCGGAAGAGGATCCCATGAGTCTCACCTCGGCCCCACCGGCTTCAGGGCCCGTTAACTCCACCTTCCTCGGGCTCCTGGCCCAGCCGTGTGGCCTCGGCTGGCTGGCAGCAGAGGCCAGCACAGGTAGCAGGCAAGGCTGTCCCTCCAGCAGCCAGAGAGATGCTTTCAAAACTTACACCAGCTCACGTCACTTCACTGCCCCAACTCAAGAAAGTAAGATCCACAAGGCAGGGACTTGTGCCTGTTTTGCTCACGGCCATAAACCTCTAGCACCTAGAATGGTGGGGCGAAGTAGGGGCCACCGTGCACAGGGACTGCCGGTGAAGAGCCTGGCACCTGTCCCTTTATCTGGAGAGTGGGAATACGCATGGAACCTACCGCATGGGCTTTTACGAGAAGGATGCACTGGGGCCCCAGAGGATACTGGGCCCAGTGCTGTGCTACAGTGAGCTAGGCTGCCGCCTGCAGTGCTGGCATCCCATATGAGCACCTGTTCAAGTCCCAGCTGCTCCACTTCTGATCCAGTTCCCTGCTAATGTGTCTGGGAAGGCAGTGGGACATGGCCAACATGCATGGGTTCTTGTCACCCATGTGGGAGACCCAGATGAAGCTCCTGGCTCCTAGCCTGGCCTAGCCCTGGCCGTTGCAGCCATCTGAGGAGTGAACCAGCAGATAGAAGATCTCCCCCCACCTCCCCCCACCCCCGTCTCTCATTCTCTGTCATTCTGCCTTTCATGTAAATAAATCTTTGTTTTTTTAAAAACAGGAAAGAGGGAGAGAGGGTAGAAGGCCTCGTAGATTTCATGGGGTTCACTCAGTGAGCCAAGTGCCTGTGTGGGTGCCCAACACTGGACTGGAACATACCAAGGGGCTCTGCTCAGCTCCCTGCCCCTGTGCTGGGGACCCGTCCCCACTCGCTCCAGCCCCCGCTAATCCATGTGTCTTCCTAGTCCCCCTCGGTGGTGGCAGGGCCTTACCTGGGTGGATGTCCTGGAACAGGGACTTCCAGATGGTGTACTGCAGGGGGCCTGTGTACTTGGAGGTCGGGAAGTCTTCGTACGTCAGGTTGGTCTCATGGGTTTTCCCCTTGAGCCTGGAAGGGCAGCAGGACAGAGGGCTGCACTGGGCCCTGGGCTCCTGCCCCAAGCCAGGGCCCTGCAGCCACCTTCAGAGCAGCAGACACAGGGTGAGGTCAGGAGCGAGAACTCTGTGGGACCCCGACTCAAGTGCTGCTTGTGCCACTTCTGACCTCTCTAGCTATGACCCTCAGCTTTCTCTTCTTTAGAATGGGTACCATGCCAGTGTCTGCCTTTGAGGCTTATTGTGAGGATTACCTAGCATAACGTGTATGAAACGCTTAGCACCGTGCTTGGTTCATGGTCAACCCTGAGCCGTGATATTGATCAGCAATAAACCCACGTCTAATTGTTATTACTGAGGGCAGCACTGGGGCCAGAGGAACCTTGGTGGGTCAGGGAAGGGATGGCTGCCTGGGGAGGGGTCCTGGGGCGGAGAGGGTGGTGGCACTTACCGCTCGGACAGGGAGGCCACCCCGGCCAGGAAGGTGTGCCGGTCGGTCTCGGCCAGCCGCTCCTGCAGGATCTGGGCGCCCTCCTGCACCTTGCGCAGCTGCTGGCTGTAGCGCTGCACCTTCTGCTCAATGTCGGTCAGCGTGCGGGCAGTGTCGGCCTCCAGCTCCTCCAGCATGGCCTTCTGCCGCTCGCGCAGCAGCCGGTGCAGCCGCTCGAAGGCCTCGCCAATGGTGGTGCGCAGGCTCTTGGTGGAGGACTGGAAGGGAGGGGTGGGGGGGCCAATCCCCAGGGGTTACGGTGAGGGGGGCAGAAGGGGTGATCCTTGGGTGAGAGGATAGGCAGAGCGGAGACAGAGGGGGAATACCCAGCTGCCTGGCTTGGGTGGGAGGGACAGGGAAGCTGGGTGGGGGCTGGGGACAGGGGGAGATGCTGAGTTCAGCCTGGGACACTGAGGTCTTCAGTTGTCAAAACTCTGACTCCTGGGGCTCGGGGGAAGATGACAAGTAGGTCACAGACGCCAGAGCTTTATCAAGGGCCACACGCCTGGTGAACCTTGGTGGTCGCTGGCCCTGTCCTGCCATAGCCAAGACCCTCGGGCTAAGGAACAAAAGCTGGCACTGGGGGCCGATATCAGAGAGGGTGAGCACAGGTGTGCAGGGTTCTCTGCCCCCGCGGGTTCTGCAAGGCCCAGGAGCGCATGGAGGAGGGATGGGCACAGGGTATGGCGCCTGGCAGCCTGGATCTCCAGTTGTGCCCACCTCAGTGGCCTAAGCTCCGTGAACCTGACATCGCAGGGCACGGCAGAGATGCAAGGAGGAGGCGTGCACCACGTGCCCCTGATTCCACTGGGCACAGCCTGCAGGGAGAGGTGGCTTCTCACCGGGCCACGGAGGGCCAGGCAGAGGCGAGGCTGGCGGCAGGAAGACGGGGTTCAGAAGAGCCCGCGGGGGAGCAGCAGGTGGGGCCGGCCGCCTCCGCAATCGCCCTTTGTGGGATTCTGGCTGCAAGTTCACCGAGTCAGAGACCCCACTGTGTTCAGTGCCCGGGGCTCTGCGGGAGCCTCCACAAAGCCTCAATTAAGGCCTGTTTGCTCCCGTCGTGGCGGCAGGAAGTGTGGCTGGCAGCGGGCCAGCCTCTCCGCGCATGCCCACCCAGACAGCCCTGCAGACAAAGACGGGGCGCGGTGCTGGCCTCCCTGCACCCCCTCACCCAGGGGAGGGGCCCGGTGCTGATGGGGACGGGACGAGCTGCCCTCCAGAGGCTGTCCCATCCGAGGCCACCCACTGTGGATCCTCTGAGACCCTGGGCCGCGCTGTGCTGCCCTCAGGGTGCTGCGCTGTTGCCTCTGCCGGCCAGCCCCTTCCACTCCACCCCTGCATGCCCTCCCTCACCTTTGATGTCCCTGCCCCAAGGGCTGCTGAGTCCCCATGGCCTCCGGTGACTCCTGAGTGTCACATCTATTTCCCACTGGCTCCCCTCTCTTCCCACTGGGGTCCCACAGATTCCTCTGATGGACTCAGCCCACAAGTCAGCCCCAGCCCCAGTCAGCGGGGCTTCTCACATGCAAACCCTACCCCCCATCCCTCCCAGTGACTAGGGAGACCCTGGGTTCCTCAGCTCAGCATTCAAAGCCCCTCTCACTTTGATTTAGCACCACTACGCTGCAATCCCACCTGTCAAGGATGACCCCTGACTCAAATCTTTCCCTTACCTAGCAAACTCCAATTGAGCCTACAAGGCCCAGCTGGGAGGCCACCGCCTCTGAGACACGGTCCCCAGTGTTCCCAGAGCCTTCGGGAAGCAGTGTGAAGGCACTGTTGCATGTCTCCCTGGCTAGAGGATGAGTGACATCGCCTGGAGCCCTGCACCTCCCAGGCCCACCTCAAGGCCTGGCCCAGCCTGGCCCAAGGCTGGCAGTCAGAAGCTGTTTGAGGGGTGAAGGAGGAAAAGAGAGAGGCCGGCATTGTGGTGCAGGGGGTTAAGCTTGCCGCCTGCGACACCAGCATCCCACACGAGCACCAGTTTGAATCCCGGCTGCTCTGTTTCTGGCCCAGTTTCCTGCTAATGGTCCTGGGAAAGCAGCAGCAGATGACCCAAGTGCTTGGGCCCCTGCCGTCCATGTGGGAGTAGATGGAGTTCCAGTCTCCTGGCTTCAGCCTGGCCCAGCCCTGGTTACTGCGGCCATTTGGGGAGTGAGCCAGTGGATGGAGGACCTCCTTCTCTCTCTCTCTCTCTCTCCCTCTCTCTGTAACTCTGCCTTTCAAATAAATAAATAAATCATAAACAAGTAAAGTGAGAATATTTTCTTAAAAAGGAGGGAGGAGAGTGGGCTCTTGTTCAGGGTTGTTCCACAAAGTGGGTGTGGGCTCTGTCTTCCATCCAGGCTGGGGCCCAGTGTTCCCAGACAAGAGAGGATGGGGTAACGAGAGACAGAGGCAGGGGAGGGCGGCCGGGAGCCCCTGCCCCCAGGGCTGTCTCTGATGACTCCTCCTAAGTCTCCTGGCTCGCTGACCGACGCTGACCGACGGGCGTGGCTCTGGCCACAGACATCCACGTGCAAGGTGGCGGCCGGCTCACTGAACGGGACAGCAAGCTGCTGATTTGCTGGCTGTGGGGCCTCAGGCCGGGCCCTCAGCCTCTCTGTGCCTTGGTTTCCTTACTGATACAACTGAGATAAAACAACAGTTCCTACCCTGCATGGTGTATGTTTTCACTCATGTATTCTACAGCTACACAGTGCGTGTGTGCCAGAGACAGTGCTAGGGTTTGGGGAGTCCTGCTGTGGGGTTCTGTGAGACAATACAGAGGAGACAGAGGCAGCCCCAGCTCCACGTGCAGGCCCCCTGTACACCAGTTCTCTCCAGACTAGAGCTCCCTTCCCCCACCGCTCCCTCCAGGGCCAGAGCTGGGAAGGCAGTCTCCCCCCCCAGCCCCCAGCCCACCACATCCCATGGAACACCCCGGGGCCTGGAGGAGCAGGGGCCCTTGCAGACAAACTCCCTGCCAAGAATGCGTCACCCTCAGGGCCAACCAAAGAAAACAGAGGCCTGGAGGAGGGAGATCAGACGGCCCCGGGGCTGGGCCACCGAAGGGGCAGGCGCCGCAGGAAAGCGAAGTCAGGCACCAGGTGAAATATGAGTCCACAGCATCCACAGGCATCTCTTGTATAAACAGCCCAGTGCAGACAGGAAGCGCTGGGGGACTACAGGGGAGGGGGCCCCCAGGACCCCCCAGAGGCAGACAGATGGACAGGAAAGCAGGGGAGGAAGAGGTCAGTGGAGAAAAACAAAGGAGGGGTGGGAGGCGGCCGAGAAGAAGCAGACCCCCGTCCCGTCTCCTCCATGCACACGCCCCCTTGTGCTTCTCATCACCGACTGGGACAGACTCGCTGGCCAGATGGGGAGACTGAGGCAAGGAGAAGCAAGTAGGCCCCGGGGTCCTGGGGCTGTTTCTCATCTGTTACCCACCGAGGCTCCTGCCCCGGAGGCACTCTGGAATGTTCTTGGAAGAAATGCTTGTCATGACCTTCCTGAAACATCCCCTCCCCCGGCCCCGCAGCGGGCTGGTGGCCACGCTGGGGCATGGATCTCGGTTTCCGTGGCCTCCTCGGGCCCCAGGATGACCTCTGGAGGCCCAGCACAGCCTGCAGGCCCCGCTCCCGCTGCTGCTGGCGGCGGCACTCCTGCATGAGCCAGCCGGATACCCCAGACCTCACTGTGCCCAGAGTCAGTCCGTGCAGTGGGGACTCCCCGGGCTCCTCCCAGCCCTGGAGCTCCCGAAGAACTCTTCCTTGTTCCCGTCCCCGTCCCAGGACAGGTGGGGGCCCTGAAAAGTGTTCCCTGTGAGGTGGTGGCCAGATCAGAGCCTGGGCCCTTCCTCTTGGGTCAGGGAGAGTGGCTTTCTTCCCACCCTGTCCTCACTAAACCACGGTAGCCAGAGACAGCAGGCCGGCACCTGTGTCCCCATGGCTGGGTGGAAGAGGGGGAGGATTCCAGAGCTACTGCACAAACCATCAAACCATCAGGAGGGCTTGCAGGGGACAGGCTCAGGACTGCCCGCCCCAGCAACAGGCGTGTCCAATAAGGGACAGCAAAGACTGCACCCACTCTCCCAGCCCTGCAGTACTCTGGGGGAGATCCGGAAGGCCCCTGGTCCCACCTCAACTTCCACCCCAAAATGGCCCCATCCTTAACCCAGTACCAGCCCACATCTTTGCCCTCTGTCACTGCGGGGTGAGGGTCCCACTTGTTCACCTTCGCGGGAGCCCCACCAGCGGCCCCACCCCAGCGTCCGCCAGGCTCACCTTGGTCTCCGCCAGCTGTCGCTTAAGCAGCTGCAGGGCCTCTGTGTGCTCCCGCTCGCTGTCCTGAAGGGCCTGAAGCTGCTCCTTCAGCTCCCTCTGAAACACACAGAGGGCCGGGATGAGGGCGTGGGCGCACCTGCCGCAGGCATCCCGGGGTAGGTGCCGGGCATCATCCTGGCCTCATAGCCCCCTTCCTCCGCACCTGCTTCCCCTGACAGCCCAACCAGCAAGTCCTAGAGAGTCTGACTCCTAAGTGTCTCCAGAATCCATCAGCATTTGCCATCAGGATTTTTCCCAACAGCCTCTCCTCTGCCCATCCTGGGAGTCCCTGGTCTCCCCGTCTCTCCAATCCACTTCTACATGGGTGCTCCCTGGTCCCCTGCTTGGCTGCCAGCTCCCTGCTTAGAATCCTTTGGTGAGAGCAAGGCTATGCAACAGTCCATTGCTACAGACTGAACGCCAGCATTTCCCAAATGCTTATGCTCAGCTCTGATAGCAAATTGCAAAATAAACACATGACCAGAATGACTGATGGCTCCTTTGCCTCAGGTTTCAGGATGGCTCAGCAGGGCCCTGCTAGTGACCTTGTCCTTTGGGGTAGGCATTGCTATTGCAGAGCAATGGGTTTGGACACCAGCACCCTCTATCAGAGTGCCTAGGACTAAGTCCTACCTCTATTTCCAATCCAGCTCGCTGCTAATGCACTTGGGAAAGCAGAAGAATATGGCCCCCGCTACCCATGTAGGAGACAGGGATGGAGTTCCAGGCTCCTGGCTTCAGCTTGGTCCAGCCCTGGCCATTGTGGCCATTTGGGGAGCGATCCAGTGGATGGAGGATCTCTCTCTGTCTCTCTGTCTCTCTCTCTCTCACACACACACACACAACACCATCACAAGACCCAGCGATGTGCTAGCAAGCTGGATCTCCAGGAAGAAAGAAACAAAGGAGAAGAGCCTGTTGCCCGATAGTGCTTGCCAATTTCTGTGGTGTGAGTGCCCCCATCAAAGCGGGTCTCAAGGTCTCAGTGTGAGGGCACTGGGTGCAGGGCTGGGAAGAGATGTGCGGTCACCTACAGCTCCCATCGCCGGGAGTCCTTCCCTAGACTTGTTTTACATAAGAGAGAAATATATCTGCATCTGATTGCAGCTACAATGGTCAGGTTTCTGTTGCTAACAGCTGAGGGTCATTCCTAATGGCATTATGTGTGTCTGAGTCCTTGGCGCAGATGAGTCTTGTTGGCCTAAGGGTGCAGAGTGACCGTCCTCGGCTCCCCTGCTGGCCTTGGCCTGTCCAGCTTAGGACGTGGTGTGGCTGAGCAGCAGGTGCAGGGGGCACTGGACTGAGTGGTTCTCCTCCTTGGTGGTGCCCACGGATCCCTGCAAGGGCCAGCCACCCAGGCCACTCCTTGCCGTTCTGAGAAACTGCCCTGGAGGTCTGCATGGCTTACATTGCTCAGTGCACCCCAGGGACTTGGACAAATACCTCCTGCACTCTGGAGGGGACAAGGAGATCTGGGCGCGGGGAGCAATGGCGCACTCTTGACCCCGCCCACACACATGTGCTGCTGCCTCCTTGGGCCCTGCATGGTGCTGGGGAAAGGGTGGGGGATGAAGGGCAAGTCCCAGCCCAAGGTGTGCACGTGAGGTGGAAGATACACACACACCCTGGTGAAGGCTGGGGCAGTGTTTGGGGACCCCAGGCTGCTCCTCCTCCCACTGCCCCATCTCAGGGCAGGGTCCCCCATTTCCATCCAAGCCAGAAGCCTGGGAGTCATCCCCGCCACCTGCCACCTCCTCTCTACACAGTCATCAGCTTTGCTCTGGGCTGGTTCTCTCCTCTCTGTACCCGCTGCTCCTGGCTTGGTTTTCATCCCTTCTCTGGACGGGGGCCCCAGGTGCCCTCTCCCTGCTGCTCCGAGCCCCCACCAGCAGCAGGAGTGACCATTCTCAAGGACAGACCCATACATGCTGCTCCCCTGCACCCCTCTGCAGGATTCCCACGTTGTCAGGGCAGAAGGGTACACGGCCTTAGCGTGACATTCAAAGCCCCTCACCACTGGCCCCCACCTTCTTCTCCAGCCTTCTGTCTTGGTCCTGACCTGTCTGTCCAATGTGCGGCCACTAGCCCCACGTGGCCATTATATATACTGCAATTCATTAAAATGAAATAAAATAGAAAAGTCAGTTCTCCGGTTGCACTGGTTGCATCCCCGCACTCAGCAGCCACATGGAAGCAGCGGCCACGGCACCAGGCAGTGCGGAGGCAGAACCCCCAATCATCCAGAAAGTTCTACAGGGCAGCACTGAGCATCTTTCAGTGTCCTCAGGAGGCTTCTTCCCGGAAGGCTTCACCCACACACATCTCCTCCACTTCCTGGACGTGGACCCACCTCTTCAGACCCAGCCCAAATGTCAGCAAGACCCAAATTCCCCGCATTTCACTGCCTCCTGGTTTGGTTACAAGGCTTCCTGTCAGTGTCTCCGGCTAGCCTGGGGGCTCCTGAGGGCAGGTGCCATGTTGCAAGGATTTTCATGTGCTCAGTGCCCAGGGCAGGACCAGGCACAGACCAGCCAGGGTCGGTGCTTGCAGGATGAGCCTGCCCAGGGAACAGAGCCAGGTGGGAGGGGACAGAGAGGCAGGCCCCTCCCCCAAGGGGGTGGGGGGTAGGGGGCTAAGGGCTAGGTGCAGGGCCTGAGAGAACAGTTAACTCAGGAAATCCAAACCCTAGCACGCCAGGGCAGGACCAAGGAGGCAGCCCGAGCTCTGGGCCAGCTCCTACCCGAAGGATCTCCTTCCAGGCCTGGGGCTGGACAGACCTGCCTTAAGAAGCTGGCTCTGCCACCCACTCACTGGGTGACCCTGGGAGGTTGCCTAGCATCCCTGTGCCTCAGTCCCGTAGCTGCAGAATGGGGACAATAACTGCTCCTAGGGCGGGGAGGGTGAGATGAGGCACCAGGAAGAGAGGTTTGGCCTCACCGTGCACAGAGCCCAGCATGCACTGGGCACACAGGCGAGGCGGCGGTCACTGTGTCCTGCCTGAGGCCCCTCAGCCGCTTCCTCTCCCCTGGCTGTGTCCTCGGACGGCCAGAGTGGGAAGGGGCAGAGGGGACCATCTGGCCCAGCCCCGGGGATTGCCCAAGCAGGGCACAGTGGCACAAGGAAAGGGACTGACCACGCCACGGCCACACAGCTTGACAGGAGAACACACCAGAATATTTCCTCCCAGCAGGGCAGTCAGACAGGAAGCAGGAACCTGCTGATAAAGTCCAAGGGAGAGAGCAGCCCGAGGAAGGACACTAACACTGGTGCAGGTCCAGGAGCACAGGGGCTGGAAGCGGGTGTGGCTTGCGCTTGAATTTCACAGGCACCTCGTCACCTAATTCTCACAAGGAGCCCTGAGATTAGTAGTGCCTTTATGACCCCATCTCACAAATGCGGAAACGGAGGCTCAGAGAGGTTGGGCAGGTTGCCTAAGGTCACACAGCAAGTATGAGATTGAGTGGCTCCAAGAATCCACTCAAAAAAACCACTCAGCCTCTCTGCCTCCCACTCAATTCAATACCGCAATAGTCCCATTCTCATTCTCACCCCCTCCCTCCCTGCTACCTTTTCTTTCTTTTTGAAAGGCAGAGCTCTAGACAGAGAAAGAGACAGAGATCTTCCATCCACTGGTTCCCAAAGGGCTGCAACAGCCAGGTCTGGGCCGGGAGCCTAGAACTCCATCTGGGTCTCCCATGCAGGTGGTAGGGACTCAAGTACTTGGACCATCAGCTGCTGCCTCTCTGGGTGCACATTACCAGGAAAGTGGAATCGGAAGTGGAGCCACAGCTGGAACCCAGCCACTCTGACATGCAATGTGGGTGTCCCAAGCAGTGTCCCCACTGTGGTGCCAAAGGCCCGGCCTGCAGCAGTAACTTCTGAGCACTGTGCAGTGCCAGGTTCGTGCTGGCCCCTCAGGCTGGCCACGCAGGCCTTGCCTTGAAAAGTGTGCAGGCAGGTGACGAGGCAAAAACTTGGACAGGTAGGTTACCAGGGAGAAGAGGATACACGTGGACGGCCTGCCTTGGACCCAACACAGCTGTCGCCACCTGGCTGTGTCGGTGACACCCTCCCTCCACCTCGCTCTCCAAGTCTGTAAAGCGAGGCCATCACAGCACCTGGCCCTTAGGTTTGCTGCAAGGATGAAATGACGTCATGTATGACCTGACATGACGCAAGGGTGAGCTTGGTCCAAGCTGCGTCATTAGCATGACCACTGTGATTGCACGTGAGACACGCAGGCAGAGCCAGGCAGCTTTCTGCTGGGAGGACCTGGGGAGATGGACGGCAGCATTCCTCCAAGCCTCCAGAATGGGGCCGGGGCCTCCGGGTGGACAGAACTAGCCAGGCCGGGCTCAGGCCTTCCTGGCGTGTGCAGGAAATGGGCGTAGTCAGGGACGGCTGCAGCCAGGTGTGTGACATCTGGATGAAGTCACAGCAGGAAAGGCCAGCTGGGGCAGCGCAGAGGATACAGGGCGGGACACCCCTCTGACGACACAGCCTGGCTCTGGGCACCGAGTTGGGCAACTCTACCTGCTGAGAGGCTCGGGGCTCTCGATGGTTCAGAGAGGCCAGGAGAGGGTGGGATACAGAGCCAGGGCTCCAACACGCCCAAGGCCAAGGCCAGACTTCCACTCTCCCCAGCCCAGGAGTCCTAGCTGCTGTGGGAAGCCGTCTTGGCTCTGGGGTTAGGGACCCTTCTTGTCCCAACTGAGACAGCAGGAACTCTGGAGTCAGAAAAACCTGGGCTCGAATCCCAGTTGCATAGCCTAAGGCAAGCCGCTTCTTCCCCTCCCATGATGGGGGTGCGATGGGGGCTACCGAGATGACACTGACCGGTGGGTCCAGCATGATGCCAGCACACAACAGGTGCTCAGGGCCTCTCCTCTTCCCATTGCCTGGGCACTGCTCTCTCTCCCTCCCTGATCCAAGGACGTCACCACCAATCCTAATGTGACAAACTGGAGCCTCTCCTTTCTTTCTTCTCCACCCGGCCTTTGTCCATGCCTGAAGCCCTCTTGTTCCTGGCCCTCCTGACAGACCTGGATTCTTCTGGACCTTTTGTATCTTTGGGCCCCACCCCCACTCCCAGGTGCACGCTGGAACTGCAGAGTCTCTGGCAACACCTGGCTGCTCCCCTGCCTCCAGCTCACGGTGCACACTGGCCCATCGGGCCCAGGGCACACTACAGATCTGACCAGGCCACACTCGCTCGTGTGAACCTGTTCCTGGCTCCCTGGCACCTGCAGGGTCAAGCCCAGCCTCCTTGGGCACGCGTGTGTGTGTGCAACTGCGTGTGCGCTCAAGGCCTCCCTGAGCTGGTCAAGCCTCTCTTTCCCATTCTGACCTACCCCCTCCCCTCCAGCCACAGCAAGCATGGCCATGCCTGTCCGCGGTCAGACGCAGCTGGCCTGAGCTTCAGCTCCAGTCTCAGGGACACTTCCTTGCTGTGTGACTTAGGTACAGCTTCTGAGCTTTGGTTTCCTCATTTGTAAAATGGGGCAATGAGATTCACCTCCTAGGGTTGCTGTGCACAGTTAATGAGAGAGAGGGAGAGACAGGAGAGGGAGTGGGAGGGGAGGGAGGAGAGGAGGGGAGGGGGAAGGGCTGAGGAGGGAGAGAGGAGGGAGGGGGAGGGGGAGGGGGAAGTGCCTAAGTGAGCCTGCCAAAGCAGGAGTGGGTGTGCATGCACACACACACACAGTTCCTGGCAGTCTGCACCCAGGCCACAGAGGCTGGGACCCTTTGATTCCCCCTGCCCATAACACCTCTCTCCCTGCTCCCGGGCCTGAGGCTCTCAGCGCATCCTGGAGGACTCAGCTGGGCAGGCCTCAGCCCTGTCTCCCGGGACCCTGGCAGGGCAGCTATGTCTTGAGCCCACCAAGGCCTGGCCCCAGCAGCCACAGAGGGAGCGCTGACTGTGGACATTGTAACATCCTCCACGTCCAGCCCGAGGGCCCCAGCAGAGTGCGAGGGCGGTGAGGGCGGCAAGGGCCATGGTGCTGCGGGAACACCACAGCACTGGGAGGCGGGGCAGCCGAGCTCTGTCCCGCCTCCAGCAGGCCACGCCCCCCTCCCAGTGCAGGGCAGGAGGAGCCCTAGCAGTGCTTCCTGAGGTCCCCGCCCTGGGTCGCTCCCCAGGGACAGCTAAGGAGGGGCTTCTGAGTCGGCCCCTGCTGGGACCCCTGTGCTCCCCCCACTAGCAAGTCACTCAATCTCCCAGCCTCAGCGTCTCCATCTGTGGAGTGGGGCTGCTCCGAGCCCCCCTCAGGGGTCAGGGAGAGGATGAGATGCCTTTAACCGAGGCCCTGACTGTGTGCCAGGAAACAGCCACTATTATTCTGTTGTGGCTCCCACCAGACCCTTTTCTTCCTATAAAATAAACGCCTTGCCCAGCCCCCTCCATGTCATTCACCCTGTCTACACCGGGGCCTGTGCTCAGGCCAGGGCTCCTGGCTGCCCAGCACCTGTGAATCGGGAAGTGGGAATGCCAACAGCCAGTCCCAGTGGGACCCCAGCCAGCCTTGCCCACACAGGGCTGCCCTCTGCACCTAAGTCCTGCCCTCTCCTGGAATAGTGACAGCTGCGGCCGCTTCCCCACGACACAGCCGACCCAGCCACCGTGGGACAAACCAGCGACTCGGCCGCTGTCATTTCTTTGGGCGGAGAGCAAGGCCTTCTCCCTCTCTTCACTTGAAGTCAGCAGTCTCCGTGTCCCTTCCATCCACTGTGCAGAAGAGCCCAGAGCCAAGATCTGAACCCAGCCCCTGGCCCCGCTCTCTCCTGTGAGGCTGCCTTGGCGTCGCGGGATCACCACGCCGGCCCGTCTGGGCTCCCGGCCAAGGCTGATCCACCACTGTCTTTGTTGGCATGAAGGAGGCCTTGGGAAAGGCTCCAGTGGTCACATGAGGCCCGGAGGGGGTGGCCGGGTCTGAATCGGATCCCCTCTCTGGGGGTTAGGAACCTGAGACAGCCAGAGAGCCGGATGCCAGGCCTCACCAAGATGTCATTGCAGCCACCTGCCCTCGGGGCGTCAGCTGGCACAGACCGCGTCCTTCAACCCAGCTCTGTGCTGAGCCCCCTCAATTTAAAGCCAGGCAGGTGGCTGGGAGACGGCTCCACAGCCCGCAGCGGTGGCTCAGAGGCTCCGGTCTGGGCCCTGCCTTTTACAGCTGGGCCACCAAGGCATCCAATTCTCAGAGCCTCTGCAGAGCCTGCTCCACAGGGGCGTGACGGAGACCGGAGGAGGTCATACAGAGAAAGCTCTGACCACAGTCCCAGGCATGGAACTAGGGCGCAGCTGGTACTGGCTGAGACGCCTTAAGCCACTGGAGCTGGCCAGGCCTCTCCTTTTCCCCACAGCCCAGGTTCTCGGGAGCAGGTGAGGGGTGGGGGCAGGGAGAGACGTCAGCACACACACATTACATAAAGATTCTGTTGAACTATTGAGTAAGTCTAGCTATGTTTATCCATGGGGGGTGGATTTCACTTTTATATTCTATAGCCTTACTTCTTACATTCGTTTTATAATCAGGGTACATAGATACGTAAAAATCGCTGTGTGCCCACTGGACCAGTCAGATGGAGTATTCCTAACCCTAACAACATACTTCCCAGGAACGTCGCGTTATCCCCATGTTACAGGTTTGGAGAAGTGAAGTGACTTGGCCAAGGACGTGCAGCCTGCTGGGACCGGACCGCTGTATTGGAACTGCAGCATGAAACAGTTCTGCCTGGCACGAGCTGATGTTTGAGCTGAATCTGGAAAGCTGAGTGGGCTGTCGCTAGGTCAAGGCTCTCAACCAGGAGTGATGTTCACCCAGGAGATGTGTGTCAATGTTTGGAGATCGGTTTGGCTGTCACAACTTGGGGGAGGGTATTCCTCCTGGCAAACAGTGGGCAGAGCACAAGAGGGCCCTGCACAACAAAGAGTTAGCCGGTCCCAAGTGGCCGCATGCTGCGGATGACGGGAGGCACTGTAGCTGCCGATCTCTCAGGGCCACAGAGGCTAACGTGGCACTATGCTTTCTCCTAGTTCATTTATTTTATTTTCGTCTACTTGGAGGGCAGAGCACACATGCATGTGTAAGAAAGGAGAGAGATCGATCTTCTATCCACTGGTTCACTCCCCAAATGGCCACAACCACACAGCCAGGGCTGGGCCAGGCCAAAGCCAGGAGGCAGGAACTCCATCCGAGTCTCCCGTGTGGGTGGCAGGACCCCATGCACTTGAGCCATCATCTGCTGTCACCCAGGGTGCATTAGTAGGAAGCCAGGCCTGGAGCCAGTGCTCTGACATAGGATGTGAGTGTGCCACACAGCTTGCCCCGAGTACTAAGCTCTTCTAAGATAATCTTAAGTAACGTCAACCCCATTACTTCCATGCTGTCAAGGAAGAATTGAGGCTCTGAGACTGGGATCGCAAGGATTGCAAGGCCAGTAATGTCAGAGCCAGGATTGGAACTTCCTGAGTTCAAGGCCAGAGCTGCTACTCTTGCTGCTCTGCTGCCTCTAGCATTTCCAGGAAATGTCAAAGCTCCAGGTTAATTGCTAGGCAAGCTGTCGGAGACTGCAGCTGAGCACAGCTCTGGGCCCTGCCGGCTTCCAGGCCTCGGGCAAGTCCCTGCCCTCCCAGCCGCATCTCCCCATCTGTTGAAGAACAAGGGTCCAGATGATCCCCCGGGCCCCGCTGGCTCTGAGGCTCCAGCAGCCACCAGCTGCTAGGGGAGGCGGGGATGTGAGGGGTGGGCTCAGCCTCCTTCCCAGAGCAGAAATAGCTAACGAGCCCTGCTTTCCCACAAGAGGGGAGAGGCAGGCGGGGTGGAGAGTGGCTTGAGCCTCACTCAGGAGCATCTCCTCTGGAGGGGGAAGCAGGTCTCTCTGCCACCACCTTGCCAAGCCCAGAGGGGACCAAAGGAGTCTCATTCCCAGGCAAGAAAGGCAGGTCTGGGTGATCACCCAGCACAGGAGCCCTCACCTGCAGAGTGGGGAAGGATGGGAGCTGTGTTGTCCCGGTCCCTACCAAGTGCCAGGCACCGCACATGGCAGGTTCACCCTGGGTCAGCCTCAGGAAGGAAACATCTGACCTCATTTTACAGAGGGAGCATCAGGCCTTCCAGGAAATGCCTTGCCAAGTTACACAGACAGGGCCCAAGGCAGGTCTGGAACCCAAGTGTGTCTGTGCCCAGGATAGGGCGCTCATGGGTAAGCAAGTGGCCACCCTGCTTTTTTTTCCATCCAAGAATGAAAGTGTCTCAGTAATGTTGGCAGGAAATATATGTTCAGTTTCTCCTGCATGCCCCAGGTCCTAGAATGCAGGGCAAAAGCCCAAATCACAATCATTCGGATTTCCTGGTTTGAGGTAGGGCTAGAGAGACGGACAGGGAGTGAAGAGCAGGGGAGCAGGGCACGGATCTGTCCGGGTCGGGCTCTGGGGGAGTCCCGGGACCTCCCCGACCTCAGTCCACATCTGCATAGGGAAGAAGCCGGCCTGCTGCTTCCAGGGTCCCTCAGACTCTCACTGTCAGTGTCCAGCTCTGTCCAAGGTTCTGGCCCCCTCCCTCTTGATGTGACTTCACAGGTGGAGAGACGGGGACACCAGCGCCCAGCACGAGGACCTCGGGGATGGAGGGCCAATGCTCGCCTCTGCAAGCTCCCAGAGCCCCTGACTCCTGCTCACCCTCCCATCCTCAGCCAGCAGACCTGAAGTCATGTTTTCAGGAGGAGAGAGACAGGGAGGTGGCGATGCTGAACACTGGCCATTTCTCCTGGGTCATGGCACCTGCTAGGTACAGGCCACCTACAGAGACTTGCATGGGTCAGGGTTGGGACCCCTGAGAACACAGAGGAATGGCAGGTGTTGTGGTGCAGTGGGTTAAGCTGCTGCTTGTGGTATGGGCATCCCAAATCCAAGTGCCAGTGCCTCGCTTCCGATCCAGCTCCCTGCTACTTGTGCCTGGGAAGGCAGCAGAAGATGGCCCAAGTACTTGGGTCCCTGCTACCCATGTAGGAGACCCAAAAAGAGTGCCTAGATCCTGGCTTCAGCCTGGCACAGCCCTAGATGCTGCAGCGATTTAGAGTGAACCAATACATGGAAAACATCTCTCTCTCCTTCGCTCCCTATTGCTATGCCTTTCAAATAAATAAAACATTTTTTTTTTCAAAAATGAATGCTTTAAAAAAAGAACACAAGGGAAAATAGTTACTTAGCTCCTGCTTGAGAGCTCACTACCTTCTGGGTGAGCCTAGTCCATTTGCACAAAATGTTTCAGCCAAAAACCTTCTGCTTCCAAACTCTGCACGATCTGGGCCAGCTTAGAACAGAGCTGGTCATTCATTCACTCATTCTTTCATTCACCTGTACTGGCGTGTCCTGGGGGCCCGGTCTTGGGCCAGGCTCAGGGGCCAAAGCCCTGCCCTTGGGGAATTGTGTGCTAGAATTGTATTGCAAAGCCAGATGCACGGGGCTGTGGATTTAAATGGTTTAGATTAAGAAAAGGATTCCAGGTTCAAGCAGGCTTGGAAACCATTTGATCAAACACAGTTAAATAGGCTCATTTGCTACAAGATTTCCCCAAGCCTTTAATAGGCAAATGCGCACAGAGACTCCGCAGGATGTAGGTGTGTGATAATAGAAAGTATACTATGCTTCCCAAATATAGCCTGTCTTGGAACACATCTTTTTTTAAACATCATACTTGTTCATAGAGAGTATTTGAGGAAATCTTTCTCCAGCGCTAGGTTTTTGGCCGGTGGAGCTGGGGGAAGGCTTCATGGGGCGGGGGACACTGTGTAGGGTTTGGGGGGCTGAATGGCTCATCAGCAAGGTCTAAGGAAGATCAGTTACAGTTCTCCTCTGATTGCCAAAACACCCGATGGCAATGACGGGCGAAGGGAGCCATCAAAAGCCCCGGAGGCCATCTCCCCTCCCTCAACTCCAGACACCTCCGCTCTGGGCCTCCTTCTCCAAGTCTTTCATCTTCAAGCCTCAACCTGGCCCCTTCCTCTGGTTTACATCCAATACGGTTCTTACAGGTGTCCAACCTTGACCGTGCAGCCTTACAGAGCCAGGCCTCACCTAGACACCCAAACGCCCAACTCTGACCCCTCTCAGGTTTACCCGCATTCCCCACCCCCCCACCCCACCTTCCCCCCCACCCCTGGCCCAGCACAACGGAGCCGGGTACTGATGCAGCCATACCTGATTCAGGTGCTGCCCTAGAGGCGCTCCTCCCAACCCGGACCCCTCGGCTCCTCGCTGCGGCCCCGCCTTCGCCTGGCCTTCCTCGGGCTGTGTCCCCCTGGCTGCCCCAAGCCGGGCACTTGCTCAGCTCTGCTGTCCCGTGACCGCGCCGCCTCACCCCACCCTCGCCCTCTCCCCCGCCCCGGACCCGCCCCTACTCCAGGTCAATCTCAGATCCAACCTGGCAGAGACAGCCCGTGGCCCCGCCCCCGAGGCCCCGCCCCGTGCCGCGGCCCCACCCCGGGTTAATCCTGATAGGCCCCGACCTCGCCGGCGGCCCCGCCCCGAGACACCTCCGAGGGGGCCGAGCCCGCGGGCCGGCCCCGCCCCCGCCCCGGGCCGGCCGGGCCGCGCACCTGCAGCTCCTCGAAGGCGTCGTCGATGCCGGTGACCTGGTGCTGCTCGTGCAGCGCGGGCTCGTCGCAGAAGAAGCAGAGCAGCGCGCGGTCCGTGAGGCAGAAGAGCTTGACCTTGTCGTGCGCCTGGCAAGGCCGCGCGGCGCGGCGCGCGTTGAGGATGGCGTCCAGCGGGAAGGCGCTGTAGCGCTCCACGATGTTGGCCAGCTTGAGGCTGGGCGCCAGTGCGGGCTCGGCGAAGGTGCGCCGACACTCGGGGCAGTCGCGGGCGCCCTGCGCCTCCTGCCGCACCCAGTGCTCGGTGATGCAGCGGCGGCAGAAGTAGTGCTCGCAGCCCAGGCTCACCGGGTCCTGGTAGATGCTCAGGCAGATGGAGCACAGCAGCTCGTCCTTGAGGCTGCACGCCATGGCGCCGGGGGCGGCGGGGGCGGCGGGGGCGCGCGGGCGAGCGCGGCGCGGCCGGGGCTGCCCAGGGAGGGGCGAGGGGACCAGGATCGCGGAGGAGGGGGTGCCGTCCGGGAGGGGCGGCGCGGGAGGGGTTAAGGGTAGGCACCGCCTGGGATGCGCGCCCGGGGTGGGGGGCGGTCCGAGGTGATGGGTGGCCCCGAGAGCCAGGAGCAGCAGGAGGGGGGTACCTGGCGAGCGAGTTATGGGGGGGACGGGCAGTCCTAAGGGAGGAGTGCTGGGAGCAGGGGACTCGGGAGTGGGGGCGGAGGCCTGGGGGGGCTGAAATCCGGGGATGGGGGCAGTGGGGGGAGGGGGAGAGGCTGGGAATGGGGAGTCCTGGGGGAGTGGGCAGCCAGGCTGAGGAGCACAGCGGCTATGCCCCTTAGGAGAGAGGAGAGGCGCCGGCCTGCTCCGCTGCCCGAGCCCCGGCCCGGCGCGGTCCCTTACCCGCCGGCTCAGCAGCCACCGCTTCGGTCCAGCGCAGCCTCTCAACCCGGAACCAGCCGAGCCCGAGCTGCCGGCGGCCGCGACTCCCTCCCCGCCCCCGTGGGCGGGACCCGAGCGACTCCGCCCCCGAGGCGGGCGGGGGGAGGGGTGGGGCGGCCCGGCCCCCCCCCCCCCCACGCGGCTGCTCCTGGAAGCGCCAGCCCAGCTGTTCTGTGGGGTCTGCGCGGGGAGGGCGTCTAGGTCTCGCCTGGAGTCCTCTCCAGGGGCTGGGGTGGGGGAGGAGGGAGCAGGTAATTGCAGAGGGCAAGGAATGAACGAGCAGCATCTTTCCGGATCGTCAGTTTGAAGAGTTGGGGAAAAAAATCAGGTTTTATATTGAAACAAACAAGAATATGTTATGTACTCCGCATAGCGCGCAATTTTTGCCTGAAATAAAAAGGTGAATCTTGAGAGATACCCTCAGCAGCAAGTTCAAGGCCCTCACACTCCAAAGGGTATCTGGGAGAGAAGTTCAGAAAGCCCTGGCTAATGTCCATCCCGTTGGGCAAACATTTCTGCATGTGTGTGTGTGTGGGGGGGTGGCTCAGGAGAAGGAGAAACAGTAACAGGAGCCCCCGTCTGGTGTGCCAGATGGATGGGATAGGGGATTACCAACAGGCCAGGCCAAAAGGGGAGAACTTAGGGCGGTGCGGTGGGGAAGGGCCTTGGGGGCGTGGGCAGCCTTGAGAGTGGCACTGGGCTCTCCGCAGGGAAACGACCTGGCCAGATCTGGGTTTCAGGAGGTGCTCACTGTGCTGTCAGCAAGGTGAAGGCGGGGACCAGGGCCTTGCTCTGATGGGTGTGTGCAAAGAGCTCAGGACACCACAAAGGTGCACAGCTGAGTAGCAGCAGCAGTGGCAGGGGCTGCGAGGGTGGGGGTGGGGGGGAGGGAACAACACCAGGCCCCAGGGAGGTTGCTGTTGCCATAGTGCCTGCGGGAAGTGAGACCTGAGACCTCTGGCAGTGGGTAGGGAGAGAGGACGGGGCCATTGTGACTGCATTTGGAGGTGCTGGAGAGGAGGGAGCCCCCCCCTCCCCCCCAGTTTCTGCCTCCTTTAGCGAAGTCTTCCCTGGACTGAACTTGACTGAGGCATGACTGAAGAAGCGGCTCTTAGTTCCCTGCTGCCTGCCAGCCCTTCATCACACAGTCCCCTGGCCCAGTGTCCCCAGCCTCGCTGGAAACAGGCTGTGGGCTCGAGCAGCAGTCATTGCTCTCCTGGCCGTCGGAGCCCTGCTTCTGTTCAGATGGGTCCCACGACGTACGCCGACACGCACCCCTGTTTCCTTCCTTCCCGCAAGCAGGTTAGGGTCTAAGTTGCTGAAGCATTTGAAATGAAAACGGGCTTGATGACGGATGGAGCCATGGCTTTCTTATCCAATGCCTATCTGCTGATATGACTCCAGCAGACCTTGTATGTAGGGATGGAATAAATTACCGCTCCTCACTCCCATGATGCTTCAGTCCAGAGGGAAAAACAATGAGAAATTGTTTTCAGGCACAGTAGGGTCTGCTGAGCATGCTCACATGTGGATCTGAGTGTCTATCTCAAAGGCTTTGTAACTGGTGGATGCTATTGTCCCCACTTTAAGAGGAACGTACCAAGGCTGAGAAAGCAGAAATTACTTAGTTGTCCACCAGAATGCATCCTCTCACTCTCCTAGGATGTCTGGCCCCTGGAGGCTGCGCTTCCAGCTGCTCCTGGACCCCAGCGTGGCTGAGTGTGTGTGTATGGGGCGGGGGTTCTTCCAATAGCACAGATTTGGAAGCAGGCTGGGAGGCACTGGGCTTCTGCTCGTGCACGCTTCGGTTCCTCTTCCCTGGAGTCAGCACAGCTGTGCCAGGGCCCTGCTTTCGCAGTGATGGTCAAGGTTACTGAGAGAGCAGGTCCGGAGGACCTTAGTTCCTCTAGAACCAGAGGCAGCCAACCTCATGGTCCAGACACTCCCACTGTCTAGAAGCCATTGCCTTGTGGATCTTTTTTTTTTTTTAACTTTTATTTAATGAATATAAATTTCCAGTGTACAGCTTATGGATTACAATGGCTTCCCCCTCCCATAACTTCCCTCCCACCCGCAACCCTCCCCTCTCCTGCTCCCTCTCCCCTTCCATTCACATCAAGATTCATTTTCAATTCTCTTTATATACAGAAGATCAATTTAGTATAAAGGTTTCAACAGTTTGCACTCACATAGACACACAAAGTGAAACATACTGTTTGAGTACTAGTTATAGCATTAAATCACAATGTACAGCACATTAAGGACAGAGATCCCACATGAGGAGCAAGTGCACAGTGGCTCCTGTTGTTGACCCAACAAATTGACACTCTAGTTTATGGCGCCAGTAACCACCCTAGGCTCTCGTCATGAGTTGCCAAGGCTATGGAAGCCTTCCAAGTTTACCGACTCTGATCATATTTAGACAAGGTCATGAAAGACAGAGTGAGGATAGTAACCAATGATCCTAAGAGTGGCATTTACCAGGTTTGAACAATTATACAGCATTAAGTGGGGAAGAGGACCATCAGTACACACATGTTGGGAGTAGAGACATTGGTGGTAGAGTAGAGGTTATGATTACAAAGGAATGAGGCCCAAGTGCACTAGACAGGGCCTAGAACAAAGGACAGAGTCATTATTAGAGGAGCTAAGAAAGGTGCTGTCTAAGCTACAATGAAGTTTTCTGATTGAGAGGCAAATAGAACCTGATAGAAGGGGCTTGATAATAATCTGGTGGGCTTTAGACCTTGTAAATTAAGAGGCCCAGACCTATCTATCTCTTCACATGGGGTATATCCTAAGGGAGGTGTGAACCTCCTAGGGGAAGGCACTCTGTTGACTTTCATTACTTGGCTGGCCTGGGAGGAGAGCTGGCCAGGTAAAGGCAGGGGGCATCTCTAACAAGAAATTTACAGTTCTGCCTGCAATGTTGCTGACCCTACTTGACCATCCCCTCAGCTGCAGTGGTCACTTTGGAAGTTGGGCTGAGTGAAGGGCTTTTCAGCTTAGAGCCAATAAGATCTGTGGCTCTGACCTGGGCATCCTTCGACTCCAGGGCAGGTCCATTTCCAGTGATCCAACTCTTGGCAGAGCTGCCAGGGCTCTTCATAAGCTGACTTCTGCTGAAGCCCAGGCTTACCACATTGAAAGCCACTGCAGTGGACTGGCCTGTTGGGTCTCCTTGAGGGCAGATCACTGTACAGATTAGCCATTCATAGGCCTGCCACCCATTGCTTCTGATGCCTAGCTTTCTTTTTCTCCTGGTTTGTGTTAAAGCAGACCAGAGGATGCAAGTCAAGGGAGTACCCAAGTCCCATCTCTAATCTTCGGTGGCCTGAACTACGAGTCTATAGTCACAGGCATGTTCTGTAGTAGTTTTTCTAAGGTAAACAATGCCCAGGAGGAAAATTATATTCTCACTTAAAAACTTTCTTTTTGTTCACAGCTGTTTGTAGAAGAGGCTCTGGTCGTACCTGGTGCTGCTGGATAGATCCTTTCAGGAGGGAAGTTCCTCTTCATGTCCAGCTCCAATCTCTTCCAAATGTACACAACATGGTTTTCTCTGGCTAAAAGTCACATCTCTTTTTCTCTCTCCAAAGACTTACAGTCCCAAGTCTTTTTGCCGCTTGAGCTGTCCGCCTCCCCTAACTCCATCTCAGTGAAGGTGCAGGCAGCAACATCACATTTTAGCTTGGCAAGTCCAGTTGCTCTGTTTCCCCAACCTGATGGAGCTGAGGGGTCTGGACTAAGACTAAGAGACACCACCTGCAGTTCCCACTCATAGTCTAAAAAGTAACACCAGGAATATATTTTATTATATATATATATATATATATATATATATTGAAAGCTGTCCAAGAGATATTGTTGAGGGAAGGAGGGGGCTTGGCACAGTGGTTAAGATGCCTGCATCCCATATTGGAATGCCTGGGTTCAAGTCCTGGCTCTAGCTTCCTGCTTATGTGCACCTTGGGAGGCAATGGTGGTGGCTCAAGCAGTTGGGTCCCCGCCACCCACATGGGAAACTTGGACTGAGTTTCTGCCTCCCAGGTTCTACATGGCCCAACTGCGCTGTTGTGGACATTTGGGGAGATTTCTCTTTGTCTTTCTATCTTTGTTTCAGTCCCTGCTTTTCAAATAAACGAAAAGTAGATAAATAAGAAAAAACAGGAGCATATGACCATCCCATATGAGTGCTGGTTCAAGTCCTGGCTACTCCACTTCCAATCCAACTTCCTGCTAATGTGCCTGGGAAAGCAGTGGAAATGGTGCAGGTACTTGAGCCTCTGCCACCCATGTGGGAGGCCCAGATGGAGTCCCTGGCTCCTGGCTTTAGCCTGGCTCTGCCCCTGCCATTGTGGCCATTTGGGGAGTGAATCAGTAGATGGAAGATCTCTCTCTCTCCCTCTCTCTATAACTCTGCCTTTCAAATAAATAAAATGAATATTAAAAAGAAAAAATGAAGACTCAAGCATACAGAGACGTATGGACATGGGCACACAAACATGTATAGCGCATAAATTAAATAGAACTAAATGACAGTTATGTGTTCATCTATGGGCTGGGATTATGGGTAGCCTAACTTTGACATTATTTTTTTTTAAAGTTTTTTTTGACACGCACACGTTTTTAATGTTAATTTGCAAATGTACTTTTCAATCTCCATTTACGAAAAACCACGAATGTGAATACAAAGCACATCCAGACTCATCTCCCAGCTTCGGCAGGCAGCTTTGCATGTGCTATTTCAATTCAAAAATCGAAAGATTAAAACACCATTAAAAAAGATTTATTTATGTTTTCTTTATTTGAAAGAATTACAGAGAGGAGGCGAAACAGAAACGGGGGGTGGGGAGAGAGAGAGAGATTTTCCATACTCTGGCTCACTGCCCAAATGGCCACAATGGCTGGGGCTGGGCCAGGCTAAAGCCAGTAGCCTGGCGTTTCTTCCAGGTCTCCCATGTGGGTACAGGGACCCACGCACTTGGGCCATCTTCTGCTGTTTTCCAGGTCTCGAACTGGCATCCGTATAGGATGCCAGCATTGCAGACAGAGGCTAACCTACTAAACCACAATACTAGCCCCTTAACTTTGTCATTATTATATTAATTTTAAATTTCTATTTATTTACTTGTTTTCATTTGATATTAAAGGGAGAGGAAGAGAGAACCAGAGAGCCAGAGAGCGCTTCTACCCACTGGTTTACTTCCTGAAATGCCAACAGCCAGGGTAAGCCAGGCTGGAGCCAGGAGCCCAGAATTTTCTCAGGTTTTCACATGAGTGGTAGCCAGGGCTTGAGCTGTTGTTTGCTGCCTTCCCAGGTGCACGTTAGCAGGAAGCCAGATCAGAAGTGGAGGAGCCGGGACTGGAACCAGGCACTCTGGTATGGGATGCAGGCATCTCGAGTGGTGACTTAACCACTGTGCCAATGTATTAATTTTATAACAAAAAAATTGCTGCCAATCCTCATTATTTGTGGGTTCCATATTTGTGAATTCACCTGCTCCTAATCAGCATCTGAGATTTTTTGCCGCTGTTTCCGGCCGTCCGCGTGGCACAGAGAGGAGGAAATTTTGAGTTGCCCATGCAGGCATCCCCAGCTGAAGCTGAAGGAGCAGACACGCTGCCTCGTCGTTTCAGCGTTCTTAGCATAAAGTGGTTTCCTTTTTGTGACCTATCGAGTGCCACGTTTTTCTTGCTGTGCTGTTTTGGGTGATTTTGCTATTTAAATCTACGCCCATGCATTGTGCTAAGGCACCGCCTAGTGTTCCTGAGTGCAAGATGCTGTGATGCGCCTAAGGGAGCAAACCTGTGACTGCTGAGCGTCCTCCAGACGTGAGTGGTAGGACTGAAGACCATGGCTCAGCGCTCGCGAATCAACACCACGGAAACTGCAGCTTATGTGAAAGGAGGTGTTTCTACACAGAAACGCCCATTAGTCGTGGTCACATACCTACTGGTGGCTGCAGACACGGCCAGAGGCTCACAGGAGCCTCACTGGATTTCCTCCGGGGCAGTGATCAGGATTTGCTTATTCGGTTTTTGCGACTTTATAGAACATCACTACCACGAATGAGGAGAGCTGAGTGTCTTTAAAATATGTGTAGTGGCACCCACCTGTACAAGGGACCAACATGTTCATCCCCTCCATCCGGGGAACTTTGGCTCAAGGCTGCTCCAAGGGGGAGGAACAAGAGAGTGATTGATGGGGTTGGCATTGTGGCGCAGCGGGTGAAGCAGCGGGTTTGCACACCCTCACCCCGTGTCAGAGCACCGGTTCAAGTCCTGGCCATTCCACTTCCGATCTGGCCTCCTGCGAATGTGCCTGGGAAGGCCGCAGATGATGGCCCAGGTCCTTGGGTCCCTGCCACCCATGTGGGATGTCAGGATGGAGTTCCTGGCTCCTGGCTTCAGCCTGGCCTGACCCTGGCTGTTGTGGACATGTGAGAAGTGAACCAGTGAATGAAGATCGATCTCTCTGCCTTATCCCCTCTTGCTGTCACTTTGCCTTTCAAATAAATAAATAGATCTAAAAGAGAGAGAGAGAGAGAGAGAGAGAATGAGCAATGGTTGAGTAGTGCCCATGGGCCGGCACTGTACTCAGGGCTTCACGCCTCTATTTTATTAAATCCTGGGATTTTCTTTCCTGTTTGCCCAGGAGGAAGCTGTGTCTCAGAGAGGGGTCGTGACTCCCCCAAAGCCCAAGCAAGCAAACGGCACAGGCTTTTCCACCGCAGCTGCAGCTGTTGGAGAAGATGCCGCAGTTGTGCAGCCTGGAGCTGGGCCAAAGCTGGGCGTCCACTCACCCAGGAGGCTTTACAAAGGGCCCGGCTGGGCTCCCGCTCTGTGTCCCTCCCCACCCCGCTCCGAAGCTCTGCCTGCCGCCTCCAAGCCCAGAGGGTGGCCCCTGTCCCTTCCCCTCCTTGTGGGCCCGGGGACCTTGCCCCCTTCTCCGTGCACACAGCGGGCCCGTCCAGGAGGATTTCTCAGTTCGCGGTCCCTGCAGGACCATCTCCCGTTGCCTCTGAAGTGTTGGCGAGGGCAAAAGGAGCAGTGGGGCAGTGGGTGCGTTTCTAACTCCCCCCACCCTCCTCCACTTCCCTCTGCTCGCCTTCTGTTGGAGCACATTCCTCCCCCGGCCCTGGTCCACTCCCCTCAGGCCTCCAGGACCTGACTCCCTCAGTGCCCGCCCCCCACCCCGGACTTTACATTTCTGTCTCCTTCCTTGTCTTTGGCTGGATTCCTCAGCCCAGAAAGATGCTGAAGCTTCTCTTAAAATGCTGTTTTCTGTAGTTCCCCCACCGCTAGCGCCTACCCCACGGCTGGCCTTTCGCTAGCCCGGCTTCTAGAAAGAATCTTCTGCGCAGCCTTCCCAGCTTCTGCAGCCCGGTCCTGCTCCCACCACTCCCCTGAGCTCACCCACAGTCTCCCAGCTGCCAATTAAAAGTAGCGCAGATACACAGTTGCTGTGTAGCAAACCAAAAATAGAGGGGGAAACGAAGAAGAAATCTGAAATATTTGTAATTCCACTACCCAGAAAGAACAATTGTTAATACTTGGATTATATCCTTAAAGACACACACATGCACACACACACAAAGGTGGGGGGAGATTTGTTAAAAATAGAATTGAACTTACTGGGGTGGGTCTGTGGCCTAGCAGTTAAGATGCCTGCATGGGATACCAAAGCGCCCAGGGTTCTAATCTCAGCTCGGTCCTGATTCCAACTTTCTGCTAATGAGATCCTGGGAGGCAGCGATGACAGCTCAAGCAATGGAGTTCCTACCACCCACGTCACAAGTTTGCATTGAGTTCCTGGCTCCTGGCCTTCCGCACTGGCCTACAACTGGCCTGGTGCATTTGCGGAGCAAATCAGTGAATGAGAGCACTCTGCTCCTCTCTCTCTCTCTGCCTCTTAAATAAATGAACAAATAAAATAATATCAAAAAGAGAAATGGCTCACTCTCTAAACCAGTGCTTCTCAAAGCATAGTCCTGGACCGCATGTGTCTTACACGGGTCCTTCCAGGAGCTAACATTGAGATGAGGAAGGACTACGGGCTAGCACTGTGGCATAGGCAGTAAAGTTGTCACCTGCAATGCTGGTGTCCCACATGGGTGTCAGTTCAAGTCCCAGCAGCTCCACTTCCATTCTAGCTCCCTGCTGAAGATGGGTAGCACATGGCCCAAGTAGGTTGGGCCCCTGCCACCCATCGGGGAAACCAGGATGAACCTCCTACCTCCTGGCTGTTGTGGCCATCTGGGAAGTGAACCAGTAGAAGATCTCTCCCTCCCTCCCCCTCCCTCCTCCCTCCCTCTCAGTTACTCTGACTTTCAAGTGAATAAATAAATCTTTAAAAAAAGAGATAAGGAAGGACTAGAGTGGAATGGTTTATCTGAGAGGCGCAAACGTTAGCAGGAGAGTGGCAGCCCCATAAGAGCGCCTTATTTCCAAAGAGGGCAATGGAGGTTCACCCCACAGGTCAACTCTGGGAACCCCTACAAGACCCGTGTCTCAGTATGATTTCACCTAAAAGCCAAGGGAGCCGGGGTACATAGACACCATCTTTGAATGTTCAGGCTGCTCCATAGTGCGTGTGAGCCGCGATGGGTGCAGTCAGCTCTCTGTACCTCTGAGGAGGAAGCCCCTCAAGCGCCATGCAGATGCCAGCGGTCAGCAGTCTTGGAGCACCCCTATAGGCTGAGGGGTAAGGCAGGTGTGCACACTGTCTGCTGGAGTCCACCCCTCGCACCTGCGCAGGTGTACCTGTACCCATGTTCAATTTCATGTTGTCACCACTTCTCCATTGTCGTGGCCCATCACTATTTATTTATTTATTTATTTATCGACAGATAGGGTTAGACAGTGAGAGAGAGAGACAGAAAGATCTTCCTTCCGTTGGTTCACTCCCCAAAAGGCCGCCACGGCCAGTGCTGCACCGATCTGAAGCTAAGAACCAGGTGCTCCTCCTGGTCTCCCACACGGGTGCAGGGCCCAAGTGCTTGGGCCATCCTCCACTGCCTTCCCGGGCCACAGCAGAGAGCTGGACTGGAAGAGGAGCAACTGGGACTAGAACCAGCACCCATATGGGATGTTGGCGCCACAGGCGGAGGGTTAACCAAGTGAGCCACGGTACTGGCCCCCGTCACTATTTATTATTATGGATATTATTGGGAGAAGGAAGAGGAAAAGGAGTAGGAAGAGCAAGAGAAGGGGCAGCCAGAGGAGGAGAGGAAGAAGGTAACAGGGGAGACAGTGGAAGGACCTCCAGCCCCCATTGCTGGAGTTGGTCCTGGGACTGTGTCTGTTGACATCTTCCTGGTCTGCCACCTGTTCCACACGCCCCTTACCTGGGCCAGCAGGGTCACCCACCCCTGCCAGTTCAGGAACTCCTGTCTTTGTCTGCTGGCCCACTGGCAAAAGGAATCCCAAAGTGCCCGGAGCAGATATCCTGGAGAGAGAGACCCCCAGCTGGCTAGACAGGGACCAGAGAGCCCCTCCTCAGCGCCCGGGGAGGATCTGCGAAGAGACAGCTGAAGGCTGTTGGTCATGAGCTGAGCTAGTCCTTGTAGGCAAGGCTTGTCCGTGCTGTCCTAAATGACCTAGGAAAGGAGAATTTTATACGTCTCGGGGGAAAGTTTCACATGTTCTCCGTTGTCTTTATTGAGTCTCGATTGAAGACTTAACTTTCACCCAACTGACCAATGGAGATTATCTCTGTCCCCAACCAATCACGAAAACTCCCCTTTGCCAGCCCATGAAACTCCAGGACAATCAGCTCTCCACGGTTCCCTTCCTCAGGGATCCCTCTGGGCACTGCTGGGAGCTTTTTTCCTCCCCTCTGCTTTCTCTCAATAAACTGCTTCTGCTTTACACACTCTTCCTCGCCTACACTCCTCATTCTTCATGGATACAAGACATGAGCCAGCAGAGAAAAAGAATTGTAACAACCGCAGACTCCTGCAACGGACGTGACGTCAGGATCCTTACTAGGTCCATTGTTGGAAACATTTTCCACCTTCCCCTGGGAACTAGGATCTCTAGTCCAACAGAACCCAAAGCTCCGGGGACAGGAAGCATAATTTACCAAGAGCATCGTCAGGAAAAAAGGGGCGAGGGTCCCCTTGGCTCCCAGACCCACATGTTCCACCCGAGAGGGATACGGCACACGTGTCGTGGCGGCTGGCACAGGGTGTATAAATCCAGTTAAGGACAGCCCCTTCAGCAGGTCTTCAAGCTGATTCTTTAGGATCCAGTGGTGATTCCAACTGGGTTCTCAGCCTGGCAGCTTTGGTTGATTTGGTCTAGAGAAGCACCAGTGAATAACAGGGGTATGTTGTGGGGAAGCCCAGGATGGAGCTCTCGGAAAATGGTGTTGGCAAAGACATGGTGAACAGAGAAGTCAATTCAATATGAATCCCGTGAAGCCGTTGAAGAATTCCAGCCCCTCCAGAGTAGTAGGGCTCAATGTAATCAACTGGACACACGGTGTGGGTGCTGGTCTTAAGGGCGCAGCCTCAGCTGCTTCTCTGACAGATGGGATGCTTACCGGTAGTAAAACTAGATCAACCTTGGCCAGAGGGAACCTGTGCTCTCAGCCCACACACGGCTTCTGTCCCTGCCACCAGGGCTGCCTGGTTCCCTGGCCCGTTGCATGTGCTTTGGGGTGGTTGAGGCAAGACATAAGCTCACTTTCACGGGCAGAGTCACCCTATCTAGCCGGCTGCTGGGTGCCCACTCTGCCAGGGGTACTCTCTAATGGAGAGCAAGAGGTGACAGAGATCCACACATGTTGTATCTTCCCTTGGGATCTTTTCGTCCGGTGTTTTGGAGGTTCTGAGCGATCAGCCAAACCCTCGCCACTGCCCAGCAGTCTGACCTCAGGCTACTTCTCTCTGGGCACCAAGTGGATGAAGTTTTACCTCCTGGGGAAATTTAGGGCAGCGAGAGAGCGTTCTTACCTCCTACCAACTGACTGTGCCGAGCTGCCCACAAAGCAGGCCCAGGCCCTCTCCTCCTTTGTCAGCTGGTCACGAGGGGCCCGCACCATTTCACAGGTGTAAGCGGAGGGGGAGGTCTCATCTTTATTTTTTATTTTTATTTTAATTTTTTAAAAGATTCATTTATTTGAAAGTCAAAGTTACACAGAGAGAGGAGAGGCAGAAAAAGAGAGAGAGAGAGAGAGAGAGAGAGAGAGAGAGAGAGAGGTCTTCTATCCGATGGTTCACTCCCCAGATGGCCGCAACAGCCGGAGTTGTGCCGATCAGAAGCCAGGAGCCGGGAGCTTCTTCCGGGTCTCCCACACAGGCGCAGGGGCCCAAGGACTTGGGCCATCTTCCACTGCTTTCCCAGGCCATACCAGAGAGCTGCACAGGCAATGGAGCAGCTGGGTCTCAAACCGACTCCCATATGGGATGTGGGCGCTTCAGGCCAGGGCGTTAATCCACTGCGCCACAGCGCTGGCCCTTCCTATAGACATCTACGTAGCAACTATTCAAACCAATGTCAGACACTGATTTTCAAGCCCTAAATGGTTCGCTGCCTCACAGAACATACCCTCACTCTAGAATCCTAGGAGTCTGAACTGAACCCTCCTGCCGGGCCTTGCCAAAGGCTCCATGTGTGTCTCTTTCTCTATGAGCACTTCCATCACGTGTCATCTGATAATTAAATTGGCATGGTTGGGGCCGGTGCTGTGGTGCAGTGGTTAACACCTTGGCCTGAAGTGCCGGCATCCCATATGGGTGCTGGTTCAAGACCCGGCTGCTCCACTTCCAATCCAGCTCTCTGCTGTGGCCTGGGAAAGCAGTAGAAGATGGCCCAAGTGATTGGGCCCCTGTACCTGTGTGGGAGACCCGGAAGAAGCTCCTGGCTCCTTGCTTTGGATCAGCGCAGCTCTGGCCGGTGTGGCCAGTTGGAGAGTGAACCATCGGATGGAAGACCTCTCCTCTCTCTGTGTAACTCTGACTTAAAAAACAAACAAACAAACAAACAAAAAAAAAAAAACTGGCACGGTCTTCCTACAATAAATGGATCAGAGCAGTAGTCCCACATGAGATAAATGCTGTCTCCCAAATCCAAAGAGGCCCACTGAGTGACTCTTGGTGGTAGAGGGACAAAGCACAATATCACCCTTTGCTTTGGAGGGGATGTCTCTGCAGGTCCTGGGTCCTTGAACCCGGGAAGCTTCACTGTTGGGCGACTCCTGCATCTGTTGTTCTCCCACTCTCGTGCCTGTATCAGAGGGCATCCAGGGTGCTCGCCACTTCCTCTTCCTTTGGTCTGACGGGTGCGGTATCATCACGGTGGAGAATCGGCCGATGTTCTGAGCGACGGCTAGTGCCATGCTGTGACAGAGCAGGTGAGTGAACACATCGCTGGAGCAGAACCCTGCGCGTACCCGCCGTCTGTTAAAAGTGGCGTCTGATCTTCCTCCCTGCCCGACTGGAGAGCGCGAAGGCCAATGCATTTGCCAGAACCATGGCTGCACGGCAAGTGCCAGAGGTGAGCTAGATCTGTTTTAGTGAAGTTACTGCACCTGGCACAGAAGCTGCACTTGTTACGTTTATGGGGGCACACAGTCACCCACCACGACCCATCTTGTTTATCATTTTGATTTTTGCAGCGGTCGGTTAAATGGGGATACCACGGGCACCACCCCTGCATTCTTTAACTCCCTCTCTGCAGTGAGCGGCAGGTGTGTGTGACGTCAGATGTTCTGCTTGGCCTTTTCCCATCATGTATATTTCTTTACAGCCTAAGAAACTGAGGGGGAGCTTTCTCCCGCTGTTACCTTTCATCATCCCAATTAAATATCTGGGTGGGGAAACTGTCAAAGGGGAGTCTGCACACTCTGGGCCCACTATGAGATGGCCGTTAGCAAAGATCCCGTCCACCGTCTTGTCCCCATAGGCCTCCACTTTCCAGGAGTGCCATGGTAGCACTTTGGATCCCGGGTATCCGTGTCAGCCCAGAACCACAGAAATATCCAGATAGCCTTCGTTCTGCAGTGACAGCCACTCAGGTCAAATGGTTGGGGGATCGATTCTGTATGCACGCACTATGGCATTGTGGAAGGCATTCTCGAAGGGGCTGGGTCTTTCCTTCAAACAGTGGGCTCTGAGCCCCAGGACGAGCACTGAAAGTGGGGGCGAGGGGAACAGTGGTGCCCCCTTGGCGATCGCTTGCCTCCGCCTGCAGACCACATGCTCTTGCTCTTCTTGGGTTCTATTGGCCAATAATACCCTTGCTGGTTGCCTTTCAATCTCCATAGGAGCTCTGGGTTCCTGCAGACGCCTGTGTGTGAGGGCCCTCGGTTCACTTTCCGACTTTGCAATCGTGGTAATCCCATGATCCTTGCCTCTGACGGCCACGTGCTGCCATGTGGCCTCTGCTGTCCTGGAATCCCAGAGGCCAGTTCCGTAGCCACCTCTCCTACTGTCCACCCGGCCTAGGGAGCCATGCCGGTGCCCGCTGTGGGAGCTCCTGCTGTACCGCTCCGGTCGGGGAGCGCCCCGGGGAACATCCTCAGTTGCCGGGTGCTTCGGTCTCAGGCCATGGATTCCTTGCAGCAGGCCCAGCTCTTTGCCCCGCTGCCCCTTTGTTCTGGCAGTTCATGCAGTTCTGCACGGTTTACGGCAGCTGCTCTTTCTGTGAGTTGAGCCATTGTCCACCCTACCGCGCGGTGATTCAGAGCACTGGAGCTGGGGCCCACAACAGCAGCTCGGCACCGCCAGGTGCTCCCTGTTACGTCCTGCCAGTGAGGAGGCGGACAAGGCTGAAACAGGACAAGGGACTCGCCCCTTCCTGCTGCCTCTCAGCTGCTGTGAGCGCCACTCGAGCGATGCTGCTTCCCTGCGGCAGCCGTGCCTTCGCTCAGCGGCCCTGGGCTCCAGCCCACAGCTTTCCTAACACGTCAGAGCACCAGCTCCGTAGTTCGAGTTGTAGAATCTCGAAATCCTGTAAGCGTCGCTACTTCTCCCCTCTTCCTTTGCTTCCCCAGCCCTGGCTGTGGGATCGCTCCTGTCTCTGCTGCCTTTGTGATAACGTAGCCCCTCTCTCTCTCTTTACCTTTTCACTTACCTGCTTAAGAGATTTATTTCTGCTTTGTAATTTGTAGTGATTCTATTTTTTTTTTTTTAGAGATTTTTATTTATTTATTTGAGAGGTAGAGTGAAAGACAGAGAGAGAAACACACACACACACAGAGGTCTTCCATCCTGGTTCACTCCCCAAATGGCTGCAAAGGCCAGAGCTGGTCAACCTGAAGCCAGGAGCCAGGAGCTTCTTCTGGGTCTCCCAGGTGTATGCAGGGCCCTAACCACTTGGGTCATCTTCCACTGCTTTCCCAGGCCATAAGCAGAGAGCTGAATTGGAAGAGGAACAGCCAGGACATGAACCAGCGCCCATATGGGATGCTGGCACTGCAGGCAGAGGTCTAACCAGCTACTTCACAGTGCCAGCCCCTAAGAGCTTTCTTTCTGCTTAATAAATTATAGTGCAGTTTAATAAATTAGTGGTGTGGTTCCTGTCTCCTGATTGGACTCTGGTAATTCTTCTCCTACCCTCAGATGCCAAGCTTCAAGGAACCATCCAGGCTCTAAGTGTCCCTTCAAGGCCTCCATGGTGACAGACTCCTCCTTCCCTGTCCCTGTGCTCTGTCCCCCTTCTTGACTCAACACCTTCAACCCCCAGGCCGAGGCATGACCTCCAGGCTCCTGTGGTACCTACTAACCAGCCCTGCAGTTGGAATAAATCTCCTCTCTCCAGGCAGAGCTGCTACTTCCTGTGCAGCACCCTGCTCAGGCTGGACCCCGTGACTGGCCTAGAGGAGGGAGGAGCAAGTGTCCCCTGTGAGGGAGGAGCAAGTGTCCCCTGCAAGGGATCTGCCTTAGGTGAGGCCTCGGTGTGGTCTCCAGGCAAGGGCAGGGGCCTGCCGCCCTCCAGCGTGGAGGAGCTGGACTGGCTGCCCCTCTCTTCATCGGCTCCTGGACCGGGAGCCCTCCTTGCCCTCCCTGTCCCCCCTGCCCACCCTACCCTCCTTGCCCTCTGGTTGCAGGAGATGAGGGGATTTCACAGAGGTTGCCCTGCAAGTTTCTGCCCTGGGTCTGTGGCTGCCTATTTTCACCCTATAATTTTCTTCCTCTGGTGCCAGCAATGGTGCTTCCCAACAGTCAAAATTTCCCACTGGCTCTTTAATTACCGTTGCCTCATATCGGAAAGTACTGTAAAAAGCTCATGAAAAAAATGTCTATGAAGAAACTATGCATGGATGTAAAAAAATTTTTGTGCCAAAAACTTACAATTCTGCCTTCCACGAACTTTTGGAAGTCACCTCCTTCCGGCCTCCAATTGACCACAGGTGAGCATCAGTGGGGTTCTCGCAGGCATCCAGGGCAACCAGCAATGGGATCTTGCTGCTATTGGCTGGCGAGGCATCCGATTCCAGAATCCACCCTGGGGATCTGCTTGCTAAGATCCCTTCTGATACAAGCTGTCTTCACTTTGGCAAGCAGAAGCAGACTCTGAGACAAAGATTTGGGTTAAATGAGCTTATTTGGGAAGTGTGGGTTACACTGGTAGGGAGGTGGGAAGTGAACAAGGAAGGCAGCCAACAAGTGTTTTCTGGAGCCAGCTCCCTTGGTGCACAGTGAAGCTGACTCCTCAGGGAGCCCCAGGAAAGGGTGTAAACTGAACTTCAGAAATACCCACCAGAGGGCTGGGAGGCTGGGACACGCACAAAGCAACTATCAGGGTCCTGGGTCAAGGGCAATGCCTACAGCTGGCAGGAGGGGTCCAAGGGTTACAGGTGGGGAACTGGCAGCAAGTGCAGCAACTGGCATCTGCCTCCGAGCCGTGGGGTCCCCTGCTTCCAACACGGACCCTTGGAGATTGGAGGAAGCTGGGAATAGGGCGCACATGGCTTCTCTACAGCTTCCTGTGAACCAACAGTTCAAAGTAAAACATTAAAAAACGTATGGGATGACCCAGGGAACACATCGTAGGCAATTCATTTAACAACTATACGAATTATTCTATTCATTTACCTAATGCAATTTCCTGGGTTTGCTTTTCCTGGGTATAGGGTACCACACCGAGGACAGAAGCATGTTTCATCTCTTACTCCCAATAAGTAGAAATGCTAGTCAGAATGCAACAAATAGGAGTGGATCTTCAGCCTAGCTGTTAAAAGGCATGCCTTCCACATGGGAGCACCTGGTTCCCTCCCTGGCTCCAGCTCCTGCCAGCGCAGACGCTGGGAGACAGCAGAGGATGGCTCAAGTAATTGAATTCCCCTTACCCATGTGGGAGACCTGGACAGTGTTTTTGGCTCCTGGCTCTGACACCCAGGTGTTGAGAACATTTAGGGAGCAAACTGTCACTGGAGGAAAGAGCCATGGAAGCTGTGGAAGCCGTGGGGTTCTTGTCTTCATGCAAGAAAGAATTCAGGCGTGAGACAGAGAGCGAAGTCATACGGTTTTATTGGGGACAGGGCATCCGTCAGAATGGAAGGGACAGAGGGAGGGCGCCCAGTCGCTCGCACTGGGGGAAAGTGAGGTTACATGGATGAATGGAGAGAATACACCTGGGCAGGCCAGGCGGGCGGCTCAGCAGAGAGCAGGGAGCTGAGCGTGCTGTCTTTGTTTGGACTTCTGGTTTTTAAGGGAATCTTTTACCCCTACGCCCTTTTCCTCCAGGACAAAAGATGGGGAGCCCTGGTGAAAAGGTTTGTTGGGTGAAAATTAGCAAATTGCTCCCCAGATTTGCTGGCACGGGGCAGAGCAGAGGGGCTTCCCTTAGGGGTGTGAGAAGGTTTCATTGCCCCATGTTGTCAGGTCAGGTAACCCATTTGGCCCTGAGGAGGGAGAATTCTCCTGGGAGCTTTCCTTGGGGGAAGGGCTGGGAGCACCTGGGAGGTTATCAGGGTCTGGGCAGGACTTTGAAGTGCAAGATGCTGGGCTTCTGGGGCTTCCAAAGTAGATGCTGGTTTCTTCTCACACACACACAGGCTAATTTTTAACTTCCTACCTAGCAAAACCAGGAGACAGAAAATCTCTCTCTGTCTCTCTACCTCTCAAATAAAAGCAAAAAAACTTAAAATCTGTAAAAATCTGTATATTTAAAGCTATACAGCTGAGTGTCAAAGCTGGCTGTAGAGCCGCCAGGGAGCAGGTGTCATTGCAGCCTGCATTAATAGGAGTGTGAGGCTGAACTTGTCATTAGCTCTCTAATGATGGTGGGGGCTGGGAAAACCCCTGACCATGAAATTGATAGAAAATTTGTCTTGAAGGGCTGGTGTTGTGGAGGTGATGGCAGCATCCGGTATCAGAGTGCCAAAGTGAGTCCTGGCTGCTTTGCTTCCAATCCAGCTTCCTGCTAACATGTCTGGGAAGGCAGCAGATGATGACCCAAGTGTGTGGGCCCCTGCCACTCAAGTGAGGGATCCAGATGGAGTTCCTGGCTCCTGGCTTTGGCCTGGCCCAGCCCAGACTCTCACATGAATTTTGAGAGTGAACCAAATGGTGGAAGGTGTCTTTCTCTCTGTATCTTCCTCATTGTCACTCTGCCTTTTGAATAAATAAATAAATAATAAATCTTCAAAAAATTGTCTATTTTATTTTTCTTAAAAGATATTATTTATTTATTTGAGAGGCAGAGTTACAGACAGAGATGGAGAGACAGAAAAAAGAGATCTTTCGTCTGCTGGTTCACTCCCCAAATGGTCTCAACAGCCGGAGGCTCGGTTGATCAGAAGCCAGGAGCCAGGAGCTTTTAGGTCTCCCACGTGAGTGCAAGGGCCCAAGCACTTGGGCCATCTTCTACTGCTTTCCCAGGCCATAGCAGAGAGCTAGATCAGAAGTGGAGCAGCCGGGACACGAACTGGTACAATTATGGGATTCCAGTGCAGCAGATAGAGGCTTAGCCCAGTAAGCCACAGGGCTGGCCCCCAATGGAGCTTCTTAAGACACCACTCACAGCACTCCTGTGCCATACAAGACACATGGACTTTTCTGGAAAACAGCTCCCCATGAACTATGAGACAAGTGCTGGGAGAGAGGGTCAGAAGACAAAACAACGTGGAGAGTGTGTGTGCGTATTCACTGAGACCCCCTCGAAGGAGCTTGTTGCGGGGAAAGAGCCGACAGATAATGTGGGGAGGGAGCAAGACAGCCAGGACACAGATGGGACGAAGGGGACTCCAGAACAAACAGCTGCCCCTTAGAGAAGCCCCCTGTCGAGCAGAGATGCCAAGACACTGCTCCCTCTCCCACCTTCGCTAATTGCTTAGGGCCTGTGCAGGGAGAGCATGGCCTGAGCTCAAAGCCGAGGCAGATCCTAAAGTCCCAAAGGAGGTGAGGCCGTCCGCTCCCCGTGTGGCTGCGTGGCAAGTTCTCCCTGATGGGACACCTCGGGGTGCACGTGCCCCAGCCCAGGGGAACGGCACTTGGAAGGACGTCAGCGTAAGGCCGTTCTCAAGAGACGAAATCAGAAATAGAAGACAAGAGCGAGAGGAAGGGCTTCTGGAAAGAGAATCAGGTAGAATCCTAGGAATGAACTATCTGTTTTAACACAGCTAATACATGTATTGTAAGAACCACATGACGGGGGAATGAACTATTAGGAACTCAAGGTTAGACGCAATAGCTGGAAAGAGAATCAGTAAATTGAAATTGATCTGAAGAAACTGCCCAGAATGCAGCCCAGAAGAGTGAAACCATGATAGACAGATGAGTTTGCCATGGCACCAAGTGATGAGCAGCAATATGAGTAGGGGTCCAGGCCCCCAAAGCCATGCATCTGGGATTAAATACCTAGTCTGCCACTTACTCGTAATAAGTTTAAACATGTTTGTGTCTCGATTTTCTCATCTATAAATACCTGGAGATATACTAGTACCTGCCCCATGGTGTTGCTGAAAGGTTGAAATGAGTTTATAGTTCTCGGCACATAGTAAGTGCTCAGTGAACAGTAGCGACTCTTATAGAGGAAAGGAGAATACGTAACATAGATTAAAAGGTGTGGAGGACAAAGTGAGACGCTTCAACATTTATGGTAGATTAGAAATTCCAAAGAAAGAAACAGGGGAGAAGCAGAATTTGAAGAAATGACAGTAAACATGTTTCAGAAAGTGAAGAAAATGAGCCCTGATAGTGAAAAGGCGCTTGCACCTAACGTCCGCGGAGTGTGTGATCACTTAGGCTGCACAGGAGTTTTGCCAGCCTTTGTTCTAGACCATGGCGTGAGCATCAGCAAATTCAATGGGCTCAAGTCACGTAGAGTGTGCTTGCTGACAACAAACTGAAGCTAAAAGTCCATCACCAGAAGCTGTCTAGACAATCTCCAGATATTTGGAAACTAAGTAGCAGACTTTCAAGCAACCCAGGAGAAAAGAAAGAAATCAAATGATAAGTTCAAAAACATTTTGAATGGAATTGAAACACTGACACAAGGCATTGAAACCTGCAGGATGCTGCTGAAATAGTATGTGGGCTGAAAGTTGCAGCACTCAGTGTTCTGAATGAGGAAAAAAAGTATCAACAGTGGCTTTCACTTTAAGAAAGAGAGAGGGAGAGAGAGAGAGAGAGAGAGAGAGAGAGAGAGAGAGAGAGAGAGAAAGAGAGGAGAATAAAATGTAAAGTAAGCAGAAAAGAGGAAGCAATATGGATGAGAGTAACACTCAATGAAATTGCAAAAACAATAGACAAAGGAGACCAATAAAACTGACAAATCTCTATCCAGACTTATCAAAGAAGAGAGAAGATAGAGATTTTGTAGTGCCAGGAATGAGTAAGTGGCCATCACTACAGATTTTAAACATAGCTAAAAGATAATAACAGCAATTTTATGCCAATACATTTGATAACCTAAGTGAGATAAATAAATTCCTTGAGAGTTACAAACTACCAAAGATCACCCCTGAAGAAAGAGATAGCCTGCATAGCCCTATAAATATTAAATACATTGTATTTGTATTTAAAAACCTTCCACAAGGGAAACTTCAGGTACAGATGGCGTCTCTGAGGAATTCTTCCAAATACGTAAGAAAGAAGAAATACCAATTTTAGGAAACTATAAAATTAAAAAGGAAGGAATACTTCCCAATTCATTCTGTGAAGCCAGCAATGTAACTTCAACAATGTATAAGAAAGCTGCATCGCAGGCGAAAGGGTCACACATTTCAGGAGAGTAAGATCGATGTGAGATTCTGACAGCGTTCGCTACCTGCCAACAGACTGAGAGGGAACAGTCTTAATAGACACAGGAAGAAAGTTCCTCAAAAACCAGCTTCCATTCCTCATTACACTCTCAGGAATAGTAAGAAAGTTTCCCAGGTTGGCACCGTGATGTAGCAGGTAAAGCCATCTTCTGCTGCATCCCATATGGAGGCTGGTTCAAGTCCTAGCTGCTCCACTTCCCAGCCAGCTCCCTGCTAATGGCCTGGGAAAGCAGTGGAAGATAGCTCAAGTCCTTGGGCCCCTGCACCTACCTGGGAGACCCGAAAGAAGCTCCTGGCTCCTGGCTTTGGATCAGCTCAGCTCCAGCAGTTGCAGCCATTTGGAGAGTGAACTAGTGGTTGGAAGACCTCTCTCTTTGTGTCTCTTCCTCTCTCTGTCTATAAATCTGCCTCTCAAGTAAATAAATCTTTTTTTTTAAGAAAATCTCAAATATACTCTTTTAGCAAAAGCATCTTGAAAACAGGTAGTATAACTACAACCCTCCCACTGCATGTTAGAGAGCTTCTGTGTCTGCACTTGCGGCGTCTGCACTTGCGGCGTCTCTGCCCCAGGTCTCCACGTCTCCTCCCCTGCCCTGGCCACCACCTCAATCTCTAGATCTGAGCATTCGAAGTTCTCAGATTCTACCTGGATCGTGATCATGTGGTGTTTTTCTTTCCATGTTCAGCTTAATTCACTGAGCATAATGTCTTCCACATTCATCCATTTTGTGGCAAATGGCAAGATCTCCCTTTTATAAAAAGAATAATATCCCACTCACGTGTGCACACATGCATGTGCACAAGGCTATCTTTATGAAGTAGTGACTTCGTGTGGAAGTTGTAGTCTATTTTATTTTCAAGATTTATTTATTTATTTATTTGAAAGACAGAGTTAATGAGAGAGAGAGAGAGAGAGAGGGAGGGAGGGAGACAAAGAGAGAGATCTTACATCTGCTGGTTCACTTTCCAAATGGCTACAATGGCTGGAGTTGGGCCGATCTGAAGCCAGGAGCCAGGAGCCAGGAGCTTCTTCTAGGTCTCCCACAGGATACAGGAGCCCAAGGACTTGGGCTATCTTCCACTACTTTCCCAGGCCATTAGCAGAGAGCTGGATGGGAAGTGGAGCATCTGGGACTCAAACCCGCGCCCATGTGGATGCTGGCACTGCCAATAGTGGCTTTACCCAAGCCGCCACAGTGCTGGCCCCGAAAATTGTATTTTAAATTTCTTTCCCACAATAGCTGCACCAATACACATTTCCACCAACAGTGCATAAAACTTCTGTACTCTCACCAACATCTGTAAGCTCTTGTCTTTTTGATGACAGCCATCCTTTTTTTTTTTTTTGACAGGCAGAGTTAGACAGTGAGAGAGACAGAGAGAAAGATCTTCCTTCTGTTGGTTCACCCCCCAAATGGCCGCTATGGCCGGCACGCTGCGCTGATCTGAAGCCAGGAGCCAGGTGCTTCCTCCTGGTCTCCCATGTGGGTGCAGGGCCCAAGCACTTGGGCCATCCTCCACTGCCCTCCCAGGCCACAGCAGAGAGCTGGACTGGAAGAAAAGCAACTGGGACAGAATCTGGCGCCCCGACCGGGACTAGAACCCGGTGTGCCGGCGCTGCAGGCAGAGGATTAGCCTAGTGAGCTGTGGCGCTGGCCATGACAGCCATCCTAACAGGTTTGAAATGATATCTCATTATAGTTTAGTGATGCCGTGTGTCTTTTGGGCATTTTTATGTCTTTTTGTGAGAGATATTTATTCAAGTTTTCGGCTATTTTAGTTGGGATTATTTGATTTTCCTCATTGAGTTGTGTGAGTTCTTTATATATTTTAGTTGGTAACCCTCTATCAGATGTATGGCTTGCAAATACTTTATCCTAATCTTTTCATTTTGTTGATTTTTTTAGCAGTTATTTTTTATTTATTTGAAAGGCAGAGTTATGGTGGTGGGGAGAGATGTCTTCCAACCCCTGCTTGACTCCCCAGAAGGTTGCAATGGCCAGGGCTGTGCGATGCCAAAGTCAGGAGCTTGGAGCTTCTTTCATGTCGCCCATGTGGGTGCAGGGGCCCAAGCATTTGAGTCATCTTCCGCTGTTTCCCAGGCACATTAGCAGGGAGCTGCATTGGAGTTAGAGCAGCCAGGACTTGAAGCAGTGCCCATATGGAATGCTGTATCGACCCACTATGCCACAATGCCAGGCCCCTTGTTGATTATTTGCTGTACAGTAACTTTTTAGTTTGATGTAGTCCCATTTCTTTATTATTGCTTTTGTGACCTGAACTTTTAGTATCACATCCAAGATAATGTTGCCAAAGCCAACATTAAGGAGCTTTCCCCCTATTTTCTTCCAGGTGTTTTGTGGTTTTAGATCTTGCCTGTAGGTCTTTGATCCATTTTGAGGTAGCTGCTGTGTCTAATGTAAGATAAAGATCCAACTTCATCCTTTTGCAGGTGGAAATCCAGTCTTCCCAGCAGCATTATTGATGAGATTTTCCTCATGTGTCATGTTGGTGTTTGTGTAGTGTTTGGGTTTATTTCTGGGATTGGTATTCTGTCCCATTTGTCCACGTGTCTATTTTTATGCCAATACCTGCTGTTCTGATTGCTACCTCTCTCTAATATAATTTGAAATCAGGGAGTGATACCTTCAACTTTGTTTTCTTTCCAAGAATTGCTTTGGCTACTCGGGATCTTTGCTGGTTCCATACAGATTTTAGAATTGTTTTTCCTATTTCTGTGAAGGGTGTCATTGGAATTTCCATAGAGATTGCATTGAATCTATATATTGCCTTGGGTAGTATGGATATTTCAACAATGTTATTTCTTCTAATCCATGAATGTGGGATGTCTTTCCATTTATTTGTGTTTCTTCAATTTCTTTCTTTCTTTTTTTTTATTTGACAGATAGAGTTAGACAGTGAGAGGGAGACAGAGAGAGAGAGACAGAGAGAAAGGTCTTCCCTCTGTTGGTTCACCCCTCAAATGGCCGCTACGGCCGGAGCTACGCCGATCTGAAGCCAGGAGCCAGGCACTTCTTTCTGGTCTCCCATGCGGGTGCAGGTACCCAAGCACTTGGGCCATCCTCCACTGCCTTCCCCGGCCACAGCAGAGAGTTGGACTGGAAGAGGAGCAACCGGGACTAGAACCTGGTGCCCATACAGCATGCTGGTGCCACAGGCAGAGGATTAACCAAGTAAGCCACGGCATCGGCTATTTGTGTTTCTTCAATTTCAAATGGAATTCGTGAAGAACCTCCAGTTGACATCATTCTGACCACTGGAGCTCCCCCCGGCCCCAAGTCAGAATCAAAGCAAAGTGTCTGCCCCGAGGGCTCAGCATTGTCCTGGGGATTCTTGGCCAGTGCCGCTGGAACCAAGTAGGGTATCAGGACTCAAGATTAATGTGTGAGAATCTATCCTATTTCAATATACTGGCACCAGTCGGAAATGAAAAGTAATGCCATCATTCAAATAACACAAAAACATACAAAATACTTAGGAATGAATCTGATGAAGGATACATAAGTCCTACATGAGGGATTTTTAAAAAGTACATGAAAAGCATATACTGGGGCCAGCACTGTGTCATAGTGGGCCAAGCCTCCTCCTGTGGTGTGGAATCCCATATGGGCATCAGTTCTAGTCCCAGCTGCTCCTCTTCCAATCCAGCTCTCTGCTATGGCCTGGGAAATCAGTAGAAGATGGCCCAAGTTCTTGGGGCCCTGAATCCATGTGGGAGACCTGGAAGAAGCTCCTGGCTCCTGGCTTTGGATCTGCCCAGCTCTAGCCGCTGAGGCCATGTGGGGAGTGAACCAGTCAATGGAAGACCTCTCTCTCTTTTTCTCCCTCTCTCTGTCTGTAGCTCTACTTCTCAAATAAGTAAATAAAATATTTTTTTAAAAAAGCATACATTATGACAAAAGCATGCATGGATGTCAAAAACTTTTGTACCCAAATAAACTTATCTTTTAATTCCATTGTCCATGAACTTTTTGAAGTTCTCTCACACATTGAACACTACAGAGCATTGCTGCAAGAAATTAAAGAAGAGACTATACACTCAAAATTCATCTACAGACTCAACAGGATCCCATTAAAAACCCTGGCAGGTCTTTGAGTATTATGTGTATAGAGACTTACAAGCTAAAGTTTATACAAAGTTATTAAAATTTAATTAAAAACACAGAGGACCTAAGACAGCTAAAAACAACTTTGAAAAATAAGAAAGTTGGAGCTCTATTAAAACTTCAATATCTATTATAAGCTCTAACCCTCCAGACAGTGTGATGTTGATATCAAGGTAGAGATGTGGATCCATGGAACAGAGTAGAGATTCCAGAAATAGAGCCACACTATAGTCAATTCCTTCCTTCCCCCCTCCCTCCCTCCCTCCCTCCCCCTTCCTTCCTTCCTTCCTTTCTTTCTTTCTTTCTTTCTTTCTTTCTTTCTTTCTTTCTTTCTTTCTTTCTTTCTTTCTTTCTTTCTTTCTTTCTTTTTTCTTCCTTATCTAAAGCCAGGAGCCAGGAGCTCCTTCCAGGTCTCCCACATGGGTGAAGAGGCCCAAGCACTCGGGCCATCTTCCACTGCTTTCCCAGTCCATCAGCAGAGAGCTGGATCAGAAGAGGAGCAGCCAGGACACAAACTACTGGCGCTGCAGGAGGAGGATTAATCCACTGTGCCACAGGACCAGCTCCAGCCAATCGGTTTTTGACAAAGATGTGAGAACAATTCAGTAGAGAAAGGAAAATCGGGCTGACACTGTGGTGTAGCCAGTAAAGCTAAGCCGAGACCTGCAGTGCTGGTATCCTATATAGATGCCAGTTTGAGTCCCGGCTGCTCCACTTCCAATCCAGCTGTCTGCTATGGCCTGGGAAAGAGTGGAAGATGGCCCAAGTCCTTAGGTTCCTGCACCCACATGGGAGACCTGGAAGAGGCTCCTGGCTCCTGGCTTTGGATTGGCCCGGCTCTGGCCATTGCTGCTGTTTGGGGCATGAACCAGCAGATGGAAAACCTCTGTCTATCTCTGCTTTTGCCTCTCTGTAACTTGCCTTTCAAATAAATAAATCTTTAAAAAAAAGGAAAGGGAAATCTTTCCAACAGAAAGTATTGGAACAATTAGATATCCATAGGCAAATACATAAATACAACTTGATCTGTAACTCAAAATGGATCATAAACTTAAGTGTGTGATGTAAAGATATGAAACTTATGGAAAAAATTATAGAAGAAAATCTTTGTGAACCTTTGGGTTAGGCACAGATTTCTTGGATATGACCCCAAAATTAAAAAAAAAAGTATACACCACACAAGAAAAATTAATAAATTGGATTTCATCAAAATTAAAAACATCTTCTCTTTGAAAGACACTTTCATAAAAATGAAAAGACAAGCATAGACAGGGAGAAAGTATCTCAAATCACACATCTGATCAAGGTCTTATACCCAGAATGTACCCTGGGGTCTTCCCTTTCTCACGGGGTGCATTTCGACCCCCAGTGAACACCTGAAGCCATGGATATTACCAAGCCCTGCATACACTGTGTCTTTGCTACTTATCTGTGATAAAGTTTAATTTATAAATTAGACACAGTAAGAGCTTATCATCAACAGCAAATAGCAAAATAGGACGATGATACAGTATGCTGTAATACCCGTCTGCACTTCGGGGCCGTTGTAGAGTAAGATGAGAGCTGTTTGGAGACAAGCTGTGCAATCCTGTGACAGTGGAGCTGATGACTGAGGTGTTACCGGTGAAGAATGGGCGGGTGGCCGCGTGCACAGCCTGGGTACCGTAGGCCAGGGGATGATATGTACGCAGACAATTCCCAGTTTAAAACTTACGAACAACAACAACAACAAAACAAACAAAAACAAAAACCCATCTCGCTTATGAATTGCTTATTTCTGGAATATTCCATGGAACATTTTTTTTTTTTTTTTTGACAGGCAGAGTGGACAGTGAGAGAGAGAGACAGAGAGAAAGGTCTTCCTTTTGCCGTTGGTTCACCCTCCAATGGCCGCCGCGGTAGGCGCGCTGCGGTTGGCGCAACGCGCTGATCCGATGGCAGGAGCCAGGTGCTTCTCCTGGTCTCCCATGGGGTGCAGGGCCCAAGGACTTGAGCCATCCTCCACTGCACTCCCTGGCCACAGCAGAGAGCTGGCCTGGAAGAGGGGCAACCGGGACAGAATCCGGAGCCCCGACTGGGACTAGAACCCGGTGTGCCGGCACCGCAAGGCAGAGGATTAGCCTAGTGAGCCGCGGCGCCAGCCTCCATGGAACATTTTAGAGCGTGACTGACCGCGGGGAGCTGGAGAATGGACAGTGAGAGCCCAGGTCAGAGAGGATGGCTGTAGAGCATTCCAACACTCGGGTGTGAGAGGACACATAACTCTTCCCAAAGGGCACACACCGCCCAGACGTTTCACTCCAGAATGCCTGTGGATGGCAAAGCCACAGACAAAGAGCTGTCTGCCATCCTCAGCCATTGGGGAAACGCAGGTGCAAACGGTGATGAGCTGTCCTCTGCCCTTGTGACCACGTCGGAGCCCTCACCGCGCTGGTGAGGATGCGCGGCCACTTCACCTCTCTCGCCCTGCTGACAAGAATGTGAAGCGCACAGCTCTTTGTGGAAAACAGTTTGACAGCTTCTTAAAAAGGCTCATGGGGCCAGTGTTGTGTCGCAGAAGGTAAAGTCACCACTTGTGACGCTGGCATCCCACAGAGAGCGCTGGTTCTGCTTCTGATCCGGATCCCTGCTGGCGTGCCGGGGAAAGCAGAAGATGGCCCAGGCACTTGGGCCCCTGCCACCCTTGTGGGTGGCTTGGATGGAGCACTAGGCTCACGCTTCGGTCTGACCCAGCCCAGGCCATTGAGGACATTTGGGGAGTGAACCAGCGGATGGAAGATCCCTTGTCTCTCCTTGTCTTTCTCTGTTACTCTACCTTTCAAATAAATAAATAAATTTTGAAAAAGAAAAATTTCAGGATGTATCTACCGTATAATTCAGCCATTCTACTCCTAGCTACTCAGGATGAATGAAACCGTCTGTTCACACAGAGAGCTGCACACCAAGTTCCTTGCTGCTTTATTTATGAGAACTGAAATTTACTTAGAAACAACTCAAATGTCCCAAATCAACAGGTGAATGGCTAGACAAACTGTGGCATGCTCATACAATGGATTACTACTTAGCAATAAAAGGAATAAACTATTTAGATGCATAACTTGGCTGAAATCTCAAAATAATTGTACTGAGTGAAAGAAACAACAAAGCAGCCATATATACTCATATAAGATCCTAGAATGTGAAACTAGTATTTAGTGACTGCAAGATTGGTGGTCTCTCTGGATGGTGTGGGGTAAGGGGTGGAGGGAAGGAGAAATTACAGAGTGACTAGGAAGCCTTGGGGGCACCAATGTTCATTGTCTTAACTGTGGTGATGATTACAGGAGAATTTAAGTGAGGGGACTCTAGAATATTTATGGAAGTAGGAATTGGGGCAGGCATTTGGACTAGCAAGTAAGCCACTGGTTAAGATGCCCGTATCCCGCTGTGGCCTGGTGTGCTAAGCCTCCACCTGTGGCGCCAGCAACCCATATGGGCACCAGTTCAAGTCCCACCGGTTCCCTGCTAATAGCCTGGGAAAGCAGTAGAAGAGGGTCCAAGTGCTTGGGCCCCTGCATATGTGTGGGAGACCTGGAAGAAGCTCCTGGTTCCTGGCTTTGGATCAGCTCAGTTCCAGCCATTGGCAGCTACTTGGGGAGTGAACCAGAGAATGGATGACCTCTCTCCCCTCTCTGTCTGTAACTCTACCTCTCAAATAAATACAATCTTAAAAAAAAAAGTGCCCGTATCCCAGATGAGAGTCCCTGGGTTCAAGTCCCGGCTCCCCTCCTGACTCCAGCTCCCTGCCAGCGCAGACCTCGGGGGGCAGCAATGGCTGGGGCAGCTGGGTCCCTGCCACTCACGGGGGAGACCTGGTGGGAGTTCCTGGCTCCCAGATTTGGCCTCAGGCCAGCCTGGCCATTGAGGGCATTTGAACAGTGAAACGATGCACCGAAGTTCTCTCTCAAATTAAAAAAAAAAAAAAATTGAACTCACCAAAGAGAAAGTAAAAATGGAATTAGAGAATTCAAAGAAAGTTTATTTTGTTGCAAAAAAAAAAAAAAAAAACCTGATACCTAGGCTTACTTTTTCACAATAAGCATTTTTGCATGAGTGAAGACCCCTTGCAGGTAATGGACTTCAATTTTTTTTTTTTGCACCAAATAATCTTATCTTTCAATTCCATTTTCTGTGAGATTTGGAAGCTCCCTCACGTGTTTGTCAAAGCTGTTCGCTTGCATTGTGTGCGGCTCATTGTCAGCTGCACTGGGAGGGAAGTGTGGCCAGCAGGAAGTAAGGGGGGTGTGGAGACCCACAGCGACCACCGCATCGCAACGAGAAGGGGTCAGTGCAGTCATGGTGAGAATTTTTATTTTTGGAGGTTTTAAAGTATGATGCGATGAAAACACCTTATTTTGTATATTTGGGACAAGTCTGGGGATTTTATTCTATTCTAGGTTTAAGTGTGCCCGGTGTGTACTTAACCTCCATGCTGGCTGAGGGACCAAAGGGAATGGGTTAAGAAAATAGTCAACCCAAAAGTTGGGAAATAAGAGAAAGGAAGCCAAGGAAAAGCACAGTAAATGGAAAGACCCAGAGTTGAATGCTCCTGGACTCCACGGGGAGGCAGGTAGGGTTGGTTTAACACAGCCCCTTAGAAATCCCTATGGGAGCCCAGGAAGGCTTCCTGGAGGAGGGAAAATTTGTTTCAGATGTTTTTGAGAAACAGGCTGAAGTTGCCCACACAGAGCAGGCAGGGCTACAGTAATAACTGAGGGCCGCGTGAGCCACTGCAGAGAGGTAAACAGACGTGGCAGCATCAGCACATAGGATGCCACCCCAGTGCCGCTGGCAGGGGCCAGTTGGCAGGAGGCTGCACATGCAGGTTGGGGCTGCACCACCCAAGGCCGTGAGTGAGGGCCATGGACAGTCATTCCAGCAGAGGCGACATGGTGAGAGTTGTCACAGATCCCTGTATGGTAGCGTAGCGAGTGGACAGTGGAGCAGGGAGGGGGTGAGGAAGGCCGAGAGGGGCAAGAGGAGCCATTACTCCCCGATAACTGAGCTGCGTGCTCAGCGTCAGAGACAGATGCTCTGAGGAGCCCAGACCGGCGGGCTCGGCAGAGGCGGCTGTGGGGGGAGAGCTGCGCGGTCTCACAGCAGGTGTCTGGGGAAACACAGCTGCGTGGAGGCGACCCACCTGCCCACCTCCGGATCCACCCTAGCAAGCGAGAGCGGCAGGGAAAGAGCCCGGCCTTGGGGTCTGGCTCACCGTGTGTCCTGGCGTGAGCTTGCTGTGTGACCTCGGCCAAGTCCCTCGCTGCGTCTGGACCGTCTGCTCTACCACTCTCTCCTCCAAGGGAGCCCGCGAGAAGACCAGGCCCTTCCTTCTCTGGGGGCCCCGGCCTCACTGCAGTAATGTCACCTTAGCTCGGCAACCCCAGCCCCACGTCTCTGTGCCCCCGAGTGGCCCAGGCCACAAGTGTGCCTTCCTAGTAGGACCACCCCATCCCCACCACTGGGCTCCACAACCCCAGGAAGCAGGGCCCTCTGCTTTCTTTTCCCAAAAAGAAATATAGCTTCATTGCTTTCACACTAAAAATAATGTGGGCTCAATGTTAAAAAATGTGAACTATAAGAAAAGTATGCATATGAAGGAGAAAGTAAAATTCAAATGAAATTCTATTACACGCAGTAACCTCCATTAAGATTTTGTAAGTCTTCCAGATAACTCATTACACACACATGCACACACATATTTCAAATACTCTTCTTCTTCTTCTTTTTTTTTAAAAAGATCTATTTATTTATTTAAGAGGGAAAGACAGAGGGGCCTTCCATCTATTTGTTTACTTGGCTACAGTAGCCAGAGCTGGGCCGATCAGAAGTCAGGAGCCAGGAGTTTCTTCCATGTCTCCCACATGGGTGCTGGGGCCCAAGCACATGGGCCATCTTCTACTGCTTTCCCAGGCCATTAACAGAGAGCTGGATCGGAAGAGGAGCAGCCAGGACAGGAACCCTCACCCATGTGGGATGCCGGCGCCGCAGGTGGAGGCTTAACCTACTACAACACAGCGCCGGCCCCTTCAAATACCCTTACACACAAGTTCATATAAACTGGATTATAGTGTTTTGACTAGCGTGCAATCTAAGTTTTTCACTCAATAACATATCCTGAGGATCTGTGTGCCTTGTGTTATTTCTAAACATTTATTTTGATTACATAGTTACATGCAACTTACATGAAGATATAAACTCATCAGCATTAGCATGAGTAGATCCCAGCTTTTTCTTTATGATTTGGTTTTTAATAGATTAATTTATCTGAGAGGCAGACAGAGAGAGCTCCAGTCTGCTGATTCACTCACTGAATGCCTACAACAGCTGGGGCTGGGGCAGAAGCCGGGGGGGGGGGGAGGGGGGTTGGGAGCTCAACTCCCACGTGGGTGGCAGGGACCCAAGTACTTGAGCCATCATTGCTGCCTCCTGGGGTCTGCACCAGCTGGAAGCGGGAGCCAGGAGCCGAAGCTGGATACTGAACCCAGGTACTCTGATGTGGGACTCATGCGTGCTACCTGGCAGGCAAAATGCTGGCCCTTCATTCTATTTTTATTATTGATTCCCTATTTGCTTCCCTAAAGGGATGGGCCATAAACACGGCTTCAGTGGAACATCTGTAAGCATAAATCATTTCGTGCTTTGGGGACAAATTTCTAGACTTGAAATTGTTGGGTCTAATATATAAATATTAGAATAATTTTTAAAAATGTATTTATTTATTTATTTGAAAGGCAGAGTTACGAGAGAGAGAGAGAGAGAGAGAGAGAGAGAGAGAGATCTATCTGCTGATCTGCTGGTTCACTCCCCAAATGCTCGTGATGTCTGGGGCTGGGCCAGGCTGAAGCCAGGAGCCAGGAGCTTCTTCCGGATCTCCCACATGGGTGCAAGGGCCCAAGGACTTGGGTCATCTAACACTACTTTCCCAGGCATGTTAGCAGGCAGCTGGATCTGAAGCGGAGCAGCCGGGATGCAAACAGGTGCCACTATAGGATGGCAGCTTTACCCATTATGCCACAGCACCAACTCTGAAAAGTTTCATGTTGCCCAAGTACCCCACCAAAAGTTGGTACCAGTTCTCACTTTACTCGATACATAAGTGCCCATTTCCCAACACCTTTTCTAAAAGAAGGCATTAACGGATTGTAACCTAACAGGTGAAAACGGCATCTTGTCATTTTTATTGTCGTTTGGTGAGTAGTGAAATTGATCATCTGCCATTTGGCTGTTGGAGCATTAGTGACATGGCCTGCTAATGCTCTTGTCTATTGTTATGTGGGATACATTTGCTGTATTGCTAATTGCTTTTTGAGAGCTTGTCGCATGTTAAGGGTTTGATCTTAGCTGGTATGCGTTCACCGGAGTCGAGCAATGCGGTCCCCTGTGAAGTCCCAGGAGACTGGAGCAGTTCTGCCTCTGGTCAGCGGAGGGCAGCAGTGGGCAAGGTTCACTTCCAGGCCAGATGGGTGCCTGGGAGCTGGATATGCCTACAGACACACACACACACACACACAGACACATGCACACAGAACATTCCACAGGGCTTCTTGGGGAACCAGTTGCTCCACTGCCTCTTCAGGGCCCCCATACGGGTTACCTCCCCCCTAGTCCCGGGGGAAATTCCAACCAGTAACCGAGAACCCCTCTGAAGTCAGTCACCTCCCAGTTGCGAGCTGGCTGTGACCTCCGTGACCTACCACCTCTCTTTCTTCGTCTGTAAAATGGGCCCAGTGCGGTGGAGGTGGAGTGTGCTGAGCAAAGTTGTTGGGGTGCTCCGTGAGTGTGTACCCTGAGCTGGAGCCCACGCAGCCGCCTCCCCGACCTCCCCCACGTCCACTCGCTGCCTGAGCGGGAGAAGTTTTGGCTCCTGCTGTCTCTGCTGGGTGTTCTCCTTGCCAAGGAAGACTCTTCCTTTGGGTTGTATAGGGGGAGATGGCAGAGGAGGAGGCCAGTGAGGATGGAACCAGGTCATGGGGGTGGGCGGGGGCGGGGGAGAGAAGCTGTTCCTGGGCGGGACAGGCTGGCACCTGGAGACCTGTGGGAGGCTGGGGTGGGGGCTCCCGGTCTCCTACCTGAAGGACAGGGTGGACAGCAGGGGAGGTGCCACTTTGCCATAGAGCGGGTGAGCTCTGCCTGCGTTGGGCTGGGTTGGAAGCGCTAGAAGGAATTCCAGATCCTCCCAGCAATGGAAAGTCACGTGGTCCTCATAGCCAGACCACCTCTCCTCCCCACCCCACCTCCTGCCTCTCCCCCCTCCCCCCTGCAAGCCTGGGTCCCTGTGTGCTCAGGGGTCGGAGCTGCTCTCCACTAACACAGGTTCAGGAAGGGTACTGGCTCCCCCTACCCCCTCTTTGGCCCTCCGCTTGCTCCCCCAACTCCCCTTGGATCCCAGGGCACAAAGGGAGCCCCTTTCCACCATTGGGGCCCCCTCCCTTATGGGGGGGCGGGGGCGGGGAGGAGCAGAGCCCAAGGGGCCCCAGCTCAGGAGGGCAAACCGGAAAAATGACTTTCTGATGGGCACGACTCTGGCCTGGGGGCGGATGACTCACCAGAGACAGCAGAGGGTGAGGGCAGTGGAGCAGGAGACTGGAGGCTGGGGCGCAGGTCCCTGAGCGGGAGATGTAGAGGCGCAGGCCCCTGAGTGGTGGGCCCGAGTGGGCAGGTGGGAGGTCGTGACAGCCTGGCGTCCGCCATAGGCAGGGGCCTGTTTCTGAGTTTCCCTCGGCCTGCAGCCTGGGCCCAGGGCTGAGGTCAGGTTGGCGACTTTGGTGACTGTCAGAGGCGCAGCCCGGCAGAGGGCTGGCTGGCCGTGAGCGGGGCCTCCCCCGGCCCTGACCCGCCTCGTGCTCCTCTCCATGGACGCTCAGAAGTCAGCCCCCTGTGCAGGTCCCATGGGGCTGAGCCTTCCCCCGACCCCTACTGTGTCTCACACCCGGAGTCCTGGGAGCCACGATCAAGGTGAAGAAGCCAGAAGTGGGGGGACCACCCACCATGAAGCCACTCTGGCCCGGGCATTCCTCGTGCTGCTGAGGGGTCTGGGCAAGTCCCCTCTGGGGGTTTCAAGAGGAAGAAAGGAATGACACTGGTTAGAGAACCCCCTCCAGGCGGACAGCAGGAGCTGCGGCTCTGTGGGGCGTGGTGAAGCTGGGACAACCCCGGCCTGTGTGTAAATGGGAGTGGCGCTGGCAGGGAGCGGGAAGACCTCCTGTCACCCCTGCACACACACACACACACCCGTTCTGGGCTAGGCTGTGGGTGGTGGGTGTGGCTTCCAGAATCTTATCAATCCCAAAGGAATGTAGGCGGCTTCAGCAAACCCCAGCCTCTGGCGGAGGAGTGGGTACAGGCCAGAGCGTGTCCTGGTTGTGGGTGGGGAGCCTGGCAGTCCTGGGGTGGGACTGGCCAGGAAGTGGCACAGCAGGCATCACACACACCTGCCCCTCCCCCCACTCCAGTTGGCTTTTCCTTCCTGCCAGGATCCCAGATGCCAGCTCCCCACACCTTCCTCCAAGGTCACACCTATCGGAGTCATACAACCTTTGTTAGCACAGGGGCTTACATGGTGCCAGGCAGTTTTGTTTATGAGCGAGAGATCTTGGTTTGCTGGTTCTCTCTCTAAATGCCTGCATTAGTGGGGGCTGGGCCAGGAGCCAGGAGCCAGGAGCCAGGAATTCAATCTGGTTCTCCCACAGGGGTGTCAGGGGCCCACCTTCTTGAGCTGTCACCTGCTGGGAGGCTTCTTGTGTATCAGAAAGAAGCTGGAATCCAGAGCAAAACTAGAACTTGAACCTGGGCACTGGAACACAGGATGTAGACACCCAAGGAGAGTCTTAGCTGCTGTGCTAAACTCCCACGCCAGACGTTTTTCAGTAGTATGTTATTTAATCCTCATGCCCACCCCCAATTCTCTCTCGTGCTCTCTCTATATATGTGTATATATATATATATACATATATGATTTATTTTATTTATTTGAAAGAGTTACAGAATGAGGTCAAGCCAGAGAGAGAGAAAGGTCTTCCATCCTTTGCTGGTTCACTCCCCAAATGGCTGTAATGGCTGGAGCTGGGCCAATCTGAAACCAGGAGCCAGGAGCTTCTTTTGGGTCTCCCACGTGGGTGCAGGGGCCCAAGGACTTGGGTCATCCTCCACTGCTTTCCCAGGCCACAGCAGAGAGATGGATCGGAAGTAGAGCAGCCGGGACTCAAACTGGTGCCCATATGGGATGCCGGTACTGCAGGTGGCGGCTTTACCTGCTACACCACAGCGTTGGTCTTTCTTCCATTGGTTCACTCCCCAAATGGCCGCAATGGTTGGAGCTGCGCAGATCTAAAGCCAGGAGCCAGATGCTTCTTCCCAGTCTCCCTTGCGGGTACAGGGGCCCAAGGGCTTGGGCCATCTTCTACTGCTTTTCCAGGCCACAGCAGAGAGCTGGATTGGAAGTGGGGCATCTGGGACTGGAACTGGTGCCCATATGGGATGCTGGCGCTGCAGGCGGAGGATTAACCTCCTGTGCTATGACGCTGGCCCCCCTCCTCTCTATATTTTTAAAGTTTTATTTATTTACTTGAGAGAGAGAGAGAGGTCTCATCTGCTGGTTCACTCCCCAAATGCCCACGATGGTCAAGACGGGGTCAGGCTTCCCAGGCTTCCCGTGTGGGTGGCAGGAATCCCATTACTTGGGTTGTCACTGCTCCTTGAGCTGTCACTGCAGCAGAAAACTGGAGTCGGGATCCAGAGTTGGTCATGAAACTCAGATACTTATATGTGGGGCCCGGACATCCTGACCAGTGTCTTAACTGCTTGGCCAAACGCCCACACCTGGTTCTGTGTTTCTAATCACTAGTTTAAACATGGAGGAAAATAAGACTCAGAGAGGTTAAGCAGCTTGTCTAAGGTCAAGCTCCCAGATGTTAGGGCCAAGTACTCACTGGCTGACTCCAAAGCTGGCTCAGTTCTCAGTGCACTCAGCTGGGTGTTCAGAAGAAATAAGACCTGGACTTGCCCGGAAGCTGTGTCCTAGAGGTAGCAGCAGACGGATAGTCTCAGCGCGAGGATGGGGCCGCGGAGCGCGGTGGAGAGGCCCTGGGGTGGCTGCCCTTTCCCTGCAGTCTGCTCTGTGGGTGGGGGCACGGCTGCAGCCACTCAAGGATTCAATCATTCAGCAGAGAAGAAAAAGAAACTGGAGGAGGAAGATGGGAGGGACGGGAGAAGGAAACGGAGAGAGTGAGATAGTGTGTGTCTTCCTGATGGCCATGGCGCCTGAATCCAGCTGTCCATCATTATGTCAGCCAATGACTTCTCATTTTTGCTTAAGCCAGTTTGGCATTTGCAATCCAAAGACACCAAATAAATGCCACTTGCATAGCATGGAAGTAGCTTCAGAATGGAACTCTTAACTTTTATGCCCCAAGCAGCCATACTTCCTCACCTGGATCTTAGGCTCCACCATCCACACAGTTTCTCAAGTTTTTTTTCATTTTTTTAAAGATTTATTTAGTTTTATTTGAAAGTCGCAGTTACACAGAGAGAGGAAAGGCAGAGAGAGAGAGAGAGAGAGAGAGAGAGAGGGAGAGATCTTCTATCTAATGGTTCACTCCCCAGATGGCCGCAATGGCTGGAGCTGCGCTGATCTAAAGCCAGGAGCTTCCTGTGGGTCTTCCACCTGGGTGAGTGGTCCAAGGACTTGGACCATCTTCTACTGCTTTCCCAGGCCATAGCAGAGAGCTGTATCAGAAGTGGAGCAGCCGGGTCTCAAACAGGCACCTGTATGGGATGCTGGCACTGCAGGTGGTGGCTTTACATGCTATGCCACAGCGCTGGCCCCTCAAGTCTTTTTTCTACCCTCTAACACCATATGTAACCTAGCAACAAGCACTGTAAATCCTGTCTCCAAAATTTATCTCAAATTCTCCAATTTCTCCTCATTTGCCTTGCACTCCTGTCCGTGTTGTCACCCTCTCTCACTTGGATTGCCTCAAGTAGTCTCATCACGGGTCTCTCTGCTTTAGTCTTGTTTCCATAGTGATATTTCTGTACACAGAGGCCAAAGTCATCTTTCAAAACCAGGAATCAAATTTTGTCACTCCCTTACATACATTTCTTCAGTATTTCCCACTGCACCTAAAATGAAATCCACGCTTTTTGCCAGGGCTTCCATTTCTTATCTACCTTGTTATGTCATCTTGCCTTCTTTCTATTCCACAAAGCTTCCAAGCTCATGTCTGCCCCAGGACACTTACATTTGCTGTAGAATCTGTATCCTCACATGACTGTCTTCTCACCAATCAGATCGGGTCTCTGGTGTCACCTCTTCTAGACGCTTTCTTTGAGTACCTTAATATCCATTTATCACTCCCTCCCCAAATCACTCTGTTCTGTCACCCTTCACTTTACTTCCTTCATAGAACTTTCCACAGCTTGTAATTTTGAGTGAATCAGAAACAGACTAGGCATCACAAAGATTGGAAACTAGCTTTGGACTAAGCTCAGGCCCTAATTGCATTAACATGATCTGCCTATACTCCTTGTCAAAAGAAAATGTATGCCCTGTGTTGAGGAAGGGAACATGATTCAGAGCTTCAAATTATCTCTACATCTTAATATTCAGCGTCAAAACTTAGTTAAAATTACTAAGCATGTAAAGACACATGAATTGGTAAAAATAGCAAGAGGAAAAATGTGTAATAGGAACAGACCCACAAGGCCGGTGCGTGGCTCAACAGGCTAATCCTCTGCCTAGCGGCACTGGCACACCAGGTTCTAGTCCCGGTTGGGGTGCCGGATTCTGTCCCTGTTGCCCCTCTTCCAAGCCAGCTCTCTGCTGTGGCCAGGGAGTGCAGTGGAGGATGGCCCAAATGCTTGGGCCCTGCACCCCATGGGAGATCAGGAGAAGCACCTGGCTCCTGCCTTCGGATCAGTGTGTTGCACCAGTCGCAGCACGCCAGCCGCGGCGGCCATTGGAGGGTGAACCAACGGCAAAGGAAGACCTTTCTCTGTGTCTCTCTCTCTCACTGTCCACTCTGCCTGTCAAAGATAAAAAAAAATGAAACAGACCCACAGATATTGACATTATCAGACTTCTAAAAAACAGTACTTAGTACAAAAAATTTTAAATAAAATCATGGGAAATGTCAGCAGGGAACTCAAAACTACAAAAATTGTAAAAGAAATTGTAGAACTAAAAAAAAAATTGAAATTAGGAACTCAACAGATGAGTGTGATAACAGGTTGGACATAGCTGGAAAGAGAATTAGTGGACTGGAAATCAGCCAAAAGAAAAGTCCAGACAAGAGAAAGGAGAGATGAGAGAATTAGAAATACAGAAAAGAATGAGACAACTGGAACAGAGTGGAAATGTCTAAATTGTGTGTAGTCAAAGACTCAACTCAAAGGAAAGAAAGATTAGAGCAGATGTGGAATTTCAGAGATGATGGTTGATAATTTCCAAAACTGAAGATATCAGGACATGAGATTCATGAAGAACTATGAACTCCAGATAGAATGAATACAAAGAAGACCATGTTCAGGCACATGATGGTGAAAATTCTGAAAACCAGAGACTATGAGAAAATCTTAGAAACAACTAGAGGGGGGCCAGCACTGTGGCACAGTGGGTTAACGCCCTGGCCTGAAGCCACCTTCTGGGTGCCAGTCCTAGTCCTGGCTGCTCCACTTCTGATCCATCTCTCTGCTATGGCCTGGGATAGCAGTAGAAGATGACCCAAGTCCTTGGGCCCCTGTACCCGTGTGGGAGACCCAGAAGAACTCCTGGCTCCTGGCTTTGGATCGGTGCAGCTCCAGCTGTTGCGGCCAACTGGGGAGTGAACCAGTGGATGGAAGACTCTCTCTCTCTGCCTCTCCTCTCTATGTGTAACTCTGATTCTCAAATAAAAAAATAAATAAATCTTAAAAAAAAAAAAAAAGAAACAACTAGAGGAGTCTACACTAGGGAATACAACAGACTTCTCCACAGAAACCATGGATGCCAGAAGACAATGGGATACATGTTAACTTGAAATTCCCAAAAGAAAATGTAAACCATCTAGAATTCTATATCCATTATTGCTGTGACCTCATCTTCCTCTACTTTCCCCTTCACCCATTCATCAGTGGCCCTGGCTGATTGTTAGTCCTATACATTCCAGTCATGTGTACAACATTCGGTCTTTGTACAGTTTCCTCTACCTGACTCGCTTTTCTCTCAGATATTCATCAGGTTGCTGCCCTCCTTACTTTCTTTTTTGGGGGTAAGATTTATTTGCTTATTTATTTTAAAGAGAGGAGGAGAGAGAGAAAGAGAGAGAGAGAGAGAGAGAGAGAGAGAGAGAGAGGTCTTCCATCTACTGGTTCACTCCCCAAATAGCCACAACAGCTGGGGCTAGGCCAGGCCAAAGCCAGGAGCCAGGAGCTTCTTCTGGGTCTCCTACATAGGTGCAGAGGCCCAAGGACTTGGGCCATCTTCTACTGCTTTCCCAGGCCATTAGCAGGGAGCTGGATCAGAAGTGGAGCAGCTGGGAATTGAACTGACACCCATATGGGATGCCAGCACTGTAGATGGCAGCTTAACCCACTGCACCATAGCACCAGCCCCTCCTTATCACTTTCAAGGCTTTTCTCAAATGTCACTATTTCTATGAGTGACTTCCCTATAAAACCATGATGCACTTTCTCCATCTGGCAATCCCCATCCCCCTTTCATAAATTATTTTCTCTGTATGTCATTAATTTCTGATATATTATGTGTCTTTCTTATCTATGTTTGTTTTTGTTGCCATCTCTCTTTTTTTAAAGAGTTTTATTTTATGCATTTTTTTAAACTTTTATTTAATGAATATAAATTTCCAGTGTACAGCTTATGGATTACAATGGCTTCCCCCCCCCCATAACTTCCCTCCCACCCGCAACCCTCCCCCCTCCCGCTCCCTCTCCCCTTCCATTTGCATCAAGATTCATTTTCAATTCTCTTTATATACAGAAGATCAATTTAGTATAAAGATTTCAAAAGTTTGCACCCACACAGAAACACAAAGTGAAACATACTGTTTGAGTACTAGTCATAGCATTAAATCACAATGTACAGCACATTAAGGACAGAGATCCCACATGAGGAGCAAGTGCACAGTGGCTCCTGTTGTTGACCCAACACATTGACACTCTAGTTTATGGCGCCAGTAACCATCCTAGGCTGTCGTCATGAGTTGCCAAGGCTATGGAAGCCTTCCACGTTTGCCGACTCTGATCATATTTAGACAAGGTCATAAAAGACAGAGTGAGGATAGTAACCAATGATCCTAAGAGTGGCATTTACCAGGTTTGAACAATTATACAGCATTAAGTGGGGAAGAGGACCATCAGTACACACAGGTTGGGAGTAGAGCCATTGGTGGTAGAGTAGAGGTTATGATTACAAAGGAATGAGGCCCAAGTGCACTAGACAGGGTCTAGAACAAAGGACAGAGTCATTATTAGAGGAGCTAAGAAAGGTGCTGTCTAAGCTACAAGTAATTTTTCTGATTGAGAGGCAAATAGAACCTGATAGAAGGGGCTTGATAATAATCTGGTGGGCTTTAGGCCTTGTAAATTCAGAGGCCCAGACCTATTTATCTCTTCACATGGGGTATATCCTAAGGGAGGTGTGAACCTCCTAGGGGAAGGCACTCTGTTGACTTTCATTACTTGGCTGGCCTGGGAGGAGAGCTGGCCAGGTAAAGGCAGGGGGCATCTCTACCAAGAAATTTACAGTTCTGCCTGCAATGTTGCTGACCCTACTTGGCTGTCCCCTCAGCTGCAGTGGTCACTTTGGAAGTTGGGCTGAGTGAAGGGCTTTTCAGCTTAGAGCCAATAAGATCTGTGGCTCTGACCTGGGCATCCTTCGACTCCAGGGCAGGTCCATTTCCAGTGATCCAACTCTTGGCAGAGCTGCCAGGGCTCTTCACAAGCTGACTTCTGCTGAAGCCCAGGCTTACCACATTGAAAGCCACTGCAGTGGACTGGCCTGTTGGGTCTGCTTGAGGGCAGATCACTGTACAGATCAGCCATTAATAGGCCTGCCACCCATTGCTTCTGATGCCTAGCTTTCTTTTCCTCCTGGTTTGTGTTAAAGCAGACCAGAGGATGCAAGTCAAGGAAGTGCCCGTTTCCCATCTCTAAACTTCGGTGGTCTGAACTACAAGTCTATAGTCACAGGCATGCTCTGTAGTAGTTTTTCTAAGGTAGGCAATGCCCATGAGGAAAATTATATTCTCACTTTAAAACTTTCTTTCCCTTTGGTCTGAAAGGGAGGTTTTTTCTACTTACTGTATACTTCGCTGATGGCGAAGTGAATCTAGCTATGAGATTATTATTTGAGTTCTTATTTTGGCTATGCTATTGCAGAAAAATGTTAGCCATCTCTTTTATAAGGTCTAAAGATTAAATTGTGCATCCTACAGATTCCTTCATAATAGAATTAGTTTCCTACCTTGAAGAGAATAGAGAAATGAAAGAACAAGTTTGGCTTAGAATAGAGAAATGAGTGAGCAAGTCCTAGATCGCTTGCTGACAATAGCAATATCACATGAATACTTAGCAAACCATTTCAACCATTAGATAACAACTTAAGAAAACATTTACCAGAAGGTCCAATGCCTTCTATAAATTTTAAGAATCATGTATTTGAAAACACCTCTTAAATATCTAACATGGTGTAGTTTGTTTAGCCAGTAAACTTAAGCACAACCATCTAAAATGTTTTTAGTTTCTTTCTACCAACAAGTCTAAAACATATGATACACAGATTCAGGTCCCACAAATTAAAATGTATCTTTGATTGATTTTAGCAGCTTAAATTTATGGACAATCTTATCTATAAGCCATTTAAAATAAAACTCTTAATAAAATTTCCCCATGTGGACATACAATATGTACACACATATAATATAGCATAATAGACCAATATAGCAATTTTAATAATAGCTTTTAAAATCTTTAACTCTTTTTGTAGATTGCCAATTGATTTGAATTGCTTTTTCTTTTTAGTAACCTCAGTTAACCATACTTTCTCTCAGTTGGTACTGTTAATACATTATTGGCTTCATCTGTTTACAGAGCCATCCCAAAGTACTGAATACAATAAAAGTGGCTGGAAAAAGTCCATAGGGACCTATAGGAGGACAGCTAAACACAGAACCAACAACGCTTTAGTTTTATGAGCAGCAGATCATATATAACTGTGGATGACAAAAGACTTTAAGTCGCCATGTTTAAAATTATAAACTCATCAACCAACAAGAGGCACTTGCTTACTTCACAGTATTTTTGAAAGCACCTGTAGGATTTTACAAGTATTTAACCCTTTAAGCCTCTGGGGCTTTCTCATTAAGATAACTATCATGTCTAGTAACACAAGATCATTAGACTTTTTAATTCTCAAACATTTGTATTAATAGCATTTTCCATTATAGAAACTTAAAGTCTGGTACCACATCACATCTTGACAGTACTTCTAATATACTCCAAATAGACTGATTAGTTGGTGTCTCTATAAGATGAGAGACATAGGTCCTTTGATTTTTTCAGTTGGGCCCAAACTGGAAAAACCAAAGTCCAGGATTTACTGGAAATTTTAGAGACCAGATTGTTTGAAACTTTGATTTTTTGAATGCCTGTCAAGAATGCCAAGAAGGCTCAAAATCCAAAATATCTGGTTGAAATAAGATTTCTTAAAATCATGACTTAACATAGACCAAATTTGATCATTGTTACAAGGTGATTATTCAAATTTTTGAAAAAAGCACATATTTAAATAACCCATAGCTCTTAATAAAAATTCAGCTGTTTTTGAACAATTAGAATTTAACAGACATCAAGAGAACATAATAGATTACTTTAACACATTGCTTTAACAGAGCTTCAGAGTTTAATTCTATGTCAAAGAGAAATTGAGCTTCCTGTGATCTTTTGCTGTGAGGTTTCCTTCCTTTACCTTCTTTCATATTGGTGACCATGTTTCTGTGTTTCTGTGTGTAAGACATCTTTAAGCATCTTTTGCAGGGCAGGATGAGTGGCAACAAATTCTTTCAGTTTCTGTTTGCTATGAAAAGTCTTAATTTCACCTTCATTCACAAATGAGAGCTTTGCAGGATATAGTATTCTGGGCTGGCAGTTTTTCTCTCTTAGTACCTGGGCTATGTCTCGCCATTCCCTTCTAGCTTGTAGGGTTTCTGATGAGAAGTCTGCTGTGAGTCTAATTGGAGATCCTCTAAGAGTGATCTGACGTTTCTCTCTTGCACATTTTAGGATCTTTTCTTTATGTTTCACTGTGGTGAGTTTGATTACAACATGTCGTGGTGAGGATCTCTTTTGGTCACGTTTATTAGGGGTTCTATAAGCTTCCTGTACTAGGATGCCTCTGTCCTTCTCCAAACCTGGGAAATTTTCTGCTAGTATCTCACTGAAAATGCCTTCTAATCCTTTCTCCCTCTCCATGCCTTCAGGAACTCCTAGAACCCGAATGTTGGGTTTTTTAATAGTATCCTGTAGATTCCCGACAATATTTTTTAGATTTCTAATTTCTTCTTCTTTTCTTTGGTTTGCCTGTTTCCTTTCCTGTTCTCTGTCTTCTATGTCTGATATTCTCTCTTCTGCTTCGCCCATTCTGTTTTTAAGGCTCTCTAATGTGTTTGTCATTTGATCTATTGAACTCTTCATTTCATTATGATTTCTAGTCACTATCAGAGTTTCTTGTTCCACTAGTTGTTTCATTTCATTTTGATTCCTCCTTAATATTTCACTTTCACGAGAGAGATTTTCTATCTTGTCCATGAAGGATTTCTGTAGTTCAAGAATTTGTTTTTGAGAACTTCTTAATGTTCTTATCAATTTTTTGAGATCCGCTTCTTGCATTTCTTCTATCTCATCATCTTCATAATCTTGAATTGGGGTGTCTTTTTCATTTGGGGGCGTCATAGTTTCTTCCTTGTTCTTGTTAGCTTGGTTTTTGCATTTGTTGTTTGGCATGTTGGAGATATTTGGTTTCTTCACTGTGGTGTTTTTTTCTTGTTACACTATGGCTCTATATGAAGTGGACTGTCTGCTTTCAGTGGAGCCTTAGAGGCTTGAGATGAGTGTGGACTGAGAGCTGTGTTTGGTTCCTCAGGGTTGAGGGTGTGTCAAGGATGACACTCCCAGGTTAGGTGTGGTAAATCTCTCTTTCTTTTTTTGATTTAAAAGGGAAGTAATTCCGCACAACTGAACGTAATTGGAGGTAGTTAGCAGGCTAATGATATACCCACAGGAGCCAGAGATCAGAAGCTCTTTCCCAAGGACCACACAGGGAATCTCTGCTGTCCTCAGTGTGGGCTCCAATTCTCCTGCAGTCTCCCACTGGGTTGCCAAGTTAGATGCTAATCTCCTGTTATTTCACCCCTCCCCACAGAGTCAGGTTTTTCTGCTAGGCTCAGGGCTGGTGCAGACCTGAGGTCGCCCTGCTTATGACGTATGTCCAAAATGGCGCCTGCTCTGTCTTGCTCGCCTGTGAGAGGTGAGCGGAGAGAGAGAAACTTGTGTCCGTATGAGTCACTTTTTTTATTTATTTTTTCTCTCTCTTCTAGTTAGCCTGGTGAACTTTTCCCCACGGAGTTTCAAGCCTCGTTCCCTCTAGCCCCCTCTTTCCGCTTGCCTGCTGGTATCTCGGGCTATGGAGGTTCGGCTCACCTCGCGTTCCAGCGCTGGTGCGTTGAGTCTGCCGCTGGTGTCCCGAACTTGGGCTCCCACGCTCTCCACGCAGGTCCACTGTGAATCACTAGTTCCGGAAGAGTTTCCTCTGCTGTTTCATCCCCTACTCTTCCTTGACCCTGCAGTATCTCCACTTATATTAAACTTTCTCTCCCCCCGGACTAAGTGTGCTTCCTGCCTATTCCGCCATCTTGCCGAATCCCCTTATGCATTTTTTTAAAAAAGGAAAGCAGCTTCATTAGGAAGGCTAAAATGATTGTCTTAAGGATTTGAAAGTTTCATTTTTGAAGTCCTCCAATACTTGGGAGTCCATTTACATGCACCTGTTATTTCTTCAGACTTTTATTTAAGGCTGCTTACCAGTAGCTTCAGTCTGGAATTCAGCTTAGTTTCCCTGTAATCACATCCTGGGCTCCAAGGTGCTGGACCTGAAACAAGAAAGATTGAGCCTGTCACCATTGCTTACACCCCACATTTGTTCTCACAGAAGACACCGTTCCTAGAAGGTCAGATGTCCAAGTCTCAGCAGCAAGCCATCAGCCGAAGGAGATTCCATTAAGTCATCATACATTATTTTATGCATTTGAAAGGCAGAATGATGGGGGAGAGAGAGAGAGAGAGATCGATCTTCTATCTGCTGGTTCACTTCCCAAATGGCTACAATGCTCAGGGCTGAGCCAGGCCAAAACCAGGAGCCAGGAACTCCATCTGGGTTTCCCATGTGGGTGATAGAGGTCCAAGTACTTGGGCCATTTTCCACTGCCTTCCCAGGCACATTATCAGGGAGCTGGATTGGAAACAGGGCAGCTAGGACTTGAACTGGCGTTCTGATATGGGATCCAGTGCTACAGGTGGTGGCTTAACCCACTGTGTCTCTTTTTGCTCTCTTGACTTAAATGTAAGCTGATGACTAAAATTTATTTATTTAAAAAAACAAATTTAAAACAATTCTAGGTGCTTGTGTGAGGAGCATCACTCAGGGCATTTAGGATGTCGTGATGCCGGGAACAAAAGCCCCTTTTCCTTACTTGCTTATCCTTGGTTTGATTTTTCCCTGTATATTTTATTATAAGATAAGATTAATTTTTCTTTTGTAGTGTATGGGATGATAGACAAATAAATGGATACTAATATGTGTTCAAGAATCAATGTTTTGGGGACTGGCGCTGTGGTGTTGCAGATAAAGCCGCCGCATGCTGTACCGGCAACCCATATGGTGCCAGTTTGAGTCCTGGCTGCTCCATTTCTGATCCTGCTCTCCATTATGGCCTGGAAAAGCAGTGGAAGATGGCCCAAGTCCTTAGGTCCCTGTACCCACATAGGAGACCTGGAAGAAGCTCCTGGCTCCTAGCTTTGGATCAGCACAGCTCCAGCCCTTGCAGCCAACTGGGGCATGTCCATCTCTCTCTGACTTTCAAATAAATAAATAAATCTTTTTTTTTAATTTATTTTTTTGACAGGCAGAGTGGACAGTGAGAGAGAGAGAGAGACAGAGAGAAAGGTCTTCCTTTTGCCGTTGGTTCACCCTCCAATGGCCACCGCTGCCGGCGCACTGTGGCCGGCGCACCGCGCTGATCGGATGGCAGGAGCCAGGTGCTTCTCCTGGTCTCCCATGGGGTGCAGGGCCCAAGCATTTGGGCCATCCTCTACTGCACTCCCGGGCCACAGCAGAGAGCTGGCCTGGAAGAGGGGCAACCGGGACAGAATCCAGCGCCCGACCGGGACTAGAACCCAGTGTGCCAGCGCCGCAAGGCGGAGGATTAGCCTAGTGAGCTGCGGCGCTGGCTTAATTAAATCTTTAAAAAAAGAATCAATGTTTTCCATTGCAAGTTATAAGAAATACAGCTACGGGCCAGCATCATAGTGCAGTAGGTTAATTCTCTGCCTATTGTGCCGGCATCCCATATGGGCGCTGGTTCTAGTCCTGGCTGCTCCTCTTCCTGTCCAGCTCTCTCTGTGGCCTGGGAAGGCAGTGGAGGATGGCCCAAGTGCTTGGGCCCCTGCACCCACATGGGAGACTGGGAGGAAACACCTGGCTCCTGGCTTCAGACTGATGCAGTTCTGGCCGTTGCGGCCATTTGGGGAGTGAACCAACGGAAGGAAGACCTTTCTCTCTATCTTTCCCTCTCACTGTCTGTAACTCTACCTCCTAAAAAAATAAATAAAATATTAAAAAAAAAAACACAGCTAGAAGTGACATAAAGAATGAGGACATTTATTATCTCATGTAAGAAATCACCTAGGGGCAAGAGTTGTCTAGTGATGACCTTTGCTGTCCATCTTCACACTCCATCACAGCAAGGAGGTTGATGGAGGTGCAGTTTCACGAGCAGACACAAAAGCATCATACTGGAGAGGGGTGGTTGCTTTCGGCTCTCTTTATGGGATAAGATATCCATTTTTTGCAGTGCTCACCCAGATACTTCCTCCATCTCATAGATCACTAGTGCACTGACCACTAGGTCATTCCAAAGCCATTTGCCAGTGAAGACTGATGGATTAGACTGCTCGCTGCTGGGCTGGGAGGGGTCCCGGCCTCTGAGGCAATGGCTGCCGGGTGCCTGACCAAAATCAGGGCTCTGCCATCAAGAAAGGGCATGGCAGCCGGTGGGTGATCTGCGGACTCTTACGAAGCTTCTCTCAGTTGATTGTTTAAAAACTCACATCATGGGGCTGGCGCTGTGGTGCAATGATTAACAACCTGGCCTGAAGTGCAGGCATCTCATATGGGCGCAAGTTCGAGACCCGGCTGCTCCACTTCCTGTCCAGCTCTCTGCTATGGCCCAGGATAGCAGTAGAAGATGGCCCAAGTCCTTGGTCCCCTGCACCCACGTGGGAAACCCAGAGGAAGTTCCTAGCTCCTGGCTTCGGATCGGCACAGCTCAGGCCATTGTGGCCATCTGGGGAATGAACCAGCGGATGGAAGACCTCTCTCTCTCTCTGCCTCTCCTCTCTCTGTGTAATTCTGACTTTCAAATAAATAAATAAATCTTAAAAAAAAAACAAAAAACAAAAAAACCAAACTCACGTCACCTCCCTGAGCTCACTGATCCTTCCCTGGCCAGGAATATTTTGTCATCTTGTGTTGCAAATGGACCTCAGAGACATTTGGTGCCTTACTGAAGGTCAGAGAGCTAAGACATGTAAAATCCTGTCTGGGGTCCACCAGCCCTCACTGTCCTGCCAGTGGTCCAAACACCAGCCACCAAACTTGTACAGGAATACTCAGAGCTAATATGCGTGAGTCAAAGGCGGAAATAACCCAGATGCCATCAGCTGGTGGATGAGTAACCACTACGTGGCGAATGTGCACACTGAAACATCATTGACCCAGGCCAGGTAACGCAGCATGGATGTGAGTAACAGCGGGAAATGAATCTTCTGCTCGGTGGAAGAAGCCAGTCACAAAAGATCCCGTACTGTTCCAATTACGCAGAATGTCCAGAGAAGGCCAATCTCCAGAGACACAAAGTAGATTAGTGCTTGCCAGGGGCTGGAGGAAGGGGTGGGAATGCGGGGCTCAGTGATAACCAAGGCTTCGTGGTGTCTTAGCGGGGAGTGAGGAAAACGTTCTGAAACTGCTGGTGGTTGTAGGTTGTGCAACCCTATTTATACGCTCCAAGACACCAAGTTATACACTTTCAACGGGTGATCTATCTAGCATGGGAATTATATCACACAAAACTGTTCTGAAAAAAATAACTGGCTGCAAAGTGTTTGAATTCCTCCCGTGGAGAAGCAGAATCCATACCCCTCCCCTAGAATCCCGGTGGGCTCGAGACCACTTGACCAATAGAAGACGGCAGCCGTGATACCGGATGACTCTGGGGTTCAGACCTTTCCACCGTTTCTAGGTTTCTCTAGACACTGCCCCTGGAGCCAGTCCGTCTCAAGCTCCAACTGCCTTTCCCTGAGAAGCCCAAGCCACCGACCAGCCCTCCAGGTGACACTCCTAGCTGAGCCCTGCCGTCAGCCACCCGGGGCTGGGAGCCAGACAGGTGAGGGAAGGAGTCCCCACTATGGTCCCCGTCCCCAGCAACTGGCATGTTCCCGCTTAGAGCTGGAGCCACGAAGGAGCAGAGACCAGCCGTTCCACGCTGTTTGTCTCACTGAGTTGTGAGGCTTGTCAGGCAGCCACAGCAGAAAGTCCTGCTTCTGGCTACGTGGCTCCTTTCTCTGTCCCATCTGACCCCTCCCCAGTCTCTCAGGAGCCCCCCTTCAGGTGCCTTAGAGAAGCAGAATTGGGGAGGCCCATGCTCTGTCTCTGCTTTCCCCACTTCTTCCCAGGGTGCTTCCTTCCCACGCTGTATGAAGATTGCACCTGCAGGTTCTCGTCCCTGGGTTAGTCCCCGATACACCTGCCTCCACACCTGCGCGCCCTGACGCTGGGCAATGAGAACAGGGCTCTGGTTCGCATAGATTTGCATTTCTTTTACATAAACTTGCTGGTACTCGAGTGACCGCAGTCTCTGTCTCTCCCTGCCCCTCTCTGAGGTCCCTGGCCCCCCCAGCGCACAACAACCACATCTTCTTCCCTTCAGCTCCTGCTCCTTCCCCTGGGTCCTCCGCCTCTCGGAAGGAAAACAGCCTCCCAGTTGCCCAAGTCATAACCCAGGACTCCCCGTGGACCTCGCCCCTAGACTTTCTCATCCAGCACTTGGTCTTTAGATACCATCTATTCTTTGATGAACTCCTGAATTTTGTCTCCAGCTGTGACCTTTGCTCTGAACTTCTGGCCGGTCTACCCACCTGGCCACCTGGCCACCTGACATGGGCGTTTGGAAGGGATCTCCGACTGAACACATCCAGCACCAGTGCCCGGCTCGCCTCTCCCACCTCTGGCTCTTGGGAAGTCTGCCTCTGCTGGGGAAGCACGCGCGCCCTCCTCCCAGGTGCACTGACTGCCAGTTTTGCCTTTGCTCTGGACTCTGCACCACACATCCAGGAAGTTGGAAATGCTGTTGGCTCTATTCCAAGTACATTCAGAATCCAGTCGCTGCTCAGTGTGACTTGGCCACACTGGAAGCCACCAGCATCTCTCTCCAGGATTGCTGCACAGGCTTCCAACCTTGCCTATGTCTCAGCAATCTTTTTAAAAAAAGGCAAAGCCTGGCCGGCGCCTTGGCTTAACAGGCTAATCCTCCGCCTTGCAGCGCTGGCACACCGGGTTCTAGTCCCGGTTGCCCCTCTTCCAGGCCAGCTCTCTGCTAAGGCCCTGGAAGGCAGTGGAGGATGGCCCAAGTGCTTGGGCCCTGCACCCGCATGGGAGACCAGGAGAAGCACCTGGCTCCTGGCTTCGGATCAGCGAGATGCGCTGGCCGCAGCGGCCATTGAAGGGTGAACCAACGGCAAAAAGGAAGACCTTTCTCTCTACCTCTCTCCCTCACTATCCACTCTGCCTGTCAAAAAAAAAAAAAAAAAAAAAAAAAAAAGGCCAAGCCTGTTACTCCTCTGTGCTGGCTTCTCATCACACAAGGAGTAAGAGTCTTGAGCCCACACCATAGCACAGTGGCTTAAGCTGTTGCCTGTGATGCTGGCTTCCCATATGAGCACACTGGTTCAAGTCCCGGCTGCTCTGCTTCTGATCCAGCTCCCTGATAACGCTCCTGGGAAGGCAGCTCAAGATGTCTCAAGTGCTTGGGCCCATGCACCCACCTGGGAGCCTAGACGGAGTTCCAGGCTCCTGTTCTTGGCCTCGCTCAGCCCTGGATGCTGCAGCCATTTGGGGAGTGAAGCAGCTGATGGAAGATCTCTCTTTCTCTCTCTGTAACTCTGCCTTTCAAATATGTAAAATTAATTTTTTTTAGGAGTCCTGATGTTGGCTGACTGCTTTCCCTCCTTTCCTCTCCTGAGCCACCTGGCCCTCCTCGCTCTTCCCTGCCAGTGCTCCTTCTACAAAGACTTAGCAACTGCTCTTTCCCTCTTTTTTTTTTTAATTAATTTATTTATTTGAAAGTCAGAGTTACACAGAGAGAGAAGGAGAGGCAGAGAGAGAGAGAGGTCATCCATCCACTGGTTCACTCCCTAGATGGCCACAACAGCCGGAACTGCAACAATCAGAAGCCAAGAGCCAGGAGCTTTTTCTGGGTCTCCCACATGGGTGCAGGGGCCCAAGGACTTGGGCCATCTTTTGCTGCTTTCCCAGGCCACAGCAGAGAGCTGGATCGGAAGTAGAGCATCTGGGACTCGAACTGGTGCCAATATGGGATGCTGGCACTGCAGGTGGCGGCTTTACCCGCTATGCCACAGCGCCAGCCCCCGCTCTTTCCCTCTGTAAGGAATAGCTTTCTGTAAGCTGTCCCCAGGGCTTGTCCTCCTGTTTCCTTCCATCTCTGCTCAAACCTTTCCGAAGGGGAGGTCTGCTCTAGCTGTCCCCCGGGAGCCCAGCCCTGGCTTTCCTTCCCCTGTGACAAGGGCTCCGACACATCTTCTGGTGCCTTGTCTTCCTCCAGTTGAATGGAGCTCAGAGATTTTACCTGTTTGGGGCAACTGTGGATCTGGGAACTGTGCCTAGGGAAGTAGCTGGTGTCTTGACCGTCTTCCGTGGACGGAATGGACTGATCGCAGACGGCCCCTCACTCACGTCCCTGTAGTCACCAGGTCCTTTCTGTTCCGCTGACTTTGTCCGTCTGCGTCGCCTCCTCCACACATCCCCAGCCCACACCCCGGTTCGACCTCACCTTCTCGCGCCTCGATGATCGCACTTGTCCATTCACCCGGGTCCCTCCCCCTACCCCCCACCATCTGGGCTTGCTGCAGCCACTTAAGACGTTCATTTTCAGAAAGCTTTATTTATTTGAAAGGGAGAGAGGGAGAGAGATCTTCCATGTGCCGATTCGCTCCCGAAATGGCCACCATAGTCAGGTCTGGGCCAGGCCAAAGCCAGGAGCCAGAACTCCGCCCTGGTCTCCCCTGCGGGTGGCAGGGGCCCAAGTACTTGGCCGTCTTCTGCTCCCAACCTAAGAGTCATGCATGTTGCTAATGGAAAACTTAAAAAGGCACAGATAAATGAAAAAGGGGAAGCCCCACCCAAACCCCTCCCAATTGGAGACAAGCACTGGTGACCTCCGAGGAGTTTCTGTGCCCTCCCTCACACAGCTGTGCTTCTACTGACTCCCAGATGAACGCCTGACTTTGGAAAAAGCCCGTAAGTGCAGCAGCTGACGTGTACGCTTGCTGCATAACTCAAAGCCTGCTTTTTCACCTGCAATGCCTCAGTTTCCCTCCTGTAACAGTGGCGTCCATACCTACCTCATGGCAGGCGGTGGGGATTAAGTTTGGAAAGCGAACCTGTGCAGGGCTGAGCGTTTACGCTGCGCCGAGCACCACTCCAAGCACATGCCATGCTCGCACTCTAAGCTGCAAAACCTCCCCATGGAGCAGGTGTGGGAACAGCACGGTTACCTAGCGAGGCTGCTGCGGCTTAACCAAGGGGAGGGAGCGCCAAGGTGCTCAGGGCCATCGCCAGCTCACAAGAGCCTGTGCGACACATGCGTCTCACAACCATCACTGCTGTTCACCGGACACTTAACCTGCCCTGGAGCAGGGACGAGCAGGCGTTCCTCCCACAGTGCCAGCTTCCATAACCTGAGCCCTGCAGCGCTTGAGGGATCAATCAGGGAGCACAATTTGCATCAGGCAGCTCGTGATTGGTTGTACGCTCCTGCAAGCTGGGAGCAGCCCGAAGCTGCGGCAGCCCTGCAGCTGGCTGGGTGTTGCTTTGTTTATCCTAACAATGCTTGCTTCTCAAGGTGTGTTCCTGACGGTGCTGGTGGTGATAGAAATAGGAAGGCTAGCTCTCCCGGAAGAAAACCTGGATGAAATAGAAGCCACAAACTGCTAAGACAGACACCTTGATTACTAAGGTATCCACAAGAAAAATGACTTTGTAATTGCTACACTGAGAGTCTCTAACACAACCATTTTCCCATCTTTAATTAATTTAGAAAGAACAATAAAAATAGTAATGTACGTTCATGTTTGTTGAGTTTACTATGTGCCAGGCTCTATGCAAGGCCCTCTGAATGCATGATTGATTTAATCATTTGGACCATGATCTTTGTTTTTTGTTCCGTTCTACAGATGGGAAAACTGAGGCATAGGGAGATGAGCTCATTGCTCAGAGTAACACGATTAGAGATGCAGGCAGAGCTGGGCCTCGAGCCCATGCAGTGAGCTTGAGCTAGGAGCGCAACCCCTGTGCTATGCTACTGGGTTGTACATAGTGAGGTGTCTTAGAACTGCTATTTGTGCACAGTAGTCCAACAGGCCACATTGTCTTGTTCAGTTTCCTACCAATCTTGGGGACAGGTGCTATTACATTTGTTCTTTATCAATGAAAATCAAGGCACAGAGATGTCAAACAAATTGCCTTAGCAAACTCACCCAGCCAGTAAATGACTTGATCTGATGTCAAAAGGGTACCTGTGTTGGAGCTGGCACTGTGGCATAGCAGGTAAAGCCACCGCCTGCAGTGCTGGCATCCCATATGGGTGCTGGTTCAAGTCCTGGCTGCTCCACTTCCAATCCAGCTCTCTGCTGTGGTCTGGGAAAGCAGTAGAAGATGGCCCAAGTCCTTGGGCCCCTGCACCCACGTGGGAGACTCGGAGGAAGCTCCTGGCTCCTGGCTTTGGATCGGCACAACTCAGACCATGCAGCTAGTTGGGGACTGGGGAGTGAATCAGTGGATAGCAGACCTCTTTCTCTCTCTCTCTCTGCCTCTCCTTCTTTCTCTGTGTAACTCTGATTTTCAAATAAATAAATAGATTTTTTTAAAGATTTATTTTATTTATCTGAAAGACAGAGTTACAGAGAGAGGTAGAGACAGAGAGAGAGGTCTTCCATCTGCTGGTTCACTCCCCAGATGGCTGCAACGCCGGAGCTGCGCCAATCCAAGCCAGGAGCCAGGAGCGTCTTCCGGGTCTCCCAGGCGGGTACAGGGGCCCAAGGACTTGGGCCATCTTCCACTGCTATCCCAGGCTATAGCAGACAGCTGGATTGGAAGAGGAGCAGCCAGGACTAGAACTGGTGCCCACATGGAATTCTGGCGCCTCAGGCCAGGGCTTTAACCCACTTCGCCACCACGCCGGCCCCAGTAAATAGATCTTTAAAGAAAAAGAAAAGAAGCTGGATCAGAAGGGGAGGAGCCAGAACTCCCAGGACTGAGCCCACTGCCCCACAACACTGGCTTCAGACTCAATTTTTTTTTAAAGATTTATTTATGTATTTGAAAGGTAGAATTACAGCAGAAGCAGAGACACAGAGAGATCTTCCATCCGCTGGTCCACTCCCCAAATGGTCGCAATGGCTGAAGCTGGCTGATCTGAAGCCAGGAGCCTGGAGCTTCCTCCAGATCTCTCACACAGGTGCAGGGGCCCAAGGACTTGGGCCATCTTCTACTGCTTTCCCAGGCCATAGCAGGGAGCTGGGTCAGAAGTGGAGCAGCTGGGATGCGAACCGGCACCCATATGGGATGCCGGCACTGCGGGCAGCGGCCTTACCAACTATGCCACAGTACTGCCCCGAGATTCACGCTTCTTAACATGGCATTCAGCACCCTTCAGGTCTACACAGTCCTCGTCAGCTCCAGCTGTCCCCGGCCTGCACGCCCCACCTCCCTGCACTCTGTAGCCTGGTGCAGGTTTCCTGCTGTGCCCCTTGCACGGGTCCCCCCCTCTGCCGGGGACAGTTTGTTTCCTTTTGCCTGACTGGCATTCACTCCTGAGACGTTGGTGGCACTGTCACTGCCCCTCACAAGGCTTCCCTCACCCCCCAGACTGGCTCTGGCCGGCCCTTGCCCACGCACATGCAACGCCCCCATCACCTCCCACACTGTGTTCTCATGGCCTGGCGTCAAGTCTGTCTTCCCGTGGGGCCCTGGGCTTCCAGAGGAGCTGGGGTGGGGGGGGCAGTGAGGCGCAGTGGTTGCCTGCTGGCTGTGCAGCCACGACGTGTCCTCGCCCCGCCTGTCCCTGTCACTGCCCGCCCCGCAGGCTCGTAGCGGGGATGCAGTGAGTCCGTGCATGTGGAAGACTTAGGACAGAGCCTGGCACGTCCTCGGGAAGTGCCGTGCGTTTCCTTTCTGGTCTCTGTGCCAAGTGAGCATGGCGTGGATGCACGGAGCGGCATGAGGCCGACAACACAGAGAATGCAGTCCCCGGGGCAGAGTTGAGCCCAGCGAGGGCTCTCGAAGCAGACAAATGTGGGCTCAGATCCCAGCCGCACCGCCCTGAGCAAGCCGCCTCCACCCCCTCCTCTTCCAGAGGAGGATGAAACCCACGCCTGCCGCGGGGGACTCGGCTGTGTCTGTGGCCGTGCCCTTGGCCCAGGGCCCGGCGTGTGCTCGGATGTCATTTCCTTCCACCCAGCCCCCTCCAAGCCCCCCCCCACAGCAGAAGAAAGATCGGCAGGGAACTGGCTTCGGTCCACTTACTATCTTAGGGGATAAAGTCATCTTTGTGAGTGAAAGACCCTCTCCCCAGCTCGTGCTGTCCAGATCCCCAACTGTCCCGGGCCCCTTTGAACTCACCCAGCTTTGGCAGGAAACGGACTCCCCGCTGCAGAGCGAAGGGAGCGAGGCGCCCTCGCAGCAGGCTTCCTGCTGGGCGCAGGGCTGGGGGCAGCTGCAGGACGGACCGGGGAGCTCCTGGGCTGGACGCGCTCGGCCCGGATGCTGGCCCCACCTCATCTGCTGGCTCCCTGTGCCACACCGACGATGAAGGCCTGTGCCTCTCCCATCTCACTGGCCCCGTCTGGGCACTGGGGTTCCCTTCACAACTTGGGAGGCCGCTTCCGGAGCAGGCATTCTGGGAGGCAGGAAGTGGGACCCCTCGGCTGCCAGGGAGATCAAAGGGTGTCTTCACAGAGGAGACCTCACAGCTGCTTGGCCCTGAGCAGCTCCCAGCTTCCTGCTCCGCACGGAGCCTGCTGGGCGGCCCTGGGAACGGCCGTGGCCTTGGCCGGGGTCAGCCACTGGGCTTCCTCGCTTCCTCACTTCCTCGGCGAGCCACCTGTGATGGAGGCACCACGCTGGGTGTTCTTCAAGCTGAGCGCACAGGAAATGCCTGTCTGTAGCCTAGGACACCGGGGAGTTTCCCTGTTCACCCTTCCGGAACCTCCCGGGACTCTGCACAGCTAACGGGCCCTGGCCACCCTCCTCGGCTGCCCTTTGAGGCCCTGGCTGCTGCTTCCTGCTTGGGCCAAAGCTGGCTGCTCTCTCCCTGCCTTGCTCGGAGCTTCCTCCGCACGCCCAGGGTCCCTGTCCCCTCGGCCTCTCAGGTGCTCAGTACCAGGAGGACTGAGGAGCGGCACTTGCCCAGGTCGTCACCAAGGGAGATGGATTTGCCGTCTTCCCTCTCCAGGAGGCCTGGGAAACGTGAGGTCTCTGCACCCTCCAGGCTGAGCCTGCCCCAGGAGCTGCCTCCTCTCGCCACCCCAGCACCCTGGTGAAAACACAACAGAACCTTGTTCCAAGACGCTTGTTGGAGCACGGGAGGGCACACTGTGTCCAGGCCCCGGGCCAGGTGTAGGGACCACTGCTGTGGGATTTTGCAGTGGGGGAGGGAGACAGGGTCCGACTCCAAATACAGGTGTACTTCAAAAAGTTCATGGAAACTAGAATGAAAGGATAAAGCTATTCAGGTGCAAAGATGTAAAATTCAGGCACTGTTCTTGCATCTTGTGCATTTTCTGTGAACTTTTCGAAGGCTCCTTACATAGCATGGGCAAGAATCAAGAAAGATGGAGAAGTCGGTGGGTGGAAAATGACTAAGGGCCATCCCCGGGGCAGGGGCCCAACAGGACTCTCGCTAAAGGCCAGGGTGACCAGGCATCACCCCGGTGAGGGGCTGGGGGTTGGGGGTGGGAGATGAGGAACCTGATCAGATATTGAGGTGATCAGATATGGAGGGAGGGTTCTTGCTGAACTGGATTTACAAGGAAATGCCCATTGGACCTTGGAGAAGGGTCAGGAGTCGGCTAACGTCTGATCAGGCAGAGACTCTGCTAGCCTGGTCCCCACTCTCCTCCCTCATCCTCTTGGTCAACGGGTGGCACAGCACAGCAATCCAACTTGAAGATGCTTCCGCCGAAAGGGAAGTCACCAGCTTACTAGTCTCTAAAATGGTTTCCTAGCTCCCCTGCCTGCTGTGGAGTGTGGCTTGAGTTAGCAAAGTATTAGTATCCTTTAAGAGCATCACCAAGCCCCAGCACACGCCTAGGCCCACTGAGCCTTCGCTGTGCTCACTGTTGCTTGTCACCAAGGTGGAGTCAAGGGCAGTGGGCAATTCAGGGTCATCGGGACTCTCTCTGGGTGCTGTCTCTCACCCCAGCTCCTCCTCCTGTGAATGCGCATCTCTTCTCACTCTGGTTTCTCCACTCGGTGGGAGCCAGCGTGCAGGCAGCTCTGATGGCGTCCGAATGGCTCTCCCGCCGGAAAGGAAACAGGTGCTGTCCGTGTCTGGCTCCAGCCTCGGTCGTAAAACGTGGCTCACATGCGTAGCGCGTGAGGGAAGCCAGGCTGCTCTAAGTCTTCCCCGTGTTCTCGCACTCTATCTCCCAGGGTCCGAGGCAGGGAATGGCTAGGAGCTCCATGGACCTGGGGCCTCGTCTGGCCCACCAGTCAACTACATTTCCCAGATGGGGCCGTGTGACTCATTCTCTCCGGCAGAATGTATACAGGGGCCCAGGCCCAAAATCCCCTGCAAAGTCAACCTGGATCCTGTGCCTTTGGCTGGACCAATCACTGGAGCTGAGAGGGGTGAGAGGCTGCGATTGGCCAAGCTTGGGTCGGATGCTTGCCCCTCAGCCAATCAAAGCATCTGGAAGGCAGGGCCATGCATCCAGAGCGAAGGGGGGTGCCATGGACTGCATTCTGTCTCCTCCTGAGTCCGTATACTGAAGCCCTGACCCCAATGTGACTGCATTTGGAGTGAGAGCCTTTAAGGAAGCCACTAAAGGTAAATGAAGTTATAAAGCAGGGCCGTAATCCAACAGGACTGGGTCTGTATGAGCAGAGGAAGACGCCAGAGCTTGTGCGTGCTCTCTCGCTCTCCTTCTCTCTCGCTCTCGCTCTCTCTCTCTCTCTCACTCCTATGTGCACCCAGAGAAAAAGCCTCATCAGAAACCAACCCTGCTGCTTCCGGGAGCGGCAAGATGGCGGAATAGGAAGGGAGCACACTGATAGTTCGCGAAGACACAGGTTAATAAAAGTGGAGATACTGCAGGGTCAAGGAAGAGTAGGGGATGAAACAGCAGAGGAAACTCTACCGGAACTAGTGATTCACAGTGGACCTGCATGGAGAGCGTGAGAGCCCAAGTTCGGGACACCAGCAGCAGACTCAACACACCAGTGCTGGAACGCGAGGTGAGCCGAACCTCAATAGCCCGAGACACCAGCGGGCAAGCGGAAAGAGGAGACTAGAGGGAATGAAGCTTGAAACTCCGTGGGGAAAAGTTCACCAGGCTAACTAGAAGAGAGAGAGGGAAAAAAAAAAGTGACCGATACGGATACGAGTTTCTCTCCGCTCACCCCTCAAAGGCGAGCAAGGCAAAGAGCAGGCGCCATTTTGGACATACGTCATAAGCAGGGCGACCTCAGGTCTGCACCGGCCCTGAGCCTAGCAGAAAAACCTGACTCTGGGGGGAGGGGTGAAATAACAGGAGATTAGCATCTAACTTGGCAATCCAGTGGGAGACTGCAGGAGAATTGGAGCCCACACCGAGGGCAGCAGAGATTCCCTGTGCGGTCCTTGGGAAAGAGCTTCCGATCTCTGGCTCCTGTGGGTACATCATTAGCCTGCTAACTACCTCCAATTACGTTCAGCTGTGCGGAATTACTCCCCTTTTGAATCAAAAAAAAAAAAAAAAAAAAGAAAAAGAAAAAAAGAAAGAAAGAAAGAAAGAGAGATTTACCACACCTAACCTGGGAGTGTCATCTTTGACACACCCTCAACCCTGAGGAACCAAACACAGCTCTCAGTCCACACTCATCTCAAGCCTCTAAGGCTCCACCGAAAGCAGACAGTCCACTTAATATAGAGCCATAGTGTAACAAGAAAAAACACCCCAGTGAAGAAACCAAATATCTCCAACATGCCAAACAACAAATGCAAAAACCAAGCTAACAAGAACAAGGAAGAAACTATGACGCCCCCAAATGAAAAAGACACCCCAATTCAAGATTATGAAGATGATGAGATAGAAGAAATGCAAGAAGCGGATCTCAAAAAATTGATAAGAACATTAAGAAGTTCTCAAAAACAAATTCTTGAACTACAGAAATCCTTAATGGACAAGATAGAAAATCTCTCTCGTGAAAATGAAATATTAAGGAGGAATCAAAATGAAATGAAACAACTAGTAGAACAAGAAACTGTGATAGTGACGAGAAATCATAATGAAATGAAGAATTCAATAGATCAAATGACAAACACATTAGAGAGCCTTAAAAACAGAATGGGCGAAGCAGAAGAGAGAATATCAGACTTAGAAGACAGAGAACTGGAAAGGAAACAGGCAAACCAAAGAAAAGAAGAGGAAATTAGAAATCTAAAAAATATTGTCAGGAATCTACAGGATACTATTAAAAAACCCAACATTCGGGTTCTAGGAGTTCCTGAAGGCATGGAGAGGGAGAAAGGATTAGAAGGCATTTTCAGTGAAATACTAGCAGAAAATTTCCCAGGTTTGGAGAAGGACAGAGGCATCTTAGTACAGGAAGCTTATAGAACCCCTAATAAACATGACCAAAAGAGATCCTCACCACGACATGTTGTAATCAAACTCACCACAGTGAAACATAAAGAAAAGATTCTAAAATGTGCAAGAGAGAAACGTCAGATTACTCTTAGAGGATCTCCAATTAGACTCACAGCAGACTTCTTATCAGAAACCCTACAAGCTAGAAGGGAATGGCGAGACATAGCCCAAGTACTAAGAGAGAAAAACTGCCAGCCCAGAATATTATATCCTGCAAAGCTCTCATTTGTGAATGAAGGTGAAATAAAGACTTTTCATAGCAAACAGAAACTGAAAGAATTTGTTGCCACTCATCCTGCCCTGCAAAAGATGCTTAAAGATGTGTTACACACAGAAACACAGAAACATGGTCACCAATATGAAAGAAGGTAAAGGAAGGAAACCTCACAGCAAAAGATCACAGGAAGCTCAATTTCTCTTTGACATAGAATTAAACTCTGAAGCTCTGTTAAAGCAATGTGTTAAAGTAATCTATTATGTTCTCTTGATGTCTGTTAAATTCTAATTGTTCAAAAACAGCTGAATTTTTATTAAGAGCTATGGGTTATTTAAATAAGTGCTTGTTTTCAAAGATTTGAATAATCGCCTTGTAACAATGATCAAATTTGGTCTATGTTAAGTCATGATTTTAAGGAATCTTATTTCAACCAGATATTTTGGATTTTGAGCCTTCTTGGCATTCTTGACAGGCATTCAAAAAAATCAAAGTTTCAAACAATCTGGACTCTAAAATTTCCAGTAAATCTTGGACTTTGGTTTTTCCAGTTTGGGCCCAACTGAAAAAATTGAAGGACCTATGTCTCTCATCTTATAGAGACACCAACTAATCAGGCTATTTGGATTATATTAGAAGTACTGCCAAGATGTGACGTGGTACCAAATTTTAAGTTTCTATAATGGAAAATGCTATTAATACAAATGTTTGAGAATTAAAAAGTCTAATGATCTTGTGTTACTAGACATGATAGTTATCTTAATGAGAAAGCCCCAGAGGCCTAAAGGGTTAAATACTTGTAAAATCCTACAGGTGCTTTCAAAAATACTGTGAAGTAAGCAAGTGCCTCTTGTTGGTTGATGAGTTTATAATTTTAAACATGGCAACTTAAAGTCTTTTGTCATCCACAGTTATATATGATGTGCTGCTCATAAAACTAAAGTGTTGTTGGTTCTGTGTTTAGCTGTCCTCCTATAGGTTCCTATGGACTTTTTCCAGCCACTTCTATTGTATTCAGTACTTTGGGATGGCTCTGTAAACAGATGAAGCCAATAATGTATTAACAGTACCAACTGAGAGAAAGTATGGTTAACTGAGGTTACTGAAAACAAAAAGCAATTCAAATCTTTATACTAAATTGATCTTCTGTATATAAAGAGAATTGAAAATGAATCTTGATGCAAATGGAAGGGGAGAGGGAGCGGGAGAGGGGAGGGTTGCGGGTGGGAGGGAAGTTATGGGAGGGGGAAGCCATTGTAATCCATAAGCTGTACACTGGAAATTTATATTCATTAAATAAAAGTTAAAAAAAAAAGCAATTCAAATCAATTGGCAATCTACAAAAAGAGTTAAAGATTTTAAAAGCTATTATTAAAATTGCTATATTGGTCTATTATGTTATATGTATTTCCATATTGTATGTCCACATGGGAAAATTTTATTTATTTATTTTTTTAAATTAAACTTTTATTTAATGAATATAAATTTCCAAAGTACAGCTTATGGGTTACAATGGCTTCCCCCTCCCAAAACTTCCCTCCCACCCACAACCCTCCCCTTTCCCGCTCCCTCTCCCCTTCCAATCACATTAAGATTCATTTTCAATTCTCTTTATATACAGAAGATCAGTTTAGTATATATTAGGTAACGATTTCAACAGTTTGCTCCCATATAGCAACACAAAGTGAAAAAAAAATACTGTTGGAGTACTAGTTATAGCATTAAATAAGAGTGTACAGCACATTAAAGAGATCCTACATAATATTTTTTTTTAAAATTAATTAATTTTCTATGCCATTTCCAATTTAACACCAGGTTTTTTTTTTTCATTTCCAATTATCTTTATATACAGAAGATCGATTCAGTATATAATTAGTAAAGATCTCATCAGTTTGTACCCACGCAGAAACACAAAGTGTAAAAATACTGTTTCAGCATCACTGCACATTAGACAACACATTAAGGACAGATCCCACATGGGGTGTAAGTACACAGTGACTCCTGTTGCTGACTTAACAATTTGACACTCCTGTTCATGGCGTCAGTAATCTCCCTAGGCTCTAGTCATGAGTTGCCAGAGCTATGGAAGCCTTTAGGGTTCGCTGACTTTGATCTTATTCCGATAGGGTCATAGTCAAAGTGGAAGTTCTCTCCTCCCTTCAGAGAAAGGTACCTCCTTCTTTGATGGCCCCGTTCGAAAAATTTTATTAAGAGTTTTATTTTAATTGGCTTATAGATAAGATTGTCCATAAATTTAAGCTGCTAAAATCAATCAAAGATACATTTTATTTGTGTGACCTGAATCTCTGCATCATATGTTTTATACTTGTTGGTAGAAAGAAACTAAAAACATTTTATATGGTTGTGCTTAAGTTTACTGGTTAAACAAACTACACCATGTTAGATATTTAAGAGGTGTTTCCAAATACATGATTCTTAAAATTTATAGAAGGCATTGGACCTTCTGGTAAATGTTTTCTTAAGTTGTTATCTAATGGTTGAAACTGTTTGCTAAGTATTCATGTAATATTGCTATCGTCAGCAAGCGATCTAGGACTTGCTCCCTCATTTCTCTATTCTAAGCCCAACTTGTTCTTTCATTTCTCTATTCTCTTCAAGGTAGGAAACTAATTCTATTATGAAGGAATCTGTAGGATGCACAATTTAATCTTTAGACCTTATAAAAGAGATGGCTAACATTTTTCTGTAATAGCATAGCCAAAATAAGAGCTTAAATAATAATCTCATAGCTAGATTCACTTCGCCATCATCGAAGTAAACGGTAAGTAGAAAAAACCTCCCTTTCAGACCAAAGGGAAAGAAAGTTTTTAAGTGAGAATATAATTTTCCTCATGAGCATTGTCTACCTTAGAAAAACTACTACAGAACATGCCTGTGACTATAGACTTGTAGTTCAGGCCACCGAAGATTAGAGATGGGAAACGGGCACTCCCTTGACTTGCATCCTCTGGTCTGCTTAACACAAACCAGGAGGAAAAGAAAGCTCGGCATCAGAAGCAATGGGTGGCAGGCCTATTAATGGCTGATCTGTACAGTGATCTGCCCTCAAGGAGACCCAGCAGGCCAGTCCACTGCAGTGGCTTTCAATGTGGTAAGCCTGGGCTTCAGCAGAAGTCAGCTTGTGAAGAGCCCTGGCAGCTCTGCCAAGAGTTGGATCACTGGAAATGGACCTGCCCTGGAGTCGAAGGATGCCCAGGTCAGAGCCACAGATCTTATTGGCTCTAAGCTGAAAAGCCCTTCACTCAGCCCAACTTCCAAAGTGACCACTGCAGCTGAGGGGATGGTCAAGTAGGGTCAGCAACATTGCAGGCAGAACTGTAAATTTCTTGTTAGAGATGCCACCTGCCTTTACCTGGCCAGCTCTCCTCTCAGGCCAGCCAAGTAATGAAAGTCAACAGAGTGCCTTCCCCTAGGAGGTTCACACCTCCCTTAGGATATACCCCATGTGAAGAGATAGATAGGTCTGGGCCTCTTAATTTACAAGGCCTAAAGCCCACCAGATTATTATCAAGCCCCTTCTATCAGGTTCTATTTGCCTCTCAATCAGAAAACTTACTTGTAGCTTAGACAGCACCTTTCTTAGCTCCTCTAATAATGACTCTGTCCTTTGTTCTAGACCCTGTCTAGCGCACTTGGGCCTCATTCCTTTGTAATCATAACCTCTACTCTACCACCAATGGCTCTACTCCCAACCTGTGTGTACTGATGGTCCTCTTCCCCACTTAATGCTGTATAATTGTTCAAACCTGGTAAATGCCACTCTTAGGATCATTGGTTACTATCCTCACTCTGTCTTTTATGACCTTGTCTAAATATGATCAGAGTTGGCAAACTTGGAAGGCTTCCATAGCCTTGGCAACTCATGACGACAGCCTAGGGTAGTTACTGGCACCATAAACTAGAGTGTCAATTTGTTGGGTCAACAACAGGAGCCACTGTGCACTTGCTCCTCATGTGGGATCTCTGTCCTTAATGTGCTGTCCATTGTGATTTAATGCTATAGCTAGTACTCAAACAGTATGTTTCACTTTGTGTTTCTATGTGGATGCAAACTGTTGAAATCTTTATACTAAATTGATCTTCTGTATATAAAGAGAATTGAAAATGAATCTTGATGCAAATGGAAGGTGAGAGGGAGCGGGAGAGGGGAGGGTTGCGGGTGGGAGGGAAGTTATGGGAGGGGGAAGCCATTATAATCCATAAGCTGTACACTGGAAATTTATATTCATTAAATAAAAGTTTAAAAAAAAAACCAACCCTGCTGGAACCTTGATCTTGAACTTCCCACCTGCAGCCATGAGAAATTTCTGTTGTGTAAGCCGCTGGGTCCGTGCTGTTTTGTTGTGGCACTGAGCGGATTCTTACAGGACGAGTGGTTTCCCAAACGGCTGTGCTGCTTGAGGGCAGGGGGACTAGCGGCACGTGGATTACCACTGGGAGAACCATTATGAACCAGGAACTCCATCCCCAGTGTGTGGCTGCTGCACTATTGTCTGGCCCTGTTAACAACAGGTGTCTGTACCTGGGAGTAGTGACGCCACAGGCGGAGCAATGGCATCAATCTCACGCTGGTGAGGAGTAGCAGGCCAAGTCCAGAGTAGCTCTCAGTTTTGCTCTCTCCACTTGCGTGTTCTCGCCACCACCCCACACGTGGGCCCCGATTCCTCTGGGTTGAAGGTGGAGGCCTTTGTAACCGAGAAGCAAGGTGGGAGACACGCGTGAGCACACACGTGCCTTCCCAGGCTTTCGCACGTGACTTCTCCCAGCCTTTGGTTAGTGTCTCTCATTCTTTCTCTATTTAGTATTTTGCAACCCCTATAAGGAAAAAGTATTTTCTCCTCCCCGGTTCACTTACTTATTTATATCTGTATGGACTCATGTAGTCCTGTTTTTCCCGAGTGGGTTCCAGTAGACTGCCATCATCCTTTATTCCGATTTTCAGATTGTTCTTGACTTGGCCAGCGGAAGCCTCTCGAGTTGGCTCCTGGGTCCTTCTGAGCCATCAGTCTCCTGCACACTTCTGTGCTTCCCAGTGTGCACCGATGTGTACGTCAGTACTCGTGTGTGTATGTGTGTGTGTGCACTGGTATGTGTTTAAGCACCAGGGACATTTTAATTACCTGTCTTGTAATAAATGCTGGATTCCACGAGGAAAGTTTATTTGGAGACATTGCGGGTGTGCAGCCAGCTCTGGCCTCTGTGGACGACTTGCGACGTGTTTGTTTTCAGAGTGAGTTCGTTATGAGTCTCATATTGATCAAGCTAAGTTTGGTCCGATTCAGACATGTCCCTGTGCTGTTAGAGCAGACAAGTGAAAAAGGTAATGACTGCAGCATAATGAGGGCGAGCAAATCGAACCTGAGTTAGTTTATTTTTACTTTTTTAAAGAAGATTTTTTTATTTATTTGAAAGGCAGAGCTACAGAGAGGTAGAGGCATAGAGAGAGGTCTTCCATCTGCTGGTTCACTCCCCAAATGGCCCCAATGGCCAGAGCTGGACCAATCTCAAGCCAGGAGCCTGGAGCTTCTTCCGGGTCTCCCATTGCGGGTGCAGGGGCCCAAGCACTTGGGCCATCCTCCACTGCTTTCCCAGGCCACAGCAGAGCGCTGGGTTCGCTCTCAGCTCCTCTCCTGATCCCACCTTTGTGCTTATGGGAACCTAGAGGGCAGTGATGCTGGTTCAGATAGCTGTGTCCCTGCCACCCACGTGAGAGCCCCGGATGGAGCTCCTGGCTCCCGGCTTCTGCTGTCCCTGGCTGTTGCAGGCATTTGGGGAGGGAACCAACAGATGGGAAAGAGCTCGCTCTCTCTCTCTCTCTCTCTCTCTCCCTCTCTAACTAATACAATCATAAAACATATCAACAGGAGAGGTGGGTGTTGTAAAATAAAGGGAGCTGTCTGAGTACCATGAGTGAACTCTCGGGAGCCCACAGATCAAGTCCTGCCAAAGCTCAGCTCCTTTGTCTGTTTCTGCCCAAGAAGAAGAGTCGAGAAAAGCAGAAGTGCATGACGGCTGTTCACAGGAATGTATCTGATGGCAATTTGACTGTGGCGATGTTTGCCTGAGGGCCGGTCACCATGTGACACAGGCATGAGCGGCCCCACCGTGGCTTGGACTTACCATGAGAGGGGCTTCCAAATTTATCCTGGGTTTGAGACTTTCTCTTAAAGAAACTTTTCCCAAATTGAAATCAATAAAAGGTATTTTTTCTCAACCATAAGTGGAGGTAGGTTTACAAATTTGGTTACACTTTTATTGACATGAACCTATGAAGATCGATGTTGCTGAGGCCACGAGGAATTATTCTTCTTTAAAAGATGTTAACGGACATCTAAAATTTGCGTATGGATAGGACACTGTAGGCTACGTCATTATGTGTGTACGCTGAGTAGTATGTAATTAGGGTAAATATATTTAGCCTTGGAAGCACTTAACTTTTCTTTAGAGCTAAAACATGCAAAATCCTATCCTCTGGGTGTTTTTAAATAGAGAAATACAGTACATTAACATTCTCTATAGTCACCCTACTGTGAAATAGAACCCCAGAACTCCCTGCCCCTATCTAGTTATACCTTAGTACCCGTCAATTAGTCCTTTCCCATCTGTTCCTCCCTCCTTCCCTCCCCAGCCTCTGATAACCACCATTATATTTTTAGCTTCTGCGGGATCACCTATCTTTTAGATTCCACACACGAGAGAGATCGCATGATATTTGTCTTCCTGTGCTTGGCTTTATTTCATTTAACATAACGACCTCTGGTTCCATCCACATGCTGCAAATGGCAAAGTCTTCACCTTTTTCATGGCTGCATAATACTCCAGCGCACATTGTTTGTGCTGTATGTGTCACATTTTCTTTATCCATTCGTCAGTGACTAGGCATTGAGGTGGTTTCCATCCCTTAGCTATTGTGAATTGTGCTGCAACAGACATGGCAGGTGTCTCTTCACAGGTGGACTTCATTTTCCTAGGATCATAACCAGGAGTGGGATTGCAGGATCAGATGTTAGGTCCTGTTTTTAGTTTTTGAGGTGCCTCCAGACTGTTCTGGAATCACGAAAAGCTTATAGGAAACCAGAAAACGCTAAGGTTATTATGTACTTCTGTGGCAGATTAACACGTAGGTGCTGTTTTCCTTCCTTCTTTCAAAAAATATTCATGTATTTGAAGGTGGAAAGATAGAGAGAAACAGATACAGTCAGAGAGACTTCCACTTGCTGATTCATTCTCAAAATGCCCCCAACAGTCAAGGTGAGACCAGGCCAAAGCCAGGAACCAGGGACCTCATTCAGGTCTTCCAGGTGGGTGGCAGGCGCCCAAGACTTGGGCTACCATCCACTGCCTCCCAGGATGCACATTAGCAGGGAACTGAAATTCAAAATGCAGCTGGGACTCGAACCCAGGCACTCAGATGTGGGGCGTGGATCTCCAAAGTAGCACCCTCGCTGCTGTGCCACAGCCTACCCCTACTTTTCTGACAACTGTACGAATGTAATTAAAATCATCCATCATTCATGTTTCCTTTTTTGTCTTTCAGGATTTTTAATATTTTATTTTCTGGATATTTCCCTGGTGTATCTGTGTTTCTTGGATGACTTTTATTATCACTCACAGAATTTCATGACTATTTTGCAAAGAACTGTGTCACACACGAGACACAATTATTTTTTCAAATAAATTACTGATTTATTTGAGAGGCAAAGCAACAGGCAGAAAGAGAGAGAAAGAGAGAAAGAGAGAAAGAGAGAGAGAGAGAGAGGTCTTCCATCCGCTGGTTCACACTCCAAATGGCCTCAACAGCCAGAGCTGGGCTGATCCGAAGCCAGGAGCTGAGCTTCTTCTGGGTTTCCCACGCGGGTGTAGGGCCATCTTCTACTGCTTTCCCAGGCTGTAGCAGAGGGCTGGATCGGAAGAGGAGCAGCCAGGACTTGAACCAGTGCCCATATGGGATGCCAGTGCCACAGGTGTAGGCTCAGCCCACTAGGCCGCAGCGCCGGCCCCAAGACACAAGTATTAATAAAAAGACCTTCTCTGGGAGCTGAACGTCCTAAGCCACAGAGAACATATAATTCCCAGTGATATTCCTATCACAAATGTCTGATCTGATGCTGTTCACGAGGAAACAACAGACAACCCAGACTGAAGGACATCTCGCCAAAGAGCTGTTCTGTGGGGTCTGTAAACCTGCCAGGGCCACGAGTGATGGAAAGGCCCGGGCGGCTCTGCCGACGAAAGGAGCCTGGAGAGGCAGACGCCGTCCTGGCTGCCGCCTGCACTGCGAACCTCCTCCCAAACGACTTGCTTGGAATGAGTGATAAAAGTTGGACAGGGACTGTAGGTTAAACAACAGAATCGTATCAGTGTCCTGTTTTTCTCAGTTGTGTTGCTGCTTTAAAGAGATTGCTGTTGTTATCAGGACGTGGGCTTTGAAATGTTAGTGGAGGGGCAGGCGCCGTGGCGTAGATCCAGCTCTCTGCTATGGCCTGGGAAAGCAGTAGAAGATGGCCCAAGTGCTCGGGCCCTTGCACCTGTGTGGGAGACCCGGATGAAGCTCCTGGCTCCTGGCTTTGGATCCGCATAGCTCTGGCTGTTGTGGTCAACTGGGGAGTGAACCAGCAGATGGAAGACCTCTCTCTCTCTCTCTCTCTGCCTCTCTAACTCTGCCTTTCAAATAAAATAGGTAAATCTTTAAAAAAAAGAAAGAAATGTTTAGTGGAAAAGGTCATGAGGTCTCCGTGCTGTAGTCTGATGTGTCCCCCGAAAGTTTGTGTGTTGGGAACGTAATTCCTCACGTGGCAGTGTGGGGAGGTGGAGCTCAGAGGGGGCGTCTGGGGCACAGAGGGGGGTCCTCAGAAAAGCATTAGTGTCTTTCATGCTTGTTCTGTGAATGCAGAGCTGGTTTAGTTACCAGGAGAGTGGGTTGTCACAGGCAGCTGGGCCCCTCCTGCCCCTCGCGCCTGTGTGCACCTGTTTGCTTGCCCTCTGCTTCCCACCACGAGCTGAAGCAACCCGAGAGCCTCCCCAGGCACCCCAGGCACCACCGCGGACCTAGCACTTCCCAGCTTCCAGATCTGCCAGCCACATGAAATCTCTTTTCTCTACAAAGGACCCAGTCTTAGCATTCTGCTACAGAAGCAGAAACTGGACCGAGACCCTCCCTATGAGTGTGTGTGTTGGGTAGAGCTACAGAGAATGGCAGAGGGAGTGAGGCAAAATGTAAACTGTTGGTGAGCCTAGGTAGAAGACATTTGGCCTACTCTTGTGCTATTCTTGCAGCATCTCTGAAATTTTCCAAAAAAGATCCCCTTAACAAAACAGGTCCTTCATTCAGAAGGACCCAGTGACATGGGATAAAGCAAGGAGGAGAGCTAAAGGCGACCTGAGCCACTTACTGGGGGTGACTGGGGTGGGGATGGGGGGAGAGAGAGAGAATTGAGAGAATATCAACCCAGCAAGAAGGCATTTGGAGGAAGATGACAGGGGGTTCCGGACAGGTGGAGTCTGATCAGGTTGGGGGGATTAACCTTGTGTCCATTGTGGGAGGGATGGGACAGAGGGAGAGCCACGGTTGACCCAGGGAAAACAGTGTGTTAAGAGCCAGCCAGGGGGAGGAGTCTGGAAATCAACAGAAAGGGAGCAATCAGAGAGACAACAGAGCAACTAAAGGACAGTGGTGTCACAGAAACCGGGGAGGGAGCGGCCGCTGGAGACAAAGGCGCTGAGGGGCCAAACAGGATACGGACAAACTTATAGAGCAGATTTCCCATTCCACGCTGCCCTTGTGGGTCAGAGCAGCGCCTCATACCCCATAAACCTAGGTAATTTGTCAATTAAAAGGTGCATTCTAGCCAGCAGTGAATGATGGACCCACGAATATACCCGAGAAGACCCTGAAAAAGACAATAACTCGTGAAGACCTGAACACCAGTGTCGAAAGTCAACCTCGGGTCAGAATCAAAACCTCCCAGCCACTAGAGAGTGACGGAGGTAGACTGACCGGCCGAATGGGTGAGCCCCTGTGACAGTCGCTGAGAAGTGCAGGGTGTGAGTGTCTCATTCCTCCCTCCCTCTCTGCTCCTGGCTCCAAAACAGAAGCTTCATCGCTCTCAGGAAACCGGACAGCAGCGTGTCTAAGGCTCGGTGCTGCTCTGGGGAGCTGGAGTGTCGTCTCCCCTCCTCCACATCAGTTCTCGGCTGGGAAAACCCTTGCAAAGCCCACGAGCCCTAGAAACCAAGCAGGAGGTGGAGGGAGGGAGGGACCTGGATTGCATCTCGGATTGGGGGATTCTGGGTAATATTTATTTTTTCTTTGTCTTCCTCTTTACGCTTGTATACTACTACTCACGACTTCTGAAAATTCCTGGCAAAAAAAAAGAAGCCTGGAGGAGCTAAGCATCAGAATATTAGCTGTCACCAGGCGCTGAGTCCAGAAGAGATTTTTCCGCTCTTCCTTGGACTTTTATGTATTTCCAAATGTTTCTATAATGAGCATTGCATTGTTTCGGGAAAAGAAAAAATAAATGTAATTAAAAAAAAGAAAGATTCAAAGCTGCCCGTGCATTTGCAGGGTGGTAGAAGTAGTGCCGGCTGAGGGTGAGTGGGGAAATATGACCAGGGTTCCTGTAATTGATCACTGGGGTTTCTAGAACACCTCCTGGCTTTCAAAGCACTTTCGCCAAGCAGAGAGCTTTCTTTTCGCTCGCCCTGGGTTTCCTCCCTCCTCCCCTGGTTCCCGGATAAGGCAGGTGGAGTGTGGGGTGATGTCTTGCTTCTCCTTCGGGGATGAGTGTTTTCTTACGGATCCCAGGCTCCTCCTGGCCCCCTCCCCCGTCTCTTTGGTCCTATGTCTGGGCCTAGGGCCTTGACCCAGGATGTGACCCTTTGCTGTGGGTGTCATGGTGTCCCCCCTTCCCTGCGGTGCTGCCACCAGAGGCCCTAGCTGCCTCCCTCCACTCGTCTACCAGGTGTTCACTGAGTACCAGCGAGGTGCCAGGCCCTGTGTAGTCCCTGGGCATGGAACTGGGAGCGAGACAGCCTGATGGAGGGATGGCTGAGGACACGGGAGGCAGCCTGCATGGGGAACACTCTAGTGGGTATCTCAGAACTCCGCCTCGCTCTGCTCCTAGCCACGCCCATGCCACTTGCCACGCGGACTCTCTCCAAAGACCACACGGTGGTGGACACAAAGAGGTTGGACCAGGCTCAGTGGCTGTGTGGCCTCAGACCCTGACTTCATCTCTCTGGGCCTCAGAGACCTTGTTTATATAACGGGGATCCCAAAAGCTGCCTCACAGGATTGTGGAGGGGGGGAGCGGAGCAAGGGCCTAAGGGTGGAGGTTTGCTTGGAGGGTCACCCAATAAGGAGCGGCTACTACTATGGTTCTTGTATTTATTATTTTTTAAGATTTATTTATTTATTTGAGAGGCAGAGTTACAGAGAGGCAGAGGCAGAGAGAGGGAGAAAGGTCTTCCATCTGCTGGTTCACTCCCCAGATGGCTGCAATAGCCAGAGCTGAGCCTATCCAAGCCCAGAGCCAGGAGCTGCTACCGGGTCTTCCACATTTGTGGGCCAGCCTCCACTGCTTTCCCAAGCTGTTAGCAGGGAGCTGGGTTGGAAGTGGAGCAGCGGGAATTTGAACCAACTTGCTGTTCCCCACTTCGTCAGGGTTTGCTGCGAGTACTCAGCGCTTGTTGGGTCCTCGGGAGCTTGGGTGTCTGCCAGCTGTATGTTCCTTTATCCAGGTCTGGCACGCGATGGGGCCCAGCGTGAGCCATTCTTGTGTCACTCCACCAGAGCAGGTGGAGGCTATGCCACAGCACCGGCCCCACTATAGTTCCTTGTAAAGTTGTACTACATTTGCATGTACCTGTGGCATCTTCATAAGAGGGTGAAGTCTGCAGAAATGACCAAAGCAAGATTCTTTCTGTTCGTCTGTCTATATCTCTCCCTCCTTCCTTCCTCCTTCCCTTCATTCCTTCCCTCCTCCCTTCCTTTTATTTTTTAAGACAAAGAGACAGGAAGACAGAGAGAGCTCCCAACCTCTGTTTCACTCCTCAAATGCTTGCAACCCCAGCCTTTGCAGGCTGGGGCTGGGCTGGGCAGAGCCAGGAGCTGGAATTTAGTTCAGGCCTCCCACCTGCGTGGCGGAAACCTACCTCCTTAAGCCATCACCTGCTGCCTCCCAGGTGTGCATCAGCAGGAAGCTGGAATTAAGTCCTGGAGCCAAGAATGAATCCCAGGGACTCCGGAGAGGGCCGTGGGTGTCCTGACTGGCATCTTAGCCACTAGACTAAACGCCCAAACCTTTTTTTTATTTGACTCCAGGATTTCCTTCATGCAATTAAAATCTCCGTGGCCAGAAGCTGCAGCCCTCAGCTCTGCGCGAGCAGAAATTTCATTTTGTCAGCTGCAGAGTCCAGTCTGGGTGAACTTGGTGAACTTGGATGAAGTTGGTGAACTTGGGTGGACGATACACTCAGGAAGCTGCTGAGTGAACCAGGTGTGGTAGATCATATACACACGGAGCCGACCCTTCACAGGGACCTGGATACTCGTGTCCATCCTCAAGCCTGGGAAGAGGAGCTCATCTGGAGTGTAGACTGTGACACTGAATCCTACCTGGGACGTCAGCTCCTCAGCAGCCCTGCGGACAGATGGCGTCGGCCCCATTGTCACAGGTGGCAAACAAGACCCAAGGCTCAGAGGAGGACCCATTCCTAGAAAGGACGCGGAGGTGGTTACAAAAAAGTTGCTTCAGGGCAGGTGTTTGGCCCAGGGGGCTGTGACCCTGGTTGAGACTCCCCTACCCCATCCCATGCTGGAGTGCCTGGGTTTGGCTCCTGGCTCCAGCTCCAGCACCCTGGGAGGCTGCAACAAGGTCTCAGGGAAATTTGCATTGAGTTCCCAACCCGCGAGCTTCAGCCTGGCCCTGGCTATTGCAGGCATTGGCAGGAGTGAGCCAGCCATGGAAAATTCCCTCTCTCTCTCATTAAGCCTTTCAAGTACTTTTTTTTTTTTTCAAGGAAGCTCTATCGAGAGGGAGGCAGGCATTCGGCCCAGTGGTTAGGAAGCCACTCAGAACGCCTTCGTGTCGTATCACATGGGCTCAAGTCCCTGCTCCACTCCTGACTACGGTTTCCTGTTAATGCAGACCCTAGGAGGCAGCCGCGATGTCTCAGGTCATGGGAGCCCTGGACTGAGTTTCTAGCTCCCAGCTTTGGTCAAGCCCAGCACTGCCCTGCTATTGTGAGCATTTGGGGACTCAAAGCAGTGGAGGAAACACCCTTCCCCAACTCTATATTTATAATAATAATAATAATAATAATAATAATAATAAAGGTTGCTTCAGCCTCCGGAACCAGAACAAGGGTAGGGGACTGACCCATGTCTACCCTCCTTGTGAGGAGCATGGGCTTGCTGTGGGCTACACGGTGACTCCCATGGAGTATGTCCATGTCCTACCTCCTGGAATGTGTACACATGACCTTACTTAGTAGAAGGGTCTTTGCAAATGTAATCAAACTAAGGATCTCGAGATTAGAACATTCTGGATTACCCAGGGGGCTCTAAATCCAAGACAAGCTCCCACTAGCAAAGGAAGGAGATGTGAAGACGAAGGCCAAGGTCAGTATGAAGCGCCCCCAGAAGCTGGAGGGGTGGTGGCAGGACTCTCGCCTGGAGCCTCCGTGGGGAGCTGTTTCAGGCATCTCACCTCCACAGCTGTGCAAGAACCAATTCCTGTTGTTTTAAGCCATCGAGTTTGCGGTAATCTATGATGACAGCCCTAGGAACTCATACACCTGCTCAAAGGGGAATTTGCTAGCTCGCTGTAAAAAGCAAAGGCAGGGCTTGCACCCTGCGGAGGAGCTGCCCCTCTCGGCATGGGGTTTCAGGTCTCTGGGGCCACGGCTTCGGGTGCCCCCCACCCAGGAAGGGCCAGGAGAAGGGTTCTGATCAGCCTGGCTTGGGTTCTGTGAACCCCCAGTCCCCACGAGAACCACTGCTCCAGAAGGGGGACATGCGCAGCCCATAGAGGAAGAGCCTGGAGGGCAGGCGGCTCGCTCCGTGTCCGCTCCCAGGGCGTGTTCATCTGCAGTGTGCGTCTCTGTCTGACCTTGGCCATCACTCCAGCATGGGATGTGGGTGTGGGTATCTCAGCTGGCATCATAACCCTGGGCCAAACACCTGCCCTGAAGCAACATTTTCCTAACTACCTCCGAGTCCTTTCTAGGAATGGGTCCTCCTCTGAGCCTCGGGTCTTGTTTGTCACCTGTAACCATGGGGCTGACGCCATCTGTCCCCAGGGCTGCTGAGTGGCTGATGTGCTCAGACAGGAATGGGTGCCGCGTTAAGTTACCTAGGTCAGGGCAGCTGTCTCTATCCCAGCCCCAGGAGCCTCTGGTATTCCTTTTATTTACTTATTTAAAGTAAAGGTTTTCTGGAGTATTTATTTCTTAGGAAGACAGAGTGACACAGAGAGACAGAGGGACAAAAAGAGGAGATCTTTCACCTGCTGGTTCACGCTCCAGACGGCCACAATAGCAGGGGCTGGGCCAGGCCAAAACCAGGGCTTGGAATTCAACCTCAGGTTCCCACGTGGGACCCAAGCACTTGGACCATCTTCCAGTGCCTTCCCAGGTGCACTAACAGGAAGCCGGATCTGAAGTGGGAGTGACTGGGACTCGAACCGGCACTCTGATACGGGATGTGGGTGTCCCAGGTAGTGGCTTACCACACTGTACCACAATGCCTGCTCCTAAGTAATGTTTTTACATTATTTATTTGAGAGGCAGGTACAGAGAGAGAGAGAGAGAGCGTGCCTATCCATAGGTTTGCTCCCTATATGCCTGTCATCTCAGCTGGGGCCAAAGCCAGGAACCACAAACCGAGTCTAGTCTCCCACGTGGATGGCAGGAAGCTGATCACTCGCACCATCACCACTGCCTGCCAGGGTCTGTGTCAGCAGGAAGCTGGAGTCACGAGGCAGAGCCAGACATGGAACCCAGGTACTCTGGTAGCCAGCACCTTAGCTCTGGGCCACGTGCCTGCCCCAGCCTCTGGTACGTGTGCAGGCTTTGCTCTAATGGCTCTCGTCCCTCCCTGTTCTGTAAGCAACATGCAGGAATGTCATTTTAGGGAATGACTGTTAGGTTGCCTGCCTTGTGGGCCCTACTTGCTCTGGGCCTGGCTCCTTTTCTTGTCCTTTGGGGTAGCCATAGGGCATTGTAGACCCTGCCCCTGTGGCTGCAGTTCATTGGTCCAGAGCTGGTCACCTGACCAGGACCAGGCCCCTGCAGGTGAGCGTAGCTGTTGGTGCCCAGGTGTCTGATCCTTGGGAGAAAGGTGGAGATGCACAAAGTTGACAGAGGCTTGAGGAAGCCAGAGGGGATGGTTCCTAGGACCTCTGCTAGTCTCACCTCTTGGCTGCTCAAAACTTTCTTGGCTCCCGTGAGCTGGTCACACGTGCCTTTGCTGCTTATTTGCTAGCCAAAAACCGAATTTTGCCTCTTATAGCCAAGGTGTGCAAGGGAGCTGCCTTTTTTTTTTTTTTTTTTTGACAGGCAGCGTGGACAGTGAGAGAGAGAGACAGAGAGAAAGGTCTTCCTTTGCCGTTGGTTCACCCTCCAGTGGCCACCACGGCTGGCGCGCTGTGGCCGGCGCACCTCACTGATCCGAAGGCAGGAGCCAGGTGCTTCTCCTGGTCTCCCATGGGGTGCAGGGCCCAAGCACTTGGGCCATTCTCCACTGCACTCCCGGGCCACAGCAGAGAGCTGGCCTGGAAGAGGGGCAACCGGGACAGAATCCGGGGAGCTGCCCATTTTTATGCCTGAATGGATGAAAGCCTGAAACTACAGACTTGTTGACTCCATGTAATTTCACAGATGGGGAAACCGAGGCCAAGAGAGAGCAGTGGGTCGCCCAGACTGCAAGCCGGCACCCCAGGCACAGGCCCCCTGTTATCTGGCACTGCGACACTTTTCCAAAGACCTTTCCCCTAGTTCTGGTGCCTTGGTTTATGTTTAACATGGGGTGACTTTATTCTCCTCTGCCTCAGTTTCCCCATCCTGTCTCCATGGGCATTCGAGTCCTTGCAGAAGGGAGGGGAAGCAGATGTCAGACGTGGGCTGCTTTGCCTTCCTGCAAAGGGCTGTTGGCATTTCATTACTGCAGATGGCAGTCGTAAAGCAAAGTCAGGGCTCTTTTTTTTAAGATTTATGTATTTATTTGAAAGGTAGGGTTACAGAGCTAGAGAAGGATAGCGAGAGCGAGAGAGAGAGAGAGAGCGCGCGAGTGAGCTCCCATCTGTTGGTTCACTTCCCAAATGGCCCCAATGGCTGGGCTGGGGCTGTTGCCAGGCTGGAGTCAGGATCCAGGAGCCCCCTTGGGGTCTCCCACATGGATGCAAGGGCTCAGGGACTTGGGCCATCGTCTGCTGCTTTCCCAGGTGCATTTGCAGGGAGCTGGATTGGAAGTGGAGCAGCCAGGACTGGAACAAGTATCCACATGGAATGCCAGCACAGCACTGTGGGTGGGAGCTTAACCCGCTGCACCACAGCGTTGACCCCTCATGAGGGCTCTTTCTCCCCTTTGGCAGCCCCTGGCCAGGCATCAAAGGAACCTGGGTACAGATCAGCGGGGAGAGCCCACATGGGATGACTGTCAGTCCAGCGGGGAGCGGGGCCGATTATGGCCGTCAGCCTCAGTGTCCGCAAGCGATGGATGGACTGAGTGGCCCTTCCACACCCATGAACTGCTTGGAGCCTATGGAAGGGGAATTTGCGCCGGTTGAGGACTGGTCACTTCCTGGACAACTGCCCTGGGCAGCCTCCCTTCTCTGGGCAAGATCTGAACACTGAAAGCCCAGCAAGACGCCTTGCTTATAGCGGGGCGCATGACAAATGCTGGCATGCGCTAGTTCTCATCTTGGCTGCCCTGGGAAGCAAGGATTATTAGCCTCACTGGGTGCCTGGGGAGACTGACATCCCCCAGGTTCTAAAGCTACTGGGAGCCAGAAATTGGACTCTGCGTGCCTGACCTTGGCTCACAACTTACTGCAGAATCTTACTGGCCCATTTCGTAGCTGGAGCAGCTGAGGCCAGAGATGCATCAAGGCTCATGAAGCTCACTCGGGGTTGAACCGGGTCACGTGCGCTGCCCTGCCTGGCTGAGGCCCTGGCTTGCACTGGGTTCCGCTCTGCCCCCTGCCCTTCCCCCTGCCTCCTCCCTCAATGCCACAACCCCCAGCTTCCCCTGATGGTAGAGCCGCCAATGATGACTAAGATGTACCGTGACCCTCTGGCTGGGAAAACAGGAGGCTACACTGCAGACGGGAGTCCTCAAATAACCAGCCGGCACTGCCGTGGTGGCCCGTGCTGACCAGACTCAGAGCGCCTCCTGCTTGGAGCTCGGACACCCAGTCCTTAGAGATTTAGATTAACATAGTGGGCTGTCCTAGCTCGCACCTTAGGTCCTAGCTCACACCAATGGTGTCCCTAAGACTTCTTCAAACATCAGTGATTGCCAAAGTCCTGGCCACTTCCGGCTCCCACTGTCTCCTCCTTGCCAGCCCTTCCCACCTCCCCTCTGCTCAACTCTACTTGGCTCACCCCAGGGCCAAGCTGCACCCAGTGTCCAGCTCTTACTGCAGGGTGGGGGTTGCGTCACAGCCACACCAGGGCAGGGAGCTGGATAGGAAGCACCCCAGCTCCTGGAAGTCCTTCAGCCACGGGTCAGCTGGCCCCTCAGGCTCTCTGTTCCACCCATCTCCCCTGCACTCCAGGACAACGCTCATGTATTCCCGCGTGACCATTTCCCGAGCCTTTCACTTTCCAAAATTGAATCCCCAGCATTTTTTCGTTGGATAAATGAACAGATACATATGGGGTTTCACAGTCTGATGTCAAATCAAGCCATTAGACGTTTGAATGCAGAGTTACAGCTGGGCACAGCTGGCCTTGTGACATGCAGGTTAAGCCACCCCTGCGACACCAGCATCCTACGTCTGAGCACCAGCTCAAGTCCCGGCTGCTCTGCTGCCGATCCAACTGCCTGCTAATACACCTGGGAAAGCAGCAGCAGGTGGCCCAAGGGCTGGGTCCCTGCCACCCATGTGGGAGACCCGGATGGAGTCCCAGGCTCCTGGTTTCTACCTGGCCTAGCCCAGCTATTTGAGGAATAAATCAGTGGATGGAAAGTCTTTCTGTCTGTCTGTCTCTTTTTCTCTCTCTGTCTTCTTATTCCTCTCTCTGTCCCTCTGCCTTTCAAAGAAATTTTTAAAAATACATGAAAAAAAAAAAAAAAGGAATTGCAGCTGGGATAAGTGAACTGAAAAGAGTCCTGAAGGTAGCAGAAGGCTGCATTCAGCAGGTGTCTGTGAGAAGGGCAGGGGGTGTGGTCAAGCAGGACAGCACATTCCAAAGCGAGGGGACCGCCTGTGCCAAGGCCCTGTGGCCAAAGGAATCAGCAGGCCTCCTGTGATCTCGCAGGTGGCTGTGTGTGGCCAGAACACAGAGGCCAAGGAGGAAGACAGCTCTGGCTGAGGATGCAGGGTCGGCAGGGGTCAGGCGGTGCAGACTTGGGGGCCGTAAGCTCCAGCAGTTTTTATGTTGGGCAATTTAGACCTCTTGTCCTGCTCAGACCAGCACCGCTCTGGTGCAGCCAAAGCTCCCCTGACATCTCCGCTCAACAGAGAGCCAGCGCCTGGGGGTTCTCTAGAGAAGGTGGCAGCAGTTTTCCTCTCTGTCCCACTCCCCAAGAAAGCGGAGGCCACAGAGAGATCCACGTTAGGAACCAGGCCGCGGCCTTGTCAAGGCAGAGCAGCCACGTGGGGGTGCCCTCCAGGTCATAACTTGGGAAGCCGATGAGAAGGGCTTCAGGGGTTCCTGTTGGTTGGGAAGTGGGGACCAGTGTTCTTGGAGGACCGTTTCCAGGCAAGGTGGGCTGGAAATCCCAGGGACAAGTAGCCAACGTGGCCATGGCCTAACGCTCGCGCCCTCTCGCAACCCCTGCCCTGTAGGTATTACCACACGTTGCGTGTGGGAAAACAGGCCCAGAGAGGGGGAAGGAACTTGTCTAAAAATCACCAGCCCGGAGTGGCAAAGCTAGGATTCAAACCCAGCTGGGTTGGAGGCTTAACCCTAAGCTGTTAACTCTACAGCCCCTGGAGGGGAAGAGGGTCTCCACGGGGCCCTGCTGCTGTGCGACCACACAGGCCCTGTGGGGAGAACTCTGACTACCAGGGCTCTGCTCACCTCCTCGCGCTCCAGGCCGTCCGTGCTCTGAAGCTGAAGTCAGACTCTCACCTGCTTCTGCCCGGCTGGGCGCCCCTCCCTGCCCTGTCTCCTCCTTGTCCCAGAGCCCAGCGCCTATGTGTCCTGCTGGGAGCTCTCTGCCCTCAGCTCTTCCCTAGCCTTGACCTCGTGCCCCTCTCTCGGCCCCTCCCCAGGCCTGCCAGCCCCCATGCCCCTCTCTCGGCCCCTCCCCAGGCCTGCCAGCCCCCGTGCCCCTCTCTCGGCCCCTCCCCAGGCCCAGCAGCCACTCTTAGGAAGTGAAGCTCTAAGTGGTCCTTTGTGGACCGCTGTCTCCTAGTGTAGACTGAGCTCTCCATATCCGGTTCTCTCCTTCTGGGGAACACGTGGCTTCCCAGGCTTCCTTGCAGGAGGGCAGGGCCTTGTGACCAGCCTTGGCCAGTGGCTGGCCGGGAGTGGTGCGTGTCCCTTCCAGGCAGCACAAAGCCCTCTGCAGGAAACTGGGGAGGCCGTGAGTCTTGGTGGCTGCATCTCCAAGATGGTAGGGATTCCTCAGCCCTGGGTTCTGAGCAACGAGAGAGAGAGAGAGAGCGAGAGAGCAGAGAGCGCACAGAGGACCAGGGTGGGCGCACGGACTGGTGGGCTGGGTCCCCGCGGCCATGGAGCTGCTGCAGCACAGCCGGTGGATACCATGCTGTCTCTGAGCAGGGCCTGGGCCGTGTCCATTGCTACATCCTCAGAACCGGAGACCCTACCCAAGACATCGGAATCGGTGTGGTAGATGGATACCTGTTGGGTGAATGAATGAGTGGAAAACAGAAAATGTGACACCGTTTTCCCCCCTCACTCTAATCTACTCGACAGACCCTTATGCACACAAGAGTTAGGATGCAATGCTAAGGACTAGAGAGGGCCAGCAGTGGGTTGGAGCAGGCATGGAGGGCTTCCTGCAGGAGAATGAAAAAGACTGGCAGGATCAGAGAGGATGCAAGGGGCCTCGCTGGCCACACCATTGTTTGTGCATTCGCTCAACAAACATTTTCTGATGCATCAATGTAGATAAATGTTGTGTCAGCAATACAACCAGAGGACCTTGGGAACCAGAGGAAGTCTGTCTTTCCACGCAGAGGATCCAGTGTGGTTTCACGGAGGAGGTGATCGTTGAGTTGGGCCTTCATAAATAAGTGTCTGCCAGAGAGCGAGAAGACACGGGGAGAGAGAAACTCGGCATGGACAGAGGCTGGGCGGCACACAGGTGCACGGTGTGTTCAGGCGCCGGGCAGCATCTCGTGCGGCTGCAGCTGCAGGGGTCAGAGGCAAAAAGCCCAGCTCAGCTTCCTGTACCGCACACACCGCCCCTCCCAGACCTCAGTAACAGTACCGTGGGAGGTACCTTTCTCTGAGGGGAGGAGAGAGCTTCCACTTCGATTATGGCCCTTTCTAAATAAAGTCAGAATTTGTGGACTCAAGAGGCTTCTATAGCCTTGCAGCTCATGGCAAGAGCCTCTGGTGATTACTGATGTCATAAATAAGAGTGTCAATTGTTAAATCAACAACGGAAGTCACTGTGCACCTGCTCCCCATGTAGGACCTCTGTCCTTAATGTGTTGTACTATGAGAATTCACAGTAAAACTTGTCTTCAAACAGTACTTTATACTTTGTGTGTCTGTGTGGGTGCAAACTGTTGAAATCTTTACTTAGTATAGAGTTGGTCTTCTGTATATAAAGACAATTAAAAGGAATCTTTTTTTTTATTTGACAGGTAGAGTTATAGACAGAGAGAAAGGTCTTCCTTCCATTGGTTCACCCCCTAAATGGCTGCAACGGCCGGTGCTGCCCCAATCCAAAGCCAGGAGCCAGGTGTTTCTTCCTGGTCTCCCATGCGGGTGCAGGGCCCAAGCACTTGGGTCATCCTCCACTGCCCTCCCGGGCCACAGCACAGAGCTGGACTAGAAGAGGAGCAACCGGGACTAGAACCCAGTGCTCATATGGGATGTTGGCACTGCAGGTGGAGGATTAACCAAGTGAGCCACAGCGCCGGCCCCCTTAAAAGGAATCTTAATGAAGAATGGGATGGGAGAGGGAGTAGCAGATGGGATGGTTTGGGGGTGGGAGGGCAGGTATGGGAGGAAGAACCACGATAATCCAAAAGTTAAACTTATTTATTAAATAAAAGCTTTCTATAACAAATATAAATTAAAGAGTGAAAAAAACCCATAGTATCTTGGAAGTTCTGGGAGGCTTTTTAGAGAATGTGTAGGCTGAGCCCTCAAGGATGAGCTCAAGGTGGCCAGGAAAGACAGGGTGGAAGGCAGAGGAACGGCACGTGCAAAGGCCTTGCAGATGGGAGCAAGCAACATGTGTGACAGGACTCACTGTGGCTGTGTGTGTGTGACAGGGTCACTGTGGCCGTGTGTGACAGGACTCACTGTGGCTGTGTGTGTGTGACAGGCTCACTGCGGCTGTGTGTGACAGGGCTCACTGTGTCAGTGTGTGACAGGGCTCACTGTGGCTGTGTGTGTGACAGGGTCCCTGTGGCTGTGTGTGACAGGGTCACTGTGGCTGTGTGTGTGTGTCAGGGTGCACTGTGGCTGTGTGTGTGTGACAGGCTCACTGTGGCTGTGTGTTACAGGGCTCACTGTGGCAATGTGTTACAGGGCTCACTGTGGCAGTGTGTTACAGGGCTCACTGTGGCTGTGTGTGTGTGTGATAGGCTCACTGTGGCTACGGTGTGTGTGTGACACTGCTCACTGTGGCTGTGTGTGTGACAGGGTCACTGTGGCAGTGTGTTACAGGGCTCACTGTGGCTGTGTGTTACAGGGCTCACTGTGGCTGTGTGTGTGTGACAGGGCTCACTGTGGCTGTGTGTGAGACAGGGTCCCTGTGGCTGTGTGTGTGTGTGTGTGACAGGCTCACTGTGGCTATGGTGTGTGTGTGACAGTGCTCACTGTGGCTGTGTGTGTGTGACAGGCTCACTGCGGCTGTGTGTGACAGGGCTCACTGTGTCAGTGTGTGACAGGGCTCACTGTGGCTGTGTGTGACAGGGTCACTGTGGCTGTGTGTGTGTGTCAGGGTGCACTGTGGCTGTGTGTGTGTGACAGGCTCACTGTGGCTGGTGAGCAGAGATGGCTGGGCCACGCCTCCCGAAGCCCCTCCCACCCGGCAGCGAAGGCCTTCAGGATCCAGTCTCACCTCCCTGTGCCTTTCTTTGCATATGTTCATCCACATGCTCAGGATGATGACGATAACGATGACGATGACAACGACATAATAGCTGGGGGTCTTAGCTGTGCTAAGTGCTGTGACAAGCATATCTCATTGACCCTCCCAGCCATTCCATGGTTGGTACATTTTTATTTTTTTTGTTCTGAGTGGATTTTCTCACACAGAGCATTTGTAGATTTACAGAAAAATTGGAGGCTGTTACAGAAGACTTCCCGTACCACTGCCCTCGTGTTCCATACGAGGAACACGTTGCACTGCTATTTGTTATAATTTGTCACAGCTGTGGATGGACACCTACTGACACAGTATTACTGACAAGAGTCTACTCCTTATTCCGAAATCCTGGGTTTTACCTGACAACTGACTTCTGTCCCCCTGTCCCAGCAGGATTCCAGGTCACATTCAGTGGCCATGGCTGTGACGACGTCCTTGACTTTTTTTTTTCAAGATTGATTTATTTATTTGAAAGTCAGAGTTACACAGATAAAGAAGGAGAGGGAGGGAGAGAGAGAGAAAGAGAGAGAGAGAGAGAGAGAGAGAGAGAGAGAGAGAGAAGTCTTCCATCCACTGGTTCACTCTCCAGCTGGCCGCAACAGCCAGAGCTGCGCTGATCTAAAGCCAGGAGCTTCCTCCCGGTTTCCCACGCAGGAGCAGGGGCCCAAGGACTTGGGCCATCCTCTACTGCCTTTCCGGGCCACAGCAGAGAGCTGGATCAGAAGTGGAGCAGCCGGGACTCGAACAGACGCGCATACAAGATGTTGGCATTGCAGTCGGCGGCTTTACCCGCTACGCCACAGTGCTGACCCCTCTCTTTTTCTTTTCTTTCCTTTTTTTTTTTTTAAGATTTTCAGACTTAATATTTCCAATGACCTTGACATTTTTTGTATATATTGGGATTTAAAAAATTTATTTTCATTTTATTTGAAATGCAGAGAGAGAGATGGGGTCAGACACATAGAGATCATCATCTGCCTCTTCACTCCCCAAATGCCCTCCACAACCATGGGCTGGGCTAGGTTGAAGCCTGGAGCTCCATCTGCATCTCCCATGTGGGTAGCAGGGACTCTAACCCTTCAGCCATCATCTACTGCTCGCAGGACTCTCATTCTTAGCAGGAAGCTGGATGGGACTTCATCCGGGCACTAGGGTATAGGATGTGGCCGTCCCCAGCGGCGATCGAAGCTGTTCCCCAGCCGTGACCGTTTTGAGGAGTGCTGGTCAGGTGTTCTGTGGAACGCCCTGTCCCTCTCATGAGAACACTGGGGTTATAGGTCACCGAGAGGAATGGCACGGAGGTCAGGTGTCCTCTCCAGCCCTTCCTAACATGCCTCGTCCTATCCACACCCTCTGTGGCTGCGGCTGGGGCCTGGACCACGTAGCAGAGGCGGTGGTTTTGAGCTGTTCTCGCTGCAAAGGCTCATCTTGCAGGGTGCACAGCCCATGCCCAACAGTGGGAGGATGCTCCCCTCCTTCGGCACAAACTATTCAGAATTCCGCACAGACCACTGGTCTCTTCTCCCCAGGTATAAGTTAATTTTCTCATTGAACTTCTCGACATGCGTTGGCTCCTTTATCATCAAGGCCTGCCTCTCCTGCCCCTCTGGTTCACCTCCCAGCCAATTTCCGGACTTTCTCCACCTGGCTGGGAAAAGGAGTGGTCACCTGTGTGCTGTCGCACCTGCTTTGTGATCCCAGCTCGGCCAAGCCGCACACACTCAGGGTGGCCTGCTCTGTGCCGGACACCCAGCTTGGGGCTGGGGGCTGGAGAACAGCCCCTGTGGAGCCTGCCCTTGATTGCTCAGTGTTTGTCACCCTGTGTAGACTGCAGTGTCCCTTGGCCCATTTCACGGCCCTGCCCGGCTCCCAGCCCACTGATGCTCAGTAGGTCCTCAAGAACATTTGCTGAGTCAGGGTACACTTTCCCCCGGGACAGGCAAATGTGGCCAGGTGAGTGCTTGTGTGTGTGTGTCCCTCCCCTGAGGCCAAGGCCAGCCCCTGCCTCCTCCTGGTCTTCAGGCTGGGTGGCAGCGAGCACAGGAAGCTGGGACCTGGCAGCCTCCCCAGGTGGAAGTGAAGTTTGGAAGCTGCCACAGCCGGGAGGCCGAATCAGGAGGACTTGGTGACTGATTGGCTGGGGAGGGTGAGGCGGGAGGAGGAGTCACACGGATGGCTCTGAGGTCTGGAGCTGGGGACAGCCGGTGCCACCTCTGATAGAGTCCGCGAGAGGAGCCGCTGCCAGCCGCGGGTCGCCCCGACCGCCAGGCTCCGAGGCCTAGGGCCAGGGAGGGGTGGCCCGGCCTGCGCAGACTTCTGCCCCCCGCCCCCTCCATGTGCTCGTCTCTTAAAAATCAAATCTCAGCCTGGATTTTGAGCCCGGTCGTTTGTCATCAGGTGTGAGGGTCCATTCTGGGGGTCTTCCCAGGGAGACCCCCAGGGGCAGCCTGGCACCGCGCGGGCTCCGGCCTGGTCAGGGCCCTGGCGCGCCAGGCCCAGGTCCTCGGGCCGCCGTCCCCGGGAAGGGGGGTGGCGAGGCGGCGGCGGCGGCCGCCCGGCCTGGGCGGGACAATGGCCGCGGCCGCCGGGGCCCCGGGAGCCCCCGCGCTGGGGAAGGGGCTGTCCTAGGGCCGGGCGCCGGTGCCCTCCCCGCGCGCGGCTCGGGCGGGCGGAGGGGGCCGAGGAGTTCCTTTGTGGCTGTGCCTCCGGCGCGGCGCGAGCTGGGGGCGCCGCGCAACTTTGCGAGGCGGCGGCGGCGGCGGCGAGCGCGAGACGAGGCCCCGGGGCCCGGACGGGGGCCCCCGCGCGCGCGCGCGCGCACCCCCGCCCCCCGCCGGCCCCCTCCCCTGCGCGCCGGCGCCCGCGCCCGCGCCCGGCGCTGCCCACTCGCGGGAGCCCCCGGGGCGGGCGGGCTGCGCAGCCGGAGAGGCGGGGGCCCGACGCGGCCCCCCCCCCCCCGAGCCCGGCGCCTGGCGCGGGGGCTCGCCGAGCGCACGGGGGGCCGCGCGGCGCTGCAGACCCAGCCTCCCGCCGCCGCCGCCGCCGCCGCCGCCGCCGCCTCGGCGCTTGCAGAACCCAGAAGTGAACAGCAGGCGACCCGGAAGGTTTGCGCGCCGCTCTGCACCGAGCCGGAGCCCGAGCCGGAGCCGGCGCCGGAGCCCCAGCCGGGCCCTGCTCGGGCCGCCCGGCGCGGGGCTGCGGCCGCGTCCCGGAGGCGCCGCCAGCACAGCCAGGTCCGTGCGGGCCCGGGGCGCGCGGGGAGCGGGCCCGGCGGTGGCGGCGGGCGCCCGCCCGCGGGAAAGTTGCGCGGAGTTGCGGGCGGGGGCCGGGCCGGGGCGCGGGCGCTGTCAGCGCGGGCCGGGGCGCTCCGAGCACCGGGGGCCGCCAGCGCCCGGGGCCCGGCCCGGGGCGGCGGCGCGCGGGGTCGGAAGTGTCTCGGGCGGCGTGTCTGGGGCCGGGCTCCGAGTGGGCGCGCGCGCGTGTGGCTCCCTGAGCCGGGCTATTCAAACCTGCCGCAATTCTCCGGTAAACAATGATTCATGGGGCTTAATGCAAATAAACGGGTCGCGAACGGCGCGGTTCGCGCACTTCGCAGCCGGCCGGGTGTAGCGGCCAGTGCCGGATTTCTCCCTTTTTTTGCAGATCTGCAGAATATGGCGTCCCTGTCCTGTTTTAAAAATAAGCCAGGCTGCCATTTTTGTTTTTCTTTTGTCTGAAAATTTTAATAAAACTGTCTGAGAATGTGGGAGAGGCGGCTGGAAGCGGAGGGGCACGCAAAGGGTTGGCTTTTTTCCTTTTCTTTGGCGAGAGCCGAGCCTTGCCGGGAGGTGAGACACAATGCAATTGCACTTTAAAGAAAAAAAAAAGGGAAGCTGTCGGGTGGTTTTAGGGGGGAGGGCTGGGAATTTAAAGTTAACTCCGAAAGTTTTCTCTTTTTTTTTCCCCCGTTCGTTCTTTTTCTGTTTCTCCTTTTTTAAAAAGCTTCCTTTTCTTTTTCTTTCTTGGTTTTTTTTTTTTTTTTTGGAAGGCCCTGAAATGCCGCCAAGGGATCTCGGCCGGACTGCTCCCCCCAGCCGGCTGCCTTTGCAGGATCTGGGGGAAAAGTTAACTGTGGGTTGAGGTGGAGGGTTAGGGAGGGGAGTTTTGGGGGCGGGGGACGGGGGTCATGTGTTGGGAGGCATTGTAAGGAACTCTGTCCTCAGGTTTGGGGAGAGGGTGGGCAGCAAGGCTCTGGGTGGGCCCAGCATGTCCAGCCAGGTCCCCTGTCTCGGGATATAATCCTGCTGTCTCACCGCCCTCCAGCCGCCAGCCAGGTGGGCCCTTCAGGAGCCGTGTGGAGGAGGTGGGCCTGTCTCCTTCATGGGTGGTCAAGACTGCCTAGCAGGTGGGGGTCCTGGCCCAGGCACTGGGGTGGCCCTGGACACTTCGGACAAATGTGCTTGACTGTTTGCATTTAGCCCCTTCCCCAACCTGGTGGCCCTCCTAGCCCCCAGAGGGGGCATCTGCTGGGGGAGGGAGGGTGGAGAAGACCCCCGATGTGGCTGTGGGCTTTCGGCTGGAGCAGGCCTGCAGCCCTGCTGAGTCTTGCCTGGTGAGAAAGGCAGCTGGTTTACTGGCTCCCTGTGGGGGAGCCCATCCCACATGGCACCCTCTTGCGCTTTGTGCCACCCCTGCCGGACACCGTGCAGGCTCCGGGTCAGAGGCAGTTCGGACTTCCGTTCAGTTCCTGAAGTCTCTTGCTGGATGGGTCAGGGCCGCTGGCTCTGCGGGCTGCACATGGGGTCCGAAGGCCAGGCCCCAGGGCCTAGGGTGGCTGGCACTGTCCAGGGCACCAGGGCAGGGCTGGGCCTGGCCTTTCCTGTTGGGAAAGTCTGATGGTCCTGGGGAGGCCTGCGTTCTGCCCTGAGCCCGTGTAGCCCCTGCCCCAGCACTCCCTGGAGGGTGACCCTCTGGCCTCCCCTGGCTCTGTGCTGCTCTACTGGGGAGTGGCAGCTCGCTGAGAGCAGAGGCAGGGGTTGGAGCCTGGGGATCAGTGGCTCCAGGTTGTAGAGCTTGGCACGCTGTGGGCTGGAGGGTGCCAAGCCAGGCATTTTTAGACAGACAAACTGAGGTCCAGAGAGGGGGAGTGAGTTGCCCGAAGTCACACTGCCAGGTAGGAGGAGAGCTGTGCTGGGACCCGAATGGTCAGGCCACCACTGTGGTACTCAGCCCTGTTCTCCAGTGGGCCTGACCTCTGGGAGACTTGCGCTGGGCAGAGCAGGGCGAGCACAGCCCCTTCAGAGCCCAGATCAGGATCCTTCCCGGGAGTCCGACTTCGTCGCTTGCAAGTGTGGGGCGTGACCACTCTCACCCCTGGCCCTGCCACCAGCTCAGCTGGTGTGGGGTGGTCCGGGTGGGATGCTTACCCCCATTACAAATTTAGGAAACCGAAGCCAGGGTGCACAGGGGCAGAGGGAGCTTCTACGGAGGCCTGTGAACTGCTCATCTGGACCCTGCCCCGGCGGGCCTTGGTGCCCTGGGCCAGGACTCAAGCCTGCCTTCTGGGCTTTGTCGCTCAGATCCTTTGGCTAACCCCTGTGACTGTGGGAAAAGCCAGGGAGTGGAAAGGCCCTGGAGGCCATGGGGGCTCGGAGAGGGGAAGCCACCACCTGGAAGGCCCAGAGCTCTGGCCTCCTGTCTGTGTGACACACTCAGAGGGGGAGAGGACCATTCTGCCTACCACTGGCTCCACTGGGCCCAGGGGAGCAGTGGTTGCTGTGGGTGGGGCCGTGGAATAACGGCCAGCGCTTGGGGGAGTCGTTGGGTTTGTCCCAGGGGTGGAGGACCCAGCCATCTGTGGTCTTGGGGAGTGGAGACAGGCTGTCTGGGTGAGAAGGAGGCATTGGGGTGTAGGTGGGCTGCGGACCGGACCTGGAGCTCGCCCGGCCCCCAGCTCACCCTGCCCTGCCCTGCCTGTCTGTCCAGCAGGGATTCATTCCTTTCTCTCTCCATGCATTCGTGCTTCTGCCATTGGTCAGTTTTCCCTTGCTTTGTTTGCGAGCTCATTCCTCTGTGCCTTCCTTGTCATGCATCAGTTTAAGGTCGATTCTGTATTTTTTCGCAGTTGTGACAAGTTTTGGTTTTTGTCTCTGTTTCGGGAGCTGGCTGAGCGTGGCTGAGGTCCATTCATCACTCTGTTGGCTTCTCATTGCAGCGGTCCCTCTGTCGCCCTTCCGTCCTCCTGGCCCAGGCTGGGCAGACGTGTGGGGTACAGATGTAGCCCCCAGGGCTGCAGAGCCCGCGAAGACCGAGAGGCGAGGCTGCAGGTGCAGGGAGCACTCGCCAGGGCGGTGCTCTCTGGGTGCCTCCGTGAGTGGTGGGGGACGGGGTCTCAGGAGTTGACAGCCATCACCATGGCACGCTGAGTCCCATCGTGTCCCACGGCTCGTGTGACTCTGAGTATATTCTTTCTCTCTGTGAGCCTCGGTTCCCCCTTCCCTAAGATGGGGAGTCCTCTCTGCCACTAGGAGTGACCCTGAGCCCGTGTCTGGTATCTCCCCGCCCGACCAGAGGTGTGGTGGGGGTGTCCACTGTCGTGTAGGCCTGACCTTGACTTTGAGGACCATGGTTGTGGCTTCACACTGAGCCAGATGATCTGGGGACCCCCAAGAGCCCTGCTCTGTTTGCCATTCCCTTGTGGAAACTCTTCAAATGTTCCTGGGTGTTTTGGAGGGGAAAACAAAACAAAACAAAACACCAAGTCTGCTCTGGGCCTGTAAGGCCCTTCCTGGTCACCTCTCAGCCTCGGCTGCCCCACCCCCACCTCCCGGTCTCTCCCACCCCTGCCCCAGCTACATTGGCGGCTGGTTTTTCGTGGGCAGGGCCTTTGCACGTTCTCCCTCCTGGAATGCCCGCCCCTAGATGTTCACGTGGCCGACACCGTCTTGTTCCAGGGGCGTCCTCCTCCGGGGGGGCCTCCCTGGCCACGTGTTCTAGAAGAGCGTCCCACTGTCACTGTCACATCAGCCTCCTTTCGTGGTCTCCGTGGCTCTCGGCGGCAGCAAGAACTTTTTCCCTTATTTGCTTCTTTGCACTTCTGGGCTGTCTGTGTCCCTCAGACTGGCTTAAGCCCCATGCCCACGAGTGAGCGGGTGGTTGCGGTGTGGCAGGGCTGGGGCGTTGTGGAGGTGAGGAGAGGCTGGGGAGGCTGGGTGGCTGCAGCCCTCGTGGCCGGGCAGGGCCTGGTCTCTCTTGCCCTTCCTCTGGGCCTCAGGGCAGTTGCTAGGACACAGTGAGATGATTAAATCGTGGGCTCTTGGTCTCCCAGTGGCCTCTGATCTTTGCACATGAGCACGAGTATCTTCCGAGCTCACAGCCTCTGACGCTTGCCTGGTCCTCTCTTGGCCTTAGAATGAGGGCATGGCACCCTGGCAGCCTAGCATGTGCAGCCCACAGTCTCCGTGGCTCCGTGAATAGTAGTGTGTTTCGTCCTCATTGTTATTGCTCCCATTTTACAGATGAAGAAACCGAGGCACAGGGAGGTTAAGTCACTTGCGTGAGTTCCCACAGCTCCTCAGAGTATTGCTGGGATTTGAAGCCAGCACTCTGGGACTTCTTAGAATTCCAGGGCTGTCAGCTGCCAAGGGGAAGTCCAGCCTCACCCTGCCCCTGCATGGAGCAGGCGTCCCCTCCTGCAGCCCTGATGAAGGGCTTCTGACCGCGTTCGGAACCTGCCTCATGTCCCTCCTGGCCTGGCCTTCCAGCCTCCCGGGCCTCCCCTTGTTGGGCCAGGAAGTTAGCAAGGGTGAGCACCTGGGAGGCGGTGTCCATGTGGCCGCTGCCCTGCCCTGCCCTGCCCTGCCCTCTCCTGGCTCACAGTAACCGCTTCCTCCCCACTGGGCTGTGAGCGCCTTGAGGGCAGGTGGCCTGGGTGCATGGAGATGGAGACACTAACCCATGAATGAGCAAACACTGCACCGGGTCCATCCCCGGCAGCCAGCCACAGCTCTGCAGCTGCAGGCTCGCACCGCCCCGGGGCTTGGCCAGCCTTGGGGTGCTGGGGAAAGCAAGCAGCGTTCTCTGTCCCCTGCAGCTTGTAGCTGACGGTGTTTATGCACACGACTGCAATCCGAAGTCCCGCGTCGTTAGGAGAGAGGTGGCCTTCACCGGTCATCCGGTCAAGCCTCATTTTACCAAAACCGAAGTGAGAAGGGAGGAGCAGGCCCTGCCCAAGGCCATGCCTGGTGGGCTTTCCCTTCCTCAGGTGCCAGTGGGGCTGCCATGGCACCTGCCTGGGCCTCCCAAGGTAGCAGCGGGTCCTTGCTGGTGCAGTCACCGCCAGTGGGGGCAGCTTTCCTGGATTTGCGGGGCTGCACCTTGCCCTTAGGTGGTATTGAGGAAGCTACCATGGGGGAGGGGCTGAAGACTACGGGGGTGGGGATGGCGGGGCTGCAGAGGATGTGGGGGTGGTGGCTGGACAGTGTCTTTAGTGGGTACACTGCGTGGAGATGGCCTGCCTGGGGATTTGGCTTTGTGGCTGGAGGAGGTCCTGCTGGGTCTCTGCCTTATGCGTGTGGCCACCAGGATGTCCCATCTGGGTCCTTTCATAAACTTTAGGCAGAGGATTCAGGCTCTGTGTGGGGATGGCCTAGCCAGCCGTCCCATGTCCTGGGGTTCTGCGGAGGGGACACCTGGCTGGGTCCCACCCCAACACAAACACATTCATCCGTGTTCACGTCGGGAGCCACTCCTCCATCACCGCTCGCCCTCCCCCTGCCCCTTCTTTGTCGGTTTGGGGTACTTCCCAGCTGTTCAGGAACGCCCCCACACATGCTCTAAACGGGGTCCCCGGGAGCCAGGTGTTGAGGAGGCGTGCCCGCAGGAGCGTGCATCCACGCCCAGGACACACAGGTGTCCTGTGAGAGCTCACCCGTGCAGGCACCCACGTGTGCCTCCCAAGAAACAACACGGCTGCACACCTGCACCCCTGCGTGTTCTCACACTCGTGGCACCCACCCTGCTCATCTGCTCTCCTCACCCAGGTCTCCGCATGCATGGGGGTGTCTTCACACGCAGGTGCCTCTTGCACGCACATGCCCAGGGGACACCTGTGAGCCTGTAGCCTCGCCTTGTGGGCCTGCACCCTGCTGGCACCTGCCTGAAAGGGTGGGCAGGTGGCTCATTTGCATTGCGCACCTCCATTCTGCAGTTTCTTGAACACTTACTCCATCCCAGGCCCTGTGCTGGAGGCCTCAGGTGGAGGTGAGGAAAGTGGGTGTGGTCCCTGCCCGAGAAGGGAGACAGCTGTTACACAGAAGATCCCGCGAGAGCCGCCTCGGATTCTGGGTTCTGGTCAGTGCTGGGGAGGAACTGCTTTTCTAGAAGGGCTTCCCCAGCGTTTTGTGCTTTGAGATTGGCTGTGATGGGGGTGGGCGAGGAGGGGCTGAAAAGAAGTGACATCTCAGCTGGGATCTGAAGCCTGCCAGGGGAGGCGCACTGCAGGTGGAGGAAACAGCCTGGGCAAAGGCCCTGAGGCAGGAAGAAGGTGCAGGCAGTGAGAGCCGGGGGAGGTGGAGGCCACGGGGAGGTGGCTGTCCTGCCGGCGGCCCTCCCTGCTCTCCGCTTGCGCCAGCCTGGCCCTCCCGTGGCTGCGTTGCCCTGCTCAGGGCCCAGCCTCGCTGCTGGCTCCCTCCCGGGCCTGAGCCCTGTCTGAGCAGCCCCACAGGCTGCCTACCTTGGAGCCGAGGTACAGCAGTGCAGGAGGGGGCCCGTGACCACCTGCCCGCCCCGCCCCGAGGTCTGTCTGGAGAGCTGCTGGGGGCCAGGCCAGGGCTACAGGTCAGCACGGCTTCCTGCTCTGAGTGGATCCCAGTCCTGGGTCCCCGCCAGTCGGCAGAGCAGCCCGCGGGGGTCCTGCCTGCTCCCAGAGCCAGCACACCTCTGCCACCCAGGAGTGCCCCTGGTGGGCCAGGTGTCCGTGCAGGTCCTTGGAATGTGGAGAAGACCCTCCGTGTGCCCTAGGGAACCTAACAGGCAACAGCGCCTACGGGGTCCTTGCTGCGCACCAGCCCTGTTCTAAAGCTATCGCTCAGACTAACTCACTTATCCCTCACAGCAACCCCAGTTCACAGATTAGAAAACTGAGGCTTGGGGGTTTAGGCACCATCCCAAGGAAGCAGAATGCATACTTTGAACCCCCAAGTGACCCTGTGACCCTCTGTGATGGAGTCTAAGATACTGCGTTTTATAGAGGACGGGACGGAGGCCCAGCGGGGACAAGGCTCGCCACAGGGTCCTGCTGCCTCCGCCCTGACCAGCCGCAGGCCAGGCACCTCTCTGGGCCTCGTTTCTGGCCCCCCGACAGGCATGAGATTACTGCAGAAGCCCCAGGGAGAGACCTGGGGAGCCGGGGGGGGGGGAGCGTGTTTGAGCAGGACTTGGGGAGGCTCCTTAGGTCCTGCATATGTGCTCATTTATTTATGAAGATTGACTTATTTCTTTGAAAGGCAGAGTGACAGAGAGAGACAGAGCTTGACCTGCTGTTTTACTCCCCAGAGGGTCCCAATGGCCGGGGCTGGGCCAGGCTGAAGCCAGGAGCCCAGAACTCTGGGTCACCCACCTGGTGGCAGGGGTGAAGGACTTGGGCCCTGGTCTGCTCCCTCCCAGGCACATAAGCAGAGACCTGGATGGAAAGCGGAGCAGCAGTGTTCCTGTGGCTGCAGCTTAACCAGCAGTGCCCAGCGCTGCCCCCTGGCCAGGTGCTTTGTCACAGCCCCCCGGGGCCCCTTTCTAAATGCGTGTGGTGTCCCCAGCCTCTGCCTGGCAGGCCGGTAGGGGGCATCTCCCCGGGAGCCTGTGCTCCCTGCCTGCAGAGCCTTCTGTGGGCGCGCTCCCGAGATGAGGGCGCCAGGCTCCCCAAGCGGGTGCCCTGGTTGCTGGAGCGGGGGTAGGGAGCCCAGAGGGTGAGGGGAGCGGGGAGTGGGAGCCCCCGAGGGCCACGGGCAGCCTCCCAGTTCCCCTTGCCCTCTGGCTGGCTGGGATCTGCCACCGTCACCACAGCGACGACAACCCTTCCCAGTCCCGCGGGGCTTCGGAGTCCCAGCCTAATTGGATGCAGGGCCCTTGGGAGCCTCACTCCTCAAGGAGGTTCCCATGAGCAACCTGAGACTTGCTGGCCGGGTGGGGCACAGCAGGGGGGCTTGGGGCTCCAGGCTGCTCAGGGTGGGGGGCACATGGAGGGCAGAGGGGCCGTGGCAGACAGCTCCCGAGCACATGGGCATCTCAAGGAGCCGGGAGGATGGGAGACCTCAGCTTCTCCCTCTTAGATCATCTCCTGCTGGGGGCTTCCTTCCGGCCCCGTGAGGACGTGTCCCTTGGAAACTTGGACCACAGCAGCCTTCCCCAGCTCAGGGACAGCCCGTGACCCCCCCCTGAACTTTTGTCAAGCACTGTAGCCTGCAACCCGGGCCGGTTCCCTTGTGAGTTCCCGCACTGTACCCGCACCAGAGCAAATGCCTTGCCGTGTGCTGTCTTGCCTCTGGGCCTTTGCACGTGCTTTCCTGGGAGGCTAGCAGTTTTCCTTGCCTTGGCACGTGCTGCCCCTCGCTGGGAATGCTCTTTCTCCACCCTCTTGCTGTCCTGGTAAGCTTCTTCGCCTCCGCGGCCTGCAGGGAAGGGCCCGCCTCACCCTGGTTCAGGGAACATTTATCGAACGTGGAGGGTGCATTTGGCAGACGGGCACCTGTCGTGTGGCCCGTGCTCGGCTCTGGGGCTGAGTCACAGCTGATGGAAGCTAGGCCTGGAGGAATGCTTAGAGGTGTGACACACAGGAGGCCATGGGAGAATGTGGGGGCTTGGGAGTGTAGAATGGGGGGGCCCAGTTCTGTCAGGGCGAGGTGAGACAGTGACCCCCAAGCTGAGAGCAGAAGCAGGAGCCGAGTGAGGTGTGGGGTCGTAGCCAAGGACCCAACGCAGCCCTGCCTTGGGGGAGTGTGTGCTGACGTGTGGGGCAGGTCACCAGGCCGTTCACTCGAGACAGTGGCGCCTGAGGTGAGCTTGTACTTAAAAATTGTGTTTATTTGATTTTTGTTTTATTTGAAAGGCAGAGAGAGATTGAGAGATTTCCATCTGCTGTTTCACTCCCCAGATGCCTGCAACAGCAAGGCCTGGGCCAGGTCAAAGGCAGGAGCCAGGAGCTCCATCAGGGTCTCCCACAAGGGTGGCAGGGACCCAAGCAATTGAGGCTCCCCTGCTGCCCCCCAAACGTGTGCGCCAGCAGGAAGCTGGAATTGGAAGCAGAGCTAGCACTCGAACCCAGGCCCCCAGTGTGGGTCTCGGGTGGCCCTGGCAGTGTGACCGCTGCCCCGAATGCCCGTTCCCTGAGCTGAAGTGATGGGAGGGCTCAGCCTGTGCAAAGGCGCTGTGCTGAGCGCTCCTCGTGTTGGGGGCCCTGCAGGCACTGGAGGGGTGGGTGTGCTGGGCGAGCCGGGTGAATGGGGCTGGTAGGACTGCTGGTTCTCAGAGCAGCCCCTGGGGCCCAGCTGTGGGTTAGAGCTGTGCCCCGAAGTGATGAGAACCCAAGAGGGATTTTAAGTGCGAGAATGAGTGACTGGGCCTGGTCCTCCCCACCAGGGCCCTGCAATGGGATGCGGAGTCCTGCTGCGGCCTCTGTCCCCTGCGGCGGGTCAGAGCTGTGGGACTCTGAGCGAGCCCTGCCCCTGCCCAAGCTCCTGTCTCCGCAGCAGACACGCAGGGCCCAGTGCAGACTTCTCAGTCGGGCCCTGGCTGGGGCACTGGGGCCTCTTGCCTTGCCAAAGCTTGCTCAACCTTTATGTATTTGTGCACGAGGCAGAGACAGGCACAGAGCGCTCACGTCTGCTGCTTCACTCCCTGATGTCCGCAGTGATTAGCCAAACCAGAGCCAGGGCCGGGGAACCCAAACCACGACTCCTGCATGGGGGGCAGGGACCTGGCCAAGGACTTGAGCCACCACCGACTGCGTCCCAGGGTGCGCATTAGCGGAAGCTGGAACCGAGAGCAGAGCAGGGACTCCCCCAGGCACTCCCGTGTGAGCCTAGAGCATCCCGGCCTGGCGCCTTAACCCCTGCACCAGAGGCCTGCCCCGTGCACTTTGAGTTTTATTAACAATATTCCCTTAAGAAGTCACATAACTGGGGGTGGAGCTGTGGCACAGTAGGCTAAGCTTCTGCCTGCAGTGCCAGCATCCCATATGGGCTCCGGTTCCTGTCCCAGGTCCCAGCTGCTCCTCTTTCCATCCAGCTCTGTACTGATGGCCTAGAAAGCAGTGGGGGATGGCCCCAGTCCTTGGGCCCCTGCACCCATGTGAGAGACCCAGAAGAAGCTCCTGGCTCCTGGCTTTGGATCAGCCCAGCTCTGGCCGTTACAGCCATTTGGGGAGTGAACCAGCAGATGGAAGACCTCCCTCCCTGTCTCCCTCTCTGTCTGTAACTCTGCCTCTCAAATAAATAAATAAAACCCCAGTCCCATCTTTGCATCTGCCCCAAGCCCAGAACACCAGCACTGCCAGCATTTGGTGTCTTCTTCCATGGCATTTTTATAACCATGTTGCTTTCTTTCTGTCTCTAATTTTTAAAATTTCTTCTCTGACTGTTTTATCATGACTGTAGGGGGCTGTTTTGTTCAGATTTTTTTCTTAAGATGTGTTTTTTTTTTTTTTTTTGGAAGGCAGAGTTACAGAGAGAGGAGGAGAGAGAGAAAGAGAGAGGTCTTCCATCCGTTGGTTCATTCTCCAAACGGCCACAAGCAGTCTCTGCTGAAGCCAGGAGCCTGGGGCCTCCGGGTCTCCTGTGTGGGCACAGGGGCCCAAGCACGTGGACCATCTGCCACCACCTTCCCCAGTGTACTAGCAAGGAGCTTGATTGGAAGTGGAGCAGACGGGTGTTGAACCGGCGCCCATATGCATGTTGATGTCACGGGCGGAGGTTTAACCTGCTAGGCCACAACACCGAGCCTTGGTCTGGATTTTTTATTTTTGTGTTATTTGAGGGCAGCGAGATGGCCCATCCCCTGGCTCAGTCTTGTGGGGGTGCTTTTGATCCACCCTGGAGACCCAGTCTCAGGGAAGAGGGCCCGGGTCCAGAGCTGGGGGTGTGGATTCAGGTCCTGCACTTCCTGCGAGACCTGGGTCACGAGACCTCATCTCTCTGGGCCTCAGTTCCTGAGGGGTGGCATGTTGTCACCTGAGTCCGGCCAGTGCCAGGAGCAGGGGCTCTGATGCCCGGATGCCCATACACTGTGTTACTGGGTAGTGAGCTTGCCAGAGCCATCTCCCCCGTGTTTCAAGTTTTGTCTCTTCTAGGTTTTGGCTATCATAAAACACCACCAAAGGAAATAGCTTTGTGCGTATAACTTTGTCTGCAGGTCATTTTTTTTAAGGATTTATTTTTATTCATTTGAAAGGCAGAGTTACAGAAAGAGAGGGAGAGAGAGAGAGAGAGAGAGAGATCTTCCGTCTGCTGGTTCACTCCCCCAAATGGCCTCAGTGGTCAGGGCTGGGCCAGGCCAAAGCAGGAGCCAGGAACTTTATCCAGGCCTCCCACATAGGTACAGGGGCCTAAGCATTTGGGCCGTCCTCTGCTGCTTTCCCAGGCTGTTAACAGGGAGCTGGATCGGAAGTAGAGCAGCCTGGACTCAAACCCGTGCCCATGTGGATAGCAGCGTTGTAGGTGATGGCCTAACCTGCTACGCCACAGTGCCAGCCCTGCGGGTCATTTTTTTGGGATGGGTGACCAAGAACAGGATCCCTGGGCCAGGGAATCTGAACCTTTTTAGAGCTCTTGACACCTTGTTGCCAGGTTGTTTTCAGAAGTGACTGCTAGGCCGGCGCCGTGGCTCCCTAGGCTAATCCTCCACCTGCTGCGTTGGCACACTGGGTTCTAGTCCCGGTCGGGGCGCCGGATTCTGTCCTGGTTGCTCCTCTTCCAGGCCAGCTCTCTGCTGTGGCCCAGGAAGGCAGTGGAGGGTGGCCCAAGTCCTTGGGCCCTGCACCCCATGGGAGACCAGGAGAAGCACCTGGCTCCTGGCTTCGGATTGACACAGCGCACTGGCCGTAGCAGCCATTTGGGAGGTGAACCAACGGAAGGAAGACCTTTCTCTCTCTCTCACTGTCTAACTCTAAGTGACTGCTCCAGCTTAGCCGCGGGGGCCAGGGTCCCCCTGCCCATCCCCAGTGATGGCTGTTGGCACTTTCTGACTTCTCTGCTCTTCTGACAGGTGAGGTTCACCTGCTGTTCCCTGCCGGGCAGGCGGGACCCGTCAGCTGCCGGCGTCCCTTCTGGGGTTACCCCTTCTTAGAGCAGTTAGGGAAGCAGGACAGAGATCCGGGAACCTCGGGGGTTCAGGAGTGGAGGGAGGCCTTTTTCTGTCCAGGGACCCTGTCAGTGACTTCCCTCCCCCTAAGCACTCATTCGTTCAAACGTCTAGAGGCTGTGCGGGGATTCAAAAGTGACTGCGCCAGCCATGATGCCTCCTTGACTATGTGTCCAGCCACAGAGATGGATGAAACACAGAGAGCACCACAGTGCCTGGGTCCCAGTCCCAGCTCCTCGCACAGCGCCAGCTTCCTGGGGCAGCAGCTGATGGCTTCAGTGCCGGCTGCCGCAGGCATCCGGGGAGTGACCCGGTGGATGGGAGTCCCTCCCTCCCCCCCCCCCCTCCTTCCTCCTTTCACATATAATAAATAACTAAAATGTAGAAAGGATGACGATGGAGTAACAGGGCCCTGATGGTGGAAATGCGGGGTATGGAAGGGCAGAGAGGAGAGGCAGCCCGCACAGCCCCGGGCGGAGCTGGAGCAGTCCCCGAAGGCTTCCAGGAGGCAGTGAGGGAGGGCAGAGGTACCAGGGAGAGGATGCAGCCTGACGTGAGGCCGTGAGAAGGGAGTGGAGCCTCAGGGTACAGGGAGCCATGGGTCTGCCTCGGCTGCCTATGGTGGAGCGAGCAGAGAGGCAGGGAGGGCAGCTCTGGGGGGGCCCCGGGGGGCGGGGCCGCCATCCGATGCAGAAGGGGCAATGGCTGCAGCAGGAGGCTGCAGTGGTGGGTGATGGTAGTAGCCAGGGTGCAGTTGGGGCGGCCAGAGCTGGAGACCAGGGCAGGAGAGGTGGCAGGGCACCCACTCGTGCCATGCAATCCCATGGAACTTTGAGGGCTAATTGCATGCCACCTCTTCCAGGCAGCCTTCCTGACAGCTCACTTGTGCCTTGAGAATGGGCGCTCTGCAGGGCCTGGCGTGGGTGCCCACCGCCAGCTGACCCTGCCCTTCCCCTTCCATCTGTGCCCCCACCTTGGGCTTCCAGCCTCTTTCTTTGATTTTTCTTTTAAGAATAAATTTATTGTTTTCATTATAAAAGCAACCGAATGACATTACTGAGTTTGGAAATCAGAGAAACAAAGACAAGAAACAGAAGGGCCCGCGCCTCCCTCCGGGCGTGGCTCCATGCGGCTTTCCTTTGCTGACGCACGTTTTTATTTTTGCCTCCTGGTAATCATAGTGTCCGGGAAATTTTGGGTCCTGCTCTTTCCCATTCGCGTGGTCGGGAGCTGGATCCCATGTGGCCGAGGGGGTCTGGGCAAGGCTGCGGGATAGGCTGGGGGTGCGGGGGCAGGACTGTGTGTCACAGCAGCAGAGCACAGCACAGGCCATCCTGGGCTGCCCGTCCTCTTTGTGTCCATCTGTCCAGGGCTGTAAGTCCCCAGGTGGCAGGGCCTGGCATCTGGTGTGCCCCTCCCTTGGTTCCACCTCCCCCAGGGCCACTTTAGCAGAACTTCCTGGACTGGCCTCAGAGGCCACCCTCCCAGGAACAGGTGATGGACAGATTTGGTTTCAAACCCAGACTCAGCTCTGTGAACTCAGGCAAGTTGCTTAACCATTCTGGACCTCAGTTTCTCCATCTGTACAATGGGTCTATAGTAACAGTAAATTAATGGCTGTGAACTATCCCAACAGAATTTCTGGCCAGTTATGGGTGACCACCTTGGGCCAGATGCTGGCACAGGTGACAGGTGAAGCCCACCGCTGGGCAAGTGGGACCTGCCTGTGAGGAGCCGGCAGGCTAAGGGAAAGACGCCCAGGGAGACGTGTTCCCAGCCTGGAGTGTGATTGGCTTTGTGGTGCTGGACCAGATCTGAGGGGGCGGGGTGGGGCGGGTGTTCTAGCTTTCTAACTCTGTTACGTCCTGGCTGTGTGACTCTCACCCTTGGGTCGACCTCTCTGAGCCCCCGTGTCTGCTGTGAAACGCACACCTTGAGTCCCTGGGCAGATCCGGGACCTGGCTGCTGACACACTCAGCACATAGGTATCGGAGTCGATGGTGGCTGCCACTTATTTTTGTTGTTATTGTTATTCCCATGTACAAGGTGCTGTTGGGAACACACAGGAAGTGACTGGCTGGGGGTCGGGGAAGGCTCCGTAGAAGAGGGAACACTTGAGCTGGGTCTTGAAGGATGAGTAGAAGTTCACCAAGTGGGAAGGCACACTCTAGGTAAGGAGCCTGCGATCCCAGCTTGCACCTGTCATCGAGGGGTTCGTGCTTTGGGGACGGCCCGGAGCGCCCTCGCTGCCGCCCTGGGCTCCGCGGCCTCCTCCCCCGGCGACTGCCGCGTCTCCCGTCCGTGTCTCTGTCTGGTGCTGTCTGCATGTTCCTGTGGCAGTGTCTGTCTGCATCTGAACCAGCGCGTCCGGGCCACACTGCGGGGGCTGAGGGGGGGTGGGGCTGCCTTGGCCTCTAGCCCTAACCTCTGGGCACGGCCCCCCTGGGGCCCGGGGACAGCCCCTGCCTCTCACCTGCAGCCTCCAGGGGCCTCCTCACTGGCCTCTCCAGTCCCTTCTGCACGTAGCACTCAGGGGGTCCTGCCTAAGACGCAGGGGTCAGCCCCTGGCTCCCGGGGAAGCCTGGCAGGCTCGCAGCTCACTCTGCGTGCGCCTCTCCCCTGGGGCCTTCGTGCAAGCTCTTGCTCCCCTCTCCTCAGGCTTGCCCCCCCATTCCTCCTTTGCTGACTCCCACTCATCCTTTAAGACCCACGCAGGCCTCACCTCCCCCGGGAAGTCCTCCCGGTGAGTCAGGGCCCTGGGCTGCTTCTCCAAGGGGAAGGGGTATGTGACTTGCCCGAGACCACACGGCAGGTGAGCTGGGGCCCGGTCTGAACTCGGCTGCAAACACAGCGGGCTGTTCCCTGGGCCCAGGGCTGGTGCAGGCAGTGAGCGGGGTGGCTGGGTCTGGGGGTGGTCCTGGAACCGCGGGCTTAGTTGGGGGGTGTGGTCTGAGATGGGAGGCGTGGTGTTGTGGGTTAGTGCGTCTGAGCAGTGGGGGAGTCCCGCTCAGAGCTGGCAGTGGCCAGGGGAGGTGCAGCCATGAGACATGGAGGCAGGTGTCAGGGAGGCAGCTGGAGAGCGAGCTGGGGGCTCCTGGGAGGCCCCCGGCTAGTTAAGGTGCTGGGTGGTGACGCTAGGGACTCCGGCCTCCCCCCCTCCCCGGTGTGGGTAGGTGGTGGGGAGCTGGGAAGGAGACCAAGAAGGTGTGGGACCTGCAGTCTCTGCGTGGGGGTCTTCCCCCAGGGCCCGGGTGAGGGGGCGTGGAGGACGGGAGTGGCGGGTGGTCTGTGGGCTGTGTGGACAGCATGGCGGGGCGGCGGAGGTCTCAGGCCGGCCCTCCCTTCTGCGGAAGTCGGGCCTTCTCCTCTGCTTCACCAGGGCTCCAGGGTGCAGGCTGCTTTCCGCCGGCCGCCGGCTCCCCGGCTCCCCAGCTCCCCAGCTCAGGTGCCGGTTTGGCCCAGAGTGTGTGTGTGTCGGGGGGCGGCAGGACAGACGGAGCAGCTGCCAGCAGGGACTGCCCTCACCCGCCACCCAGCTCAATTCGCTTTTAGAACAGGCAGAACAAGTGACCGCTCGTTCCCCCCGAGCCCGGCAGGGGTCAGCCTGGGTTGTGGGGTCGCGGCAGAGCCTTGGCTGATGTCTGGCACGCAGTGTGCCTGTGCTGTGTGTCTTCCCTGCCTCTCTGAGCCCAGGGAATCAATCCCCAGCAGCCTGGCTCCTCCATCTCCCCTCCCCTGGCTTCTCTGTGGCCTCCTGGTCCCCGCTGCTCCCCGGTGCCTCCTCCCTGCTCAGCTCTGCCTTCAAGGCCCTGCCGGGTGGCCTCTGTGTCCTCCCCACCTGCCCACTCTCCGCCCCGCCCTGCTGTGTGAGGGTGCCGCTCCCCCTGCCCGTGCCCAAGCTGCCCCCGTGCCAGGCGTGCCCGTCTGCCTTGTCCGTCCTCAGTCCATGTCTGAGCATGCCCCTCTGCCGCTTCCCACCCTCGCTAGGAAACAGGTCTAAGCAGCATGGCCTGGCCCTGCCCCCCCCACCCCGATCTACCTGGGACCCACCCAGGATTGCAGGCTAGGGGCTCCCCGAGACTGGTGGTGAGCACCTCGCCCTGCGTCTGCTGCTCAGTGAGAACCCAGCGAATGGCCAGCCCCGCCCTGGCTTCCCTGCTACTGGTGCACAGTCGGTGAACGCAGGAGCCAGGGTCATCGGTGACATCATCAAGTCACTCAGCAGCAGCCAGACGAGGACGCAGAGAAATCCGGCAGAGGCTGTGGCCCACGGCAGACCCCTCCCCTCTGTGGGACTGGTCCCCCTGCCTGACTAGGGGCCTGATAAGTGACAGAGAGAGTGCTCCCTAGTGTGGCCACCCTGGGAAAGTCACCCCCTCCCCCAGCAGCTCCCTGACCAGGGTGGAGGTTCTGGGAAGCGTGAACTTGGCAATGAACTGTAGGGGAGGAAGAGGAGAGGATGGCACCCCCAGAATTGTCTGAGAAGTAGCCCAGTGCAGCGGGTGGAATCCTGGGCCAGGAAGGAAGTGGGGCAGCCTGTTCCACCCCACTCTGCAGAATAGGAAAACTGAGGCTTAGAGAGCCGACACCGAACCTCAGAGCACAGTGCTGCCCCCTGTCTCCTGCTGCGTGACCTGGAGCAAGGCCTTGTCCTGGAGCCTGGGTCTGTCCCTCTGGACAGTGGGGTTGAGCATTCTTCCTTGCTTACCGGGTCCAATGACAATGCCGGGGGCACAGAAGTGCTCCGTAAACCAAGCCGAACCAGAGAACTGTGAGGGCCTGTCCTTAAATCATCGCTGTATCCTCCATTCCGTCATACAACTCACTGCACTCGTAGCCTCTGGCCTGGGTGCTGGGGAGGCCCAGGTGAACAAGACAGCTGCAGCCAACTCCCAGGCTCCCTCAGGGAAGCTCCCCGGTTCCCTGTCCCCCCAAGCCCTGGAGGGGCCCCCCCTACCTGGCCTTAGAGCTCTGTTCCGCCCCTTACTCCCCACCCCACCGTGGACAGTGGCAGGGCTGAGACAGCTACTGAGCCTGCTGGCCAAGCAGGTGCACCCTGGGCTTGCAGCCAGGCCACCCTGGGCAGGGCTTATTCCTAAGCCTGCAGTCAGGATGCTTTGTCCTTCCCTAAACAGCTAAGGGACTGATGAGCTGGAGTCTGGTTGATTCTGCTGGGAACCTCAGCTCCCTGCTTCCTTGCTGTGTGATCTTGAGCAAGTCACTTCACCTCTCTGAACTTCCATTTCCTATGTTGTAAATGGGGCTGAGAGCACCTGCCTTTCAGTGTCCGTGTGCCTGGCACAAGGCAGGCGCTTGCTCACGCAGCCTCCTCCAGCCCCAGGGATTGGGAGCAGTCAGGGAGAGCTCCAGGCAGGAAGTGCTTCCTGTGCCGGGCTGCAAGGCTGGGTGCGGTTTGGGAGGGCAGAGGGAAGGCCATCTTGTGCCACCCTGGAGGAGGGTGTTTGAGCCCCAGCCTGGTCAGGCTCAGAGCAAACTGGCCCTTAGGCTGGGAGTAAGAGGTAAGGACCTTTGCACATAGATACTGAGCTGTTGGCCTGTGGGTATTTGCTCTCCCAAGGACTAGGGTTTGCAAAGCAAATCCCCCAGGGCTCAAGCAAGTCTGATTGGTAGGCTGGCTCCCTCGGCCAGTGGTCTTGGGCAGGTCTCTTCCTTCCTCTCTCTGCAGAGCCGCAGTGCCTTTGCCTCCACAGGGGGCTGGTAATACCTCTTGTGCTTGCTTTTCAAGGAACGATCAGAGGAGAGAATTGGCATGGGAGTTTCTTAGAGCTGGAGATGAGATTGTATCCTTAGTGAGGGCTTTCTCCTACAATTCCACGCCCACAGTTCCAGCAGGGCTTCCCACCTCCCGGGGCCGGGAAAAGAGGCTGAAGGCACTTGGTTCTGGTTTTGCCTCTCAAACAGCTTCATTCAAGCCGCAGTCCCAGCTAGGCCGGTCGGTCTTATGAGAGCCTTGGTAGGAGCAGGAGTGACTGGGACCCACCCCTGTGCAGCAGGGGCCCTGTAAGGTTCCTGCTGGACCTATTCTGGGTCACGGGAAGACTCGAGTCCTCGGGAAGATGAGCTAGCCCCCCCCCCCCCCCCCGCCCTGGTAGGGAAAGAAAGGCCTTCTAACCACACAGGCCTGCCACGGACTCGCCACAGGTGAAGGCGGCCACACACATGTCCACTGTGGCACACTCGTATGCAGGAGCCCCAGACCCCCCTAGCCTCAGCCCCAGAGCCCTCCACGGTGCACATCCCCGGGGATCAAGCGCCACCAGGGGCTGCACCTGTTTCCTGTGGCCAGCTTTCCAGCAGTGTGGTTTGGGTCACGGAGCAAGAAGCCCTGGGGATTGTGCGAATGGTCTTGCCCAACTGCCCTGTGTCCTGAGGAGCACATCTGCCTAAGTGGGGGGGGGGGGGGGGGAGTGGAGAGCAGGTGCTCTGGGGCCATGTACCGCTCCGCCCCCGTCTGTGGATGGGTCTGTGGGGTTGGCTCTGCAGCCTGGGGGCCCTGCAGCAGGGTGCAGGGAGGGGGCTCTGGGTGGGTGCTGAGGTCTACACGTGACCTGTGCCCCCTGAGGGAGAAGGCATGGTTCCAGACCTTTCAGCCTAGAGCTGTGGTTCCCCAGGCTGCCCTATTTGGGGGCTGAGGGTCCCATGGGCACAGGGATGGTAGACACTGGCCCCGGCTTGGTGGGCGTAGCTGACAGTTGCTCTCTCCCCTCCGCAGGATGGCCGAGCCTCGATTTAACAACCCCTACTTCTGGCCCCCTCCTCCCACCATGCCCAGCCAGGTAAGCCCAAAGTCACCCCTGCGGCTGTGCCTTGGATTTTGGCCATGACCTGTGGGGCGGGTCCAGGGGGTTGGTGGGGTCTGGCAGCAAGGGGCCGGGAGAGGGGCAGGGCATGGCCCAAGCCCCCCTCAGCCCCTCTCGGCTCCCACCCACAGCTGGACAACCTGGTCCTGATTAACAAGATCAAGGAGCAGCTGATGGCTGAGAAGATCCGGCCGCCTCACCTGCCACCCACGTCGGCCTCGTCACAGCAGCCACTGCTTGTGCCGCCGGCGCCCGCCGAGAGCAGCCAGGCCGTGATGTCGCTGCCCAAGCTGCAGCAGGTGCCAGGGCTGCACCCGCAGGCCGTGCCACAGCCCGACGTGGCGCTGCACGCGCGGCCAGCCACCAGCACGGTCACAGGTGCAGTGGGTGGACCTGGGTGGAGCGCAACGGGTGAACAGAGGGTGGGACAGGCAGTGCTGGGGAGGGGGGTGGTGGTGGAGGTAGAACCTTGGAGAGGCCAGGTTGATGGGCCAGCCACAGCCCCCATACTGACCCCCACCCTGTCCTGGGAGGACTGCCTTCCCCCAGTGGCCCGGCTGGGGCCAGAGGCTCACCAGGAAAGCCAAGGCAACAGAGAAGACCCTGGTTGGTGTAGGAAGTGAGGGGAGACTTTGCTGGAGGAACTGAGATGCAAGGAGGGGTTATCCGCAACCCCCGGCAACGCAGCCGAAGAGAAGATGTGGCTTTGAAGGGGCTGCAGGCGGAGAGCTTGGGCACAGGAGCTTCTGTGCCTGGGGAAGAGCAATGTGATGCTGCCGCTGAAGTCCTCCCCGCCCGTTGAGCACCCGTGTGTTTGCCAGTATTCAGTTTTCTGCCCTCTGCTGCCCTGTGAGGTGGGGGCTGTTAGTATTGTGGTGCACAATGGACCATTAAAAGAGTTATTTATTTGAAGGAGCAATAGAGAGAGGGAGGGAGGGAGGGAGAGAGAGAGAAAGAGAAATCTTCTATCTGCTGGTTCACTCCTCCAGTGGCTGCAAAAGCCAGGTCTGGGCCACGCTGATGCCAGAAGCCAGGAACTCCATCTGGGCCTCCCACATGGGTACAGGGATACAAGCACTTGGGCCATCTTCTCCTGCCTCCCCAGGCACGTTTGCAGGGAGCTGGATCAGAAGTGAGGCAGCCGGGACCGATGTTCCCGATGTGGGATGCTGGTGTGGCAAGTGGTGGCTTAACCTACTGCACCACACACTGGCCCCCACAAGTTACATGTAGTTCACCCTAATGTCCCCATTCAACAGATGAGGAAACCAGGGCAGAGGAAGGTAAAACCATGGTTTCATGGCCAGTAAGAGGCAAAGGTAGGTAGTGCAGGGCCCTTGTCTTAACCCTGTCCTGTGCCCAGTTCTGCTTAGGCTGCCAGGAAGCAGGCACGGGACCAGGGAGGGCCCTGTGGTCCAGGCTGAGCGTTTGGACTTTATGCACTGAAGGGGACATTGTGGGTCAGCGTCGAGGGCTTGGAGCCCCCAGTGGCCTCTGGGAAGCCTGGTGGGAAGCCTTCTGCAGAAGTCACTGCGGTGGGACCTGTGTTCCTGGCCTGGCTCACCCCTGCCACCAGCCAGGCCCTGCCAACTCTCCCACTCCCTCCCTTCCCCTCCCCCTGTCCCTCCCCTCCCCCTTTCCCTCTCCCTCTCCCTCCCCCTCCCCTCCCCCCTCCCTCTCCCTCCCCTCCCTCTCTCCCTCTCCCTCCCCCTCCCCTTCCATCTCCTCCCCCTCTCCCTCTCCCTCCCCTCCCCCTCTCCTTCTCTCTTCCCCTTTCCCTCCCCTCCCCCCTCCCTTTCTCTCTCACCCCTCCTCCTTTCCTTGGAGATGCCCAAGAATTCTAGTGGTCTGGTGATCTTCATATGGGCCCCAGCCGCACTGTGCACATCTCCCGTTATTATGATTTCATTAAACTTATTTTTTTCATTATGAAAGTAATATTAAAAAAGTAATATAAGCATATTAAGGGAAATTTGGAAAAAAAGAGAAACTAAAGAAAAAAAATAACCACTCATAATCCCCAGCTCCTAAACCCAGAAGCTTAGAGAGCCGTTTGGTCCATTTCCTTCCTTTTTCATATCCGGGCTTTTTTTTTTTTTTTTTTTTCATCTGCGTGTGTGTTCTGCTGAGCTGGTCTTACAGCCACTTTATCATAAACACATTTATCGCACTTTCTGTTACGAAGGTAATGCATAGTTCCTATGGCAAGCATAGATTGCAGACAAGTTTTCATATGTTATCTCTAAAATTTATTTTATTTTATTCTTTAATCACAGATGTAAGAGATGGATGAATTCACCAGGTAAAAGATTCAAATAATATAGAAGCAGATAGACAAAGTCTGACAGTCTCCTGTTTCCCCGAAATTCTTCTCCCGCGCTGGAGAGAACCCCAGTGAGCTACTGGCTGTGTTGATTCCCGTGCACACGTGCACACACGCACGCACACACTCACACGTGTGTCATCCACCCAGACGGATGTGGTTTCACTGTGTTTTTTTTAAATAGGTGGATGCAAATCTGAGCTTCCCTTTGCCGCGGGCGGCCCGTGTTGGCGGTCGGGCTGTGTCCCTGCTCTGTAGCTGTGTGGTTTCCGTGGCCCAGCCTTCCTCCTCCGTGTGCACTTCCTTGGGCCTGGCTGGGGACAAGCAGGCTGGGGACAAGCAGGCTGTGTCTCGTCTGGGCTGCTCGCAGTTACACAGGGCAGGCCCCGTGCACACAGATCTTTGGGCTCCTATGCAAATAAGCCTTTAAGGTAGATTTCTAGAAATAGAATTGCTTGCTCAAAAGTTGTGTCTTCCGATGCCCGCCGAGGGCCACACCCCGTGCCTGCACCCCACCCCGTGTGGGATCGAGCAGAACTCACCACCCTGGGAGTCCCTTTCCTACACACAGAGTATTGATTTTTCAGAAACGGAATCCGAATCTCATGATAGATCTCGTTTTTGACCTTTTGTCTACTTAACAATATGACTATTTCTAGGCCCCTCAGTTTTAAAAGAATAATTACAGAAGTTTAAAAAAACAGTTCACTGTTACAAGAATCAGAGGATGCAGTTAAGTCCTTTTTTTTAAAAAAAGATTTATTTATTTTTTTGAGAGGTAGAGTTACAGCCAGAGAGAGGGAGAGAGGGAAAAGGAGGGAGGGAGGGAGGGAGAGACAGAGACAGAGACAGAGAGAGAGACAGAGAGAGAGAAGTCTTCCATCCGCTGGTTCACTCCCCAAATGGCCACGACGGCTGGGGCTGGGCCAGAAGCCAGGAGCTTCTTCTGGGTCTCCCATGTGGGTGCAGGAGCCCAAGCCCTTGGGCCATCTTCTACTGCTTTCCCAGGTGATCAGCAGGGAGCTGGAACACAAGTGGAGCAGCTGGGACTTGAACAGGTGCCCATATGAAATGCTGGCACTACAGGCCCCAAGTTAATAGTTTTTTTAAATTACTGCTAATTCTACCATCCATGTCTCATTTCTGCACAGCTTCGCCTGCTGATCTGTCTGTCCCTACAAATGCAGAGTTTAAAACATAGTGTCCTTTTGGGGGGCAGTTGGTCAGAGGATTCGGGTGACTGCTGGCTATGCCCTGCACTGAGTGAGCCTGCTGCACCCAGTCTTCTGGGATTTCCAGGGCACCTGGTATCTAACTCAGCCTGGTCTTCAGGCATCCACAGCATTGTGGGAAGGGGAGGCTCAGCCAGGTGGGGGACCCGGGGGTCCCGGCAGCCCTGCAGCCCCAGGCCCAGCCCTTGTGTCTTCTTTGCAGGTCTGGGGCTGTCCTCCCGGACTCCGGCTGTGAGCACGTCCGAGTCGAGCACGGGCACAGGCACGGGTACCGGCACGGGCACCAGCACCCCGTCCACGCCCACCACCACCAGCCAGAGCCGCCTCATCGCCTCGTCCCCCACCCTCATCTCAGGGATCACCAGCCCCCCCCTCCTGGACTCCATCAAGACAATCCAGGGCCACGGCCTGCTCGGCCCCCCCAAGTCTGAGCGTGGCCGCAAAAAGATCAAGGCAGAGAACCCAGGTGGCCCGCCGGTCCTCGTCGTCCCCTACCCCATCCTGGCCTCGGGCGAGACTGCAAAGGAGGGCAAGACGTACAGGTGGGGGTCTTGGTGGACTGAGCATCACACCTGGGGTTGGATAAGGGGGGACCCAGAGGGGCGAGGCTCCTGGCCAGCCCCACTCACACCCAAGCCCCACCCCTCCTCTGGCCTGACCTAGGAGCTCTCCCTGAGTGCCAGTGCCATGGCTGCCCCTCCAGCAAGTCCGGAGTTACTGTTAGAGGCCGGGGGTCTGGGTGTTTCTCAGGAGTGCCGCAGGTGGTTCTGTGGTGCAGCCAGGTTTGAGAACCACTTGGAGCGCTGGGACCTCCAGGCTGTGGCCCTGGCCAGGCCCAGGCCTCCCGTCTTCCCTGTGAAGTGCAGCACTGCTCCCCCGGCTGCTGCACAGGTCCCCCAGCCCGAGATGTAAGCACATCCTACTCCAGATGAGCAAATGCCCAGGTTGGCGGCTGCCCTCTGTCCCTTCCAGGTGGGTCTGTGTCCCCCGACCTCCTCACTGGCCAGATCTACCCTGGGTAGATGTACAGGTGGGGAGCTGGGGGGCGGGGATCTTCCCAAGTGTGAACCTGCCTCTTGCCCTACAGGTGTAAGGTTTGCCCGCTGACCTTTTTCACCAAGTCTGAGATGCAGATCCACTCCAAGTCGCACACAGAGGCCAAGCCCCACAAGTGCCCGCACTGCTCCAAGTCCTTTGCCAACGCCTCCTACCTGGCCCAGCACCTGCGCATCCACCTGGGCGTCAAGCCCTACCACTGCTCCTACTGTGATAAGTCCTTCCGACAGCTCTCCCACCTCCAGCAGCACACCAGGTAGGTGGCGTGCCCGGGGCTTCCAGCTCAGTGCCTGGGCCTGGTACGTGGAGTGTGTGCAGGGAGGGGCACTGTTGACTTGCCATTCCAGGCCGTTTGCTATGTGGCTCCTTGGACCTCTGACTGTTGTCCCCTCCCCCAGTTCCTCACTTCCAGTTCTTGCACCTGCTGTGCCCTTCACTTGGGATACCCTCCCCCATTTCCTGTCTCTTAGACCAGCTTTCTCCAGGAAGTCCTCCCAAGGTGTCTCCAGCTGTGGGCAGGGCCTGGCCTCTCCCCTCGGGCACTGTGCATCCCCATCACAGCACTGCTGCCCCGGTCATGTCCTTACCTGTCTGTCTGCCCACCTTTCTCAGCACACTGGGGCTCTCGAAGGCAAGGGCTTGGTCTCCGTCATCTCTGCCTCCCCAGCGTGTGGCACGTGACAGGCGTGCGCCGAGTACTTATGGAGTAAACATAGCCAGTTTCTGCAGAGCTCCCGTTTCATGTTGAACAAGTAGTGGCAGAGCCCCTGCAGACTGGGCCGACAACAACCCCTGCCCTCCGGGGGCTTCCAGACAAGTGTGTGAAAGGCAGAGTCAAAGATGCACGTTTGCTTTCAGGAGAGAGGTACAGACATCAGAAAGTCTGGCCCCCAAAGGAAAACACGCTGGGTGTCCCGAGAGACGAGCCGAAGGTTCCCCAAGATCGCCGTTCCTCCGTCCGGAGGGCAGGAGCCCCGGTTTGAGTAGCTCTGACGCCGGGGCCAGGGCAGTCATTGCCATGGAGTTTGTCACGTCCGGAGAGCTCACGGCTGTGTCTGTCAGGGATTAATAGAGAGGCCGGTGTTGCTGGCTGTTGGGGCTTAGTTATGCATTTATCTCCATTGCTGTTGAACCTGTGTGCCCGAGGGTGCAGGACGCCTCACCTGCTCGGCCTCTCTGACCTGGGGCTGCTGTGTCTTGGGCTCCTCAGGAGAAGCGAGCGGCAAGGGCCTGTTTCCCAAGGCTCCTAAGGCACTGATCTCAAAATAAGTACATAGATACATAATAAATAAGTAGTGAAATAAAGAAAAGAACCTACGGCGCTGATCTGACCACGGAAGTTTGTTGCAGCAATTTTCTGAGTTTGCCATTGCTTTTATCATTTATTTGAATGTGGCCAGTTTTGTTTACGTAGGGGTGCGTAACAAGTTGTTGATTGATTTAAAAAATCATCTTAGTTGTATGGCTCTTAAAACAAGAGCATGTGATACAAAGGCTTGAGAGCTTAACTTCTGGCAGGAGACTTTGTAAAACCTCGAGTCTGAATTTTAATCGTGTATGTGTGTGTGTGTGTGTGTGTAGCAGAAAAACAATTCATGCTGCTCTATCAAGGACTGGAACCGAGACCCGTCCAGCCAGACTGCCAGACGGTGCCCACACAACCCAGCACAACCCTGCTTTTGGAGAATCCTCGCGTTTATCGACGTGTCTAGACTCAGAGGAATTGACAGTAATTTTTTTTTCCCCCGATCATAAGGCCTGGGATTCCACACACCCCGGAACGGGTTCCAGCCAGTTTCCTCGAGGGGCGAGGAGGCCTCCTTCCCCCGTGTGAAGCACTAGCCTTTTCTCGGGCTTGTCCAGCCTGATTCAGCGAGATTCGTCGTCAAGTGTGGCATTTCTGGCACGGCGGTGGTTGCAGATTAGATTTACCCAATTAAATCCTGCTGGAAGGAGAACAGATTCTTATTGAGCCTATTGACAGAACTAATGATCAGAGAAAGAAAAGGCTCTCCGTGAAGGCGCTGCAGATTTTTTTCTGGCAATTATTTCGAGCCATTTTATACACAAGGCTAATTGCCGATGTTGTTTTTCAATGGGATTCTTATTTTAAAATTTCCTTGCTAACGTATTAGTTTATATGCTCAATTTTTAATAGTCCTGCCACCCTCGCCCCCAGCATTCTTAAGACTCAGTGAGGAGGAGGCACGGCTTAGGGACTGTTCGATTGCAGTTAGCTAACGAGATCCTGCAGAATTGAGGGTTGGAGCCAGACTCAAGACAAGGGGAGGGTGTAGACCGTGGATGGTTACCCCCAGTGAAGTCAGCTGGATCCAGTCCTAGGTAACACTTCTTGTTCCCGGGGTCCAGGCTCAGGGCGTCCACTCTGCACAGCTGTCTACTTCTGGACGCGGGACGCGGATCCCGGGATCCTGCCATCCCGCCGTGGCCTCTGGCGCTGTGTGTTCCTGGGTGTCAGCTGCAAGCTGTGCCCGTTCGTCGGCTCCTGCAGTAGGAGCCCAGCGTCACCCCTTCTCGTGCTGTCTCTCCCTGAACACTCGATTTCTGACTTGCAGCTCAGGGCAGAGGCCTTTAGGCTCGGTAAGGGGGAGCCTCAGACCTGTGCATCAGTCCAGAGGGTTTGCCAGTGTGGAGACGGAGGGAGTCGTTCTGGAAGGGGCAATGCATGACCTGAAGTTGGGGTTAAGTACCTGGGATGGGGCCAGCACTGCAGCATTGTAGGTTAAACATCCACCTGCAGCATCGCACCCCACGTGGGCATCGATTCAAGACCCGGCTGCTCCACTTCTGATCCAGCTCTCTGCTATGACCTGGGAAAGCAGTGGAAGATGGCCCAAGTGCTTGGGCCCCTGCACCCATGTGGGAGACCAGGAAGAAGCTCCTGACTGCTGGCTTCAGATTGGCCCTCTGCCTCTCTGTAACTCTGACTTTCAAATAAATGAACAAATCTTTTTTTTTTTAAGAACCTGGGATCAGCACCCGTTGGGGTCTTTTCATTTATGTCCCACAGCAGGAGTTACACAGATGGTCACTGGTCAGTGTGGGCATTTTCAATCTAGAGACAAAATCTTTTCATTTTTATTTATTTATTTTTTTAAAAGATCTCTTTATTTATTTGGAAGTCAGAGCTAGAGAGAGAGAGAGAGAGAGAGAGAGGTCTTCCATCCACTGGTTCACTCCCCAGATGGCCGCAATGGCCAGGGCTGAGCCAGGCTGAAGCCCGGAACCAGGAGCTTCTTCTGGGTCTCCCATGAGGGTACAGGGGCCCAAGAACTTGGACCATCTTCTGCTGCTTTCCCAGGCCATAGCAGAGAGCTGGGTTGGAGGTGGAGCAGCCAGGACGCTCACTGGCACCCTTAGGGGATGCTGTCGTGGCAGGCAGCTTCACCTCTGTGCCACAGCACTGGCCCTGGGACAAAATCTTAAAGAAGCATCAGCAATGATGATTGTGTTGGTCTCTGTACATGAACATTTTTTAAAGATTTATTTATTTTTAAATTTATTTATTTGACAGTTACACACAGAAAGAAGGAGAGGCAGAGAGAGAGAGAGGTCTTCCATCCTCTGGTTCACTCCCTAGTTGGCCATAATGGCTGGAGCTGCATTGATCCAAAGCCAGGAACCAAGAGCTTCTTCTGGGTCTCTCATGTGGGTGTAGAGGCCCAAGGACTTGGGTCATCTTCTACTGCTTTCCCAGGCCATAGCAGAGAGTTGAATGGAAAGTGGAGCAGCCAGGACTCGAACCAGTGCTCATATGGGATGCTGGCACTGCAGGCACTGGCTTTACCCGATATACAACAGCGCCGGCCCCTGCACATCTTAAAAAGTATAGAAAATGTGTATATTTATTGTGTATTATACATATCCCCATATTTTAATACGTTTAAAATTAACCCAGGGAGCTTGCACCTGTCTTGTGTTGAGTCACCAACTTTTGTGGCTGCACTGATATGTGGCTAATTAAAAAATACAGAGACTGTGACGAAGCAGGCCCAAGCGTTCTGGGCACCCCTCTGTAAAGCGAGGGATCCGATCTTTGGTGTTGCCCAGTGCCATCTGGAAACTCTGAGAACGCTACATGTAACAGACAACCTGCCGGTGTTATTATTGTGAGTGAGGGGCCGGGGTCTGAGGACGGGACTGCAGGACGGCACGAGGTCGGCAGGATGGGCAAGGTGCAGAGCGCTCGTCCAGAACCCAGCCCAGGGGCAGGTCGAGATGAGTGCGAAGCTCTCTGTTTTCCACAGGGAGACTTTGCCTTAAAAATATCACTTAAGAATGTGACCCCCAAAACCTACCCAAAATGAACAGGCCTGGGCAGGAGAGGATTTTCTAGAATGTTCCTTGGCCCAGGCATTGTTCTCCGTTCTGAGGGCACACTTTTTTCGCTCTCTTTTTTCCCCCTTTTGCATGATTCGAGTTCATAAGCGCAGGAAACCAAACCAACAAGTTAAGAGGATTCTGTCAACATTTGGAGGACAATTTGTAAGCCACCAAGATTAACCGAGGTGTCCTAACAGGCCAAGAGGTGGGTGTCCCAGCTGTCCCCAAAGCCCCCCGAGTCGTTGAGACAAACAACAACAAAAAGCCAAATGCGAAGAAGCAAGCAGGGTCCCCATGCCTCGTCTTCTGCTGCTCCACAGGAGCCCTGTGCTGTTCCCATCTCTTGGCAGGGACCAGACCCCAGGCTCCTGGAGTCAGACCCGCCCTCCCAGCATTCCTGCCACTAGGGAAGGGGCTGAAAGCAGCCCCACCCAGCAGAGGGAGCCGAGAGCGCGCTCGAGAGCGAGAGCACGAGAGCAGTGTTGCAGTGACAGCATGGGGGGTCTCCAGGGGAGCGGTGTGACAGGGCGGGGAGGAGGAAGGGAGAGCAGGTGACTCGCAGAGCGTCACCTCGGTGTGGACTTTAGAAGGACCAGCCCCCCGAGTGATAAACTGCCCGTGTCCTGACAGCAGGCGAGCAGGACGCTTGTCCCCGCAGGAGAGACACCAGCAGAGTCTCATGCAGTGAGCAGACGTGCCTGGGTCCTCGCATGGCGGCACATGTGACTGAGTGGCTCCGTGGCTTCGGGAGGGGGTTGGTAAACCACAGGAATGGGCCCCCAGGTCTGTCTGTCTGCAGACCCATCGCGAGACAGAGGGAGTCTGGGTTGTTTGTTTATGCAGGTGTAAAGTGTGTTAGGTTTTTGTTTTCCTTTCCCTGACCGCGATGTCCTGTAGACACCTAATGGTGATGATAGCGGGCAAGGTGTCGTCGTGTCCTCGGCTCTGATGGTAATAAGGTAGCAGCAGCTGAACAGCCATTCCCTGGCTAAGAGCGCCTGTGTTGTCCGGCCTGCGGACGAGATAGCCGGGAAGTCCTGTACATCGTACATCTGGAGTTTGTTTTTCTGCACAAGAGATAATGAATTTGAAAAATGTCATGGAGAGGGAGACAGCTCAAGGGATGTTGCTTTCACTGTATCTGCCATTGTTTCAGTTGCAAAGTCCAAGATGGCTGAAGCCATTCCGTCTTCTGTGGGTTTAATACCTGGGAAAGAAAAGTGAAAGCCGACGAGTCCTTAGTAATCGTATCTAAATATTGACTACGTTTCCTCTTTGCTAATGCGCTAATGCCGGAAGTTGTTTTACCACACTGAAAGTGGGCGTTGCAACAATAGCCTGTGAACACCTGTCGCATAAGTCATTTCATCCCTCAGTTGTCATCAGCTGAGTTGTTACACTCACTTTAGAGCTGAGGGAGCTGGGGTTCGTGGGGGCAGAGTCACTCACCCAGGATCACCCAGCTAGGAGGCGGCAGAAGGGGGATTGGAGTGGGTGTGCGTGCTGCAGGGAGAGGCAAGGGGCTGGGCTGCCAGGTGAGAGAGCAGCGTGAGCCCGTGGGGACCCTGGGCTGGGCCTGGCCCACGGGAGGGGGTGAGCAGGAGCCATCCCTGGTGCCATCTTGAGCTCGCTGCTGCCTAAGGAGGAGTGACCGTCGGGGACGGGGGTGCCAGGGAAGACGCCCTACAAGGAGAAGATTCTGACCCGAGCGTTGGGGGCTTGGACCTGACCTGAAAGTTGGGACTGCAGGCGAGCGCGTTGTGTTCAGTGGGAACAGGCAGCCTGGTCCTCAGTGCATCCGGCTTCTCCACCAGCCCGGTGCCTGCGGTGATGAGAGGCAGGCCTGGCCCCCAGGACTCCCACGGGGAGCTGGGCAGGCTGGTGGGTGTGGAACGCCTGTGGGAGAGAGGGAGAGATGTAGAGGTTGCAGAGGAGCCCTGAGCTGCGCGTGGAGGGGGCTGTGCCCCCCATCCCCACCCCTAGCCTGAGAGCGAAGGGCATTCCTGGGGAGAGGAACAGCAGGAGCGAAGGCTCAGAGGCCTGGAGGGGGACCCACCTGCATGGGTGTTGGGGGAGGGGAGCGTCCAAATTTGAGGTCCCTCGCCTCAGTTGCCGTGTTTCCGTGGCACCTGTTACCTTCTGGGGTGGTTCGCCCACGTGCTGCCTGCTTGCTGCTTGTTCAGGCGGTGGTTTGTGTCTGTTGTGTTCACGGATGTCTGGCAAGCACCCAGCATGGTGCCTGGTGCACAGGTGTCTGATGTGATAAATGTTGAATGAATGAATGAATGAAAGTAATAGTGGCCAGTGTTTGTTGAGGGCCAGCTGTGTGCCAGTGCCAGGCTAAGCCCCAGACGGGTCCTGTTCACAAAGCTCAGGAAGGTGGCGGGGAGAGAGCTGCATTGTTAGACGCTTTTTGCAAATGAGGAAACAGGTTCAGGGATTTGCCCAGGGAGTCAGTGGTGGAGCCTGGATGAGACCTCCCAAACGGGGGTGGGGGGTGGAGGGGGCAGCAGGCACCTGACACGGAAAGGGGACAGGAAGTGGGGAAGGAGGCAGAGGAGCGGGGAAGGTCTCCTGGAGCCCGGAGTCCGCGTTCTCCGTGAGTGCTCTGGAGAAGCCGGGCCGGGTCTCTGTGTGGGCACTGGCTTGGGGTTGGGCGGAGCGGGGACCTGGGGGGGGGCTGGGTCGGGAGACCTGGTCAGCGAGGTCCCCAGCTCCTGCCATGGCCACCGGGGAGAGTGGGCGGCGTGGGGCTCCCGAGGCCGTGGTGGTGGTGGGGGGCCTGCCTCACTGGACTGTCCATTGCAGAATCCACACAGGCGACAGACCCTACAAGTGCCCACATCCTGGCTGCGAAAAGGCTTTCACTCAGCTCTCCAACCTCCAGGTGAGTGCTGCCTGCTCCCCCTCCCCGGGCCAGGAGCCTATGCGGACCCAGGACCCCTGGGCTGGGGGACCCGGCTGCCTTGTGACCCCCACCCCCACCCCTCACTGTGCTCCCTGCAGTCTCACCAACGCCAGCACAACAAGGACAAGCCCTACAAGTGTCCCAACTGCTACCGGGCCTACTCAGACTCCGCCTCCCTGCAGATCCACCTCTCGGCCCACGCCATCAAGCACGCCAAGGCCTACTGCTGTAGCATGTGCGGGCGGGCCTACACCTCGGTGAGTCCCCGCTCCCCAACACCCCAACACCCCAGGGTCACAAGGAGGGCAGAGCCGGCTTTGTGCTTCCCACCTTCGTCTGCAGCTGCCCGGGGCAGGGCCCCCAGTCTGGTTCCTGGGGCCCTGGGACACCTTGGACCGGTGGAGGTGGGGTGGGGGGTGCGGGAGAGACAAGCGCCTTCCTGGTGGCAGGGGAAGCTGCAACCCCCACTGTGGCCACAAGGTGGCCCCGTGACATGGCCCAGAGCAGCCCTGGATGGGAATTCCGCCCCCAGAGGCTTGGTCGGATATTCTGCCTAACAGACCTCCTAGGCCCCACGCAGGGACCGCTGAGCCTCTGTTTCCTCGTCTGTAACGGAGGCGCCAGCAGAGCGGTCGGCTGCGCACGGCAGTCTGATGAACGTTTGCCGGTGCAGCAATGGAGGCTTGGGCCGGGCCCTTAGGAGTCAGGGTGAACCAAACACGGCGCTGCCCCTGGGATCGGCTAGGAGCTTCTGCTAGAGACAGGCACTGGACAGATCACCACGTGTGCAAATGTGCAATGATCCTGCGATGGCAACAGGTTCCCAGCCCTGGTCCCGGATGTTGGGCAGGATACCTGGGGGCTTCCTTGCACATGGTCAGCGGCGTCCCTGGCCTCTCCCCGCCAATGCCATTAGCCACCTCTCTGTAAGCTGTGACAGCCTGGAAGGTGTCCCAGGTTGGGGCGTCACCTGTGATTGACAGCAGTGCTCCAAAGGAGGCGCGTGCCCCAGAGGTCAGCGGCAGCAGGATGTCTGGGGTTGGGGAGGGGCAGGACAGAGAGGCCATCCAGAGAAGGGACATTTCCACGGAGGGACGGGTAGGTGAGGAGGAGAGAGGCGCGAGGAGCAAGGTGCCGACTCTGTTCCGCCGATCGTCGCCCATGGGGTTGTGAGCACGGTTGGTGTGGTGCAGGGACCAAAAACAGATTCAGCTCATACAGGGCCCCTGTGTGGAGGTTTGCATATTTTCCCAGGTGGAATGGGAGGCCAGCAGGAGACCAGCAGGGAGGATTTTTTAAAATTTTTATTTATTTTTAATTTTTTTAAAAGGCAGAGTGAGACAGGCACATTTTTTCCTTCCGCTGGTTCACTCCCCAAATGTCCGCAACAGTCATCACGCTGGGCCAGGCTGAAGCCAGCAGCCAGGAGCCTCACCAGGGCGCCCACATGGGTGGCAGGGGCCCAGGCACGTGAGCCGTCACCTGCCGCCTTGCAGGGTGTGCGTGGGCAGGGAAGCTGGATCAGAAGTGGCGCCGGAACCGAAGCCTCGCACTGCCACGTGGGATGCAGGCGTCCCAACTGCTGCGCCGAGTGCCTGCCCCGAGGACGGTGTTCTTGGGCGGTGCCTCTGGCTGGGGGCAGCCAGCGCATGGCTGAAGGCAGTGCTTGTTCCACACCAGCCAGGGCTGCTGCTTGCCAAGTGCTGAGAATGCGACATCTCCCCTGTCCTGGGGTTCAAGGGACAGAGCAGAGTTGAGAAACTGAAGCCGCGACCCACAAGGACAAGGGCCCCAAGAGTCTGGCTGATCTCCCGTCAACCCTCGAGTTCTTTAGTTTTTGAGGTTTATTTACTTTTTTTTCTTTCTTTCTTTCTTTCTTTTTTTTTTGACAGGCAGAGTGGATAGTGAGAGAGAGAGACAGAGAGAAAGGTCTTCCTTTTTGCCGTTGGTTCACCCTCCAATGGCCGCTGTGGCCGGCGCATCTCGCTGATCCGAAGCCAGGAGCCAGGTGCTTCCCCTGGTCTCCCATGCGGGTGCAGGGCCCAAGGACCTGGGCCATCCTCCACTGCCTTCCCAGGCCATAGCAGAGAGCTGGCCTGGAAGAGGGGCAACCGGGACAGAATCCAGCACCCCAACCGGGACTAGAACCCGGTGTGCCGGCGCCGCAAGGCGGAGGATTAGCCTGTTAAGCCACGGCGCCGGCCTGAGGTTTATTTACTTATTGGAAAGGCAGAGGAACAGGGGGGAAGGGAGAGAGGGAGGGGAAGGGCCCAGGAGATATCTTCCATCAAACAGCCAGGGCTGGGCTAGGCTGAAGCCAGGAGCTTCTTCCAGATCTCCCACATGGGTGCAAGGGTCAGGCACTTGGGCCATCCTCTGCTGCTTTCCCAGGTGCATTAGCAGGGAGCTGGATTGGAGGTGGAGCAGCCGGGACTTGAACCGGTGCTCCAATGTGAGATGCTAGTGTCACAAGCAGTGGCTTAACCTGCTGTTCTACACTGCCGGCCCCAAGCCTCAAGTTCTTTTCTTTCTTTTTCTTTTTTTTTTTTAAACATTTATTTGAAAGGCAGTTACAGAGAGGCAGAGAGAGAGAGAGAGAGAGAGAGAGAGAGAGAGAGAGAGGTCTTCCATCCACTGGTTCACTCCCCAGATGGCTGCATCGGCAAGTTCTGGGCCAGATCTGAAGCCAGGAGCCAGGAACTTCTTCTGGGTCTCCCTTGCAGGTGCAGGGGCCCAAGGACTTGAGCCATCTTCTGCTTTCCCAGACCATAGCAGAGAGCTGGATCAGAAGCTGGGACTCAAACTGGCACCCATATGGGACGCCGGCACTGCAGGCAGCGGCTTTACCCACTATGCCACAGCGCTGGCCCCAAGCCTCAGGTTCTTAATAACCCCATAGTTCAGCCAGTTCTCCTCTTCCATTTTTTAAGTACAACCCAGACATCACATGATTTCATTTGTAAAAATGTTACTTTGTATCTCCTCAAAGATTCCTTTTGTTTGAGGTACCCACAACATCTAAAAATAATTAACTGGAGTCTTTATTAGCATCAGCGCCCCCAGCCGCACTCAGGGTTTCTTTTGTCTCACAGTTGCCACAGTCTTATCCATGACAATATTTTAAACCAAGATCCAAGTAAGGTTCCCGCCCTGGGCCGAGTCACCGCCGCCTTCTGTCAGGTCCGCCTCCCTTGGCCCCCTGATTCCCACAACAGTCCTCTCCTTGCTTGGCTCCTCTGGCCGTTTGTGCTGGTGTCACCAGCAGGGTGCCAGCGCCCATGAGGGCTCCCTCTGCTGGACTCTGAGCGCACCAAGGCGTGAGGCCCAGGCATGGCAGGGGGGACAGAGGCTGGTAGGGGGGTGTGGCTTGGCGTGAGGGCCATGAGCCTGCAGTGAGCCCCAGGGTCACGTGTCTCAGAGCAGACTTGGGGGCTTGGCTTCCCCCTGAGAGGACCCAGTGAGCAGGTGCCAAGTTCGAGGTGCCCTGGGCCTTCTGGAATGAACCACTGAGTCTGGGGAAGGAGTGGTTGCCACACCCCATCCCGCGTGCTGGGGCCTTTATCCACATCACCACAGCAACCCCTTGAGGATCTTCCCTCCCCCTCCCTGCTTACAGAGGAGGGAAACTGAGGCTTGAGAGGGTGAAATGCCTCGTCCAGGGTCCCACTGCTCTGGGAAATGGCAGAGCCCTGGGCAAACCCAGGCCTACTGGGAACAGCAGGCAGGTGCAGGGACAAGCTCCATCCCGCAGGCCCCCTGCCCTGGGACAACAGGACAGGCAGTAAAGTAGGCACTGCCGAGGGGTGAGCCTGGTGCCAGGGCACTGGCTTGCACTGCAGCAGGTGAGCCAAAGCTCCCCTGCCCTGGCAGCAGTGCAGTCCATGCCGTGGCTCTACAACCAGTGCTGGATGTCCCTAAGGCTGTGGCCGCCAGCAGCTGGCCCATCTTCCAAGGAGCCCTCCAGTGGCCACTTGGGGAACTGCAGCCTCCTTGCCCCTTTTTTTTAATAAATCAGGATTATCTTTTTTTCAAGATTTATTTATTTGAAAGGCAGGGTTACAGAGAGAGAGAGGAGAGACAAAGAAAGAGGGGGAAGATAGAGATCTTCTATCCACTGACTCACTCCCCAAGTGACCGCCACAGCCAGAGCTGTTGCAGGCTGAAGCCAGGCCAGGAGCTTCTTCTGGGTCTCCCATGCGGATGCAAGGGCCAAAGGACTTGGCCATCTTCCACTGCTTTCCCAGGTGCATTAGCAGGGAGCTTGATCATAAGTGGGGCAGCTGGGACTCGAACTGGTACCCATATGGGATGCCGGCGCTGCAGGCGGCAGCTTAACCCGCTATGCCACAGTGCCCAGCCCTCCTGGCCTTTCTTGCCAGTGCTTACAGTCTCCTCCCTGTCCACAGGAGACCTACCTGATGAAGCACATGTCCAAACACACGGTGGTGGAGCACCTGGTGAGCCATCACTCTCCCCAGAGGACCGAGTCCCCAGGCATCCCGGTGCGAATCTCCCTCATCTGAGCCCCGCCCGGCCTGCCGGCCCACACCAACCCAGGCTGCACCAGGCCCCGACGCCCTCCAGGGGCCCTCCGGGAACCACCAGGCGCTCTCACGACCTTCCCGACCTTCCAGAAAGCGTGGTCCACAGAAGCCCTGCCCGGTCCAGCTCCGAGGACGGCCAGGCCAGCTGCGAGGTCCTGCAGTGTCCGGTGGCATCCAAAGACGATCTCAGAGCAACTTTGAACCTCTGCTGGGTTTTCTTTCTGTTTCCCGCCCTTCACTTGCTTCACTGATTTTTTTTTTTTTTTAAGTTTGTTTTGGAAATAACAGAAAAAAAAAAAGAAGATATTTATTGGTCAGGAAGTTGGTGCTGCTAAGACCGAGACATGAAAAGAACTGGACGGATGGAGGCAGAGAAGCAGAGGGCAACGTGGGACCTCCTCTAACCGGGCCTTGAAGGAAGGATCAGGCCTGGGTCTGCAAAGGGGACCCCCGGGTGAGAGCGGGCAGGAAGCCGCCGGAGCGAGCCCCTCGTCCCTGGCTGCCTGGCCCGGCCCTCCGGGGGCTGCAGCGGCGGCCGGGACTGGCCAGGCTTCAGCAAGCGGAGACGAGAGAGGGGCCGGGGAGATCCGCAGGACCAAAGGGTGCAGTGATGGGCTGTGGGGCCGGGGTGGGCTGGGTGAGACCCGGCCCCTCCCCTGTCGCCCTGAAGACCACCCCAGTCTACCTCGGTGCTGGCCGGGAAACCTATGGGCTACCTCTCCTGCCACCCCAGGCTGTGGGCAGGGGCCTGGGCAGGGAGCGCGCCTGGGACCAGGACCCCTGTAGGGTTTCCTCCAGATGGGGACAGTGCCCAGGGAGGGGGTTGGTTGCCTTCCCTGCCATCGGGGGGGGGGGCTCCCCAGCCCCCCTGAGCCCAGGGGAAGAGGGTCCCAGGAGCAGGCCGTGCCCCCAGCCCCCACAGACACACCCCAATCTGAAAGCCATGCGTGTCCGTGTATATAGGAACCATGTACAGAGCCCGGAGAAGCCCCCCACGTTCCCCCGGGGAATAAAAGAAAGCTAGACAGAAACTCATCTATATATTCTGTATTGGAGTTCCGTTTTGAATATTAACTGTGTTATTTTTATACACTTTTTAAGCCTTAACTCGCCATTGATTTCCCAGTTTGACGATTCCTGGGGTTTCTCCTCCCACGGGGGTCTCTGCCTCCACCCCACCCCTTGTTTGACTTGCGTCGTCCGAATCTCAGTATTGTAGCTTCTCGTCCGCATGTTACTGCCCTGTAAATACGCTGTGATCCATGCTGTTAACACCCCTTTGCTTTTTAATATGGGACCTCCAGGCCACCGTACTTAGAAACTAGTTACCTTATTAAAAAAAAGAAACCGTCTGTTGGCTTCTCCGTCTGCATCTTGGTGGCAGGGAGGTGAGGGCAGGCGCCCCTCAGGCTGTTCAGGAAGGAAGTTCGCGTCTGGGGAAGGAAAGGGGTGGGGAGCAAGGAGGAAAATCAAGTGTGGGGGGAAAAGACACTAAAGGGGGCAAGAAGCGAAGGAATGACGAGCCCTCTGCTCTCTGTATTTCTCTGTTGTGAAGAAGAATAAACTGTACCTGCACCCGGGCGGCAGCCGTGTGTGGCGTGCTCTGTGTGGGGCGGGGCGCCCCCCCCCCCCGTGCCTTGCCCCACCCACCTCAGCCCCCCGTGGGCACAGGCTCCTGTGCCGCGAGGCCAGCGGCAGGTGGAGGCGGCCGTGCGGTGCGTAGGTGGCAGGGAGCTCGGTTGACCAGGCTCATCCCGTTCTGGAGCATCGACAGTCGTGTTGGGCCCATCCGCGGCTCTCGCTGTCCCTGCTTCAGGGGCAGGGGCACCCCACGCCTCTCTGGGCTGAGGGCCTGATGTGCGGAAGTCCGTTAGGTGTCTGGAGACAGGCCCAGGGAGTCGCCTTCACATCTGGTTTCCCCCATGGAGAAGAACGCGGGAATTACGGCCCCCCAAATCGATCAGGGGACCTGGACGTGGCTTAGCCCCGCGTCACCAGGGAGCCCTCCTGGCCCTGTGGGTCGAAACTCCGCTGCAAGGGATGGAGGGTCCCAGGGGGGATTTATGGGCTAGTGTAACAAGGCAGTGGTGGGACAGCTCCCCACTTGGGGCTCTCAGCATCCACTTCCTCGGGGGGGTCCTGCGGGGTGAGCAGCCCCAGACTGCAGCATCCTCAGGTCATCTGGCTCTGACCGGGACATGGCGTGGACTGTGGGACCCACGTTCTTCACCCAGAGCATGGGGTGAAGCCCTCATCTCTACTGTGTCTCCGCGAGGGGGACCCAGTGTGTGTCAGCATCAGGAGGCAGAATGGGTGTGGGACCCCAAGGACCGGCGTGCTTGCCGGGGATCCCACAGGCTGTCCTGGCTCATGAGAACAGGGTGCACACCCCTGCAGTGAGTGATGGCATTGAGATCGACCACCGTGGCACTTCCACCGTGGAGAGTGGCAGACGTGGCGATTCTGGGCTGGCTTCCCCTCTCCCCCACCTGCACCCCGAGAGCCAGGTGCTGTGTGTTTACCCAGCACCTGTGCTGCTGATGCCAACCAGGCTCTCCACTCCTAGGGACAAATCAGTCAGGAGCCAGCGGGCACCTGCAGTCCCTGCAGACTGGGGGTGGGGGTGGCCGTGCTGGGCACAAGTGGACACAGGAGACCCAGAGCCGGCGGTAGCTCGGGTTCCTGTCTGGCTTCATTCTTCGGCTATGTTGTTTCCTGTTTGCTCTCACATTGGTGAGTGGAAGCTGCTGGGTGGTGTGACCATGCGTCCGTTCTTGTCTCTGCGCCCGGTGTCCTCATGGGTCACACAAGGACGAAAGGAGTTGGTGCTGAGGCTCAGGGCGGTGCCTGGCACCTGCAGGCCAACAGTAAGCGCAGGTGTTGTTCTTGCTGTGGTTTGGCGTAGTAGCCCTGGTGCATCTGTGTTGTTCGCCATCCGTGGTCCCGAAGACACTCGGGAGTTTCTGGGGGTGGCAGGTGAGCTGGCGTGGCAGGGCAGGTAGAGGCTGCACAGGCAGCAGCGACACCCCGGGGACCGGGAGTCTGATTTTCACCTGATCACCCCTGTGGGCCCGGGATTCGTGCTGTGGCCTGCGGCTATGTCCGTGGAGGAAGCTGGAGAAGGAGCTTCCATTCCTTGGCGTTCCTGCTTCAGACTCAGGTCCCTGCATCCCCTGCCCCCTCCCTTCTTACGTCCCAGGGCTCACTAGGAGGGAGCCATTTCCAAGATGTTGCCCACCCGCAGCTCCCCTGGGGAGGTCCCCATCAGTAGCACCCAAGGCTGCTCCTAGCCCAGGGCCTGGACACTTCTTTCAAACAGGAAATGACTGTTCTTGGGCAAAGTCCTTGCACTCTGAGAACTTGCTGGGGAAGGGGCAGGCAGGGAGAGGGAGGGCAAGTTGTGTTTTCTGGAGCTCCAGAGCAACCCCTGCAAGGAGGGAAACTGGCATCCCCATAGGACAGGTGAGAAACAGACCCAGCAGAGGTCAGGAATGTGCCCACATCCCACAGAGGTAGAAGAGTGGATTCACACCAGGATCTTACTGGCTTTCGGTCAGGTCTCTAAGTGGCCCAGGGTCATTAGGGTTGGTGCATGTCACCCTTGGCGACCGTCACTGGGTAAATCGAAGGACATTTTCCCACCAGTGCAGCCAGAGCATGACCAGCTGGTCTTAGGCATGCCTGGCTGTTCTCACCTCCAGTCCATAATCCAAAAAGCCTTCTGGGTTTTGCTCCTGTAGCTCAGGCAGGAGGCCCCAGGGCACTCGAGACTGCGTTTTGGAGGAAAGAAATCCCCTGTGTCATGCCATCAGTACCTGAACCTGCTCGTGGAAATGTATAAACATCATCAGGCTCGGGCCAGGTAAACTGGAACTGCTCTCCGCAATGGAGGTCTGTGACAACACTGCAGAGAAGGGACAGTGTTGTGGCACAGCAGGTTAGGCCACTGCCTGTGATGCCAGCATCCCATAGCAGAGTGCAAGTTTCTCTCTCTCTCTCTCTCTCTCTCTCTCTTTATTTAGATATTTATTTATTTGAAAGTCAGAGTTACAGAGAGGCAGAGGCAGGGAGAGGTCTTCCACCCAATGGTTCACTTTCTAGATGGCCGCAATGGCTGGAGCTGTGCGGAACAGAAGCCAGGAGCCAGGAGCCAGGAGCTTCCTCCAGGTTTCCCACAAGGGCTTGGACCATCTACTGCTTTCCCAGGCCATAGCAGAGAGCTGGATCGGAAGTGCAGCAGCCGGGTCTCGAACCAGCGCCCACATGGGATATCGGCGCTTCAGGCCAGGGCCACAACCCACTACGCCACAGCGCCGGCCCCAGCCTTGGTTCTGACCTGAGGCCTGATGACCATGCCCCCCCCAACTCAGAGCCTGTGTTCTAGGAAGTCCACGGATGGAGACACTCAGCTCCCAGGCACTGTGCTCCACTCCCCCCAAGCCCCACCAGCCTTGCGGCCAGGAAATATCATTTTCGTGGACTTAGAAAAGACCACATGGCCACTTTTGGGACACTTTATTACGATAGTACTTAAGGCACACAAACGACACCTGCGGGGCACCAGCCACCGCCCGGTGGCCTGCCTTCCCGCTCTGCGGCAGTGCCTTTGGGCACAGGGACCAACCCGGCTCTCCGCTGCGGACAGCACAGGGACCCACCGGGATTCTCAGGCAGTTCGTTCCTTCTTCGTGCCTCAGTTTCTTTATTTTAAAAAAGAGGGTCAGGCGAAACCATCCTTACAGGTGGCATCCGCTCGCTGATCGCGGCAAGTTCAGTGGTGACAGGTCTCTAGACTGCTGGTCTCCGGCCAGCTGTGGCTCAGGCCAGCAGGAAAGTGCGGGAAGGAGACACGGGCTGGGGCCAGGCTCCTACGCGGCTTCCGCGCGGGACCCCGGCTCCCGGGCCTCTCCTCCTTCCAGGTCCCACTCCACACCTCCTGGAGCTACGGGAGCCACGCGGGGCCCCGCGGAACCCCGGCAGGCGGGCTGCACCCGGGCTCTGGCGGCGGCGCTAGGTGCGCAGCAGCGCGTACTCCTTGCGCGCCCAGAGCAGGCGCGGGCGGCGGATCTCGGCCCGCGGGCCAAGGTCCGGGCTCCAGCAGAACTCGGGCGACAGCACCTTGGCGGGCTTGTGCAGCCAGAAGAACTTGTTGAGGTGGCTCTCGTCGTGCCAGCGCGCCTCGAGGCCGCGCGCGCGGTCCTGCCGCAGGCCCCGCGCACAGTGCGCCGTCAGCCGGCGCAGCGCCGCCACGCTGCCCCCGAACACGGCCGCGTGGTAGTAGAAGTCGCCCTCGCCCGGAGCCAGCGCGGCGGCCGAGCGCGCGTCGCGCTCGAAGGGCAGCAGGCGCCGCGGCCAGTGGTAGTGCCAGGCGTGCAGCTGCGCCACCGACTCGGCCAGCGCCTCGGGCCCGAAGGCGCCGCTGAAGTGCTGGTCCACGTCCATGCACAGCACGAAGTGCGCCTCGCGGCCTAGCCGCCCGGCCAGCGCCGCGCGCAGCGTGGACATGCGCGCCATGGACACGTCCTGCCAGCGCTGCTCGCGCGCCACGCGCTGTACGTGCAGCCGGCGTCCGGGTCCCAGGGCCAGGCGCGGCACGGCGGCCGGGCGCTCGGTGAACACGTAGTACAGCACATGCTGGCCCACCATGAAGTGCTGCTCTGCCGTCTCCAGGAAGCGCGCCAGGTACTTCTCCAGGTACCTACGGGCCGGCCGGGGCGCCCGGGTCAACCCAAAAGCAGCTCCCTGCGCGGCCCGCCCGCGGGCGCATCTTCCACTCCGGTCCTGCTTCCTAGACCTACCCAAACCAGTGTCCTGAACTCCAGAACCTTCCAATTCTAGAATCTTGGAGTGGCAGATTAAAGAAGCTTGTAGGTGGTGTGCCCCACTTGCTTGGAAGGGCCGGGTCACTGCGTTCCCTGGGACTGCTTTGGCCAGCAGGACACCTAGGGAGTGAGGCGGAGCTGGACCCTTGGGGGACTGGCATCGTTTGTGCCTGGAGAGCCCTGTCCCTGTTTGTAGGCAGATGCAGAACGTTGGTGCGGCCCTGATGGGAGGCAGGCCAAGGTCGCCAGGCATAGATGCCAGGTGGAGAGAGGGGGCCCAGCAGCTGGCCTCCCAGGGGAGATCCAGACATTTGGGAGCAGTGAGGAGCCTGGCCGGCTGGGCTCTGAATTCCTGACACCCCCCGCCTTATCACCATCTCTAATGCTAAGAAGTTTGCAGTTTTAAGTCATTGAGTTAGTGGTAATTCCTTAAGTAGATAGCCGGACTGCTTAGAATACTGGAAACTTGTATTAACAGAGTTTGGGTCAGTGGGGTTTAACAAGAGCAGTGATGCTAATATTTTGAGCATGTGTCACGTGGCTCTAAGACCATAGGTGTTATTTCATGTAAAGAGCTTTAGTCACGTGTACGCCGTGCGTAAGTGGGAGAGCCAAGAGTACAACCCAGCTTGGCCCTGGCCTGCCCTTCACTTGCTCATGGCTGGTGCCCCTGTAGGACACTGGAATCAGAGACCTCAGACACCTGAGGGCCCGGGTGCTGGACTCACACGCGGAGATCCTGGAGTTTGTGGACCTGGAGATGTGGTCCACGGGCTGCCTCAGGAACGCCTTCGCGTCTCTATTGGAAGTGGGGAGACAGAGGACCTCACCACTGGCCCATGGGTCAGCCCTTGGTCCTGTTCCCCCACACACACACACCTTTCAGCGGCCCTCCTGGCTTCCTCTCCCTTCCAGAGCACAGGCGGAATAGAGTTAGAGGGACCTTGAGAACCTGTTTGGTGTGTCTGGCAAATAATAATAATAATAATAATAATAATAATAATAATAATAAAAAAAGGCTTCCCCGGGCTTTCAGCGTTCTCTGGATGGGAAGGAAGCTCTCTCACTGCCTTTGCAAAGCTGCCGGGTTTAGCGTTAGACCTGTTTCCTTTAGTTGCTCTGAAGTCTGTATCTTCGGGCTGTAGGATCTGATCGCCGTCCTCGGCCAGGAGTCCCCTCTGCATCCAGCTTGGCCACCGCCCCTCCTATCCGTACTGGGAGACCCACCTGCCCGTCCCCGCCCCCTCCCGGTGTCCAGCCTCAGTTCCTAGACGGACGCCCTCTCCTGCAGTGGTCTCTTCCACATTCCGCCGTCACCTGCTGTGGTGGCTAGTCCCTCCGCTTGGTCGTCATCAGTATCTGTCCCATGGCCAGACCTGCAGCCCCAGCCTTGCCACCCTGGGCGCCCTCTCTTGCAGCTCACTTCCTGTCTCCCCGCCCCACCCCCCACACCACCGAGTGGTCACTGAATCCTCTGAGCTGATGACCCTGCCCCCTCTCCGAGCACCTGTCGCCTCCTCCTCCCTGCAGTTCCCTTTCCCCAGCTCGGATCCACTCCCGTGCATCTCCCCAGCGCCCCCTCCCTGTCAAAATTCCCTGGCAAAATCGTGTCCCCACCACCACCACCACCATGCCCTCCCCTCCCACCGCCTGCAGCAAAGCTGCTGCCCTCTACCAGGCACCCGGCTCCCTCTGTTCACCCAAGTGCTTGTCCCTTCCTCTCCCACTCTCACCTGAAGGACTCCGTCACCTCCTGACCACCACCCCAGCCCCCGTGGATCAGCCCTGGTCTCTAGGCTGGCTCCTTCTCAGAGGTCCTGAGCCCCTGGCTGCCGGGCTCTGTGACGCTGGTGTCCAGGGAGGAGGGGGAAGAAGGGGATGGCCCTGGACTCGGCCTGGGAGTCTGGGGCAAGGGTGCTGCCTTTGCCTCTCACTCCACTGTGGAATCTCACGGCCAAGGGGAGCAGGGTGCCCCGTGCCCTACGCACAGGCATAGCCCTCAACCTCCCTGCCTAGATAGCACCCCCATACCCAGGCCTTACCTGCCCACAGCAAAGACAGTCAGCCCAATGGTGAGGTTCCGCTCTCCTGCCACTTGCTGGGCCACATCTGGGTCAAAGGTGCCGTCCCAAATAATGGGAGCCCCCCAGGAGGTGCAGGTCAGGACTTCAGGCCGGGCCCTGGCCAGGGCAGGGGTGGGGAGATAGCTCCATTCAGCTGCCTGCTGGAGCCTGCTCACTGCTGTCTCCCCAGTGCTGGGCCCTAGGGACCTGCAGATGCATCAGACCAGTCCTTGCCCCCCAAAAAACCCCCTGGCCATAAGCAGTGCAGGCGGCTAGAGGACTGGGAGACGTGTGACCCTAGGGTTGTGGGCTGAGCTCCTGGCTCTACTGGGGTGGGGGAAGGGCAGGGACACCAGGACAGAGGGATGGCCACTCCTTACCAGGGATGTAAGACACCTGTGAAGTTGTCTCCCAGCCGGGACATTGTGGCTGAAGGGCAGACACCCATGGGGATGAGGACTTCCAGGTGCCTGTGAGGTGGGGACAGTTAAGAGGGGTGTGGCCACTGTTCAGGAGGGAGAGCCCAGCAGGACACCTGCCTGGGGCTGAGCTCGCCACCACCTCCCATCCCTGGAGAGGGCACTTGCAGAGGTCCACCCTAACCCTGACCCCGGAGTGCCCACCTCGGGTGCTTGGGAAGGGGCTTCTACCTGACGACTGGGAGCCCATACAGGAGCAAGCCCAAGAGGCCAAGTGCAAGTAGGATCAGCCGCCAGAAGGTTTTCGTCCTGGCCCTGGGGGTGAGGGGTGAGGATGGAGAGGAGCATCAGCAATTCATTCCGATATGCGCGTGTATGTGTGCACGTGCGGGATCCATTGTGCCTTCCAGTGTTTCAGTTTATTTCCTCTTCTGAATAGGAGTATTCGCTGTGCACGTGGTGCAGGCACTCGCAGGGATAAATGAGTGTGTATGTGTATATATATATATATATATATATATATATATATATATATGCCGTGCACAGTCTTCCCCTCTCCCAGCCACTCCGCTCCTGTGCATGGGGCAGCCAGTCTAATATTCTCTTCTTTCTTTTTAATTATTTTTGAGAGGCAGAAAGGGAGACATAGGGACAGAGAGCTCTGGTTCCCTCCCAAATGGCTCCGAGCTGGGAGCAGCCGGGAAGCAGGAATGCATTCCAGGTCTCCTGCATGGGTAGCAGGAACCCAGTTACTTGAGCCATCGTCGCAGCCTCCCAGGGACTGCATTGTCAGGAAGCTGGAATCAGGGGCCAGAGCTGGAGCCAGGCACGGAGCTCAGGCACTCCAGTGTGGGATCCGGGGTCTTTACTCCCAGGCCAGATGTCTGCCCTGCTCCCCACTAGTGGCCGCGGAGGGGCCCAGCTGGTCGGCACCTTGTATTCTGCACTGACCGTTACACCTCTTTGAGGCTGTTCCATCTCACAGCTTAAGGACCTCACCCTTTTGTCTGGTTTCCCCCTGCACTGACTGTGGATAATACGGTTTACCGAACCAGGCCACCTCTGAGCGGTTGGATGTCTAATCCTTTGCGGTCCCCAGCCGTCTGACCTTGGGCATGCCTGGGGACTGTGACATTAGGGTTGTGTTCATAGCCTGTGGGGTGGGTGGGGATGATCTTGGAGCTAAGAAGGCTGGGAGAGGATGAAGGGGGCTTATGGCTTGGTGGCTGGGAGTTGAGAGCTGTCTGGGACCTACGGATGAGTTGCTGGGCTGGCTATGATCAGAGATGATGTGCTGCGGCAGGCATTTGGTGTAGGGGTTAAGATGCCACTTGGGGTATTGGCATCCCATACGGAGTGCCTGATTCTAGTCCCAGTTCTGCCTCCAGTCCCGGCTTCCTGCCAGTGTGCCATCCTGAAAGACAGAGGGTGATGGTTTGGGAGGTTGTGTCTGTTTCCCATGTGGGAGACCTGGATTGGGTTCTGAGTGCCTGGCTTCAATGTGGCCCAGCCCTGACTGCTGTGGGCATTTGGAGAGATTTGGAGAGTGAACCACTAGATGCAAGACCTGTCTGTCTCTGTTTCTGTCCCCATGCATTTCAAATGAATAAATTAAAGGGTAGTGGTATAGTGGATAAAGCAACCCCATCCCGTATGGGTGCCTGTTTCTGCCCCAGCTGTTCCACTTCCAATCCAGTGCTCTGCTAATGGCCTTGGAAAAGCAGCAGAAGATGGCCCAAGTGCTTGGACCCCTTCTGCTCACATGGGAGACCTGGCTGAAGTTCCTGGTTCCTGGCTTTGTTTGCCCAGCACTGGCCATTGCAGTCATTTGGGGAGTGAATCAGTGGATGGAAAATCTCTCTGTCTCCTTCTCTCTAACTCTTTCAAAATAAAGAGATAAATCTTTAAAAATTAATAAGTTAGAGAGAGAAATGTACAGCATCAGTCTGTGGTGTCTCTAGCCACCTGGCTGGGCGGGTTCCTGCCGCTCAGCTCAGTGGCCCCAGCCCTGGCTTAGAGGAGGTGAGGCCTTGGGACATGTCCCTGGTTAGCTGTTTCTCAGGAAGGGCCTCAAATGTTGGGAATCTTAATAAGCCCCTCCTGGGGAGCTTGTCCCACTCCACCCTCCCCTGCTTCCCAGGGAGACTTCGGCTGTATGGTCAGGGCACAGACGCCGGGGCCTGGGGCCCAGATTTGAGTCCCAGTCCCACCCACCACTTGATGACTGCATGGCCTGGAACCAGGTCTGGCCCTCTGCATGTCAGTCTTCGTGAGTGAAAAGGGGATGAGAAGGACAGCTGGCTGAGAGAGCGGTCATCATGGGGTTAACAGAAGCTGGGCTGTTAGAGCAAGGCCTCACACCCTGCAGTAGCTCTGAGTGTTAGCTGCTGCGGGTGGTGGGGGTACCTTCCCCCTGCACACCTCCTAGGCAACCTCCTGCCTCCACTTCCTGCCTTACAAGTCCTTCCCAAACATGGCTTCCCTGGTCTCTTTCAAGGTTGCCTGCACCCTGCGCCTGCCTCTCCTGCTTCCTCAGCAGGTGTATCTGGGAAGTGGCTCTGGGAACCACTTGCAGCTTTGTGCATGTGTGTGTCCATCTGGTGCCATTTCAGTCCGCACAGAGCACCTCCTCCTGCTCAGCTGGCTGAGCCAGAAACCGGGGTGCACCTGACCTCTCCCTCTCCTGCACCACTGTCTGTCTGCTCTCGGCCCCCAGGTTGGGCTGACTTGGCCTCCTTGCCCCTTCCGTCCTCCCCATGGTGACCCTGGCCTACTCTTCTGTCGCCGAGACCATGGCAGCAGCTCCCTCCCCTCTCACCCATGAGGGTCATCTTGTAGAAGCCCACCTGCCTTAACCATTCCCAGATCACACAGAGGGATCCTCAAAGAAGAAACGCATTTAGAAGGCAAACATATGGAAATGTGCTTACCCTCACTGGTAATCAAAGACACACAAATCAGAACAAGGTGATATGTTTTGCCTATAAAATAAGCACTTTAAGAAAACCAATGAAAATAGCCAAGCTGCAAGAATGTAGAGCCGGGCGCTTGTGTAAAATGCGGCAGCCTTTAACCTTGGAAGGCTGCTCAGCTGTGGGAATGCAAAGCTCTCAGCATCCCTCCCCTTTGATTCGGAAACCCCTGCTTCTGGCAGTGTGTCCAAAGAGAATTTTCAGTACGGAGAAAGTTTGTGCCCCAAGAGGTTGGTCGGGGTCCGATCAGCCAAGCGTGCAGCATATGTTTCTTGCACACACACTCAGCATCAAGCACGGTAGTAGGTCAAGGATTAGAGGGGAATGATACACAGCCCCTGGCTTGGCGGGGTTGAGCCATGAAGGCAGGAGTGCGATCGGTGAGGGGGTGTGGATCATGTGACTGACGCAGAGCAGGTGAGCGGAACCCAGCACAGCCCATGTTGTGAGTAGGGTCAGTACAGGCTGTTCCGAGGGCGAATTGGAGGGTGTCACCCAGCCCTGGCGGATAGGAAGTTGGGAGCCTTCCTGGAGGAGGGAGATGACCTCTAAGCCAGGACCCAAAGAATCCCAAGTTATCCAAAGATAGCAGTGGCCCGTACAGAGGAAGCAGCAGTGTGGCCAAGGGAGCAGTGAGAGCGTGGACCTGCAGGTCGTTGTGCAGGGAGCGTGAGAGCTGAGCATGTACAGACGGGCAAGGCTGGTGACACAGCACCTGCGCTCCAGGCCCAGGGCTTTGAACTTCACCTGGAGGACCTTGGGCGAGCCCTGGTAAGTATTTCCTCCAGGGTGTGGCACAGATTTTCACACTTGAGAAGAAAAAAACAAATCCTCAGGCTGACATGTTATACTTGGACATCGAGGGCTGGGAAAGAGGGCCTGGCCAGAGGCAGGAGAAGAGCCAGGGGTCAGGGTGCAGCCAGGGGAGCTACTGGGGGTGTGAGGCAGCGTGTTGGTGGTGGGCAAAGGAGCAGTGGGTGGTGAAGGGCACGACTCGGCCGTTATTAGTGGGTTGGGGTTGGGGGCCAGGAAAGGGAACAGTGGCCTGGCTGGGGCCAGGGGCCAGCACCCAGAAGGCAGACTCAGTTCTGGGATTGACCTGGAGGGTAGCAGTGTTACGGAAGAGAGCACCAAGGGAGAGGAGGCCAGGGCCACACAGGATGGGGATGAGGGTGGGGAATGCTAGAGGTGCTGTGTCTTACACAGGAAGACTTGAGCTTGGTTTGATGCTGCCCCAACAGCATGCCACGAGGTGCTGCCTGCCCCACTCAGCGCTGAGCCTCCCTTCATTAGACTTGTTCTTGGTGCCAGCTCCCAGAGCCTGCCTCCTAATTGGTGGTATTAACACCGATTTGTTCAGTCAATAGATGAAGTGATGAATGGGTTCTTTGTCCTCATTCTCTTCTCCAAACTGTTACTCCTTTGCTTTTTAGCACTCCTGTTTTCTCCAGGATTAAGGCTGCACTCCTTGTTCATAACCGTGACACTTCACTGAGCCAGCACTCTGCCAGGGGCCCCTTAGAGGGGACAGCGACTGAGCTCCAGAAGGCTAGGCCACTGGCTCAGGGGCCCGCGGCTGGCGGGTTGTGGGCCGAGCTTGGACTTCTGATCTGTCTGACCTCCAGCATGGCTTTGGGCTCGTGTCCTGGCTGCAGCCCAGCCCTGCTGCTCCTCTCCCCAGTGTCCTGGACCCTGTTACTTTCCCTGTAGGTTGGGCTTCTCTGGTGCATGAAGCTGTGCCCCCCTCACTCTGTCTGGAGCAGCCCGGGCAGAACTGGCTGCGGCTGGGCCGCTCTGGCTACCAGGAGCCTGGGGCAGACGCTGTCCAGGCAGCCAGCAACAATGCGGCAGGCAGTGCACCCGCTCTGGGAGGTAACAGCCTGCGGCAGGGGCAGGAAAAGGCGGCAGCCGGCCTCCCAGGCCTCGGCCGGCCCCAACTCCCCCATTGGGGTAGGACAAACCAGTGCTTATCTCGGACACTGGATCTCAGCCAGGGCAGCCAGATAGTCGGCCCAAGTGGACTAGTTGAACTCACACAGTCAGATCTAGGGGGGTGCCAGGACCCATCGGCTCCTCCTGCCCTCTCCCATACTCCAGTCTGGGAGCCCTGGGTCCTGGGTGCCCTGCCTGAGCCGCGCGTCTCACCTTTGGTTCCGTGTTTACAAAGGAACCAACCACCCGGGCTCTGCCTGCAGAAGGTGTCCCAAAAGCCCCACCCCAGCCCTGCTCCCCACTCCCTGCTTCCAGAAGAGAACCACAGCTCAGCCATTCTCCCCTCCAGGGAGAAGACTTCCCAATCCGCGGAGCCCCAGGGGATGGGGCGCTTGCCTGGCTTGAGGTGATGGTAGCCCTGGCCTGGGCTCTCTGGCTCACCAGGGGCTCAGAGTTGAGGGAAGCAAGAGGGGCTGCCCAACCATTCACGGGCCATGAGGGCCCCTGGATGCAGCCCCCTGCCCCGCTGTCCCTCTGCGTATGGTGTCTGAGTCGCCTCTGCCCAGGGCCTGGGGCTCAGCCGGTACCAGCTGGCTGGCTCAGGCACCTCCCCTAGGCTCCCGGGGCTGCTGGCAGCCAGCCTGGACCCCTCTCAGGTCAGCTGTTCCTCCCCCTCCCCTGTGACAGTGTCCCCACTCACCTGAGTCCTTCCTTGAAAGCCATGTGTGGAAGCTGGAGGGACAGACTGCCAGAGCTCCCAGCGCAGAGCCCAAGTGCGCCTGCCCCTCTGCCTTAGGAGCCACACTCACAGGGGCAGTCTCGGGTGCACTGAGAGGGACCTGCTTGGGGGTGGGGCCTGCTGGAGGAAGTTGGCCCCGCGTTGGGTGGGGCCAGTCACCTGGAAGAAAGTGGCTCTGAGGAAGGCCAGCCCTGGCCGGTGGAGACTCATTTTGCTGTTACTCCTCTTCCCTCCCCAGGGGCCCTCGAGCCCCTCCCCCAGGACTGTTCCATTCCTGGGAATGGGGGCCGGGGGATGGTGTTTGCCTGTTCTGCACAGAGCCTAAGCTGGAGGCTCTTGTGACACCAGGCCATTTGGTTCACTCTGTGGAGCGCTTTTAGCTCCGCAGTGAAATGGGGCGCGTGCACCAGTCACCCAGGATGGCATGGAAACCAAGGTGACGGTTCTGTCGAAGTGGACGCTGGGTAGTGTCAGCTCTGTGATGACCCCGTTGTGGTCAGCACACGACGTATACGTGTCACACTATCCCATAGATACATAGTGTGGAGGCTCCCCCAGGGGCACAGGGCAAGTCCCGAAGCTAAGGGCGGTGCCCACTCCCCAGCTCCACTTCAAACCGCCAGTCCCTTGCCTGGGAGAGCCACTGGATCATGAAGATAGTGTGGTCACAGGTTCGCGCCTTAGATGGCCTCTGGCCAGGCTGCCCATGCTCCCCTGCAGTGTGCTCAGTAAGCCTAACCCTGCTCTCCGACTGCCCTGCTGAATTCTCTCCTCACTGGGGACACTGGCCTCAGCTGCTCGTTTCCTGAGACGTTTTGGTAGCTCCTCTGATCGCCGGGAACCAACCTCCCACATGTGGCGCCATAGGTGGCAGCAGCTCCTCCGGGAGAATCCATGCCTGCTGTTGGCCTCCTGGTCACTCCCAGCCCTTCCCCCCATCTCTGGCCCAGGAGCTTGCCCATATGTGGGTCACTCTCGTGACATGAGGAGGCCCTGTGCTCGCCCTGGGAGCAGAGGATCCCTTCCATTCCATCTTGGGGGGCTCCCTCTCTCCCTGCTTCTCAACTGACCACCCCTCTTGAGACCACGCTGGCCTGAAAGACTTGTGGTGCCACTCTCCTTGCTGAGAAGGCGCTGTCGGGCCCTCCAGTGGGCGGGGCGCCCTGCTGAAGCCGACTCCCATTGGAACCAGGCTCTCCCTTATGGACGCCCTGGCAAAGCTTTGCACGGTTGTCCCTCAGGTGGGGCATTTTCCCTTCTTGCCCCTCTGTGTGGTGGTTCTGAAGAACGGGACGATCTCCTTAATTGGGATCAGTTTGGCCCTCTGACCCCAAAAAGCAGGCGTGAAGTTTTCTTTTGTAATGTTGCCTGGACCCAGCAGACTTCCAGAACGGGCGGCCAGTCCTCGAGCAGAACTCTTAGTTACGATGCTGTCCTCAGCGTGATCTCTGGTCGCTGTCTGTAAGATCATCTGTTGTCTTTGTGAGGCTGACTGCTTAGGAGAGCTGTCCTTCTTAACTTATTTATGTTTAAAGATTTGTCCATTTATTTTGAAGGTCAGTTTGGGAGAGGCAGAGAGAGACAGAGATCTATCTTCCATCCACTGGTTCACTCCCTAGATGGCCACAACGGCTGGGAGGCTGGGCCAGGCTGAAGCCAGGACCAGGAACTCCATTCGGGTCTCCCACGTGGGTGCAGGGCCCCAAGCACGTGGGCCATCCTCTGCTGCCTTCCCAGGTGCGTTAGCAGGGAGCTGGATAGAAACGGAGCAGCAGGGACATGAACCGGGGCTCGCCATGCCACAGCGCCAGCACCCCTCCCCCCTTTTAAAGCTTTTCTTTTTAAAGATTTATTTTATTTATTTGAATATCAGAGTTACACACAGAGAGAGAATCTTCCATCTGCTGGTTCACACCCCAAATAGCCACAACGGATGGGGCTGGGCAAGGCCGACACTGGGAGCCAGGACCTTCATCTGGGTCTCCCACATGGGTGCAGGGCCCGAGCACTTGGGCCATTTACACTACTTTTTCCAGGCCATAAGCCGGGAGCAGGACTGGAAGTGGAGCAATGGGACTAGAATTGGTGCCCATCTGGTATGCTGGCGGCTTAACCCGCTACACCAGAACGCTGGCCTGTGCAGAAGCTGTCTTCAAAGAGTTAAGATTGTGATCTTGAGAAGAGCCCAGAGTCCATGCCAGCTCCTGCATTTTCCATCTCTGAGTCTGGGTTTGGGTCACCTTGGGCGTGGCAGGTAACGAAAGAGGGTTCTTCATAGACAGAGACCTCACACTCTGCCCTTACTGCTTTCTCTGGACCCACCTTGCAGTCCCCGCTCCTCCCACCAGCACAGCCAGCCAAGCCCGGCCTGGCCGCTTGCCCTTCCCTTCAGCACTGGTGGTAACAGGACGTCCTTACTGTGCTTGAAGCACGTGTAGTTCTGCTCGTTTCTGGGCTCTGTGCTCCAGAAGTTCAGTCCCCACCAAGCTAATGCTGGCCTGCCCCTTTGAGGTGACGACTCACGCCTACGAAACAGCTAAACCTAAAGCTTAGCAGTGGACCCAGGTAAAGTTAGTCTAAGAGCCACTCCTGAAACCTCTTGGGTGCTCAGATGTGGCTGAAAGTGTTTCTGACACTGTCTCCTAGGGGTCAGATATTCCCTCCCAGCGTGGGACGGGACCAACAACCAGGTCACAGCCAGCCTGGCTAGAAGGGACAAACAGACCCTGGCTACAGGGCGACTGATCAGTGGTGTGCGCCGAAAAATTCTGTCATCACATGGAGGGGATAAAAATCAAGACGGAATCACTGGTGTCAACCCTAAACAAAATCAGAAAAAGCCGAGAGGTTGCAAAGGAAGGGTTCTTAGGTGTGACTGCCTGAGAGTAACCCAGCGTGTCTCCTCCAGAACACGCAAACCCACTTCTGAACGGAAACGCAACTCTTTCAACACCAGACTCCTCCAGGTGAGGGCACCTACAGGCCCCTGGGTAACATGACATTTCTGGAGCATCACCCCCTCCTCCTTGAGGCTCTGCCACTGCTGGATCCCCACAGCCGGGACACTGGGACACACCTGTTCTAGGGCGGGACACAACACCCCTGTTCAGCACGAAGCAGTTACAGAAGACGACCTTCCAAGTGCCAAAGATTTGTCATTGCTGACCTGCTGGGAATGCTGGGAATGCGAAGGGTTGCCCCAGGGCCCAGATATGGAAATCACCTAGCTGGGAAAACCTGTTGGATCATGGGAAAACTCACCCTAACTGGGAAGACACTGCAGATAAATGTATGCCTCCTAGTTTGCAGCTGTTTAAGTGTGCAACCTCTGGCTCCTGGTAGGGCATTGTCAGTTTCTGTCTGCTATGCTAGGCTGCTCCCTTGCTCACTGCTCTGGTGAGCTCTCTCACCACTGGTGACGCTGCCTCATCCGAATGCTAACTAAAATGGTGCTCACTAGAAACCATGTGGGGGCTGTGATACCAGTTCAGTGGATGATGACCACGACTTTAAAAGCACCAAGAGAAAGGGAGACAGGCTTGGAGTGGCCTGCATGTCAAGGGTATTGTTTTATGAAACATTTTTCAGACACACAAGTAAAGAGAGGTCTTCAAAAAGTTCATGGAAAATGTGTATCATGAAAGCTATGTGTGGATTTCTATTTTTTTTTTTTTTTGGCACCAAAGTACTTTTTGAGACTTACTTATTTGAAAGGCAGAGTTACAGACAGAGCAAAAGGTCTTCCATCCACTGGTTCACTCCTCAAATGGCTGCAAGGGCCTGAGCTGGGCCAACCCAAAGCTAGGAGCCAGGAACTTCACCCAGGTCTCCCATATGGGTGCCGGGGCCCAAGGACTTGGGCCATCTTCTACTGCTTTCCCAGGCCATAGCAGAGAGCTGGATGGGAAGAGGAGCAGCCAGGACAGTGAGGAAGCGTGGGAGGGCAGAGGCTGCCTGCTTCTTGGCACCCATGTGGGATGTTGACGCCACAGGTGGATGCTTAACCTACTGACCACGGTGCTGGCCCCCAGGAAATATTTTTTTAAACTGTGGGCCATGACTGAACTTGCGAAATTCTGTGTGAAATGTAAGCAACAAGAGCAAGTACAGATTGAAGGAAGCAGTCCTCAAAGGTGCAGGGGCTGAGGCCTGTCATCCACTGCACATAGACGGCCTCCATCTGTGCAAGCCAGGTCTCTCGATTCTCTGTGTTTTGGTCTCTTTTCCACTGTGCACATAAAACATAAAGTCAAGCTCTCTCCTCTGGCTTGTAGCTCCATTTTAACAGGCTTTTCAGAGGGGAGCTACAAGACACAGGCATTGTGGTTCTGAAGTTGCCATGCCAAACATTCCTTTAGAGATTCTGAATCCATATGGGTGGGGTCTGGGGTTCTGAACAGTGCCTGGAGGAAAAAACCTAGGGGAAGGGAAGGAACACGCCCTTCCCTGTGGCAGGTACAGGGTGGGCACACCTGCTGGGTTCTAGCCAGGCCTTGGCTCAGAGAGGCACACGGTCAACACCAGCCCTGCTGGCCTGCTGTGCCCCGTGTACCTCACAGATGTCTTAGCCTTGGCCTGGAATGTCCTTTCTCCTTTATTCAATGCTAGCGGCCGCCTTCTTGGTTGTAGTGATTTTCTGTGGCGGCACCTGAAACACGCGTGGGAAAGGCTGAATGAAGCAGCTCAGGCCCAAGGGCTGTCTGGACCTGGGTGCTCGAGGGCGGATGGGAGAGCCTGGCCCAGCGTGCCTTCCAGGTGGGAATGGCACGGAGCGGGCTCCTGGATGCTCCCTCTGAGAGGCAGTGTGATGAGCAGAGGTGGCATGGGCTCCCCCATGGAACCTGGGCCCCAGTAGAGAGCACGGGAGCCGCCATCTGGTCAGGCAGTCGGACTGGACGCCCCCAACCCAGGGACCTGCCCCTCCGCCCTGACAGGTGAAAGGCAGAAGAGATGTGATTTTACAGATTTATTTTTAAAAAACAAAAACAAAGGTTAAAAAAGTCCTTCATTTCCAACCCTGCCTGGGGGTGTGGGTGGGAAGAGAACAGGCTGAGGAGGGCGCCCACCCCTGCTGGGAGAGGCCCCCTCTGCCCCCAGGAGCCTTCCGTGGGGACGGGACATGCCCTTCCCGCCCGCCTCCTCCTTAGGTAGCTCAAACTGCTGCTAGAAGTTTCCAAGCGAGGACGTGTGGGAGCAGGAGGGCAGAGGCCGCCTGCTTCCCGTCAGCAGTGGCTGCCGCTCGCCCTCCCCTCACTCGCGGGTGGGCAGCGGGCAGCCTGGGAGGCTCAGCCTCTGGGCACGAGGCCAGGCCACCGGCAGCCTCCTTAATGCTGTTTGTGACAGCAGGGCAGTGCAGGGACATCACAGTGTGGGGAGGGGCTCCGGGGGCCTCCAGCTCCTGCTCTGGCCTCTGCAGCAGGGCTGCCCTCCTCCTCTGTCCCCATCCTGAGGCTGGGTGGAGTCCAGGACAAAGCACTAAGCGGCTGTTTGCTACAAAACACCTGGAGGCGCCAGAGGGCGGCTCTGGCCTCTCTCTCAGTCCAGGCTCCCACAGTCACACAGTCACACACACAGCGTTAAGGCGTCTGTGCCAGCAGGCGTGGCCAAACCGGGCCCGCTGCTCCCTGTCCCCCTGCAGAGGGCATGAGGGAGAACCCCCGGTCGCCGTGGCCGCAGGCTGAAAGGGAGAAGCTGGCAATGGAGAAGGAAGTGGGATAAGACAGGCAAGGGCTTTCAAGGCCTCTGTCCAGGCCCCAACTCCGGTTGGGGAGCCCTGACCATATGCCCCCTGGAAAATGGGGGCAGGGAGAGGGGAAGAGGGCGGGGCTAGAGACTGGGACTTTGGAGGAAGCCAGTGCCATCAGTATTTACAAGCGTAAGCCCCGTCTTCTGCGCCACCTACCTCTCTGCCCCTCCCACAGAAATGAAGGCCCCTGAGAGCCACGGAGGGGGTGCCCAGACCCCCTCACCAGCCACGCCCCTAGGGAGAGCCCTTCCTCCACCTGGCCCCCTTCCTGGGCCCCTCAGGAATGTCTGTCTGTCTGGCTGGGCTGGGCTCGGGCGGGAGGAGCCCTGGCCGCATGGGCCACGGGGGGCCGCGCCCTACGAGTCCTTGAGCATGCTGATGCGCGCGTAGATCTTGAGTGCAGGCCCCAGCTTGATGTTCATGGCGCTCATCAGGTGGTCCTCCTTGAGCAGCAGCAGCGCCTGCCCGTCGATCTCCTGGGCCCGGAACTCCTCTGCTATCTCCTGGCAGCCTGAGCGGGCAGCACCAAAGACGGGGCCAGTTAGCGTGGGCAGAGAGCTTATCTGGTTCAGTCCTGGACCCGCCCCTTGAGGACAGCACTGCTGTAGTTGGGCTGCAGTGCGAGAGGGCCTGAGCGACCCAGGGTGCTCTGGTGCGGAGCCCCCTCCACGACCAGGGTAGGCCCAGGGGACTACATGGGCTGGGGAAGTGACAGCATGGGGTTTCCAAGGTTATGTTGGAGACGGCTGGCCGCATGGGCGTGAGGACACTGAGCCCTCCGGAGAGGCTGCCTAGCCATGCCTCCAGCTCCCAACCTCACACCACACAGCCCTGGCTGCTGTCTTGGCTGACCTCAGCCACCAAATTCCTGTTGCACAGAACTCTTGCGGTGGCAAGTGATGGCCATTTAAAGCCACAAGGTTCTGGAGTAATTTCTATCAGAGCAATAGGTAACTAACCTAGGTTCTGGTACCTCGAAGAGGGGTGCTACTGTTTAAAAAAAAGCAAAAAACTACACGTAAGGGCACAGCACTGGAAGTGGTTGTTAGCATCCACGGTGCTCTGAGCGGTCTCACAGCCCAGGACACCACCCGGGAGGCTTGGAGGAGATGAGGGAGGTGAGGGAACCGCCACTGGAGGTAGGAAGACGTTCTCACGCGACAACGAGGTCCAGTAACCCTGCTGCGGGTTATGTGCCAAGTTTAATACACCTACTGAGTGCAGTGAGCCAGCCTGGGAGGTTTCCAGGCAGGATGCTGAAGGTATTGCCTGGCTGCTTGCGGCTACTTGGAAGCAAAATGAGAGAGGAGAAAGGGAAGGTAACAGGAAAACTGTCCAACATCAAGGAGTCTGGGAAATCCCAGCCTCTCCAGATGGCACACGCTGCTAACACCAAGGGGTGGCTCTAACCAAAGAGCAGGTCCAAGGCAGAGTCAGGAAATCAGGCTGTAGATGAAACTGAGGGAGTGACTGAAATCTGCTGGAAACTCAGAAAGATCTCAGGGGACACCTTGGAGAACTGCTCCTTTTTAAAAAAAATTTTTTTTTGGGAGGGAGATCTTCCATCTGTTGGTTCACTTACCAAATGCCTTCAATAGCTAGGGCTGGGCCAAGTCAAAGCTAGGAGCTGGGAACTCAAGCTGGTCTCCCACATGAGTGGCAGGGACCCACTGCTCCCAGGGTGCACATCAGCAGGAAACTGGAAGGGGGAGCAGAGGCCAGGACTCGACCCCAGGCATCCCAGCAGCACCTTCACTGCAGTACCCGCCCCTTGGCTTGTGGCTGAGGCTCATGGACCATCTCTCTGGAGCGGTGGTCAAGAGCAACGAGAGCACGGTCCTTGGTGTGAGAAGCAGCCCAGGCAGAGAAAGGCTCATCGCAAAGCCAACTCGGGGTGGGCCTCTGGCTAATGAACGGATCCAGTACATGACCCGATGTACAAGATGTACATGAGCAGTGCTGGCAGAAACAGCGCGAGCTGGGACCTCGGGGCAGAGGGGACGGAAACTACGCAAAGCAGGCTGAAGACCCAGGCACACCTGTCACAGCAAAGGACCGACAACTCGGGATTGTTCCCAGCATTGAGTCCTGCAGAGGCTGACATGTGCCCTCCCGGGCAGCGTCACGCCCGGTGTGGATCGGGGCCTCTCACGCGCTCCCTAGTTCTTCCCTTTCTCAGTGGGTGCAGCTACAAGGGTTATCCTGTGTCTACCCACTACACCCTGGGCCTGGGAGGGCACCAGTTCTCAGGGCTTCAGACTGAAAGGAGCCATGCCTGGGGAGCTGGCCCCATGGAGCCCCACCTCTGCCCAGGCCTCAAGGATAGGATGCGGCCCTAGGCTTGGAACTGACACTGTGACAGGCGAGGGGAGGCACACCAATCACTGGGGGCTAATGGTACTAGGGCAGCCCACCTCCCACCCAGCTCCTGGTGGTCGTGACCTCGTGAGTGTCCTCAAACCACGGCCTTGGGGTGACCTGTGCAGAGGTAACGGCGTGTGGCTTTAGGCTGGATCACAGAGGGCACACGGCTTCTGCCACGCTCGCGGGATCAGCAGCTGCGGGGAGCACCTGCTGCCCTGTCACCAGGCACTGCAGGAGCCCACGTGAGACCACTGAGGCCTCCAAAGGCCGGCCCCTACTTGGAACCACACGAGGGAGGCGCCTTGGGAGAAGACCCTACAACCCCAGGAAAGCTGTCAGGTGGCCTCAGCCTTGGCCAGCACCTCAGCTACAACCTCACAGGAGACTTCGAGGCAGAGCTGCCTCTCCCAAATCCCTCCCTCTCCAAAACTGCGCTGTCACAAGTCGGGAAAAAACCACTAACCAACGCAGTGGCTTCAGTGACAGTCAGCAGCTAAACCCAGTTCCGTTCAACTCCCAAGTCCGTGCTGTCAACCACAACACCACTCTCCAGGGTGTGAGGAACTCAGGCTGCCGGGCGCCACCCACACCTGGCCTGCTCACCGGGTGGGTGAGACCAGCAGGCCAACCATGTGCAGGCTTTGGGTCCCCCTGGAAGTATCTGGGAATGACATGAGGTGTGCCTTTCCCGCCTTAGCTCAAGACTCCAGCCCTCCAAGCCACGTGCATTTGCTGCACAGGGCTTAGCGTGGTGCCCAGCTGCACCCCCTGCACCCCAACCTTCTGGGTCTCCTGCCTCTGCACAAGTGGCAGTCTCCCCAGCTGGCACAGGCCCGAGTGTCGTTCACTTCTAACTTCTTCATTTTGATGTTCTCCAGGGCAGATTTCCTATGTTCCCGCCAAACTCCGTTCCCAGCCTGCGCCAGGAGGGAGACGAGGTAATGGCGTCCTCAGCTCTGCTTTCTCGTGTCGGGCAGCGTGCCAACAGCTACGGAACGCTCTCTGCCGTCTGCGTCTGTGCTGAGACACCTGACGGTCTCCCAGGTCGCAATCTCAGCTTACTCTTCTCTGCACCCCAGCTCACAACCCGAGGCCTTCCCGGTGTGGGGCTCAGGTCCCTCACCCCTTCTCCTCCTTGGTGGAGGCAGGCCATCAGGGAACGCCCAGGGCCTTACCTGGCAGAGAGCGGATGAATTCGTAGACATCTTCTACGTTCCATTTGGTGGGCTCGCTGGGGAGGAAGTGGTGTCCCATCCCCACCAGGTCCCGCATGTGCATGTCAGGGAGCTCCAGGTCCCGCTGGCCTTGTCGCCGGCGGGAGGTGGAAGAGCTGGCTGAGATGGGCGACAAGGGTTCCTCATAGCTTGAGTTATCTGAGCAACGGCTGGAGTCCTCCTGGCTGTGTGTTAGCTGCAAAGCGGCAGTGACGGAGAGGGGTACGGTGCCTGTTGGCTGGGAGCAGAAACAGTGGCTTCAAGAAGTGGACAGCGTCTGTAGCAGCATGAGGGGCTAAGGCAGGTGGCTGCCCCTTCTGGCCCAGTTGACTGCCACCTGTGAGTTCCTAGACAATGGCGTCTTTGTGCTGTTCTCTCAGACCCTAAGCAGAGGCACTCCCTCCCAGCCCTGCAGGACCTACCACACTGTGCTGCAACTACGATTCTTGTAGATGTATTTTTAAGGTTTTTTTTTTTTTAATTTTTAATTGTTTGAGAGAGAGAGACAGTATGCTCCCACTGACTCCCTAAATGCCTGCAATGGCTTGGGCTGGGCCAGGTGGGAAACAAGAGTGCAATCCAGGTCTCTCAGATGGGTGGCAGGAACCCCAATTATCTGAGCCATCGCCACATATTGGCAGGAAGCTGGAGTCAGGAGCCAGAGGCAAGTATTGAACCCAGGACCTCTGATAGGGGACACAAGTATCTTAACCAGTGTCTTTTGCTTTCCCTTTCAGATTCACTTATAAATTAGAAACACACAGTAACACGGAGAAAGGGAGAGACACACAGAGATCTTCTTTCTATTCATTGGTTCACTCCCCAAATGCTGCAAAAGCCAGGGTTGGGCCAGTCTGAATCCAAGAGCCTGGAAATCCATCAGGTCTCCTGTGTGAGCACAGGGACCCAAGCGCTTGGGCCATCATCTGCCTTCCCAAGGACACTGGCAGCACTCTGACACGGGATGCAGGTGCCCCAAGCTGTGGCCTAACCTGCTGTGCCACAACACCTACCTTTTAACCAAGCATGTGTCCTGGAGTGAGTTTTTTTTTTAAGCTTTAAAATATATTTTCATGTGTTTGAAAGGCAGAGTCGAAGGGGAGGAGATTATCTTCCATTCACGGGTTTACTTCCCAAATGTCCACAACAGCCTGGGCTGGGCTAGGCCAAAGCCAGAAGCCTGCAACTCCATACAGGTCTCCCTTGTGGATGGCAGGAACCCGAGGACTTGAGCCATCACCTGCTGCCTCCCAGGAGCACTAGCAGGAAGCTGGACTGGAAGCAGTAGTGGGACTGGATCCCAGGCACCCTGATGTGAGATGCAGGCAGCTTAACCTGCGGTGCCACCCCACATGTGGGGGCTTTGAATCAGGGCTCCATGTGTTTCAGGAGGGGTCTGTGAACCCCTTGGACAGCATGTAAGTAAAACTGTGTGTACACATGTTCTGAGCTAGATTCGTAAAAGCGTTTAGGAGGAAACACCGATCCCAACGAGAAGCCTGGTGCATACATGGCTGTGAAGCCTCACCAAGGCCATGAGTTCCTGCAGGGCATTGCTGTCCTCGGCATACAAGAGTTCCTGGCAAACGGCTGGTGCCACATGGAGCTTCGTGAGCGAGCATGCTTGATCCAATAGAGACTTTCAAGAACTCAATGCCTTGATGTTCAAGGAGGCAGAAAGGTGACACGGTGAAGGATGGCAGCTGCCTTCTACCCTAGCCTTGCAGCTAAGAGAGCCCAGAACCTTGGGGTGTCTTGCACACAGCCAGCCAGGGGAGACTCCACTCCCAGGGCCCAAGGAGTCAAGGTGACGCCAGGGCAAGGCCACTGCAGAGTGAGGCACCTCCTCAGAACTGGGTGTAAATGCAGGGACCCGTTAAGGGGCCCAAGGGAGGCCTGGCTGCTAGGCCGTGAGAAGTGACCCTGGCAGAGTGTATAGGAGTCGGCCAGAGGGGAAGGTGCTGCAAATGGGGTGCTCACCTGCTTCTTGGTGTCCTTGGTGAGTGTGGGCAGACTGGCCTTGCTGGCTCGACGGCGGCTGTGGGCCGTGGTCCCAGCCTTCTGCAGCTTGCTTCGGTCCGAGTGGAAAAGCCCCACACGTTTGGTGCACCCCACGTTGTACCTGTGGGAGACGAGGCAGTGAGCACGGTCCCAGGAGGTGCTGTCCCAGGCAGGACGAGAGCAGTCACCCTGTCTGGCACTGTCTGACCTGGCTCCACAGGTACTATGGGCTGCGTGCTCTGGGCAGGTCACAGGCAGAGCCACAGCATGCTACTCGGGACCTGGGGCTGAGAACCAGTCCCTTTCTCCCACTGGTCTCACGACATGAGGGGACACCTGGAAAATGCCTGACCCAGCCTGGATCGCAGTGAGCACTCGGGGCTGACACACTCTGCTGCAAACAAGGCCCGCGCCACAACATTGCTGTCCCTTGTCCTGCCGGACAGCAGCTTGGCGAAGCCTGACAGAGGCGCCCTGGCCACCTCCAGCACAGCCAGAGGGGCATGAGGCATGCACGCAGCTGAGCTCTAGCTCGTACAGTGAGTGCTTCTGCCTAGTCCTGGGCCACCCTTCTCTCCTGGGCGCCCGGGGTCTCCGCCATTGCACAAAAATCATGCAGGGCTTCAGAGTTGGATGGCCCCAACCCCCAATCTGTGACTGACTAGCTGGGTCTCTTTGTACCCTAGTGTCCTGGCTTGGGCAGAGGGGACAGCAGCAACAGCTGCCTGGCAGATTGCCTTTGAGGACAAGACAGTGCAGAGCACCTGGCACGCCCCAATACATGACAGGGTTTTACTCTGATCACCAGTCTGCTAAGTGTTGGGAAAGCTTGCAACGGGTCACTGGGCTGCAGGGTTCTGGGCTAAGCTTCCAGAGGAAGGCCCACCCCAAGGGGTGACACTGCCAAGGGCAGGACAGAGAATGGGTGCCACAGGGACCGTGGAGGCCAGCACGTGTCCTTTCCTGGACCCTCTGCTTCTCTCTGACCCGCACTCAGGGGTTCAGGTTTCTCAGGCTTGCTGCCGCTCCAGGCTGCAGAAGGAAACCGGGGGCTGGCTGCGCCCTGTCTCTGGCCTCCTGCAGGAAGTGACTGCTGGGAGGAGGTGGGCTGTAAAGGCAGGACACAGATGCAGTAGGGAAGGGAAAGGAGGGGTGGCAGCGAGGCCAAGGTCACTCACCTCTTTGCACAAGCCATGGAGCAGAAGCGCTTGGAACGCTTGAATTTGTAGGCAAAGTCCACCCGGCCACAGAGCTCACACTTGAGCTTGAGGGGAGTACCTTCCTCTTTGGATTCTGAAAAGGATGGAGACGGGTGAGCATGGAGAAAGAGGTCTGTGACAGCTCCGCAGGGCCCCCTGCCTCTCCCTGTGTTCCCGTCCACATGACAGGCAGGAACGGTCCGGCCTGGGCGAGGCCAAGGTATTTTCCTGTTTCTGAAGGGCTGTCTGTCTCCCAAAGTGCCCACGCATGTGCAGTGACGCCCCTTGCACACCTGGAAGAGGACTTCCCTTTCTGACCCTGGGAGGAAGCAGAGGCTCAAAGGGGCTGTGCTGCAGGCTGTCCCAGTGCACCTTCTAGAACTGTGCCCATGACTGTGACCCACCTCGCTGGCTGCTGCCCAGGGTTGCAGACCCCAGAGCCTATGCCGCTGGGCCCTGCACAGCTACAGGCCCTTGCCTGGCCACCGTGGTGCCTCAGAGCTGGCCCCCGGTTCCTGGTGCAGGCTCCTGGGGCAAGAGGAGGAGCCTCCAGTCACTCCCACAACTCGCCGGTGACTTCCCTAGGGAGTGCGGCTCCTGAACTCCTGTGGCTGCCGCAGGGCTGGGGAGCAGGGGACAGAGCGTTCCCTGGACGTCTCCTGTCCCTGCTGCCTGGGGACAGAGGGAAGGGTTCGCCCGGCACCAGCTCCGGGTCAGAGACGCGTACCTTGCAGATAGGGCTCCTCCATCTCCGAGTCTGTGGTGGTGGTGTGATCCTGCTGGGGAAGCTTCTCAGGCAAGAACCCCTGGGCATACTTCTTCTTGAGATTCCCCACCAGCAGGGACGAGCGTCCCACCTAGAGGACAGGCGACACAGGGGCCGTGAGGGTCAGGGGGAGAGGCTCCCTCACCGCGCAGCCGCATCACAGTCACATGAACCAAGTACCCAGGCAGATGCCAGCCCCCCTCCTGCCGCCCCCACATCACCATCCGAGCGTGCCCTACTCTGCTGTCTAGCTCATGAGGCACCCAAGTACAGGCATGGATTCCGCCCCGGGCCCTGAGGGCTCAGGGGCTAGGAAGTTACCTATTCTTCCAGGTGTCTAAGGGCACAGATCAGGTGTGCCACAGCACAGAGCAAGCGCCAGGTTTTGTGCTCACACACTGGCCAGGTGGGCCCAAAGCTGGGGCTGGGGAAATGAACACCCTCTGCTGGCTTCCTACTCTTGCCCACATCACCACTGCCCTGCCCAGGCCAGGGGCACAGGCAGCTAGGAGAGCTGACTCTGAGCCCCCTGGGGAAATGCGGCCCCGCGCATCCTCATTTTCGCGCTCCCTTTGTTATCTCTGTCCAGGCAGCCTGTCTGGGGTGCTCTTCAATATGCTGGCGCCTCAGCCTTACTGCAGGAGAGTGGGGCCAAAGCAGGAGCTGGAGCTGTGTACAGCTATGGCGCACAGCCTCCGGGGGCAAAGCAGACAAGAGGCGACTTGTCATTGGCATTCAGAGGGGCGGTTCAGCCACAAGCTCATAGCCCTCTGCTGACTCATCAAGCCTCTCAGGGCAGATGGCATCGCGGGCAGGCAGCGGCTCTGGCAGCCAGGGAACTGTCAGAAGAGAGCTCCTGTACACCTGGCTCTGGGCTCGCAACACCTGCAGAGCAGGACCGCCTGGCCTCCGGCTCCCGCTGTCCCCAGCCAGCCCCGGGTTCTCCTTGCTTCCCTGCAGGCTCCGGTTTCTGCTGCAGACAATGGACTACGCCCTGGCCAGAGCGCTCCCTGGGCACACTGACTCCCCTTGCAAGGCTGTGCCTGCAGCACAAGCTTCCGGCAGCGACCCCGAGCCCCACCCCATTCCTGGTTTCCCTAAGAAGTCTGTTCTGTGCTGGGGCTTTCTGCTCCCTAACTGGCCAAAGCTCTGGCACTCACAACTCGATGTGGCCTAATTTCAGAGTCTCCCGTCTCTCATCAGATACCCAAAGTGAACTCCTTCTAACCGAGGAGTCACAGGCCACCAGCCAGGGACACAGCTGAGTGTGGAAACCTCTCACCTGGGGACCCTGCCAGTTATTACTGATCCCTGACCCCGTCATGACCTTGCAAACATACACAATTCTAGAAAGAAATGGCTCTGACATTCTTTTGGGGGGGGAGGGAATTAGCAAAGAAAGAGCAAATTGTCTACATTTTCAGAAATGTTACATGGAAATGTAAAAATATTCTAATACACATCCAAAATATACTTTAAAAAAAAAAAAAAAAGAGGGGAAAAGAAGTAGTCCGTACCGGGAAAGGCTCCGCCCCCTCCTGGATCACAAACCCTTCGATAACATGCGTCAGGATTTGGGGTTTCACAATGGCCTGTGGTGGTTTATTCTCACCATTCTGGGGGGCAGTGCCGGCGATGCTGGAGGCAGAGTTTCCGTTCCCTGAGGTCATGCCGGGGCTGCTGAGGTCGGTCAGTGCATGAACAATGCCCTGCCCTGTCTCTGCAGGAGGAGAGCAGAACAAAGCACGCGCCGTCAGAACCAGGGGCCAGGCCCTGGCAGGACTGCCCACACGGCAATGCCAACCAGGCAGGCCCCTCCCCCAACGACCCATCTGCAGGAGGCACCATTCCACGGCTGCACCACGAAGTGTGAGTGTCGCCCTTCCTGCCACGGTGCAGCCAGGCAGCCAGCAGTCTGTGCTGAGGACCGTGACACAGGCAACCAGAGCCGTGTCTCTGAGGAGTTCAGACCCTGGGCAGCATCAATTTGGACAAATAAGGTAATGGTCAGCTATAGGGAGAAGCACGCACTCAAGGTGATGTCCCTACAACCAGCACAAGGGGCTGACCTCTGTTTAGGGCCTAGGGCATCCTGGGAGGCTCCTGGGAGGAGGATCAGACTTTAGAGCCCTGGGCATTATCAAAGCACTGAACCCCAGACGTCGATGCAAGGGAGCTTGGTGTGTAGATCTGACTGTCCAGGGGCTGATTACCCGGGGTCACTCATCCAGACCTGCACCTGGGCGTATCCCAGTTCTGCACGGGGAGCTGCCAGGCAGGGCTGCGAGTTTCCATGCTGCTCCTGCTGCCCGCTGTTCTCAGCCCCGCCCATATCACAGACCCTCTCCCCCTCACTTCTCTGTGGCCCTTTCCTGAGCTCTCCCCTAGGAGTCTGCTAGCTTTCCCCTGCAAGACAGGAAAGCACGCTCCAGGAGGTGTGGTGAGCCGCCTGGACACGGCCCCGGCCCACACAGCCCCCCAGCATGGCGAGAGCTGCCTGCCTGTGGCCAGGGTGCCAGTTCAGGAAGGCAGGAGGGAGGAGGGAGCAAACAAAGCAGTGGCCATGTTTGTGCTGCAACAAGCCTTGTTACTGAGCCTAACCCAGCGTGTGTGTGTGTGTGTGTGTGTGGAATATGCACTTTGATTTCAGTACATTGACTACTGAAGTAATTTTTGCACAAAGCTTTCTATGAAGATGCTCTTAGTTCATGTTAAAGATTGGAACTACCACCAGGGAACAAGAATCCACAGTGCTTGGTTGTGTAGCAGGGAGAAATCAAAACATGGAAGGTTTATGACTGGGTCACAACAGGTCTCGGTCCCTTAGGCTCATTTTCTCACTAGAAGTGCTGGGGCTCAGTAAAGTGGAATAAACTGTCTAATGAGATAAAGGGCTGCTCCAGCAGGCCATCAGCACAATAACGCCTCTGAGCTAAGCAGCCGCCAGCCAAGAGATGGCACTGATGAGGTGTTTTGTGTTTGCTTGTCACACCAGCAAGTTAGGAAAGCTGAGATGTCTATATTCGCTTGAAAAAACAATTTTTTAACAGCTTCGTCTTTTCTGCAGAGTTGGAAAAAGTTCTCCTTTTTTTGGAATCAGTCTTTCTAAACTGCAAAGGTGTTTCAAAACTGAAAAAGGGAAATCTTTCCTTTATAATCTATAAATAGCTAGGAGGACTGAGTTAATGACACAATCAAATCAGATTTCTCTATTTTAATATTTAAAAATTTTAAGTATGCATTTGCATAATTATATTTTCCTCTGCTACCTAAAGTATTTTAAATATGCAAAGACAAATATAGTTTATGTACATGAATAACTGTCATTAAAATACAAAGCTTAGTATAGTATGAAAGCTAAAAATTTTATTTTTAGATGGTGGCTATATCCTTCTCATTAGGACCGAGTGAAAACGTGCCCTGATAATTTAATGAACTACAGACAGCAGGACCACGGGACTGGAAAGCCGGGTGCACTGAACCCATCCAGCGATTTTCTGGCATCTGTTTGAATACCTCCAAGTGACAAAGGAACCCACTGCGTCTTTAGTAGTTTGCTCCCACCTTGGGCAGCCCAATTAGAAAGTTCTTCCTTTGAGCCAAAAATCTGTCTTCCTGTTAATTTCTACCCAATTATCTTGGTTCTGTTCCTTAAGATCATAGAGAACAAGGCCAACTGGATTTGTATAATGGGCAAAAACACAGGCTTAGACCTGGCCTAGACGCTGGTCTCCATCACTGAGTGAATTATGGGCAAATCATCGTCTCTCGCTGAGCCACAGCGTCGCAGGCTATAAAATAAGGATGCTAGTACCTACCTCACAGCATCACTGCGGGCACCAAGTGAGATGAGGAACGGCAGGAAAGCCACTCGTGACCTCATACCAGCGCTCTCCTTCCAGCCAAACCCCTCTTGCTCTTTCAACTATGTATTAGATACAAAGTAGCAAGTTCATCATCATCCTAGGTCTTCCCCGCCTGCATCTTTTAACATCTGGTACCCAGACAATACTAAAAAAAAAATACCAAATATAGTTGTTGTTTTTTTTTTAAAGAGATCTGGTTGGAAGGCTTTTGTTTTCAAACACCCCTGAAAACATAGGCAGAGGGAAGTGAGCGCCGTCCTCAGGTCCTAATTCCTCCACGAAACTCTGGGCCCACCCCCACCTGCCACCTTCCACCAGCACTCATCACCCAACAGCTGCAGATACCTCGTCGCCTTTTATGGGCTCTGTGCTGGCTCCCCGCCTCTTCCTTCCCCCTCTCAGATCGGTGCCTATTAACGCACACTGCCAGACGGGGGTCACTCTTGAGGACGGATTCCTTCCTTGTGCCAAGCGCTCGAGAGGACGCACAGATTCACCAGCCAGAGGCTCCAGAGCCAAGCCTGACACTGGGGAGCAAAGCCTTCAGAGGCAGAGTTTTTCAAAAAGGATCAGAGAGAGAGAACACAAATAAACCTTTCGCCACGACACTGGAAACAGCCGCTTTCCGTAACCTCAGGAGACACGACGCGGGGAAGGGCGGAGGGCGTCTGTCTGGTGACTGTACCGCGTTCGCAGCCTCTCTGCTCTGCACTCATCGCGTAGGCGAGAGCTCATCATCTGCTTTAGTAACAAAGGAGTTTGGGCTATTTCTGGAGCAACCAAACACAATCCCACCCCCTGCCACGCTCAGACGCTGAGATTAATTTAATCTGCTTCCCGCTCTCCCAGACTGCTTTGCGGCCTGCTTGGGGGAAAGCAGCTTAACAGTGAACTTGCAGAAACCTGCCCTGCTGGTTGAGGCCAGATCAAAGAGACAAAGAAAGCCCCTATCTTTGGAATTCAGTTCTTTGCTCAGTTCCCTCCACCAGTCTGCAGGCTCTGAGTGCTGCCAGGGATTCCCACAGGTCTCAAATGCCTCCAGACAGTCAGACAGTCGTTACCTGAACCAGAGGCGCACAGGCTGGGTGCTGGGAGTGCAGACTGGGGGAGGGAACTGAGGCCGAGTTTCTGAGGGTGGGGAGCAGGATCTTGCCTTTAACCGAAGCTGCAAGGGCCAAGCATTCGGATCCGAGTGAACAAGCCAGCGTGTGCTGGGGCATCCACGTGTCCTCCTCCAGGCTTCTCAGTCCAGGCTCATTCACAGCCTCCGGCAAACTTCCCTTACTCAGAACAAACTGAAAAGACCAGCCAGTGGCCCCTCTCCAAGCTCCTGTTCGTGAAATTATCTGCTTTGGGACTGGTCACTCTGATGAGCACAGCAGATTCCTCTGGGCAAGGAGGCTATAACTCACCTCTATACCTTTCTGATTCTTAAACAATGTATTTCATTTACCTGAAAGGCAGAGATCTATCTGCTGGTTCACTCCCCAGACACCTGCAACAGCCAGGGCTGGGGCTGGGCCAGGCCGAAGCCAGGAGCCTGGAACTCAATCTGGGTCTCCCACATGGGTGGCAGGGACCCAGGTACTTGAGCCATCTGCTGCTGCCTCCCAGGGAGCACACTAGCAGCAAGCTGGAGTAGAAAGTGGAGCCAAGACTCCAACCAAGGCACTCTGATACAGGATGCCAGCATCCCCAGCAGTGGCTCAGCTGCAGTGCCAAACGCCTGCCCCCGGTTCTGTATCTTTAGGAACTAATCCAATATCCAAGACATGGTGACAGTGATGCCTGAGGTCTGTTCGGCTGGAGTGTACGGAACCCCTGGTCTCAGCCTTTCCTGTCAACAGAGAAACTGCACGTCTCCCTGGTATCAAAACAAGCAACTTGGCACCAGCTGAGATTTGCAAATTGCTTTCTAAGGCTATGATGATTTGAGAGCAGCCAGGCTGGTGCCTGCCTACAGGAGGGACGCTTCTGGATACCTGTCCATAAAAAAGGAATAAGATATTCTTAGGCCACCGCTCTCAGTTTCAGTGGGGATTTCCTTAACAGAGCGGACACACGGCACTAAGTCTGCCATGGAAGCCGGGAGCTGAGCAGATGCCCTGTGTCCTCTCAAACAGCGGTGCTAGAAGCAGACAGCGTGGCAGGGCAGAGGCAAAGAGGCTTCTAGAACAACAGTCCTGCCCTCAGGAGCAGGTGGAACGTGAGTGAGGCAGCACTGAAGTCAGGGGGCACGCCAGTCCTGGCAATGCAAAATCTGGCCACTCCAAACCATGTCTGAGGACAAAGACCACCAGGTTTGCTGGGACACGGTTTCTCACCACATCTGAAATGGCCATTTCTGATGGCGTGGCACTCACTCCCATCTGCCCCTGACAAAGCCTTGAAGACCTGGGTCGGACGGGCGCTGCATTCTGTGTTCTCTGGACAGGAATCTTCTACCCAGCTCTGCGGACGGCAGTGGGAGCAAAGCACAGCTGGTGAAGGCAGTGAATTTGAGGAAGCAGAGTAGGCGCCACCATGGATCATTCTCTTGTGGCAACTTCCACTCAACAAATGGGCAAACAAGGCCACCTAAGAACAGAGCGGGGGCCAGCGCTGTGGTGTAGTGGGTAAAGCCACCTCCTACAGCGCCGGCATTCCATATGGACACCGGTTCGAGTCTGGCTGCTCCACTTCTGGCCCAGCTCTGCTATGACCTGGGAAGGCAGCAGAGGATGGCCCAAGCCTACATGGGAGACTCAGAAGAGGCTCCCGCCTCTAGGCTTCGGATCAGCCCAGCTCTGGCTGTTGTGGCCATTAGAGGAGTGAGCTGGCAAATGGAGCACCACCCCCACACTGCCACCTCTCTGTAACTCTTTCAAATAAATAAATAAATCTTAAAAAAAAAAAGAACACAGAGCCTGAAGTCACCTCACGGTGCCTCCACTGAGCAGGCCCCGCCTTGTGGGCAGGGAGGGTGAAGAACTGCTTGCTCTGAAGACAGCCTGAGCGAGCACCAGCAAGTGATGCCGGTGAAACCGTACCCAGGACACCAACAGCAGCAGGCCCAGGTGGCAGAGCGCACCTAGCGGAAGCAGCAGGCTGGACTGAGGGCAGAATGCCCAGCCCCTGTGGGAGGTCTGGGGGCCACTTGGGACCCCAAAGAAATTAGTGCCACCTGAAAACTGAGGGGTGGGCAAGAGATATCATGAGCGCCAACTGCTGACACCTTCCCCCACTGGCTCCACAGGGGAGGGCAGGAGGGGGCTGGCCAGTCCAGCTCTACCCTGGGACTGACAGAGCCCACTAATTAGAGGCTCATTTGGTTAACAACCCTCTCTAAAACACACTTGCAGTCATTCACACCTTCCTGTGAATCACCTGCCTCAGATAAGCACTGCTCTCCTCCCAAATTTCGGGAGGTCAAGTGTGCCGGGCACTCCGTTCACAGAGGACTGTGAACAGCTCAATTTTCCAGATGAAGCCACCTGGCGACTCACCCAAGGTCACACTGGTGGCAGAACTCAGGGCCTCAGGTCCCCCTGGGTGGGCTGCTCAGGGGAGGAAGGGCCATGCTGGGATCCAGGACAGAGGATAGGGAACGGAAACCGCATCCTGGGACGTTTGAAACCAGAGGCCGGACGGCACACGTGGGGGGAGCGGCTGAGGTGGGAAAGGTGAGATGACCCCAGTGACTGGTTTCCAAAAGGGGACTGCTGAGCTATTCAGGAAGGGCCCCTGAATCTGGCTCATCAGAACTTCGGAGCACTTCCCTGACAGCGCTAACCATGCAGCTGACACCATGTTTCCCCAGTTCTGAAATGCTTCCACTTTTAATGTGGCTCGTTTCCCCCACAGGACTTTGACACTGAAGTCACACATCGATCGCGCCTGAATTTTACAGTTCCCACACGCATGTGTGCTTTAGAATCCAGACAAGAGCCTCTACAACACGCACAAAGGGCGCTCTTGAAGGTGGGCGAGCCGTAGGCGGCTTCCCGCCCCGGGAGGCCTCTGTGCACCAGAAGGCAGGGCCAACCAGTGCCAAATGCTTGTAATTTTCCAGTCCTGCAAGGACACGGCTCGGACACGCAAGACTCCTGGCCCAGAGGACGCACGGCCGGCTGTGGCTCTCCTGGGGATGCCATTGCCCCTGCCCCGCAGCCCAGCCTCCCCAGGAGCAAACAGCAGTGCAGAGGATCCCTTGGGGCCCATGTTGCTGGGAGAGCGGTGAGCTCTGTCGTCACTGGAGGGTGAGGCCGAGTCCACCGGGGGTCCCTGCAGAGGCTGCGGTGTCGCTGCCCGGTGACCTGGCGGAGCCTGGGTTACAGGACTGGAGGGCAGACCTGCGCCCCGGCTCCTCAGCATCTGGCTTGGGCATCTGTTGGGAGGGTGGCTCCTCCCGCGCTGGCAGCCATTACCATACAGCTGACTTCCCTGCTGTCTCCCAGGACACAGGCGGAGAGCGGGCCCTTCTGACTCACCCACAAGCCCCAGCTAAAGTGTACATAAGCTGAATTGTCAACAGCTGAATGTTTTCCAAGCTGCCACCCCCAGCTAAGAAGGAAGGAATCAATGGCACAAACAGCCACCCCTCCCCCATGCGGTCAGGACACTGGGAGCCAGGGGGGATTTCCAAACAGCTGCGGCACCGACTCCTGGCCCACGACTGAGGACACGGGAGGGGCTGGATCACACACAGCCGCACCTGCAGGACCACAAGCAGCCAGGGAGACTCAGCATCCTCCTGAACACTGACAACCAGGGTGGGTCCTGTGACATCCGCTGGCAAGGTCAGGGGCTCCCACAGTGTCACATCCCAGGGCTCTGACACATGTTACAATTTCAAAAGGCAAAACGTCAGGAACTACTGGGAGAGGCTCTGCAGTCCCCATTCAGATCACAGGAGATGGAAGCAAGAGCGGGAGCAGCCCTGGCCCTGGGCTCAGACCTAGGCTCATGTTCCAGTTTCATCTCATTCTCTGCGGGGCTTCAAGCATTTGCTGTCTGCTCTGAGACTGGGTTTCTCCTACTGCAAAGGGGAGGATCACGCTGCCTGGTGTGCAAGGTACAGTATCAGCTTCTACGTGGAACACACTTGGCACTGAACGCAGGGCAAAGCCGTGCTGCACCGCAATGAAAACTTCAGAATTAAAGATCCAGGATTAAATCCTAGCTTGTGACGCCAAGCAGGTTGTAGGCCTCAGTCTTCTCATCCACGGCATGGGACGTTTTGTCTGCCTTATGCGGAGGGGTAGGGATGACAGGAGGTGATGCGGGTATCACTCAGTGGGACAGGCCTGGCCTGGCCACAGGAGCACCCACGTCACCGAGACCTCAGAGAAGCAGGGAACCATCCACATCCCTCTCTCCCTGAGCCTGGCCTCTTGCACACTGGAGGCAGAGCTGGTCTTTCCTTGGCCCAAACTGAGGCAACACTCATGTTCCACAGATGTCCGATCTACTCGTGCTGTCTTGTCCTTACTCTCCTGAAGTCAGACTTCATGTTTTTCCCTCTTCTTCTTCTTAATTTTTATTTATTTATTGAGAGATGAGAGAGAGGGAGAGCTCCCATCTGCTGGTTCACACCCCAAATACCTGCAATGGCCAGAACTAGGCTGGGCCCAAGCAGGGAGCTGGGAACTGGATCCAGGCCTCCTAGTGGGTGGCAGGACCTAACTGCTCGAGCCTCCCAGGGTCTGCACTAGCAGGAGGCTGGAGTCAGAAGCCAGGTATTCTGATGGGGGGCTGGCCACTCCTAACCAACCGCTCAGCTGCAAGGCCAGACTCCACCCCCACTACCTCCACTCTGACAATGATGGAACAGAACAACTGCTCGTGCCTTCGGGGCAGACCAAGTGTCAACTCCCCATCAACGGCCACTAACCCACAGAACGGGAAGAGAGAACACCAGACTCCTCTCCACACAGTTCAGAGTCCCAGAGTACTGTGCAGAAGAACCTCAGAAACCAGAGGTTAACTTTGAGACAAACAGAAGAACTGCTACACCTGGAAAACAGTAAACTGAAGAAGCCTGCGATGCCTTGGCCTATGAAAGGGAATCCATATAAAAGGCTGAAGACAATCGCAAGGAACAAGGATTTCTATGGGTTTACAAAAGAAATCTAGAAACCTGTAGGCAGCCATCTCATTATTTTTAGGCTGGTAACAAGGGCACGTAACCACTTTCCCTAACTTGATAACTAATTTTTGGTTACTAACTGTAGGACCACTAATAATCTCATATATGTGGGGGTGGGAGGAGAGTGTAGGAGGGAGTGCTAAGCCTCACTTTTCTTGACTATATGGGGGTACTTCAAAAAGTTCATGGAAAAATGGAATTAAAGTTTGAGTTTAGGGGCAGACATTTGGCACAGCTTGAGTCAGTTGCATCACAAATTGCAATGTCCGAGTTTAAGTGCCAGCTCCACTCCTGATTCCAGCTTCCTGCTAACGCACACCCTGGGAGACAGCAGTTGATGCTGCCACTCTAGGGGGAGATCCAGAGACTTCCAGGCTCCTGGGTGTGCCTGGCCTAGCTCTGGCTGTTGTGCGCATTTGCGGAGTGCATCTCCCTCTGCCTTTCCAATAATAAAATAAATGAAAACTTTTTAAATGTGAGCTTATTTTGCTACAGAAACAATTATGAAATCCAAGCATAATTGTTCGCACATATTATGAGAAAGAACTGTTCTGCATCAAAAATCTCATTCTTTAATTTCATTTTTCCATGAACATGTTGAAGTGCCCTTGTATAATGCAATGCATAATTAATACTAATTTTGGAAATTAATCCTACTGCTAACTTCTGCTCTTGGAAAACATTATCATCTTCTGGTAACCACTAAGCTTTCAATCACCCTCCTCTGCCACTGTCAACGCACAGAACAGATAATGATCATAGGAAGCCTAGAAACATAGATTTAATCAAAATACTTAAAAAAATGTGTTTGTTTCATATTGACTTTGTTTTCTTTTAAAGTGTCATTTGTTTTCTACAAAAATGTCTTAATATAGCTGTGTGGCTGCAGGCCACATATGTATGGTTTTGAATATTCTAAAGATATCAGTGATGAGGGATAATTATACAGCCTTTGTGTCGTAAGAGCCATGCAAGTAGAATTTTAAAAATAGCTCGCAGCAGTCATGAACTGGCATTTCTTGCCAACAGTTTCAGTGTTCACTATCAGGGTGGTCCTCCACATCTCCTAAAGAGCTGGCTTTGAAAGGGCAAGAATGCCACCTCTTCTTAACAGAAATAGTACATTTCATTGCTAAGAAGAAAAGCATACATGAAGCAGACATTTGCTTATGCTTTGAAGAAAGTGCTAACGGGGCTGGCTTTGTGGTCCAGCAGGTTGAGCTGCTGCTTGATCAAGTCCTAGCTGCTCTGCTTCTGATCCAGCTCCCTGCTTATGCGCTTGGGACGGCAGCAGAAGATGGGCAAAGTACTCTGTGCCCCGCCACCCACGTGGGAGAACAGGATGGAGTTCCAGGCTCCTGGCTTCAGCCCAGCCCGGCCCTGACTGTTGTAGACATTTGGGGAGTTAACCTGCAGATGAAAAGATGTCTCCCACCCCTGCCCTGCCTTCCTTTCTCTGTTACTATGCCTTTCAAATAAATAAATAATCTTTAAACACGAAAAAGGAAAGTCACAATAGGGAACTGGGACTCTGCAACCTCTGGGTCATCGTGGCTCTCTGGCATCCCGGCTGCCAGCAGCCATCTCTTTAGCAGATGTAGAAAGCAGGTTTCTTGCTTTTGGACTTATCGGAACTAAAATACCTCTCGGAAACAAAGCACAGAGAAGCATGTCCTTTCTCACCAACTACAAATAACTGGGAAGGGGAGGGAGAGAACTAAGACATTTACTCTGCCAGCCTGGATGGTCTTCAGGGACCCCAGTAACTATTCTTTTTTCTTCCCCCTTTTTCAAAAATTTATTACTATAGAGAATTCATGTATTTTTGGGTGCAATTCTAAGATAACTATACTTTCTTCCCTTCCTCAATCCCCCTCTTTCGTTCCTTCTATTGTTCTTTTAATTTTTACAGTAACATACTTTCAATTTACTGTATAATCACATGCTTAATGCACCACTAGCCATAAAGTTCAACAACTAAAAAGTAGAAAGACCAGTATTCCACAGCGATATAGACAAGGGCTAAAACCAGTAAGCAAATCATAAGATGCCAGTTTTACTCTTAAATTTTTTTTGTATTCTATATTAACTACCACATATCAGGGAAAACATGATATTTGTCTTTCTGGGACTGGCTTATTTTTGTCTATTCTTTAAATGATATGCTGTGCTCTGATTATGCTCTTTTCTTCAGAACTAAAAACTTAAAATATTATTTATTTATTTATTTTGAAAGTCATAGTTATAGAGAGGTTTTCTACCCACTGGTTCACCCTGTAAATGGCTGCAAAGGCCAAGGCTAAGCCAGGCTGAAGGCACAAGCCAGGAGTTTCATCCGGGTCTCCTATGTGAGTAGCAGGACCCCAAACAGTTGGGCCATTTTCTGATGCTTTTCCCCAGCCACCGGTAAGGAGTTTGACTGAAAGTGGAGCAGCCAGGACTTGAACCAGTGTCCATACGGGATGCTGGCATCACAGGTGGTGGCTTTATCTGCTATGCCACAGTGCTGGCTCCAGAACTAATCATTCTTAACTGTACAACTCTGGAATGACTCTAACATAGCCCAGTTGCATTCTACTTCCGTTACTGACGAGGGAAAAACTCTAGAATCTGTAAGAATGCTGTGGTTGATAAGCATGTGGTTATTTTCCTAACAAACTCCCAAATGCCCTTAATATAAAGTAGAATCAAACATAGTGTTTCTGAATGTCTTTACAAATATCAAATCAGTGTCCTGATGTGGCTAGAAATTAAAAATTTAAATAAAGTAATGCATAAAATAAACCCAGATCCATCTTAGTTGTGAATAATTATAGTTATCTCATGGGAAGGCATTTGGCCTAGTGGTTAAGAAAGCAGTCAGGGGGCCGGTGCTGTGGCGCACTAGGTTAATCCTCTGCCTGTGGCGCTGGCATCCCATATGGGTGATGGTTCTAGTCCCAGTTGCTCCTCTTCCAGTCCAGCTCTCTGCTGTGGCCCGGGAAGGCAGTGGAGGATGGCCCAAGTGCTTGGGCCCTTGCACCCGCATGGGAGACCAGGAGAAGCACCTGGCTCCTGGCTTCGGATCAGCGCAGCACCGTCCATAGCAGCCATGTGGGGAGTGAACCAACGGAAGGGAGACCTTTCTCTGTCTCTCTCTCACTGTCTATAACTCTGTCAAATAAAAAAAAAAAAAAAAAAAAAAAAAAGCAAGCGACCAAGCAAGCAGTCAGGACACCCACGTCCCACATCAGAGTATCTGGGTTTGTTCCCGGCTCAGGCTGCTGACTCCGGCCTCCTGCTAATGCAGACCCCAACAGGCAATGTTAATGCCTCAAGTCGTTGGGGTTCTGTCACTCCCATGGGAGATTCAGATTTTTAAAATTTTTTAAAAAAGATTTATTTATTTGAAAGGCAGAGTTGCTGAGAGGCAGAAGCAGAGAGAGATCTTCCATCTGCTGATTCACTCCCCAAATGGCCACAATGGCCAGAGCTGGGCCGATCCAAAGTCAGGAGCCAGGAGCTTCTTCTAGGTCTCCCACATGGGTGCAGGTGCCCAAGGACTTGGGCCATCTTCTACTGCTTTCCCAAGTGCATTAGCAGAGAGCTGGATTGGAAGTGGAGTAGCCGGGACTCGAACTGGCACCCATATGGGATGCCGACACTGCAGACAGCCGGTTTAGCTGATATGCCACAGCACCGGCCCCAGGAGATCCGGCTTGTTTCCAGCCCCAGTTTTGGTCCAGGCCAGTTCTGGTTGTTGCAGGCATTTGGGGAGTGAACAAGTAGATGGTAACACCCTCTATCTGGCTCTCAAATAAATAAAGGGCCTCCATGTGGCTTAGCAGGCTGCTGCCTGGGATGGTGGTACCCCACATGGACACCTGTTTGAGACCCAGCAGCAGCTCCATTTCCCATCCAGCTCCCTGCTAATGGCCTGGGAAAGCAGTGAAAGATGGTCCAGGTACCTGGGCCCTGTACCCACATGGGAAACCTGGAAAAAGCTCCAGGCTCCTGGCTTCAGCCTGGCCATCTGGGGAGCGCACCTCCCTTTCTCTTTCCCCCTCTCTGTCTCTCCCTACCACGTTCCTCTGCCTTTCAAATAAATAAAAAATAAATCTTTAAAACTAATAGATAAATAAAACTTAAAACAAACTATCTTACACTTACTCAAAGTCCTTTTAACTAGTGAGTCATGCTGTAGTTTAAACCATGCCATACGGTGCCAGTATTGTGGCATAAAAGGTAAATCTGCCAACCGTGATGCTGGCAAACCATATGGGTGTTAGTTCGAGTCCCGGCTGCTCCACTTCTGATCCAGCTCCCTGCTAATGGCCTAAGCAAAGCAGTGGAAGATGGCTCAAGTGTTTGGGCCCCAGCCATCCATGAGGAAGACCTGGATGAAGTTCCTGGCTTCAGTCCTGGCCATTGCAGCCATGTGGGAGAGTGAACCAGTGGATCCAAGATCTCTCTGTGTCTCTCCTTCTCTAACTCTGCCTTTCAAATTAATGAATAAACCTTTAAAAAAAAAAAACCATGCCATAAAGACATTTAAGCATAGATTTCTATATGTTGAAACCTTTAATGCAGCTCTGAGCTCCCCCAGGAAGGTGTGCGATCCCCGGAAAGAGCTTCCTGTTGTCAGCACGGAGGCCCCGTCACAGCAGGTTGCATAAGGCAGTCAGGGCCGGCAGGCTCGGGCACAGGACCTCACTGTGAGACAGTCTCCCAAGGGTGTACAAAGTCCCTCTACATCCCCTTCTGTGAGATTCCTCCTGACCACAGAAAAACATCCTCTTCTTCTTCCAGTTGCAAAATGGCACAAAACAAAGGAAATAAAAGAGAAAGCACCACTTAGGAAGACTGCTTACTCTCATCTCTCCACGTGGTCTCTGTTCAGAAGGGAATCTTTATGTGGGTGGGACCAAATGTCGGAAGATTAAATATGGAACAGCTGAAGAGAACTTGGACCGTAAACTCAGAATGACTCAAGAAGCGGGAACAAACCCACGGTCAGCTCATACTTGGTAATTATCAAACACGCGGCGGCAGCACCAGCACCAGCACCACCATCCTAGAGCCTAGTTTTTCGTTTTGTTTTGGCTGCTGTCCCAATACCAGATCAAAGTGGACTCTGCCGGGAGGTGGGTGATCTTTATTAGGCAAATGGTTGCTGAACGGCGGCGGGAGTGAGGCCCATGGCCAGAGGGCAGTCCTCCCAGGCAGCCACGTCCCAGTACAGACGGACCCCAGCACATGGGGAGAAACTCCTAGTTGTCTGGGTGCGTCCTTACATGAGACCACCAAGGGAGGGCACGGCCTGGGGGAGACCAGCTGGTTTTACACCATCATCTCTCCACTCCCTTCCCCTCTGGAAGATCAGAACCAAGGGATCCAAAGTATCTGAGACAGGAAATGAGTAAGGCAGGAAAAAGGATGTGGTCTGAAAAGGAGTGGATTCTGGGGCTGAGCCAGAGCGAGTAACAGGAGCAGGGTCACAGCTGGGGGAAGGGGTCCCGGTGGCAGGAAGAGGGATCTCAGGGGCCATCAGCCGGGACTGGCAGAGTCTCTGTCTGGAGCAGCAAAACACCACCCTCCTCAGAGGAATCCTCCACAGCAGGGCTCAGCGAGCCCAGACAATGGCCGGAGCCGTCACTGGGGAAGAGGAGAGGGGCTGGGGTTTCCTCTTTACTTGGGCTCCACAGAGCAAAATTAAAAATTAAGCCGAGACCTTGAAGAGAGGCAGACAGGGCTGGGAGGGGTGTGATCTAACACCCACACTCACGGGCCAGGCCCCGCAGGGCCCGGGGCCGGCGGAGAGACTGCTCCCGACAACGCGGCAGGACAACAGAGAAGCCAGCCCGGGACGCAGAAAAGTGAACCAAGGAACGACCCACTTTCTCAGGACCAAGGCTGGAGAGCAAACAGGCATCTATTCTTCCCCGGGGACATGGTGAGGCCTGGAAACAGACTTCGGGTGGGCTGAGAGGCAGGGCTCACGTGACCCAGAGGGCCTGGAAGGGGCAGGTTCCCAAAGAGCACCACTCCCCAGCTGCCAGACCCTCTGCGAAACAAGCCCGCCCTTGTGATCGCGCCAAGCCCAGAAGCTCTGGTTCCCTGGCAGGGGCTGCGACTTAGGTGCTGACTCAAAAGTGTGAATCCCCCCCGCCCCCCCCCCCCCCCCGTCTCCCCCAGCACAGATGCAGGTGCTGGGTGTGGGCTGTGTGCTAAGGTCACCTGTGTGTTCTCTCCAGTGCCTGGGGCAGCATGGCACAGGAGGCAGGAGCCTAAGGAAGTCCTGCTCAGTCCGACACAATGAAACCAAAACTACTTTGCTTCCCTGGCAAGGTATCTCAAGAGTTAAGACAGAGCTCCTGTTCTAAAACCTAACCCAGCAAGACCCTTTCTTGATGTGTTCTAGAGTCAAAACGATGGGAATCCCTACATCCCTTCCGACCCAAGCTTGAACCCCAATCTCCTGACCTGTGCCAGAATGGAAGGCTGGGGTGGGGAGGGGGCGGGAGGTGGAACTTCCTCATTAGCCTGTAACATTCACGCTGACCTCGAAATCCCGGCAGTGACAACATTTGGGTTGACTCAGGAGGGGAAGGAAAGCTCCCAGGTGAGTGATAATTGGATTACCCAGTTATGCCCCAGAGCCAAATGGCTGGGAAAGGCCAGGACATCAGGGTCTGGTACAGCGAAAGTGACACTCTTGCAAACTACTAATCCAGACACGCAGGCTGTTAGACAATGGGATGGGACAGCCTGAACTGGAGCTGTCCTAGAAAAATTGGGGCCACGGGGTGGATGTAGGTCGGTGGCTTTCCCACCAGGGGATCCTTGGGGCCCGCATGCTAATGGGGAGAGGAATTAAGGATGAGACCTTGGGCGGTGTCTGGGGGTAGAGCTGTCACCCACTAGGTGCGAAGTACGAAGCAAAGGAAAGTTGACCAGAAGTGAAAGCAAGTGAGCCAAATCCGCTCCGCCAGTGCAGCGGGGCTGGGCTGGGGTGGCGCTGGCACCAACCGGCGTCCGGCCGCCCCCTGGGAACACGGCAGCTGCCCCACCGGTCTGCAGCCTGACCTCGGTGGGCGCCGAGGTTAACGGAGAGACCCGACGACGACAAGTGGCACACGGCAAATGAACATGGAAGAGCGGACGGCAAGGCACGGCTTGTCCTTCTCCAGCCAACAAAAACCCTGGAGACGCGGCGAGACGAAGCACCGGACCCCGCAGCGAAGCCCAGCCCGCCCTCCCGGCCGGAGGGCCCGGGAAGTCGCCCTCCCCGGAGGCCGCGACGTGCGAGGCGGGGGTGTGCGGGCCTGGGACACGCGGAAGCTCTGGCGGGCCGAGGGGCAGCCGGCGCCTCGCGCGGCCCCGCAGGCGAAGCCGGCGACGCGCGGGCACCTCCCAGGCGCCGGGAGGGCGAGCGGCGCGGCTGGCACGGCCTGGTGGCCGAGTAGGCCCGGCCGCGAGTGGCACCGGAGGGCGGTGCCCGACGCCCAGCGCCGACGAGCGCGGGCCCCGATGCCCTCCTGCCGAGAACCCTCCCCCGCCCCGACACTGACCTGTCCAGGGCCCGGCTGGGCCTGGCCGGGCGGGGCCTACGCAGCCCCTCGGCCGGGCGCCGCCTCGCGCGGGGTCCCGGGCCCGGGCGGGCCGCCTCCTCTCCGCCGGGAGCCTCCGAGCCGGGGCCAGGGGCTGCCGCGGCGCATCCGAACGCACCGGCCGGGCCGGCGTCAACAAAGGGCGGCGGGGACGCGAGGCCGGGGCGGGGGCGCGGGCGGCGGCTGGGATTGCGCGCGCGCGGCGGGCGCTCGAGGGCTGCAGCCGCCGCGGAGACAATGCGACGCGTCCGGGACGGCTCCCGCGGCCGCCTCCGCCGGGGGCGGGGCCGGCGCGCGGGGCGGGGCCGGCGCGCGGGGCGGGGCCAGGGCGCGGGGCGGGGCCGGCGTGGACGCGGGTCCGCGCGCTTCCTTTGTGCCGCCGAGCCCCGCCCGCGCCGTCGCCGGGGCTCTGCCCGGCCCGGGGCGCGACCGCCGGGGTTTCGGTTTCAGGGAGGCCGGCGGTGGGCCGCGAGCACGGCCGCCGTGACCGGCCTGCGAAGCGCCCCAGTGGCGGGGCGGCCTGCGAGTCCCGCCACGACCGTCGAGTGTGTAGGGGCTGGGTGGGGGGTAATGGTGATAGAGACCACCAGGCGTGAAGGGCCTGTGCGGTGCGCACGCAGCCTCCCTGGCTGTTCACCGTAATTCTCCCCGCCGGGGACTGAGGGCCCCGGCCACAGCTCCGGACAGCTGGTCGGCCCCGCGGCCGCCGCGAAGGTTACCCGAGGAAGTGCTGCCCGCAAACGCAGCCCGAGCCCGGGAAGCCTCAGCGCTCGTCCGGCAACGCACCGGGCTCAGGGCTCGTCAGGGAGCGCGCTGGGCTGTGGGCGCCAGGGCCTGCTGCGCGGGGCCGGCTGGCACACAGGGCTCGCTGGCCCTTCTTGACCTCTCCTTTGCCAGCGTCTCTGCTCTCTGGACTTTTCTACCGTCCCAACTTCCTTCTCTGTCGCTCCTTTTCCTTTGCAAGGCCTCGTCCTCTTCCTCTTTTGTTTCCCGGCTTTACATTACTTTAAAAAAATGTTTTTGACATTTATTTATTTGAGAGACAGCTCTCGACTGCTCCACAAATGCATGCACAAAAAGGCAGGAGCTGGGAAGACAATCCAGGGTCGCCCACGGGGGTGGCAGGAACGCACCTGCTAGCTGTCAGGGCCACCTTCCAAGGGCCACACTAAAGGAAGGTGGAGCCAAGAGCCAGGGATGGAAACCTAAGCCGGGCGCTGCTAGGCGGGATGCAGGCGACCTAACCTGGGAACCTAACCCGGGTGCTCGCAGGTGTCCTAACCTGGGACCCTAACCCAGGCACTTGAAGGTGTCCTAACCTGGGAACCTAACCCGGGCACTTGCAGGTGTCCTAACCTGGGAACCTAACCCAGGCATGCTAGGCAGGATGCAGGCGTCCTAACCTGGGAACCTAACCCAGGCACTGCTAGGCGGGATGTAGGCGTCCTAACCAGTCCCTTAACCTGGAGGCCAGTTGCCTGCCCCACACTACTTGATACTCACGGACTGCTTATTTCTCTCTCTTTTCCCCATGCCTTTCTTTCCTCTCCACTGTTTTGCAAGCCCCCTTTTCATTAATGTGCACATCCTCTCCCCGCCTGCAATTGAGGCTCACGTCTGGTTCATAAACTCAGGCAGCAGGGAATGGGGTCCTCCACATCCCCCTGTGCCCTGCGCACCCCACTTCACGGCCTGCCCACCTTACCTTCCCCAGCCCTTCTGGGAAAGCTCCCCCCCACCTCAAGGTCCAGACTCACAAGAGCAGCGGGCAGCGTCGCCCAGATGGGGACAGACGGGAAGCGCTGTGGCCTCTGCACGCCACGCAGGCGCTCAGCTGAGCCGCTGCACGCGGTGTGGACGTGTGCGAGTGTGGCCGTGGCCCAATGGAACTCTGTGGACAGCTGGAATTTCACCTACTTTTCACAGCTCACGAAACGGTGTTCTTGTAACTTGGGAAAGACGTTTCAGAGACTCTCGGCTGCAGACGGTGCAGACCCGGCCAAGGGATGGATGCGGCCGCAGCCCACCGCTTCCTCCAGGCAGTAGACGAACGTCAGCTGTCGGCCGCGGCTCTTGCTCTTCGTCCTCCGACGCGTGTACCTCGAGCCCTTCCGGGACGCCCCACATTTCAGTTTGGGTGGTCACTTGCCCCTGTGCATTTCTCAGCTTCCCGCGGAGGCAGGCAGGGGACAGACCCCGCTTCCCGGGGAACCGCCTGGCGTCCACGGCGCTCTGTCTGCGGCGGGCGATCGCACGTGCGCAGAGTGGGCCGCGGAGCCCTTTGCAGCGGCCTCTGCTGCCAGGCACTGACCGGTCCAAGATCTGGGCCCTTGGGAGCGCAACTGATTTCAGAGAAAGAGGGGCTGAGGGCCCCTGGACACGATGGAGAAAGGCGGGCAGTTGGCAGCCACTCAGGGCGTGTTGGGTGACAGATACTTCAACCCCAGTGCTGCTCTCCACCAGCGTGGACACAACGTGTGTCCTCGCCTGGGTCCTGGAGGAAACGTCTGTCACCAAATCGGTGGAGGAGGGACGTTGGAGGGGGCAGAGTTAAGCAGAGGAGTCTGGAGAACAGGATCCAGATGTGGAAGATCCCTGCCTCACCACTTTCTTAAGATGGGGCTAAAAAGGGGCTGGGGTTCTGGTGCATCCGGTTAAGCCATCACGTGGTATGCTGGCATTCCAAATGAGCACCAAAAGAGTTCTGGCTACTTCACTTCTGATCCAACTCCCTGCTAATGCTCCTGGGAAAGCAGGGGAGATGGCCCAAGTGCTTGTAGGAGACCTGGGTGGCCACTTGGGGAGTGAACCAACGGATGGTCTCTCTCTAACTCTGCCTTTCAAATGAATAAATCTAAAAAATTTTTAAAATGGTGATAATAAAAGTTCCGTCCTCAGAACTAATGCATATTATTCTCAAGAATGAAAAAAATGTATGGAGAGCAGCAATGTGGCGTAGCGGGCTAAGCCTCTACCTGTGGCACTGGCATCCTATATGGGTGCCGGTTTGAGTCCCAGCTGCTCCTTTTCTGATCCAGCTCTCTGCTATGGCCTGGGAAAGCAGTAGAAGATGGCCCAAGTCCTTGGGCCCCTGCACCCGCATAGAAGAGCTGGCTCCTGGCTTCATATTGGCACAGCTCTGGCCATTGCGGCCATCTGGGGAGTGAACCATCGGATGGCAGACCTCTCTCTCTGTTGCTCCCTCTCTCTGTAACTCTGCCTCTCAAATAAATAAGATATTTAAAACATGGGGGGGAAAATATGTAAATCCTGGCAGAGAGGGCTCAGTAACTGTTAGTTATTCTATTTTCTAGGCTAGAACTTTGGGCTAAATTCAGAAGATAACATTTAACAGATTATAATTAATTATAGTTTGGTTCTAAGTATAAATCTGAGACTGAGGAGACTTGGCATAAGAGTTCATCTAGAAGGAAACCTCAAAAACAAACTGAACCCAGGCCGCTGGAATTCAGATGACACAGCACCCGACCCAGTGTCACCCCCATGGGGTCAGAGGAGTTGATGTGGAGCCACTGGGGCAGCACTTGGGCAAGGGAGGGGAAGTGCTGCCCTTTCACACGGGGTGGCCCAGGGCCCCTTCGCGGTTTTGTCCTCAGAAGAGTGGGCACTAGAACATTTGCCTCTCAGGGGCATTACGAGTGAGTCCAAGTCTCAGGATGGTGCCCAGTACATAGTAGGTGTTCAACAAAGTCTAATTCCTTCCTACTCTAACAGAGGGATTTCAGGAACAGTCCTGCCTATGCCTTAAATAGGCAATAAAGACAAGTGGCTTTTTATAGTTGACATCGGTTTGCTTAATTTGGGGATCACACTTAGAGAGAATTAATGAACAGCCAATCATGACCAGGATGGTGGTCCTGACGGATGTTGGTAAAAAATGAAAACTGGAGGATCTTTAGCTTGATGCCTCTCTCTCTCTCTCTCTCTCTCCCTTTCCCCTCCCTCTCTGAATGGGTGAGCAAGAGACCTGCTAACTGTGTATAAGCACTCTGAGGCACACACTGCTACAACTGGAAGGACAGAATCACGACCAGCGGGGGCAAGTTCCAGGAGAGCAGGTTTCGGTGGAATCCGAAGAGCAGCTTTCTGACAATCAGAGCAGTGCCCAGCACAGAAGGCTGCTTCCCAAGCTCAGCCCGCTTGGCACTGCCCGCATGCAGAGAGGCCACGGATGGCCTTCAGCCCGTCCTTTAATTTTTCGAGCATCTTTTCTCCATATTTGTTTGCTTTCCTTTTTCTTGATCCCACCCCCTCCTCTTTATCGGACCTGTCTACCCTTGTTGCCCTACCATTTTCCAAAGTGTTTTCTATGCGTTTTTCCATCTTCAGTTTCCACACTGTTTCTGTCTTGGCTCTTCCTCCCCCCTTCCTCCCCCCCCCCCGCCCCCGGAGCTGCTGGCTGTCCACGGCGCAGAATGTCAACGAGATCTGGGCCAGGACCGCTGTGCACACTGGCAGAGAGGGGAAGGAAGGCAAATGGGTGGCTGCAGAAGGCGGGGCTACCGCCGTGACTCTCCCAGCAGGGTGGAGGGAGCCAGCAGAGTCTCCGGAAACCTGGGCCCTGCAGAGGGTCCACCTGGAACCGGGCCCTCCCAGGCAGGTAACCTAGCATCCCAGGGTGGAACACAGTCCCATCAAAGGTACCTTCTGTGAGCTGAACTCACTCTGAATCCTCTTTTGGCTTCCCCTGGGCATTCCCTCATCCTCGAGATTTGGGAGCCCTCTTGTCGTATTTCCCACGGCTAGGACTCCCTCTGACACTGAGTGAAGCAGGGCATCGTGGCAACCGCACGCCCGCCTCCACTCCCCGAGTGCCCAGTGGATACCCATCTGATGCCAATGACCGTGGGCCTCCGAGTCCGCCTCTGCCGTCAACTCTGCTGTTCCTCTCTGCCCTTTGACTCGTGTGTCTTCGGGTCCTCCCTGCTCACCCCTGCTCACCTCATTCCCATCAGTTTCCAGGCTTCCTTCTGGCTTCCTTGGGCTTGCAATGGCTGACCCTCCCATTCTAGATGCCCCAAGAAAATGTGCCAGGGGTTGGCAAGGAAGGCTGACTTCCTCCCCTCTCCCCAGGGCCCCGCTCTGCTTCCTACCGTGAACTGGGGACTGCTGGACGTTAGGGCTCTTGGGTACAGGCGGGCCACCAGGCACGGCAGTGACAATGGCTTGCTGATGCGGGGAGAGGTCAGGCCGCGACTCAGGCCCACTCTTCTCCCCAGGCGCCACGTCTTTCCAGGCATCAGGGGCGCACTGCTGGGGCTGTGGGGACAGAGAGAGATGGTCTTCCCACACACTGCCTCAATGCCCTTGGGTCTGTCTCCTCTTTCTGGGGAGCTTGGGTGGAAGTCCGGGAGATTCAGTCGCCCCCAAACTGGGGAGCACTTCTCATCTTCCTTAGAATGTCCAGGGATGGCTTCCCACACTTGGCCTGCCCAGGCACTCCAGCATCAGGGGCTGTGGGACTGCCTGGGCCAGGGCCTCCCCGTCTGTTCCTGGACCCCTGGGCCTGCTTACTCACCACTGGTGAAGCGGGCTGCAGTTGCAGGATGACAGCTGACGTGTGCTGGAACCTGCGCTGAGGGGCGTGCGACACGCCCTCAGGATGTCCATTCTGAGGCCCGGCATCCGCTGTGGGAGGGTGGCATTGCTGACTGCTGCCAGCCTTGTGCAGGTTGGCAGTGGGGCACTGGAGTGGCAGGGTAGGGGTCACGGGCCCTAGCGGCACAGCATGGGCTTCAGAGCTGGGCTGCAGGGCCAAGCTTGGCGGGACCGAGGCGAGCTGGGGTTGGGCCTGGGCTTGGAGCACAGGCCGTGCTTGCTGGCTGTGCTGTGGCTGCTGTGGCGGGGACGGCTGCTGCGGCTGCTGCTGGGTCACAAACTGGGGCTGTAGGTGCTTAGAAGATGACTGTGGGAGGATCTGGTGGGGCTGGAGTTGGGCATAAGCTGAAAGGAGAAAGATGGGGTTAGACAACACGGCTGGACCCTTGCTCTGCTGTGCCCCCAGCTGTCCCCCTCCCACAACCGGATTAAAAACTAAAAGCGACCTCCTGAACCCATTGTGTCGGCTCTCATCCCTTTCCTCTTGCACCACGAGCTGGGCCTACTCTCTTCTTGCTTTTCACCCCTGCCGAAACACTGGGCTCTCCGGGCTGCTCCTCAAAACCCAGCTCAAAGCCCACCTCCCCAGAAGCCACTGTTGACCGTTCTGGCTGTTAGGGACACAATGGATTTTTTTCTTTTTTTTTGACAGGCAGAGTTAGACACTGAGAGAGAGAGAGAGAGAGAGAGAGAGAGAGAGAGAGAGAGAAAGGTCTTCCTTCCATTGGTTCACTCCCCAAATGGCCACTATGGCAGGCACGCTGCGCCGATCTGAAGCCAGGAGCCAGGTGCTTATCCTGGTCTCCCACGCGGTGCAGGGCCCAAGCACTTGGGCCATCCTCCACTGCCCTCCCAGGCCACAGCAGAGAGCTGGATTGGGAGAGGAGCAACTGGAACAGAATCAGCACCCCGACCAGGACTAGAACGTGGAGTGCTGGTGCCGCAGGTGGAGGATTAGCCTAGTGAGCTTCGGCGCCGGCCTCACACTGGATTCTACGCGTGAGTGTCCCCCCCCCCCCCCGCACTCCCCCAGCTTTCACTGCTGTCCCTGTGCCTGCAGAATCTGATGCTCCCCACCAGTGCTGTGTGGCTGGTCCCTGTCCACCTTCTGGCTCTGCTAGGCCGGGCTCCTGCGGGCAGAGCCAGCAGACACAGCAGCCCCCAGTCCCCGGTATCAGGCAGACTAGAGCTGCACGACTGTTTCTTTTTGCTACAAACGGTGGAACCAGGTCCTTGCTATTTAACCTCTCTGGGCCTCAGCTTCTGGAAACGGAACACTGAAAAGAAAGGGAGTTTCTGCCTAGAAAGCTGTTGTGGAGATGAAAGGAGGCCAGACTGTGAGGATGAAACAAGAGGCACTGATACACCATGCACAGCACACCGTGCTTAGTCATTTCCAGCTAGAATTACAACCATTATTTCAGTCTTGGCTTAGCTGCCCAAAGTCTCCTGGGTGCACCTGTTTTGTGAGTGTTCATCACACTGGGGGATACTTTCTTATCAGTCTCCTTTTCCAGCCCATGAGTCCTCACAGTCAAAAATGACCATGGATCTCTCTTCCCAGAGCCTACTTCACTGCCTGCTAGCAAATGCTTTTACTCATTGCAAACTGTCCTGATGTGGAACTTATTGGCTGTCATGTGCTGCTAGTTTGTTCTTCCATTTCTAACCCAGCTGACTCCCTGAGGTGAGGATTCGTATATATTTTTAGGCATCCCTTCAGCCTCTGGCTCACATCTTGAATACAGTAAGATGCAGGGCGTTCAGCTCAGCCATCGCTTGTCCTCAGGCAGGTCACCGTGTCTGGCGGCATCCAGGTCAGCTGAGGATGAGGCCAGCGCTGCACAATCTTTCCTGCCTGCAGCTGCCCCTGCAGAACCTCTGGCCGCTGCAGAGCCAGGGGAACAGGTTGTGCCCCGGAAGGTCACATCTGGATGCTCACACACACCTGGGTTTTTACAAGCAAAGGTTCACAGCCAACATGGTTAAAGGCAAATTATATATATATATATATATATATATATATATATATATATATTTGACAGGCAGAGTGGATAGTGAGAGAGAGAGACAGAGAGAAAGGTCTTCCTTTGTGCCGTTGGTTCACCCTCCAATGGCCGCTGCGGCCGGCGCATCGTGCTGATCCGAAGCCAGGAGCCAGGTGCTTCTCTTGGTCTCCCATGCGGGTGCAGGGCCCAAGCACTTGGGCCATCCTCCGTTGCCTTCCAGGGCCATAGCAGAGAGCTGGCCTGGAAGAGGGGCAACCGGGATAGAATCCGGCGCCCCAACCAGGACTAGAACCCGGTGTGCTGGCGCCACAAGGCAGAGGATTAGCCTGTTAAGCCACGGTGCCGGCCAAGGCGAATTCTAACATTTTACAGGGACCCTGGGCTGCCATAGGTGCACAGGAAGCAGTGGAATTAGGGGAAGTACCTTCCTTCTTGAATTTTATCAGTTTACATGCAAATTTCTAACTATGGCATCACAGCCCACTGTGGAGTTCCAAGCCAAATTCCCACAGGACTGGGAAGGAAAAGGCAGAGAGACAAGAGGCATTGCAAAGACAAAGCAAAACAGGCCTTAGCCACTGGATGCTGCAGCGAGAGGAGGTGCGTGGGTGGCTCATGTGGTGTAGTCCACATAACAGTGATGGAGGGAGCTGGACAATGAGGACATCGTGTGGCTCTGGGGAAGATGTGTTGGGTTTGAGGTGCTGGGGCGAGCCCCATGGAAACTGCCAGCAGGAATTCAGTGATTTGGAGTTGTCCCTGACCCTGACAGAAGCCCTGTCTCCTAATCCCATGCCAAATAGCTCAGAACTTAAGAGCCAGGCACACATGGCCACCAGGCATTTTGAAGACAACTGCTGATAGAGCCCTGAGAGTGCACGTGCCACGCTGTGACAACCGAAATGGTCAGCTGGTGATGGGTGTTGACATGGAGGGCACAACTCCAACTTCCTCCCTCAATACAAAATCATGAAGTCCAGCCCATGGGACGCAGAGTCATTCTGGGGGTTGCCTGCTTATGGGGAGAGCTGGAGGTGGCCGGGTCAGGGAAGCTGAGAGGATGACCAGCTGGGTGGCCCGAGACAAAGCTTCTGCGACTGACATGTGAGGCACGGGGCACACACGCCTCCACACATGCTATGAGTTGAAGGGCTGCTGGAGTAGGAGAATGGTTCAGACCCAGGATTTATAATGTGAGCAGGTTGGAGAGGGAAAAGCTTCTGAAGTTACAGCACAGGAGTGCGGTCAGGGACAACAGGGCTTGTGTGAGCATTGGTCTGGGAAGGGGAGCTGCCGGCCCCCGGGGCCCTCTGTTCCTGTGCTGCCCTACTCGCCCGTCTCTCCCTCGCCCTGTGCTGCTCATGGGACACTGAAAGCCAGCGCCTTAGGGCAATGCCACCACTAGGACATACCCTGCCTAGAGACAAAGCTAGAGGCTTAAGGAAGTCCATAGATCAAAACCTCAAGACATGTTGGGGAATGTACCCCATTAACCATTTGAGGTTAACAAAAAGGAAGGAGTATGATTGAATTGCAGTATTATTTGGGGGCCACATAATCCACTTGCTCCGAGTACTGCGGTAACTTTCCGTCTGGGCTCCCCGACTTCTCGCTCTAATCCATCCTGCAGACGCAGTGCACAGATCGGACCTCTGACCAAGAACACTCAGGGCCTCTCCTTCGCTTAGCGCAGCCCACAGCCGCTGGCATTCCTGATCTCTTTACAGCATAAACTCCCTTTTCACTTTCATCACTTCTCTGACCCACACAGCCTCGACTGCTTGCTGCGCCCTGTACAGTTTGTGCCTGGGCTCCTTCTGTCTGGGGTGCCACACAGATTAACTCCGAGTCTCCCTTCTGGGACCCTTACAGCCAACAGGACTTGTCCCTGTCCCAGGCTGCCCTGCCCTGCCCTGCCCTTGGATGTGTAGTGCTCCCAGCAGCAGAGCCCGGGGGTCACAATGCTTCAATCCGAATCCTAGTACTGTCGCTTGCTGGCTGTGTGGCCTGGGGGAGGGACTTGATGTCTCTGCTCCTGTGCCATCATTTAGGTTGGGGGTAGGGATGATCCCTATCTCACCATTATTTCGGAAAATCATTTGTTTTCTTTAGAAAGCAAGTTTTGTCATTTGTTCCCTCCAAGGTGCCAGTGTTGCTCAACGAATGGATGACCATGCAGTGGGACTCCCCTCGGGGGATTCATTGGTCCCACAGGTGAGATGGGGATCATCCCACAGGCTGCGATGATCTCGCTAACATTCTGGATTGCTGAAGACCCCACACCTGGCCAAGCCCTGCTCACCACCACCACCCCCTCCCCGCACCGGTGTCAGCTCCGCCTTGCTGATCTCCCTGCCGTTCTGCGTGACCTCATGTGTCTGTGTGCCTTTTTGGCTTCAGGTTCAGGGCTTCCACTTTCAGGAATGTCCTCCTTTCGCTTCGATGATTTCTAGCTTAATCCTTTGGCCTGGGTTCAGTTCCTGTTTTCTCCCGGTGTGCGTTAACCCTCCATTACTGGTTTTCCTCAGGGTTGTGGCGTGCTCTTTTTGATTCATTGGTGACTTAGCATCTCCTACAGACATACTGCCATGAGTCACGAACACCGGTTATTCTCCACACGGCGCATCTTTGGAACTGGGCGCTATTACAGCCAGGGGACAGTCAGCTTAACTTCTTTCTTAGATTTAGTAAAATAACAGCACCGCTTACAATCAGAAGTGACTTAGACGAAGTGAAATGGGGCTGCTTTTATTCTTTTGTGTGTCTATGTCCTGCCTTTCTCTCTAGGCTGGATCCTTCTGAGTCAAATGTGCATTTTACTGCTATTCTTCTTCATTTAAAGGACACGCTTTAGCTGGCAGGAGTTTGTACTGTTTCACCCTCCGCACCGCCCTACATAATAACACTCCACGTGTGCAGGTGCATGGCTACACCTGCTGCCGACCACAGTGAGATCGGTTGGTGCCTCTAACTCTCCTGGGCCCTCCGAACTCAGTCTTGGGGTGGTAGAGGAGGGCATTTCCACTGGAGCCAGGATGGGGCATGTCAGTTTGTGAAATGTCAAGGCACAGAAACCTCTCTGGAACTTTCTTCTCACTTCTTCCTAAGGTCCTGTAGCTTCATCTATCCCCTGCACTCATTTTGGCTCCCTAGCTGCTTCTAAGAAATGAAGGAAATGGGTTGGTTCCATGGGACCTCAATGGCAGCTTCCGGAGAATCTGATCAACCCTTTCTGTTACACAGCAGGGAAGGGCAGGGCCCAGGGCCACTGTGGATTAAGGCCTCTTTCAGAGAGACTCCAGGCAAGGCAGCTTCCTGGCTGGTGCTCTAACCTTGAGTCACCTCCTTAGAATCTGAAGAAGCAACTTGGCTGTTTCCAAAACAGTTGTTGGTTAGCAACAAGAGGATGAGGTCTCCCTGCCCTTCGTCCCCTGCAGGAGGGCTGTGAGGGCTCCCTGATGCACTCCCTCCCCAGCCCCTGGGCCCTGCATCCACTGCTAGGATTGATCAATAACGGATCTATTGCTCTCAAGACTTCCAGCTTGTAGGAAACACCTCACCATCCCAGAAGTGCTAGGACTCACTCTTGCCCCAGGTGGATGGGAGCTGCAGGCATAGGTCACAGGGTACCTTTGTGCTCTTAGTTTTCTAGGAGTCCACTACAATTGACTCGAATTACTTGGCCTGTGAGTATGAAGGAGGGTACCTAGGGAGAGGAATGGCATATCACTTTAAGATTTAGAAAGTTAAGTGAAGATATACTTTCATACTTTTCACCATTCATGCACTCAACAAACATTTCCTAGGGCCAGTGTGGTGGAATAGTGGTTAAGCCTCTGCCTGTCGGCTGTAAGGGTCCCAGAAGGGAGACTCGGAGTTGATCTGTGGCACCCCAGACTGAACGAGCCCGGGCACGAACTGTACAGGGCGCAGCAAGCAGTCGAGACTGTGTGGGTCAAAGAAGTGATGAAAGTTTATGGTGTAGAGATCTGGAATGCCAGCGAGACCCGGAAGAAGATCCTGGCTTTGGCTTGGCTCAGGCCAGCCCTGGCTGGCAGCCATTTGGAGAGTGAACCAGTGGATGGTTCTCTCTCTCTTTCTCTAACTCTGCCTTTCAAATAAATAAATAAATAAATAAAATCCTTTTAAAAATTTTTACTAAGCATCTACTCTAGACTGAGTACTACGCGTGGTGCTGGCTCAAACCCAGTTCATAGAACGGATCACAGTCTAGTGAAAGAGACAGATGGTAGACAGACACCCTCAGCATAATTTGGTCAATGTTATGCTAGGAGATCAGCACGGGATACCAAGAACAAAGAAACAGCGGTCGGGTTTGGAAGCAGAGCAGGGAAGGCTTCCCAGAGGAAGTGGGTGTTTAACAGGATTCGGAGGTAGGAAGGTGACAAAACGCGCCTCTCGCGGGGAGGGGCAGAAGCAGAAGGTGCCGTGGTACAGCCAGGGCCCTGCGGAGCAGCCTGTGCAGAGGAGGCCCAGGGTGTCTGCAGGTGACGAGCCAGAAGAGAAGGCGACTTGATTGTGCCACTTTTAGTATTTGAGCTGCCGAAGCGAGCACAGGAGGGGGCGGCCTTTAGACGGGGTCTGAATTAGGGTCACACCATCGAGAGGCCGCTCATCTCCAAAGGTGTCGCGTGATTGGGCTTTAGGAAGCAAGGTCAGGGCCTCACATGCACATGGATAGACGAGGAAGCCCTTTTTGGAAAGGCAGCCACGCAAATTTTCCATGATGCGTTCCCTGGGGGTTAGGGGCAGGAGGTGCTTGAGAGGGGAAGGAGAGCTAAGGGAAGTGTTGTTGCAGGGCCACTCTGTGGTGGCCTTGACGTGCCTGAATGTCTTAGGCCTGCTCTTGGCCACATGGCAAAACCACCCAGTGCCCTCTATGTGCAGGACCCCTCGCCCCGCAGCTTGGGATAGTAACAAAGAAACTGGTGCCCGCACCTCTGGTGGCACAGCCTCAGTGGCCAAAGGCAAAGGTTTGAGAATGCAACAGCTCTGGGTTTGGATTTTGGTTTTGCCACGTAGAGGTATGCAGCCTTAGAGAAACAGCTTCACCTCCCAAGGAGAAGCCATGGAGCACCGTTCCCATCTTGTAAGTAGGAACCGGGAGTCGTTTCCAAAGCAATTCCCACAGTGTAGACGGTGAAGGGAGAGCTGACTTCATGTGCGACATGTGACAGATGAGGCATGGGGCCCCACACGTGGCGAACGCTCAGAGACTGCCCACAGCTGAGCGAACAGCACGCCTGCAAGCACAACTTAGCACGGCAGGCCTGGTAGCCGCTGCGGTTGCCAAGAACTTTCTGGGTAATCTTGGAGAGATGGACAAGGGACAGGGCGTGTTATGCCACAAGGCAGGGAGGTCACAGGTGGATGACAAGGAAGTCCCAGAGGGGAGGAGCAGGGAAGAGGAGACAAGAGCATGCTTGCTGGTCTGTAACCCAGGGTCCGTGTGAGGAAGCCATGAGCCATGGGCACCACGGGAGGGTGCTGGAGGTCCCCACCAGGATCAGCGTCAGTTCCTCATGCTGCGTGCCAGGCACCGCAGGTGATCACACAGGGTGTCCAGACCTGGTGACGGCTTCTAAGCCAGAGAGAAGTAGTGACGCAGTCTCTGAGCACAACACTTCTAGCAGCTGTGAGTGGCGTGTCTTGGAGACACGCTAAGCTTCATATGGTCAGCTGGCCTTGAGCAAAGCCCCTGAGCCTGGGAGGATACTGTGGACAGAGGGCTCTTTCCACCCAGGAAGACTTCACTATTTACACAAAATGTGCAGGCCAGTGGGGTAATGTCCAGGTAGGAATATCCTACAGGCAGCTGGGCGTCTGTGGGACAGGGGTTAAGGCTAAGGCTAAGACTAAGGACAAGGCCAGAATGGACTGGGAAGGTATCTGCAGACAGGGGCGGGAATGTGTAGGCCAGTTCCTCTCGGAGTGAAACCCAGGGGTCAGAGGACAGAGTGGGAGGCGGGACACGTGCCACTGGCAGACACAGAGGGCCTGGCCGGGTCTCAGTGTTTCTTGGTCCCTGCTGAAACCATCCTCCTTCTGTGCTAGTCTCGAAACTGACTCACTCTTCAAAGCACAACTCCCAGCAGAGTGCAAACCCTTGCTCCCCTCTGCAGCAGCCGAGGTGCTTAGATAGTAGATGCTAACGGAGCGTTTGGGGAACTGAGCTGAACAATTAAGGAGACTGAGAAAAGCTGCGGTGGCAGTTCCCGTATCTTCTTCATTCGTGAAATGGAATCATGGCTGTCAGGATGATTAAGAAGTGGAGGTAAAGCCTTTAGGACATCAGGGGAATGTGGTTTACTGGGAATTCTTACTATTAATTACTATTATTATCATTAATTATTAGCTGGTAGCAGCCTGGGAAGCAGTATAAGAGAAGCTTGGATGGCCGGCGCCGCGGCTCACTAGGCTAATCCTCCGCCTGCAGCACCGGCACCCAGGTTCTAGTCCCGGTTGGGGTGCCGGATTTTGTCCCGGTTGCTTCTCTTCCAGTCCAGCTCTCTGCTGTGGCCCGGGAAGGCAGTGGAGGATGGCCCAAGTGCTTGGGCCCTGCACCCCATGGGAGACCAGGAGAAGCATCTGGCTCCTGGCTTTGGATTGGTGCAATGTGCCGGTTGCAACGCGCCTGCCATAGCGGCCACTTGGGGGGTGAACCAACGGAAAAAGGAAGACCTTTCTCTCTGTCTCTCACTGTCTAACTCTGCCTGTCAAAAAAAAAAAAAAAAAAAAAAAGAGAGAGAGAGAGAGAGAAGCTTGGGGTGAAGGATTTCAGAAAAGAAGAAATGTCCACAACGCACAGTTGGCTGGCACGCTCTCTCAGGCACACACACACACACACGCACACGCTAAGCGAAATACACAGCTCCTCCACTGTAGCCCTGTCTAAGGGGCCTGTCGTGATCTCAGCTTGCCCGTACAGTGGGTAGCTAAGGTGGCCTTTGTGGCTGGCTCCACGCTCTGCCCATCAGCGCTGAGTTCAGTGGGGTCACGTGCCCACCTGTCCGCTCGGGTTTCTACTGGGTTTCCTAAGCCAGCAAGTGTGGCCACCCCACAGCTCTGTGGCTGCTTTCAGAGGGAAATCTAGCACCCACAAACCCTGAGTCGGCCCGCAGCACAGGGTCTGGCCCACCTCAGACACCACCGCTCTTGGACACAAACCCTTCTGGGAAGACACACAGCAGCCATGTGGCTGGGTGCTCGCCAGCATCTGGGGGCGCAACTGGTGGGACAGGGCCAGGATTTCCAAGGAACTCTCAGTGCCACGCCACGCCCCCCCGCCCACTTGATGAGTCACTTTCTCCTCACCTTTGGGCCCCGGCATGAACCCCAGCCCCAATCTTATCCTCCAAAATGAGGACTCCATGAACCAGGCCTCCTGTCTAGAGCGGAAAGCTGGGGGCAAGATGGGGGCAGCTCCCTTGGGACTTGGCCTCCCTGAGGTCAGGCCCTGGGCCCCTGGCTGCCCTCTGTGATTCGGTCCTCCCCAAGCGAGCAGGGCACTGCCAGACCTTCCCCCTTCCCCACCAAAGCCCAACCTCCTATGCCCTGCTCCCTCCTCTACATCCGCCCCCTCCCCCCTTCCAGGGCTTAAGGGACCTTTTCTATTTGCAGAGCCTAAAGAAACTGGTTGCCAAGGTGACAGGAGCAGGAACAGCAGGGAGCTGGCCATGGGGGGAGGGGCTTTGCCCCCAAACAGCTGTCAGTGGGAGCGGCCCCAGCTGGGACTGGAGGGTTTGCTGCTTCGGAGGAAACATCCCCAGGAGAGGCTCCCCTCTGCTCTGTGCCCCCACCCCCAACTGCAGCAGCTCCCCCCTAGTAACTCCCTGGGGGCAGCAGCCCGCCCACTTTAAAGCCTCCAATAACAAACAAAACTCTCTCTCTCTCTCTCTCTCTCTCTCTCTCTCTCTCTCTCCCTTTCGCTGGCACAGGCTCAAGCATGCTGGCTCCAGCTCCCAGGTCTCCCACTGGGCTGGCTGGGCAGGAGGCCGGAAGTCCCCTCTGGGAGCTGTGCAGACCAAGACAGGTGCGGTGCCCAGCGCCCCGCTGCCGCTACTCAGAACGTAAGAACTTGCTCCCAGAGAGGCTCTGCCCCTCCTAAACCTCTCCCAGCTGCCTTTCCTTTGTGGGGGTGGGGGTGAGAGTGGGGGCGAAGAAGGGGGGTTGGCGAGAAGGGAAGAGCAGGAGGGCCTGGGAGGGAGGGACAATGAAGCCGGCTGACCTGTGTCTCTGGGCAGAGCGTCCCGCAGTCCTGCAGGGCACAGCTGCTCCCTCAGAATGTTCTGGGAGCTGCTGGTCTCTGCCCTGCAAGACAGCCATACCCTCAGGCCACAGCGGCCTGGACCTCACTGGTGTTTATCTTTGCCCGGTGCAAGAGCAGACAGCCTCTGTCCGCTCCACAAGCCTCAACCAGCCGGACGCCCCCCAGGCTCTTAGAGCCCTAAGGCCAAGGAGGCCCGGGAAGTGCCTGTGAGAGCTGACCTGGCCATCTGGCCCTGACCCGGGCAGACATGGAGCTGGACCCCAGTTCTGCCACTCCGACTAGGTGACCTCGAGCACGTTCCTGGGAGACTTCTCTGAGCCTTAGTTTTCTCATCTGTGAAATGGATAAATGTTCCTAGCACACAGAGTTCTTTTGAAGGTGGGGGAAGTGGTGTACACAGGACCGCCCAGCACCTCGGCTGGCACGAGGTGGAGTTGGTTAGCACTGGCGCCCGCCCGGGGCCTCAGTGCTACCACACAGCCTCAGGAGGAGCCTGCACTCCCTCCAGAACCGCCGTTAGGATTTCAGGGTCTGCCTGAGGTTTGGAGAGAGGCTGCATGGCCCAAGGCTCTCAGGAAGCCCTGAAGCCCCAAGGTTGCTCCAAGGCTTGTGGGCTGAATGAGAACATTCCAGAAACACTGCCTTGCGCCCTAGCTCTAGTCCAAGCTGCTGTCAATGGTTTCTTTATCCATGAGAGGAAAGCCTAGCCCTGTCTCTGGGGAAATATCTAGAACACAGGTCAGGGAGCCTTGGCAGGGAGGCGCCTTCCTCCACTCTGCAGGGGCCACCGGAAGGCAGCGGCTGACCTTCAGCCCTGGATGGCTTCGGAAATCTCAACAAGGCGAACGGAGAGCCTCGGCTCAGTTTCCCCAACTCAGTGCCACGTGCTCTCCCTGTGCTTTCCTCTGGCCGTCTGTGTGAGACACACGTGCCATCCCTCTGACCCTCTGTGTCCACCCTGTACTTACTCCTCCGACGTTGGTGTTGGTGGGACTGGCTTATACATCTGCCCCTCCTTCTGACTGCGCATTCCTTTAGGAAAGAGACAATATTCGGGGGCCAGCGTGGTGGTACAGACAGTTAAACTGCTGCCTGCACACCGGCATCTCATTATCTGAGTGAATTTGAGTCCTGGCTGCTCTGCTTCCCATCTAGCTCCCTGCTAATGCGCCTAGGAAAGCAGAGGAAGATGGCCTCAGTGCTTAGGCCCCTGAACCCACATGGGAGACCTGGATGGGGTTCCAAGCTCCTGGCTTCAACCTGGTCTAGCTATTAAGGGAGTGAACCAGCACATAGAAGATCTCTGTCTGTGTCTCTTCCTCTCTGTCACTCTGCCTTTCAAATAAGTAAATAAATATTTTTTTAAAAAATATTTTATTTATTTGAGAGGTAGAGTTATAGACAGTGAGAGGGAGAGACAGAGAAAGGTCTTCCTTCCGTTGGTTCACTCCCCAGATGGCCACAACGGCCGGAGCCGCGCCGATCTGAAGCCAGGTGCTTCCTCCCGGTCTCCCATGGGGGTCCAGGGGCCAAAGCACTTGGGCCATGTTCCACTGCTTTCCCAGGCGACAGCAGAGAGCTGGATCAGAAGTGGAGCAGCTGGAATTTGATCCGGCGCCCATATAGGATGCTGGCACTGCAGGCCGAGGATTAACCTATTGCACCACAGCAGCAATAAATTTCTAAAAAAGAGAAAGCAACCCTATTTTGATCATCTTCGTTTTAATCTAGGGACAAGGATGTAGCAGGTTCTCAAGGGCAAGAGTGCAGGTTAGACTGGCTGCACGCGGCCTGGCTGAGGACACAGGGGTTGGCGGCCGCCTAGGGAGCAGAGCCTCGGGCTCCCTGTGATGCTTAGCTCTGTGCCCTGACAGCTTGCTCTTGTTCTCCGGGCTGATAAGGCTGGCTTCTAGGGCTCTTGCCAGGTTTTTCCATCACAGATTTCCTTTAATAGGCAGTGCTGGGAGGATTTCTGCAGGCAGAGAAGGGAAGCTAGCCAAGGAACACTGATTGGTCCTGACACAGAACTTGCCTCCCACGTTCTGCTGGCCCCCAGGCCAGGGGCTCCATCATGCTCCTCTAGCACTCAGAGCGCAGCGCAGCACGGCACCAATCACACCCTACCAGCTGGCTGCCTTCTCACTGAGGCCTAGCTCACAGCAGGTGGTCCTGGACCACGGATCACTGGTCCCCGTATCTCCAGAGCTGGCCGGGGGCGGGGGCAGGGCTCACTGGTCTCTACATCTCCAGAGGTGGCCGGGGGCAGGGCCTGGGGCTCACAGGTCTCTGCATCTCCAGAGCTGGCTGGGGGCAGGGGGTGGGGCTCACAGGTCCCTGCATCTCCAGAGCTGGCTGGGGGCGGGGGGTGGGGCGCGGGGCTCACTGGTCCTTGCACATCCTGAGCTGGCCGGGGGCTGCCCACTGGTCCCTGCATCTCCATATCAGAGGACAAATGTCTGAAGTACAATGAGAAGATGAAGGTCGCCCTTCCTCACCTCCCAGAGTGGCTCTCACCTACTTCTGGCTGGCCCTGTCCTGTGTCCTTTTCCCTGAGCCATAGGAATTTCAGAATGGTCTACCGCCAGCCTCCACGCACTCCAGGCTCAGAGCCATGAGTATGCACCCAAGAATCATAGCAAGGGAGCACTGGCTTATGCCAAGGGATGTGGCTTCCCTTCCTTAAAGCCAGGCAGAAGCATGAAGTGGGGTCAGGGGCTGGCGAATACCTCCGGACCGGGGGAGAGAAGAGTGGACGCGGCACACCAACACCCACGGGATGTCTGAAAGCTCTGGGATGCCTTCTTCCTGGAGCTCTTACCTGGTGCAATGAGGGGATGGGCGGCCACAGCGGGCACCGCCCGGCCCGGCCCAGCCCGGCCCTCCGTGCTCCCGGGCACGCTGCTGCTGCTGCTGCCGTCTCCCTTCTTGAGCGGCTCTGTCACACTGTCCGTGACACCAGGCTTGGCACCTGCAGGGGACCCCTGAGCAGTGTTTCTGCCCTGTGAAGGGGTAGGCACGGGCTGGCTGCCCCCAGACGAGGGTTTCAGGGCCAAGTTGGGCAGCACAGGCTGAGTGGGGGTAGGGCCCGAGCTGGCTGCAGCTGGAGTCTGCTGTGTTCGGAGGGTCAGGTTCTGCACCTGGAAAACAGGGGTCCATGGGAGTCTAGACAATGTGGGCAAAAACAAAGCCACACAGGCCCGAGAGACCGGAGGAGCTCGGGTGGGCCCAGCAGTGGCTCAACAGGACAGTGGGTTGGAAAATGAGAGAGAGAGGGAGAGGGAGAGGGAGAGGGAGAGGGAGAGGGAGAGGGAGAGGGAAAGGGAGAGAGAGAGGATGAACACGAGAACAGGTTAGAGCACAAGCAAGGTCGTGTTAGTGAATGGATCCATCAGCAAAAGGAACTAGATTCGGAGGGGGTGCCGCTGCCCAGGCTGGGGCTGGAGGCCAAGGACTCTCCCTTCTGTCACCCTCCCTCCTCCCCCAGATCACCAGGATTGGAGGCACATGGCCCAGAAACAATTCCCAGACACGGCAGAGCAGGGGGCTTCCCGCAGTGCAGAAGGCCTGGGCACAGGTGAAAGTTAACTGAGCAGGACCACCACCAGGCAAAGGAGGACAGGATTGTCCTGTCCTCAGCCTAAGGTGAACTCGGCCCTTTCCCAGGCGGCCGGCACACTTATTCAACTCGGTCCCTGGCGCCCTCTGCTGGACACATGGAGGCTGTGCCGGACACCTTGCTTGCAAACCCTCTGCCCAGGCCCTTTCATAGACCGGGTTGGAGACACTAGTGGGAGAGCACCCTTCTCCACCACCCACGGAACCTCACGTCCACAGGCATCCCAGTGGAAGGCAGGGGCCTGGGATGCGCCCTCACACCCTCTCCCATGCCGTTTGCCTGGATCCTAGCAGTGCCAGCGGGCATGACTCGGGTGGAAGGTCCCAGTTAGGAAGCAGTGACAACAAAACAAGTCACCCTGGGAGGGTGGGAGGCACGAAAGCCTCAGTATGCTGCCTTCTGACTGCTGACCCGCGCCAGAGGGAACAGAACAGAGTTGAGAGGGGCCAAGGCCGCCCGAGTCTGGGAGTCCTGGGGAGCCCGGTCTCCTACCTGCTTTCCTGGAAGAACCCCCCCCCCCCCCCAAGCCTTAGCAAAGGCTCAGAGCTCCTCCAGGGCGGGTGCCCCTCCCCGGCCTCAGTCCCCGTCTGCAGCTGCCCACCCCCGGCCCTCCCGTAGTGTGGAGTCCTCACCTGGGCGGGGGTGGGGGGCCGGGCGGGGGCGCCAGTGCCGAGCTCAGGCTGCACAGTAGCGACGGTGGCCGTGGGCGTGAAGATGAGCTGAGGGGACAAAGGAACAGTGCCGCCTAGGCTCCTAGCTACCTGCACCAGGTTACCTGGCTGGGCCTGGAATCACAGGAAACGAGGCGCCGTTTACCTGCCCAAGGTGGGCTCAGCCACAGGACAGAACAGGTTAGCCAGGGAACAGGCATGGGGCAGGCTAGGGACACGGCAGTGCAGGCCAGGAGGGCAAAGGGACAGCTGAATGCCTGGCAAAGTTTGCAGCTCCCTCCGCACCCTCTGTGAGGGGCTTGGGCCTTCCCAGAATACCTCCAAGTCGCCATCTGCTCAGCCTCCTGGCGAGCAGGGACCTTGGGCAGGGACACCGGCCAGAGGACCACGTTCTAGCTCTGACCCACTCCTGCCATTGGGGCTGGGTCAGAACAAGACTCTCCCCTAGAAGGGATCACATTCGATGCATCCTTTTGGTCATTTTCTTAGGATGTGGTGGGGCAAGGGGCGGGGCTATACCAGCAGACGGCCTGGAGCTGTGGTGGTGTGTGACTGTCACCCACAAGGGTGCACTCATGTGCCATTCTCTGTGACACCTCACCCCTTGCGCCTGGGTGGCGGTGCTGTCCCTGGAACCTTGGGAGGATGGATGCATTCTGTGACCGTGTGCCCTGCTCGGCGGGGGTTGGGGGGAGACGGGGACCAGCCAGGGCAGTTGAGTGGGATGTGGGGTTGAAGCTTGGGTGGTGGCGGCAGGTGGCTGTGCAGGTCTCTACAGAGACAGAAGTGTATTTCACACTGGGTGTCTGACATCCCTGGGGATGGAGACGGGCCTCGGGCCAGGAGCTCAGGGCTAAGGACAGAAGTGTGGCAGTGGGCCCAGAAAAGCCCCGGGTGCCAGGTTCTGGCCCCAGGAGCACAGCAGGGTGTGCGTGTGATGGCACTGTCTTCAGGCTGGTGAGTCCCAGGGCTGAGGGGGAGCCTCGCACCTCACACACACCGGACCCAACGCAGAGTTCCTCCTGCCTCCCAGGGTCTAGGCTGCTGTCTTCCCCGGACAGGCTTCTTTTAGAGCCTGCTACGCTTCTAAAGGGCACCTTCAGGACAGGTGCAAGGGGGGACTGCAGGTGTGCTGGTGATCCCCTGACCCGCCTGGGACAAGGGCCCTGCAGCTGGAGGCAGCCAGTCCGTGCAAGACCCTGCTTCTGTAGGGCATGTGGATGCCCGAGTGGGCAGGACCACATGGGCACGGACTCCTGCATCACCTACCCTCGTGAATTTTGAGGAGTGCTTTCTGATAAGAAGGGGACACTTCCGCCTCGCTTGGGGAGGAGAAAGGAGCTGCCACAGGCAACTTCCCTCTTTCAGCCTGGAACCCCACCCTGGCTTGAGTCTTGAGCCTGCACCAAAGCTGTCACTCAGCTCCCCCCCACCCTCTCCCCAGGCCCAACCTCTTTGCCCCACCCCATAAGCCTCCTGGGCTCCCAGCTCCCCGCCTCTCTGTCCCCTGTCCCCCCAGGCTCGTGGGGCCCCGGCCTGGCTGTCTGGGACTCACCATCTGTGCTCTCAGGTACATCTGGGCTTGGCTGGCCGTCAGGGCTGGAGCAGATGTGTTGCCCAGCAGCACCGCCTGCTGCGCGATGCCTGAGGCTGTCGCCGAGTTCACGCTCTGAGCCCGGTTGATGAGCTGGGCTGCGGCTGGGGACGCTGCCAGGTTGATCTGCTGGGACAGACAGGAGCGACGGGAAACGGGAGGTTCTGCTGTGAGCGGCGATCCCTCAGCCACTTCCTCTCCCCTTCTGCTGTCCCTTGGTTTGTTCGGCCTCCTTTGTGACCCTTTCTGGCCATTGGGCTTTGGAGCTCCCCCTCACCAGGCTCCCTGTCCCCCCATGCTGCCCTGTCTCTGGCCTAGGCACAGAGATGCCTGAGCGGAGAGATATAGAGATAGATTAGAAATAGAGAGAGAGAGAGAGAGAGAGAGAGAGAGAGAGAGATGATAGAGCTAGAGCTAGAGTGAGAACGAGAGCGAGAGAGTCAAATGCCCACAATAGCCAGGGCTGGGCCAGGCAAAAGCCAGGAGCCCAGAACTTCATCTGGGTCTCCCATGTGGATGGCAAAGACGCAGCACGTGAGCCATCACCTGCTGCCTCCCAGGGTGTGCATTAGCAGGAAGCTGGATCAGAAGTGGAGGAGCTGGGACTCAAACCAGGCACTCCTGGGATGCAGGAACCCCGAGTGGTGTCCTAACCCCTGCCAAAGTCTGCCCCCCACCCCCCACCGCTGCCTTCTTTTTTTCTGGCGGGAGAACAGCCCCAATTCTGCGTGGGTGAGGATTCACCACAGCCAAAGTGTCTCAGGCAAGGAGGAAGGGGCTGGCCCAGAGCTGGGCCCTCTGCCGTGGCTCCCCGATGCTGCTCACCGAGGATGGCTGCGCTGGGGCCTGCGCGGACACACTGCTGCCGGAAGCGCTCCCCTGTCTGTTGGCCACCAGGCTCGCCTAGACAAAGAAGCAGCTCCGGTCACTGGACTCCAGCGACACACGCCTCCCCCAGTCTCTCTTGCGTTGGATCCCGTGGTGGGAGAGGCAGCCCCGGAGCCCCCCGCCTGCCTGCCCCATCCATGTGGCCCTGAGCACTCATGCAGCTTCCTAGCTCCCTCTTCCACAGGGCAGGGCTACCGTGGTCCCACGCTGCCGCTGGCTTGCTGAGGGCACTGAACGAGACCGAGCACCGAGGCACAGCCCTGGGACTGCAGGCCATTCCCAGCGTGAGCATCCCCAGCTCTCTCCAGCCCCCTGCTCTGGCCGGTCCCTCGCCCGCGACCCGCGTCCCCCAGGCTGAGGCCTCAGTGTGCTCTGTTTGGACTGCCCAGCCTGCCCCCTCCCCTTGGCGAGCTTCCCTGCCGCCTGCCACCGAGGGAGGTGCCCTCTTTGTCACAAATCTTTGTGACTTGTCATCAAGGGGAAGAAGCTGTTCTGTCCTCTCACAGTGCCTATCACAGCTGAGACACTAAAATCTGTTGTTGTTTTTTTTTTTCCTGCATCCCCACTATAAACTCTAAGATGACAGAGTCCAGGGTACCCAGAGTCTGACATGGACTTTGCATACAGTAGGTGTGCAAAGTATTTTGCTGAGTGAATGAATGAATGAATGAACTCTTCCTCTGAGCCAGTAGGAGGAGAACATCAGACGGACAAGCCCTTCCCCGTGGATGCCCCTGTGGAATCCACGGTCCTTCTCCCGGGGGCAGGGAAGTGGGGAGAAGGGGCTCTCCCTGGCTGGCGGGCGGCTTCGGGCTCAGCTCGTCACTGTCAGAGGCAATGATGACAGTTGTGTGGCCTCAGGGAGAGCGGGCATGGGAAGCACCCGTGCAGGGCCTGCCTGGCTTCTGTGCCGCGACCCCTGGCAGCGCGTGGTGCACCTGTGGCTCTCACCTGCTGCACGGCCGCCAGGCTCTGGAGCTGGGCGCTGCTCAGGTGCTGCTGCTGCAGGGCTGCGGTCTGCAGCATGAGGTGCTGCTGCTGGGCGGCGTACATCTGCTGCAGGTACTGAGCCGCCGTGCTGGGCTGCCTGTGCAGGGCCTGCTGGATCACCTGGGAAGGTGGGAGAGGCGGGGAGCCTCAGGGGCCTGGCAGGCCCGGCTCTCCGCAGCCGCTCGGAGGAGGAGCCTGCGGGACCCGTGCCCTGACCATGACGAAGGCCAGCTCTGCAGCGGGATGGGGCAGATGGCTACATGCACAGCTTTACAAATGCCCACCCTGCCTCCCCTGCACCTCTCCCCAGCGCTTCCCCAGCACTCTGCTCCTGTACCACTGCCTCTTGGGAGATGAGGGAAAGCAGCACCAGGCCCTAAGCAGCTCTGGGGACAGAAGTGCCACGCCAGGGGCCGGGGGTGCTATTCCAGCTTCAACAATGGCTGCCAAACTTGAACTCCCTGCACAGGTGACACAGTCCCCTGGGGTGAGGGTGGGGGTTGCAGCTCCAAGACTTGCACAGTGCTGGTCCCTAGGCTCAGCCACAGCTGAACACAAAGCCCTAGAAGGAGGTTCCTGGGCTCTGCAGAGCACCCCCAACTCTTCCTCTCTGCCTCCCACTCCCTCTTTCTGGTCGCTGTCTCCCGTTCTCGGGCCTTACTGCCCAGGGTGGCCAAGCAGCCTTCTGCAGGAGGGGAGGAAAGGCTCCTCTGATCCCCCCTGGGCCCCGGGAGAACGAAGAGCGAAGGCCTTCCTGGCAGCCCTGAGACCCTCGGTCTTCTCCCAAGCCCCAGAGACCACCACCCCCCCCCCCCCGCTGCCCTCCTGCCTTCTCTTCCGGGGATGTCCTGTACTGGCCCCAGCCAAGGCTGCTTCTTCTGACTCCCAGCCACAGGGACACTCCCAATGCTGGGCCCTGCCTGGGACAGGCCAGCGTCTGGTCAGCCTCCCAGCAGGACTTCCGGGACCACACATTCCTGTCCTTTCCAGAGCGCATGCCTCTCTGGGACCCCTTTTATATCAACTCCCCTCCTGTGTCTTGAGCTGGGATAGGAAAGGCACATCCTGATGTCCAGCAGCTGAACTGTGCATGCACCAGGGGCCGGAAGGGGGCTGTGGGCAGGGCGGGGGCGGGGGCAGGAGCAGGGAACTCGGGTTTATTAAGTAGCAGGAGAGGCACTGGTGTGTGTGTCGGGGGGTGCAGGTTAGAGTGTCTGTTGTCTTCTTAGATCAGGTTTCTCAGGCCCGCTTGCTGTCTGCTGTGGATTCCTCCCTTTCCTGCCTATCTCCGGGCCTCAAGCCAAGGCAGGGTGAGGTCACTTTTCCAGTGGATCCGGACACAACGGCAAAGCCACTCTGAGAACGCGTGTCTCAGCCACAGCCTCTCCTTCCTGCCCGCGTCACCTGGGAGCCTCTAACAGACACGGCAGGGAGTAAGAACAGGAGCTTGGGGTGGGAGAGAGGTTCTTTATCTGAACGACCTCGGGCAAGTTACTGCCTTCCCCGAGCCTCTGTTTGCTCAGCTCTAGAACTGTCCCTGATAACAACCAATCTCACAGCCGCAGGAGAGGACAAGTCTGCAGAACGCCAAGTGCACTGCTGGGCACGGTCACGGCTGTGTTTGCAGTGGCGTGCAGCACCCGGAAGGCCTTGGTGATGCCGCTCGGCAGACTTCAGGGAGGGGGGTAAAAAGCTTCAAACAGAGGTTTCTTGGCTGCTTCTTTCTGGTCCTCTGTCTGGAAAACTGCAGCTTGCTCTTCACAGGGCCATGGCCATGGGCGCGGTGGGCTTGGGCCACGGCTGAGTCATCTTGCCCCTCTTGCTTCACTCTCCTATTCTAATGACGCACAAATCTATGTCCCCCAACCCACTCATGTAGGTTATCCATCAGACCATGCCACGACCCGCTCCGGGCCAGCCCTGTAGATCATTAAGGATGACAATTCCTGGATCACGGTTAGAATCTTACCTGCACGGTCTGCCGGTCAGGGATGCCACTGTACACAGAAATCTGGGGCCCCGTGGCACGGCCGCTTCCTCCGCTGCCGCCGCCGCTGCCGCTGCTGCCATTGCTGCTACTGGAGCCATTGGTGCTGCTGGTGACACTGGCGCTGCCGGAGGTGTGCGGGGCTGGTGGCTCATTCTCCATGGCCTATGGGTGGCACAGTCGGGGCGCTCAGATGGCAGAAGAGCAGGCGGCTGCCAGAAAAGAAGAGGCAGAGGGGCGATGTGCGGCAAACGCGCGCTAGCACGAGCATTCTGGTCAGCCCTCCAGCACGTGCACTTGTCAGCCCTCCGTATCTGTGTGGTCGGCATCTGTGGCTTCCACCAACTGAGAGTGGAAAATAAGCGGGGGAAAATCTGTATACGTGCTAGATACACGCAGACGGCTTTTTCTTGACACCATTCCTTATACAACTCAATACAACAAACTATGTACTTGGCATTCACTGTGCAGTAGGTATTTTTTTTTAACTCTTTTTTTTAATTTAATGAGTACAAACGTCATAAGTACAACTTTAGGAATATAGTGATTCTTCCCTCCATACCTGCCCTGCCACCCCAATCCCACCCACCATCCTCCCGCCTCCTCCCTCTCCCATTCCCAGTCCCATTCTCCATTCAGATTCATTTTCAGTTAACTTTATACACAGAAGACCAACTCTATAGAGTGAAGATTTCAACAATTCGTGCATGAGGTGTTTGAGGGGATGTGGAGAGATGACGTAAAGCACGGGGAGGTGTGCACAGGTGACGTCTGTGAGGCTGTGCCAGGTAAGGAGCTGGAGCACCTACAGACCTTGGTGTCTGTGAGGGGTCCTGGAGGCACCCCCTCAGGAACACAGAGGAGTGGCTGCATACGCGTACGCCGCTTCCCACATGGCTTGTGGCGGGAAGTACTGGGACACACTGGTGACCAGGACGGGGCCAGGCTGCCTTCATCAGGTGAGGCCTGAATCAGGTCTGCCCGGTTCCGGAGCCCACGATCCGTTCGTGCTGCAGGAACGTGGTCAAACCGGCAAAGCGGGGCAGATTTCCTATCACGTTCGCCCTGGCAGTGACCTTAGCTAGGATCTCTCGCCCCTTCAACTCTTTCTCTTTGGGATGAAGGAACTGAACTCCAGAGAACTCACTTGTCCGCATGTATAGCGAAAGGGGCAGGATTACAGATCTGGTGAGAACAGGAGAGAAAGAGGCAGATAAGGAGGTAACAAAATAAACTGAAGTGTTTGTTTTGGGTTGTTCTCAAAGCCAGAAGAGCTTCGCTTAGGTTAGAAGTTTCTGTTTTCTTTACAAAGTCCATACTGAGTGTTGTGTGATTGAATGCTGAGCAGGGTGCTAAGTGGAGCAATGGGTTCAAACCTTAGGTTTTGATGGGGCCAGCGTTGTGGTGCAGTGGATGGAGCTACTGCCCACATCCCATATTGGAGTGCTGGTCAGAGTCCTGGCTGCTCCACTTCTGACCCAGCTCCCAGCTAACAAACCTGGGATAGCAGTGGAAGAAGGCCCAAGTACTAGGACCCCTGCCCCCTATGTGGGAGACCAGGATGGATTTTCGGCCTGGCTCAGCCCTGGCTGTTGTGGCCATCTGGAGAGTGAACCAGCAGATAGGTGGATGATCTCTCTTTGTCACTCTGCCTTTCAAATAAATAAAATAAATCTGTTTTTAATCATTTTCACAAAGCCACAAAGAGGTAACCCATTTTTAAAAAAAAGATTTATTTATTTATTTGAAAGGCAGAGTTACAGAGAGGCAGAGAGAGAGAAAAAAAGAGAGAGAGAGATGAAGTCTTCCATATGCTTGTTCATTCTTGACATGGCCACAACAGCTGGAGCTGAGCCAATCTGAAACCAGGAGCCAGGAGCCTCTTCTGAGTCTCCCACATGGGTACAGGGGCTCAAGGACTTAGGCCATCTTCTACTGCTTTCCCAGGCCATAGCAGAGAGCTGGATCAGAAGTGGAGCAGCCGGGACTCAAACCAGCACCCATAAGGGATGCTGGCACTGCAGGCGGTGGCTTTACCTGCTATACCACAGTGCTGGCCCCAATGAAATCAATCTTAAAAAAAAAAAAAAAAAAAAAAAAACAATCCTCAGGTTTTGGAGTCAGAAAGACCTGGCTTTGAGACCTGGCTCTCAAACTTGCTAGCTGGAAAGCTTTGCAAGTGGCACCTGCCTGACCTTCTAACTCTTCATCTGTCCCAGTCGGGAGCGTAGAGCAACATGTAACAGGGTGCACAGCAGAGGGTCAAGCATCCACGTGCTGCTGCCCTGGTGGTTTATCAGCACCATGTCCAGCCTGGCTCTCGCAGAGTGGCTCTAGCAGATGGGGCCGCTCCAGGATGGACTTGGCAGAGCCTCTGGAAGCCTCCTGTTCCTTCAGGGAGCACCCTGGGGCCTCCAAACTGAACTGGAAATTCCATTTCCCCTTGAGGCTCCGTGCTGGGGACAGAGAGGGGCTGGAAAGAGGGGACGGGTGGTGGGAGAGGCACACCCAGATCTGAGCTCAAGTTCCTTGTGTTTCCGGCTGTTCTGCACAATCTCATTTCTACGCAGAAGCCTTTCCTTCTGCCAATCTTTCCTAGGTGTAAAAATAGCATTTCTTCGTCACTCCATCAGTCAACCCTGTGCTTGCTGCTTATACTAATTTCAGGAGTGAAACAAATGTGGTTTTCTGCATCCACGAAAGCACTGCCTAGAGCCAAGGACAGAAGTCGGCGTCGGCGTCCTGTCATCCTCTTCCCAGGCTGCCTTCTTCAGTCCAGGTGGGTTTCACTGGGGGCTGCAAAAGGTGCAGGCGAAGACTCACAAACCGGAGTGCTGGGCGTTGGGAAGCCGAGCCGCTCCCAGGCAGCCAGCAGCGACTTGCTTACAGCTGCCAAAGCAGCGCGAGTCGGCAGCTCGTGACCTGGGCCTCAGGCAGTGAACCCCCACCCCGGGTGCTGCACACCTGCTCTTCCTGCACCGTCCAAGGCCCCTGGTCCCCCATTCCCTTTGTCCTGTACCGCTCTCTGTTCTGGGCCTAGTTCCGGCCACTGGCTTGTTCAGCTTGCTCACAAAGTTGCTGATGCAGGAGTCAGTGAGACGGCAAAGTCAACAAGTGTGGCCCAGCCCGGCTTGGCTCTGCAGAAATCCACCTTCTGTTCTGTTCTAGGGACGGAAGGCTGGCGTGTAATTTCTGATCTCACAGAAACTGAAAAACTAGTTGCGTAGATGAGACTCAACTGATTTTTTTTTTTTTTAATTTGACAGATAGAGTCAGACAGTGAGAGAGAGAGAGACAGACAGAAAAGTCTTCCCTCCATTGGTTCATGCCCCCAAATGGCTGCCACGGCCAGAACTACGCCGATTGAAGCCAGGAGCCAGGTGCTTCCTCCTGGTCTCCCATGTGGGTGCAGGGCCCAAGGACCTGGGCCATCCTCCACTGCCCCCCACAGGCCACAGCGGAGAGCTGGACCAGAAGAGGAGCAATCAGGACCAGAACCTGGCGCCAATATGGGATGCTGGCACCACAGGTGGAGGATTGACCAAGTGAGCCACGGTGCCAGCCCCCTCAACTGAAATTTAAGGATCATCGTGCAACAAGCCACCAAGTGGCAGCTCTGTTCAAACAAGGAACCCCCCGGAGCTCCTCTCCTCCCTTCCCAAAGCACTGAGCCACTATGGGAATTCCCAATGGAAGTATTCACAGAGAAAATACAACGGAAGGGGCTGGCACTGTGGTGTAGCGGGGAAAGCTACTACCTGTGACACCGACACCGGCATCCCACAAGGGCTCTGGTTCTAGTCCCGGCTGTTCCACTTCTGATTCAGCTGCCTGCTAATGGCCTGGGAAAGCAGCAGAAGATGGCCCAAGGCCCTGGGTCCCTGCACCCATGTGGGAGACCTGGAAGAAGCTCCTGGTTCCTGGCTCCTGGCTTTGGTCTGGCTCAGTCCTGGCTTTTTGTGGCTCCTTGGGGAGTGAACCAGTAGATGGAAGAGCTCTCTCTGTGTGTCTCTTCTCTCTCTGTAACTATGTCTTTCACATAAATAAATCTTAAAAAAACAAAATAAAGTAAAAATAAAATGGGAAAATAGGGTAGTAGCCACAGCAAATCAGAGGTAGGATAAGCCACATCCCAGTGAGCAAGCCTCAACCTTAACTTTCTTTTTCTGTCTAATGCAGATGTGGTGGACAGTGTAACTGGATCCTTGTTGAGAAATAACGCAAGACCCAGTCTAAGGATGGCACAGCATTGCTTTATAGAGCAAATACTGTCCCTGCCCGGGTGGGGACAGCCACTGCTTCCCACAGGGGCCAACCCTACCCTAGCCTCCAGGGGACCCAGGCGGGAGATGCCGCCTGGACTCTGCCCACCTGCCTCCCTCCTGCTACCACAAGCATGCCTCGCCCTTCCCTCTCCACTGCGTCCTTCTCGGCTTCTGCTGCTCCTCCCCGCTTTGCCTTTTGGGTCTCACTGGGTTCCCTGTCTCCATGGGTCTTTGCCGGCTGCTCCTTGGGCGGCCCTCCCCCTCCGGAACACTCAGCATGCGCGCTGTTCCCCTGTGGGCTCCCGGCACTCCCGCTCCGCTCTTGCCCTCTTGGCCTCCTGCAATTGATCGTGCCTGGCTGCTCTGGCTCTCTCTAATGAGCTCCCTCTATTCTTGACCTCTCTGCTCGCTCCTGGCCCCACTCGCTTGCCCTTGACCAGCCTCTCCCTGCACCTGGCTGTCTGGCTCTGTCTGCGCCTCCCTCCCTTGTCACATGCTCCAGTTCTCCCACTTGCTGTGGACTCCCCTGCTTGAGCTTGCTCCTCCTCCCTGGACCTAGACAGCACATGAACTTGCCGCTCGCTCTCCTCTCCAGCAGGCTGGCACCCTCTCTTCCATCTCAGGCTTTTGATAGCCACAACTGTCCAGTGTGTGCTCCCTCACTCTCTTGCCTGCTCTCTCATGCAAAGGACAGGGGAGGGAAGGAGGAACAGACTCTGATTAGAGGCATCAGAGAGGCAGAGGGACAGCAAGCTTCCCACATACTGGGTTCACTCCCCAAATGCCTGCAATAGCTGCGGTTGGGCCAGTGCTGAGGCCGGAAATCAGGAACTCAATTCAGGTCTCCCAGTGTGGGTGGCGGGAACCCAATTACTTGAGTCACCGCCTGCTGCCTTAGCCAAGGTCTGCATTAGCAGAGTCAGGAGCCAGAGCTGGGAATGGAATCCAGGCTGCCACAGGATGTAGGCACTTTAGTCAGGAGGCAAACACCCACTCCTGGACTAACCTTTTTAAAATCTGCAATCCAGTAACATTAACCGCACTCACAATGTTGTGCAACCATCCCTGCTATGGAGTCCTAGAACTTTGTCATCATCTGAAACACAAACGCTATTAACTCTTAGGCAAGCACTCCCCATTGGCTCATCCTGCCCCCTGCCCAGCCCCTGGTGACCTCTCATCTCCCTGTCTCTGTGAACTCACGTGTTCTAGATCTATCATCGGAGTCAACCCATAAAGTATTTGTCCTCTGGGTCTGGCTGATTTCGCTCAGCTTCGTTTCCAAGGTTCAGCCACAGGGTGGCATGGATCAGAATTTCCTTGCCCTTTATGGCTGAATGGTAACACACACTGCATCTGTTTATCTGTTTGTCTGCCAAGGGACACTTGGGTTGCTTCTACCTTTCGGCTTTGGTGGGTTCCGATGGACAGCCATGTTTGAATCTGTGCTCGATGCTGGGTAAATGCCTGGCAGGGAGGTGCTGGGCTGCACACTCACTCCAGTTGTCGTGTCATTTTTAAAAAGTATCTCACATATATTAAGCTTTTGCTTGCATTTTATTTTTAATTGACAAACAACAGTTAAATGTGCTTAGGGTATGCAATGTGGTGTTTGATATATACAGCATTACAAGGTGGAATGATTAAGTCAAGCTGATTGAATCCATCACTTCACGTACTTATATTTTGTGGTGAAAGCATTTAAACTCTACTTTCGGCAATTCTGATATATAGTGCATTGCTCTTTGTCACAGTCACCCCCCTGAAGGACAGGTCCCTGGAGCCTATGCCTCTGCCTAACTGCAACTGTGCCCCTCGGACCAGCCTCACTGTGGCCCTGCTGCCCCCACGCCCGCCTCGGGCAGCTGTCAGTCTCCTCTTGACTTCTACGACTTCTTCTTCTTTTTAGATTCCACTTTAAGAAGTCTATGGAAAATCTATATTATGGAAAGCTGCATGGATTTCATTTTAAAAATTATTATTTAAAGTTTATTATATTTATTTGAAAGGCAGAGTGAGAGACAGATATCTTCCCTCAGTTGATTCCCTTGCAACAGCCAGGGCTGGGCCAGGCCAAAGCCAGGAGTCAGGATCTCCATCTGGGTCCTCCATGGGGGTGGCAGGGACCAAAGCATCTCTTGCTTCCCAGGACGCCCATCAGTGGAAGCTGGACGGGAAGTGGAGACGGGACCTGACCAGCACTGTGATGTGACAAGTGGTGGCTTAACCTGCTGCACCACAGTGCCCACCCCTCAAATTTCTTTTTGTATCCAAATGAACTTATCTTTTAATCCAATTTTCTCACAAACTTCCCGAAGTACCCTTGTATATCTCCGAAGTGTTATTTTGTGAATATTTCCTTCTTGTAGCTCACAGTATCGGGTCTTATACTTAAGTCTTTCATCTATTTTGAGTTGATTTTTATATATGGTGTGAGATAATAATTCAGTTGCAGGGCCTGGTGTTGTGGCATAGCAGGTTAAGCTTCTACCTCCAACTCCGGCATCCCATATGGGTGCCAGTTAGAGTCCCAGCTGCTCCACTTCCAATCCAGCTCCCTGTTAATGAGCCTGGGATAGCAGTGGAGGATGGCCCAAGCACTCGGGCCCCTGCACCCATGAGAGAGACCTAGTGAAGCTCCTGGCTCCTTTCTTTGGACTGACCCAGCTCCAGCTTTGGCAGCCATTTGGAGACTGAACCAGTGGATGGAAGATCTCTCCCTTTCTCTTCCTCTATAACTCTACCTTTCAAATAAATAAAACAAATCATTTTGTAAAAAAGAATTGCACTTTTCTGCTTGTGGATACCCAGTGTTTCCAATAGCATTTAATAAAGAGACTGACCTTTGTCCTTTGTGTGTTTTGTATCTTACACAAAAATCAAAATAAACATGGGTTTATTTGTTGGCTCTGTATCCTGTTTCATTGGTCAGTGTGTCTGTTATTTTTTTTTAAAGAATTATTTTATTATTTATTTGAAAGAGGAGTTACAGAGAGAAATAGAACTAAAGAGAGGACAGAGAGAGAAAGGTCTTTCATCAATCTCCAATTGGCCGCTATGGCTGGAGCTGCACCAATCCAAAGCCAGGAGCCAGGAGCTTCTTCCAGGTCTCCCATGCAGGTGCAGGGGCCCAAGGACTTGGGCCATCTTCTACTGCTTTCCCAGGCCATAGCAGAGAGCTAGATTAGAAGTGGAGCAGCCAGGACTCAAACTGGCGCCCATATGGGATGCTGGCACTGCAGGCCAGGACATTAACCTGCTGCACTACAGCGCCAGCCCCAGTGTGTCTGTTCTTATGCCAGCACCATGCAGTTTGGATTACTACCCTGGATCATTTGTTGAATTATTTCTGTTCTTGGGCTGACACAACTCCCTGCTGAGCTATCCACTGGGGTATGTAAAGCCCACCTTGGTTTTATTCTGCCTCCCCAATGTCAACCACACCATATTCTCACTGGGATCAGCACTGCTCCACACCACCTGGATCTGTGGACACCTTGCTCTCCCCACCTCTGTGACTCACAGCTATGGTTTTACCCTGCTGTTCCCATCCCCTGAAATGCCTTCCTTCCATTTTTCACTTAACTCGCTCCTTAGATCTTCAAAACAACTTGAGTCTCTGCTGTGAACCATGTGCTGAATGGTACCTCATTTAACTCTTTTCCTCTTATGCCCTTCACATTAGGTCCTACATTCTGGCTTACAGTCGTCCATTTGGCCGACCGCTCCTACGACGCTTTGTGCCTGGGGCCCTGTCTGCCTTCGCCACTGGACCTGAGCTCTTGGAGAACAGGGATCGTGTCATGTTTTTCCATGTGTACCTGGTGCTTCCTTCCATAAGCGGCTGTTAATCAGGATTCCTTGAATGCACCACCTTCCACCCTCCTCATCTGAAAGCTGAATTACACCTCAACTGAAGAATTTTCCCAAATTAGCATAAAACATCAACCACCTATTATTTAATTCTAGTACCACCCATCAATGGTATCTATATTAGTAAAAATGATTACTTACTTAGTGCCTACTGTTTGTCAAGCACTATATAGTAGGCACTTTACATATACTCACGATCGCCCTTATGGGATAGGTATGATTATCTGAGTCTTGCCAATGAGAAACTTACCTAAGTAATTTATCTAAGGTCACTCTAGAACTGGGATTCAAAACCAGGGCCAGCTCCAAAGTCAGTGCTCTTCCCACTACCCTTTCTGTAATTTCACCGAAAAATCACACCTCGAGCCCCTATTTCAGTGACACTGGGCAAAATCCACATCAGAACATACTAGACTTCCAGAACTGGAAGGAACTGAGATCACTGAATTGAATCTGCCAGTTATTAACAAATGCCCCCTAAATATTTTATACTTACAAAATTCTCTCTCAATATAATGTATAAGTAAAGGTAATAATCTGACTATGTACCTATCAACCAGGTTAAGAAACTGAACACTACTACCATAATCTCCCTTATTTTTCCTAAGCAAAAAGTGAGGCCCAGTTTTGAGTGATTAAGTGACTTACTGGAGGTGATGTGGCCCCTTAAATCCCCATCCGGTACCAGGGAAGGCACCCCCAGAACACCCAGTGGTCTTGAGCTGGTGAGGACTTACACTGCCCTTAGAAGGTAGCTCCTACCATATGTCACGCTCATTGTTTTCCAAGTAGAAGGAAACCTGAGGGCTGGCACTGTGGCCTAGCAGGCTAAGCCTCCGCCTGCGGCACCAGCATCCTGAACGGGTGCCAGTTCATGTCCCAGCTGCTCCTCTTTTGATCCAGCTCTCTGTTAATGGCCTAGAAAAGCAGTGGAAGATGGCTCAAGTGCTTGGGCCCTTGCACCCTTGGGAGACCCAGAAGAAGCTCCTGGCTCCTGGTTTCTGGCTTCGAACTGGCCCTGTTCCTGCTGTTGTTGCAGCCATCTGGAGAGTGAACCAGTGGATAGAGACCTTTCTCTCTGTCTCTCCCTCTCTCTGTCTATAATCCTGCCTCTCAGATAAATAAATAAAATCTAAAAAAAAAAGGCGAGAACTTGAGTTAGAAAGAAGCAGAATCAGCCAGGAAGTATGGATCAATAGAGTAGCTTTCAAACTATTTCCTCTTGGAACCAACTCTTTTGTATCTCCCCTTTCCCACCCTTCTGCCTCCAAGCCCTGGACTTGGGAAGTCAAGGAGGCATTCCTGGAGGAGGCGTTCCTGGAGGGATCCGGGGGTATCTGTGGGTTTTCTTTATGCCTTGTCCTCTGTGCTCCCCACTGGAAAGTCTGAATTCCTTACACTCCCACTATGTCTGGGCGTCCAGCAATTGACCCACCTCTACCCAATTTCCTTTTCATCCCTACTCTTATTTCTGCCTTCTCTTTCCTAACTCATTCCTTATTTCTTCCTCGAGGCTTCCCGGCCCTGTGGACTCCCACTGTGAACCACAGCCAGATCTCATTAATGGCTGACATCCAGCGCTGGGTTCCAGCGCACTGTGTGGTTTTGTGTGAGCCCAAGCTCTGCCGGGCTGCAATTCCTACTTCAGTCATCCTCCCCTCCCAGCCACAAGGGACCACTTTGAGCGATGTGCTGACTGTAACTGGCGTGGATGGTGATCTTATTACAGGTCCCTGCTGCCCGCAGGCCGAGACCAGCAGCTGGAGAAACGCTGATGGCTCTGCCTTCCTAGGAGCCGCCGAGTCTCGGCAACACTGGGCCTTTGTCCCCAGGGTCAGGGAAATCCATTTGCTGTGGATTACAGCTGTGACCAAGGTTTCAGGGAAGCAGAGGGGAAAGACACTGAAAGCAGAGCTCTCCAGACCTAGCCTGAATCCCTGGGGCGAGGTGGGGTGAGGTTTTCTCTAATAGAATCAGAGCCTGACGGGAAGTGAGAGGTCTAGGCACCCCCACAAGGGCTGCTGGGATGATCACGCCTGTAGTGGTTTGCGCAGGGAGTTTGCAGAGGCGGGGGAAGGGGTCCTTTGCTATGGCTCTTTGGTGCCTCTCTGTCCCAGGCCTAAGGCTGTAAGAGCAGAGGGTTCAGACTCTAGACCTCGGTGCCTTAGGGGAGACTGCCTTACCTCCATGCTGCTGCCCGAGCCCAAGGGTCCTGATGATACCCAGGGGCCTGGCGATGGTGCCGGCACCAGTCAGAAGTCATGGATGCCTTCTACTTCAGCTCAAACCCCGCACCACTCTCCCTCCCTGTCACCAGTCCATGTCTCTAGAAACTGAAGTACCTCAGCGAAGGCCAACAAGGCCGGAAGTCAGGATGAGAAGTGAGAGCCGGTCATGTCATCCTTGTCATCACTAGAGAATTTCACCGTGCAACAAATACCACCAGTGTACGCCTTACTGTTTCCTTATCAGTTATCAGAGCAGACTCAAGTATTCCCATATTTATACTACACACCGGCGCTGGCTCACTGGAGCATGTGAGGAAGAAGGACCCGGTCCCTTGGCAGGGATGAGCAGTCCAAGCCGCATATCATGCGGGAGCTGAGGGTCTGGGCCCTGAGGCCCAAGGGTGAGTCTGTCCAGATGCAGGCAGCTTTAGCCCCCTGGCTCTAAGGCAGGGGTGGGGAACATCTGGCCCGCGGGCCTATAAGGCCTCAAGATCATCAGGTGTGGCCCTGCCAAGGCAACCTCGGCAGGACTTTTGAGAGTCACTACATCTGCAGCAGGCTCATTTTAAAAAATTTTTTTTTTTTTTTTTTTTTTTTGACAGGCAGAGTGGATAGTGAGAGAGAGAGAGACAGAGAGAAAGGTCTTCCTTTTTGCCGTTGGTTCACCCTCCAATGGCCGCTGCGGCCGGCGCATTGTGCTGATCCGAAGCCAGGAGCCAGGTGCTTCTCCTGGTCTCCCATGCGGGTGCAGGGCCCAAGCACTTGGGCCATCCTCCACTGCCTTCATGGGCCATAGCAGAGAGCTGGCCTGGAAGAGGGGCAACCGGGATAGAATCCAGCACCCCAACCGGGACTAAAACCCGGTGTGCCAGAGCCGCAAGGTGGAGGATTAGCCTGTTAAGCCACGGCGCCGGCCAACGCAGGCTCATTTTTAACCTGGTGGTTTCAAATGGCCAGGAAACGATGGCATAAATATCCAGATTGGCCCTTGGCAGAAAGGTTGCCCACACCTGCTAAGGCCAGGTGACCCACAGCCTGCATCTTGGACGGGCCCCTGATCCAGGAGGAGTTGTGACCTTACTCTCGGGTGCCACATGAAGAGAGGCACACACACGGGGAGAAGAAAGCCAGGAGAAGGTGGAGGAGGAGACAGGAGTGAGGCTGCCCCGAGCCAGGAATACCTGGTGCCGCCAGAAACCAGGAGGAGGCAAGGAGAGACTTCAGAGGGGGCCTGGCCCGCAGCCCCTCTGCTTCCACAGACCTGCGGAGCTGTCACGGCAGCCCTGAGACATTACTGACCGGCCGATACACAGCCTGACAGCCCCAGGTGGTCAGTGAGCCTGCAGGTAGAGAAGGTGCAGACAACAGCCTCGTCAACATGACCGCTTACAGGTGTCAAGGCAGGGCTTTTCAAACGTGGTTCCCTGGCAGCTCTCCAAAGACACAAGATTTCAGAAACTCTGGGGGATTCTGTGCCCATAAACTCTGAAAGCCCTGCTCCAAGGGGCCCCACTGTCAACCTTGTAGGAGATTATGAAGTAGCAGCTCTGCTTACAATATAAGATGGCCTGCTGAGGCTCCTAAAAGAGGGGGCTAGAAGCTGGGGGGGGGGCAGTCAGCTGCAGGGTCAGAACCCCCAAACCTCTCTGAGCTGGCAGGGGAGAATGATGGCGCTCTCAGTTTAGAGTCTTCCTTCTTCTCTCCAGCCCCCGGGCCTGCCTTCCAGGTGCCCACTCCTAGCACCTGCCTGCCACGTGCCCACATACAGCATATGCCTACCATATGCCCACTTACCATGTCCACCACATGCCCAGATTCCGCGTCTGCCTGCCATATATCCAAGTACAGCACCTGCCTGCCATGAACTACCACGCACCCACATAGAGTGTCTGCCACATCCAGCACATGCCCACTCACAGGGCCTGCCTTCCACGGATCCACATCCAGCTTCTGTCATGGGCCCACAGTGTGTGCCTGCCTACCATGTGCCACTTACAGCACGGACTACCACGCACCCACACAGAGTGCCTGCCACACACTTCCATGCAGCACCCAGCACCTGCCCACTCACAGGGCCTGCCTTCCACGGATCCACATCCAGCATCTGCCATGGGCCCACAGTCAGTGCCCACTTACAGCAGGTTCCAGGACCGTCAGTCACACTCCATCTATCCCTTTGCCAAGACCTTCCCTCTGCTTTGGCCCCTCCCTCTCCACCTCCCTGGCCAGAACCCATTCATCCATTGCCATTCAGCCTTCACGCCCACTCCCCTTACAGGCCTCCCTGCTGAACCCAGCGTGGATTCGGTGCCTTATTACACACTTGGATAACACAGCAAGACAGCTGGTTTTCTTCACCAGGCAGCAATTCTATTATTTTTAGATAGATGCCTAACATGGTGCCTGGCCAGCCACAGCATTATTTGCTAAGTGAGGGAAGAACAAACCTTGAAGCTCTCCTGGTGGATCGCAGCCTCCTGATGAAGAGCCCCAGGGAAAATACAAAGTCGTCTGAGCAGGAACCTCTAAAGCTGTTAGTAGACAGTAACACCTCTACTCAAACGTGTTGGTCCAGATCACTGCTCTCAATAGCACTCACACTCTTGGACTTGGAGGTGGAGAGACAGGGACAATGAAAGACAAGAGGCACCGAGTGATGGGTGTGGGACCCCTGTTACTGCGAATGGGAGATGACCAGCGCCCTGCTCAGAAAGCCCGGGCTCTGGACCCAGCTGGGCCATTCACTAGCCAGCACCCACGCAGCAGCAGCACGCTTCTCCCTTACAGAAGCTGTGCAAAAGTGGAACACAACAGATACGGGAAAGCGCTTTGGAAGCAGAAACTGCACAAATGCAAAGTGTCGTGAGAGAGAGTTCGGAGGAGGGAGAGAGCTCAGGACTACGAAAATGAACAAACACTGCTAGAGCATAGTATAAATGGCTTTGACCCTGGCCAAGTGACTGCACCTCTCTGTGCCTTGTTTTCCCCTTCTGTAAAATGGACAAAATAGTAGTACAGGTTTCACTGGTTTATTTTCAAGAATAGGCGAGAAAATGCACTTAAAGCCTCAGACGCAGCTCAGGCACAGACTGGAAGAGAAGAGGTTCGGCCGGCAGTGTGGTGCAGTAGGTAGTCTCCACCTGGGACGCTGGCATCAAATACAGGTGTTGGCTGGTGTCCCTGCTGCTTCACTTCCGATCCAATTCTCTGCTAATGGCCTGAGAAAAGCAGCAGCAGGTTTGGTTCAAGTGTTTGGGACTCTGCCACCCACATGGGAGATCGGGATGAATTTCCTGGCTCCTGGCTTTAGCCTGGCCCAGCCCTGGCTGTTGCTGCCACTGGGGGAATGAACCAACGGATGGAAGATCTCAATCTCACTCTCTCTCTCTCTCTCTGACTTTCAAATAAATATATACATCTTTTTTTTTTAAAAAAGAGGAGGTTAGAGTAGGATATGACCTTTTATTCCTTAGAAGAAAAGATACTATCATTTCCTTCACTAGCTTCAAAATTAGAGAAATCCTCCTTGGGTGAGAGTGTAAATTCTTTGCACTGTGACCTCAGTCAATTGTCCCTTGTTTAGTCATGGTAGACCTCTACATTTTGGGGATTTGTTAGAAACATCAGCAGCCAGAACTACAAAAAAGATTTATCCCAAAAATCTCTCCACACGAAATCTTGGCACGACACATGCACACCACTGCCATACCTAGAGCTGGCCATTTTCTGCCCCTCCAACTCATCCTCCAGGCGGGGCTAAGCGTGGTGGGCCAGCCCTGCTGCCACTGCTGATTTCCCGACAGTCCTAACTAGACCAGGACAGGGAGCAGGGGAACAGCTGGCCAGCAGGCTTTCAGAGGGAATGTTCAAGGGTCTAGACTTTAGCTAGAACTTTTATACTCAGCTTTCTTTCTCTTCTTCCTCTTGCCACTCCTCCAAACTGGGTTGTACCCCAAACCTACCAGTGGCCCTGCAGGCATGGGGCCTAAGCACAGGGGGGCTAGGAGTTTGCTGACTTGCTAACCACTAGCATCGCGGGTGCCATGGAGAAGCAGGGGCTGTGTGGGAGCTGTTTTCCTGCCACCACCTTGGCTCCTTCTGGAACACAGCCTTCCTCCCTCCGAGGTTCCCTTACCCACCACAAGCAGAGGAAGGGAGCAGGGTTTAGACATGTGATACGTTCTACAGAGACAGAGCGCCGGGGCGGGGGGTGGGGATAGGGCAGCTCCCATCCTGAAGACTCCCATCTGGCACGGAAATGACCTTTTTTTTTAAAGATGTATTTATTTAATTTAAAGGCAGAATTACAGAGAGAGAGGGAAAGACAGAGAGAGAGAGAGAGAATCTGGTTCATTCCCCAAATGGCCACAATGTCCAGGGCTGGGCCAGGCCAAAGGCAGGAGCTAGGAGCTTCCTCCAGGTTTCCCACGTGGGTGCAGGGGCCCAAACACTTAGGCCATCTTCCACTGCTTTCCCAGCCCATTAGCAGGGAGCTGGATTGGGAGAGCAGCAGCCAGGACTTCAACCGGTGCCCATACTGGATGCTGGTGTTGCAGGTGGAGGCTTAACCTGCTATGCCACGGCACTGGCCCTAGAAATGACCTTTTCTCCATTGGTAGACCGTGTCCTGGGACCTGGTACCAGTGAATAAGAATTGTTCTTACTGTGGATTCTGTACCTGCTTGGGGACAAGAGCTTTAGAAACAAGGTCTCGTGTTTTCCTCATAACAACCCATGATACGGGGATGAGGCCCTCATTTTCCCCATAAGGAAACCTATAGGCTTGTAGAGGCCATGGAGCTAGCAGTTGGCAGCTGTAGGTCCATGCACAGAGGCAGGATCACCTGTTCTCACTTGAGTCTAGGCCGCTCTGGGCGAATCACTCCTGCTGGGTTGAACTTGGCTCCTCTAGCCTTTGCCTCACAGCCTGTCTCCAAAGAGGCATCTAAAGCACCGGGGTCAGTCCAAGGCAGACCTGTCACCTGTAGCTCTCCTGGTCCTGCCCGAATCCCAGGAATCATGGCGGAAGCAATGACTGGTGCATGGCTAACCTTTGTGGGCTCCCCCGCTGCTGAGTACTTCCATACATAGTATCTACACAGAAGCCTGGTCTTATCCGCAGTGCCGGCCCAGCCATTTTTATGTCACCTAATTCATAAGTAATACAAAACAAAAGCAGCTGCCCCACAGTGCTCTGGAGAGAAAGGACAGAGGAAGGCAAGCTGCTTGGATGCCCACATGTGCCAGGTGCAGTCACAGGGGGTCAGTGTGATTTAAAAGAAAGAGGAGATGCTTCGTGCCCAGCAAAAGCTGTTTAGGTTCTTGCGCCTGCCCCAGCTAGTTGACCTTGGGCAGGTTACTTAGTCTCCTTGGATCTCAGCTTCTCCATCTGCCAACCAGTGCTAATGATATTAAGAGGTAATGGGAAAATAAGAAAATGCAAGCCAAGCACCCAGCACCACGTGCAGCACAGAACAGGCACGAGGCCGCACTTTGCCTGCTTGATCTTCTCAGCGTTGCTTTAGAGCAGGGGCTGCAGGTGAAAAAGAGGTAAAGTGACCCTTCCAGGACAATCAGGCCAGCAAGTGACACGGACAGGGACAGTCTGAATCTTGAGCCCATGTCGGAGTTGTAATATGGAGTGTGGCAAGGGGAAGACCCTCAGACTCCTGCACTTCTCATCCTTCACAGTTACTGGACCTGCTCTTAGCCCCGCCTGGACGCGCGCTTTCCACTGGACTCCAGAAACCCCTATTCTCAAACTCTAGGAATTTTCTTCCTAAGAAAGCAAAACAGAAAGACTGGTGAAATTGGAAGTGATAACCAGAAGAGACATAAGTGTGCATGTGTGTGTGTGAGAGAGAGAGAGAGAGAGAGACAGAGAGAGACAGAGAGTGAGCACATGTGCACTTAAGCACAGTGTGGGCCTTCAGACAGCTCATGGCCCAGTGGAAGGAAAAGTGCCAATTGTCTATGAACTTTCTAGAGCCCCCTATATGTGTGCTGGGGAGAGGGGGACAGTGAGAGACTAGAAGCTTCGTAGCAACTTCTGTGACTCTGTTACACTCCCCACACAGCTCCAAGCTCTGTGCAGCAATGCCAGTTAAGTGAATGTCCCAGGAACATCCTTCCTGAAGCTACTTTTCCTACAATCATCAGCTTTTCAGTGCTCTTGGTGCTGGGACTAGGACCACACTACACTGTGCACAGGTGTCTAGATTCCTTTCTCTACCCCTTGCTTCTTCTTTGGGGCAGTTCCCTCCTTAGGCCTTCGCCACTTTGGCCCAGCCACCACTTGGAGAACTCAGCCATTCCTAAGAGGCTTCTTCCCACCCTGCTTCTGCTTCCCCCAACTAGTCATGGCAGCTGTGCATAGCCTTGGCCTTGCAAAGCGACTCCAGAGTCCCCCAGTCCCAGCTAAAGGCCTCCTTTCCCTCACTTATCCCAAATAATAGCCGCTGATTGCCATCAACATCATGTTTCCCACAGAAACATACAGCACCTCTGCAGTGGGTCTCTGAGCCGCTGCAACCACAGCCTTTTGCTTCCAGTCATATCTGGAATGTCCTATTCCACTTTATACCTGCAGGTTCACTTTCCCTCTTAGCATCCCCGTGGGATTATGGCTGCTTGTCTTTCTAACTCATTCTCTGATATTTCCAGAGGGGAAGAGATCCCCCTTAACCCTCTGTACCTGGACTCAAGTATAATTGGTCTCTACTTTTCTTGTATTTATAAAATTTAGGCAGCTAATTTCGGTAGCTAAAGTAGGCAGAACTAGGACTACAGAGGATATGATAAGGAAATAGATTCAAAACCTTCTTTCTGAGCACCCGAAATCCACTGAAATGTTAAGCTTCTTGCATGTTTAACTCTTTTGTTTATGAATGTTTGAAGCCAATCTTGTCTTTCAGACTTGCAAGGCATCTCTGACTTGGTTTCATTATTCTAGTTACTGTAATAAAAAGAATAAATTCCATCCTATGAACTTCCTGATACTCATCTTTGGCTTAAGGTAGAAGAGACCTTGTTCTTATGTCATAGATGGGGCGGCCACAAAACAGCTAAACAGAAAAGCTGGTCTCTTGGATTACTGGAACACGTGTCAACTCCCCAGCTGGTTCACACAACCACTGTTCGACTATCTTTTCCATATTCATCAAACACTTAACACAGGATTGGTACTGAAGAGAATAAAAATGATTCACATGCTGACTGTTCTCAAGGAGTTAACAGTATAAGAGGAAAAACAACAAAAGTGGAAAAATGCATAAATAAATGAGTTAGCAAACATTTTCCATAAATAACCAGACAACACCAAGTTCAGGCTATGCAGACCACATATGGTTACATATTCTTTGATTCTACCCCCCCCCCATTTAAAATATAAACACTGTTCTTGGCTTGAGAGCCTTACATGAACAGGTGTGGGCTGATGTGGCCTTGGATCAGCCCCAACACGTGCAAGGTGTAAAATGGTCATTTCTGCTGAATCAGCTCAAGTTCCATTCAGGAAGGGTCTTTAATGCCGGCTTTGATTGGGACTTTGGAAATGGAGAGGGGGACAGTCTAGGTGGAGGAAGACCATTTCTATTACACATTGTTCTCTGTCTTCTATTCTTAGAGTGGAGATTGAAAAGAGGGGTCGATATCAGCGGGGAGCATATTAAAATGCAATTCTCAGGCCCACAGTGGATCTCAAACTTCAGCATTCACAGAATCACCTGGAGGGTGACTGCTGAGCCCCAACCCCATATCTCCAGTGCTGCTGGTCCAGGGACCACAGGTGGAACACAGTGGGGCAGAGTTGGGACAGAGATTGTTTTCAATTTTAAAGCTGTGATCAAGGACTGAGAACGGAAAGGCAATGACAGCCATCACTGGAGACAGAGGAGGAGCAGGACTCCTGCCAAAGGGTCCAGAGGCCTCACAGAGCCCGGGGCCATTCCACTTAGTCCAAGGCCTTGGAAAGCGGCTTTGAGCCACTGTGAGGGCAGGAACTTTGAGGGTGCTGAGGCAGACAGCAGGTCACCGTGGGAGGCTCCCGGGCGGCTCCCTGGTCATGGGCACACACTCCTTGTTCCTGAGACGCGTGCATGTTTTTACCACTCTTAGCAGACGGGCGCCTCGACACTATGCTTAGCACGATCTCCTTCGATCGGGCCCAGTGGCAGTGTTTCTCTCAGCAATTTTAGAAATGCCTTCTGAAAACTCAGATGTGGGGCTCAAAAGCTGAGAAGAGGGAGGGACGGGGGTGGGGGGTGGGGAGAAGGGAAAGACAAGCCAGCGAGAGAGAGAAATCTCAGAGGAGGCCACGGGCAGCCAGACACACGGGGAGTCATTAATCTGGCAGACAGTGAATAGCAAAAGGCAATTAGCTTGCCTGGGGTTGTAGCAAGGCATTGAAGTCTGCAGGATGGCAACTGAGGGTCTGGTGTAAGGGCAGGGCCATTGCTCGGGAACTCAAAGGGACAAGATAAGGGAGGCTGGGAAAGCCACCTGGGGCTAGCAGGAAGGAAAAGGAAAGTGCTGGGTGGGGGGGTCTCCATGGGTATTCATTACCCAGAGGAAGTGGCCAGGTGTGGCTGCACACTTGCCAGGACACAACCTTGAAAATGAACTTGGTGCTTTGGGTGTGTGTGCATACCCACACTAGCGCATGCAGGCAGGCACACACATGCAAGCAGGCACACATGTTCTCTTCCTATTTCTGCCTTTCCATCTACCTGCCCAGTCTACCCAGGCAGGTGGGCAGCTGAGGGACGACTGCCTGGCGGCGTCATGGGGGACCACATGCCACAGCTCTGACGGAGTTGAAACAGACATAGTTCTCAACTTCAGTTCGCGGTACTGCTTTCCAACACTCTGGAGCAGGCTCATTCTTTCCGTCCTACGCCTCACTCACACACGCACCCGCATTCTCACGTTCAGCCCTTGCAGGCCCTCTCTGGCCATGCCACAGGATCCTGGTCCCTGCCTGTGCTCTTTTTCCAGACACACTCATTCATTCGCCCGCGCTCTGCCGCTGCCATGCGTCAAACGCCACCTCCTGCTTCTACAAATCACTTCCAATGTCAGAGTTGCTTCCGTAGCTTCTGTTCCTGCTGCCTGCAGGGCCCTGCTCGCTCTGTCACTCTTACAGAAAAGGAAAATGCATGAGCACTGGCTTGACTGAGGGAAGAGCCCAACCCCAAGCAGATTGTCCTACCGTGGGATGCAGGCTTGTGGCTGTGGTGTCCCCGCCTTCAAGACCATCCCATTTATCTCTCTTTGTTCCACTCCCTCTCTCTTCTTGCACAACGCTGCAATCACACACATACTCTGGGTTGGAAAAAAAAAGGACGGCCTAATTTCCTGATGATTATGTTGTTACCTAGCAACAGCCAATCAGGGGCTGGGCTTTTTGCCTGCAGTATTTCATGCAAATAGTTTGGAGAAATTGCAGGGTAGCCCAGGCTGCTTAGTCTGTTTTCCCAGGGGACACATTACAGAATAAAACCAACCCAAAAGGGGGCTGGCGAGGCCAGGCACATGCTCCTGACCGCAGGTCCTCCCATCTCCCGCCCTCCCCTCTCTGCCCTGCACCTCCTTCCAAAAGCACGTGGTTCCTCAGGCAGATACTCGGGGTGTCCTAAAATGCACAAAGGGGCTCACTGGCAGCCATCCTTCACCCTGGACCCCTGTGCTGATCAGGGCAGCCTCTGGCACTCTGGAAACCCTGCCTCCCGGGGGCAGCAGAGAAGGCTGCATGCCTGGCAGCTGTCTGTGGAGCACAAGGAGGACCCTCAGAAATCGCAAAAGCCTGGCGCTTGTCACGTAGGGCCTCACTCGCACCCTTGCTGGCCAATCAGCTATGGGAAAGTCTTTATTGGCCACTGCACTCTTCCTGGTGCCAGCTGGCAGAATTCCCATTTAAATGACTGAACTAGGGAAGAAGCCACATTACTTCTTAGACCCCTTAAAAAACAGTAGAGGCGGAACTCGAGCCCAGGCACTCTGGTAAGGGATATGGGTACCCCAGGCAGAAGCTGGACCCACTGTACCACAATCTCTACTCCTACTGACATTTTTTTTTTCTTCCAAGATAGACAACACTGCAGGAGCCACACACACTGATTCTCCGTAAAGTCCCAGGGACTGGTTTGGTCAGATCTGGACAGCGCTGGGCAAAGTGCACCCAGAAGGCGGTCCCCACATCTGCCTCCTCGGGACAGTGGGCTGGGCTTTAGTCGGTACGGACCAGACTGCTGTCAGTGGGGTTGTTGTCATTGTTGTCGACTGCTCAGTAAGCAGGGCATTTTCTCTTGAAGGCAGAACACGCCCGGACGTCCCTACTGGACGGCTCTTCCCTGCTGTTACTACTCACTGTGTTCAACAGCCTGGCAAAGCCATGGTGTTACTTACATGGGAGTGAGCACAGACATCAGCCCGGGCCATCATCAGGAATGGAAAACCAGTCCAAAATGCCTGTCCCATTAATTGATAGCTTATGCACATTGGTAAGAGCAGAGAGAATTATACCTCAATCATTGCAGGAAGGTGGTGACAGCTCTGCAACCTCTGACATTTGCAGTCTTACCATCCAGAACCATACTATGGAACCAAAGAAAAGGACTGTCAATCTGCCTTTGTGCAGAAAGGTGAGCTCAGGAACCACTGGGGGCTGGGGACATTGGAGAACTCTATTTCTACTCTGGGCCTAGAGGAAATTTCAGAAAACTCTTTGACTCGGGCACTTCTATCCTCATAACCTTGGACTACATAGTAGAAACCCTGTTTTGCAGGGGGGAAGCTGATGGCCAATGTCCTCAAAGTTGTATGTTTATAAAGTGGTGATACTTGGACTAAAAAAGGAGGACTCCACAGTCGAAAGAACCCTAGAACGCCCCCAAGTCATTATAGTGGTAAAAGTAAAGGGAAAAGGGGAATGACAACAGGAAGTCATTTTTCAAAGGAAAAGAAAAGATTCATGTTTTGCATTTCTCCTAAGTATCCAAAGATCTTTCATCTGGAGTTGAATGTTAAGCTTTCACCAGAGTTGTATACTAGAACCACCAGGTAAGCATGTCAGAAATGTCAATACCCAGGCCTCACTCCTGACGAATAAATTAAGAATCTCAGCAGGAGTAGGGATTGTGATACAGTGGGTCAAGCTTCTGCCTGGGGTACCCATATCCCTTACCAGAGTGCCTGGGCATGAGTTTGACTCTACTCTTTTTTAAAAAGATGTATTTTAGGGGCCGGCACCATGGCTCACATGCTTAATCCTCCACCTGCGGTGCCAGCATCCCATATGGGTGCTGGGTTCTAGTCCCGGTTGCTCCTCTTCCAGTCCAGCTCTCTGCTGTGGCCCAGGAGGGCAGTGGAGGATGGCCCAAGTGCTTGGGCCCTTGCATCCAAATGGGAGACCAGGAAGAAGCACCTGGCTCCTGGCTTCAGATCAGTGCAGCGCCGGCCGTAGCGGCCATTTGGGGGGTGAACCAACGGAAGGAAGACCTTTCTCTCTGTCTCTCTCTCACTATCTATAACTCTACCTGTCAAATAAATAAAATAAAAGATGTATTTTACTTATTTAAAAGACAGAGTTCCAGAGAGAGGCAGAGACAGAAAGAGAGAGAGAGAGAGAAGGAGAGACAGAGAGAGAGATCTTCCATCCGCTGATTCACTCCCCAAATGGCCACAGTGGTCAGAGCTGAGCCAATCTGATGCCAGAAGCCAGGACTTCTTTGGGTCTCCCATGTGGGTGCAAGGGCCCAAGGACTTGGGCCATCCTCCGCTGCTTTCTCAGGTGCACTAGCAGGGAGCTGGATTGGGTGTGAAGCAGCTGGGACTTGAACCGGTGCCCATATGGGAAGCGGGTGCTGCAGGCCAGTGCCACAATGCCAGCCCCTCACTTCTCTTTTTGATCCAGCTTCCTACTAATGTGTACCCTGGAAGGCAGCATGTGGACGGCTCAAGTACTTGGGTCCCTGCCACCCACATGGAGACCCACATGGAATTCCTGAGAGACCTAAATGGAGTTTGGCCTGCCCAAAATGAGGGCAATTGGGGAGAGGACCAGCAAATGGAAGATCTCTGTTGTTCTGCCTTTCGAATAATAAATAAGCTCTTTAAAAACAAAAAGAATGTCGGCAGCAGGGAGGAGAGGCAGTGTTTTTTAAAAGCTTCCTAGGAATAGCTTAACCACTTTGGAAAAATGATCTGGCAATTCTTTTTATAAAAGTAAACATTCACCTTCCCTGTAACCCAGAAATTCCATCCCTAGGAATTTACTCAAAGTGAAAACATATGTCCCAAAACGTCTTGTAAAAATATGCTTTTGGCTGCTTCATTCATAATCTTCAAAAACCTCATGGTATCCCCAAATGACAGAATACTACTCATCAAACAAGGATCCAGCTCTCCCCATGTAACAGCAGACTGAGCACAGGAAGCCGTGCACAGCAGCACCCATGGACTGGCTCCGTGTCTGTGGAGTGCTAAGGACAGGAAAGTTTCCTACGTGGGAAAATTCAGCAGTGGGGCTGGCGCTGTGACATAGCACGTATAGCTGCCAGCATCTCATAGGTGCACCAGATCAAGTCCTGGCTGCACTTCAGACCCAGCTCCCTGCTAATGCTCCTGGGAACGCAGTGGAAGGGGGCCCAAGTGCTTGGGCCCCTGCACCCTTGTGGGAGACCCAGAAGAAGCTCCTGGCTTTGGGTTGGCCCAGCTCAGGCTGTTGCAGACATTTGGGAAGTGAACCAGCGGATGGAAGACCTCTCCTTCTGTCTCTCCCTCTCTCTGTAACTCCTTCAAATAAATACATAAATCTCTATAAACCAACAAAATAACACAGTGGCTGCCTCTGGAGCTGGGAGGAGCCGGGAGGGGCTGGGAGGGGCACGAGTGAACCCGCGAGATGCTGCTGCTATGGCTTTGCACTACACCAGCACAGGCATCTGTCAAGATGTACAGAATGATGTTCTCCACATTTCTCTATTTTATGGTAGGCAAGTTTTATCTCAAAACAGAAAATCCAATAAGCACATGAAATGCAATTTTTAGGGCCAGTGCTGTGGTGTAGTAGGCTAAGCATCCGCCTGAGGCGCTGGCATCCCATACGGGTGCCGGTTTGTGGCCCAGTTGCTCCTTTTCTGGTCCAGCTCTCTGCTGGTGGCCTGGGAAGGCAGTGGAAGATGGCCCAAGGGCTTGGACCTCTGTGCCCACTTGGGAGACCTGGAAGAATCTCCTGGCTCCTGGCATTGGATTGGCCCAGCTCTGGCCGTTGCTGGGGTGTGAACCAGCAGATGGAAGATCTCTCTCTCTCTCTCTCTCTCTCTTGCCCCCTCTCTCTCCCTCTCTCAGTAATTCTGTCTTTCAAATAAAAAAATAAATCTTAAAAAAAGAAAGAAATGCAATTTTTAAAAAAAGACAGGGGCTGGGCATTGCAGTGCAGTGGGTTAAGCTCCTGCAATACTGGCATCCCAATGGCTCTGCTTCTGACCCAGTTCCCAGCTAATGCACCTGGGAAAGCAGCAGAAGATGATGCAAGTGCTTGGCCCCTGCCACCCACGTGGAAGGCCTAGATGGAGTTTCTGGCTCCTTGCAGTCATTTGGGAAGTGAACCAGTGGATGGAAAATCTTTCTCTGTCTCTCTGTAACTCTGCCTTTCAAATGAATAAAATAAATTTTTTAAGGCGACTGGAGCTGGCATTGTCATGTAGCTGGTAAAGCTGCCCCCAGTGACGCCAGCATCCCATATGGACGCCAGTTTGAATTCCGGCTGTTCTACCTCCAATCTAACTCCCTGTTAATGGCCTGGGAAAAAGCAACCGAAAATGCCCAAGAGTTTAGGCCCTTGCTGCCTGTGTGGGAGACCCCAATGAAGTTTCTGGTTCCTGGCGGCAGCCTGGCCCAGTGCTGGCTGCTGCAGCCACTTGCGGAGTGAACCAGCAGATGGAAGAGCTTTCTCTCTCTCTCCCTCTCTTTGTAACTTCAACTCCCAAAGCAAATAAATTAATCTTTAAAAAATAAAAAATAATTTGAAAAAGATGGACTGATGACTGGCCAGAGGGATGGGTAGTTGGGCAGACATGGGTCTGTGGTAAGGCAAGTATGGTAAAATGCTCATTGTAAAATCTAGATAGGATGATCTAACATTCACCTTATAATTCTTTCAATATTTCTGGTATGTTAAAATTTTTTTTCCATAAGAAAATTTGGTGAAAAACTCACCAGGTAATTCTTAGGAGCAGACTTTGGAATAAAGGATAAATATCAATGACCTTAGGTGAAAAGTGTGAAACGGGGCCGGTGCCGCAGTTCACTAGGCTAATCTTCCACCTGCAGCGCCAGCACCCCGGGTCTCGGTTGGGACACCAGATTCTGTCCCGGTTGCCCCTCTTCCAGGCCAGCTCTCTGCTGTGGCCTGGGAGGACAGTGGAGGATGACCCAAGTGCTTGGGCCCTGCACCCGCACGGGAGACCAGGAAGAAGCACCTGGCTCCTAGCTTCGGATCAGGCGCAGTGCGTTGGCCACAGTACACCAGCCGTAGCGGCCATTTGGGGGGGGGTGAACCAATGGAAAAGGAAGACCTTTCTCTCTGTCTCTCTCTCTGCAATGGAAAAGGAAGACCTTTCTCTCTGTCTCTCTCTCTCTCACTGTCTAACTCTGCCTGTCAAAAAAAAAAAAAAAAGTGTGACATGAATAATATCGTGTCCCCAGATCTACAGAGATGAATGCAACACCTCCCTCCCCAACCAAAGGACAAAACCCTGACACCATGGAATGAATGTCCAAACCGAAGCAAGACCTTCTAGAGTCAGGCTAAGTCCTCTGGAGCCACGATGGCCCACTTCACACTGGGCTTACATAAGACACATCACACCTCACGGGACTACGCGTCTGAAGTGTGCGCAGTCCTGGAAAATTCGGGCAGAAGGCTAACCATCCCCATGCTCGAGGGAAGAAACCCTCACCGTACCCGGCAGGGCGGGGGTGCAGTGTGCAGTCACTGAGCTCTCCACTTCCCCTGCAGGGCCACAGCTCCCCAGGGACGGTGCTGATGGAGCACTTGGAGAGGAAGACGCAGGCGTGTGGCGCCTCAGAGGACCTGAATGGACAGTGGGTTTTAATGGGGTGGGAGAGGGAGAGGGAGGAGTAGGGGGAGTAATGCAGCCGAGTGCAGTATGGAGCCCCTGTTCCCTGAGCTGCCCATTTATTCTGCATAATTGCTTCATTTCCACTGGCAGTGCATCCCCACATGGATTTCATTACTGGTGCCTTGGATATCATATTGATTACCAGTTTCATCGATCCCTATCTTGCTAATTAGCATATAAATTAGCCATTTGGGGGAGGCATTAGGCAAAATTGAATTTTCTCCTTAATCTTCTTTCAGAAGGTAAATGAAAATGGATGTGGCCTTCCTCTGACACAATCTACGTGCTGTTCACAGCCAGGACAACCACACACTGAAGCCTTCCTACCCCAGGACACACGTAGCGGGGGCACAGCCCCTGAAGACCTCCCACAAACAGGTGAGGCAGAGGATGGAGCTGCAAGCCTAGATGCACGGCCCAACTGATGGACAGCAGTGCCCCCTCCCACACAGACAGAAGAGCTGCCCCGCACCCCCATATAGCAGTTCCCGTGGTGTTCACCTCCGTGGTTAGGATGGGGAGCCCCACTCTGCTCTTTGGCTTGGTGTCAAGATGGGGAGTTGACTGTCAGAGGCTCTGGGTTGCAGGGCCTGCTCTGCCCCTTACCAGCTGTATAATCTCGGACACATTAACCTCTCCAAGCCTTAGTTTCCTGATCTGTAAAATGGGGATCATCACAGCACCTACTTCCTGGGAGAGCAAGAGAGAGAAGGAAAGGTACTCAGCGCACTCAGCACAGGGTCTGGCACACAACACATTAGCTTCCTGCAGCACCACCACCAGGCACAGAGAGGCCAAATCAGATTGTTTTTTAAAAGATTTATTTATTTATTTGAAAGTCAGAGTTACAGACAGACACAGAGAGAGACAGAGAGAGGTCTTCCATCTGCTTTTCACCCCCCCAAATGGCTGCAACAGCCAAAGCTGCGCCAACCCAAAGCCAGGAGCCAGGAGTCTCTACCGGGCCTTCAACACAGGTGCAGGGGATCAAGGACTTGGGTCATCTTTTACTGTTTTCCCAGGCCATAGCAGAGAGGTGGATCGGAAGTGGAGCAGTTGGGACTTGAACTGGCACCCATATGGATGCCAGCACTGCAGGCAGTGGCTTTACCCGCCTTGTCACAGCAACGGCCCCCAAATCAGAATCTTAGGAAACTGAATGCCAGGGTTCTACAGAGGGAGCTGCACTGCTTTGATAGAAAGGCTGAAATCCCAGGCGCTTAGTCCTTGGAACAGGTCCCAGGCTAGAAGTCAGGTCAGCCCAGGTCAACCATGCAGGGCTGCATCCTGCGTCCTTGGTACTCAGGATGGGGCCCTTGGAGCAGGAGGGTCTCATCACCTGGGAGTATGCTGAAAATGCAGAATCCTGGGCCCCCTCCCGGACCACTGGATCAGAATCTGCACTGTAACAATATTCCCCAGGTGACTCATGTGCCCACTAAAGCTTGGGAAGCGCTGTTTTGAGCAACCCTCTGAGTTTAAATCACACTGTGGGGCTGGCGTTGTGGCATAACTGGACCCAGCTGCTCCACTTCTATCCAGCTTCCTGCTAATGTGCCAGGAAAGCAGTGGAAGATGGCCCCAAGCACTTAGGCCCCTGCACTCTCTTGGGAGACTTGCATGAAGCTCCTGACTCATGGCTTTGGCATGGCCCAGCCCTGGCCATTGTTGCCATTTGGGGAGTGAACCAGCGGATGGAAGAGCTCTTTTGGTCTCCCTCCCCCTCCCCCTCTCCTTCTCCATCTGTGTGTGTGTGTGTGTGTGTCTTCCTCTCTGTGTGTAACCCTTTGAAATAAACAAATATATATATATTTTTCAAACATTTATTTATTTGAAAGGCAGGGTTATAGAAGCACAGAGAGAGAGGTCTTCCATCTGCTGCTTCACTCAAAAATGGCCTCAATGGCTGGAGTTAAGCTGATCCGAAGCCAGGAGCCTGGAGCTTCTTCCAGGTCTCCCACGTGGGTGCAGGGGCCCAAGCACTTAGGCCATCTTCCACTGCCTTCCCAGGCCACAGCAGAGAGCTGGATCAGAGGTGGAGTAGCCAGGACTCGAATTGGCACCCAAATGGGATTGCTGGCACTGCAAGCGGTAGCTTTACCCACTGCACCACAGCACCAGACGCTAAATAAATATATTTTTTAAAAATCTTCCTCACATCCCCTCAGATTTCTTTAATATAAAAGGAAAAATTTGAAAAAAAATCATACACTGTAGGGGAAAGAAGGGGCTGTGGAGGTCGCCTAGTCAAAGCCAAGGCTCGGCAAGGCCGGAGCGTTCGCCTGCAACAGGCCCTGAGGAGCCACATCAAGCCTCCTATCTCCTGCCTCTGAGCCAGTCTGGGTTCCGCTGTGGTCCTCCCCAGCCTCCTACTCCAGCCTACCTGCTCCTTTGGGAAGCCTTGGTCTAGAGCCTGCCTCGGCTTCTACCCACCCCTTTGGGACATGAGGCCCGGTTCCCCGGGGGCCCCAGCAGAGGATGCCCACGCAGTGGGGGAACACACAGCTGAGGCTCCCTGTGAACGCCTGTTCTTTGAACTCACAAGGCGGGGCACCCAGGCGGCTGGGAGACAGCTGGGAGGGAGGCATGTTTTCTATTGCAAACCCTTTTGCATCTTTTAATTTTTTGTTCCTCATGCATGTAAAGCATATTAAAAAGTTAGTCAACAATAATTTTAACTTCTAAGAAGGCCTCAGATAGATTGCAATTGAAAGTGATACCCGATCCCTGCCTGCCCGTGGATCATCTTGTTCTACCTGGGACTGCATCTTTTCCCTGCCACCCCCTTGCTCTGAAACCTGAAACTTAAAAAGCATTGTGGAAAGATCCTGAGGCCAGGTGCTGACATAGATTCTGGTCCTGCCTTGGCACTGTGAGCCAGACTCGGTTTTCTTCTCTCTGGGACGCGAGAGGAGCTCTGTAAGGTTTCCAATCCAGTAAGTGCAATTTCAGTCCTGCCCCCACCCCACTCAAGTCACAGGGAGAGGAAGGAGAGGACCTTCTGCCCCTGGGGGCTGTCACTCAACTTGGAATAACCAGTAAAAAAGGAAGGGTACTGAGCTTGTTACCAACCATATTTGCATAATATAATCCCATTTTTCTTAAGCACACATGGCTCAATTCTATAGATTAGCCGGGAGAATACATTCCAAAGTGTTAATAATGGTTGCTTTGGGTTACTGCTGATTTTTATTTTTCTCCTTTGTGCTTTCCTTTATTTTCCAAATTGCCTATACCCTTAATAGTACTGGGGCCCAAACACCACAGTGTCCTTACCACAAAAGCTAGGCGGAAGCTGAAAACCGCAGAGGGAAGGATGTGCCTTCTCCACCCGGACAATGGGTCACTCCGAAGCTGGTGCCGCAGCTCTGCCCTGTGTGAGCTCACCGGCACTCCTGGCTTCCTAAATCCGGACTCCGTGGATCCAGGGACTATATGGCATGTTTCAGAGCCAGAAGTCACATGCAGAGGGGAAGCATCGGCTTCCTTGGCTTGTCCCCTAATGGAGTACACGTGGCTCAGGACAGCTCCCGACCTAGAGGCTGACCATGAAGTGTCCTTGAGGCAAGGCCAGTTAATCCTGAAAGCCTCACGTGGAGCCGCATGCTGGGCAGGTGAAAAGCACGCAGTTTCTGCAGTCAAGGACTTGGATGGTGTGCTAAGGACGATGGAAACATGCAAGGCAACATGTGGAAAACTCTGGCACTGTCCTACAGAGTCAACAGCGCAGCGCAGACACAGCCACTGTCCTTCCTTGCCATACTCGGTCACTATTTCCTCATCTGTAAACTGCAAATCACAACCCTCGAAGGAACAATCACGCAGAAGGATACAGAGGATGCATGCGAAACGTCTAGAACAGTGCTCACACTCAACAGGCCCCGCACAAAAGGGTGCCATGATCATTATTATTTGGGGCAGTGAGCTCACAGGGGCCACGTTATCATCATCACTGTCCCCATTCAGAAAAAGTTCCAAGGAGCCATACAATGAGAGCTGAATGGCTCCCTAGAAGCTCAGAGTTTCGGGCCTGGTGGATGACACACAATCGGGGCCGTCCGCCCAGCTGCTGTGGGAGACTCCAGCAGCCAGCCCGCATGGCCTCCGCATGAGCCAAGGGGCGGTTTATGTCTTAGGACTGTGACTCAGTCCACCTGCCACGAATCTGGCAAAGAAGCCACTGGGGCACGGGGGACAGGAAGGAACAAAAAAACCTTGACCCCAGGATGTCGTAGGCGGGAACTCTCAGGATATAGTGGGGAGGAAGGGGGAAGGAAGATTTAAAATATTTACAAAACAATAACAAGTGAATAAATAATTCATTTATATCTAATTTCCACAGGAACTAGGATTCTGAAAATTGATGTGTCAATATTCTTTTCCATAAGGCACTGGGGACTCAGAAATAAGTATATAAAAGAGATGTAGGAAAATAGGCAAGATTTATGAGCAAGCTGCTTATTATTATTTGTAAAAAATTTATGTGATAAACCTACAAGAGTATACTTAATCTTATGAAAATTTAAATAGATGCAAGTCAAAACTTTTAGAAATTTGGTGATACCCAGGGTTGACGTAAGGTATCATCTTATACTGCTGGTAGGAATGTAATTTGGGATATCTTTTTTAGCGGGCAATTTGGCAATAGACAGCATTATTAAGGGCCATCCCCTTGCCATAACAACTCTGTTCGTAGAAATGTAGATTCTGTGATATCCATCTCCTAAAGCATTTTAAGGTGCATGGGCGAGGGTGTTCAGCACTGCACTGTCAAAGCAAAAACCTAGGGAGCAGCCGCGTATTCATCAGCTGTGCGGCAGCAGGAATACCAATGTTAGCAATAATAGGAAGGGAAATAACTGCCTAACATTTACTGAGCACATACTATGTGGCGGACAGGTTCTGAAGCTCCACATGGATTACCTTATTTCATATTCACACCAAGTCTACAACATAGGCACAGTTACTCTGCCCATCTTGTAAATGAGGAAAACGAGACTCACAGAGATGCAGAAATTGCCCTCACCTCGTGGGCAACACAAGGATTGTGAGATGGCAGTCTGGTTCCCGAGTTTGTGCTCTTAACCACTCTCTCTCTCTCAGTCTCTCTCTCTCTCTCTCTCTCTCTCTCTCTCTCTCTGTCTCTCTCACACACACACCCTACAGGCTAATTCAAAAAGCTCATGGAAAACATACATTATCTTTTCATTCCATTTTCTCATGAGATTTTTGAAGTAGCCTTATACACCTATACACATAATTAAATACTCTGCTGTCAATTAAAATAGTTATGACTATACATGACGATATGGAAAAATCATAATAATTAATCGAAAAGATCCAGGTTGGAATAATGCCCCTCAGATGACTGCCCTTTCGTGTTACACAACAGGAAATGTGCCAATGGCCATCATGTCATTCTTCTCTGCATTTAACAATAAACTGATCAGGCTTTAGGGGAATTGTCTGAACAGTAAAGGACACCAGTCCAAATAGAAATCCTTTTGAAACATAAAAATGACATCGATTTAGTTTGGGTGGGAAGGGTAAGGGGTGATGAGTGTATATTTCTTTTTGTTTTTAAAGATTTATTTGTTTATTTGAAAGGTAGAGTTACAGAGAAAGAGATACACACACATACACACACACACAATCCTCCATCTTCTGGTTCACTCCCCAAATATCTGCAATGTCCAAGGCTGGGCCAGGCTGAAGCCAGGAGCCTAGAACTCCATCCTGGTCTCCCATGTGGATGAGAGGGGCCCGATTACTTGGGTCATCCTCTGCTGCTTTCCTAGGCACAATAACAGGGAGCTTGATCAGAAATGGAGCAGCTGGGACTTGAACCAGCGTTCACATGGGATGCCGGTGTTGCAGGCAGTAGCTTAACCTGCTATGCCACAATATCGGCCACATGGATGTCCATTTCAATCATGGGTCTTCCTAAACTAAATTATTATGTTATACAGTGAGAGGATGGAAAGAATGAGGGGAGGGGATAAGAGAACTGGTATGAATGTTGAAGGCCCAACAAAGATACAGATTTAAAGCGCAACATAGGCCATTTTGATGTTTGTTTAAAAAAAAAAAGTGATTGATAGCATTACATTTTTGGAGAGAGATGATTCCAGTGGCCAGGGTGGGATAGAATAAAGCTGCAGAGACATAAGAAGAACATGTCAGAGCTTACAGCAGCAAGGTGAGCACGAGGCCACCAAAGTCGGGACCCCCTGCAGGAGAGGCAGCATGGCTGCCACGGATCTGTCTGAATGAAGTCTAAGTCATAGCGTGGCCCTTTGTGCATCTGGGAGCTGCTTGTCCAGTCTCTCTTCTCTCCATTCTTTTATGTTCTGATAGATCACCTTAGTCTAGGCTCTTAGCAAAACGTGGTTGAATTACTGCAAAAGCCTTCTAACATGTTCCCTCTTTCTAGTGTCACTTCTCTAATTCATTACAGTTGAATCTTCCTATAGTACTTTTTTTTTTTTTTTTTGGACGGGCAGAGTGGACAGTGAGAGAGAGAGACAGAGAGAAAGGTCTTCCTTTTGCCGTTGGTTCACCCTCCAATGGCCGCCGCGGCCGGCGCACCACGCTGATCCGAAGCCAGGAGCCAGGTGCTTCTCCTGGTCTCCCATGGGGTGCAGGGCCCAAGGACTTGGGCCATCCTCCACTGCCTTCCCGGGCCATAGCAGAGAGCTGGCCTGGAAGAGGGGCAACCGGGATAGAATCCGGCGCCCCGACTGGGACTAGAACCTGGTGTGCCGGCGCCGCAAGGCAGAGGATTAGCCTAGTGAGCCGTGGCGCTGGCTAGTACTGGTTTTACAGTCCTTTCCTGGAAAGACCTTCACAGTCGACCTTTAGAAGAGGATCTGGACAACTCAGCGTGAGTCACTGCCTTCCACCCGGCCCCCCCGACCCAGCATCTCTGCTCACGCATTCAACAGAGCACTGAGCGTGAACCGTGTGCGAGGCACCACTCCTGATACTAGGGACGCAGCACAAACAGAACAAAGTCCCCTCGCTGCGGCCTTCACGTTCGGGGGTGGGGGGGACAGATAGAAAATGAGCATTAGGCGGCAGTAAAGGCTTTGGAGGAAAGTAAAGCAGGGTCAAGGGCACCCGGGGAGGATGCTATTACAGAGAGGAGTCCCAGAATGACTCTCCAATAAAGGACATTGGAGCAGAGACCTGAAGGGCACGGGGGAGTGAGTCACACAGCTCTCTGGGGAAGCTCCTCCCAGGCGAGGAGAATAACAGCTGCCAAGGCCGCCAGGCAGGAGCATGCATCACATGTCCAAGGAGTAGGAAAGACCCCTGGTGTGGCTGAGCTGGGCGTGGCAGAGTGCACACTGCATCCCCAGGGCAGTGGCTCTCAACTTCAGACAGTCTCACCTGCCCAGGGACCTTTGGCTGTGGAGCCACTGGTGCCCAACAGGTAGCAGTCGGGGGTTCTGCTAAACAGCCCCACAGTGCACAACAGCCCCACCCACCCCACAACAAAGAATTCTCCACCAACAGTGTCAAGGTCGAGAATCCCTGATGTGGGACTCGCAGGCCACTGCGGGCACTCGGGCTGTTACTCCACGTGGGACGGAACGCTGTTAGAGTAAAGGGGTGACACCACAGAGCTCTAGTTTTGGAAGTATTACCCTGGCTGCCAGGTGGAGATCAGACTGCGGACAGAGGGATTGAAGCAGGGCCTGACAGGAGGCTTCTGGAACCATCTACGCAGGAGCTAACAGTAGTTTGAACTAGGGTGTGGGGATAAAGGTAGAAAAAAAATGCTTCCATCCAGACACATTTTGAAAGAGGAGCTGACAGGGTTTCACTCAGCAATCTCACTCTAGCACCTGCACACCAGGCTCCCTCTTCACCTGGTTACTGCTACCCCTCCTTCTGCCCCGGCTTGCCTTTCTTATTTGGTTAAACTCTATTTGTCTTTATTTCAGGATTTCAATCCAGAGTCTTTCTTAACACTAGGACGTGCCTGTAACTCTTCTAGTCTGTACTTCTTTATTTAACCTTCCATATTCTTTGTGAACATATAAAGAGGTACCACATTTTATGGAAAAACTGAGCAAGTGCCTAAAGTTACCACTTAATATTGTCATGGAAGTCCCAGACATAACATTAGGGCAAGAAAAAGAATTCAAATAAACAAAGTAAAACTGTAGTAGAGGAAGAAATCAAATTGCCAATATTTGAATATTTGCAGATTATAAGATGTATGTTTAGAATAACTGATTGAATCTAGTTACAGAATTAAAACTATAAGAGTTTTGCAAATTTCTGGCTAGAAAAATCAATATGTGGAAATCAAGCATATTTCCATACCTTGCATGAAATAATTAAAATACAAATTTTAAAATTCCATTATTTATAATATCATTAAAAAGGATAAAGTATCCAGGAATAGAACTAAAAAAAGACACATACTATGCTCATGGGGAAATTATAAAAACTTAGTGAAAGACATTTATTAATATTTAAATAATTGGAGAGAGACACTATGTTCATAGTTTGGAAAACTCCATATTGTAATAATGTCACTTTTTCTTAAATCAATCTATAGATTAAATATAATTTCAAAATATAAATATTCCAAAGGAACTCTGACAAGTTGATTCTATGTGGAAATGCAAAATGCTCAATGCTCAAATTATATGCAAATCACTCTTGAAGAGAACAATGTGAGGAGAACTGCGCCTTATCATATTTTAAGCTACACTAATGAGGAAGGTTTGGTATTAGTTCTGGGACAGACCCTGTCCTTGATCTCCAATCATTAACACCTCTTCCTGGCTACACATTAAGTGACCTCATATTGGTAGCTTGAAACTAGTCATGGTGGGAGTATTTATACCACAGAAATCAACAAATACTACAACCAGGGCTGTTTGTGCGTGGGACAGGGCTGGGGAGAGCTGGTGGTGAATCACTTACCAGCTCACCGCTGGACAGAATCAGACAGACTCCCAAAGCAGACCCACACGCTGCCTATTACATGGCAGGTGGGATCAGTAGGGAAGGCCTGGTCATTTCATTACATGGTATGAGAAAACCAGGGGTCCACATGGAAAAATGAAATTGGTCTCTCATCTCACAACAAACCCTCAAATAAAATTTTAGTAAGTTAAGTATTTAAGTGGAAAAGACAAAAAAATACAAGATTTTCAAAAGCGAATGTGGGAGAAAATCTTAATGACTTCAGAGCAGGAAATAATTTGGACAAGAGACAACTGATAAATCTGCCTACATTACAAGTAAAAACTTCTTGGGGCTGGTGTCGTGGTGCAGTGAGTTATTCTGCCATCTGCAACGCTGGCATCCCATAGGAGCGTCAGTGTGAGTCCCAGCTGCTCCACCTCTGCAAAATTGTGTATTTTATAGCAAAAGAAAATTAGAAACGTCCCAGGTGTCTATTCTATCCCAAGGTCCTGTGGATGCTAAGGAAGGGCTGACTCCACTCCATCTCCACTCTGAAGTCAAACACTCCCAAGTCACTGAAGCTAAGAAACATTTTCAAACCTTCCCCTTTGTGACTTGGCAGCGTTCAGCCTGCTGACCATTCTTCTTGAACGGCATCTTACCTTGGCTTCCACGAAGCCCTAGTTCTCGGGTCAGTCCTCAGTCTCTTTCAAAGCCTTGTAACCCATCACAGATCCACTGTACACTAGAGTCCCCCAAGGGCCACTCCTGGAACCTCCTTTGTTCATATTCTATTCTCTCTAGACACTCACATCCATGCCCATGGTTTCAATTACCACTCATACATCGAAGATTTAGGTCTCCAGCTCAGATTTGTCCTTGGAGCTCCAGCTAACCCATCTTCTTGTCAATGGATCAACTCAGATATTTCAAAGAAACTAAACTTTAATCTGTTAAATTCAAAACTCATGACTTCCCTTCAAAGTAGTTTTTCTGGTGTTCTTTCCCAGTGGATGGCCCTACCAGTCATCCTTGACAATTTCGATCCTGAAGTCTTCTGCTTTTCTTTCTATAAAACCAAAGAACTCACTCTCTTTTCTTCTGCGGAAAGGGTTGAAGATGAGGAAAGTTATTTTTGTGATGATTTTAAGTTGGAATAAAGCCTTTCAACAAACAGCATCATCTGGCAATTTTGGTTCCATACACAGAGGGAGCTCAATAAAGCTAGTTCCTTTCCCTCTAATCAAGAGTTTTTCCAAAACACAACACCACCACCATACAATTAAAGCACTTTCCTTTCTCCTGCTCTTAACCCCTTTGGTGCACATTTCCTTCCTTCCTTTATATTTTTGTACATAAGAGGTTCTTAGTTTCTGATTTTTCCTCACTTTCTGCTTCTACTTTTTTCCTGCCTTCCCTCAGCCTGCCTCCCCATGACTAAATCAGAACATGGTGTTTCCATTGATAGCTACTGTGTGCACCCTGGTGTAGAGTGATGAGCAAGGCAAGGTTCCTACTGCGGTGTGTCTTATATCTGGAGTGGGGAGCAAACAAAGTCAGATGGTAATATTAGCTAATTAGGAATTAGAATTAAAGGCAGTAATAGAGAACAATGAGGCGGTTCCGTCAGATTGGGTTGGTCAGGAGAGGCCTTTCTGGGAGGCTCCATTTAAAAACAAGATCGAGTCACAAGAAGACAGCGATCGCATGCATCCCTTTGCACTTGGGATACGCATGGCTTGGCAAAAAGACTAACAGAGAAACAAACTCGGTATGCTTGATGGTGCACAGTGGGTGAGAGCAAGTGGCGTAAGGCGAGAGGAAAGCAGGGACCAGGTGGCACGAGGCTTGGTGCACTCAGAAGATGGAACCCAGGCTTTAGAGATGTCTTCTTTCTAGTGTCTGTGGGATGTGCAGGGATATCTTTTCTGTTTCCCTTCCAGAGGTGTTGGTTATCTGTGTCTTCTTTTTCTCTTTTCCTCGACCAGTCTTTGTAAGGATTTATAATCTAATTAATCCTTAAAAAGAACTAGTTTTTGGCTCTGCAGCCCCTGTCTCAGAGTGTTTTCTCTTTCACTAATTTCTGCTGTCTTTATTGTCTCCTTCTTTCTACTTTCTTGGGATTTAGTTTGCTGGATTTTGGTAACTTCCTGAAATGGGGGAATTTAAGGGTATAAAGTTCCCTCTAAGCTTAATTTCATTAATATTGCAGATGATTTTTTTTTAAAAGACTTATTCATTTATTTGAAAGGCACAGTGATAGAGACAGAGATTTTCCATCCATTGGTTCACTCCCCAGATGTCTGCAACAGTCAGGCCAAAACCAGGAACCAGGAACTCCAATTGGATCTCCCACGTGAGTGGCAGGGGCTCAAGCACTTGGGCCACCTTCCTCTGCTTTCCCAGGCATATGATCAGGGAGCTGGCTAAGTACAGCTCAGGGACTTGAACTGGTGCTCCTATGGGATGCTGGCATCCATCACATGTGGTAGCCTGAGCAGCATGCCATAATGCCGTTCCCTGAAGATGACTTTATACAGAGTATTTTTTATTCTCACTCAAGAATATTTCTTAATTTCTCCTGTGCTGGGTTATACACGAGTACACTGCTTAATTTCCAAATATGTGGTGTGGGGGTGTTTCTAATCAACCTGTTCTTATTGAGTGCTAATGTAAGTACACTGTGGTCAGAGAGAAGAGTAATGTGTGATTTTAGCCTTGTGAAATTTGGTGAGGAGGGTTCCATGGTCCACTACATGGCTGACTTTTATAAATGACCCGTGTGCATGTGAAAAGTGTATTCTGCAGTGGCTACACACAGTATTATACATCCATCTGTTGGTGAAATCTGATTGTTGTGGTAGTCAAATCTTACATATTCTTACTGGGTTTTTGTTTGTTTGCTTGGTTTTACTACTTGTTAGACTTAATGCTGAGAGGGGAATGTGAACATAAAATACCTTGATAGTGAATTTGTCTTTTTTCTTGGAGTTCTGAAATTTTGCTTTATATATTTTGAGGCCATTTTATTAGATACATAAAAATTTAAAATTGTTACAGCTTCCTAGTAAATAGAAAGTGATCATTTTAACATAATTCCTTTTGTTTATATGAGTGCTTTCTGACTAATATAATTCTATCCTTAATACACATATGGCTATATCAGCCTATTTTTAAGATTTTATTTAATTTACTTATTGAGATGCAAGAGAGAGAGAGAGAGAGAGAGAGAGAGAGAGATCCACCCCACAGTCAGGACTGTGCTGGGCTAATGCCTGGACTGCAAACTCAATCCAGGTCTCCCACTTGGGTAGCAGGAACCCGATCACCTGAGACATCACTGCTGCATCCTAGGGCCTCCGTTAGCAGGAAGCTGGAATCAGGAGCCAGAGACGGGTATTGAACCAGGTACCTCGATGCAGGATGCAGGCATCCTAATCACCATCTTCATCACTAGACTAAATACCCACCCCTTGGCTTGCTTTTTTTTGCATATTTTCATGGCATATCTTCTTTCCTATCTTTTTATTTTAAGCCTTTCTGTTTATTTTTGCCAGGTTTCCTCATCTTTGACACTATTGACATTGGGCCAGATAACCGTTGTGTGAGGGGGCGTCCTGTGCATTGCAGTTTACAACAGCCTCCCTTCCCCCAGGTTATGATGACCAAAAACAACTCCAAACACTGGTAAATATCCCCTCGGGGGAAAAGGACCCTCAGCTGAAAGCTACTGACCTGCGTTTCAGGTGTGTCTTCTGTAAACAGTGGATACTGAATTATTCTCTTTTTATACCACATGATAATCTTTTTTATTTTTAAGATTTATTTATTTATTTGAAAGACAGAATTACAGAGAAAGAGAGGGAGGAAGGGAGAGACATAGAGATCTTCTATCTGCTGGTTCATTCCCCAAATGGCCCTAATGACCAAGGGCTGGAACAGGCCAAAGCCAGGAACCATGAACTCCATCCACACAATGGGTGATAGGTGTTCAAGCAGTAGGGCCATCTTCCACTGCTTTTGCAGGGGCATTAACAGAGAGCTGGCTCACAAGTGGAGCAGCCAGGACTTGAACTGGCACTCATATGGGATGCTGGCATCACAGGCAGTGGCTTAACCCATTGTACCACAATGCCGGTCCCAGCAATCAGGTTTTTAACAGGATCATTTAATCCACTTACAGTGAATGTAATATGGAAAGCTCAGTTTTTATTTGCCTCAAAATGCCTTTCTGGGCCACTCACCTAAGATCAACTTTCCTCCTGCCTGGGCCTACTTATGGAAAGAACAGAAAGAATGCACAACTTCACAACGGAGGGAGAGACACTTTGAAGTTGCTGCTAGCTCATTGGGTGATTTTATGCAAATTAATCAGGGCACCTGCTCTAGGCAGCTACTGCCCCACTCACACGTGCCTTGGAAAGTGGAAGAGATCAGAAAAAGCCAGCTCTTTCTCTGGGCAGAAGTCACCCAGAGCCAGGCACGTTTTGGCATCTGGGGTGAGGACTTGATTTTGGCTCCACGCATGCTCTTGGCAGGAAACTTTCATTCCACAAACAATCTGCAGAAACAATTACGGAGCCTTGGTCTTCCAGCTTCTATTAACGGCTGCTTCTTTGAAGGGAGTCTGTTCATTTATTATGATTGTGTTTTAAAGGTATGTCTCAGGTTGTCTGCAGTTTCACTGTGACATGTTTCAGTGTGGATTTCTTTTCCTTTACCAGTTCCCAAACTTCTTGAGTCCATGGATTGGTGTTTATACGTTAGGGAACATTCTCAGCCTGCCATCACCTCCTCAAATACGTCTGGGTTCCAAAATTCATTTTTCTGGTCTCTGCACCCTTCAACAAAGGCATGTTAGAACGTGTTCTTGCTCTGAGTCGATGTCTCTGACCCTAGCTGGACAAGTTCTTTTTATCTACTCTGCAGAATTCTGCAGAATTTCTTCAGAGCGATCTTCCAGTCCTGTCCTACAGCCCTCATTCAGTCCTATGTGATTGACTGGTGAACACGCTGAGTTCTCAATGTGGGTTGTTGTGTTTTTCAGATCGGGAACTTCTATTTAGTTCTTCTGCATACTGTAAACGAGAATGCAGGATTTAGGCCAGAGGAGGGCAAAGGAACAGGAGCAGAGCATCTGACAGAGTTCACTCCTCAGGGCAACGTTGTACTCAGGGGGCCAGACCAGCGGGGCCAGGACCTGGTGTGAGGCACCGGGCTGAGGCAGCTTTCTGAATGTACAGTGCAGGAAGTGCAGGCTGCTTGAGCAGGAAGAGCCCTCCTGCTCTCCTTTCCTACATCCTGGACACCTAACCTTTGCCCTGGCAAACTGCTTCTCAGGGACTTAGGGAACTGTATCTCCCACTGTCTCCTTCGCTTGTACAAGTAAATAAAGCTTTCCTCTGAGCAGTTCCTGCTGGAGGTTGATTACCTGGTACATCCCAAGCAAATGGATCCCTTGTAGTCATAATAAAATCTGTTAAAACACTTCTTATAGATTCCTATTATTTTTCAAAAGATTTACATATGTATTTATTCATTTGAAAGGTAGAGAGAGAGAGACAGAGACAAAAAGATCTTCCATCTGCTGGTTCACTCTCCAAATGCTCACAACAACCAAGGCTGGGCTGGCTAGACTAAAGTCAGGAGCCAGGAACCCCATCATGGTATCAGAAACTCAAATACTTGAGCCATCATCCCTGCCTCCTGGGCGCATGGGCAGGAAGTTGGATCAGAAACAGAGTAGCTGGCTCTCAGATCAATGATCCAGTATGGAATGTGGGCATCCTAAGCAGTGGTTTAACCCACTGAGCCACCACGCCCACCCCTGGATTCCTGTTCTTACAGATCTCTTTATGCTCAGTTTAAAAAGTCTCTTCACACGTGGTTAGCATAGTTCCTTTAGCCTATCTAATGACTGCAATATCCAACGTTTCTGTGGTTCTCTTAGTGTCGTCTGTCATTTCTGTTGGCTGTTACTCTCAGTGTATCTTGTTATTCTGTAGAGCTGGTTATCTTCGACTGCTGGGCATTAGGCTATATTAAAGAGTTGGCAAAGATGAACTGAGTTCTAGGATGATGGTGTCCTCCTGCAGAAGAGGCCTTTTCTTTGCTCTGTCAGGCGCCAGGGACACTGCAGGTACGGAACCACGCTGGTCTAAGTCAAAAGCCAGAGGCTGACGCTTGAGCGTCCTGGGCCTGGTGCACTTCCAGCTCCCCTGCTCTGAGGAGCAGCTCCTTCGGGCTCCAGAGCCAAGGGAGAGGGCCCATTGACTTTCTTACCTTGAGTAGCTCCCAGCCTTCATTCCTGCCTTCCTCCTCCTACGAGACGACTAGAAGCTCCCAGCTTGATGTACCAGATATTCCTCCAGGCTAGCGACGTCCTCGAGACTGGCAGAGGTGTGAGTGCCAAGCCGGCCCCTCTGGAGCCTTGCTTTGCCCTCCGTTTTGGCCAAGAGCTATCCGACCCTTGTTAGTGCCTCAATGCATGCAGGAAAATGTGAAGAATGCTTCTCTCAGTTTTCGTGGCTGTCCAGTGGTCCTCACCACCTAGCTCACCACTCCCAGAGGTGAGAGCTCCCAGGTTAAATGTGGCGCGAAGCCAATGGGTAATTTCTGAACAGGGAGAGAGGCAGTCACCTGCTCACTTTTGGTCACGTCCTGTCACACTCTGATTATAGGCAACAGACCAACGTGTTTAAACCATTAACTGAGAAGACCACAGAGTAGCTGCATTGTGTGGGTTTACTGGCACCACTATGCTTCACATAGATCCGTGTTCTCGCTCACTCCTGGGCAGACAGGAAGCCCTTGAATTCTGATGAGCGTCCACTCTTTATGACCTAGCACAGAAAGATAAAACACCAGCCGGCCGCCTGCTCTGTCACCATCCTGGGGCTTGAGAACCCAGAGGAGAATTTGGTTCTCGGGGATTCACCTCTTTCCCCCTCTCCTGCTTACTTGTAGTAGAGCATCAGCTGAATGCTAAGGGCAATGAAAATCACTTTATATGGCAGCTGAGTATCCAGTCAGAGTGCAAGGACCCAGCTGGGTGGCTACAAATGCAGGGTATGGCACCGCCCAGTTATGGCCCCCCGGAAGCCAGACTTTTCCTCTGCTGACAGACGTGTGAATTGAGAGAAATTAAAAAGACGTCTTCCAAGAGCCACTATATTTTATACAACTTTTGACCCACTAATTCTATCTTTATGAACTTTTCTTAAAAGATAATCATAGGAGTTCACACAGATTTAGCCACCAAATGGTCATTACAAGAGGAGAAATTAAAAATTTTAAATCTCATCATTAGGGATTTAGTGATGATACCTTCCCACACAGATAATATGATATTTAATGACACATAAATGTTTGCAATAAGATGGCAAAAACAGTTTATGAAAAAGATATGAAAAAAAGATATGAAAAAGTTATGAAAAAAGGCAAGATCTTTTCTCTTTGATAAAAAATGTACTCATAAACTTAAAAAACTAGAAGGATATAAAACAAAAACATGACTTTGGGATGCTGCGGTAACAGATTTTGTTCCCTGGCTTTGCTTATATCCTTCCCAACCCCTGCATATTCTAGAGTGAAAACTTACTTTTCTTATAATAAGAAAAAATAACCTTGATTATTAAAATCAAAGTAGGAGTACTTTTCATCTCTAATTGGCCACCTCAGACCAGCCCTTTCAGGTGGATCCATCTGCCCACTGCTGATCAGCAGGAAAGTGTCCCCTCTGCTGTCGCCATCCTCTGTCCCACCAGGGCCATTCGCTGCTTTTCAGCCATCTGGAATGGGGTAGCACTCACTCACCGGTCAGGAGGTGGCTCACAGTGTGTATTTGCTGAACCACACCGATGGCTAAGAACCAGAAATTCACACACACAATGGAAACAGAATGGCACATCCTTAAAACGTGATGCTCGTTCCCCACCAAACAGTCTCCATTTAAAACTGTCCTTACGGCAGCGTATCACTGTCACACCCAAGCTGAATAAAAATGATTTTGAAAGAAAACCCAACGGGAAACTATTACCATGATGGCTTCACGCCATCAGCCGGGAAGTGCGTAGGGGAAGGCCTGCTTGCTGTTCATTTAGCAGTTCTGTGTCTTGCTGGTCAAGGGGCTTAATCGCCTCTGCTGCTGAATTGCCTGTCTCATGGAGAGAAGCAAACCTACCCCTACCCCTTCATAGAAAAAACACATGCCTGCAATGAGCTGGAATTTCCAGGAAAAAACACACCAGCTCAATTTGTAGGCATCCCCGTGGGATCACTGCACTGATGTCATTTTTAATATGCCTCGCTCTTCCCCTCCGCTTGGCACGACTCCTCGGCTCCTTCCTCAGCTGGCGCTGCTGCTTCCCCTGCCGGAGCAGATTGTCTTTGTGAATGACTCTCGCAGGGAGCATGTGCAGAAGCCCAGAGGCTCACTCCATGGGAACCCGAGAGACAGAGCTAAAGAATGGGCTAACCACAGCAGCTGAATGGAGCAGGTCATGCTGTTCTTGAAGCTGAAAAGGCTGATCCTGTAAAAGAGTTGATGAGAGCACCTAATCGGGTTTGACCTCACAGGCCGGGTGTGCAGAGGGCTGGGAATTGCAGCTTTGCACGGGAGAAGAGTAGCGAGACGCCAGGGCTGCCATCCAGACACACTTACTCACTCATTTGCTTGATTCAATTTTATTTGTACAAAGGGTTTGTTGAGGCAATGGCAGACTAAGCCTTTAGGGATCAAGGGCTATGCAAATAAAACCTTAATGGAACTAAATTAGCTGATGCCCACCCCCTCTCCCCCCATTCACTGCTATTTCCCTTTGTGAGGTTGGAGCTGTCAATAGGAGGATTGAATCATTCTTACTATATTTAAACACAGATTTTAAAAGGCTTCCTTTACAAAAATAGCAGTCACTATAATAAAACAGGCCTGATAATACCTAGTAACAAAACAACAAAAATATCTGTCTATAAAGAGAACAAATAGCACATCACGGTCACAGCTGAACAGCAAGCTTGAGAACTCAGGACACCGGCTATGCCAGCCCTCAGTCCCTTTATTTCCTAATGAAGAACCAAGCCTTTCTGCAGAACCAGACACTTCTGCTGATGGTTGTTGCTCCAAAATAATTGCTGGATACGGAGTGGATCACATCCCAACACCCACGCTTCACCTAGCCAGCTTCATTACCTAGTAGATTCCTTTCTTTAAAAAGGAAGATCTCAAAGAATTGAAATTATTTTTCTGTGAACTACAGGAGAAGTAAATGATCAGGAAGTTGGTGTAAATACTACATTCTCCTTGTCGTGGTCTACATTTTACTAAAATAGATTTGAATCACTCATCAGGAAGTCTCAGTGTAGTTATTTGTCACCCCCGAAAGGTATATTACTGTTGATTATTATGTCTTTATAATTGAGAGACAAGAGAATAAGCCCAGAGATTTAAAACTACCTGAAGATTCTGCCAGTTTCCCAGCAAGGCACAGAATAACGCACTGGAATACCTGCCTTTCCTTTTCCTTATACAAGAAAGTTCAACATGCAAAAAATCAACTGATGTAAACACCATATTAATAGAATGAAGAAGATCATAGAGGGGCCACTGCTATGGCACAGCGGGTTAAAGACCTGGCCTGAAGCACCGGCATCCCATATGGGCGCTGGTTCTAGTCCTAGCAGCTCCTCTTCCAATCCAGCTGTTTGCTATGGTCTGGGATAGTAGTAGAAGATGGCCCAAGTCCTTGGGCCCCTGCACCCATGTGGGAGACCCAGAAGAGGCTCCTGGCTCCTGGCTTGTATTGGCATAGCTCCGGTCACTGTGGCCATCTGGGGAGTGAACCAGCTGATGGAAGACCTTCTCTTTGCCTCTACCTCTCTCTGTAACTCTTTCAAATGAAATAAATCTTTTTTAAAAAAAAGATCATAAGATCATCCCTACACTCAAAGGTAAGCCATTCGACAAAATTCAATACCCAATTGTCATAAGAACTCTGAGTAAACTAGGAATAAATGGAAAAGTCCTAGATGTTACAAAGAACATGTGACAAAAGCCTACAGCTAATATTATGTTTACTTAGTGAAATGCTTAATGCTTTTCTCCTAAGATTGGGAATGGCAATTAATGGTCAATTGAATATTATACTGGAGGTGATAGACAGTGCTATAAGGCAGGTCAAAAAAGGCATAAAGATTAGAACATTAAAGAAGTTAAACTGTCTTTAGTTGCAGGCAACATTATTTCATTTATAGAAAATCCTAAGGAATCTACAAAAAAACTATTCTAACTAAAGTAAATTTGTCAAGGTCCCATGCTTCAATGACACAGAGAAGGGAATTAACTTGACCAAAGTTGCAATTGTAGTTAGTAATTAATAGAGCCAGAATTCAAGTCCAGGGCGTTTGGCCCTGGAGTGGCCCTCTTAACTATTACTTCCACGGTAACTTAGAAATCAAAGTGCTACTGCAGATATACAAGGGCACTTCCAAAAGTTCATGGAAAACAGAATTAAAAGGTAAGTTTATTTTGTTGCAAAAAATTAAAATCCATGCACAGTTTTTTCCCATAATGTGAATTTTCCATGAACTTCTTAAAAATCCTTTGTAAAGGCAAACATGAACATCATTTTTTCTCTTCTATTCAACTACTACTAACTTCATCCTAAATTTTGGTGAAGAGGAATTTAAAAAAATGTGTTGTGAATTTGAATTCTCCATTCTACATAAAAAAAGCATAAAAAAATCAAAACTGGGGACCAGCACTGTGGCATAAAAGGTAAGGCCACCACCTACAGCACCAACATCCCATATGGGCCCCAGTTCAAGTCCTGGCTGCTCCACTTCCAATTCAGCTCCCTGCTAATGTGCCAGGGAAAACAGTGGAAGATGAACCAAGTACTTGGGCCCCTGCCCAGAAGAAGCTCCTGACTCCTGGCTCCCGGTTTCAGATCAGCCCAGCTCTGGCTGTTGTGGCCATTTGGGAGCAAACCAGCAGATGGAATCTCTCTCTCTCTCTCTCTCTCTCTCTCTGTAACTCTGCCTTTCAGGTAAAGAAATAAATCTTTTTTTAAAAAAATAAAAACTGTAGATTTAACCCTTATACAGGGCAGTATATTTCACATTAAAAAGAAAATCCCTCCCTAACACCAAGCCAGACATATATACCTTGCCTAGCTCCTACCCCAAAAAATGGCAAATACTCAGATTCATTCAACTTATCTCTAATATTTGAAAACTTAAAAGAGTATTTTTAAGAAAGATTTATTTATTGGGAAAGGAGTTGGAGAGAGACAGAGAGGGAGGGAGAGAGAGACAGACAGACAGGCAAAATCTTCCATCTGTTGGCTAATTCCTCAATGGCTGCAATGGCTGAGGCTAGTCCAGGCTGAAGCCAGGAGCCTGGAGCTTCATCCAGGTCTCTCACATGGGTGGCAGGGGCCCAAGCACTTGGGCTTTCCTAGGCACATTAGCAGGGAGCTGGATTGGAAGCAGAGCAGATGCAACACAAACGGGCTTTCCGCTATGGGATGCTGGCATTGCATCAGCACCTTAGCTCGCTGGGCCACAGCACGGGACCCAACCTGGAGAGTATTAATGACTCATCAGAAACATCACTCTTGTATATGAAACGTAGTATGGCTCATTGATAAGCTCAAAAACGGTTACCAAAAGCCTGGTGTGGACTACAAACATAAGGCACTAATGCTAAGGCCCCATTAGCCATAAGCCAAAGTAAAAGCTGGTAGCATTTATGTCTTCATAGGAGAAAGTCAGAGTTAACATCAGGGATATTATTTATGGATTTTTAAATAGTTACACTCAAGACTGCCTGTGCCATTAATAACAAAAACTAACAGGATAACTAGTGTTGTAAAGTTAACAAGTATTTATGGAGCCTACTATCATTAGAGAAGTCAAAATACAGCCAGCCAGTGGACACCAGGCAGCAACACAAAGGTAAGAAGAAACTACAGCTACAAAAAGTACAGGCTGAGCATCCCAAGCCAAACATCTGAAATCACATGCTCTTCAAAGTCCAAGATGTTTTGAGTGCCAACATGATACAACCGTGAAAAATTCTACACCATAAAAACTGCTTCGTGCAAAAACTTGTTAAAAATGCTGTGTAAGAAAAAATCACCCTCAGCTGTGTATGAGCTATATATGAACCCTAAAAAATTCTGTGTTTAGACTTCAGTCCCATTCCCAGGATATCTCATCCTGTATATGTAAAGAGTCTAAAAAAAAAAAAAAATCCAGAGCTCTTCTGGTTCCAACATTTTGGAGAAGGGACACTCCGCCTGCAGGTGCTATAGGACATTGTAAAGAACAGCACAGCTGGAAATCAGCCACAGAAAAGCCATTTCATGGAGCATGTGTGTGAAGGCTCTTTATGGAAACCCTGAGTTTAAAAGATAGAGTTACAAATACAGTCACACTTAGGTTATACCGACTGTGATATCAAATGGCAAGGCCTGACTGTGAACAACAGATAGTATGACATGGGGGATGTATCAATCTTTTTCAGTTAATATCGATAATATAATAAACTGTCTTCACTGCTTTATTGTTGTTTTGATCCATTGTAGATATAAATGACAAACATCAAATGATTTTTCTAATTAAAACAAACTGCAATCATCCAATTCCATCTTGCAATGCCTCCTGTGGCCCAGAACACATGACTGTAACATGAATATCCAAGGTTGTGTTTGCAGTCTAATGACAATTGCACTGTGGAGCCACTGAGGGTGATGCAGCATGGCTTTCTAAGAGAGAGCATGGTATGGTGCAAACATGAGCAGGCCATCTAATATCACTGGACCCCAGCTTTTTTATTCAGCACCTAGTGTTATTGTGATGATTGAAATGCCTGGTATATAAAGCTAAATAAGTAAGTGAGCATGCAAACTTGCACCTCTCTCTCTCTCTCTGTCTCTGTCTCTCTCCCTCTTTCTCTCTCCCCATTCTTCCTTCCCCTCCTCCACCACAGGAAGATTAATAGTTGAGGTTGATTCATTGCTCCATATAACTTGGCCCAAGAACAGATTGTTGTAATTGGACTCACTCATTTTCAGCATGGTCAGCAAGGACATAGAGAACAAAGTATTAATTCTGGGACTGGATAGTCTGCAGTTAGTAGAGCGTTCCACAGGTTCAACACTGTTAGAATTTAATTTGACTTTTAAAAAAGATTTTATTTATTTGAAGGGCAGAATGACAGAGAAAGAGAGAGTGAGAGATAGGGAGAGAAAGAGATCTTCCGTTCACTCTCCAAATGGCCACAATGGTCCAGGCTGGTCCAGCCCGAAGCCAGGAGACTGGGACTCCATCCAGATTTCCCACAATGGGTGGCAGGGGCCCAAGCACTTGAGTCATCTTTTGCCGATTTCCCAGGTGCATTATTAAGGAGCTAGAATGGAAGCAGAGCAGCCAGGACCCAAACCAGCCTGAGATATGAGATGCTGGTTGGCATTTCTGGCAGCAGCTTGACCCTCTGTGCCACAATGTCAGCCCCAATATTTCTGACTTTTACTACTGTTTTGATCTTCCATTCACTTGTTCTGAATGTTTTACTCTTTGTTTGAATATTGGAATGAAGCATCAAAATAAACATGTAAACACTGAAGACCCCTGACAAAGAATTTAAATAGAAGGTATGGCAGTGAAAGGGTTTACAGCCAAGACTCAGTAACTGATTATAGCTCTGTGTAATCATGGGTGTCAGCAAGTGACAATCTGGTCTGCCTTAGCCATATTGGGAAAATCCTTTTCAACTCCCTGCCATCCTAATGAATCATATGTTAGACAGCCACGTTTGGAAGTCTAAATCTTATTTAGATTTATCTAAATGGATGATTCTTACTTTAAATATAGATCTATTTTATTCTTACTATTCAAAAGCTATGTCTTAAGTGACATTTTCTTTAAAGAAAGAAATCTACTGTCAGTATGTAAGGTACCTAGATAATACATGAGAGATTTCCCTAGGTGAGAGAAAAAGCAACCAGATTTACCCTCCTGCCTTAAACTACTAAAAATCTGGACAAAAGATAGAAGTCACTGGTTTTCTGACATTATCTCGCAGACAACACGGGCCTGTGACATCTGAGAAAAGGGCCACAAACAGCATGCGCCCTGTGGGTGTGCCGGCCCCCTGCCTGGAAGGAGTTCTAGGTGCCATGCAGTGAGGGGGACTCCACGGCGAGGGGACTGCGCACAGAGATCCAGGGAGGCAAAGTGGCCAGAACTGCAGAGCGGACAACTAGAGAGAAACGAGGGTGGTGCTGGTGGTGATGGGGAAAGAACCCTCCAGAATGCTACAGACACACCTCCCTGAGGCTTTGGGTGAATACTGATCTGCACACACGTGAGAGGAAACTACTCAAGACCACTGGAAAGGAGTAGGAAGAGCAACTCCCAGGGCTCACATAGAGTTGGAAATAAATTGTGCTCCTGTCAGTCAGATTGCAAGGCTCTTGTAATACTCAAGGAATTCAATAGACTCCTCAGAAGGACACTGCCAAAACAGTGGGGCTAAGTTAGTCCTAGACTAAAGGCTTCTCTGGACCTACCACAAAACAGATCAGGATCAGTCTTCAAAAGGACCAAAGTGATTCCAGGAAACTTAATGGAAATCCAAAAGAGAAGCCAAAACTAACTATAACAAAATTTAGTTACAAAGAATATAAAATTTACCATGCCTAGAACAAACTGGAAGACAAGACCCTTAACCAGAATAAAAAAAAACAAAAACAAAAAACAAACAAACAAAAAAAAACCACACATATGAAAGGGATGCAATGGAAAGCCATGACACGGTGGCAAAAAACAATCTAAGTGAAAGATCCTGGTGAACAAGACCCCAGCAGAAGGAACAGGCCATCAAGGAGGGAGGCGCCTTTCTCTGAAGGGAGGAAGGAACCTCCACTGTGACACGGCCTTGACTAAACAAGTTCAGAGTCAGTGAACTCAAGGGGCTTCCATAGCCTAGACAGCTCATAGCAAGAGTCTCGGGTGATTGCTGATGTCATAAAAAAGAGTGCCAATTGTTAAATCAACAACGGGAGTCACTGGGTACATGCTCCCCACGTAGGATCTCTGTCTTTAATGTGTTTTACTATGAATCTTAAAAACACTACTAGTCGAACAATACCCTATACCTTGTGTGGTTGTGTGAATGCAGCCTGTTGAAATCCTTGCTTAGTATATACTAAGTTGATATTCAGTATATGAAGGTAATTGAAAATGAAACTCGATGAAGGGCGGGATGGGAGAGGGGGTGGGAGAGGGGAGGGCCACGGGAGGGAGGGAGGTTGGGGGGGAAGCCACAACAATACAAAAGTTGCACTTTGTAAATTCACATTTATTAAATAAAAAAAAAACTACATAACAAACAAAAAAAAAAACCAAGAAAAAAAAGAACTTAATACTTTACTCTTTTAGTATTTTTTATGTTCTACTTAAAACTATTGGTTGAATTCTGTAATTAATGCACAATTATTCTTAGGTGTTTAATTAATGCTATAACTAGTACTCAAATAGTATTTTATACTTTGTGTTTCTGTGTGGATGCAAACTGTTGAAATCTTTACTTAAAATATGCTAAATTGATCTTCTGTATATAAAGATGATTGAAAATTTAAAAAAAAGAGAGATAAAAAAAAGAAAGGGATGCAAAAACTAGCTGGCAAGGATATTAAAACACCTCAACAAATATGTAGCATAGATGTCCAAGAAGTACAGGAAAACATGAACATGAGGACAGAAGAAAAAGGGAACTGTAAGAAAGATTTAAATCAAATTTTTAGAGATGTAGAAACATAACATCTGAAAAATGGACGGGATGAGATTAACAAAAGATTAGAAACTCCAGAAGGAAAGATCCATGAACTTGAAGACACAGTACTAGAAATTATCCAAAGTAAAGCACAGAAAGACAGGATTTTGAATAAAAATGAACAAAGCATCAGCCAGCTGTAGGATAATACCAAGGAATCTAATATCCATGAAACTGAAGCTCTGTAAGAAACCTGAGGAGGAGGGGAACAGGGAAGGAATAATGGCTACATATTTTCCAAATTTGATTATAATTATAACCTACAGGTTCAAGAAGTCCAAACCCAAGTAGTACAACTATAAAGAAAATGAATCCAAGGCACACAACAATCAAATTGCTGAAGTTATAAAAAGATAATCTTAAAAGCAGCTAGAGAAAAACATATACTTATAGTGGACCAAAGATAAGAATTATAGCAGATTTCTTATCATTAACTATGCAATCCAGTGGACAATGGATGGAAATCACTGAAGTGCTAGAAAAACAAACAAACCTAGAATTCTTTATCCAGATGCACAATGCTGGCTCCCTACCAACCTTATCTAGATGAATAATATAATATTCTGTTCAATAACAAGAGAAGGTACATTCTAGACCATAATAAGTCTCAATAAATTTAAGAGAATTGAAATCACACACAATACATTGTCTGAGCCTAACATAATTATCAGTAACAGAAAGCCATTATGAAATCTCTAATATTTAGAAAACAACCAATGTACTCCAGAATAACTCAAAGATCAAAGAAGAAATCATAAGGAAAAATTAAAAATATTTTGAATCTAATGAAAACAAAAACATGAAATATCAAAATTCATTTGTATAACTAAAGCAGTACTTTGAGGAACTTTTATGGTATTAAAACATCTATATTAGAAAATAAGGAAGGCTTCAAATCATGAATCTCAGCTCCTCTCTTAAGAAACTATAAAAAGAAGAGCAAGGGGGCTGTGGGTTAAGCCACCACCTGCAGCGCCGGCATTCCATTTGGGCACTGGTTCAAGTCTTGATTGCTCCACTTCTGATACAGCTCCCTGTTAATGTGCCTGAGAGGGCAGTGGAGCATGGCTCAAGTGCTTGGGTCTCTGTACCTGCGTGGGAGACCCAAAAGAAGCTCCTGGATCCTGGCTTTGGCCTGGCCCAGTCCAGCTATTTGGGGAGTGAACCAGCAGATGTAAGATTTTCTCTCTCTTTCTCTCTCTCTCTAACTCTACCTTTCAAAACATAAGATAAATCTTAAAAAAATGAAAAAAAAGAACAAATGAGATGCAAAGAAAGAATAAAGAAGGAAGTAATAAGGATGAGAATAGCAAACAATGAAATAAAGGCAGAGAAACTAGAGAAAGATCGATGAAACGGAAAGCTGGTTCTTCAGGCAGACCAATACAATTGCCAAGTCTTCAGACAAAGTGATCAAAAAGAGACAAAAGATACAAATTACCAATGGTAGCAATTAAAGAAATCCTATAGATGTTAAAAGGATAAGTCAAGGGGCTGGTGCTGTGGCATAGTGAGTAAAGCCGCCGCCTGCAGTGCTGCCATCCCATATGGGCGCTGGTTTGAGACCTGGCTGCTCCACTTGATCCAGCTCTTTGCTATGGCCTTGGAAAGCAGTAGAAGAGGGCCCAAGGACTTGGGCCCCTGCACCCATGTGGGAGACCCAGAAGAAGCTCCTGGCTCCTAGCTTAGGATCGGTGCAGCTCCGGCCATTGCAGCCATCTGGGGAGTGAACCAGCAGATGGAAGACCTCTCTCTCTCTCTGCCTCTCCTCTCTCTGTGTAACTGTGACTTTCAAGTAAAATAAATAAATCTTTAAAAAAAAAGGATAAGTCAATATCATCATATAATTTATGCTGACAAATTAAACAACGTAGGTAAAATGGGAAAATTCCTTTAAAGATGCAAACTATTGGCACTTACTCAAAGAAATAGATAACTTGAATAGCAGAATAACTACTTAAGAACCACGATTCTTCATTTCTAACCTTTCCACAGAGACAGCTCTAGACCCAGATGACTTTACTGGTGAATTCTACTAAAATATTCAAGAAAGCAATAATACCAATATTATATAGTCACTTTCAGAAAGTAGAAAAAGAGGAAAACTCTTACCTACTCATTCCATAAAGCAAGGATTACCCTGATGCCACAGCCACATGAGGGCATTAAAAAAATAAAGTATGTTGAAGGGTACCTAACAGAAGACGACAAACAGCCCATGCAGCAGAAACATGGGGATGAGAAAGAGGCCAGAGGATGGAAGGGACTTCAGATAGTGTCCCACTGTCCTTTGTGGAGCGTCCCTCAAGCACAAAGCCCTAAATGACATCACATTTAACAGCACAGGCTTATGGAGCTAGACAGCTCGGGTTCAGGGCCGGGCCCCACTGCTTACTAGCTGTGTGACTTGGGCCGAATCACCTAACTTCTCTGAGCTTCAATCTTTCTAGCCATACAGGGACATAATAACAGAGAACCTCCCTCGCGTGGTGAAGATTAGATGAATACATTTCAAATGGTTACTCCAGTCCTGGCGCATGGTGAGCACGACCTACTTGTTTGCTCAGCTTATGGTTATACTGGCTATTTTAGTGGGTTGTGGTTTCATTAGGTCATAATATTTGCCCTCAAAATAAATGTTAAGCAGTACAATCAGAGACATTCCTCAGTGCACTAGCTCCCTGTTGCTACCATACCAAATTGCCACCCACAGGGGCTTTAAAGGACAGCGGTGTGTTCTGTCACAGCTCCTGAGTTTCACTGGGCTCTGCAGTGCTGTGCTCCCTCTGGAGGGTCTCAGGAATAACCCGTTCCTCAGGGCTCCCAGGTTCTCGGGGCTGCCAGCACTCCTGTGCTAGCGGCCGTATCGCTCTCATCTTTGCCTCTATGGTTATGGAGCTTCCTGCTCATCTCTGCCTCTCTCGTTAAGCACACGTTGTGATTGGGTTTAGGGCCCGCCCTATGTCCAGGACAACCTCCCCGTGTCAATCCTTAATCATGTCTGCAGAGACCCCTTTTCCTTGTAAGGTAACAAGTACAGGTTCCAGGGATTAGGACCCACTACACTCACCAGTTGGGGTGGATGGATACAGTGTGGGGATCACAACATCAATAGCATTTGCTTTTAAAGGATGTTTAAGGCTCGCTACAGCTATCTATTGGTACACACACTGCATTCCAAGGTACAGTCCATTCATCTGGATGCAGGTCCCAAAACCGGGAGCAGCGTCCACACGGATTCTAACACCTCTGTGGTGCTAGCATGCAAACACAAATCTATGAAATTATGACACTCATCACAACTTGGGATTTTCAGTGATTCATATAAAACATCTTATTAAGATCACTAGTTAGAATTAATACAATTGGGAGAAACTGGATTTGATGACAGGAATTATGACTAAAGGAAGGCTGAAAAAAAATGACTCCATCTTAATGTGGATGGGTGCCTGGGCTTGGACCCTGTGTGTTTCCGCTACATTAGACAGTAGTGAAGGCCTTCAATTCTCTACTTCAAAATCTGGCTCTCGTGGGGCTGGTGCTGTAGCACAGTGGGTTGAGCTGCTGCTTACAGCACCAGCATCCCATGTCAGTGCCGGCTGCCCCACTTCTGATCCGCTTTCAGCTGTGCCTGGAATGCAGTGGGTGACGGTCCAGGCGCTTGGGCCCTGCCAGTCATGTGAGAAACCAGGCTCCTGGCCTTAGCCTGACCCAGCCCTGGGCACTGCAGCCATCTGAGGAGTGAACCAGTAGATGGGAAATCTCTGTCACTCTGCCTTTCAAATAAATGCATAAATCTTAAAAAAATAAAAAAATCTGGCACTCTGAATCACTAGCAGCTTGCTGTGGGAGAAGTTACTTCACCACTCTCAACTTGCTTCCTCACTGGTGAAGTGCTGCAGAGTTGCTGGGAAGATTTTAAAAAGAATCCGTGTGATGCCAAGTCTACCACAATTAGCCTGTACACAAATGCTCACTGAGCTGGAATCTCAGTTATTATTATGTAACAAGTACTACTATTTATAACACAGCTCCATCTTCTAGTCCATTTCAGTAGAAACCCTTAACCTGTCCATTTTCAGGGGCAGGGGAGTTAATCCTTTGGGACTGACCTCGTGGGGGAGACACCACATAGAAAAACGCATAGGAAATCCTGCAGCCTGCCTTTCCGGTATGCATATCCTTGGGGCAACAGGAAAAGAAGAAGGAAGGACGGGCTTCATAAGCCAGCCAAGGACAGGAAGAAGGGCCCCAAGAGTTTAAAGTGTGACTGAGAGAGGTACCAGGCAGGCCTTCAGGCTTGGGAAAAGCAAGAGAAAAAGTTAAGAATTTAAATAGCAGAAGTCTAAAGTGCTGCCATTCGTTCTCTGTAGGAATTCAACGTTAGGGCCTTGCCTTGCCCTTAGGAGAGATGAGGGCTGAGGATGGAGTTATAACAGGGACAACAAAATCAGGAAGCAAACAGGCTGGGCCAACCCAGGCCAGCTCCCTTCCCGGTGAGCACACAACACTGGGCCTGGGCCTGGGATAAAGCCGAGGGCAGACGAGGACCACCGACAATGCAACAAAGTTTATGTTTAAGGTGAATAAAACTGCAAGACCACGGCGGGGTGCTGCTTCTCTCAGTAGCTCCAGCAGTTAGCCCAGTACCCCACCTCACCGATGCACTGAGCTGGGACAAGCCCCGGCACCCAATGAGAAGCCCAGTCAGAGGTCCCTTCTGACCGAGTGGCTCTGTCACTGGTCTCACCCCGTCCAGAGCGCCCTTCACATTGCTGACGAGAGCATCTGGAAAGGCATCTCCGAGCAGGTTCCTCCTAGGGGCCCTAAGAGCTCCTGGTGGCCTCCTCCGTGAGCTCCAGATCCCTCAGCAGTGGACCAGGCCTTTGGGATTGGACGCCAGTTTCTTGTTCCTCCACTCACCTTCCTCCAGGGCGCGCTGCAGCCCGGTCAGGCTGTGTGGAGCCCCTGCACCTGCTCTAACACACACACATACACACACACACGCACACACACTTTACCCACCCTGCTTCCTGTCACTCAGGAGCTCCTTGTCCTTTGATTGTCATCTCCGCTGTCATTTCCTACAGAAATCGTCCCCAGAGCTGCTAAGCAGAGTTCAGTGACCCCGGCCCCAAGCTTCCCCAACACCTTGTCCATCCTTCTGTTAGGGCGCTACCTATAGTACTGAAAGTACCGCCCCACATCTGTCTTCCTTTGGAAATCTCTGGGGTTTCAGGATGCAGATCTGTTTATCCTTGCACCCCAGCCACTAGGATCGGGGAGAGAAGCTTGAACATGTCTGTGGAAGCAATGCACACGCTGTGAAGACCAAACATAGAAATAAAGCTTGAATATGTGGGTGAACAAGACACAGGAGGTTACTAGATGACAGGGAGGGGTAGGTCACGTCTATAATTAGACCTGCCATGGTTGGCAGCCACCTCCAATATTCCCAATTGTCCCTTGCCACCATAATCAGAAACTGATCAGGAGAGGCTTGATCCAGTATAACATTTTCTATCTTATATTATTCTTCTTTAAAAAAAGATTTTATTTATTTGAGAGGCAGAGTTACAGACAGAAGAGGGAGAGACACAGAGAGAGGTCTTCCATGCACTGGCTCACTCCCTAAATGGATGCAACAGCTAGAGCTTGGCCAATCAGGAGTCAGGAGCTTTTCCTGGGTCACCCACGCAGATGCAGGGGCTCAAGCACTTGGGCCATCTTCCACTGGTTTCCCAGGCCACAGCAGGGAGCCTGATGGAAAGAGGAGCAGCCAGGACACAAACCAGCACCCATATGGGATGCTGGTACTGCAGGCAGAGGCTTAGCCTACTACACCACAGCACCAGCCCCTTATATTATTTTTAACCATTTCTCATATTCATTTGTCTCTGAAAAAGCAATTTCATTTTCATGTGCTTCACATATACCACCTCTTGTGAAATAATCTCTGTTTCAAATGCTCCGAAAACCAGGTTCTTGCCTCTTACTCTAATTTTTCATTTTCTCTCTCCTTAAGTGGGATGGAAAACTTCCAGTGCAGATTAAGGATGAGAATAATCTTGGTGCAGACTTACTGTACAACTTTGGGAAAGTTATTGTACCCCTATACGTCTCAACTTTCTCTCCCTTCAAATAGAATCAATTCTACTATTTAGGAGGTCACAGGAAAAAATAAAAATAGTAAAATTTACATAGTGCATACTATGCAGCTCACATGTATTAACCTGCTTAATTCTATAATTCTTGGGGACAGGGACTCTGGTCGTTTCCATGCTACACAAGAAGCCTGGAACAGAGAGAGGGAATTCTTGAAGAAGACTGTGAAAGTTGCAATTGATAAGCGGTACAGGCTGACTCAGGGGCTCCTGCTGTTGTCCACTGTCTCCCCTTGCCCTCTGCAGGCCACAGAACAGGAGTGGGGAACGTCTGGCCCACAGGCCGTGTAAGGTTTGTGAAATCATTTGGTCTGGCCCTGCCAAGGCAACTGCAGGTATGATTCAAAATTCAATCAATTTTGCAGGATAATTTTTAAGTTGGTAATTTTGTATGGCCTATGAACAATATTATAAATATCCAAGTGGTCGGTCCTGGGCTGAAAAAAGGTTCCCTGGCCCTACCATAGAATAAAACTTAGAACAAAACTCCAGAATGTTCAAGTACAAAAAGGCTTTAAAATTATAATTTTTCTCAAACAAATGCATACCTTATCTTTTTAAAGATTTATTTATTTACTTGAAAGAGATTGTCCATCCATTTGTTCACTCCTCAAATGGCTTTAACAGCTGGGGCTGAGCCAGGCTGAAGCCAGGAGCCTGGAACGTATCCGGGTCCCCCATGTGTGGTAGGGACCCAAGCACCTGGGCTATCACCGGTTGTCTTTCCTGGCACATCAGCAGGAAGCTGGGTTGGAAGCAAGGACTTGAACCAGAGCTCTGAAATGGGATGTGGGTTTCGGAAAGGGGCAGCTTAACCCACTGTGTTACAACAAATGCCCCAAAGGCACATCTTATTTGTAACTGAGATATGAGAAGGCCAAGAAAAGAGACTCTGAATGGTAGACTTCAATCCAAACACATTTTACAGCCAAGATTGTAAGACCTCAACCACCCAACACTTATAGCTAAAATAAGAAAGTTCTCCTGTGATGCTATAGCCCTCAAGGAGCTGCATGGTTCGTCACTGGTACTATTCCCACAGTTCTGATGCTGCTGCTACGGGAACATCTACCCTGGGGTATGGCTTTATGGATCAGCAAAATAGGCTTTTCACAGGAGTAACTGCATTTGGGTTATATATTTTCTACAGAAAAAACTTTATTTTTAATAAATGCGTTAAATACTTAATTACATCCTATCACTCTACTCATGGAAACTAATTAGGGTCAATTTGAAGGAATATCCACTAGGGATACCTTTCTTTTTTTAAAAAAAATTATTTATCTATTTATTTAAAAGGCAGAGTTACAGAGAGGTTGAGATAGAGGTTGAGAGAGAGGGAGAGGGAGGGAGAGAGAGAGAGAGAGAAAGAGAGGTCTTCCACCTGTTGGTTCACTGTCCAGATGGCTGCAATGACCAGAGCTGCGCCAGTCTAAAACCAGGAGCCATGAGCTTCTTCCAGGTCTCCAACACGGGTTCAGGGGCCCAAGCAGTTGAGCCATCCTCTACTGCTTTCCCAGGCCATAGCAGAGAGCTGGATCAGAAGTGGAGCAGCCGGGACTCGAACCAGTGCCCATGTGGGATGCTGGCACTGCAGGTGGCAGCTTTACCCTCTATGCCACAGTGCTGGCCCCAGGATACCTTTCAATTGTTGTTAGTCTGGGTATCATTACATTCCCTTCTGGACAATAGACCATTTAGAAAGTGCTGGATAAATATTTGTTGGTTAAATTACTATTATTGCAGAGTCGGAATTGTAGAAGCTCGCATTTCCAGGGGGTTCCTAAAAAGGAATGGGTGCTTTGTAGTAGTCATCATTTGCCCTGGAGAACTTCGCCACTTGGTCTCCTTCTAACAGGGAGAACTTACTCAAGTCTTCCAAAAAGTCTGAGACCACCTTTATCTGGAACTGTGGTTTCTTATGTCTTTCTTCCCCCATCAGAAAGGAAACCAGAGAAAGATCAGGTTACACTGCTCCTCTGGGCCTGTATAAATTCCTGGGAGGTTCTCTCTTCTGTCCGGAAAAGTCTCCCTGGCAACCATATTTACACATGCCTCCTTTCACTCCCCAGTTGGTATAGAAATTAATTTGCATTGAATTGCTGAAGTTGACAAGTTAATCAGTCTAATAGACTCCCCAAAACTTCCTCCCTAAACAGTCTGCTCACTTTCTTTAGCATTTTGAATGTAATTCTCTTTCAGCTCAAATATTTGTAAGCCTATCTAATACGTATACCAGATGCTTCTGGCTGTAGGTAGAGTATAGGAGATTCTTGAAAGGGCACCCAGCCAGTATTATCAGATAGGAGGATCAGGAGACTACCACAGGCACTGAGTAAGTCGGAGGTCACGCTCCCCTAGGAGCAGGGAAGACAGCCTGCCCCACACAGAATGACTCCGGCCTCAGATTCTGGGTGACCAGAGATTGCGACCTGGATTACGGGAATGGCCATGAGTTACCAATGGCCACTCATTACTTTATTCACCAAGCACTTAGGAAGCATCTCTTATTACTCGGTAAACAAGCCAGACATGGACCCTGACTTCACAGTTCATACGCAAATAGCGGAACAGTGAAGTAATACTGAGTTTGCTATTGACCTAAGGCTCACTACATGAGTTCCTGTCAGGGCTAGAACCGGGGACTTGGAGAAAGTTCGAGAAGTCCTCAGTGGAGGGGACGAGCTGGCCAAGCAGTCTTTCACATAGAACGGCTGCCTTACATTTTGATGCAGACTGATGTAGCAATCACACAAGGGTCCACAGATGGAAAGGTTTTATTTACCCCAGGGCATAAGGCTGGGTCCTTAGCAGTATACTCGAGTTTTCTAAAAATAGTGTGAAAACACATAAACGTATAGTTATTCTGAAGCTAAACAGCCATTTACTGAACGATGACTACGTTCACTACGTTCAAGGAATAGATTTAGTAACTGAAGTCATGTGTATGAAAAAGATCTAGTCCCTAGGAGTGACAAACAATGTACAAAGTGTTATAACGAGACACTAAAATACCAAAGAAGGATACTAATTCATAAAAAGCAAGTTCGGAAATGCATCTGAGAGGTAATTCTTAAACTGAGTCTCACAAGATAAATGGAGAAATTAGTTGTTCTGACGGATGAATTTTGGGGTGATTTGCTGTAGAGCAGCAGATTACTGCAGTGCCCGGTGGAGACCACACCACCAACACGAACAGGAGACTACGGAGAACGCCTGCCATCTAACCTTTGTTTCAGGGTGCGTGTCGTAGGTTATGGCAGAAACCTCTGCATGTATTTAAGAAAGCTCACATGTCTCAGGCTTACCTGGTCCCTGCCGGAAGTGGAAAACAAGAACAAGCAGTCTGAATGGGAAAGAGCGAGGTAACCGGGGCAGGTAACACACTCTCATCGTCTGCTTTCTCCCGCCAAGGATCCAGGTTGGTCGGTGCAGGAGTTGGCCAGGTGTTGGTTAGTGTCAAGTGGTGTTAGGGCTTGGTCAAATCACCGCTCAGAGAGACCAGGAGAGGGAGGAGCAAGACGGGGAGTAAAAGCTGTTTTGGGGAGAGCAGGAACTATGAAAACCAGAAAACCTTCATGTGTTGTGAGCACCAAGTAATGGCTTTAAAACCAAAAATGAGAGGAAATCTTTTAAAATGTTTAAGTGTGTCTTCTTTTCATGATTCACGCAGGTAGACAAAGCAGCCGAGCCAGCATCAAAGGCAGGAGTGGAACAGGAACATTCCAGACAGTGGTGTACACAGGGCCCGTGTGGTTCAAAGCTGCTGGGCAGTTCACGGTTTGAGGGACAAGTGTGGCCTGGCCACATCGTCTACACAGGGGCCGTATCGGAGCAGACAAGTGCAGCCTGCCTGCCCAGCTCCAACTTCTGCCTCCATGAGAGAGCGCTCCCCACACCTTCCCGTGAGCAGACAGTACAGGCGACTACAAAAGGGACAGAAATGAGCTCGGGTCTTGTTTGACTTGGGAGTAATGGCACCAACACTGCAAGCCTAGCTCGTAACACCCTCACAGGATGATGGACGCGTGCCCAGGAGTCATTCTGCATGAAGAATGCCTTGGCTCTCGATTCTCTTTTCTTCTCCTAGTGCCTGGGCATCTATGTGAAGTTCCGAAGGGCTTCCTTGTGCTCTTCATTTCAGCAGGCCCAGGGAGTCCACGCTGAGGATCGCAGGAAAACACAACTGTACCTACAACACAGCAAGGCCTCAAAGCTGCCCGGCCAAAATAAAGGCGACAGCGTGACAGGAACGCCCTTTCTGGTTCCAGGAGGTACTAGTGACATGTTCGGGTACGACTGGTTGCATAATTTGCAGGCCCCAGTGAGAAATGAAAGTGCAGAGCCCTTTGTTACAAAACCTTGCGAAGAATGTCAGGACAGCGATGACAGAGCATCAGGCCCTTGGCGGAGGAGTTTCCTGGGGCGCTGTGGGGGTCGCACGCCCACGAAGCTGGCTTGCCTTCACAGGCAGACAAGCACGGCCCCTGAAAAGAGCTTTAGAGTCAGAGCAGAATGCAAAACCCATCTGTGCCACTCGTTAGTTACGTGATCCTGGGCAATTTATTAAGCTGCTCCACGTTTTTGAGAGGTTGTGCAGAATCCAGCATTGTGAGGATTAAATGGGATAATGAAGAGAATGTATACAAAGCATTTAGCACAATGCCCATCACATAGTAAGTACTCAATAAATGGTGGCTATGCTGCTACTGTTCAATGAAAATGTACAGGTAGAAATTAAAGCAGTAAGTTTAAGAAATGAAGTGTTGCATCGCTGATAAGAATACGAATAAAACAACATTTTAAAGCAACTAAAATCACGAGACGGACAGGGAAGATTAAACCTTTGGCTTGGCTCTGCTGCTTTCTCTAACCACTTTTCTATTTTTTTTCTTCCTTTCATTGCCAAACCAACAAAGGGCAGTCTACATGTTGCTTCCACTTCATGTCTGCATCCTATGCTACAATCCTCTTTTATCTGGCTTTTACTATCCCTATGGCCACACACACACACACACACACACACTAAATTGAAGCTACCACTTTTAAAAAGTTACTAATGACCTTCTTTTCACTAACCACACATAATGGGCATTTGCTGCTTCCTGTGCTATTTCATACTGCTGACCAATTTCTCCAGCTTGCAACCTTGTCTTTTTTGGACTTTTGTGATTCTAGCCTCTCGTAGGTCATTGCATATCTAACTGGCCATGCACCCATCAGGTATACAGCCAGTGGTGGTGAACAGAACATTTGTTAGGTGAATAAACTGAGTGGTTCTTCTGCTTCTTTGATCCTTCTTGTATCAGAGATCCTCCTTGTAGCAGACACTACCATACTGGCTTCATTTCTTGTTCCTACTTCCCTAAATGTAGGCAATCCCCAAGCTTCAGTCCCCAGTCCTCTCTTCTTCTATTTCTGGGCCTTTACTACCAGCAAATCCAACTAATCATAGGGGCTCAACTATTACCTTCTTTACAGAAGACTCTGTGACTTCTCTCAAACCCTGTCCTTCCACGTCCAAACGGTCGTGGGGCATGTTTACTGCAAAGTTCCAGGATCACCCCAGGGTATCTAGCACTGAGCTGCTCCTCCCCCCGACCCCCTCCAAAACTGTCTTTCCTTTCTGTCTGTACTATTTTTGCTAATTCTTCACCCATGGTTAAGACTATATTTGTGGCTCAGCAGGTTGACCTGCCACCTGTGACACTGACATCTCATGTAAGCACCTGTTTGAATCCAAGCTGCTCCACTTCCGATTCAAGGTCCCTACCTTTGTGCCTGGAAAGATGGCCCAAGTGCCTGGACCCCTGCCACCCACGTGGGAGACCCAGATGGGAGTTCCAGGCTCCTGGTTTTGGCCTGGCCCAGCCCTTGCCACCGTGGCAGTTTGGGGAATAAACCAGTGGATGGAAGATTTCTCTCCCTCTCCCCCTCTCTCCCTATTACTATGCCTTTCAAATACATAAAATAAATCTTTCTTTAAGAAGACTATATTTGGGCCGCTGTCGCAGCTCACTTGGCTAATCCTCTGCCTGTGTGCCGGCACCCCAGGTTCTAGTCCCGGTCGGGGCGCCAGATTCTGTCCTGGTTGCTCCTCTTTCAATCCAGCTCTCTGCTGTGGCCCAGGAAGGCAGTGGAGGATGGCCCAAGTGCTTGGGCTCTGCACCTGCATGGGAGATCAGGAGGAAGCACCTGGCTCCTGGCTTCGGATCGGTGCAGCGCGCCGGCCGCAGTGCACCAGCTGCGGCGGCCATTTGGGGGGTGAACCAACGGAAAAAGGAAGACCTTTCTCTCTGTCTCTCTCTCACTGTCTAACTCTGCCTGTCAAAAAACAAAAAACAAAACAAAACAAAAAAAAACAAAAAACAAAAAACAAAAAAAAACTATATTTGATGCTGCCTTAGCTCGTCTCCCATATTCAATCAGATACAAGTCTTGTTCATTTTTCCTCCACAGTACTCAGCAGCTCCACCTCTTCTTTACTGTATCACCCTCATTTGATTCCTTATCCTCTCACACCTAAACTACTTAAATAACCCACTAACTGGTTGTACAGTTCTCTTTCCATATGATAGTTTATTATCCATGGTGTTGTTCAGAACCATCTGAACATACTACTTTCATGACCCTGCACTTAAAAAATGTTTTTAAGACAGAGAGAGAGCAAGCAAGTGCACTCCCATTAGCTGGTTCACTCAACAAATGTCAACGACTGTGGCTGAAATCAGGAACTGAGAACTCAATCCAAATCTCCCACATGGGTGGCCGGACCCAGTTACTTGAACCGTCTCTGTTGCCTGCTCTGTCTGTATTAAACAGGAGGCTGGAGTCTGCAGTCAGAGTCAGATACTGAACCCAGGCACCACAATTGGGATGTGTCTCAGCCAGCACCTTAACTTCCAAACACCCACGCAGATGCCCCCATAGACTCTCCACCACCTACAGGATAACATCCTGACTTCTTGGGCATTTCATGTTGCTACCATCTGGCTTCAACCAATACTTGCAATCTTATGACGTCTCCCACTTTAACCTCATTTTGCCAGACTGGTCAACCTCATTGACTGACCTTTGAAAACTTTCTACTATATTCTAGCCCTGCTTTTCAAAAAGACGTATTCATTTATTTGAAGATTGGAGTTACAGGAATGGGGAGAAAGAGAAAGGGAGTCGAGATCTTTTATGTACTAGTTCCCTCCCCAGCTGCCTGCAACAGCCAGGCTGGGCCAGGAGCCAGGAACTCCATCTCCCATGTAAGGGGCAGGAATCCAAGTACTTGGGACCATTATCTGCTGGCCCCCAGGTACATCAGCAGGAAGCTGGATCAGAAAAGCAGAAGGCTGGGACTTGAACTAGACATCTGGTAACGGGCTGTGGGCAACCCAGGTGGCGGCTCACCCGGCTGCACCGCAGAACCCACCCTGGCCTGTGCTGTGTGAACATCATTTTTCTTCTCTGGAAGTCCCTTCTACTATGTTGGCCACATCTCTGAAGGAGCCTTCTTTCTTTCTTTCTTTCTTTTTTTGACAGGCAGAATGGACAGTGAGAGAGACTGAGAGAAAGGTCTTCCTTTTTTCTGTTGGTTCACCCCCCAATGGCTGCTGTGGCCGGCACACCGCGCTGATCCGAAGCCAGGAGCCAGGTGCTTCTCCTGGTCTCCCATATGGGTGCAGGTCCCAAGGACTTGGGCCATCCTCCACTGCCTTCCTGGGCCACAGCAGAGAGCTGGACTGGAGAGGAGCAACTGGGACAGAATCCGGCGCCCTGACAGGACTAGAACCTGGTGTGCTGGCGCCGCAGGCGGAGGATTAGCCTATTGAGCTGTGGTGCCGGCTGGAGCCTTCCTTAATCAGTGTACTCCACCATGATCTTTTTCTTTCTCAACTCCTACAACATCACAGGTTCAAGCACCTCAAAAATGTACTAAATGACTGCTTTGCATGAGTGTCTTCACTCTCTCTTCACAACTCTAGGAAGTACATGGGATTACCACCCACAAGAAGCTGATGTCAAATAACTTGCCCCCAACCACACAGCAGACAACTGGGGGACCTGGGACCCGAGTCCTTGGTTAGCGGAGAATAACCCCACGCTATACCACCTCTCTCATTTCCCCGTCTCCTTCGGAACACAAATACAGCTCAGTATTTGCACACAAGCAGGTGTTCGGTAAATATGCTGATTGAGAAGATTGCTTAAATATCACCCATGATTTTCTAGCACTTACAGAATTGTCGGTCTTAGCAAAGTGCATTAGACGTATCATCCCAACGTCACCTTTTTACATGGCTTGATTTATGATCGAAATGGGAGCTTTGCCAAAAACACACCAGGATGCATTCTGAACGTGAACTGTGACGGAGGGAAAGCGGAAAGGCCGATCTGACTCAGACGCGAGGTGAGCTTTGGGGATGAGGTTCACCTTATTACTCCCGAGCCCACCGTGCTCTTCTTCTAAATGATTAAGCACTAAAAATAGGCGAGGCTTCCGAGGTAAAATGGGTCTATTTATAGTTCCAGAGATAGACGCCAAGGCAGCAGAGCGGGATTTTCCCTGCTGTGGCAGCTGGGACCTCGGTCAGGGAAGCCCAGCCCAGGTGAATGGTGGTGGTGGTCGGGGAGGGGTGGGTAGGTAGGGGCTGGGGTGGAGATGGGAGAATCAGACTCAGGAGGGAGAGGCAGCAGGAGGGAGGCGGCACAGGAAGTCGTCCGGGAGGAGTCTGTCCCATCCAGCCCTGTCTCTGTGGGCTCTGTCCTCTTTGCATGAGCTGTGGACTCCTTGCCCTGACCCCTACCACAGTCCCGCCCTCTCTTAATCCAGATCCTTCTAGCTCTGATCTCATGACTCATCCCTTTGGGTGTCACAGACGTGACGTCAGCACTGCTCCCTGGGTCTGACTGTCCTTTCCCTTGTGTGGTTTAGACTTACTCCCTCGGGAAGATGTCCCCAGTGCTGAACACGATGCCCAGGTCCCGAGCCCTGGACCTCGGAGCAGCTGTCAATGACTCCCTTTCTACTTGCAAATGTCAGACCCTTACTTGGAAACTTTGATGACAAAGGCAGGAGAGAGGCTCAGAAACACTGATGGGAGGGAACCGTGGGGCAGAGAAACAGTAAGAAGGAAGAAACGACTGTGAAACTGCGGCAGGAATGGGAAAGTCCAGGCTACCTCTGCAAAGCTCTGTTGTAGAGAAACTCAGACGCCAGGGTTGCAAGATGAAGTATCGCCCAGAGACACCAGACTCAGAGTGACGGCACTCCCTGTTCCCTCTGCTCCGGCCATCTGTCCGGCCCTTCCAATCCTCCCCGCATGGCAAACTCCTATTCATCCGTCAACACCTTGGCTTCCGTGTGTTCTGCTCTGAAAAGCCTTCTCCCGTCTTCCCAGACAGCTAACTGTTCCCTCCTTTGTGTTTCCACTGCTCTTTTGAAAAAGCCAGCTATCATGCTATTACCACTTTTACAACAATTCTCTCTCATTACTTCCTTGAGGACGAGAATCAATTTCTCTCATTCTGCTCTGTATCCCCAAGGACACAGCTGAGTGGCCAACATGTCCCTAGGGCTTCTTGTTGTGTGATAAAAGACATCAGGAACAACACAGCAAGTGCAATGTGCACTTCACTTGCAAAAAATCAAATGGGTTCCCAGTGCTTTCCATGCACAATCATCTTCCCTTAATTTTGAAGAAACGCCTTTAGACTCACAAGGCAAACACTACCGCTATAGCTCCTGCCTCCGTCAGTTTTTCATACCCACTGGCCACAGAAACAGTCCCCTTACACACACTAAAACTCCCAGGGCTAGCTCAATATTAGTGACCCATCTCCCAGGCTGCCATTTCTATTGTAGTGCAAGCTAAATGACACTGCGAGCCCGAAGCTGCCACCAGGCTCGTTGAACTGGCGGAGGGGGAATAATTAAAAGAAGACACTTCTGCGGCAGACCCAGGAGGGGGTGGCGGAGGAAGACGAATGCAAGCCGTGCCTCCTAAGAAATGTGCTGGCGACACACAGAAAACAGTCGCTTCCTCTGTTCCCGACAGCCCCGATCCAGGTGTCCGACAGTGGCCTCTCCCCCTGGACGCCGGGTCATCACCCGGCACGGAAAAGCAGCGGCCAGCGCCTTTCTCGGGCATCCTTCGGTCTCCAACCTTGCGGCCTGCTTCTCCTTCGGGGAACTGTGGTCTCCCGGCAGCGCCGGCGGCCACCCAGGTCCCCGTGCCGGTGTCCCCTCCCTGCCCCCCCACCACCACCAATCTCGCCCGCGTCCCACAGGGGGCCCCCCAAGCTAGACCGACTCCGGGTCTCCGGGTCAAAAGTGCCGGCGGCTGGGCTGTCAGGCGGCCGCTAGGAGGGGGCGCCCGCGGTGCGGCCCGACCCTCGGGGCTCCCCGCTCTGTGCGGGACCTGCGGAGGAGACAGCGAAGGCCGCTCGAGGCCACGGGCAGCCGGGCCGGGCCTCCGAGCCGCTCGGCGCGCGCGAGTGCCAGGACTGGAGCCGACTCGCCGCCGCCTCCCGCAAGCCCCAGCCCCCGAGCTCGCTCCCCGTAGCCCTCGTCGCGGCGGAGTCCCGGACGCAGCCCCTGGCCCCGCGGCCCCGGCGCACCACGGCCAGTCGGTCACCAGCCCCGGACCGCTCGCTCCCCGCGCGGGCCCCACGCCGTGGAGCCCGGGTCTGGCCGCCCGCCGCCTGCTGCCGGTGCCCACGGCAATGCCCCGCCCCGCGCGGCCCGGCCACCGCGCCGCTGCCCGGCGGTGACAGCTGAGAGCCCAAAGGGTTAAGCCGGCAGCGCGGCGGCCGGTATCCCCCCGCGCGCGCCGCCGGTCCGCCGCAAGCCGGCCGCAGCGCGCACGCGCCCGCCCGTTACCTGCGGTCGCCTCCGCGCTCCTCCTCCACCTGGCCGCTCTCTCCCGGGGGCCGCCCCTCAGCCCGCCCCCTCGGCTCGGCGCCGCGCACCCTGCTGCCTACTCGGACGCGGCCCGGGGAGGAGGGGCGTGGGGGCGATTACCATATATTAGCATACCGGCGCGCGTCACGTGGTCGCCGCAGCCAATGGTCACCGTGGAAAGGCGGGGATTGGGCTGGACACGCCTCCGTGCTGCTCCCGGCCTGAACCGGTGGCCATGGCAACGGCTGGGCGGGCGGGGGAGTGGGGGGGGCGCTGCAGCCCCCGTGGCCTCCAGGGAGCTTCTGGGGTACCTGAGCTCTGAGCGCCGCGCCTTCCCAGTCCGGCCGATGGAGGGGGCCTGCATTGGGCCCAGCCCGAGAGAGATTCCGATCCGGCACGTGCCAACACTTCCGCAGAATACGGTTCTCGGGGTCGTCCTGTGCTGTGGGCACTGTGTCAACCCGCAGGACCGCAGGGGAAACAGAGGCACGTCCAGAGCCGCACCACCTCGCCACAGGGCAGGAGTGGAGCTCCGAGCCTGTCTCCAGCGAGGGTCTCCCAGCACCACCTCACCATTGCAGGTAGTCCAAGCCGTCGAGAACACTCAGCATTTGTGTGGTGCGTTTTCTGTTTCTCACAGTGAGGGCAGCCATCAGAATCGCCGAGGGCACGGGGGACTCTCCGGACGGTGCCGGGGCCTGCCTAGGTCACAGCTTTTGTAAAGGGCTGCGCTCAGTTACTACGATTTGTATTTGCTCGAGCTCACTGCTTCAGAAACTTTGAATACCATGTTTTGAATGTTGAGTTCAACATTAAACGGCAGGTATTGCTGTGGCCACTACAGATTAGGAAACTGAGGCCGTGGGCCGTTAAGGGCATTGCGTAAATTTGCCGTGGAGGGAAGTATGGGATTTAGGGTTGGTAGCTGGGTGGATCCAGCTCTGAAGCCACTGTCCTTGCCCCGGGTTCATTTAATTTAAGCTTGGCTTTTCAAACCCCCTCTGTCCCGGAAGCTAAGCTTCTCTCAAGACAGGACTGGGTTGTCTCTTATTCCTGCAGTTAAGTCTGTCCTGTGACAGGGGACGGTGTATTAGGGCCACAGAAGCTAAACAGGAAGAGAAACTGGAGTCACCAGGTGGGGAGGGGTATTCAATTCCCCGTGCCTCTGTTTTTACCCCTAGGGATTCGATTGCTCACCTCAAGGCAGACAAATGTGAAAGCACAGCCCATCTACATGCAGACGGGCTTAGCTCAGTGGTTCTCCACCTTGAAGGTGCTGCGTAGGAGCTCCTGGACAGAGCCCGACACCACGGGCTGAACACACTTCGCTTCATAGGCATTTCACGAGATTCTCCAAGGTCCTTGTGAGTGTCCATGCATTTCACCTTACCAGACTGAATGAAAAGCCAGTGCGCTCCTACACCGTGACTGTTGGGTGCGTCAGAGCACAACTGGAGAGGCAGAGCTCCTTGAGTGAAAATTCTGACTCACTGTGTGACCTTGGACAAGTTACTCAACCTCCCTGTTCCTCAGATTCCTCCCGTGTGAGATGAGAAGCCAGTGAGTTAAGGTATAGAAAGCCCTGAGCACGGGCCGTGGCCCACAGGTAAACCCTCCTTGATCGTTAGCTGTTGTCATTCCCATTATAATCCCTGCAGCTGTTCCCTGAGCAGACAAGCCGACCGGACAGGATCGCTCCGGGCTCCCTCCCTTGGCTTCAGGATTTCAAAGTTGCCTCCCAGTGCATGAAACAGCCTGTTGTGCTGGTGAGGCTGGTTACAGCTCCGAATGACACTCTGTCGTCTGGGGACCATAAATAATTCCTGGGCTCAAAGGAGCTGGTTTCCCACACACGTCTCCTAGCACCAAATTACTGGAGTGGCTCCTTGCAGAAGGAGATCTTGCCGAACAGTGGAGCCATAAGTCAGGCTCCTTGAAACACTTTTATGAGCGCCTTAATGAGGGAGATGAGCTGTCATCAGGAACTTGCCCGTCCTTCCCGGCCACAGGAAATGAGCTCTTTGTGCTCAAAGGGTTTCCGACACGGAGGCGCAAAGAGGCTTCAGGAAGTGGGGTAGGGTTGAGAAGCTGGTGGCCCAGAGAATCCCAGGGCTGAACAGCCGCCATCCTGCCATTCACCCTAAAAGGTCAAATTACTCATGGACTTATTGCAGCAATCGTGCCAAAGGGTGGCCTGTGCGTGGAGGTCCACTGTGTGTGCCCTCCAACAGCCAGCCCTACAGCATGGGACTGTGGTTAAGGCTGGCACAGGGACAAAGGGGCAGTGCCTGCAGGACTCTGCGTGGGAGGTTAGACAACTCGCTTAACCCCTTTGCCTCTCCCTTTCCACATCTAGAGACAGAACTAGGACCAGTGTCCACGTAGTAGACTCTTGGGAGGATTCAATGAGTTACTAACTCAGAGGGCTTAGCGCATCCTAGAGACAGTGCTGGGGACCTGTTTGCTAATTAAACAGAATAAATACGTTAAGCCCGGTGCAAACAAGGTCCTTGCTCTAGAGACAACAGCAGCCTTCAGTAAAGTGCCCTGGGCCCTCTCCCAACCGTGTGCTGCCCTCTGCTCGCCTGATGTGTTTATAAATGCTGCCCAGGACCAGCAAGAACCTGTGCTAACCCAGCCAAGTCATTTTACAACATTGCTGTTTCATGACTGCGTTGTCCTCAGCGTTCAATCAGATAGTGTCTGCTGAGAAGTGACGAGGAGCTGAGCTGGACAGAGGTCCTGTTTGTCAAAATCACTTTCCTCTTCATTATCTGGTTGTTTCTGGTGAACACCTTTGCTCTCCCATAATGAAAACAGCTAATTTTTCAAGCACTTACCTTGGCTTTGTGCTATAAACTTCGAAGAGTTCGTGGGACAATAGAATTAAAAGAGAAGTTTATTTTGGTACAAGATTTATTTTTTTTTTAAATCCATGGGTAGTTTTTTCTTTTTTAAGAATATTTATTTATTTGAGGGTTAGAGTTACAGACAAGAGAGGGAGAGGCAGAGAGAAAGATCTTCCATCCTTTGGTTCACTTCCCAGATGGCTGCAACAGCCAGAGCTGGGAAGATCTGAAGCCAGGTGCCAAGAGTTTCTTTCCGGTCTCCCTCGTAGATGCAGGGGCCCAAGCACTTGGGCCATCCTCTACTGCTTTCCCAGGCCATCAGCAGAGAGCTGGATCAGAACAGGAGCAGCTGGGACTAGAACTAGCACTCACATGAGATTCCAGCGCCACAAGCAAAGGTTTAGCTCACTATGCCACAGCACCGGCTTTGTAGTTTTTTCATAATAAGCATTTTCCATGAACTTTTTGGAACTTTGTATATCATTTTATTTAACCCAGAGAGATGCAGTAACTTGTCCAAGATCATGGTGGAAGCCAGCTGACAGAGCCAGGATTCCTGATAGGACTATCTGATACTCAGGTCGGAGCTAATACCGCACCAGGATACATACACGCCTTCCGGCTCACAGAGCCCAGGGAACGTGTTGCATTTATTTATCATTCTTGTCCTATCCAGAGGCACCCCCTTCAGTTACCTACCAGTGCCGCGCTGAGTAAGTGCTCCATCTGAATCTACCGAATGAGCAAAGATAAATGACTGACGTCTTCTTATAGTGACGAAGGCCCCTTTTCTCTTGGGCTGTCCCTGGTGGGAGGACAGGTAGCTGGCAGCCCTCCCCCCACCCATAACATCCTCTTCCTGCTAAGTGGTCACGTGGAAGGCCTTCCTCCTTTCCTCATGGCGGGGGAGTCAGGCTTCTTGGGCTCTGAGATCCACAACAGAGACAGTGGTGACTCATCGTCGATGTCTGTTTGGCGAGGACGGCAGGGCTGCCGGAACGTCTTGGGGCTCTTTTCACACTGGCCTCCATAGGTGAGTTCATTCCCTAGGGCCTCCGTGACCGAATACCACGTGCTGGGTGCCTTAAACTATCACAGACTTACTCTCTCACATTTCAGGAGGCCAGCAGCCTGAAATCGAGGTGCTATCGGGGTTGGTTCCTTCTTCCGGGCTCCAAGGAAGAGTCTGGTGCTTTCCTGGCTCTAACTCGTAGTGTCTGCTGGCAGTCTTTGGTATTCCTTGGTTTGCCGGTGGGGTTGCTCCATCCTCTACCTCCATTGTCCCAGGGTATTCTCCCTGTGTGTCTGTGTCCAGATTTCTCTACTCTTTATAAGGACAGTAGTCATTGGTTGAGGGTCCACATTAATCCAGCGTGACTTTATCTAAACTTGATGATGTTTGTTAGGATCTCATTTCCAAATAAGGTCACGTTTGTAGGTATGGGGGGTGGGACTTGAATGTATCTTTTTGGGGAACACAAATCAACCACAACAATATGTTCAGGGTAGAGGAGAGCAGAGAGGAGATGGAAAATGAAGGGAGGGGATGAAGGGAGAGGGGAGGCGGTCCCCTGGTGGAAGAGAGCGTGATCCAAAGACCCGCTTAAGAAGGGGACCGCCTTTTGTTTCTTGGCCAATTCCATTCTTCCCCAAAGAGACCTGCTTGAACACTTGCAAGATCAGAGCTGGAAGGGACTTTGCAGATGGGTTCCTTCACTCAATAATGTGTGTCCAGCTGTCCGTGAGGGACAGGGCATTTGGAGAGAAAAGACATGGACTGAAGAAGCTGCAGCCCTGAGACTGGGTGGGAGGCGTCTAAAATCACGCATCAAGTTTGAGTCCAGCCAAGCACAGCCAGGGGCATCAGGAACCCCACTATGGGGCCCCCTGGGTGACTGCTTAGAAGGCCACCCTGTCCCTGGGCCTGACCCTCTGGCACATTCCCAGATCTAAGTTGTCAAAAGTTGTTTGTGTTCTTAGGCTCATTAAATCTGGCTTCCCAAGCTTCTGTGAGCCGGGCCCATATTTGAGGGTCTTTGGGTCTCTCCAAAAGTGTAGTCTATCTAGTCACCTGTCTTCTGTTTGGTCCAATTAATTGCCTGATCTTTGAAACATCACCTCTGGATGGAACAGAAAAATTGGGCAGAGATAATGTCTTATTCATTTTTCTTCTGCCTGTGGTGCTAATACAGAAACCATCATGAACTTGGCTCTCAATAACCATTTGTTCAATGAATGAGAGAACATTGCTCCAATTAGTACCAAGGGCTATTTATATCTTAGTGTCCTAAATCCCATGCTCAGTGACAGTGCCGAGCTGGTTTAAGATCCCTGAATTCCCCTCTCAAACTCATAGTTGCTTTAGCATTAAATGCCACTTGTCACTATCAGAAGAGAAGAGGCTTTGATCGCAATATTGGTGGCTGATACGAATATTGTCCCGCCTCGTCCTGTCACGATGTGAGCTATCAGCCTAGAGCAGTGAGCCTGAAAACTGGGCAGGCTGGGGTCAGAGATGGGGTCAGCCCAGCAGGAGTTGTCAGATCAGAGCAGGGGTGAGGAGGAGGTCAGATGGGCGATCAAAGCCCAGGAACTAGGGCAGGTACCCTCTGTGCGGACTCTGGGGAAGCTGGCTCCTGGGCAGGTCCTCGGAGCAGGCCAGGCCTTCTGCCCGAATGTCCCCAGACTATTCTTTGTCATCCATCTGGGTTTGAGGTCCCCTTTCACAAAGAGGATACAATCAGTCAACGCTATTCAGCAGGCTTTGTGTTCACATAATCAGATAAACTTTAAAATCCTAGAAACAACCTTATTTGTTCCAGCCACATGGCCCCGGGCTTACTGCTAATGTTTAGATTTTGCACTTGGAGTCCTGGTCCTGGCTCTACAGCAGAATTAGCCAGCAATCCGTTAAAATACCCATCCTCAGGTCCCACCACAGACATCCCGGCTCCCCAGGTCTGGGGCGGGCTGCTGACACCCTGAGAGGCAGTGTGACCACAGTGGTTGCATGTGGAGACTCAAGGGACAGGCAGTGTAGGCTTCTAATGGTTCCGGCACCAACCCGAGACTGGTATCTGTTAGGCACAATGACCTTCATTTTGAACCCTGAAATGAAGCAAAACAGAACACAGGAGTCATCTGGACTTGGGGCTCCACTTTCCGGTAGAGTGACATCGCACAGAGCCCATGCAGAGCCTACCTTCCATCCGTCGCCTGCCCAGTATCCCTGTTCTAGGATTCTCCTGCACCTACAGGACTGGGAGAAGAACGGCCAAACACACCCCTGAGATTCTGCCCTTCACCCCAGACCACAGATAACTGGCCAGGGTGAGCACCTGACCCAAGCTGAACCAATCATACCCCATCTCCTGCTGCCTGAAGCCTTTCTCCTAGGCCTTGGATGTTCTCTTGAATGGAGGGGGTATAAACACGGGAGCTGCTAGCCATGGCCATTTCCCACCATGCGAACCAGGGGGAAAAAAAGGGTCAATCCAGCTGCAGTGAGAAGGTAAAACTACCTCCAGCACGTGGATCTCCCAGGGTGCTAAGGCTCCCAGCTGCTTCCCTAGCCCAGGCACCCAGCACCATCTCCAGCCTCTGATCCCACAACACATCCTTTTCCCTCCCAGTAATCCTCCCAAGTGTTCAAGGTAGATGCAGCTGGCATTCTTTGTTTTTATTCGGTGCCAGGCAGTCAGGCTTCACCCCCGAGGAAAAGCAAAGTCAGGGGTCTCGGTGCGGAGTCCTGAGACCAAAGAGCCCCAGCCCAGCTCCAGAGCCTCTGCCCCTGCTTTGCATGAGGTTCTGCATCAGGGAACTTTGATAGGCTTTTTTTTGACAGGCAGAGTGGACAGTGAGAGAGAGACAGAGAGAAAGGTCTTCCTTTGCCGTTGGTTCACCCTCCAATGGCCGCCGCGGCCTGCACGTTGCGGCTGGCGCACCGCGCTGATCCGTTGGCAGGAGCCAGGTGCTTCTCCTGGTCTCCCATGGGGTGCAGGGCCCAAGGACTTGGGCCATCCTCCACTGCACTCCCTGGCCACAACAGAGAGCTGGCCTGGAAGAGGGGCAACCGGGACAGGATTGGTGCCCAGACCGGGACTAGAACCCGGTGTGCCGGCGCCGCAAGGCGGAGGATTAGCCTAGTGAGCCACGGCGCCGGCTTGCATCAGGGAACTTTAAGGGCTCAGAGAGCAGAAGAGACCTGGCTTGTGTACACCAGTTGGGTGCTGGGCCAGGCGTTCATGGGAGGGACCCCTGTTTCTAACTTTGCTTAGTTAAAGAGGTTTCTCTGGGCAGCCACCTGTCACACCCATGGGTGCCGTTCTCTTCCTTCATGTTGATAATTGCTCAGAGACTGACACCTGGATTCCCCCCACACCTGCACTTGGTGATTAGGACTCATCTGTCTCTCTTGCAGCAGGAAGGTGAGGTGCGGCTGTTTCTGTCCCAGTATGGCTTCCTTTAGGCCTGCCTCTCCTGGCGTGCCATGGAGCTGACTGGCGTGACCTCCTCCAGTGCCTCTTCTGCTCAGCTGTGTGTACATCCATTCCTCTGCTCACTTTGAACTGCTTTGCTCCAGGACAGTCTCAAGTGCTGCTAATTTAGTGATCTGTTTTCCTGTGATCGCTGTTTAAGCCCCGCTAGTGCCCTCTTCCCATGCTCCCTGACACCCCGGTTTCTCCCCCGTGATCCTTCAGACCTCAAAGGCTTCTATTGCCTTCTCATTCCTATAACAAAATGCCTGAGGCAGTCTAACTTTACAAAGACGTTTATTTTGGCTTACCCTTCTGGAGGTGCCGGGTCTTAAGGCTTGATCTGGTGATAGCCTTCTTGTTGGCAGGGTCCAGCACAGAGCATCACCCAGCAAGAGACAGGGAGTGTGAGCCTCTGTCTATACCTACCCTCTTTTTTTTTTTTTAAACAGATGTTTTTCAAAAGAGGAAATCCAAATGGCCAACAGACACATGAAAAAATGCTCAGGATCACTAGCCATCAGGGAAATGTAAATCAAAACCACAATGAGGTTTCACCTCACTCCAGTTAGAAAGGTATTCATACAGAAATCAACAAATAGTAAAGCTGGCAAGGAAGTGGGGAAAAAGGTACCTTAATCCACTATTGGTGGGAATGTAAACTGGCAAAGCCACTATGGAAGACAGTATGGAGATACCTCAGAAATATGAATATAGACATACCATATGACCCAGCCATCCCACTTCTGGAAATTTACTTAAGGGAAATGAAATCAGTAAATAAAAGTGTTATCTACACTCCCATATTTATTGTAGCTCAATTCACAATAGCTAAAACATGGAATCAACCTAAATGCCCATCAACTGAAGACTTGATAAAGAAATTACAGGATATGCACTCTTTGGAATACTACACAGTAGTTACCAAAAATGAAATCTGGTCATTTGCAACAAAATGGATGTATCTGGAAAACATCCTACTTAGTGAAATAAGCCAGTCCCCAAGGGACAAATACCATATGTTCTCCCTGATCTGTGATAACTAATAGAGCACCTAAAAGGAAATCTGTAGACGTGAAATTGACACTTCAAGAAGCAATGCCTTGAACAGCCCTTGTCTTGACTATCAAGGAAAAGCTTTTTTTCCCTACATACTATTTGTTGATCTCTTTACTTAATATGGAGTTAATAATATGTGTATAAAGTCAATTGAACATAGATCTCAGTGAAAAATAAGCATGGGAATAAGAGAGGGAGGAGGAAATTTATAACTGTCAAGCTGTATAGTTCTGTATACATTCCTATGGATTTACTTCTAAGGGTATAGTTTAAAAACTTGTCATGGGACCCCAAATCCCATTAAGCTGAGTGGTAAAAATGATACCTTAAGTGTTAAAGTGGTCATATTAAGTGTTAAAGTGATCATATAAACAGGAACAAGTATCTGATAATAATAATAAATAGAATTTAAAAAGGAGAGAATGTTCCAACATGGGAAGCAGTCCACACAGTAGACTCATAGAATGACAATTGCTTTAAGTAACACTCTGACCTCAGAATCAGCCCTTAAGTCTTCTTGATTTGGCTGAAAAGCCCATGACAGTATTTCAGTCATGGAAAGCCAAGACATTGTGGCAAAAAATGTTCTACACGAAGGATCTCTGTGAGACCCCAGTGTAAAGAAGGAGCCATCAAAGAAGGATGTACTTTTCTCTGAAGGGAAGAGAGAACTTCCACTCTGCTTGGAGCCACATCTAAATATCGATAGAGTTCGTGGATTCAGATGTCATCCATAGCCTAGGCTGTGCATGTCAAGAGCCTTGGGTGGTCACTGACATCATACATAAGAGTGTCAATTGTTAATTTAACAAAAGAAGTCACTGTGCACTAATTCCCCATGCAAGACCTCTATCCTTAATGAGTTGTATTATGAGAGTTAACTGTAAAACTTGTTCTCAAAAAGTTTTGTGTGTGTGTGTGCAAATTTCTGAAATCTTTATTTAGTATAGAGTTGGTCTTCTGTGTATAAAGTTAATTGAAAATGAATCTTCATGGAGAGTGGGACTGGGAATGGGAGAGGGAGGAGGAGGTAGGATAGGAGTGCGGGTAGGGGGGTGGGTATGGTGGGAAGAATCACTATATTTCTAAAGTTGTACTTACAAAATTTGTATTTCTTAAATAAAAGGTTTCTATGGAAAAAAAATGTATTGATTCATTTGAGAGGTAGAGTTATAGACAGAGAGAGGGAGAGACAGAGAGAGAGGCCTTCCATCCATTGGTTTATTCCCCAAATGACTGCAACAGCCAGAGCTGGGCAGATACGAAGCCAGGAGTCAGGTGCTTCTTCCAGATCTCCCGCACGGGTGCAGGGGCCCAAGCACTTGGGCCATCTTCCACTGCCTTCCCAGGCCGTAGCAGAGAGTTGGACTGGAAGAGGAGAAGCCGGGACAGGAACCAGAACCCCTATGTGGAGGTTTAACTTACTATACCACAGTGCAGTCCTCTTAAAGCCACAAGGAATCAATCATGGGGGCTCCACCTCAGTGGCCTAATCCAACTGAATCACTTCCCAAAGGATCCACCTCTAAATACCATAATGGATCAAGTTTCCATCCTCCTAGGACAATTAGTGTAAGACTCTGGGGACTCAACTTCTGAGTTTTGAGGAAACAGTGTTCAAACCATAGCAGGACCAGTCGCTGGCACAGCACAGAACGTGGGCTGGAACATTTGACTGGTTTTCCTGTTCATTCCTGCCCCTGCCTTACTCTTCAGATATTTAAACATCCTCCTTGCTTACAGGTAAGGTTTAGAGAAGCTAAGTAACTTAAGTGTTAATATTTTAAAAGTTTATTTATTTGAAAGGAAGAGAGAAAAGGGGAGAGAGACAATCTTCTGCTCACTAGTTCACTCTCCAAATGCCTGTAACAGCTGGGACTGGGACAGACAGAAGCCAGGAGCCTGGGACTCAATATGGGCCTCCCATATGGGTGGCAGGGACCCCAGTACTAGCCCCTGCACCCATGGTGTGCACTAGCAGAAAGCTGGATTGGAAGCAGAGGCAGTACTTGAACCTGGGTACTCCCATATTGGTTGCAGTTGATTTCTCAACAGTGTTGCAGTGGATTCATTTCTGAAAAGAGGAGCGTGGTGGGGGCAAGAGGCGCGGAGTCACCACACAGACCCCTGGAGTAGGGTGAAAGCGGGCTTGAGGCAAGCAACCCGCAGACTCGTTTATTTCAGTTGGTACAACATCTTATATAGCCAAGACCAGCCAATCTGGTCAAGGGGCGGTCTATGCCCCAACCAATCACAGCCTGTTGCCAGGCAGTTTCCAAAGCCATCCAATCACAGCCTGTTGCCAGGCAGTTTCCATTGCCAGGTGGGTTTCAAAGCCATTCCTGAGTAACTGATGCTCGCTTGCCAGTGGCCACCTTGGCATGGCCTTCTCATTCCACCACATGCAATGTCCCCAGCAGTGGCTTAATTTGCGGCACCTGATTGATTCTTTTGCTTGGCAATTCATTCATTCAGTTGGCAAATTTTTATTGAGTAGCAGCTTTGTGCCAGGCCTGGGCTAAGCACCAAGAATGCAATGCTGAACAAAACTAGCATGAAGAGTCCAGATTGGTGCACAGACATGAAATATCATTTATGTATGTATGTATATGGTGTCAAATTCTGATTGGTGCTGCAAGGAGAAAGACAAGGGTGCCAAGAAAGAGAATCATGCAGTTTTATTTTAGATGGGGAGCTTCTGAAGACTTTTGGAATTAACCAGATAATAAAAGGAAGAATTCTTTGAAGAATACCAAGTTAGGTGACCTTGCCCAAGGTCACCCAGCTGGGAAAGGACAGGGCTGGGTTCTGGGCACAGGCTCCCTGACTCTGAAGTCTGTGTTCTTTCTTTCCTCCAGGTTTTGCCCCTGCCCATTTAGCCATCCTTCCTAGATCCCTGGGTATGGGCCTCAGATACTCTCCAAATCACTGCTGTTTGGTCTATACCATAAAAAAAAAAAAATGCTATCCTGGTAATATGGGCACAGCTGTGCCTTATGGAGAGGCCTCCTGCCTCCTCAAAGAGTCTGTCTTTCCCTAAATAGAGCTGCCTGAGCTCAAGAATATAAAAGAATATTAGAAAATCTACATGAGGAGTCTCCCACCGCGGTACAGTGAGGAAAGGCGCTCTCACTCCCGGGCTGCACACAGTGCCCACGGCTCCTCTGAAGTCACGTTCCTCATGACCCCATCCTGTGGCTGCAGTCCTGGGCACAGCCAAGGAGCCCAGGGCAGGGAAGCTGAATGCAAGGGAGAGAGGAGAACAGAGGCGCTGCCCTCGCGAACATGTGTCACAGGGTGTGCTTGCACGGCAGAGAGCGAGGGATCCCGTCAGCAGTGGGGAGAGGAGGCAGCAGAGGCACCAGGAAGACCCAGCCTGACGGGGGGCAGACACGGCTCATTGCCTCCCGACACCCATTGTCCTCAGTGTGGTCAGAGGTTTCACAGCTGGCTTTCGGTAGGTCTAGACTAAGGGACAGGCAGAGTCCAGCTCTGTATCGGCTGCTGATTTCTGCAGTGCAAATGTTCCATAAAGTTGGTTTCAAGTCATGTCAGTCAATGCAGAGCTGGGGAGAAAATGTGTTCAGTCGGCTCTCATGAGCCCATGGGAGCTGTTTCTGGGACACCACTGACTATCTCCTCCTTTTCCTTGTTCAGCTGATAGGAACCCCTATCAGCTTTTACCCCTCTGACTTTTATCAAGGAATTTAGTCACCTGCTCAAAACTACATTTCCCAGCTTCCCTAGATAAGAAATGACCGCATACTCATAAGAAAGATCTAGTCAATGGTCTGTGAACGGAAGTGATTTGGGAACTTCTCAATCAAATCCTTAAAAGGGTCACTGGTTGATTCATTCTCTCTCTCTCTCTCTCTCTCTCTCTCTCTCTCCCTCCCTTTCCTACAGGCTGCAATGCAGACATGGTGTAGATGAGGATAATACCACAGGGGATGGCAGGAGCAGTGGATTAGAAAGAACCTGGGTCTCTGAGGCCCGCCCAGGAGCAGGGCTGCCCGACAAGCCTGGGCCACCTGCTCACCTCTGCACTAGTCTGTGAGGAGGAAGCCAATGTGCACCTCATTGAAACCTTGAGTTTCGCCATCTGTTTATTAAGGCACTCACACCATTGAACACTCACACCTGCCCCAGAGCCACATGGGACTGGGAGCATTTTTGGCTCTCTTTACCTCAAACTCTGCCCTCCATTTTTTTATGTCAAATGATTCTATTATAATCCAAAGATTATTTGTCAGCCTTTGGTGGTCTGAGCTGCAGAAGTCGCCCCCAGATCTCAATGGCTGACAACAAAGATTTCTTTCTCCCTTATGTTACCCAGCAGTCGTCCCTTAAGCTTCTGCCCCATATGTCTTCACAGTCTAGGTCTAAGACTGAAGGAGCAGCCCCTGTGTCCATCTGAAGACAGAGGACAAATGCAATGGTGAAACCTTGCAGAGTCTCTTAATGCTTCTGCTAGAATGTGCCGTTTCTTTTTTTAAGTTCATTTATTCGAAAGGCAGGAGAGAGAGAGAAAGAGAGATCTTCCAGCACTGATTCACTTCCCAGATGGCTTCAACAGCCTGGGCTTGGCCAGGCTGAAGCTAGGAGCTAGGAATTTCTTCCAAGTCTCCCACATGGGTGAGAGGTACCCATCTACTTGAGCCATCACCTGCTGTCTCCCAGCATGCATATACACAGGAAGCTAGATCAGAAGCCGTGATGTGACAGAAACCCAGGCACTCCCATATGGGATGTGGGAATCCCACATAGTGGCTGAACCGGCTGCACAATGACACCCACCCCGGCATACCTCATTTCTGTCCCTTCCACTGGCCCAGGTCGCGCTGCAAGTCTCATTGCAGTGGCAGAGATGGGGAACCTTCTTCCTGAGAACCCAGTAAACTGCTGGGAATAATATGACCTCCCCCAAGAGCCCAACGTGAACATGATGCATCATGGGAGGGCAGGTGCTATTATGATTGCCATTTTACAGATAAGAGCACTGAGGCTTAGAGATGTTAAAGGCCACACAGTCATATGGTCTTCTACTTGCTTTTAGAACGGGAACTTTTTGAGAATCTCACCTTGATTTGTCTGCTATAGACAATACAGTTGTTAACCAAACCTTGTCGATCGAGAATACCCTTTGCCTTCTATAGTCCATTTTTGGAAGCCAAACTCAGAAGTCAGTGGAAAGCTCACTTAGGTTTAGCTTGTAGAAAGAGAGAAAAGGGCGCCTGCAGGCTAGGAAGGAAGGAGGTTGGGTTCTGATCCAGGGGCTCTGCCAACACATCCCTGTTCAGACTCAGAACGTCGCTCTCTGGGTATCGGCTCTCTGCACACGGACAGGCCCGGGGCATGCAAACCTATTCTGGCTCCATCTCGGTCTGTTTTCTGTTGCTATAATGAAGTAGCTCAGACTGGGTCGTTTATATAGAACAGAAGTTCATTTGGCTGACGAGCATCTCAGGGCACGGGGCCAGCACCTGCTCGGCATCTGGTGAGGACCTTCAGGCTGCACCCTCACACGGCAGAGGCCGTCGCTTGGTGAGGCAGAGCAGGCCTGCCAGCTGGAGTTCCTCTTCCTCGTGTCAACCTGGGGGTCCCGCCCTCATGACCTCATCTCATCCTGATTGCCTCCCTAAAGCCCCACCCCCAAATACCATCAGCATATGAGTCTGAGGATTAAGTTCCCATTCTATGAACTTTGGGGAACAGGTTCAAACCATGGCAGGCTCTAAGAAGCTAGTATCTAATTTCACTATTCCCAGAGGAACATGAGAAGCCCTGTTTTTTATTTAAAAGACAGTCTTGATAAATTGCTCCTGCCTGTTCATTTGTGTAGTCACTCAACCATTCAGTCAGGAGTGGACGGTGCGACCTCTGTGCCCAGTCTGCTCCAGGCACTGGGGGTACAAGGATGAGTCACATCTAGGCTTTTGCTTCCAGGAGTTCACAGCCTGTTGGAGGGGACAGATAGAGATAAGGGTCATGGGAAGCCCACGTTGAGCATCCTACATACATGTCAGGGCGGTCAGAGCTGTAAGGAACATGCACAAAGACACTGAATCTGATCCGGCTATAGTGCCAGCCAGGAGGAGGATAAGGGGAGAGGGGCAGACAGAGGGGTGAAGATACTGCCTTCAGGCTTGGAATTATGGGACATGCAGGAAGCGTTCCGACAGGCCTGGGGATGGCTGAAACTGAAGCCGGAAGGAAGTGTAGGTTCAGGATGTAGATTGGAGGGGGGAATGGTCATTTACAAACAGATGGTCACTGAAGCCACAAAGCACCCGAGATTGGGATTTTTCCATCCGTCCATTGCTTCTGGATGCTGGGTCAAGATCAGTGTCCTGAACTTCAACTGCACAACGTGGCCACACACAGCAGTGCTTCCCAGAGAGGGCCCTGCCAGGGACTGACCTGAGCGGGGTGCAACAGCATCGAGCTGGCTCTGAAGAAACAGCCCCAGTCGCGTTTTATGGCCTTGTCTGACTCTGGAACACGGAGAGAGGGCACCAGGTCATCCCCCAGGCAGCAGCGACATCAATCAGGCAGCACTCTGCTTCCTGAGGCCCCAGCCAAGAAGCCAGGACCTGCCCAGCCCTAACCAGGATCAATTACAGGCCACTGTTCCGTCTGCCGGAGTCGCTTCCCTGGGCTTGTGCGGGCCTGGCCCTGAGGAGCCCCTGCAGGGAGGCAGCTCCCAACAGTGTCTGTGACAAGGTGCAGAGCTTGAACCCGGACAGGGCAAAGCAGCCAGAGCTGTTCCCCCGGAGAGAAGAGGGTAAGAATAACGGCAATGCAGCAACAGCATCAGCTGTCACTGACTGCAGAGGGCCAGATGCCAGACCCTTTGCCTCCCTGGCTTAATCCTAACCTCACGGTGGCCTTTTGAGGGAGGTTCTGCTGAGACTCAGCGAGGCCCAGTGGCTCGCCCTGGGGCCACCCACTTAGGAGGTAGTGGCAGTCCAAGTTCCAATCCAGGTCTGTCTGCCTCCAGAGGCTGGGTTTAAAAACTGGCCGACAGCACCTACCTGGGGGAGTCAAATAGGTTTGGATTCAAATGCTGGCTTTAGCGACTTCCAAATTACATGATCTGAAGCAAGTGCTGAACTTCGGAAACCTCAGTTTCCTTATCTGCAAAATGGGGGAAACAGAACCTACCTTGGGACGTGGTTATGAAGATTGAGAATAATAAATGGGGCGGGCGTGTGGCTCAGTGGTTAAGCCACTGCTTGGGATGCCTGCCTCTCAGATCGAAGTGCCTGGTTTGAATGCCAGCTCCTCCGCTTCTGTTCCGTCTTCCTGCTGTTGCTCACCCTGGCAAGCAGCAGATGATGGCTTAGGTTCTTGAGTCCCTGATGGAGTTCTGGGCTCCTGACTTTGCCCTGGCCCAGCCCTGGCTATTGTGGGCAGTTGGAGAAAAAAAAAATCAGTGGATGAAGATCTCTTTGTCTCTCAAATAAAGTAGAAATAAATTAAAAATGTAAAAGGATGGGGCCGGCGCTGTGGCGCAGCGGGTTGGTGCCCTGGCCTGAAGCACCGGCATTCCATATGGGCACCGGTTCGAGTCCCGGCTGCTCCTCTTCCATTCCAGCTCTCTGCTATGGCCTTGGAAAGCAGTAGAAGATGGTCCAGGTCCTTGGGCCCCTGCACCTGTGTGGGAGACCTAGAAGAAGCTCCTGGCTCCTGGCTTCGGATCAGTGCAGTTCCAGCCATTGCGGCCATCTGGGGAGTGAACCGTCGGATGGAGGACCTCTCTCTCTCTCTCTCTCTCTCTCTGCCTCTCCTCACTATGTAACTCTGACTTTCAAATAAATAAATAAATATTTAAAAATGTAAAAGGATGATATTTATAAAATGTAACACATAAGGGGCTGTGTTATCACCCTCCTCTGTCCCCTCCTCATTGCCACGTACCCTTGCTTTCCAAAAAGCCAGCATCAGTGAGGCAGGTGATTTGCTGCGGCTGCAAGTGAAGGGAAAGGAAAAGTAACCAAGAATTGAGGGCAAAAAGCAAGCAGAGGCTGGGTCATGAAAGGTTGCTTTGTAAACCATGATGAGGACTCCAGGCTTGATCCTGAGGTCAGTTGCAGCACTGAAGAATTGTAAACAGGTAGAGGAGTAATGTGGTTGATTCTGCTTCTCAGAAAGATGTTTTAGGCCGTTCGTCGATGTCTAGGACACAGTAGGTGTTCAACAACTATTCCTTGACCAGATTTGCCTGCAGCTGCTGCTTCACCCAGGTTTCCTTGTTGATGAAGATCAGGTATACAGTCTTGCTAGCCCAGGGATGGCGTCCTTTAGGGATAGCTGTGGATGCTATCATGCTGTCTATGAGAGCCAAGAACACAGATAATCCTGGGTCCAAGGAGGCTTCAGGTGCTCTGCAAACAGGATGCATGGGTTGCACAGACACAGTGTGTCTGCAATCACATCCTGCTTCTTCCCTACCCATGGGCCTCTCTGTTCTTAGTTTTAGTTTCCCTAGCACTTTGCTTGCATGAGGTCCTTGAGTTTTCACTGGCTCCCTCTACATGATGAACTTGCAGTCATGAGTTTTTTAAAAATTAATTTATTTGAAAGGCAGAACTTCAGGAGAGAGAGAAAGATCCTCCATCTGATGGTTCACTCCCCAGATGGCTGTGAAGGCCAGGGACTGGATCAGGCTGAAGCCAGGAGTCTGGAATGCCATTAGACTCTACCACATGGGTGGCAGGGGCCCAAGTACTTTGGTCATCTTCTATTGCCTTCCCAGGTGCATTAGCAGGGAGCTGGATGGGAAGTGGAGCAGTCGGGACTCGAACTGATGTTCATATGAGATGCCAGCATCACAATTGGTGACTTAATCCACTGTGCCACAATGCTGACCCCTGTCTTAGGTTCTTTTGAGTGTTTAGGCTCATGATTTATCTTTTTAGTTCAGAATCTACGAGAGAATCAAATGGGCCCAAGTTCACCTGTTCATGCAGTGTGGATCTTAGTGAGAGAGGCATTCACACCTGATTAAAATCAGGATTCTATGAGCAAAAAAATGGAGGGGGATAGTTTCTGGGAAGGCGATCAATAGTGACCACTATATCACACAAGTCATTATGCAATCTCCGACCGTGATAAATGCTTTGAAGAGGTAGAGGATGCTATAGGGGGACATCATTGAAACAGTGTGGGGAGGGGAGGTTTCAAAAGGACTTTGAGTGTCTGCTCTGAGTCAGTGTTGTACTACTTAGTGCAGGCTACGCTGCCACAACAAAAGTCCCCAAATACAGTAGCCTAAACGAGAGATGTCTGCCTTCATCATGTGAATAGTTCAGAGATGAGTAGTCCATCTACTCAGGGTGGGCAGGGCTGGCTGTGTTCCAAGGGGTGGGCTGGGACCCAGGTTGGTGAGGCGATGCCGTTAATGTGAGGCTCCTATCTCTGGGTGCAGAGCAGCAAGGGTGCCCACATCCTAGTGGCAAGAACTCACAGAGCCACATCTCACTGCAGGGGAGGACGGGAGGGTCCAATCCAGAGCGGCATCCAGGCTGTCCGTCAGAGCTCCGGGGGGTACAGCAAAGAAGGAGGGAAGAGGGCCCCTGAAAGCTATCCCGTCTCCACTGTGGGCACCCTGCCCTTGAACAGGAGATGAAAGACCAACGGCACAGAAAGTAGGTAAACGCAGTAGGGGAGCCCAGGAAGAAAGGGACTTGGCATGGAAGACATTTCTGCGGCCCCTGAGGGCAGGAGCTCACGGGCACTGGGTTTAGCATGAGAAGTGGGGATGGAGCTAGCAGTACAGGCAATGCTTTGGAGTAACAGGGAGAAGAGGAGAGAGGCAGAAATAGACAAATCGAGAACAATAACAACAACAACAAAAGGAGGGCTTTTTTAAGAAGTTGTGCAGTGATGCTATAACTAGTACTGAAACAGTATTTTTACACTTTGTGTTTCTGCGTGGGTACAAACTGATGAGATCTTTACTAATTATATACTGAATCGATCTTCTGTATATAAACATAATTGGAAATGAAAAAAAAAAAACCCTGGTGTTAAATTGGAAATGGCATAGAAAATTAATTAATATTTAAAAAAATATATTATGTAGGATCTCTGTCTTTAATGTGCTGTACACTCTTATTTAATGCTATAACTAGTACTCCAACAGTATTTTTTTTCACTTTGTGTTGCTATATGGGGGCAAACTGTTGAAATCTTTACCTAATATATACTAAACTGATCTTCTGTATATAAAGAGAATTGAAAATGAATCTTGATGTGATTGGAAGGGGAGAGGGAGTGGGAAAGGGGAGGGTTGTGGGTGGGAGGGAAGTTTTGGGAGGGGGAAAGCCATTGTAACCCATAAGCTGTACTTTGGAAATTTATATTCATTGAGTAAAAGTTTAATAATAATAATTAAAAAAGAAGTTGAGAGAGCTTTTAGAACGTCTTCAGGCAAAGAGGAAACCTCAGTAGAGAATTTGCAGATGTGGGAAAGAGGCAGCTGTCAGTGCAGACAGGAGAGGATCGAGGAGGCAGAGAGCAGCCTGGAGCAGAGACCTTTCTCCTGAGACAAGAGGAAGGTAGCGGGCTGGGGGTGGGCATGGGAGGCAGCACTTCCTGCCTGATGGCACCGCTCTCCGAGTGAACCAGAGGGAGGGGCTTCCTGGCAGAGAAGAAGCAGGTGGTTGAGCAAGGAGTGAAGGAATCTGTGCACCCATGAATAGATTCACGTGGCTTTGACTCACGTATCCAAAGTCCACCAAAGCAGCTCAGTCTAGTTTAGAGACAAAGTAGGGGATGGCTTGTAGATCCAGAGGCAGGGAGGGCCTGGGGGCTTCAGAGAGAACCCAGATCCAAGGACGTGGATGGCCCCATTCTCTCACTGTGCCGTGGTCCATGGCACAGGCGTGGGAGGTATGGAAGGAGTGAGAGGAATCAGGAAATCTAGAACTTGGAAGAGGAATTGAGTTCCTGCTGGCTCAGGTGGGAGGTTGAAACATGAAATCTGGGTCTAAAATATATTGTGATTTAATGTGTACTTGTAAGTTGGTGACGCCTGGGGACCCCCTGAGTTAGGAATGCAACGGTGAAAACAGTAGGTGTGCTCCCAGTGGGTAATTTGAGAAAAGTTACATTAAGTGTCTTTATAAAGGTGCTGGCAGGGTTTAGGGAAACCGTAAGAGACAGTGACAGCAAAGCTCTTGCCAGCCCCAGGTCTGAGAGGAAAGAGTGGTTGCCTGAGCTCAGGGGGTCTTCGTGGAGAGGGCCCCCAGCAGAGGCTGAGATCTGCAGCTGAGAGGACGGTCGCCCACGGCAGCCTCACGCTGGGAGAGTCATGGGGACGAGGACCCTGTCGTTCTCCTCTTACCCGCCACTCTCCTGCTAGGGCTCCCATTGGCGGAACCCAACAGGAAGTCTGAGGGCAAGAGACCTCACTGAGGCGGTTCCTAGAGGTCAATTTCCTGTGCCCAAAGCCGGGTGGTAAAGGCTGGGCAGTGGGTGTGACGGGGCGAGTGGAAGAGTATGGGGCGCTCGTCCCGGGCTCTGCCTTACACACATGCACGACGGACTCAGTCCCGCTGAATAGCTGACTACCACTGTGACACTAACAGGACAGCCAGAGGCCTCGCTTCTGCTGGCGGGAGGGAAATGTCCCCATCCTGATTTTTAAGGGAGCTCCATGATCGCGGTTTAGGTGTGAACAGGTATGTCTGGCAAACCGGGAGAGAGAGGGCAATTACAGAAGGCAAGTTAAGGGCACCAACCACAGGAAGAATCCATTTAGCTGGTGCCCAGCGTGGTAGGCAGAGCGGTGGCCTCCTACAAATGTCTGTGTTCCCATCCCTGAAACCTGTGTATTTGCCGCCTTACACAGTAAAAGGAGCTTTGCAGAATGGGATTAAGTTAAGGATTTTTTTCTTTTAGATGATCTTGGCTTATTCAGATGGGTCCAGTGTGTTCACAGCATTCTTATCAGAAGGAGGCAGGCAAATCAGAGTCCGAGAAGGCAATGTGAGGACAGAAGCGAAGGTCAGGGTGATGGGGGCCACAGGCTAAGGCATGCAGGAGGCATCTGGAGGCTGGAAAAGTCAGGAAGATGCATTCTCCCCTGGAAGTCATGCAACAGGTTGACCCATTTTAGATGTTTGGCCTTCAGGGCTGCAAAATAATATATCGTATTATCTTTAGCCGCTCACTCGATTTGTGTGACTTTTGTTATGGCAGCAACCAGAACCTAATAGACCCAATTATGATGGTTTAAACGGAAAAGAAACAATAGAAAAATATATACGCAAGTAAAAAGAACCACTTTGGGAATGAGCCGAAGGACTGTAACCTAGGAAAGGGGCTATGGCAAAACACAGGTACCCCCAGAGAGGGAAGTTGTGGGGGAAGCTTTTGTTAGCAAAAAGGGAGACATTTGTATATGCTGCTTGGATACACAGTCCAGTGGTCTTGGAGACCTGAGGCAGGAGTCGGTGGCAGCTCAATGGTGCAGCTGTCCTTGTTGGAAGGGCGTCTTGTTTGAATTGGTGCCGTTTTTAAGAGTATTAGGGATAAATGTGGGGTAGGCATCTGACCTAGCAGTTAAGTTGTTGGTTAGGATATCCACCTGCTATATTGGAGGGCCTGGGCTTGATGCCCGCCCCTGGCTTCCTACTAATGCAGACCCTGGGAGGCAGTGGTGATGGCTTAAGAGGTTAGGTTCCTGCTACCCCTGTGGGAGACCCGAATGGAGTTCCAGGCTTCTGGCTTTGCCTCACCATCGAAAGCATTTGAGGAGTGAACCAACAGATAGAGATGTAGCCGTTGAATTCTCTACAATGTTGCAGTGGGTTGGTTTCTGAAAAGAGCAGCGTGGTGGGGGCAAGAGGCGCGGAGCAGCGTGGTGGGGGCAAGAGGCGCGGAGTCAACACACAGACCCCGGGAGTCCGGTGAGAGCAGGCTTGAGGCGAGCAGCCTGCAGACTCGTTTATTACAGTTGGTACAACAGCTTATATAGCCAAGACCAGCCAATCTGGTCAAGGGGTGGTCTATACCCCAACCAATCACAGCCTGTTGCCAGGCAGTTTCCAGAGCCATCCAATCACAGCCTGTCGCCAGGCAGTTTCCAGAGCCATCCAATCACAGCCTGTCGCCAGGCAGTTTCCAGAGCCATCCAATCACAGCCTGTCGCCAGGCAGTTTCCACAGCCATCCAATCACAGCCTGTTGCCAGGCAGTTTCCAAAGCCAGGTGGGTTTCAAAGCCATTCCTAACTGACGCTCACTAGCCAGTGGCCACCTTCGCATGGCCTTCTCATTCCACTACATTTCCCCCTTTTCGTTTATTTTTGAGCAACGGGAGGCATGATTCTTGGCCATACCATTGTTGACCCCGTTTCCATGTGGTCTCCGTACGCAGCTGTGCCTGTCTTAGGTTGTCCCCCAGGGGATCTTACCCGTCATTGACTAACCAGCGCTCAAATCGAGAGACCACAGGATTGCTTGCTCAGATAGGGGTACGAATGAGGAATAATGGTTATCAGGAATGGCATGACCGCACACAGGCTGTGGGCCATTGGAGTGGCTGACCACAGCTAGTGGGGTACACAACAGTAACAGATATGGCTTCGGGCAGTTGCTCAGGGTAGGATGATAGGGCAGGTGGGTCTGCTAACAAGGCGGAGTCTTGGTCTTGTTCAGCTGGTTCTGGCTGGCTGTCAGTTGCAGGCTTGATGTTTCTGGCTGGTACCCAAATGGGCTGTTCCGCATTCTCTGGAAAGACACAAGCATATCCTCGACCCTTGGTTAGCAGAAGCCTTTTTACAGGCTTTGGAATCCAGGGCCTGAATTTTGCGTACACTTTGACATTAGCAGCAAACATGCTGATGCCATGGGATCTAGCGGCTGCCCTGAGATATTGGGGTGCCCGAGGAATGCCACAAATGTGGGGATCCTCACTGGGTGTGGATGGGATGACCTCGCATGAGTTATTGTGTAGAGGTCCTCTTAGTTCATCCCACGCGTATGTGGGGGGGTGGCTGACTAGGCATTACTACCTTGTTCGCTACGTTGTTTTTTTCACTGTCGGAGTTCTCTCTCTCGAAGTCATTAACCATTTTCTGTGAGACAGGGACCTGGAGTGTCAGGCTCCTATCACTCACAGATTCACTATCTTTGATAATCCGCACAGGATTCTGAGAGGGGGGTATCTTTCCCATGTCTGAGCGCTTAAGAGCGGCACGGCACGCCAACTCTAGCCAAAGGAAAGACACGTACAGCACTGCTACTGTAACAAAGCAAATTCCTAGCACCTCAGCTGTGGATGGCATTTTGTAGGAGGTTTCCCTATGCTAGACAAACAGATAGTGGTGTATCAGATCGTACGTATGTCCTGTGCTTAGTGGGGGACTTCCTTGATTCGTTAGGTCAAGGCCGTATGCCCACACGGTGTCTCCGGAGCGTCACCTCTCTCGAGTGAGGGAAGATGACTTGGTTCCGAATTCTGGGATGATCAGTCCCTTATGTGAATTTGCCGGGCGAACCGAAAGTAAAAGGAGGAGCCGAGAAGCGACGTACGCTTCAGGGCGGTGTGTGCTAACCTGGGGTCACTTAGACCGAGGACAAGGACAAGGAAAGGGTTGTAGGAGGGGGTTCTGTGCTCACCCTCACAGAACCGAACAGCACACCAAACACCGAGGGGCCTACTTGCCGAAATCCAGGGGGGACCTCGCCGAGTCCGACACACTGTCTCTTTCCCAGTCACGTGGGCATCTCTGCAACTGAGAGGTCCAACATAGACCCTCTCTCCCATCCCACCCCTATCTTGCTGTCCGTCTTCTAAGAAATGAATAGTTTTTTTTTTAAAGTAGATGTGGATACAGAAGTCTGTCTGTACACACCTAGCATGCAAAGCATGGGGTTCAGGAAGGACTTTTTTTGAGCCAGTTCTTGTCTCAGAGGGCAGAACACGAGCTCCTCTCCTCCATGCTCTGAACTTTTTAGCTCTTGTCAGATCCACTTCATCTTTGTATCAGTGATGTTCACGTTATAATTGTCTCTTAAACACGTTAGGGACTGGTCAATGGGAGCCGAATGGATGAAGGAGCCTGTGGTAAAGGATGAGACTCGATTCCGGTCTGAGAAGTGCAGGTGGTTTGTGGCTCTGGGTTCAGCATCTGTGTGTATCTGTATGTGTGCAGGGGAAGAAAAAGTCAACTCTCTAAATAACACGCAAGCCCAGGACTTGCAGTCCCGCTGTGGTTCTCTACAAGGGGCGCAGAGCCCAGTGGCGGGGGGTCAGTTCCTCTGCAAAGCCCAGGGTCAGGGGCACAGCACTGGTCTGAGAGGGGTGGCCGTGGCAGCCCAGCAGAACAGCACGCAGCAAGCAGCACAATGCAAGCATCTGCCCAAGCTGAGCACTGGAGGGCGTCTAAGGCAGAGTGCAGGACCAGCCCGGGCAGGGCCGGAACTCCTGCGGACACCAAGGGCATGGCAGCCTGGGGATGGCTCTGAGCCCTGCAGTTATCTGGGGCAGAGATGGGGAGGGACAGCTAGCAAAGGGGACATACAGGTGCTACTGCAGCCTCATCATATGAACATAGCTCTGTGGCCTCCTGATCACTTCTGTAACACAAAGAGAAGGGATCTGTTATGGGCTGATTTGTGACTCCCTAAAAAGACATGTTAGGGTCCCGGTGCTCAGCTCCTCGGAATATGACCTTCAAAGACAGGGTCTTGAGGAAGGCATTGAAGCAGCAGTTAAGACATCTGTGACCCCCATCAGAGTACCTGGGTTGATTCCTGGCTCCAGCTCCTAACTCCAGTTTCCTGGCAATGCAGATTCTCGGAGGCAGCAGTGATGGCTCCGGTGGCTGGGTCCCTGCCGCCCATGTGAGAAACCTGGATTGCGTTCTCGGCTCCTGCCTGTCTCCCGACCCCCGAGCATTGCAGGCATTTGGAGAGTGAACCAGTGGATGGGAGTTCTCTATTTCTCTGCCTGTCGAGTAGATAAAAATGACATAAACAAAAACTTTTAGATCTTTACAGAGGTAATGAGGTCATGAGGGCAGGTCCCCATCCCATATGACAAATGTCCTTACAAAAAGTGGAAATTTGTGCTCAGACAACACAAAGGAAAGACAGTGGAAAGAGACAGAGAGAAGTCGGCATCCGCCACTAGGAGAGAGGCCCAAGGCAGAGGCTTCCTTCACAGCCCTGGAACGAATCAGCCCTGCTGATACCCCAACCTCACACTTCACGCTTCTGTAACCGTAAGATAATGCAACCATAAAATAAGCGACCCGCGTTGTGTTCCTGTGTTACGGCAGCTCTAGCAAACTCATACAGAGCCATTTTCTCATCCTGCCTCCTCCATTCTGCCTCCTCCTAGGGTCTCAGAGAGCTGCTGGCCTCCGTGTATGCGTGAGTGTGTGTGTGTGTGTGTGTGTGTGTGTGTGTGAAGGGCAGGACACCAATAGGTCAGCACCACTGTCACACCCAGCAGTGGATCAAGGGAGCAGATACCATCCTGCCTCCTGGGCGGAGTGGTTGCCAGCGTCCGCAGATATCAACGGTGCCTGGCAGGAGCAGCTGTGGGAAATCAGGCTCAGAAGGCTGGAGAAGCTCCACGGAGGAGCGTGGGGAGTCCCTGGGGTCAGCAGCACGGCGGGGCTGCAGTGGGAACACACTCGTGTCGTGGCATGAGTGAGACGTGTCCTGTGAACCATAAGCCCCAAAAGACAGCGCAGAGGAGGCTGGAGACGCTCGGTTGCTTACCATCACCTTCACAAACACGCAGATCCATCCTCTCCATCAGCAACTGCAGTTTCAGCAGCTGGCGGTGGCCGCTCCCCAGCTTCCTCTCCTGCATTCGGAGGTGTCGCTGCTCCAAGTCACGGTGCCCTGCGTGGTCTCGGGAAGTGGTCCTCCCAGCTGTTAAGGCTTTAGGGAAGTGGGAAGAAGCTCGCCCCACAGGGAGGCTTTGGGTGTTGCCTTAGATCAGCTTGGGTGAAGTGAGCCCCTGGGTGGAGCACCCTGGGACCCAGAGAGGGAAAGGTGGTTGAGACAAGGGAAGAAGATGAGAGAAAGCAGAGACATGGTTGGGTGCAGCATGTTGGAGTTCTGTGGGGTGGCAGCAAGACGTGCACGTGGGGACCTGATGGGAGATGGGGCTTGCAAGCAGACAGGGGCCAGATTATGACAATGAGGCGTCCCATGGTGCTCCCTGGTGCTGGATGGAGTCCTGGCCTGGCCTGGGATGTCACCCTCCTCAGGAAGACCTGTGACTGCAGCCTCCGGCCGAGCAGCTTGGGATGCCTACTGGCCAATGAGCCATTCCTGTCGGTGACTTTCCAGTGTATAACGCGCTTTCACAATTTCCAGTTTCCTGTGGCTGCACAGCACACCAGCCCCAAACAACATGCACTTTGCTCACAGACCTGCCATTTGGGCAGGCACGTCCAGGCTCCATTCTGCCTTAGCCGGGGCATCTGGGACCCTCGGAAAGCTCTGTCACCCACAGTCCAGCAGTAGACACTGGGCCCTCTGCCGGGCCTGTGATTGGAGCCCACATTTGGCCTCTCCCTGTGGCCTGGCCTTTTTTTACGACCTTGTGGCTAGGTTCCAAGGGTGAGTGTCCTCAGAGTGAGGGCCAGGTAGAAGTTTTCCCAATTTAACCTTGCAAGTCTGAGCCATTTCCTCTACAGGGTACTCATTAGCGGCTGCTTGCTAAGGACTGCCACATGCAAATGCGACAGAATTAGATGCTGCTACCCAACTTGTGGGTCTGCTTCTCAGGAAGGAGAAATGAACCTCCCTGAGACGTCGCCGCCACACAATGTCATGTATTTGCAGCAAATCTAGAGACCGTGGGAGATAAAATCTAAAGCCATGGCTCCCTGGGCAAAGGGAAGTGGGCATCTTCTATCTTAGGGGAGAAGAGTAGGCATAGAGGGAAAGTACTTGTCCTCACATGTCGGGGTGGGCACAGGCTCACGCAGGCACAGGTGAGAAACATGCTTAGACATATTGCATGCTGTGCCTCCTGGCGTGGAGACCTTGCCATTCAAGTCAGGGAAAGGTGCACTCCCAGACACTGGTGCACACGCAGTTGCCCTGGCTGTGGTCAGGACTGGTTCCAGCTAATTTCTCCCGCCAGTTGAAGCCACCTGCTTGCTCTGGCGAAGTCATCTGTTTCTATTGTCTGGGCCTGAAAGACAATTTAATGAAATGTTACTCTTTGGCCTGGCTACCTAAAGGGAGGAGGTCCTCAAACCCTTGTTAAGTGGGTTACAATGCCACCTCTTGTCAGCGGAAGTGTCAGAAAATGGCGGCCATGCTTTAAAACCGCCGTGCCCTAAGACGTAGGCCTGATTATATTCCAGAGAAGCAGTGGCTTGCCTAGATCACATAAGCACCAAGGTCGAACCCCAGCAGGACAACACACACATGAGTACATGCACAAACACACAGACACATACAGGAACACATAGCAAGTGCCTCTGGTGCCTAGCCCTGTGCCACTGGGTAGATGATGGTCTTTTTAAGCTTAACACTTTGGGGCTGGTGCTGTGGCATAGCAGGTAAAACCGCCACCTGCAGTGCCAGCATCCCATATGGGTGCTGGTTCGAGTCCTGACTGCTCCACTTCCAATCCAACTCTCTGCCATGGCCTGGGAAAGCACTAGAAGATGGCCCAAGTCCTTGGGCCCTGCATCTGTGTGAAACAGTCGGAAGACGCTCCGGGCTCCTGGCTTCGGATTGGCACAGCTCTGCCAACTGGGGCCAGGTGAACCAGTGGATGGAAGACCTCTCTCTCTCTGCTTCTCCTTCTCTCTATGTAACGCTTTCAAATAAATAAATAAATCTTTAAAAAAAAAAAACACTTTAAAAGTTGGATTCCTAATTTTCCCAAACTGATTGTCCCATGATCTTGAGATCATCTTTGATTTCTTCTCACATCCATATCAAATTCATCAGCGGATGTTGCCAGTTCTATCTTCAAAATGCATTCAAAGCCTAACCATGTCTTTTTTTTTTAACTTTCTACACACATTTACTTTATATTTGTTTTTATTTATTTTAAGTAGGCATGATTATAAACTCTCAGCTGAATGCTAATGGACTATTTATTTGACAGATAGAGTTAGATAGTGAGAGAGAGAGAGAGAGAGAAAGGTCTTCCTTTTTCCGTTGGTTCACCCCCCAAATGGCTGCTACAGCCGGCACTGCGCTGATCCGAAGCCAGGAACCAGGTACTTTCTCCTGGTCTCCCATGCAGGTGCAGGGCCCAAGCACCTGGGCCATCCTCCACTGCCTTCCTGGGCCACAGCAGAGAGCTGTACTGGAAGAGGAGCAACCGGGACAGAACCTGGCACCCATATGAGATGCCGGTGCCGCAGGCGGAGGATTAACCAAGTGAGCCACAGCACCGGCCCCCCTAACCATGTCTTAACCTCTTAACTAACCCACGTCTATCACCAAGGTTCCATGTCATGTCTACGAACGCTGTCGCAATAGATCTCCACTTACATCTCTGCTTCTGTCCTTCTCATTCCCTTGCCCAGCCATTCTGCTCTCATCACAGCAGCCTGAACAGTTCTTATGTCATAGCACGAATCAGATCCCGTCACTCTGCTTAAAACCCTGTGGCATCATAGGCTAAGCTGCACCTGCAATTTATTCCACGTGGGCGGTACTTCGAGTCCTGGCTGCTCCACTTCTGATCCAGCTCACTGCTAATGCATCTGGGAAAGCAGCAGATGATCCAAGGACTTGGGCCCCTGAACTCATGTGTGTGACCAGGATGAAATTCCTGGTTTCTGGCTTTAGCCTGGCTCTGCCTTTGGCAATGCAGCCATTTGGGGAGTGAACCAGTAAATGGAAGATCTCTCTTTCTCTCTCTCTCTCTCTCTCTCTCTCTCTCTCTCTCTCTGTATCCCTCTCTCTGTAACTGCCTTTCAAATAAATAAATAATTCTTAAAACAAACAAACTCTATAATGACCCTATATCTCCTGCAGCATAAAAGCCAAAGTCAACACCACAGTCTACAAGCCCCACCTTAAGTTGTCTGTTGGTCCCAGACCTGGCTGACCTCATTTCCTGCCACTTTCCTGGTTTGATTCATGTCAACCGCTTTAGCCTCCTGGCTTTTGTTCAAGTGGGCCAGGTGCACCCCACTTCAGGGCCTTTGCACTTGCTGTTTCCTCTGCAGACGGCTACACGACTTCCTGTCCATTCTCCAGGCATCTGCTGCAATGTCACCCCATTGGCGAGGTCTTTCTGGAACATGCTATTTAAAGTGGCAACTCCATCTCCACCCCTATTTCTCTCCAACTCTCTCCATTGATTTATTTTTCTCCATAGAACTCGTGATTACATTACATGTTACGCATTTGGTTTTTAAAAGTTGTGTGCTTTCTCTCACTAGAGCTAAGTTCTGCAATCTCAGGGCTTTTTTTTTTTTTTTTTTTTATTGCTTAGAGCAGTGCCTGGCACATGGCAGGCTATTATGTGTTTCAAAAACAAATGAAAACTATGATGACTTCACCCAAGTTCTCCTGGTGTTTCTAAAAGCAATGGGGTATGTGTTTCCTTCTTGCATATGGTGCAGCCTTTATTATTTCAACATGATCCTTGGGCCATCTTCTGCTGCTTTCCCAGGCACATTAGCAGGGAGCTGGATCACTTAGTGATTTGGTCTTAAATTCTATTTTGTTTTCATATTGTTATTGTTACCAAGTTATATTCTTTTCTCTTCATTGTTGGAATGACTTCAAAGTGTTTTAAGTTCAAAGCCATGTTATCTGCTAAGAAAATATAATAGGAGAACAGAATCTTCTAACGGCTGGGGAGAATTGTTTTGTCTCAGGCAGAACATTCCTCAAGTGGTGACCCACATGCAAAGTTGTCAGTTTTGTGGTTAGTAAAAATAGACACACACAAGCATGCACACACGCATATACACACACACGCAGACACATTCACAGGACTACAAACTTCCCAAAACACAAAGACAAAGCCCTTCACAGGTGGGCAAACTTACCAGGAGAGGGGAACAGCTATTGTAAAAGCCCTTGGTGGTAGTGGGCCTGGCCATTCTGAGGAAGAGGCTGGGGTTGGGGGGGAGTTCAGTAATGTAAGAGAGGTGGGCCACTCAGGTAGAGCATGCTAGGTCATAGACGGGAATCACTTTTTATTCTAAATGTGATGAGAAGTCATTGAGGTGCTGAAGCAGGGGAGTGAGAGGACCTGGGGTGTGTGTGTGTGTGTGTGTATGTGTACACTTACATATATATATATATATAAAATTTTAATTTTTTTGACAGGTAGAGTTATAGACAGTGAGAGAAAGAGACAGAGAGAAGGGTCTTCCTTCCATTGGTTCACTTCCCAAATGGCTGCCACAGACGGCGCTGCACTGAGCCAAAGCCAGGAGCCAGGCGCTTATCCTGGTCTCCCATGTGGGTGCAGAGGCCCAAGCACTTGGGCCATCCTCCACTGCACTCCTGGGCCACAGCAGAGAGCTGGAATGGAAAAGGAACAACCGGAACTAGAACCCGGAGCCCATATGGGATGCCAGTGCCACAGGTGGAGGATTAGCCAAGTGAGCCACAACGCCGGCCCCTATATAATTTTAATTTTATTAAAAAGGCAGGGAGACAGAGCAAGATCTTCCAGCTGCTGCTTCACTCTTTTTTTTTTTAATAGAGAATCTTTTTAATTTTTATTTTATTTTTGACAGGCAAAGTGGACAGTGAGAGAGAGAGAGAGACAGAGAGAAAGGTCTTCCTTTTCCATTGGTTCACCCCCCCAATGGCCGTTGTGTCTGGCGTGCTGCGGCCAGCGCACCGCGCTGATCCGAAGCCAGGAGCCAGGTGCTTCTCCTGGTCTCCCATGGGGTGCAGGGCCCAAGGACTTGGGCCATCCTCCACTGCACTCCCGGGCCACAGCAGAGAGCTGGCCTGGAAGAGGAGCAACCGGGACAGAATCCGGCACCCCGACCGGGACTAGAACCCAGTGTGCCGGCGCCGCAGGTGGAGGATTAGCCTAGTGAGCCGCGGTGCCGGCCCGCTGCTGCTTCACTCTTTAAACGCCCTCAACAGCCAGGGGTGGCCCAGGCTGAAGCCAGGAGCCTGGAACTAAATCCAGGTTTCCTAGGTGGGTGGCGGCGATCTGACTACTGGAGCCCCTACCTGTTGTCTCCCAGGAGTGCATTAGCAGGAAGTTGGCAATGGAAACAGAACCAAGACCCAAACCTAGGCCCTATGACGGGGGATGCAGGCATCCTGAGCAGCATCTTAACATGCTGTGTCAAACATCTGCCCCTGGGCTTATGGATCTATAGTTAACATTCATTTATTTGAAAGTCAGAATTAAAGAGGGAGAGGGAGAAACACAGGGAGAGAGAGAGATCCCATCCGCTGGTTTGTTCACTCTCCAAAGAGCTGCAACAGTCTGGGCCTGTGCCAGGCTTCTTCCGGGTCTCCCGCACGGGTGCAGCAGCCCAATGCTTTGGGCCATCTTCTGCTGCTTTCCCGGGCACATTAGCAGGGAGCTGGCTGGGAAGTGAAGCACTGGGGTCTAACAGGTGCCCATACGGGACATTGGCATCACAGGCAGCAGCTTTACTCACCAGGCCACAGCGCTGGTTTATAGTTTTAAAGTCTTCTCTGGATTCTGTATGGTGGTGGGTTTCAAGGAGGTAAGAATGAAAGCAGAGACGATGGCCACGTAACTTGGGGGCGCCTAGGGACTGAGACAGGGAGAAGCGGGCAGACGCAGGCCGGGAGCTGATGCAGAGCCACAGGGCTGACCTCTGGGCATGAGCGAAGAGAGGAATCAGGTTTGGAGCTGGAGCGTCTAAGTGAAGGTGTCTCGGTGTGCGTTGAGACTTCCCCTAACATGGACACTGGTGGGAGGCAGGTTGGGATGAGCGTGCAGGCTGAGAAGTCAGGGGTTTGCTTTGGCTGAGTTTGAACTGCTTGTCTGACCCTGAAGTGAAGATTGCAAATAGGCGATCGGATCTACAATTCCGGAGTTCAGGAAAAAGTCAGTGCTACCGATGCGGCTTTGTTAAGTCACTGGCAAACAGATGGTGTTTAAAAACCATGTGACGGCTGGCACCGTGGGTCACTAGGCTAATCCTTCACCTGCGGCGCCAGCACACCAGGTTCTAGTCCCGGTCGGGGCGCCGGATTCTGTCCCGGTTGCCCCTCTCCCAGGCCAGCTCTCTGCTATGGCCCAGGAAGGCAGTGGAGGATGGCCCAAGTCCTTGGGCCCTGCACCCTCATGGGAGACCAGGAGAAGCACCTGGCTCCTGGCTTCGGATCAGCGAGATGCGCCGGCCGCGGTGGCCATTGGAGGGTGAACCAACGGCAAAGGAAGACCTTTCTCTCTGTTTCTCTCTCTCTCACTGTCCACTCTGCCTGTCAAAAATAAATAAATAAAAACCATGTGACTGCATAGGGTCCCAGAGGGAGAGAATGCAGAGGTGAGAAGGGGCCTTGCAGTCCCCTGGGAAGAAGCTCATGTTTGGGCAAAGCTAAGTGGGAAGAGCAGAGAAGGTGCAGAGGGCGGACCCGGCTAGACTCCAGACCAGGGGTGCAGTGAAGCAGAGGTGACGGGTGACGGCCACAGAGAACTCGCCTGACTTGTCAGCATCCCCAGAAGCTGGCAAGCGACCTGGTTTCCCGGAGTCTTGCAGGCCCAGGGCTCTGGTGGCCGCTGCTCACACGTTCCGGGGGAGCGCGGCATGCTGCTGGCGGGAGACTCCTAGACGGTATCTGGGGTGTTCCTGAGGATGGGAGGCCCTGCCCCTTTTACCCCTGGACCCAGCAGCCCTCTCAGATTAGCCGTGGCTTGAAAGAGGGAGTGGAGTCAGCAGCTAAGAGCCCTTGTACACTGGGTGAAAAAGGAGACGATCTAAATCATGGAATCTGCAGGCCAAAAGTGAAAAGACTGAAAAACCAGGACAGTTGATTCCCAAGCACTGTTCCCCCCGCCCCTGCCATCGGCCCTGGGGGGCTTCGTTGTTCCCCTTAGCAACAGATCGTTTTGCTTCTCTCCCTAGAGCCCACCGAGAACCCCGTGGTCCCCAAGCAGAGAGCCTCACGCAGAGGGGGTTTATGGAGGACCCCAAGAAAAGGAAGCTGCTGGCTTCTGCTTCCCTCTGGACTCCCACAAAGGATCCCTGGGGTGGGGAGGGAGGCAAGTTCAAGCCCCTACAAGGAGGAGATGTGGTCGGGGTGGTGGTGGGTGTGGAGATCAGGGAGGGGTGAGTTCTGCACCCTCCAAAGCCGGCCCTGGGTTTTAGTGGAGCCTGGTGTTCGCTTGGGCGGAGGCGGCCATTGCCGGCGGTGAGAAGGTAGAAGCTACCGGCGGGCTCCTGTGTGGGGCTCAGTGGGCCCCCAGGTGCAGCTGATGTAGGTTCCCAGAGAGACCCGCCCCCCCACATCCGGCCAAGGAACCTGGCTGGGGTCCTCAGACTTTCTTTCAGTTTCTGGACACAAGAGGAACCGCAACTGAGACCGCAGGGGAGCCCGGGCCTCTTTCACTTCCCCAGACCTCCCCGCAGGCCCACCCAGCCGCTCTGCTCTGCAAACCCTGCCCCGCTGCCCTGCTGGCGTCCCCATTTGTTCTGTGACTCAGTGAGACACAGCTCCTCGTTCCACGGCCCTCGGTCAGACTCCTGTCTGTCCTTGTGATGTCCGAAAGAGTAGGAAGCAAGGGCCTGGAAGCAAGGGAATCACCCCTGACCACCCCAGAGCCACAAAGGCTTGCCGCCGAAGCCCAACTGTCGCCTGGAGACCCATGTGGGGAGGTAGCGATGATGGCTTTCTTGCTGTGGGCAGAGGAAGGCGCCTTGGCAGGTCCCTGGATGTACCCCCCTGCAGCGTTTCTTCTCGGGAGCGGGGGGGGGGGGGGGGGCGCAGACACAAGAACCGTGCCGTTAGGATGAAGAGAGGGTAGTGCGGTGGGGCCTGTGTTCTCCACAAATGTGAGAGAGGCATCCTGGGTGACCAGATAAAAGGGATTCTGGGAACCCACACGCATCCAGCCATATCGTTGAGAGATGCTTACCAGGATGTCCGACACAGAGCAAGGTGCCAACAGCGGTAGTCTTACAGCGTTGAGTGTTGGGATGAGAACTGAACTCCGGCAAGCAGGACCTGCTTGAATGGAGGACGGTGGAGTTGCAGCTGAAGTGTTGCTTCCTTTGATTTAGAATCGACTATGCAAGGACGTGGCTGAGCAAGGATGCCGCTGGCTGGCCAGCTGACGGCTTCCTGGGAGGCCACTGCTTGGGCCTGTCAGAAGTGTGTCTCCCAGGAGGGCAGGAAGGCCGAGGTGGGGTTGGGGAGCACACTGAGTGTGAAGAAAAGGAGGTGATGGAGTCCGGGGACCAAGAGACTGCGTGGGAAAGGAAGTGAGAAGGGTGGGTGGGGACGGAAGGAGAGTGGTCCCTCCAGAAAGTGGACATCTATTTCCATTTGATTTATTGGTTTATTTATTTGCAAAGCTGGTCTCTCGGTTCTCTTTCTTCCCACAGCGGTTCTCTTTCTTCCCACAGCAGTTCTCTGGGCAGCCCTGGCCAGATCCCAGCGTGAGAACTTGTCAGGCTTCAGCCTCCTTCTAGGAACTCCTTACCCCACAGCCCCCAGGGGGGCTGGCGATTCAAGGGGGTCGAGGGGAGGAGACTTCTGGGCCTCAGAAGCTTCATTTTATTTCCCAGCTGCTCCTTGCCCCCCATACTCCATCCCCACCCATCCTGACCACAACCCTGGGTTTTGAACCCACCTCTCCTTGGCCCTGGAAAATCCCCCTCTTGTCTCTGGGTCACAGTCTATCCATCTGAGAAGGAAGGGCTTGGCCCAGGTGAACACAGCCTCTTTCTGGCTCAGGCAGCCTGTAACTCTGTAAGCTTCCAGGACTCCTGGGAGAGGACTGGGGAAAGGAAGCAGACCCAGATATTCCTGTGCAGCCCACACATGGGGAATTGGGATAAAGCAAGCTAATCTGGCTAACGCAAGAAAGGGAAACTGAGGCAGTCATATTCTAGTATTTCCTGACTTTTTACAAATTTTAAATTCCACTCTTCTTGCTTAAAAAAAAAAATCAGAGACACAAAAACCAAGCGGGAGAAAATAGATGGAGAGAGAGAGAGAGACAGAGGGTTCCCCTCTTCTGTTTACTTCCCAAATGCCCATTATGGCTGAGGGGGTTAGAGCTGGAAGCTGGAGCTCAGTGCAGGTCTCCTGGGTAGGTGCCAGGAACCCAACCACTTGAGCCATCATCTGATGTCTCCCAGGATCTGTATTAAAAATTGGAGTGAGGAATGGAACCTAGGTACTCCCATGTACACGGGCCTCCTAAAAGGGGCCTTAATCTCGCACTTCAGCGCTTCTCACTGTAGAATAAAAGAGTTATTTATTTATTTGTTTTGAACGTCGGATGAGAGATCAGAGAGAGAGAGAGAGAGATACACACACCCCGAGAGCGAGCGAGCGAGCCAGAGATCTCCCCTCGACTGGTTCACTCCCCCAAATGCCCCACAACAGCTGAGGCTGCACCAGGCTACAGGCCAAAGCTGGGCTGTTCTGCTCCCAATCTACAAGCTGAGGAAGTGCGAGTCTTGTTACATACCTTTTAATTGTTCCTTTTCTGAGTTTTGGCAGCTGCTGCCTGGTTCACCGACTTTCGGTTCTTGCTCTTCCTTTTCGGACCCTGACATCGGAAGCTGGGCGTTTCCCCACGGACGCTGCTTTAGGGCTCATGTTTTAGTGTTGCTGGGTAGCATTTTTGTCTTTGTTCAGCTAAACCACTTCCTGCTTTTCCTTAGGCTTCCCTCTTGGCCCAGGGGCCCGTCACCAGTGTATCTGTCATGTTCCAGACCCAGCTGAGAGGTGTACTACAGATGCCTTATCTTTCTCCTTTTACAATCGTATCCTTCCGTGAGTGCAATTTCTGAACTTTAATGAAGGCCAGTTTTTGAAAAAAAAAAAAGAAAGAAAAGAAAAGTTAAAGTTAGCATTTTTGTGGCCTACTTAGTAAAATTTTTGCCTATCTTAACACCATGAAAATATTCCATGTTTCCCTGAAAAGATGTATTGCTTTATTTTTTGTATTTAGGCTTCTGAGGAGATAAACGGAACAAACCAGGTGTCTTTTGGTAAACCAGGGGGCTGCCTATGCTGAGGTCTGTTTCTGGACTCTGCTCTGTTCCATCTGTCTACGTATCCTTGGGACTTACAATTGTTCCTCGGGTTTGCTTTCAGGGCACATGGTTGCATGTGGGCGGATGGCCACAGTTGGCCCCTGCATAGCTTCTTATCCTTCTCCGTCTTGCTCTTTGCTCAGGGAGGCTGCCCTGAACTGATCATGCTAGAGTTCCCTCCCCAACCCCGGATTACACTAGGGCCCCCTCCCCCACTTGGATTGCACTAGGGTCCTCTCCCCCACCTCAGATTACACTAGGGCCCCCTCCACCACTTCAGATTACACTAAGGACCCCTCCCCCACCTCAGATTACACTAGGGCCCCCTCCCCCACCCTGGATTACACTAGGGTCTCCTCCCCCACCTTGGATTACACTAGACACCCCTCCCCCCCTCGGATTACACTAGGGCCCCCTCCCCCCCTCGGATTGCACTAGGGCTCCCTTCCCCCCCCCCTTGGTTTGCACTAGGGCCCCCTCCCCCACCCCTTCTGATTCTGAAACCTGTGCAGAAGTCTGGCGACAGCTCAGAGGGAGGGAGGAGGGGAGAGACCAGAGCATTCATGCCCCTGTTTCCCTTCTGCGAGGTCCTCCCAGGTTGGTTTTGTAATTGGACCAAAGTCATTGCTGCTCTCAAGGCAGCTGGTCCTTCCAAACTCTCTCTTTCCAGGCTCTGGTAACATCTCCCAGACATTATCCCTTTCATTCAAGGAGAGCTGACAGCGCCTATATCGCCAGCTCTTCCTGGTTTCCTGAAATAGCCCTTGATCCCCCTGAGTCCTGCTAACACTTTTGTGATTAGTCCCTTTGCACAAGAACCTCTTAGAGGGGAATCTCTGTTCATCCGTCTGTCTGTCTCTCAAAATGTATTTAAAAATTCTAATTTGAGGGGCCAGTGCTGTGGCACAGTGGATTAAAGCTCTGGCCTGAAGTGCCAGCATCCCATATGGGCGCCAGTTCAAGTCCCAGCTGCTCCACTTCCGATCCAGCTCTCTGCTATGGCCTGGGAAAGCAGTAGAAGATGGCCCAAGTGCTTGGGTCCCTGCACCCAGGTGGGAGACCCAGAGGAAGCTCCTGGCTCCTGGCTTTAGATCAGCTCAGCTCTGGCCATTGCAGCCATTTGGGGAATGAACCAGTGGATGGAAGACTTCTCTCTCTCTCTCTCTGGCTCTACCTCTCTCTGTAACTCTCTCTTTCAAATAAATAAAATAAATCTTAAAAACATCTAATTTTGGCCGGCGCCGCGGCTCACTAGGCTAATCCTCCGCCTTGCGGCGCCGGCACACCAGGTTCTAGTCCCGGTCGGGGCACCGATCCTGTCCCGGTTGCCCCTCTTCCAGGCCAGCTCTCTGCTGTGGCCAGGGAGTGCAGTGGAGGATGGCCCAAGTGCTTGGGCCCTGCACCCCATGGGAGACCAGGAGAAGCACCTGGCTCCTGCCATCGGATCAGCACGGTGCCGCCGGCCGCAGCGCGCTACCGCAGCGGCCATTGGAGGGTGAACCAACGGCAAAAGGAAGACCTTTCTGTCTGTCTCTCTCTCACTGTCCACTCTGCCTGTCAAAAATTAAAAATAAAAAATAAAAAATAAAAAAAAAATCTAATTTGAATATGCTTTTTCCTATCAAGATCCTAACTAAAGCACTGGTGAATTAGAAAATTTCTTTTTAAAGTATCCAGTATTCAGCATCTTTGCTAAATATTCTTCAGTTTTGAAAGTCTGTTTCCAAGCAGTGGAAGATGGCCCAAGTGCTTGGGCCCCTGCAACCCTCATGGGAGACCCAGAAGAAGCTCCTGGTTCCTGGCTTCCGACCGGTTTCGCTCCAGCTGTTGCAGCCATTTGGGGAGTGAACCAGTAGATGGAAGACCTCTCTCTCTGTCTCTCCTTCTCTTTGTCTATAACTCTACCTCTTAAATAAGTAAATAAAATCTTTTTTCTAAAAAAAAAGGTCTGTTTCCAGAAATTCTTGGGACCCTAATGTAACCATGGCATCTTATAAATGGTGACCCTGGGGCTTCTCCTTTAAAGTCCACATAATGTTCATTTCTTTCTTTCGTTCTTTTTTTTTTTTTTTTTTTTTTTGACAGGCAGAGTGGATAGTGAGAGAGAGACAGAGAGAAAGGTCTTCCTTTTTGCCGTTGGTTCACCCTCCAATGGCCGCCGCAGTAGGCGCGCTGCGGCCGGCGCACCGCGCTGATCCGATGGCAGGAGCCAGGTGCTTCTCCTGGTCTTCCATGCGGGTGCAGGGCCCAAGGACTTGGGCCATCCTCCACTGTACTCCCGGGCCATAGCAGAGAGCTGGCCTGGAAGAGGGGCAACCGGGATAGAATCTGGCGCCCCAACGGGGACTAGAACCCGGTGTGCCGGTGCCGCAAGGCGGAGGATTAGCCTGTTAAGCCACGGCGCCGACATGTTCATTTCTGAACCTTTTCTTTCTCATTCTCCTTGCTGAGGATTCCATGGTAATGTTGAACAGAAATAGAGGTGTCTCATTTCCAGCTTTAAATGGAATGCAGTAGATGGTCTTTACGTTTCTTGTAGAGTTGGGTAGACAGCCTCTCCCAAGTCAAGGCGTTTGTCTTGCGTGTGACGGACCGTGGCTCACATCCAGTGGTTCGCTGCATTGTTGGCGATCGTCACTGAGCTCCTTCCTTCTCCTGCCCTCCCTCAGATCCTGCACGTCAGGGTCCACGCCCAGGGGACCTTCCCTCCCTGTGCCTGCTTGGAAGCGGGAGCAGAGCTGTCCGGTGCTCCCAGCTGCGGCCGGGCTCTTGAACTCTTCCAGGCGGAACAAGATGTCCACAGGGCAATGTTTTCACGTTTTATTGTACTTACACAACATCTGCTTTTTCAAAATTCCTGATTTACTTCTCGTTTCTGTTAAGAGTAAGGAGAGGAAGCAGTCAAGGGGGTGATGAGGAGAAGACCCCATTTGTAATTTGCAACAATCCTCCGAAGCAGGTATTAGGATGCTTGCTTTACAGGTAAAGAAACTGGAGCTCAGACAGGCGGTCCCCAGCATCTCCCATTACCGTGGCAGAGAGGGATCCCGAATCCCTGGCCCCAGAACTCGTGCTTAGGAAGCTACTTCCTTCCTCATGATGGAGAAGTGAACCCTGGCCCCATCTCACCACTAGCGTTCTTACTCTTCCCCCTGACCCTTGGAGCCCTCGTCCCACCCTACCATTCAGTTCCCCAGCAGTTCTGCAGGTTGGAGGCGCTGGGACCCTCTGACCCTGCTTCTGGATCCCTTCGTGTCCCTGCCGTGAGTATCATGTACATACGTGTACAGAGGGAGGGGGTGGGGGCTGGGAAAAGGAGGGAAGCTAGTGGGGTTCTGATTCCACTTCTCTGTGGCCCAGGCTCGGAGCTGAGATGGGCAGGCGTGTGCTGCTGCCTGGTCTGCTCCTGTGTCTTCCTCTGGCTGCAGGCTGGACGGCTTCTAACTGCCTAGTGACCGAAGGCTCCCGGCTGCCTCTGCTGTCTCGCTACTTCATAAGCTTCCGGCTGTACTCTAGCCTGCCCCTCCTTGCCACATGCTTCTCGGTGACCAACCTGACCCAGGCCTTGGAGGCTGTGCCGCAGAGGGTGCAGGCGCTTGGTCTCTCTGGCACTGTTTCTGTTCTGCCCCAGGATGCCTTCTCCAACTTTCTGGGACTCAAGGTCCTGGAACTGAATCTCCATCTCAGCCGACTCCTGCCAGGAGCTCTGCGGGGCCTAGGACAGCTGCAGTATCTCTGTTTCATGGCTCCCCCAATGAAAAAGACCCCACTCTTCCTACCCCCTAATGCCTTTAGCGGCCTCAGAGCCCTCCAACACCTCAGTTTCTCGGGCCCCTGCCTGGACGAAAGCTTGGGTGTCCGACTGCCTCCTACACTACGGCAGCTGTCTGTCACATACGGTTGCCTTCAGGATATGGGGACGCTGGCCAACATCTTCCCAGATCTGGTGCAAGGTGCTTCCTCTGAGGATGCCTGGACCCTGGACAGGTTGGATCTGTCCTTCAATGCGAAGCTGCAGAATATCAGTTCTGGGGCTCTCCAGGGCCTGAGACTGGGGACCCTGCATCTGGACCGCACCAAGATAAAAGCAGCTGCAGTGCTGGGACTGGGACTGCAGAGACTGGACACACTGTTCGCGTCATCCTCTGACACGGTGGCGCTGCCTGCCGAGCTGGTTGCCTCCTTGGAGCTGCAGCAGCTGCATTTGCGGGGCAATCGGATAAAGCGCATAGCGCCCGAGGCCCTGGCCTCCTGCCACAGCCTGAAGACCTTGGATCTTGGAAACGCTGGCCTGACGGAGCTGCCACCAAGTTTCCTGGCCACCATGCCCAGGCTTCAGAGACTGAATCTGGCCCAAAACCAGCTGCAGGCTGTCATGCTGTGTGCAAACGAGACAGGGCCTGTGTCAGGCCTGTGGGCCCTGGACATGTCTGGCAATGGATTGCGCATCCTGCCTCCAGCCACCTTCTCCTGCTTGCCACAGCTACAGGAGCTGGAACTTCAGATAAACCAGCTGACTCACCTAGAGGGCCAGATGTTCCAAGGCCTACAGAGGCTAATGACCTTGAACTTGCACAGCAATCCTTTGGTATCCCTGGGTGAGGGCTGGCTGGTTCCTCTGCCTGCTCTGACCAGTCTAAACCTGCTCAACACCCATGTGGAGCTGAGCTCAGCCGAGGCCTTCTGGGGAGCAGAGAGTCTGCAAGACTTGAGGCTGCAGCTCCCCCGTGGCCCTCCTGGGGTGGCGTTGTCCCTGCCCACGAGGCTGACCAGCCTGGAGCTCCACGCTGTCCCAGGCAGGAAGCCCTGGGAACTGGCTTCTAATGTCTTTCCAGTCTTGCAAACCCTGACTTTAAAAGACTGGGGCCTTCAGCTGGGGCCCCAGAATATCTCCAAAATCCTCCCCGCTCTTCGCCAGCTCGTTCTGATTGGCCGGAGCTTGGAGGCCCTCTGCTCCCAGGACTACTCTAGCTTCTTCCTGTGGCAGCTCCCCACGCTGCAGTCCCTGAAGGTCCAGGCGCTGGGACACATCTCCAGACCCTGCCGCATCACGGGGCTGCCCAGCCTCCAGGAGCTGAAGCTGGAGTCCTTGAAGTCCAGAGCCCAGCCCCGGCTCCTGCAGCTGGCAGAGCTGGTGGGGGAGCTGCCCCGGCTGGAGGTGCTGCAGCTGTACCACACGGGGCTGCAGACCCTGTCTGCCGCTGCGTTCCGGGGCCTCGGCAGTCTCCAGGTCTTGGTGCTGATGGGGGAGGACAACCTGGTGCTGGACGACAGCCTCCAGGACCACAGTCCCCGGATGCCCCAGTACATGTACATTTTCTCTTCGTCCTTGGCCTGTCTCTGCGCCAATGCCTGGGTGGCACCCTGGCTGGAGAGGTCCCCTAGAACCTACTGGCACATCAGAGCGTACCAGATGTGCCCGGCAGAAGCTGAGGGCCGTCCCAAGAGCCCTCTCTTCCCCTTTCTCCAGAGCCACTGCTTCCAGACCTTGGAGCTGGAGCTTTTCGTGGGCTGCTCCTGCCTGCTGCTTCTGTTGATCGCCTTGCCCCTCCTCCAGGAAGCCCGCAACTCTTGGGTCCTTTATCTCCAGGCCTGGCTCAGGGCTTGGCTCCAGGGTCTATGGGGTCATGGGGGTGAGGGCCAGAGATTCCTCTACGATGTGTTCGTGTCCCACTGCAGCGAAGACCAGGGCTGGGTGGTGCAGGAGCTGCTGCCTGTTCTGGAGGGCTGTCCTCCAGCTGGCCGCGGACTGCGCCTCTGCCTCCCAGAGAGGGACTTCGAGCCGGGCAAAGACGTGGTCGACAATGTGGCCGACAACATGGCGGGCAGCCGGGTGACCCTGTGCGTGATGAGTCACCCGGCCCTGCACACGGCCCGCTGCCGCCTGGAGCTCCGCCTGGCCACCTCCCTGGTGTTGGCTGCCCCTCGGCCCCCAGTGCTGCTGCTGGTCTTCCTGGAGCGCATCTCTCGCCACCAGCTGCCCCGCTACCACAGACTGGCCAGGTTGCTCCGCAGGGGCGACTACTGCCTGTGGCCCGAGGAAGAGGGAAAAAAGGAGGGCTTCTGGGCTTGGCTGGGGTGCAGGCTGCGGCAGTCTGGGTTAGGGTAGGGTGGGTGCTTGTGTGCTGGGGGCTGGGCTTAGGAAAAGCAAAGCAGCCTGGCAGGGAGCCAGCGGGTATGTGCCGGGGCAGGAGACGGAACCCAGCTTCCTGTAGGAGGTGGGGGGCACTGCTTGTGTGGGGAGGGTCACTTGTGAGGAGCACAGGCTCTGGAGGCCGGATGGGAGGATCCGGGAGCTGGCAGGTGGCCACGCAGCATGCGACACATTCTGGCAACCTCCAAGCCCTCAGTAAATTTGCTAAATCCACAAAATGCTTGGCTTGCTGGAACTTTATGATGATGATGACGATGACGTTTTGAACAGAAGGCAGAAGGTGAAGGGGCAGCAGCCACAAACTGCAGCCCAGAGGAAACAAGCCTGGGAATGCACGGGGCAGGGTGGGGGAAGGGGCTCTGAGCCGCCCGGAACTGTGCGATGGGGTCCAGGCCAAGTCCAACCAGATCTTCAAGGGACAACAGGGCCCCCTCTGCCATCTGGGTTAGAGAGGGATTGGCAGCCGAGCACTGCAAAGCTGGGATGCTGCCCAAGAGGCAGCAGATTGCCTGCTCCTGCGGTAAAAACACGCGGGGGCGTTTGCATCCATCGACCTCTGAGCCTCACAGCAACCCTGGGGGGAGGAAGCTGCCCCCTTTCCGCTGTGTGCTGCAGCCCTGATAAACCACGGGTAGCTCCCAGAACACCGTGCGCTCCTGCCCCCGGGCCTTGGAACGTGCTGCCCCTCCACTGCCGGAGTCTCTGTCCCTGCGCACTCGGGCACTCGCCTCGGTGTCCTCTGGGATGCAGCTCAGCTGTCACTTTTCTCCGGAAACCTCTCCTGACTTCTGAGTCTGAGTGAGCTGTTGTCGCTGGGTTCCCACAACACCCTTCACCCCCCTTTTCTCCAAGAACTGGTCACAGATCTGGGGGCCTGGAACCGTGGCACCCAAAATGGGGTATGGAAGATGACTCCCTCGGGCAAGAAAATGTTGAAACATCTCCATGTATTTTAAAAATTTTAAAGTCATCTTATTCTGAAGCTAGACTGCCTGCTTTTTAGCCAGCTGACTTTGGCCTGTTAACTTCCTTGTATCCCAGTTTCCCCCTTTGTAAAATGAGCTTAGCCTCATACTCTCCCTTACAGGGCTTTGAGACAATTAATTGAGTTAATACATTTAAGGCACTGAGAGCAGGACCTAATTGTACATTGCAAATGTTCAGGAAAATAAGCTATTATTACATGTATATCATTGACAAATTTTTAAAAAATATTTATTTGATTATTTGAGAGGCAGAGTTACAGACAAAGAGAGGAGAGACACAGAGGTCTTCCATCTGCTGGTTCATCCCCTGAATGGCCACAACAGTGGGGGTTGGGGCCAGGCTGAAGCCAGGAGCCAGGAGCTTCTTCTAGATCTCCCATGTGAGTGTAGAGGCCCAAGGACTTGGGCCATCTTCTGCTTTCCTAGGCCATAGCAGAGAGCTGGGTTGAAAGTGGAGCAGTTGGGACTCAAAACGGCCCCCATATGGGATGCCGGCACTGCAGGTGGCAGCTTTACTCGCTACGCCATGGCGCTGGCCCTGGTCATAAGTTTTGCTCATAGGAATGCTGGATCCAGAAAAGTCTGCAGATAAGGCCCTGGGGGCAGGGACCAGGTTTGGATTGTGACTGAGAGCCTAGCATTGCGGCAGGTCAAGGTGGGTCTCTACTGACAACCGTGGGCAGCATGCTTGCAAACCCAACCCTGATGCACCTTACAGAGCACCCAGGCCCGGGTAAGCTCTGACACTCGCCAGGGCATTTGATCTCTTGGGACCTTTCTTAGTTTTCCTCTCCTGAAAACGCTAGGGCATCCCTAGACAAAGGTTTAGGAATCCACGGGCGAGTCCAGGCTGGATTTGTGGTGAGGCGCGCCCTCTAGTGTCCTAACGGCGCCCTTCCTTCTCCTCTAGCCTCCTTCCTCTTCAGGGCAGAACAAGGGAAGCGGATCCTCACCTGACCCTGCGAAGCTGCCTGGCCAGCTGCAGACCCCGCCACACTCTCATAAGTCTCCAGACTCTGTCCCCGCCCCTGAATCCCATACCACACTGTTCCCTCCACCACGGTGCCCTGTGGTCTCTTCCCCATAGAAGTGGCGCCCAGAGGAGCCCCACTTACCCACGTGGAGTCACACACATCGTTCTAAGCTTTCGTTTCAGGTATGGCTCGGATTGTCCGTGGGACCTTGTGCAGGTCACTTCTTTCTAAGCACTCAGTCTCACAGCACTGCCGTGAGGGTTCAACCACACGGAGTGTTTATAGGTCACTGTTATGTCCACTGAGTATTGAATGACCCACGGTATTTCTATAAATAAGTTGAAAAATGGTTCACAGAGAAGGAATTTGAACTAGGTCATCAAAACTAGGAAATCCCTTAATTTTAACATAGTCACTATGTCCTTGCCATGTGCTAGGTACTGTCCATTTGCCCGAAGTCTCAAAACCATTAGTAAAAATAACAGCAGCCAATGGTTACCAACCGACTTCTATGTGCCAAGCGCCTTGCACACTTTCTCCTGCTGATTCCTCTCAATGACTCTGTCAGGAAGATGGCATTAATAGGGTTTCCATTTTACAAATGAACAAACCGAGGCTTAAAGAGGTTAGGTGAAACTTGCCCAAGGTTTCACCACCACCGGTGAGCTTGGGCGGGCTCTGCATCCTGCATTTGAAAAGCAAGAAGCTTCAGACACAAGCGCTTTGCTTTACCCAGGGCATCTCAACCTTCACAACACCCTGCAACGTAGGTGCTATTCCACTTGCACTTTACAGACCAAAAAAAAAAAAAAAAAAAAAAGGTGCGGTTAAGGACACTAAGGACACACAGCCAGCATACTGTGTCAGTGCATACTGACAGCCAGCATCCGCCGGTCAGGACCCGGGCCCCGAGCTAATCTGCTAGGTGTGTTATCTCATGGGGGCCTGTCAAACTCCAGTGACATGGATGCAACTATTATCTTCACATCACAGGCCAGGAAAGCGACGTTCAGAATTCGTCTAAGGCCACGCAGCTTAGTTGTGAACTGGGAACTGAACCCTCAACTGCCCAACCCCCTCCTGCCCACCGGTCTGGACGCCTCCAGCCACCCATCCCCTTATTTCTCCTTTTCGCTTTGATCTCTCCGGTCCACGGCTCTCCCGCCCACCCTTCAATAGGCCCAGCCCCGTCTCGGTGCGGGCCCCGCCCACAGGGCGGTGCCGTTATCCCAGAGCCTACGAGAAAGGGTTGGCATCGCAACAGGCCCCGCCCCCACGTGTTGATTGGTCCCCGTGCCAGGACCTTGAGAAGGTTGCACATCTATTAGCTGACGACATCCGAAAGGCAGCGAACGGAGGGGGACGTCCACTGGCGCTCGCGCCGTGCCTTCTGGGAGTTGTAGTCTCAGACGCCCCGTTCCCGGGGTGGCGCCGTTCGGACTCCGCGTCCCAGCATCCTCTGCGCGAACTCTGGAGCACTTCCGCCCTGTTGTGAAGTGGGTGTCTCGGTGGGTGAGTCCGGGTGGCGGGGCGGGGGCAGCCGGGACTCAGGCTCTGGGCTGGAGGCTTAGGAGTAGGCGGTGTCAGAGGGGGCCCGGGCAGGTGAGAGGGGAGGAAGCCGCTGAACTGTGCGGGTGGAGGGAGCGGGGCGATCAGAGGATGGACGCCCGGCGCTGGGACGGGTCACCGAGGGGTCGGGGAGGAGGAGGAGGGAGAGAAAGGGCCCTGGGGGCGAGGAGGGTCCTCGGAAGGAGGCTCAGAGAGGTTTGGAAGGTGGGAGCGTTCTCGGAGAGTCTGGAGCCCACACAAGGAAGGGTCGCGAGCTCTGGGGCCCTGGCCAGAAGTCAAGTCCGAGGGCCTCAGCGGGAGCCCGACCCGAAGGGATAGCGTTTCCGTCTCTGCTTGCCCGCCTAGAACAAGGGAGTCCACCCCGGGCTCCGCCCTCAGGGATGTCGCCTCGGGAACCCAGTGGGAGGGGCCGGCTGCGCGTTCTGTCCCGAACTTGCCCGAGGGAAGTGGATGGCAGTCTCCCAACATGCCTGCCCACCTGCTGACCCACGGAGTGCCCTCCCATTTTCCCGCATCTGAGGGTCACCACATCTTTCTGCTTCTTGGATGTGTCTCGAATCCGCCCCTTTCTTGGCAGGGTTTTTGCCGAAGGCACCTGCCTTTCCCCTTCTCTCCAGCGTGAACACACAGTAGCCAGTGTGGTCCGTTTAACCCACTTGAACGGTCTCTTTCGCCCGCTTGAAGGCCTTCTTGGGCTCCAGCTGCCTGTGGAATTAAGTCCAAACACCCTAGCCTGCTGTTCTAGACCCTTGCTAAACTTCCTTTGCAGGCTGCCGCGTGCGCTCCACACTCCAGGGCTGTCGAGGCTTTCCCCATTTCCTGGGCAGGCCGTTTGGCTGTCTACCATTTTGTATGCTGTCCTCTGTGCTCAGAGTGTGCACCTCCTGCCCTGTCCCATTCTCTGCCAAGAGAGCCACTCTTCCTGCAAGAAGCAACTCAGCTGTCACTTTGTTAGGTTCTCGGAAGCAGATTAAGTCACCGGCTAACCCCCATGACTTCCTATGACTGCTCCCGAGATGACAGTTATCTGTGATTTTTTTTTTTTTTTTTTTGGCTCCTTCTCTGAAATCTGAGTACCTCCAGGAGAGGAACAGCATCTGCGTCACCTTCGATTCCCCACTGCTCAGCTCAGAGCAGTGACACTGCTGTAAACCAGGTCATTCGGTGAATATACCGGGAATGTGTGAGCTGCAGTCTTAGCCTGGCGAGCTGTCCAGGGACAGGGGCTTCAGTCTTCCACGGGACTGCAGGAAGCTGAGGCTGGTTCATTGCCAGAGAAGGGTTCAGCCTGGGATGGCAAATACATGAAACGTGTGCTGCCGCTTCCCTTCGCTGCATCTCTGGCAGTCCTGGCCGATTGGTCAGAGCATGGATTCACCTGGGACTCAGGGTCCTTGGGACACACTCTAGACAGCCACTTCCAGTTGATTGAAGCTTGTGTTTTAAACGAAACCTATTTGCTTTCCCTGGTTTAAGCCCTGAAGTGTGAAGTCAGCCTGCTCCTAACCCATAGCTTAGACCATCGGCCAAGTGGACCTAACAGCTGTTGGGAGCTTAGAAGCTTTCTTTCTTTCTTTTCTTTCTCTTTGGAGGTCAAGAACCATGCTAGATCTTTCCAGTGGGACTGGGGAAGATCTTTCTACTCTTCATTCATTGGGTGAGCTTTTCTTGTCCACATCCATCCTCTCTACCCCGACACCCAAGATGCCTGTTAGCTTCCTTGTGTGTGAAAAAGGATCCTGATGTTAACAGCAGTCAACACCTGGCCCTCACCTCTGTACCTTTTAGGTCTTCCTGGATGGTAGAAGACACTTCTGAGGTCACTTAGCTGAAAGGGTACAAAGTAATAGCCTCTGCTGAATGAAGCTCACCTCATGCTTTATGTAACCTTCATGTTTTTGTTGCTTTTGAAACAACAGTTTGTTGCCAATGTTTAAAAATCCAGAGTTCTAGCAACTCTTGGAAAAATTGGAAGACCTGAGAACACACAAGCCTTTTGTTTCCCCCAGCCCTCCATAGATAGCCAGTGTTCCCATCCAATTAACATCGTTCATTGACTTCTTTTCCATAGCAAGGCTCCTGTAGACTTGTAGCCCCTAATTCTCATTTTCCTTTCCCTTTGCTCTACCCCCATCACGCTGATTGGGGACCCTGGGGTAACTGCTAAGTAGGGTCAGTGGTAGATTGTGGCCCAGATAAGGTAGCTGCAAGGGCTACCTGACTGGTCTAAAGTCACACAGCTAGGAAATGGCAGGAAGGGAACTAGAACCCCAGTCTGCTCACTCCTGCCTTAATGTTCTTGCCGCTGTCCCATCCCATCTTCCCAGGAGTTTGATGACTAGCAGTACATAGAAGGTATGTGATGTGGTTAAAGAAAATGATTGGAGAAAAGGGATCTGGGCTTAGATGCTCACTCTACCAGTTGTGTCACCTTAAGTGAATCTTCATGAAGCTCAGTTTCTTCAAATGTAAGTGAGGATATAGTGGAGTCATACTTTACTACTAGCTAATTTCATCCTAAAGTCAGCACAGAAGGTGAAAATCACATTCAGCCAAAAATCACAGTTGGCTTGGAAAATCCTTTGGCAAGGAGCCATTTCTGAAGTCAACACACAGTCTTTCAGTAAGTTAACCAGCACAGCTGAGTTTTCTTGTTTGAACACTAGATCAGAGAGTTGGCTTGTGTTAGAGACCAGGCTGTATGAAAGATGCTCCGCCCAGACTCAGTGAAAAGAGAGGGAGCAGTGCAGCCATGGCTGTCACCACCACATGCTCGCTCTGCGTCAGACACATGGTGAATGGAACTGCTTGCACTACTTATATTATTCTCTTTCTCGCTTTCTGGCCTTTGTATGTAGTGTGGGTTACAGGTCTGTGAAGTGCAACTCAGTACTAACGATACTACCTGCTTGCCTGGAGGACTCAGTGAGATTATGAATGTAGGGCACTTAGTACTATGCCTGCACCTCGTAGGCACTCAGTAAGCAGATACTCTTGGAGGCCCAGATATTCCTAGTAGTGTCAGGGCTGAGGAATACCCTTGTCCATTTTCTCTTGGTCACCTCTCATAGAAGTCACCCTGGTGTTGGCTGATGGTGTTGATCTCCCTCTCTCCCCAGTAGGTTACTGTCCACATTTGTCTTAAGGAAGGAGTGGAAAAGGTTGTGGTTGCATATAGTCCTTGGGGCTTTCTTATTTCTATTTGACATTAACCTTTGGGTTTTTAAGGCTTCCTAGAAGAAAATACCTATTATGTGAGACTCAAGGCCAGGTAGAACTTTTAATTTTTGTTTTTCCCCCCAGAGACCTTTTATTTAAAGTGTACAAACTTCATGCATTTCATAAATACAACTTTAGCAACACAAAGATTCTTTCCAGTGTACCTGCCCTCCCACCTGTTTTCCTACCTTTCTTCCTCCTCCCTCTCCTAGTCCCATTCTTATTTTTTCACTAAAATCTACTTTCAATGAACTTTATACACAGATTAATTCTATATACTAAGAGTTCAACAAATAGTATGAAAAAAAAAATACTGTTCCTCAACAGTTTTTTTATTTCTCTTTTGATTTCTTCTGTGACCCACTGTTCATTCAGGAACATGTTGTTCAGTCTCCATGTATTTGCATATGTTCTAGAACTTCTTGAGTTGTTGATTTTCAACTTCATTCCATTGTGGTCAGAGAAGAAGCATGGTATAATTTTGATTTTCTTGAATTTGCTGAGACTTGTGATCTATCCTAGAGAAAGCTCCATTTACTGGTGAGAAGAATGTGTATTCTACAACTTGAGGATGAAAAGTTCTGTAGATATCCATTAGGTCCATTTGGTCTGTAGTGTCAATTAACTGTTGTTTCCTTACTGATTTTCTGTCTGTTTGATCTGTCCATTGGTGAAAGCGGGGTATTGAAGTCCCCCATTACTCTTGTATGGGAGTCCATGTCTCCCTTTAGATCCATTAACATTTCTTTTAAATAGCCAGGTGTCCTGTAATTAGGTGGATATACATTTATTATAGTCACATCTTCCTGTTGAATTGATCCCTTAATCATTGCATAATGCCATTCTTTGTGTTAAAATCTATTTTGTGTTATACTAGGATGGCTACACCAGCTCCTTTTTGGTTTCTGTTAGCATGGAATATCTTTTTCCATCCTTTCACTTTCAGTCTGTGTGTATCTTTGTTGGTGAGATGTGTTTTTTGTAGGCAACACAAAGATGGCTTTTGTTTTTGAATCCTTTTAGCCAGTCTGTATCTTTTAACTGGAGAGCTGAGGCCATTTACATTCAAGGTGACTGTTGATAAGTAACAACTTGGTCCTGCCATTTTCCCATAAAGATTTCTGTTGCTTACTGTGGATTTCCTTAATACTTTTATTGAGATTTTCTGCCTTCACCTTCTTTCATAGTGATGTCAATGTTTCTGTGTTTCTGTGTGTAGCACATCCTTAAGCGTATTTTGTAAGGTTGGATGAGTGGTGACAAATTCTTTCAATTTCTGTTTGTTATGGAAGGTTGTTATTTCACCTTCATTCATAAATGAGAGCTTTGCAAGGTACAGTATTCTGGGTTGACAGTATTTTCTCTTAAGATTTGGAATGTATCTTGCCTGTAGAGTTTCTGATGAGAAGTCTGCTGTGACTCTAATTGGAGATTCTCTGAAAGTAATCTGGTGTTTCTCTCATGTACATTTTAGAATCTTTTCTTAATGATTTACTGTGGAGAGTTTGACTACAATGTGTTGCGGTAAGGATCTTTCCTGGTCGTGTCTATTAGGTTTCTATGTGCTTCCTATAGTTGGATGTCCCTTTCTTTCTCCAAATTAGGGAAGTTTTCTGTAATTATTTCACTAAAAAGGCCTTCTACTCCGTTTTCTCTTTCTACACCTTCAGGAAATTCTAAGACCCGTATGTTGAGTCATTTGATAGTATCCCATAAATCTCCAACACTGTTTTTTAGTTTTTTAAATTTCTTCTTCTTGATTTTGGTCTGTCTGTAAAATTTCCCAAGGTTTGTCTTGTAACTCGGATATTATTTCTTCTGCCTCACTGAGTGTGTTGTTAAGGCTTTCCACTGCATTTTTTATTTGATCTATTGAATTCTTCATTTCCAATATTTCATTTTGATTTCTCTTTAAAATCTCAGTTTTATGTGAGAAATTTTCATTCATGTCATGTATGGACTTCTTTAATTCATGGATTTGCTTTTGATTACTTTTAAGTAATCCTATGATCCATTTTTTGAATTTTGTTTCCAGCATTTCTTCAGTCTCTTCATTTTCACATTCTAGTATTGAAATGTTGCTGTGTTCCTTTGGAGGTGTCACGTTGTCTGCCTTATTCTTGTTTCTTAAATTGCTGCATTTACTTTTAGGCATTTGTGGAGATTTTTGTTGTTTTTTTGTTTGTTTTTCCCTGTGATGGCTTTTATCTTTGGACTATGCCTCTGTGGATTAGTGGAGTGTCTGTTTTTTCAGTGAATACCCTGAGGGGTGTACTGGGTGTAGCCAGGGAGCTCTGTTCAGTGCTGCAGGGTGAGAGGAGTGTCCAAGGTGATACCCAAATTGGGTGTGGTAAATCTCTCTCTCTCTTTTTTTTTTAATCAGAGGAGAGATTTAATCTGCTCTGTTGGCATAGTCTTATGCTCACCCCCTCTCCTCCAAGGAGACCAGTGCCTGGTTGCTAGACCCAGTGGGTATAATATTCATTTGCACTGCCTCAAGAACCATACAAAGGATCTGTGCAGTTGTCTGTGTGAGCATGGATCCTGCAGCAATGACCCTGACCAGGGAATCTGAGAGCCCCAAGTGTGTGGAGATGTCCATAGTGACTGCCCAAAGACCCAGCCATACCCTGCACCCTCACATGCAGCCACAGTGTTTTCACAGTCCCAACACAAAGGCCTCCAAGTCACGAGCCCCTAACCCCTGTCAATTCTCCCAGCCAGACTCAGGGGTCTCCTCTCAGCTGGATACTGGATGTTCAGACATGAGATGTTGCAGCTGTTACAGATGTCCAAAATGGCGCCTACTCCCTCTCAGCTAGTTACAGGATGCAGGTGCTGGGTGGTCGGGGAGAGAAATGTGCCCCCCTTTTTAGCCTCTAGGTTGGCAGGTATATTGTTCCCCATAGGGCTCCAAGCTGGACTCTTACCAGTCTCTTCCCTCAGCTTTATCACCAGTGGCTTAGGCTGCTGCAGTCTGGTCTCGCTTCACTCTTCAAAGCTGGTTCTGAGGCTCTTGGCTGCTGGGGTCCTGAGTTGTGTGCCTCCACACTCTCCACGTAGATCCACAGTGTCCCTCTAATTTGTGTGGAGTTTCCTCTGCCATTTTCTCCCTAACTCTTCCCTGAGATTGCACTCTCTCCATTTTTTTTTTGAAACTATCTTCCCCTAGACTAGAACAGTAAGCCCCCTCCCTGTTCCGCCATCTTGGTCTCTTCCCTCCACCCATTTTCGCCTGTTATGTTGTAGTGGCTTCTTTGTGTTGGAGCACACATATCCTTGCTTGTGTCTCTTTTACTAGACTGTAGGTTCCGTGAGGGTAGGGACTGTCGGTTGTGCTGCTGTTGAATCTCTAGCTTCCAGTACAGTGTACATAGTGTGTATGACTATATACAGTGTGAATGGTGAATTAGTGCTTGCACATGAGAGTGACAGAAATGTGTTTAGATAGTCCATCTGTAAGGTTGTGGTTAGAGAGAAAAGTCTCCTGAATGGTTAATTTTTAGTTTAATATAAATTATGGACCTTTCATGCCCACTGGGCTCTTGATCTACCAGATTTACCATTTGAATAAAAGACAAGAAACCTTTTTTGATGGTCCCACTATTTGTCAGGTCCTGAATTGGACACTGAACACACATTTAGGTAAGTTTCAGTATTAGTCCCAGGAACTGAGTTTAGTGGGGCTGTCAGATGTGGAAACAGGCAACTCCGTGAATGTAGGCTACCACGTCTTTTAGCGATACTTTGGGGTTTGCTTTGGGAGCCTGGGACTAGGGAGGCAGTGCTTGGAGAGCAAGGCTGGGAGCAGGACATGACACGAGGGCATGTTGATGAAGTCTTATCACAGGAGGCACCATTTGAGCTGGTAGCTAAAGAATGGGCAGGATGTTGCCAGGCAGCCATGCGTTCTGCTCCCCGCCTTTTCCTTAATGTGTGGAGGTTTTTAGGACAAGCCTTCATTTTTCATCGCCCTTGCCGTGTTTCCATACAGTCCAGTCAGATGACCTAAAATGCAAAATGCCACCCTCCCTTCATTCTCAGTTTAACTGTGTCATAGCCACTTGGAAGCAGCTAATGGCTTCCTTTGAGCCAGAATTTTTTTTTATCATCTACACTGTTTGGAATGTTACAAAGAGCTCATTTTTTCAGATAATCCAGCATGAGTGTCATCAAGGAGGCAGTCATCTCCTTGGGGACACATATACACACCCCTCTAATATTAACATAGAAAGTGTATCACAGAGTGATGGCAATGGAGAGGAGAAAGGAGTTCCTTTGGCATGAGCAGGAAGGTCGTTTATTCTTGTTTTATCGAGTGTGCACAGAAGGGGATTAGTAGTAATCCTTGCTGCGTGACACACCAACGTCATTAGTTGATTGGTCGTGCCTTTGCTGTTTACTGAGGGCTTCCTGTTTGCCTGTGTGCACTGAGCCCTAGGCTAGGTCCCTTTGGAAGCTTATGATCTAGTGGGTGAGATGATTCCAATAAAGGGTTAGGACAGGGAAAACAGAAAATACTGTGGAAGCTTGCAGTTTAGGACCGGATCTTGTTTCAGGAAACAGTCAGAAGGCCTCATGGAAAAAATGTAATCTAAGCCAAGACCTAGTGATGCGAAGAAAGGGAGGAGGAGGCTGCAGCATAGGGGAGGCTTCAGAGGGCAACACAGTGTAGGGACTGCTTGCAAGCTGTGCGGCTAGAACACCCTGATGCGTAGAAATTTGAGGAAGAGATGAGGTTGGAGACATGGGCACGGTTTGTGCTTTATGCTCAGGGAAATGGGAGAGTGCTGATGGGCAGTTACTAGGGAAATGACAGAGTCAAATTTGATCTAGTCTAGGCGGCACTGCAAAGGATGGACCAGGGGTTGGGGGAGGGGCGTGGAGGCAGAGCTGTGAGTTGGGCAGCTGATCAAGTGAAAGACACGATGATGTCTGGACTGAGGAGGTGGCCCTGGGGATGTCGGGACCTAGGGAACATGGCTTGGTGATGAGTTGGATGTGGGGGATCTTAGAGGATGATGACCAAGTGTCTGGTGTGTGTAGCTTGATGGCAGGTGATACCTTCACTGATAAAGGGGAGGAGGGGGCACCAGACAGGTTTGCAGGAGAATGTGATGAATTCAATTTTGACACATGAGTTTGAGGTGCTAAGGGGACCAGTGTTTGGATCTTGGGGTCTAGAGATCTGGAGACAGTCGTGCCTGGAGTTTTGGGAATAATCTGATTGGATGTTGATGAGTAATGCCAAATGGGCAGGATGACTGATGGGGAGTATAGAAGGGGAGGAGAATTTTGCAAGGGGGGGCATCATTAGAGGAATGCCAGGTTTTAGGATTCAAAAAGAAAGGCCTTAAGGAGGGGGTGACTTTTGGAACCCAACTTGAGAGAAGGTTCAACCTTGGCCATGTGTAGAAGGGAAGAAGGCTATACTGGGCAAGTTCTAGGAGGTTAGAGGGACCAGGCTAAGGTAGTTGGGTATGTCCCAGAGGATTTAGCTATGTGCTGTCTTCCTCTAAAGTGTGCTGGCTGCTGGTGTCAGATTGTGGTGTCATTCCTGCCTCCCTTAACACCTCTGTGCCTTGCAAAGGTGAAGGAAGGTGTAGGGGGATGAGGAAAGCGAGGCTCCTGGATCCTCTTGCTCACTCTGTCCTTTGTCTTTCTTCCTTCAGAGCCTTGGGGGAGCAGTCCTTGCCTCAGAAACCCCATGGAGGATGCACTATAGATGCAGGAAGCCGAAGACAGCCCAGCTGAAGTGAGGCATCCAGGCTAGACCATGGCTGTGGTCTTGGACTCTTGGGCCCAAGCCTCTTCCCCACCAGAGCCTGAAGACTTCCTGATTGTAAAACTGGAGGAGGACTCATGGGGATCAGAATCCAAACCCCTGGAGAACCACCATGACCCTGTCCCTGGGCCCGAGGCCTCCCGCCAGCGTTTCAGGCAATTTCAGTACAGGGATGCGGCTGGACCGCACGAGGCCTTCAGCCAGCTCTGGGCTCTCTGCTGTCATTGGCTGAGGCCAGAGATCCGCCTCAAAGAGCAGATCCTGGAGCTGCTGGTGCTGGAGCAGTTCCTGACTATCCTGCCCAAGGAGGTCCAGACCTGGGTGCAGGCGCGCCACCCCGAGAGTGGCGAGGAAGCAGTAGCCCTGGTGGAGGATTGGCACCGCGAGGCCCAGGCCGCAGGACAACGGGTGAGGCAAATGCTCTGTTCTCTAAGGAGTCCGTTGGCCAAGGTCGGGGGCTGGGACTGGGTTAATAATAGCCTAGATCAATGTAATGATAGCAGTAATTGATGGGCAACTGACATTTTCCGAGCATTACTGTGTAGCAGGTACTATTTCAAGTGCTTTATGTGTTTTAGTGAGATAAGTACTGTTGTCAGGCAGGGAAAGGTGATCTGTCCAAGTCACGTGACTTCTAGGGTTGTGGAACCTGAATTTGAACTCAGTATATCTCTAAAGCCTACACTCCTAAGTTCTACTCCAAACTGCCTCCTACAACTGTACTCACACTGTGGCTCATCTGAAACGTCTTTTGTTTAGCAAAATTAGCAAAATGTTTTCACATATGTGATCTTGGATGCTTTTAACAGTAATGTGAGTGGACAGAAATGGTATTGCCATCCTCATTTTATAGATTAAACTAGGCCCTGTAAGCCAGGTGCTCAGAGGGGTCACTCAGTGAACCAGCAGCTGAACCTAGATCCTTAGCTTCTGAGGTCATTGTTCTTTCCACTACACAGCAGATGCCTCTTCTGCAAACTATGGGAATTAAAATACCTCTAAGTATTGAAGCTCAGATAAGATATTAACGGACATTCTACAGCATTCACTGTGTGCCACACACTGTTCTAAGCTTGTTATATGTATCCTTCATCCAGTCAGCCCAGCAACCCAGTAAGGCAGGTATGTGATCATTGCCATTTTTCAAATGGGTGCTAGACAAAGTCCGTTGTTTGAATTTAGATAACTAAGTGGTAGAGCTGAAATAAGGGAAGCGGATGTATCATGTTGCAGATTTCACATTCACAGTTGTTTTAATTTGCAAGTGACTGAAAGTCTGTGATACAATTCATAATCCTGCTGTTACACAACTCTTGAATCCTGCTTTGAGCTGGCATCCTATGTGGAACAGGTCCTTCACCTGGCCACGAGCTGGGCTAGCCAGCCAGAGTCTTCACCTCAACATAACCCTGTCGCTTTCCACTTGTTATAATCAGAAATTCTTAGGATGTTATACCTAACCACATTTTGTTTTGGGAAGTTAGAGGATTGGGAACCTACCTGATGCAAATGGCAGGGTTTTTTTGCACCTTTAAAATGGAATGCTCTATATTAATGTGAGGTTGGGGGAAGAAGGTTTAAGAGTTGTGGCTTTGCTTCTGATTACTAGCTGATTAAACGTATGGTGAGAGTAATATTTAAAGCTACAGAACTAAGTGTAAGAGAGTATGCCTCGTTTTAATTGCCACCCCCCCGCCCCATATCATTTCTTGGGTATTTGGGCAGTGAAGAAACAATGGAAGTCTTAGGGCTTCAGAGCTGGAAGAGGATGATCTTGAGACCCAGAGATGAGAACGGACTTAAATCAGTCTTTATGATTCCTCATCTATAAAGTGAGAGGGTTGGACTAGACCAGAGGCTCTCAAAGTATGTCCTTGTGAGCTGACCAAGGCTTGAACTGCTTCTGAAATTGAAAAAAAAAAAAATAATAATAATAAGGGAATGGAATCTTTTCTATTATGTTTAGTTTTCTTTATTTATTTGAAAGGCACACACATACACCACACACACACACATCTTCCATCTGCTGGGGTTGCTTCTCAAATGTCTACAGCAGCCAGGGCTGGGCCAGGCTGAAGTTGGGAACTGGGAACTTAATCCAGGTCTCCCATGTGGGTGGCAGGAATCCAACTAGTTGAGCCATCCCCTGCTGCCGCTCAGGGTGCACGTTAGCAGAAAGCTGGAATCGAATGCAGAGCTTGCGTTCAAATGCTCCTGGGACTTTGAGTTTCGGCTTTAACTTTTCTGGCTACTTCAGAGTGCTCACAGATTTCAAAACCAATAGGTAAGTAGCAAAGGCACTGCTTTTCAGTAAATGTGTAGTTTATGATCTTGCATTGCAAGACGTGTGACTTAGTGTCCTCCTGTGAAGAGAAATTTCTTAGTAGTGAGCTGAACGATACTATCTTCCTCAAAGTAAACCACCAGCTGAAAAAAGTCTGTGTCTGTAGACTAAATCACTTGTGAGATATTTTCCTAAAGGCCATTTTCAGTTAGGCCATTTTGTTGTTTTTAGTTTCTTTCCATCTGTTATCACCAATTTTTCAGGACCTCGCTTGCTGTCAGATACACAGCAAAATTAAAATTGGGCTTGACTTTTTAGAACGTTTTATATCCAAGGCAAAATTGAGCAAAAAAGTACAGAGTTCTGGCCCATGCCTCCCTCCCAACATAGGTTCCCATTGATATACATTCTATGTATAACCAATATACATTCTATGTATAACCAATAATATAGTTATACATTCTATGAGTTTTGACAGATGTGTAATAATGTCCACCAGGAGTGTTCATACAAAATAGTTTCACTGCCCTAAAAATCCTATTCATTCTGCCTATTCATTCTATTTCTAACCCCTGGCAACTACTGATTTTTCTACCATCTCTGTTTTGCCTTTTCCAGAATGTCATATGGTTACAATCATATGATATGTAGCATTTGCAGATTACCTTTTTTGACTTAGTAATATGCGTTTAGGGTTCTTTTGTGTGTTTCCGTGGCTTGTTAGCTCATTTCTTTTTAGTGCTATGCAATATTCCATTGTATGGATATATCGCAGTGTAGTTAGCCATTCACCTACTGAAGGACATCCTGGTTGCTTCCAGGTTTGTTTGGTTTTTGTGTAGTACACAGGCATTTTTGATGGATTTGTTGTTCACTGCTCCCCCTCCAGTATTCTACTGATTTTAAGAAAATTAATCTTTTTTGTGAACAGTGTGTCTAGTGAATTTTAAGGGTCACAGCAAAATTAAGAGAAAAATAGAGCTCCTATATTCCTCCTAATCCAAGATAAGCACAGTCTTCCCCTCTGTCAACATCCTGCACTGAATTGAAGATCTGTTCTGAATGTTACACCTACCTTGACAATCATTATCACCCAAAGTCCTTAGTTTACACTGAGGCTCACTCTTGGTGTTGTGCATCCTATGGGTTTTGACAAATGTGTAATGTGTTGTACCCACTGTTATAGTATCAGGAGAGTTTCAGCTGCCCTGAAGATCCTCTGGACTCTGCCCATCAGCTTAATTATCCCTCCGTCTCTGGCTCCATAGTCTTTTTTTTTTTTTTAAGATTTTATTTATTTATTTGAGAGGTAGAGTTACAGACAGTGAGAGGAAGGGACAGAGAGAAAGGTCTTCCTTCCACTGGTTCACTCCCTAAATGGCCACAACAGCCGGAGCTGTGCCAATCCGTAGCCAGGAGCCAGGTGCTTCTTCCCGGTCTCCCACACGGGTGCAGGGGCCCAAGCACTTGTGCCATCTTCTACTGCTTTCCCAGGCCATCTGCAGAGAGCTGGATTGGAAAAGGAGCAGCCGGGACCCATATGGGATGCTGGCACCACAGGCGGAGGATTAACCCACTGCACCACGGCGCCAGCCCCAGCTCCATAGTTTTACCTTTCCCAGAATATTATATACTTGGAATGATATGGTAGTGCAGCCTTTTCAGATTGGCTTCCTTCACTCAATAGTATACACTTAACTTTAATGCATTTTGAAAAATGCTTTCTTAGCTCATTTCTTTTTAATGCTAAGTAATACTCATTGTCTCAATGTTTACCACAGGTTATTTATCTACTCCCCTACTGATGGACGTCATGGTTGTGTCTGTTTGGTAGTTATATATAAAGCTGCTATAAATGTCTGTGCAGGTTTTTGTATGGACATAAGTTTTCATTTCAGTTGGGTAAATACCAAGGAGTGTGATTGCTCCATCATATGGTAAGAGTATGTTTAGTTTTGTACAAATCTGCCAAACTGTCTTCCAAAGTGGCTGTACCATTTTGTATTTCTACCAACAATGAATAAGAGTTCCTGTTGCCTCACATGCTTGCCAGCATTTGTTGTTGTATTTTGGATTTAGCCATTCTAATAATTGTCTAGTGTGTCTCATTGTTTTATAATTTGCAATTCCTGAATGACATATGATGTGGATGTGCTTACTTACCATCACTATGAGAGGATTTCAGAAAGTTCATGGAAATGCATATTATGAAACTATGCATGGATTTTTTTGCATCAAAGAAAACTTGAATCATCTTGTTGTAACATGTTTGAACAGTATCTAGTTTGAGGCACTAAGATGGGTAAGACATTGGTTTGTAAAAAACCCTTAGAACAATATGAATTCTGCAAATATTGAAGTAAGAACAAACCGAAAATTTATGGTGAAGCTTGAGTGGAAGCATTGGAGTTTTATGTAAAGTTTATGGGGACCATGCCCCAGAGAAATCAGCAGTTTACAAATGAATAACTTGTTTTAGGAAGGGACCAGATGATGTTGAATGTGAAGCCTGCTGCAACAGATCATCCACATCAAGTTGTGCAGAAAAAATTGCTTTTGATTGTGCCCTAGTTGGAGAGCAGTGATTAATGGCAGAAACAGTAGCCTACATCATAGACATCTCATTTGGCTCAGTGTATACAGTTCTGACCAAGAAATTGAAGTGGAGCAAACTCTGTGCTTGGTAAGAGTGCCCATGCTTGTGCCCAGATCTGGTTCAGATGAGAGCAGAGCTTTCAATCGAAGTTTTAAACCAGTGGGATCAAGTTCCTGAAGGATTAAAGAATTGTAGCAGGAGATGGAACATTTTCCCAATATGGTCCTTAAGACAAAGCACAAAACATTGGCTTCCAAGAGGTAGAAGTGGTCCAATCAAAGCAAAAGTGGACCAGTCCAGGGCAAAGATCATGGCAACAGTTTTTTTGGGATGCCCAAGGCATTTTGCTTGTTAACTTTCTGGAGGGCCAGAGGATGATAATATCTGCTTTTCATCCAAGTGTTCTGAGAAATTCCCCAGTGCTTTAGCAGAGAGTGCCTGGGAAGCTTCAGCAGAAGCTTGTCCACCATGATGGTGCTCCTGTGTATTCCCCTCATCGAGCAAGGATAATTTTGTAGAAATTTTTATGTGAAGTCATTAGGTATCTACCTCACAGGCCTGAGTTGACACCTTCTGACTCTTTTTTTCCTAATCTTAAAAAACCCTCAAAAGGCACATATCTTTCTTAGTTGATAATGTAAAAAGGGCTACATTGACATGGATAAATTCCCAGGACCCTCAGTTCTTTAGAGATGAACTAATTGACTGGTATAACTGCTTAAAAAAGTATCTCAAACTTGGGGCCGTCTCCGTGGCGCAGTAGGTTAATCCTCTGCCTGCAGCGTGGGCATCCCATATGGGCGCCAGTTCTAGTCCCAACTGTCCCTCTTCCAATCCAGCTCTCTGCTATGGACTGGGAAAGCAGTAGATGTTCCAAGTCCTTGGGCCCCTGCACCTGCATAGGAGACCAGGGAGAAGCTCCTGACTCCTGGCTCCTGGCTTCTGATTCGCACAGCTCTGGCCGTTGCGGCCATCTGAGGCGTGAACCAACAGAAAGAAGACCCTTCTCTCTGTCTCTCCCTCTCACTGTCTGTAACTCTACCTCTCAAATAAATAAATAAAATCTTTTTTAAAAAAGTATCTTGAACTTGATGGAACTTATTTTGAGAAAGTTTATATTTTAAATTTTTATCTATTCCATTTTTCCACCAAACTTTCATTTTTTATTTTATTTCTTTAGCAAAGTAAGCAGTTTATTCTCTTTTTTCCCCCTACACACTTGCTTCCATATACTTTATTATTTTTTCCCCAAAGAAACCTTTTATTTAATGAGTACAAATTTCTAAAAGTACAACTTTAGGAATATAGTGATTCTTCCCACTATACCTGCTCTCCTACCCCCACTCGCACCCGACCTCCTCCTCCCTTTCCCAGTCCCAGTCCCAGTCCCATTCTCCATTAAGATTCATTTTCAATTAACTTCATACACATAAGACCAACTCTGTACTAAGTAAAGATTTCAACAATTTGCACACACACACATACACAAAAAACTGAGAACAAGTTTTATAGTTATTTCTCATAATTAACTCTTTGAGGACAGAGGTCTTGCATGGGAAGTTACTGCATAGTGACTTCTGTTAATTTAACAATTAACACTCTTATCTATGACGTCAGTGATCACCCGAGGCTCTTGACATAAGCTGCCAAAGCTATGGAAGCCTTTCGAATCAACAATCTCCATTAAGATTAAGACAAGGCCATAAGCAAAGTAGAAGTTCTCCCTTTAGAGAAAAGTACATCTGTCTGTGATGGCTTCTTCTTTCCACTGGGGTTTCACTCACAGAGATCCTTCATGTGGGACATTTTTTGCACACAATGTTTTGGCTTTTTATGTATGAAATGCTCTCATGGGCTTTTCAGCCAGACCAGAATGCCTTAAGGGCTGACTCTGAGGTCAGAGTGCTAGTTAAAGTGATTGTCATTCTATGAATCTGCTATGTGGACTGCTTCCCATGTTGGAACATTCTCTCCTTTTTCATTCTATTATTATTGCCAGACACTTGATCTTATTTAACACTTAATTCTATTTATATGATCTCTTTAACACTTAAGATGGCATTTTTACCACCCAGGTTAATGGGATTTGGGGTCCCATGGCAGATTTTGAAACTGTACTCTTAGAAGTCTGTATGAATGTATGCAGAACTATACAGCTTTACAGTTACAAACTTCCTCCTCCCTCTCTTATTCCCACTCTTACTTTTTTACTGAGATCTATTTCAATTGACTTTATACAAATATGATTAGCTCTATGTTAAGTAAAGAGTTCAACAAATAGTATGAAGAAGAGAAAAAAAAAACTGTTCCTTGACAGTTGAGATAAGGGCTGTTCAAGTCATTGCTTCTTGAAGTATTAATTTCACTTCTACAGATTTTCTTTTAGGTGCTCTATTATCACAGATCAGGGATAACATATGATATTTGTCCCTTTGGGACTGGCTTATTTCAATAAGTAGAATGTTTCCAATTCATCTATTTTGTTGCAAATGAAAATATTTCTTTCTTTCTTTCTTTCTTTTTTTTTTTTTACTGCTTTGTAGTATTCCATAGTATACATATCCTATAGTTTCTTTATCCAGTCTTCGGTTGATGGACATTTAGGTTGGTTCCATGTTTTAGCTATTGTGATTTGAGCTGCAATAAACATGGGGGTGCAGCTAACTCTTTTATTTGCTGATTTCATTTCCCTTGGGTAAATTCCCAGGAGTGGGATGGCTGGGTCATATGGTATGTCTATATTCATATTTCTGAGGTGTTTCCATACTGTCTTCCATAGTAGGTTTACCAGTTTACATTCCCACCAACAGTGGATTAGGGTACTTTTTCCCCACATCCTTGCCAGCATTTGTTGTTAGTTGATTTCTGTATGAAAGCCTTTCTAACTGGGGTGAGGTGAAACCTCATTGTGGTTTTGATTTGCATTTCCCTGATGGCTAGTGATCTTGAACCTTTATTCCTGTGTCTGTTGGCCATTTGGATTTCTTCTTTTGAAAAATGTTTGTTGAAGTCCTTTGCCCATTTCTTAACTGGGTTGTTTGGTTGTTATGGAATTTTTGATCTCTTTGTATATTCTGGCTATTAATCCTTTATCAGTTGCATAGTTTGCAAATAATTTCTCCCATTCTGTCAGTTGTCTCTTCACTTTCCTGAATGTTTCTTTTGCAGTACAGAAGCTTCTCAATTTGATGTAATCTTATTTGTTAATTTTGACTTTGATTGCCTGTGTCTCTGGAATCTTTTCCAAGAACTCTTTGCCTGTGCCAATATCTTGGAGGATTTCCTCAATGTTCTCTTAATTTGATAGTATCTGGTCGTAGGTTTAGGTCTTTAATCCATTTTGAATGGATATTTGTGTAAGGGGTACTGCTTCATACTTCTGCATGTGGGAATCCAGTTTTCCCAGAACCATTTGTTGAAGAGACTGTACTTGCTCTAGGGATTGGTGTAAGCTCCTTGGTCAAATATAAGTTGGTTGTAGATGCTTGAATTGGCTTCTGGCATTTCTATTCTGTTCCATTGGTCTATCCATCTGTTTTTGTACCAGTACCAAGCTGTTTTGATTTTAACTGCCTTGTAGTATGTCTTGAAACCTGGTATTATGATGTCTCCAGCTTTGTTTTTGTTGTATGAGATTGGTTTCACTGTTCGGGGTCTCTGGTGTTTCCATATGAATTTCAGCATCATTTTTTCTAGATCTGGGAAGAATGTCTTTGGTATTTTGATTGGTATCTCATTGAATCTGTAAATTGCTTTCAGCAGAATGGACATGTTGATGATATTGATTCTTCCAATCCATGAACATGGAAGATTTTTCCATTTTCTTGGTATCTTCTTCTATTTCTTTCTTTAATGTTTTGTAGTTGTCATCATAGAGATCTTTGACATCCTTGGTTAAATATATTCCAAAGTATTTGATTTTTTTGTAGCTATTGTGAATGGGATTAATCTTAAAAGTTCTTTCTCAGCCAAGGCATTGTCTGTGTATACAAAGGCTATTGATTTTTGTGTATTAATTTTATATCTTGCTACTTTACCAAACTCTTCTGTGAGTTCCAATAGTATCTTGGTGGAGTCTTTTGGATCCCATGTATATAGAATTATATCATCTGCAAATAGGGATAGTTTGACTTCCTCTTTCCCAATTTGTATCCCTTGATTTCTTTTTCTTGCCTAATGGCTCTGGCTAAAACTTCCAGTACTATACTGAAAAGCAGTGGTGAGAGTGGGCATCCCCGTCTGGTACCAAATCTCAGTGGAAATGCTTCCAACTTTTTCTGTCAATAGGATGCTGGCCGTGGGTTTTTCATAAATTGCCTTGATTGTGTAGAGGAATGTTCCTTCTATACCCAGTTTGCTTGGAGCTTTCATCATGAAAGGGTATTGTATTTTATCAAATGCTTTCTCTGCATCTGTTGAGATAATCATATGGTTTTTTCTTCAGTTTGTTAATGTGATGTATCACAATGATTGATCTGTGAACATTGAACCATCCCTGCATACCAAGGATAAATCCACTTGGTCTGGGTGAATGATCTTTCTGATGTATTGTTGGATTCGATTGCCTAGAATTTTGTTGAGGATTTTTGTGTCTATGTTCATCAGGGAAATTGGTCTGTAGTTCTCTTTCTCTGTTGCATCTTTTTCGGGTTTATGGATTAAGATGATACTGGCTTCGTAGAAAGAATTTGGGAGGATTCCCTCCCTTTCAGTTGTTTTGAATAACTTGAGAAGAATTGGAGTTAGTTCTTCTTTAAATGTCTGATAGAATTCAGCAGTGAAGCCATCCAGTCTTGGGCTTTTCTTTTTGAGAGAGTCTTTATTACTGATTCAATTTCCGACGTGGTTATGGGTCTGTTTAGGTTTTCATGGCTCAATTTAGAAAGGTTGTATATGTCCAAGAATCTATCCATTTCTTCTAGGTTTCCCAGTTTGTTAGCATATAGCTCTTTGTAGTAGTTTCTGATGATTCTTTTTATTTCTCTGGTGTCTGTTGTTACATTTCCTTTTTTTATCTCTAATTTTATTGATTTGGGTCTTCTCTCCTTTTTTTTGCTTAGTTGGGCCAATGGTGTGTCAATTATGTTTATTTTTTCAAAAAACTAGCTCTTTGTTTTGCTTATCTTTTGTAATTTTTTTTGTTTCAATTTTGTTGATTTCTTCTTGATTTTATTTTATTTTTCTCCTACTAGTTTTGAGTTTGGTTTGCTGTTGTTTTTCTACATCCTTGAGATGGATTGATAGCTCATTTATTTGGTGCCTTTCCAATTTCTTGATGTAGGCACTGATCGCTATAAATTTTCCTCTTAACACTGCTTTTGCTATATCCCATAGTTTTGATATGTTGTTTTGTCATCTTCATTTGATTCCAGAAATTATTTTATTTCTCTTTTTATTTATTCTCTGACCCACTGTTCATTCAGGAGCGTGTTGTTCAGTCTCCATGTGTTTGCACATGTTCTTGAGTTGTTGATTTCCAGCTTCATTGCATTGTGGTCTGAGAAAATGGATGGTTTTGATTTTTTTTGAATTTGCTGAGACTTGCTTTATGGCCTAGCATGTGGTCAATCTTAGAAAAAGTTCCGTGTATTCTGCAATTGTAGGATGAAATGTTCTGTAGATATGTTAGGTCCATTTGGTCTATAGTGTCGATTAGCTCTGCTGTTTCCTTGCTGATTTTCTGTCTGATTGATATGTCCATTGCTGAAAGTGGGGTCTTGAAATCCCCTATTATTATAATATTTCAGTCTATGTCTCCCTTTAGATCCCTTAACATGTAACTAGCCAGGTGCCCTGTAATTAGTTGCATATACGTTTATAATAGTTACATCTACCTATTGAATTGACCCCTTAATCATTACATAGTGCCTTTCTTTGTCTCTTTCAACAGTTTTGTGGTAAAGTCTATTTTGGCTGATATCAGGATGGCTACACCAGCTCTTTTTTAGTTTCTGTTAGCATAGAATATCTTTTTCCATCCTTTCACTTTCATTCTGCCTGCATCTTTGGTAGTGAGATGTGTTTCTTGTAGGCAGCAAATATATGGGTTTTGTTTTTGAATCCATTCAGCCAGTCTGTCTTTTAACTGGAGAGTTGAGGCCATTTACATTCAAGGTGATGATTGCTAAGTAACAATTTTGCCCTGCAATTTTTCCATAAATATTCCTATTTTTTACTTTGGATTTCCTTTATACTTTTACTGGGAGATTTTCTTCCTTTACCTTCTTTTGTAGTGAGGACCATGTTTCTGTGTTCCTGTGTGCAGCATATCCTTAAGCATTTTTTGCAGGGCTGCACTCTTTCTACTTTTTAAAACTATTTTCTCCTAGACTAAGAGCAGTAAGCTCCCTCTCTGCTCTACCATCTTAATCTTCCACCAACCTTTAAAGCCCTCTCATATATCTTCTTTGGTGAATTGTCTGTTCAGCTCTTGCTTGCTTTTAATTAAGTTACTTGTTTTAGTATATTTTGGGCTATTTGTTAGTATATTTTGGAGAGTGGCCCTTTGTCAGATGTGTGTCTGCAAATATTTTTTTTCAATCTTTGGCTTGTCTTCTCATTCTCTAGATGGTGTTTCTCATAGTACAGAAATTTTTAATTTTAATTAAGTCTATCATTTAAACTATTGTTTTTGTCATGGATCTTGCATGCCTTTAGTTTTGTATCTAAAAATTTATCACTATACTTAAAGTCAATTAGATGGTCTCTTATATTATCTTTCAGAAGTTTTATATTTTTGGCATTTTATATTTAGGTGTATGATCCATTTTCAGTTGATTTTTATAAAAGGCATAAAGTCTGTGTCTGGATTCATTTTTTTTTTCAATATGGTTAGCCAGTTCCAGCATCATTTCTTGAATACTTTTGTGCTTCCTTGTATTGCCTTTGCTCTTTTGTTAAAGTTTAGTTGACTATATTTATGTGGATTCATTTCTGAGCTCTCTCTTTTTTTTTTATCTCTTTGTCTCCTCTTTTGCCAATGCCACACAGTCTTGATCACTGTAGCTTTACAATAAGTGTTGAAATCAGACAATCAGTCCTGCAACTTTATTTTCAATATTGTGTTGGCTGTTCAGTATCTTTTTCTTTTCCATATAAACTTTAAATTCAGTTTGACTACCTCAAAATAATTTGCTGGAATTTTGATTGGGACTGCATTCAATAGCTAGATCAAATTGGGAAGAACTTGACAACAATGAGTCTCTGTCCATGACTATGGAAGATTTACTTAGTTCTTTGATCTCTTTCATCAGACTTTTGTAATTTTTCCTCATATTGTAAATATTTTGTTAGAGTTATACCTAAATATTTTAGTGTTTTAGGATAGGAATGTAAATGGTGTTATGATTTTAATTTCAAGTTCTACTTGTTCATTGCTGGTATAAAAGAAAGTGACTTTTGTATATTAACCTTGCTTATTAGTTTCAAGAGTTTTTTGTTGATTCTTTCAGATTTTCTCTTTAGATGAACATGTCATCAATGAACAATGACAGTTGTATTTCTTCTTTCCAGTCTGCATGTCTTTTATTTCCTTTTCTTGTTTTATTGCATTGGCTAGGAGTTTTAATATGATATTGAAAAAGAGTAGTGAGGGAATATCCTTGCTTTCTTCCTGGTGTTAGTGCAAAAACTTTGAGCTGCTTATCATCAAGTAGGTGTTGGCTGTAGATGTTTGTATAAATTCTTTGTAGGGTTGAGGGAGTTTCCCTATATTACTAGTTTGCTGGGAATTTTTGGAAAAAAAATGTTATTTTTGAAAGGAGAAAGAGATAGAATTAAGAGAGATCATATGAGCTGGTTCACTCCCCAGATGCCCTACAAGTAGGGTCCCCAGCTGGTGCTGGGCCAGGCTGAAGCCAGAAGCTGGAACTCAGTCTGGTCTTCTACACCGTGGCAGGAACCCAACTACTTGGGCTATTACCTGCTGCTTCCCAGGTGTGCATTACTAGGGAGCTGGCAGCAAGAGCAGAGCTGGGACTCACACTCAGGCACTTGTGTGGGATGCAGGCTTCTCAAGTGGTGTCTTAACTGCTGTGCAGATGCCCATTCTGCTGAGAATTTTTATAATGAATGGGTGTTGGATTTTGCAAATGCTTTTTTTATCTGTTGATATGATCATGTGATCTTTCTTCTTTAGTCTACAGATGTAATGCATTACATGAATTGATTTTCAAATATTGGACCAACCTTGCATATTTGGGAAAATCTCACTTGATTGTGGTATATAAGTTATTTTTATACATCATTGGGTTTGATTTGCTAAGAGTTTGGTGAGAATTTTTGCTTCTATGTTCATGAGATATTCGTTTCTAGTTTTTTTGCAGTGTCTTTCTCTGGTTTTAATATTAGGGCTGTTCTCGTAGAGTATGTAAGAAAGTATTCCCTCTGCTTCTGTCTTCTGGAAGAGTCTTTAAGAATTGACATTATTTCTTCCTTAAATGTTTGGTAGAATTCACAAATGAACCTCTCTGAGCTTAGGGCTTTCTGTTTTGGAAGATTGTGAATTATTGATTCAATTTTAAAAATAGATGTGGGCCTGTTCAGATAGTCTCTTTCTTTTGCATGTATTTAGGCAGATTGTGATTTTCAAGGAGCTAATCCTTTTCATCCAGGTAGTCAAATATGTGGGCATAGAATTGTTTTTAATATTCCTTTATTATCCTCTTAATATGCACGGGATCTGTAGTGATATCCTCTTTTATTTCTTTTTTTTTTTTAAGATTTATTTATTTTATTTGAAAGTCAGATTTACATAGAGTGAGAAGGAGAGGTAGAGAGAGTGGTCTCCCGTCTGCTAATTCACTCCCCAGTTGGCCGCAGTGGCCGGTGCTGCAATGATCCAAAGCCAGGAGTCAGGAGCTTCCTCTGAGTCTCTCACGGGAATGCAGGGGCCCAAGGACTTGGGCCATCTCCTACTGCTTTCCCAGGCCATAACAGAGAGCTGGATTAGAAGTGGAGCAGCCAGAACTCAAACTGGTGCCCATATAGGATGCTGGCACTGTAGGCGGCTGCTTTACCCACTGTGCCACAGAGCTGGCCCCCCTCTTCTATTTCTAATATTAGCATCTTGTGTCTTCTCTCTTTATTTTCTTATTTACTCCAACTAGAAGCTTGTTAGTTTTATTCATTTTTTCAAAGAGCTGACTTTTGGTTTTGCAGTTTTTCTCTATTACTTTCCTGTTTTCAGTTTCATTGATTTCTGCTCTGATTTTTATTACTTTTTTTCTGCCTACTTGTGGTTTAATTTGCTCTTGTTTTAGTTTCCTGAGGTAGAAATTTAGATTATTGATGTTAGATCTTTCTTCTTTTCTAATAAACCCATTCAGTACTATAATTTTCCTTTAAGCATTGTTATCACTATATTCCACAAATTTTAATGTTTTATTTTCATTTAATTCAAAATGTTTAAAATTTTTCACTTGAGGTTTCTTTTTTGACTCAGTATGTTGCTTAGTCTCAAGCTTTTGGGATGTTCCAGCTGTCTTTCTGTTACTGATTTCTAGTTTAATTCTACTATGTTCTGATAGCAGATACAGTTTGATTTTATTCTTTTAAATTTGTTAAGATGTGTTTTGTGATTTAGAATGTGGTCTGTCTTTGGGGAATGTATCTGAGCTTGAGAAGGATGTATATTCTGCTATTGTTGGATAAAATACTCTATAGATGTCAATTATATCCAGTTGATCGGTGGTGCATTTAAGTCTGATGTATCTTTGTGATTATGGTATCTCTCTTGCTGGGTAACTGTCCATCTACTGTATCTTTACTGATTGTTTTTGCCTGCTAGATCTCCCATTTCTAACAGAGGCATATTAAGATCTACAAGTATAGTAGTGGATTAATCAAGTTCTCTATAGTTCTATCAGTATTTCTCTCACATATTTTAATGATCTGTAGTTAGAAGCATTAAGAGTTAAGTGTGTAATCCTTAGGTGTGTTATTAAGAATTGCTATGTCTTATCGGAATACTGTTTCCTGTATCATTATGTAATGTCCCTTACCTCTGATAATTTCCTTTGGTCTAAAGTCTGCTGTGTTTGAAATGAATATAGCTTCTCTTACTTTCTTTTGATAAGTGTTAGCTTGGTATCTTTCTCCCTCCCTTTTAATTTGTATATAACTTTATATTTAAAATGGATTTCTGAGGGTACCATTTGGTCTAGCAGTTAAGACACTGGTTAAGATGCCCACATTCTATATTGGAGCGCCTAGGTTTGATACTTGGCCCTGGCTCCAAATTCCAGCTTCTTGATAATGTAGACCCTGGAAGGCAATGGTGATGGCCTGGGTAATTGGGCTCCTGCCACATGTGGGAGACCTGGATTAACTTCCTGGTTCCTGGCTTTGGCCTCCAATACAGGGTTTGCCCTCCAATACAGGCTGTTGTAGGCATTTGGGAAGTAAACCTGGGGTGGGAGCTCTCTCTATCAAATAAATTTTAAAAATTTAAAGTATATTTATGACAGCATATTGTTGGGTCTTGTTTTTTTTGATCCACCGTGACACTCACTCTCTGCCTTTTACTTGGTGCATTTAGACCATTGATATTTAAGGTAATTAGGTAGTTGGGTATTATAATATTTTCGAAATTCTTGGTCTGACAATTCCAACGTTTCCCCCATGTCTGACTCTGACTCTGATGCTTATTCTCTGTAGTGTTTTTTCCTGTTTAGTGTACCTTGTAATTTTTTGTTGAAAGATGGGCAGTTATGCAGAGAGCAAAAGGAACTGTGGTAAGTAGGCCATTAGTAATGTTGTGATGAAGTGTGGGGGCCTATGATTACGTCTCCATCTTTTGGTTAGCCTGGACTCTGAACTTCACCAGTGTTTCTCAGCTTCGCCCGCAACCCTTGGGTGGGACAGGATGCCAGGAAGGGGAGTAGTTGAGTATTAACCACTCCTCACCATCATTCCTGCTGCCCGTTGGGTGAGGCTTTGGTGAAAGTTTCTCCGGAGGTGGGCCTTGTTAAGAAGAACACAGGGCTCTGTCATGTTTCAGAATGGTTCCTTTTCCTTGCTCCTTGCTGGAATCATAAGGGATTTCTTTCCCCAGTGTCTGCTGTGAAGATCTAGTAGAGCTCTTGGAGGTGGAGCTCAGAAAAGTGTGTGTGCCCCTCTGCACGGAGTTTTTAGCCTTCAGAGTTGTCTGTACTGAGCCTTCAGCATTTGTTTCTGAGGTTTAGATTCTCCCCGGGCACTGGTTCCTGCAGAGGTTTCTCCTCTGGTCAGTTATGATTCTCTGAATCCCCCTATTTGGGCAGTTTTGGGGGCAGCAGTATGCCCATGACCTCTCTTCTCTGGAGGTGGGAAGACTTGCTGTTTTTTTAGTTTGTTCAGCTTTTTCCTTGTCAGGGTATAGTGGCATCCCATATGGGTGCTGGCTCAAGCCCCAGCTGCTCCGCTTCTGATCCAGCTCCTTTCTAATGGTCTGGGAAAGCAGCAGAGGATGGTCCAAGTCCTTGGGCCCCTGCACACATGTGGGAGACCCGGATGAAGCTCCTGGCTCCTGGCTTTGGCCTAATCCAGCTCTGACCGTTGCAGCCCTTTGCAAGTGAACAAACAGAATGAACATATGTTTCTCTCTCTCTCTCTCTCTCTCTCTCTCTCTCTCTCTCCTTCCTCCCTCCCTCCGTATAACTCAGTCTTTCAAATAAATAAGCAAGGATCTGAGGGCAAGATGGCGGAATAGGAAGGGAGCACACTATTAGTCTGGGGGGAGAGACAGTTTAATAAAAGTGGAGATACTGCAGGGTCAAGGAAGAGTAGGGGAAGAAACAGCAGAGGAAACTCTTCCGGAACTAGTGATTCACAGTGGACCTGCGTGGAGAGCATGGGAGCCCAAGTTCGGGACACCAGCGGCAGAATCAATGCACCAGCGCTGGAACGCGAGGTGAGCCAAACCTCAATAGCCCGAGACACCAGCGGGCAAGCGGAAAGAGGAGACTAGAGGGAACGAGGCTTGAAACTCCGTGGGGAAAAGTTCACCAGGCTAACTAGAAGAGAGAGAGAGAAAAAAAAAAAGTGACCGATACAGACACAAGTTTCTCTCTCTGTCATAAGCAGGGCGACCTCAGGTCTGCACCGGCCCTGAGCCTAGCAGAAAAACCTGACTCTGGGGGGAGGGGTGAAATAACAGGAGATTAGCATCTAACTTGGCAACCCAGTGGGAGACTACAGGAGAATTGGAGCCCACACTGAGGGCAGCACAGATTCCCTGTGTGGTCCTTGGGAAAGAGCTTCTGATCTCTGGCTCCTGTGGGTATATCATTTGCCTGCTAACTACCTCCAAATACGTTCAGCTGTGTGGAATTACTTCCCTTTTGAATCAAAAAAAGAAAGAAAGAGAGATTTACCACACCTAACCTGGGAGTGTCATCTTTGACACACCCTAACCCTGAGGAACCAAACACAGCTCTCAGTCCACACTCATCTCAAGCCTCTAAGGCTCCAATGAAAGCAGACAGTCCACTTAATATAGAGCCATAGTGTAACAAGAAAAACACCACAGTGAAGAAACCAAATATCTCCAACATGCCAAACAACAAATGCAAAAACCGAGGTAACAAGAACAAGGAAGATACTATGACACCCCCAAATGAAAAAGACACCCCAATTCAAGATTACGAAGATGATGAGATAGAAGAAATGCAAGAAGCGGATCTCAAAAAATTGATAAGAATATTAAAAAGTTCTCAAAAACAAATTCTTGAACTACAGAAATCCTTCATGGACAAGATAGAAAATCTCTCTCATGAAAATGAAATATTAAGGAGGAATCAAAATGAAATGAAACAACTAGTGGAACAAGAAACTGTGATAGTGATGAGAAATCATAATGAAATGAAGAATTCAATAGATCAAATGACAAACACATTAGAGAGCCTTAAGAGCAGAATGGGCGAAGCAGAAGAGAGAATATCAGACTTAGAAGACAGAGAACAGGAAAGGAAACAGGCAAACCAAAGAAAAGAAGAAGAAATTAGAAATCTAAAAAATATTGTCGGGAATCTACAGGATACTATTAAAAAACCCAACATTCGGGTTCTAGGAGTTCCTGAAGGCATGGAGAGGGAGAAAGGATTAGAAGGCCTTTCAGTGAGATACTAGCAGAAAATTTCCCAGGTTTGGAGAAGGACAGAGGCATCTTAGTACAGGAAGCTTATAGAACCCCTAATAAACATGACCAAGAGAGATCCTCACCACGACATGTTGTAATCAAACTCACCACAGTGAAACATAAAGAAAAGATCCTAAAATGTGCAAGAGAGAAACGTAAGATTACTCTTAGAGGATCTCCAATTAGACTCACAGCAGACTTCTCAGCAGAAACCCTACAAGCTAGAAGGGAATGGCGAGACATAGCCCAGGTACTAAGAGAGAAAAACTGCCAGCCCAGAATACTATATCCTGCAAAGCTCTCATTTGTGAATGAAGGTGAAATTAAGACTTTTCATAGCAAACAGAAACTGAAAGAATTTGTTGCCACTCATCCTGCCCTGCAAAAGATGCTTAAAGATGTGTTACACACAGAAACACAGAAACATGGTCACTATTATGAAAGAAGGTAAAGGAAGGAAACCTCACAGCAAAAGATCACAGGAAGCTCAATTTCTCTTTGACATAGAATTAAACTCTGATGCTCTGTTAAAGCAATGTGTTAAAGTAATCTATTATGTTCTCTTGATGTCTGTTAAATTCTAATTGTTCAAAAACAGCTGAATTTTTATTAAGAGCTACGGGTTATTTAAATATGTGTTTGTTTTCAAAGATTTGAATAATCACCTTGTAACAATGATCAAATTTGGTCTATGTTAAGTCATGATTTTAAGGAATCTTATTTCAACCAGATATTTTGGATTTTGAGCCTTCATGGCATTCTTGACAGGCATTCAAAAAATCAAAGTTTCAAACAATCTGGTCTCTAAAATTTCCAGTAAATCCTGGACTTTGGTTTTAACAGTTTGGGCCCAGCTGAAAAAATCGAAGGACCTATGTCTCTCATCTTATAGAGACACCTACTAATCAGGCTATTTGGATTATAGTAGAAGTACTGTCAAGATGTGATGTGGTACCAAACTTTAAGTTTCTATAATGGAAAATGCTATTAATACAAATGTTTGAGAATTAAAAAGTCTAATGATCTTGTGTTACTAGACATGATAGTTATCTTAATGAGAAAGCCCCAGAGGCCTAAAGGGTTAAATACTTGTAAAATCCTACAGGTGCTTTCAAAAATACTGTGAAGTAAGCAAGTGCCTCTTGTTGGTTGATGAGTTTATAATTTTAAACATGGCATCTTAAAGTCTTTTGTCATCCATAGTTATATATGATTTGCTGCTCATAAAACTAAAGTGTTGTTGGTTCTGTGTTTAGCTGTCCTCCTATAGGTTCCTATGGACTTTTTCCAGCCACTTCTATTGTATTCAGTACTTTGGGATGGCTCTGTAAACAGATGAAGCCAATAATGTATTAACAGTACCAACTGAGAGAAAGTATGGTTAACTGAGGTTACTAAAAACAAAAAGCAATTCAAATCAATTGGCAATCTACAAAAAGAGTTAAAGATTTTAAAAGCTATTATTAAAATTGCTATATTGGTCTATTATGCTATGTTATATGTGTGTACATATTGTATGTCCACATGGGGAAATTTTATTAAGAGTTTTATTTTAAATGGCTTATAGATAAGATTGTCCATCAATTTAAGCTGCTAAAATCAATCAAAGATACATTTTAATTTGTGTGACCTAAATCTGTGTATCATATGTTTTAAACTTGTTGGTAGAAAGAAACTAAAAACATTTTATATGGTTGTGCTTAAGTTTACTGGTTAAACAAACTACACCATGTTAGATATTTAAGAGGTCTTTTCAAGTACATCATTCTTAAAATTTATAGAAGGCATTGGACCTTCTGGTAAATGTTTTCTTAAGTTGTTATCTAATGGTTGAAACTGTTCGCTAAGTATTCATATGATATTGCTATTGTCAGCAAGCGATCTAGGACTTGCTCCCTCATTTCTCTATTCTAAGCCAAACTTGTTCTTTCATTTCTTTATTCTCTTCAAGGTAGGAAACTAATTCTATTATGAAGGAATCTGTAGGACACACAATTTAATCTTTAGACCTTATAAAAGAGATGGCTAACATTTTTCTATAATAGCATAGCCAAAATAAGAACTTAAATAATAATCTCATAGCTAGATTCACTTCGCCTTCAGCGAAGTAAACAGTAAGTAGAAAAAACCTCCCTTTCAGACCAAAGGGAAAGAAAGTTTTAAAGTGAGAATATAATTTTCCTCATGGGCATTGTCTACTTTAGAAAAACTACTACAGAACATGCCTGTGACTATAGACTTGTAGTTCAGGCCACCGAAGATTAGAGATGGGACACGGGCACTCCCTTGACTTGCATCCTCTGGTCTGCTTTAACACAAACCAGGAGGAAAAGAAAGCTAGGCATCAGAAGCAATGGGTGGCAGGCCTATTAATGGCTGATCTGTACAGTGATCTGCCCTCAGGGAGACCCAACAGGCCAGTCCACTGCAGTGGCTTTCAATGTGGTAAGCCTGGGCTTCAGCAGAAGTCAGCTTGTGAAGAGCCCTGGCAGCTCTGCCAAGAGTTGGATCACTGGAAATGGACTTGCCCTGGAGTCGAAGGATGCCCAGGTCAGAGCCACAGATCTTATTGGCTCTAAGCTGAAAAGCCCTTCACTCAGCCCAACTTCCAAAGTGACCACTGCAGCTGAGGGTATGGTCAAGTAGGGTCAGCAACATTGCAGGCAGAACTGTAAATTTCTTGTTAGAGATGCCCCCTGCCTTTACCTGGCCAGCTCTCCTCCCAGGCCAGCCAAGTAATGAAAGTCAACAGAGTGCCTTCCCCTAGGAGGTTCACACCTCCCTTAGGATATACCCCATGTGAAGAGATAGATAGGTCTGGGCCTCTTAACGTACAAGGCCTAAAGCCCACCAGATTATTATCAAGCCCCTTCTATCAGGTTCTATTTGCCTCTCAATCAGAAAACTTAATTGTAGCTTAGACAGCACCTTTCTTAGCTCCTCTAATAATGACTCTGTCCTTTGTTCTAGACCCTGTCTAGCGCACTTGGGCCTCATTCCTTTGTAATCATAACCTCTACTCTACCTCCAATAGCTCTACTCCCAACCTGTGTGTACTGATGGTCCTCTTCCCCACTTAATGCTCTATAATTGTTCTAACCTGGTAAATGCCACTCTTAGGATCATTGGTTACTATCCTCACCCTGTCTTTTATGACCTTGTCTAAATATGATCAGAGTTGGTGAACTCAAAAGGCTTCCATAGCCTTGGCAACTCATGACAAGAGCCTAGGGTGGTTACTGGCACCATAAATTAGAGTGTCAATTTGTTGGGTCTACAACAGGAGTCACTGTGCACTTGCTCCTCATGTGGGATCTCTGTCCTTAATGTGCTGTACATTTTGATTTAATGCTATAACTAGTACTCAAACAGTATGTTTCACTTTGTGTTTCTATGTGGGTGCAAACTGTTGAAATCTTTATACTAAATTGATCTTCTGTATATAAAGAGAATTGAAAATGAATCTTGATGCAAATGGAAGGGGAGAGGGAGTGGGAGAGGGGAGGGTTGCGGGTGGGAGGGAAGTTATGGGAGGGGGAAGCCATTGTAATCCATAAGCTGTACACTGGATATTTATATTCATTAAATAAAAGTTAAAAAAAAATAAAATTATCTGAGTGGCAACCTAAAAAAAAAAAAAACAAATAAATAAGCAAGTCTAAAAAAAAAGATTTTGAATCTTTGCTTGTTAATGACAGTAGTTACAGAGCTTGGGCTGGGAGTAGAGATTATTGTTGAATAACTGTAACAAAGTGAGACTTTAAAAAAAACTTCTTTTTTAAAAGATTTATTTATTTGAAAGGCAGAATTTACAGAGAGAGAGAGAGACAGAGAGAGAGAGAGAGAGATCCTCCCCAAATGGCCCCAGTGGCTTGAGCTGGGCAAGTCCAGAGCCAGGAGTCAGGAGCTTCTTCTGGGTCTCCCACTTGGTCTAAACACTTGGGCCATCTTCTGCTGCTTTCCAGGCACATTAGCAAGGAGTCTGGATTGGAAGTGGAACAGCCAGGTCTTGAACCATCATAGGCAACAGGTTTACCCACTATGCCATAAACCGCCCCCCAAAAACTTTTTTTTAAAGAATCTTGGTAAACAGATGTTGTCTCCCTATGAGGTCAGGCAGGACATTGATGGATCTTCTCAGTGGGGTTGATCTTTGATGCTCATGGCCATTCCTGGCTATCTCCTCAATGGTAACAATCCCACTCTTTGAGGGTGGATTTGAGTTCTCAGACCAACTGAAGGATTTTGGAGCTATGTTTGGCAAACCCAGTAAGTTCATGACGATGGATGTTATTTTGGAGTGTTTAAAGTGAAGGTGCAGAGAAATATGTCTAGTTGCTATCTTTTCGGGAAAATGGGGGAGAACAAGACTTTAAGAGTATATTTACATTTTGCTGTGTATGGAGAGAAACTATAATCGAATGCAGAGAACCTGTTTCCCTGAGATATGGACGGGAGCATGGAGTTGGGCAGAGGGCTGGAGACAAGGGTAGGGGTGGGGTATTTTCATTGACTACAGCTTTGTGTATGTCTGTTTTTGAGCCAAAAATTGAGACATATTTTTTTAAGTTAAGTGTTTCTATAAAGCAAAGGCATTGTTACATTATTGGGGTTTTAGAGCCAGAAGTAATGCCTTGGTCTGTCTCTGACTTTGGAACCTGCTGAGAACCTAGTGTTATGATTTATAGAGTTGATTGGATGTTATCCCGAGGTTGATCATTACCTTTTGTTTTATATATATGTTTTATATATATGTATATATATATATATATAATATTCTCTATCTCAGTACTTTTTTGCTTGGAATTCTACATTGACATTAAAGTTGCTGCTGTACTGCTTTCCTTTTGAGCTGTGTCTGTTAGCTTTGCTTATGCTTCTGTTTTAAGGTAAGGTGTGCCTTTCTAAACAACACATACTTTTATTTCTTTTTTTTTTTTTTTTTGACAGAGTGGACAGTGAGAGAGAGAGAGACAGAGAGAAAGGTCTTCCTTTGCCGTTAGTTCACCCTCCAATGGCCGCTGCGACTGGCGCACCACGCTGATCTGATAGCAGGAGCCAGGTGCTTCTCCTGGTCTCCCATGGGGTGCAGGGCCCAAGCACTTGGGCCATCCTCCACTGCACTCCTGGGCCACAGCAGAGAGCTAGCCTGGAAGAGGGGCAACCGGGACAGAATCCGGCTCCCTGACCAGGACTAGAACCCGGTATGCTGGCACCACAAGGCGGAGGATTAGCCTGTTGAGCCACGGCGCCGGCCCATATTTCATTTTAAAATTCCATCTGTAATTCTTTGTTCCTCCTTAGAATTTTTTATGTTAAAAATATTTTTGCAGCTGGTGCTGCAGCTTACTAGGCTAATCCTCTGCCTGCGGCACCAGTACCCCAGGTTCTAGTCCTGGTTGGGGTGCTGGATTCTGTCCCGGTTGCTCATCTTCCAGTCCAGCTCTTTGCTGTGGCCTGGGAGGGCAGTGGAGGATGGCCCAGGTCCTTGGGCCCTGCACCCACATGGGAGACCAAGAGGAGGCACCTGGCTCCTGGCTTTGGATTGGCACAGCACGCCAGCCATTTGGGGGCTGAACCAACAGAAAAAGGAAGACCTTTCTCTCTGTCTCTTTCTCACTGTCTAACTCTGCCTGTCCCCCCAAAAATTTTTTTTTTGCTTCTAGCAGATACTCAGAGCAAATACATTTAGTGTTATAATTGTATCTTTCTACCCCTTTTATACCTCCCTTTACCTTTTAATGTATCTCTTGCTAACTTTATCTTACTTTTTCTGTAACTTAAAAGGCAAACAACCTACTTTTTTATTTTTATTTGAAAGGCAGACAGACATACAGAAATAGATAACAAACAGCACTCCCATCTATTGATTCATTCCCCAGATACCTACAGTGGCTGAAGCTGTATCAAGCTAAAGCTGGGAGCCAGAAACTCAGTGTAGGTTCTGATGTGGATGACAGGGACTCAGCTACTTGAGCCATCCCCTATTGCCTCCAGGGTGCCCATTAGCAGGAAGCTAGAATTGGGAGTGGAGCTGGGACTCAAATGCTGTCTTTCCAATATGGGATGCAGGTGTCCCAACTGCCATCTTAACTAATAGGCCCAACACCTGCCCCTATTCTTTTTTTTTTTTTTTGACATGCTGTATCAAAATTTATTAAATCATTTATCTAGAATATACAGAAGACCAACTCAGTATACTAAGTAAAGATTTTAACAGTTTGTACCCACCCACACCACCAGGTATAAAGTACAGATTGAGAGCAAGTTTTACAGTTATTTCTCATAGTACAGTTCATTAAGGATACATGGGGAATAAGTGCACAGTGACTCCTGTGTTGATTTAACAATTAACACTCTTATTTTTGTCATTGGTGAACACCCAAGGCTCTTGACATGAGCTGCCAAGGCTATGGAAGTCTTTTGAGTCCATAAATGCTGACAGTATTTAGACAGGGCCATATGCAAAGTGGAAATTCTCTCCTCCCTTCAGAGAAAAGTACATCCTTCTTTGATGACCCCTTCTTTCTTTTTCTTTTTCTTTTTTTTAAAAGATTTTATTTATTTCTATGAGAGGTAGAGTTACAGACAGTGAGAGGAAGAGACAGAGAGAAAGGTTTTTCTTTCCATTGGTTCACTCCCCAAATGGCCACAATGGTCAGAGCTGCACTATCCGAAGCCAGGAGCCACGAGCTTCTTCCTAGTCACCCATGCTGGTGCAGGGGCCCAAGCACTTGGGCCATCTTCTACTGCCTTCCCAGACCATAGCAGAGAGCTGGATTGAAAGAGGAACAGACGGGACTAGAACTGGTGCCCATATGGGATGCTGGTGCCACAAGCGGAGGATTAACTTATTACACCATGGCGCCAGCCCCACGGCCCCTTCTTTCCACTGGGATCTCACTCACAGAGATCCTTCATACAAAACATTTTTTGCCACTATATCTTGGCTTTCCACACCTGAAATGCTCTCATGGGCTTTTCATGCAGATCTGAATGCCTTAGGGGCTGATTCTGAGGTCAGAGGGCTATTTAGGGTGTTTGTCATTCCATGAGTCTGCTATGTGAGTTGCTTCCCTTGTTGGAACTTTCTCTCATTTTTAATTATATCGTTATTACCAGACTCTTGGTCTTATTTATGTGATCCATTTGACACTTAATCTTATCTGTATGATCAATACCACACTTAATATCACTTTGTTATGTAAGATGCTGCCCCTATTCTTTATGCATATGGATTATTTTTTGATGTCACAAAAATTATACATAATTTATTCCTTTATGAATAAAAAATGAACAATGAAGCGTTTATATAGCCTGCCTGTGTTAATCAGAAGAGTGTTCATTTGGTGCTATAAATGTTGGTCTGTGTGTTGATATCTGTCTGATGGATTTCTCACCATACCTGAAGCCAACTTTGAATCTTTAAAGAGTCTGTTAATCCCTGGAACATATTTGTAATCCAAATAGCATTCCCTGCCCTGTGAAAGTGGGCCTTAATTGAACTGACAATTAGGAATTTTGACCATCTTTGTGTAGGAATTGGAACTGTGTGCAAAAGAGGCCAAGTCCTTAAAGGCAGTGGAAGAATCTCAGTGCTTCCAGCTACAAGCCATAGATCACTGGCCTGAGGAACAGCCCCAGAAGCAGTGGGTGAAGGATCCATGTTCTGATCTTCCCAAGCATCTAGATGCTAAGGTGGCACCACAGCCCTTGAAAGAGAGTGGTAAGTACCAAGAATCTGGGAACATCAGAGAAGGCAGCCTGTCTTGCTCAAGGAGAGGGGTGGGGAGTAAGTAAGGGTGTGTGGGGAAGAAGGATGTGTAGAATTCAAGGAATGGGTGGAATGGTGGCTGATGGACCCGGTTCCTGAGAAGTAGGGTCAGTGGCATTGTGAGAGAGGATGCAGCTCTCAGTGATGCTGGCACACTGTACTGTATCTGCAGGCAGGTAGTAGATGCAGGCCGGGACTGTGCTGAGCAGTAGTCACGGCAGGTCAGGGCTGCCATCTCACACATGGCACACCACTCGGGATAGCTTGGGAACTACACATTCCAGAAGGGAAGTAAGAGGGGGAGAGCTGCATGGCCGTGGAGGTGGTTTGGTCCAAGTATGGCTTTTGGAAAGCTGACTCTTAGAGGGAGGTGGTTTTGGAGGAACTAGAGCTTGGATTTCTAATCCTTTTTTCCCCCTCAGCTGTCCTCACTCCCCGAGTCCCTGCTCTCCCCAAGATGGGGAGTGTTGGAGATTGGGAGGTGGCAGTTGAGTCGCAGGTAAGTCATTTGCTCTTTCTTTCCTGTCATTACTACTCTTGTTCTCTTGCCCCCCAATGCTCCTCCTCTCAGTCCATGGCCTACCCTCAACAAAAGGCCACACGGCACATGGTGTTAGTCTTGTCCCTGTCTCCCAGCCTCCCTTTGGTTGTGCTGCTCCTTACATATGGTTCCCTGCATTCCTCTTAGCTTTCCTTGGGCCTGGGAGGGTGTTCAAGGGTCAGTGATGATTGGGCTCCTTTTCTTGCACCCTCACAGGAAGCCCTGGGCCCTGGCAAACCAGAAGAGAAGGAGTTCTGTAAGGACCCCCTGGGAGATGACTGTGGAGACCATGTGTGCCTGGGTAAGGAAGCAGTGCTCTCTGAAGGTGCCACCTGGTTTCTTCTGCTCCCAGTTCCCAAGGAATGCTTGGTCCATTCCCTTATGAATCATGGCTCTGACATCTCTGGACTTTCAGAGACTGGAAGATTTGCCCTTTGTAGCCTATGCTGTGATGGCAGGGATGGAGTCTTCCCTGGTGGAGGCTGCAGGATGGCTTCCAAGAGCCTGCCCTCTTGGGGCTCATTACCTTCCTTCCTTCAGGGCATTTGCCCCAGTCCAGGGACTGTGCCTTGTCCGCTTTCTCAGAAATCCAAACTTCTGGCACCAGGTGGGTTCTGTCTGTCGGGGGCAAGCTCAAGTGAACTAAGCTCATGAGATGGATGTATTAAGCCACGATGAGAAAGAAATGTCACAGGGCTCAAATACTTGACGGCCTGCTGGTCAGCTCAGGCTCCTTTCTCTGTAGGCCCCCAACACGGAGAGCTGCAGAATAACGAGAATTTCCTGTGGGATCTGGGATCACTGAGAGGGGAGTTGGACTCATGGCTGGCATAAAGCAGAGGGGACTGTGACAGGTGTGACTCTTGGTAAGGTCAGATGTGAGAAGGTCGTTGGCCACTTGCTTGACTGTGGTTCACGCAAGGGGAAATAGTGCTCGATGCTCCCAACTTTGGCTGAACTAGATTGAAGCCTCTTACGGTGCTGGATGCTTTTTCATCTGGTTCTCCTCAAGGACTTACTTTCACTGAAGGCTTCCTATTTTGTTTGTGCTTGGAGCTGTTGGGACAACAATTTTTTAAACTTAGCTGACTGTTTTACAAAATGAGGAAATTTACTTCGTCACATTATTAGAAGTCTAGAGGAGGACATGCTCCAAGCATGATATACATGAGCTCAGCGGCGTTCTAGTGGGCATGGTCCCCGCCGGCCTCGGGACACTATCACAGTCAGAAGAGGGATGCCAGTGGTAATGGAGGCCACACATCTCCTAGCAGGAGACTAGGACCTCCCTCCCTCCCCCCTCTACCTGATAACATACACTGCCCTCTATTCCAGCCGTGGAATTCAGTATGGTTGGGCCCCTGTAGGTCATGTGCCCATCTGTGGACCGAAGCAGTCACTCCTGTATGTGATACATTCCATAACAACAACGGAAAAGCCAGTAAACAAAGCAAACTGCACGCTTCCTGGTACTTCCAGTTACCTCTCCCCATCCCTCCAGACACTGTAAGGGATTGGTATTGGAATTTCTCATCAGCCTCTTTCCAGGAAAGAATGTATGTTTTAGGGACATTTTGAACAAATGCTGTTCAACAAATCATTTCTACTCAGTCGTTGCTCTTCTTTTGTTTGTATAGGAGTTCCAGTTTCAAAACCAAGTGTCACCTCTCAGCAAGAGCAAGGACCAGAGTTTTGGGGCTTAAGCCCTGTAAATTCTAGGGAAAGGAATGCTGCAGATTATAGCCCGGATGAGGAGCAAACAGAAGCAGCCCCAGCATTGGCCTGGAAGGACTCTAGGGCATGGGAGGAACAGTACCAGTGGGATGTGGAGGACACGAAGGTGTCGGGTGTTCACTGGGGCTACGAGGAGACCAAGACCTTCCTGGCAATTCTCAGTGAGTCTCCTTTCTCTGAGAAGCTCCGCACCTGCCACCAGAACCGCCAGGTGTACCGGGCCATCGCAGAGCGGCTAAGGGCTCGAGGCTTCCTGCGGACACTGGAGCAGTGTCGCTACAGGGTCAAAAACCTCCTACGGAACTACCGGAAAGCCAAGAGCAGCCAACCCCCAGGGACCTGCCCCTTCTATGAGGAGCTGGAGGCCTTGATGAGGTCTCGGATGACCGTCAGAGCCACAGACAGCCCAGGAGAGGCCATGGCACTCCCCAGGTTGGGGGACAGTGACGCCGAGTTGGATGAGCAGGAGGAAGGGGGCTGGGAGCCTGAGGAAACAGCAGAATGCTGTAACGGTGCCGGCCCGGCCACTGAGGAGTCTACCCAGGGACACAAGATTTCAGGGGGCCCAAATCTGCTCCAGAGTCGAATTGGTAAGAACATGGGAGCTTGATGGATGCAGATTCCAGCCCTCCTGCCAGCCAGACTGCTGTTCCCTGAGGTCAGGGTACAGACTGCAAGGCTGGGTTGGTGGTAGAATAAGGCACTCATACTCCTCTCTTGTTCTGGGACCAAGTCTCCTGGCTGGGTTTTCTTGGTTAAAGATGCAAGCACTTCTAAAGTGTTAAGGGACCATAAAAGAGGGAACTCAGTATTTCCCAAAGTATGTCACTGGTAGTGTGTGTTACTGGGGATGATCACAGGGGTTAGGTGAGTGAACTTTGAATTCTACTAGTTCTATATTTCTCTCAATGTGTCTGAACAAATTACTTAGCTAAAGAAAGATAGTGGAGTACTGAACAGGTAGAGCAGAAATCAGGACAGTGCAGACTAGAACAGGTGATGTGTGGGGAGTGTCCAGTCATTGAAAGATGGAAACGCTGGGGCCAGCGCCATGGCTCACTTGGCTAATCCTCCACCTGCAGCACCGGCATCCCATGTGGGCACCGGATTCTAGTCCTGGTTGCTCCTCTTCCAGTCCAGCTCTCTGCTGTGGCCTGAGAGGGCTGTGGAGGATGGCCCAAGTGCTTGGGAAACCAGGAAGAAGCACCTGACTCCTGGCTTTGGATCGGTGCAGCGCTGGCCGTAGTGGCCATTTGGGGAGTGAATCAACAGAAGGAAGACCTTTCTCTCTGTCTGTAACTCTACCTGTCTGATTAAAAAAAAAAAAAAAAAGGAAAGATGGAAACGCTGACGCCCATGAGCTGGAGCATCTGATCTGAAGAAACAGAGGTAGGAGCAGAGCCCATGGCCCTTGCCTGCCCATGTGAGGTGGGTTTTTCTGTACCCTGCTGCATCCTGGGTCACATCTTGTCCCCACAGGAGCTGATATTGGACAGCTCTTTAGGGCTCTTTAACGCCCATTAGGCCATCTTTAGTCAGGTTCTACTGTAGGGTTCTTTGAAGTCAGTTGATGTGTTCAATCATTAGAGATTCTCAGCTGCCATGTTTTTAAAAAGACAAATTCATCAGGTAAACAGAGGATATTTTATTCAGAAGATAGAGGGAGAATCCTGTGGGCCTTTCCCTGAACCACTCAGCTGAAGCCATGGGCATGGGGCCACCTGCTAGGATTGATACAGTATGGTCACTCATGTTCTCCCCACCAGCCAAGACTCATAGGTGTCAATAGAATCACTTATAAGGGGGTGGGGTGAGATGCTCTAGCTGACTCCCCCCCACACCCATGAGAGGCCAGCAGCATTCTCCCGAACCACCCTGGTGCTTTCTGGATGCCTGGGTTCTGGGTATTTAGAAGGAGAGGTGACGCTGACCACTGATGACCTAAATAATCTCAGTAAGTCTCACACTTCTGAACTCTTCACTCCTGACAGCAGGTGTGCACTGGGGCTACGAGGAGACCAAGACCTTCCTGGCAATTCTCAGTGAGTCGCCTTTCTCTGAGAAGCTCCGCACCTGCCACCAGAACAGCCAGGTGTACCGGGCCATCGCAGAGCGGCTGTGTGCGCTGGGCTTCCTGCGGACACTGGAGCAGTGTCGCTACAGATTCAAAAACCTCCTTCGAAGCTACCGGAAAGCTAAGAGCACCCATCCCCCAGGGACCTGCGCCTTCTATGAGGAGCTGGACTCACTGATGAGGGCTCGGACTTCAGTCAGGGCCCTGGCGACTGTCAGGGAGGCCCCAGGGCTCCCTTGGTCTGGGCAGAGCAGTATTGAGACCTGGGCTGAGATGGCAGGCGAAGATGCCATCAAGCCTGGAACTCCAGACACAGGTAAGCCTGGAGTCACTGCACACTGTGAAGGCATGTGAAAAGAGTGGGGGAGCCAGGTTCATTGTCTTGTTTCTGAACTAAGAGAATGGGATTGAGTAGGGAAAAGGATTATATTTTGCTTAAGTTGTCCAGTCTCTGACTTAGTGTGATCCCCTGTATGAGAAGTTATTCCAGCTTCTAGGGGTTTAGCCCGTCAATTACAGAGCTTTTCAGTTTGATATGACACAGGATTTGCACTGAATGTACTAGAAGAAGGAAGTGTTCGTTATTGAATAGTAAGACTGGGTAGACTGGCTGGCCAGTGCCTTGGGCTGGGCTTCCTGGCTGTCTGGGTGGACTTACCACGTCCCAGGCTGTGTCCCTCAGCTTTTGAGGTGAGCAGTGATTGTATATATCAGAACTTGATCAATTTCATGTTAGTGACATTTATAAGATGTGCGATACAAGATAAAAGTCCATGTTAAATACATTTACCATATACAGGATCCGGATGGATGAGTAAATGCTAACGAGTGAGTGAACAAACGCTGCCTTTCTGTCCGCTCTTTCAGGCTTTGAGATGAGGTGTGAGGACGGAGATCAGCCTTCAGAGCAGGACGCTGTTGAGGAGCTGCCTGGGCACTTATCAGAATGGACTCCAGACGCGATTTGCCAAGCTGGTGACTGGGGGGAAGACAGTGACAATGAAAACAATGGCGAAGGGGCGTGGGAAGACCCCCCAGAGGAACAGTGGGAGGAGTGTTCTTCTGAAGAGGACTTAGAAAAACTCATCGACCATCAAGGCCTGTACCTTGCAGAGAAACCCTACAAGTGCGACTCCTGCATGCAGAGCTTCAGCCAGAGCTCCCACTTCCTGGCTCACCAGCAGATGCACACAGAGGAGAAGGCCTACTCATGCGGGGAGTGTGGGAAGGGCTTTCGTCACGGCTCCCACTGCAGTACCCATCAGAGACTCCGCGCTGGAGAGGAGCCCTACAGATGCCTTGAATGTGAGAAAAGCTTTAGCGATCACCCTAGTCTCATTGCCCATCAGAAAACGCACATAGGAGAAAAGCCCTATAAATGTGGGGAATGCTGGGAAAGCTTTAACAAGAGCTCAAACCTTCTGAAACATCAGAGGATCCACGGGGGAGGGAACCTGGACCCACGTGGTGAGCCTGGGGAGAACTTGGGCGGAAACCCATCTTGTAGCCCCCGCCGAAGGAGAGCCGCGGCGGAGGCGGCTCCCGAAGAGCCTCCGCGTGTCAGGAAGAACCTTCGTGCTTCCGGGCTACACGGCGCCAACTCAGGGGAGAAACTCTATCAGTGTCCGGAATGCGGAAGAAGCTTCTCCAAGAGTTCTGCCCTCATCAGTCACCAAAGAATCCACACAGGTGAGAAGCCCTACGAATGTGGCGAGTGTGGGAAAAGCTTCAGTAAGAGCTCCACTCTCGCCAACCACCAGCGGACCCACACTGGGGAGAAGCCGTACAAGTGTGCGGACTGCGGCAAGTGCTTCAGCGAGCGCTCCAAGCTCATCACACACCAGAGAGTGCACACGGGAGAGAAGCCCTACAAGTGCCTCGAGTGTGGGAAGTTCTTCCGCGACCGTTCTAACCTCATTACCCACCAGCGGATTCACACGGGAGAGAAGCCCTATCAGTGTCGTGAGTGTGGGAAATGCTTCAACCAGAGCTCTAGCCTGATCATCCACCAGAGAATCCACACTGGGGAGAAGCCCTACAAGTGTACGGAGTGCGGCAAAGACTTCAACAACAGCTCTCACTTCAGCGCACACCGCAGAACCCACACAGGGAGGAAGGAGTCCTAGGAGGCCCTCCCCCAGCTCCGAAGGCCGTCAGTGTCTGTTTACGTCTCCCAAGAGCATAAGACACATGCTAGAAAGAACGCTTCCTGTTTGTAAGCTTGGTGTATGCCCAGGGAGGTTCTCTTGGTGTAATCCAGGTAATTTGGAAGTGAATTCAAACACTAAGGATCCATATTTGAAGGCACTTTCCTCAAGTGTCGTTTGTTTTCCTCCTGTAAAAAGCACCACACCACACAATCCTCAGGCTGTCCTTGTATTTGCTGTGAGAGCTTTAGCAGTATTTGAGCCTAACTGCTTAAGTAGAGGATCAGGGTTAAACAGTGACCCCAGCACTGAGTTAGGCAGGGATCACCAACTCTTGCTTTGCTGTGAGTGTCCCTGTGCGTACACCCCTCATCTGCAGTGGCTTTCATACTGGTGGTTTGCATTTGGGGCATGTCCTCCCAGAGAACTTTGAGACCTGCTGGGGAGAAAGGGGCACAGTCTCACCTCGATGGCTAAGAACAGTCCACCGTGAGCTCGGCAAAGTGTAGGAACAATCGTGACCCTGTTACAAAACCATTAAGAACAGTGAAAACAGCCAGTGTTTATTAAGCATCTGCTCTTTGGCAGGTTCTGTGCTAAGCACTTTATATACATCATCTCATTTAGTCCCCACAGCAGCCCCAGGCTAGCTCCTGATGTTCTCTCCATTCCCCAAGGGAGAAAACTGAGGCCAGGGGGAGCTGAGGAACTTGTGAAGGTCACTCATCTGAGTGGGGGCGCAGCGGGAGTCCGGCAGGCCTATCTCCAGAGTGACGAGCTGTTTGTGTAGGGCGGGGGACTCGGGTGCCAGGGGCTCCAACGCTTGGTGGATCACACCTGTTACTCACTGGATTCTCCTTTGAACAAATGTGGAGATCCTCTAACGATGAAAGACGTGGGCTCTTCAGCACTAGGGAGGTGTGATGAGCAAAGCTGAGCTCTTACCAAAGCACTTGCGAGTTTCCATCTTTACGGTGCCATGGGCGAGAGATACAGGTGGCCGAGGTTGGGAACACCACGTAGCCCAAGTGATGGTTCTTGCAGTGGGATTCTACGTTGGCTGAGCCAATGGGGCTTAAGAGTTTCCCCTTTCTCAGGGATCAGTCATGCTTCTTGTGAGACCAAGGTTAAACTTCCAGAGTCCTGGGGCCTTTCACCACTCCTCACAGCCTGTGCTTTTGCTTCTCTATGGTGTGATGGGAGCTCTATTCCTGACCTCCATGCCAAGACTGGGGTAGAAGGAGTTGGTGAGTATTGCTCTCTACTGGCAGAGGACTTTGAACACTGTTCCACGTTCCAGGTTCTGGTACCATTTTATCCTGAGTCTGCTTGCCCCAGGTCTGCCCAGTGCTTTCTGCATATTGATCATTCAGACCTACCTCCCACGTGGACAGGCTAAGTCAGAAAGGCTTTGGGCTCCAGAGGTTCTCCTTGCAAGGAGTTCCATTGGGTTGTAAAGGAAAATCGCTCTCCTGACATCCCCCTGTGACCTTGAGGTGCTCTTCACACCCGGGTTATTTTATGGTCTTGGGAAGTCCCTATTGAAAATGGATGACTGGAAGGTTGGGGCTTTGTGTTCACATATGAGGAAGTCAGAGGAGAGGCAGGGCACTCCACAGAACGAGGTCACTCCGTAACCCCTTCCTATGCTTCAGGACCTGCCTTCCCGAGGTCCAGCCCATCTGGGACCACCATCTGTCAGCCGCTTCCCAACACACCCTTCCTGGTTCATGTTATCTCACGGGCAGGGGCCATGGGATAAGTAGCTACAAGGAGGTGGTAGTGAGAGAGGAAGGGTCAGGAACTGCAAGAGTAGGTGAGATCAGAGAGGAAGGGTCCCTGCAGTGGGCAGGTGCTGTGGTGTGAAAACATGTGTTCAGGGTGGGGCTCGGGGCCATGAGATGAGCACTATTGATGTGTAAAATGGGGGTGGGGTGTAGTGGGAGCTGCCATTGGAGGAATTCTTGGGACAGGGTCTTGTAGGACCTTGTGTATGAGTGGAGCTTGGACTCCAGGCTCAGGCTGACATGTTCTGGTATGCATTGTCAAAAGCCATCAGCCGGCAGGCGCCGCGGCTCACTTGGCTAATCCTCTGCCTGCGGCGCCAGCACCCCAGGTTCTAGTCCCAGTTGAGGCGCCGGATTCTGTCCCAGTTGCTCCTCTTCCAGGCCAGCTCTCTGCTGTGGCCCGGGAAGGCAGTGGAGGATGGCCCAAGTACTTGGGCCCTGCACCCGCATGGGAGACCAGGAGAAGGCACCTGGCTCCTGACTTCAGATCGGCGCAGCGCACCGGCCGTAGCAGCCATTTTGGGAAGTGAACCAATGGAAGGGAGACTTTTCTCTCTCTCTCTCTCTCTCTCAGTGTCTAACTCTGCCTGTCCAAAAAAAAAAAAAAAAAAAAAAAAAAAAAAGCCGTCAGCCTAATGGAACTTACTGTTAGGGTGGCCTGTTGGGATACTTAGGAATATTCCAGTTAGGAGTGAGGATCTGGCCTGGAGTAGCAACAGTGAAGCCAGATGCCTTGGGTGACTGGAGAACCTGTGTCACTCAGAACTGTGTGTGTGAGCTGCAGATAGGGCAGGTGGGCAGGAGGCTGCACATCTAGTTTGGGCCATTTGGAATGTCGGGTGACCAGAGGACAATTGGTGATGCTGTGCATATGGCTGTCTGGGCCTAAAGTAAGGGGGGAGGATAGGACTAGAGAATTTCCTGTGATACATGGTAGTTAAACCCAGGAAAGGGGGATTATGTTCAACATCAAAGAAGTCTTGGGCCTGAGACAGAACTTGATGGGGAGGAAGGTACCCCTCAAAATATACTCCCCACACCTACCACATCCTCCCAACTCATGCCATTCTGTGGACACTGCCCCGCTTTCTGCTGACTCCTGAATTCTCCATGAGTTTTCTGGAATGTTCACTGTAGAAGCCAAGCTGAGCTGTGGGTGGAAGTGAGATGGTAGCCCTCTCCCCCTTGAGTGTCACCCTTCCCCCTGCTCTTGGTGCCAGTCTCATGCTTTCAGTGAACAGTTTTGGTGTTTGTATTGTCTACTGCTCCTTTCTCCTAACTCTTAGCCATAGGGTCAGCAGTGAAGGCAAGGGCAGCGTGGGCCAGGAGGGAAAGCTGAGGCCAGTGGTCCCTCCCTGGCCACCTGACTCTTCCTTTGCAAGGACTCCGTCAGGGAGTGTCAGTGTTCGGGGCCTGAGCCTTCACCTTGCCAGGTCACCCAGGCCTCCTCCAGCAGATCTGTGCTGCTCCAGCCGGACATCTCATGCCACACACCCTGGGCATTGCTGATGCGAGTCTGTTTGTGGGAAGTAGATTCACACTGCAGAAGCAGAGCCCAGTTCCTCAACTCACACAGCCACAAGGTCAGACTCTGGTTCCAGAAGCCAAGGCTGTGCATGCTGTCCTGGGAGGGTGTTCTGTGTGAGCTGCCACAGGCAGGACCGCCTCCCCAGGTGGCTGCAGCCCCTTCCCTGATTCTTGTCCACGCCAAAAAGGGCTTTGGCTCCTCTGAAGTGACCCAAAGGGTCCTCCAGGCCTCTTTGACTCCACAGACCCCTCCAGAGGCAGTGGACCCAAAGGTAGGGGCAGAGAAAGCGGCGCAGGGCAGCACTGGATACCTAGATTGTTCTTAGGCCTTGGCGTCATCACTGAACTCATGCTTTTGACCCCCTCTGCCTTGCCCCTCCCATGGCCCCTCCCATAGCCCTTCCAAGGCAGTGTGAAGTAACCGAGGTCCCCCTTGCTGAAAAGTAGGACCCCTGGGTAGCCCCTTTTCCTACCTCTTCTTGTTCTGAGGCCTTTGGGCCACAGAGGAGAGTGGAGGAGGAGAAACAGCTTTGGGCCCGGGCAGCGGAGAGTGTTGAGATAGTGAGCGCAGTGATGTCTGGAGTGGAAGGGAGTGTGGTGGGTGGGCTCCCTCTACCCAGGCTGTCTGAGACTCTGTGCACCAGAGTCGGAGCTCCCATCATATTTGCATTTTTTAAAAGCCATTATGTCGATGCTGATGCCTTCAGATTTGTCTCCTGCTCTAGCCTCTTCTCGTGGGAGCCCAGCTGCCAGCGGGCCAGCCCTGCCTGGTGACTCCCAGGCCCCAGAAACCCCAAGTCCACCTGCAGCTGTTGTCGATCTGTCCGCCCCACCAGCTCGGCACACAGTGCCTCCCAGACAAGCCGCCTTCACATGCCCGGGAACTTAGAACTTCAGCCCCATCCTGGGCCCGTCTGCAGCTCCGTCTCCCTCCCAAGGGCATTGCAGTTGGGCTTCTCGCCTGGGAGGTCTCTGGATGGAGTCCCTGCTAAAGCAGCAGCTTCTCTTGCCTGCATCTTGCTTGCTTCCGCCCTTTGGACATCCCTCAGCCCCTTCCATGTTAGCAGCAGACGCCAGTCTTAAGCCCCTGCCACAGTCTGCTGTCTACAGGAGGGGAGGGCTGGGCCTGGGCTGGGTGCTTGACTTGGTCCTCCTTTCTTTCGCACAGCTCTGGGCTCTTCCTCTTCATCTCTTCACCTCCCGGCTTCGACATTATCACTCGCACATCCGCACTGTCATTCTTTGCCTCTCTGGATTGCAACAAACCTGGAGTCGCCTCCAGTGCACATTTGAGCCAGGGCAAAGGCCGGTCCTTTCCTTCATTGTTATTCCCCAGCCTCTGTCCCGCCTTTCCCTCTGTTGTGTCTTTTATCTGGTCCCTGTTGGCAACCCCAGCAGCCCCCTCCCATGCTGCTTGGAGGAAGAGGCAGGGAGCCCAAGAAGTGCTGGCTCTTCTCAGTGTGTGGTCAGTTCACCCACTTCTGAAAGCTGGGAGCCCCTTTAAGAACCACTTGGTTAAGTCAAGGGCGGTAAATGGCAGATTCCAAGTAAATGATTTTGCCTAAACACACTGGACACGCAGATGGGGTGTCACATAGACATTGCTTTTCCAGTCAGGGCACGGTTAGTGATGGTCTTGTGTGTAGATGATGCTTCTGAGCCTGTCTGCTCTTACCCGATCCTTACTCCTAAAGAGGTATTTATTTCTGTGCCATCTGGAGGGTGAGGGCCAGAAGGGAGACTAGGAAAACAATGGGGCCGGCGCCATGGCTCAACAGGCTGATCCTCCACCTGCGGCGCGGCACCCCAGGTTCTAGTCCTGGTTGGGGCGCCGGATTCTGTCCTGGTTGCCCCTCTTGCAGGCCAGCTCTCTGCTGTGGCCGGGAGTGCAGTGGAGGATGGCCCAAGTGCTTGGGCCCTGCACCCACATGGGAGACCAGGAGAAGCACCTGGCTCCTGGCTTCAGATCAGCTTGGTGCGCCGGTCGCAGCGGCCATTGGGGGGTGAACCAACGGAAAAGGAAGACCTTTCTCTCTCTCTCTCTCACTGTCCACTCTGCCTGTCAAAAACAAAACAAAAAAAGAAAAAAGAAAAATAAGAATTGGGTCTAAGGCTGGTCTTGGAGCAGCATTACAGATGCACCTGAGCCCAAGCAGGAGAGGAGCCACTGGTTGGGGCTGCCAGAGCTATTGTCACTAAAGTCTTTTTTCAATTTTTTTATTTTTATTTTTTAAAGATTTTATTTGAGTTACAGTGAGAGGGAGAGACAGAAAGTTCTTCCATCCGTTGGTTCACTGCTCAATGGCCGCAATGGCTGGAGCTGAGCTGATCCAAAGCCAGGAGCCTCCTCTGGGCCTCCCCTGCATGTGCAGGGGCCCAAGGAGTTGGGCCATCTTCCACTGTTGGCCCTGGCCGTTAGCAGAGAGCTGGATCAGAAGAGGAGCAGCTGGGACTAGAACCGACACCTATATGGGATGCTGGTGCTGCAGGCAGAGGATTAACCTACTGTGCCACAGCCCCAGCCCTGTCACTAAAATCATGAGAGTCACTGGGTCAGGAAGCCCTAGTTTGGTGGCAGGCGACAAAAGTGACACAGAGGAAGAAAGTCTTCCTCCTTTCACACAGACCACGCCTTGGCTTCAGTGCTTTGGGATTTACAGGCAGTGGAGACCTCAAGGGGAGGCTAGAGGGTATGCCCTGAAGGTGGTGGAGAGAGGCTTCTTAGAAAGCTCCACTCTTGGGGCCGGCATTGTGCCACCTGCAACACTAGCATCCCATGTGAGTGCCCATTGGAGTCCCTGCTGCTCTGCCTCTGATCCAGCTCCCTGCTAATGCACCCGGGACAGCAGCAGAAGATGGCTCGAGTACTTGGGCCCCTGTACTATGTGGGAGACCCAGATGGAATTCCTGGCTCCTGGCTTTGGCCTGTCCTAGCCCAAGCCATTGCAGCCATTTGGGAAGTGAACCACTGAACGGAAGATTCACTTTCTCCCCCTCCTCCCCCGTCTTTGAAATAAATCTTAAAAAACAAACAAACAAAACCCCACACCTTGCTCTGCAGACATCACCCAGGTCCCAGGGCACCTGAGAAACAGGAGGCTTGTGCATCACACCCACATCTGAGGCCAACCCTGCTCCTGAAGTTTCCCAGATGTCCTTGTAGATGGAGGAGGAGAGGCATCAAGAAAGGGCTGCTGTTGCATCCTGGGGAAACAGCACAGAGACCTTATAGCAGCTGGATATTTGTGGTTGATTTTGATTGCCTCAGACTAACTGAAGTAAAAGGGTTTAAATTTTGGCCACCAGGACGCTAGGGACTGAAGATCTAATTCTAAGAGCATGTCCTTTTAGTTTACAATTTGAGCCCCTGGCTTCATTTTGTCCTTTCTTCTTTCTCTTCTTCCTCCCCATCCTCCTTCTCCTCGTCCTTCCTCCTCCACCACCTTCTCCACTTCCTCCTCCTCCTCCTTCTAAGATTAAAGGATTTGTTTGAGAGAGTAATAGGGGGAGAGAGAGAGAGATCTTCCATCTGCTGGGCTCACTCCCCAGTTGGCCACATCAGCTTAGGTCTGGCCAGGCTAAAAGCAGGAGCCTAGAACTCCAGTGTGGTTTCCCATATGGGTGACAGTGGCCCCAGTACTTCTGCCTTCCCAGGCACACTAGCAGGAAGTTGGGTTGGAAGTGGAGCAGTTGGGGCTCGAGCTGGTGCTCATATGGGATGCCAGCGCTGGACGTGTCAGGTTGACTTGCAGTGCACAGTGCTGGCCCTTCTTGTCTGTCTGTTTCCTGTGATACTCTGAGCATCTCTTAAAGCTAGTTGGATCCTATTTTGGGATGGAGTGGACTGATAAGTTAGTAAGTTATATTAAACTACTGCCAGACAATAAAAAAAGGAACTTGTTTTGGATTCTTCTGGCATCACCCAAAGAATGGAGACAGGAGGAAGGGCAATGAATGGTGGAGGCACAGTGAGGCTGCTGTAGTAGCTCACAGTTGAAGTTTGCTCATCCACATTCACTCTCTTCTCCTCATTGAGTGGGACAGTATAGGCAACTCTCCGCCTTTAGACCCTACTGTCCTTGAAATCCGAGCAGGAGTTGATTGAGTGCAATATTTCCGAATTTGACCTGCTTTGTCCAGAATCCTTGGGAAACCTATTTATTTCTGAAGTTCCAGAATACAGCACATACTGTGGCAGTGATTGGGATGCTGTCATACTTTGTATGTTGGGGACAGAGATGAGACCTGAGAGGGAATGAGGAGGAGGAAGCCCCGAGTCTTGTTCACATGTTTGCGTGGGACTTCTTTCCAGCAGTGGCTCCAGTACTGACCAGACCCACGGGACTTGCCTTCCTGGGAGATGGGACAGAGGCCACAGACGTCCTGTCCATGCTCTTGCTGTTAGCCATGGTTTGACCACAAGTAGAGCAGGCATAGAGGTCAGTTATGAATGATGGGGTCTACAAAGGCTGACCAGCCAATCCAGGCATGAAGAACTTTGTTGTCCAAGAGGGTTTAATCTGGATAGCTGAAAGCTGGCCAGGGCCAGTGGGACTGAAAATGGGATACTAGGAAAAAATCCTGTGCGAGAGAGATGCCTCATGGGCTGGGGCTCACCCCCTTGGCAGCCCCCTTGTCAATAATGAAGCAGGAATCTGACTTGCGGGGCCAACTTGTTTTTAGGTAGTAGGAACCATCAGGTGAGAGTGGGGTATCCTGGGGTTGAGGTCTAGGGAGGGGCGGGGCGGGGAGGGACCTGGTAGTTACCTGATAGGAGGGAGCTAGCTTGGGGGCAGAGGAAGGGTTGAGGGAAGAAAGGAGAGCAACTCAGAAAGCGAGGGGGTGGGTGAGGAGGGAAGAGGAACAGAAATGAGAAGGAGCAAAGGAGCAGGAGGAGAAGAGGTCACCAAGATAAGAAGGTGGGAAAAGCTAAGAGGTAGGAGAGGGACCAGCTGTCGTCCAATGAGTGAGGGAGACAGACAGCCAGGCGAGGTGGGAACGGGGCAGGCAGAACTGGAGAGGCAAAAGCAGGAACTGGAGCAGGTGGAGAGGCAGGTGACGCTGGGAGAACAGGAGGCAGCTGCTTTGGTTTCCAAGGGAGACGTGGAGGGCGGGCTGCACTGCTTGGCTCAACCGTCTGTATCCGCCCTCTGTTCCATTCTTCTGTGACCCGGACTCCATAGTAACCATGGGCCAGGATTCTCAGGCTGCAGTGTCCACAATGGGAGCCACCAGCTACGTGTGCTCACTGAGCCCTCCAGATGTGATGAGTCTGCATTGAGATGTGTCGTGCACGTCAAATAGACACCAGATTTTGTGGACTGGTATGAGAAAAGAAGGAAAAGATCTCCATATTTTTTATATAGGTTTCATCTTGGAATATCTTGAAATAATATTTTGGATATATTAGGCACAATAAAATATTTATTGAAGTGAATTTCACCTGCGGCTTTTTCCTTTTAGAATGCGGCTACTGGGAAAATGTAAATTATACACTCCACTTGCATTTGCAGCTCACGGTCTGTTTCTCTTCTTGGCACTGTTCTAGGACATTTGAAGTAGAAAGAGCCCTGAAAGCCTCATTTTGTAGATTAGGCAGTTAAATCCCAGGGGCCTGTTCAAGAGCACCCGGCACATGTAGCAACCCCTGGACCAGGACCTGGGGCTGTGGATGCCGTCAGTGCAGAGTTCCCTCCGTGAGCTCGAGCTGGCCGGACACAGCCTAAGCTGCGCACAGCTACAAGGGGCAGTCACCCTCCTGTAATCACGCGAGGAATACAAAGGTGGGCCTGCTGCCCCCATGAAGGACCCTTATGGGGGGAGGGACAAGAAACTAGGCCTGGGCAAATATCAGGGGCTTCTTAAGAGGTTAGATGTTCCCCAGAGTCCAGCGGGCAGGACATTTTCTGGGAAGGAAAAGTCAATCCCCTTCAGAGAACCTCTAGGCACGCCCAGAGCAGAACTGCCCCTCCCCTCCGGGAAACCTCTGGGCGTGCCCAGAGCAGAGCTGCCCCTCCCCTTTGGAGAGTCTCTAGGCGCGCACTTATGATGTCACTGCGACCGGCCAATCCTGTAACACCTCAGCACTCTCCCTCAGCATTCTCCGGTATGCTAATTGTCCCTCCGAACTAGCCAATCCCGTGCCACCTCTGCATTTTCCACCAGCACTCTCCACCAGCATTCTTCGCCAGCATTCTCCCATATGCTAATGGTCCCTCTGAACTGACCAATCCTATGCATGCGTATTAGGAATATGCTAATTCGTTGCCTATATAACCTGTGTGAAACTGCCACTCAGGGCTCCTCACTGCCTGAGGTGGGGGCCCGTTTGCGCAAACGTTCAATAAAAACCTCGTGCTTTTTGCATCAACTGGTCTGGAGTCTGGATCTTTGGGCGTCCTCCCGAGCAAGTGGGCATCTCTGCAACTGAGAGGTCCAACATTTTGGTGGCCCGTACGGGGATTTTAGGTCGCCCTCAGACCCATTCCCTGCGGACCAGTTGGAGGTATGATTAAGTGTTTTCTGTTTGTTGTTCTTCGTCTTGAGTGTTCTGACTGGCCAGTACCTGACTCTGTGAGACCAGTGGGGGAGGCAGGCATGCCCAGCAACCCCTGGTCCGTTCCCCGGAGGACGCTCCGGTTTGTGAGACCAGTAGGGGAAACCCTCGGTCCGTTCCCCCGGAAGACGCTCCCGGGGTGGTCTGGAGGTGGGTCGGAGACCAAGTCTCCCTCCTTCCCGGGGAGGGCTGGTCAGGCAGCCGCTCCCAAAAATAGCGCAATAGCGTTTGATTTGTCGTAGGTCTGTTGCTGTGCGGTTTTTGTTGGCTGTTCTTTTTGCTTGGTTTGACGTGCCTGGAATGGTCTGGAGGAAGGCCAGGGACCACGTCTCCCTCCTTCCCGGGAAAAGCCTAGCCAAGCGGCCGCTCCCATCTGAGGTAGCATTGTCAATTTGTCCTAGAGCTGGTGCCGCGCGGTTTGTCTTGTTTACTGTATGTGTCTGTGCATTGGCTGTTCTTTTTGTTTGGGCTGAAATCTTTGCACCCATGGGTCAACAAATAACCACCCCTTTAAGTCTCACTCTAGATCACTGGAAGGACATTCGAGAACACGCGCGCCATCTCTCAGTGGAGGTTAAAAGGAAACGATGGGCAAAATTCTGTTCCTCAGAGTGGCCGGCCTTCGAGGTCGGCTGGCCAAGGAACGGCACGTTTAACCTTGATTTTACAGATTAAGGCGCGAGTCTTTCAGCCAGGATCCAATGGACACCCTGATCAGGTGCCCTACATTACCACGTGGGAGGATCTTTCACGTAACCCCCCTCCCTGGATAAAACCCTTCTCCTTCCTGACGGAGCCCATACGGACCCCGTTACCCCTTCCTCAGCCATCCCTAACTCCTTTAATACCTTCCCCCTTGGGACCTTCCTCCCCGATACCCCCTCCTCCCGTCCCGGTTGTGCCAACCTCCTCCCTATACCCTCTGAAGGAGATTCGAGATCCAAAACCTGACAAGCCACCGGTTCTTCCGGCTGATCAGGACCTTCTGCTCTTTGACTCTCCCCCACCCTACCTTCCCGGCCGGCCTGCTCCCCCGCAGGAACCCCCACAACAACCAGAGCGGGATGTGCAACCTTCTGCACCATCCCCTGATTCCACGAGGGCAGGGGAAGAAGTCTCAGCGCCTTCCCCACCCTCCAGCCGCCTGCGCCTCCGTCGGGGGCAGGCAGGGGGCTCGGGAAGCGTCTGGACTTCACAGACCTTTCCTCTTCGTTCGGTGGCTGGCCAGATGCAGTACTGGCCATTTTCCGCTTCCGATCTTTACCCATAACCCCTCTTTCTCTCAGGACACCCAGGCTCTGACTGGGCTGATTGAGTCAATTTTATTGACTCATCAGCCCACCTGGGATGATTGTCAGCAGCTTCTGCAGACCCTCCACTACTGAGGAAAAGCAGCGTGTCTACCTTGAGGCACAGAAAAACGTCCCTGGAGCAGATGGCCGACCGACCCTACTGCCAAACGAAATCGAGGAGGCATTTCCCTTAACCCGTCCTGATTGGGACTACACCAGCGTTGCTGGTAGGGAGCGACTTCGTCTTTACCACCAGATTCTCCTTGTGGGTCTCAGAGGGGCTGGGAAGCGCCCCACCAATTTGGCCAAGGTACGTGCAGTAGTGCAAGGGGCTGAGGAAACGCCGGCAGGCTTCCTAGAAAGATTACTGGAAGCCTACCGTATGTACACCCCGTTTGACCCCCTGGCAGAGGACCGGCAGGGAGATGTAATCATGTCCTTTATAGGACAGTCAGCGTCGGACATCCGCAATAAATTGCAGCGGCTAGAGGGGCTTCAGGGGTATACTATACAAGATTTAATGAAGGAGGCAGAAAAGATTTACAACAAAAGGGAGACCCGAGAGGAGAAGGAGGAAAGGATCCGCAAGGAGCAGGAGGAAAGGGAAGACAAGAGAGACAAAAGACGTAATCGAGAGCTTAGTAGAATTTTGGCCACCGCAGTGCAGGATACAGAAAGGAGTAGGCCAGGACAGAATAGGGACTTGGGAGACAAGCGAAAGCCTCGGGTGGAAAGAGATCAATGTGCCTATTGTAAAGAAAGAGGACACTGGGTCAAAGACTGCCCGAAGAAACCACAGGGACCAAAGAAGAGACCAGTTCCAATCCTGTCCCTGGAAGAAGACGATTAGGTGAGTCAGGGCCAGGAGCCCCCCCCCCCCCGAGCCCAGGATAACCCTTGAAGTGGGGGGGCAGACCGGTAACCTTCCTGATTGACACGGGAGCCCAGCACTCGGTACTGACTTCAGAAAAAGGGCCTCTAAGCTCCAAGACTTCCTGGGTTCAGGGGGCAACTGGAGGGAAGTTATATCGCTGGACAACCAATCGAGAGGTCCAGTTGAGTACAGGACTTGTGACACACTCGTTCTTACTAGTGCCAGACTGCCCCTACCCCCTCCTGGACAGGGACCTACTCTCGAAGGTAGGAGCCCAAATTCACTTCCATGAGAAAGGAGCTACCATCACAGACTCAGGAGGGCGGCCCCTCCAGGTATTAACACTACACTTGGAGGACGAACACCGATTATTCGAGAGGCCCTTGTCCACCATGGCTCCCCTGGACCCCAAGTGGCTCGCAGATTTTCCTCAGGCCTGGGCAGAGACTGCGGGAATAGGGCTGGCCGTCAACCGGCCCCCCTTGATCATAGATCTGAAGCCCACGGCCATTCCCGTGTCTGTTCGTCAATATCCGATGGGCAAGGAAGCTAAGGAAGGTATCCGGCCACATATCCAGAGACTGTTACACCTAGGCATTCTAAAACCTTGTCGTTCATCTTGGAACACCCCCCTACTACCAGTAAAGAAGCCCGGTACGGGTGACTACCACCCGGTACAGGACTTGCGGGAGGTTAACAGGAGAACGGAGGATATGCATCCCACAGTGCCCAACCCCTACAATCTGCTAAGTACCTTGCCTCCGACCCACGTATGGTACACTGTGTTAGATATAAAAGATGCATTCTTTTGTTTAAGACTGAGCCCTCAGAGCCAATCCATCTTTGCTTTTGAGTGGAAAGACCCAGAGACCGGGTTTTCAGGACAACTCACCTGGACAAGGTTGCCCCAAGGATTTAAAACCTCGCCTACATTGTTTGACGAAGCTCTGCACCTAGATTTGGCCGACTTCCGAGTCAACCATCCGGACCTGGTCCTCCTGCAGTATGTGGATGACCTCCTCCTTGCTGCCGAAACAGAGCAGGACTGCCTAAAAGTTTTTGTAGACACCTTCTCCAGATGGACTGAGGCATTCCCCACAAAACGGGAAACCGCCCAGGTGGTCGTCAAGAAGATCATAGAGGAGATCTTCCCCCGGTTCGGCTTGCCTAAGGTAATCGGGTCCGACAACGGCCCAGCGTTTGTCTCCCAGGTAAGTCAGTTGGTGGCCAAAGCATTAGGCATAAATTGGAAATTGCACTGTGCCTATAGACCCCGAAGTTCAGGACAGGTAGAAAGAATGAACAGAACAATTAAAGAGACCTTGACCAAATTAGCATTGGAGACTGGCGTTAAAGACTGGGTCCAACTCCTCCCTATGGTGTTGTTCCGGGTCCGAAACACGCCCTCTCATTGCGGGCTGACGCCATACGAAATCCTTTATGGAGGGCCCCCACCAGTAGCAGGCTTGCTTGACCTTGCCAGTGACTCCGTTGCCGATGCCCCTAAATTACAGGCCCGGTTGAGAGCGCTCCAGATCATCCAGAACCAGGTCTGGAAACCTCTTGTAGCAGCCTACCAACCCAAGACGACAACCATCCCACATCCTTTCCAAATTGGTGATGCTGTGTATGTCCGAAGGCACCAATCTAAGACTCTAGAGCCCCGGTGGAAAGGCCCCTTCACTGTGCTGTTGACAACTCCCACCGCTCTCAAGGTCGACGGAATTGCTGCTTGGGTCCACGCCTCACACGTGAAGCGAGCACCACCCCCCCAGGGCCCCGAGGATCCGGATAGACCAGCCAAATGGAAGCTCCAGCGCACTCAGAACCCACTCAAGCTAAGACTTTCAAAAACTGTTTAATATTTGTGATGTTCCTGGCCTTTCCCCATTGTTTTTCCAATCCCCATGCTCCACAATTGTTAACGTGGGAAGTTAGTTTCCTCCACAGGAGGGGTGGCCTGGTCTGTTAGTGGGTTACATACCCCCGGGGCGTGGTGGCCCACCTTATACCCGGACGTATGTCAACTGGTTACTGGGTTAGATACCTGGGATGTACCTGACCAGGATAATTTGACAAAAATCCCTGGAAATAGTCTTAACTATTGGGGCGTGTATGGCTCCCATTTCGATGTCGGATGCCGGAACGCCGTAAGGAGATGTTTCCTCCGTCAGACGGAGTTTTATGTGTGCCCCAAGGATGACAGGAACAACCAACAAAAGTGGCAGTGTGGTGGACCCTAGTCCCTATATTGTAAAGCCTGGGGGTGTGAGACCACTGGATCCACCTGGTGGAAGCCATCCTCTAGTTGGGATTGGGTTACAGTACTCCGAAACTTTACCCCTGAAGGGAAAAACTGCCGCTACGCCCTGGGGTCCTGTGATGAAACCCATTACTGCATCCCGCTGAATATTTCCTTCACTACTAGAGGGAGGGATATTTCTGATGTTTCTACACTCTCCAGCTGGATAAAAGGAAGAACATGGGGATTAAGATATTATGTTGCAGGGTATGATTTTGGGTTTTGGTTCACCATAAGGTTAAAGATTCAGGCTCCCAGTCCCCAGTCAGTGGGACCCAACCCGGTCCAGCAAGAACAGAGTTCCCTCCCTCCAGTGAGGCAGGCTCTCCCCAGGCCACCCCTCCCGCCAGCCACCCTTTCGCCCAGCTTGGCAAGTTTAACTCCAAACGCTTCAAGCCCCCGTACAACCGGACAGCGGCTGTTTAACCTTTTGACAGGGGCCTTTCTGGCCCTCAACCAGACCAATCCAGAGCTGACCGAGTCCTGCTGGCTATGCCTAGCCCCAGGTCCACCCTATTACGAGGGCCTCGTGGTCCCCAGTACCTGGAATGGCACTACAGAGGCAAATAATTGCCTCTTGCCCCTTCGGCCGCGTCTCACTCTTACAGAGGTGTCGGGACAAGGTACTTGTGTAGGAAATCCTCCCTTGTCCCACCGACCCTTGTGCAATGTCACCCACAATGTTACTATACGAGACGGCCCATACCTGGTTCCGGAGGCAGGCACTTGGTGGGCGTGCAATAAAGGTCTCACCTCCTGCGTGTCTGCAGAAGTCCTAAATAATACCAATGACTTCTGCATTTTGGTAAGAGTAATGCCCAGAGTGTATTACCATCCAGCTGACACTCTGCTTGATTGGTATGATGGACGGTTCACTCGCTTCCGGCGAGAGCCCACCTCGATAACCCTGGCTGTCCTACTGGGATTGGGGGTAGCGGCTGGGGTAGGCACTGGTGCGACAGCTTTAGCACGGGGCTCCCAACTTTATTCTGAGCTCCGGGCTGCGGTAGATGAGGATATAAGAGCACTCCAGCAATCCATTACAAGGTTAGAGCAATCCCTAGATTCCCTTGCCGAAGTCGCACTACAAAACCGACAAGGTTTAGATCTACTTTTTCTTAAGGAGGGAGGATTGTGTGCTGCCTTGGGAGAGGAATGCTGCTTCTATGTAAACCAACCTGGGGTAATCAGGGACTCTATGTCAAAGCTCAGGGAGAGGCTTGACAAGAGACAAAGGGATAGAGAGGCCCATTACAGCTGGTATAAAGGATGGTTTACTAAATCCCCATGGTTAACTACCCTAGTATCGACCATAATGGGCCCCCTACTCATCCTATTCCTTCTTTTAACTTTTGGCCCATGCATTCTTAACAGGTTGCTCCAGTTTATCCGCGAGAGGCTTTTCTTGTCCAAACCCTGGTGCTGACCCAACAGTACCAGTGTCAAGCTTCACAGACCTCTGAGATCCAATAGATTTTAGGATTAAAATCTGTGCAAAAAGAAAAGGGGGGAATGAAGGACCCTTATGGGGGGAGGGACAAGAAACTAGGCCTGGGCAAATATCAGGGGCTTCTTAAGAGGTTAGATGTTCCCCAGAGTCCAGCGGGCAGGACATTCTCTGGGAAGGAAAAGTCAATCCCCTTCAGAGAACCTCTAGGCACGCCCAGAGCAGAACTGCCCCTCCCCTCCGGGAAACCTCTGGGCGCACCCAGAGCAGAGCTGCCCCTCCCCTTCGGAGAGTCTCTAGGCGCACACTTATGATGTCACTGCGACCGGCCAGTCCTGTAACACCCCAGCACTCTCCCTCAGCATTCTCCGGTATGCTAATTGTCCCTCCGAACCAGCCAATCCCGTGCCACCTCTGCATTTTCCACCAGCACTCTCCACCAGCATTCTTCGCCAGCATTCTCCCATATGCTAATGGTCCCTCTGAACTGACCAATCCTATGCATGTGCATTAGGAATATGCTAATTCGTTGCCTATATAACCTGTGTGAAACTGCCACTCAGGGCTCCTCACTGCCTGAGGTGGGGGCCCGTTTGTGCAAACGTTCAATAAAAACCTCGTGCTTTTTGCATCAACTGGTCTGGAGTCTGGATCTTTGGGCGTCCTCCCGAGCAAGTGGGCATTTCTGCAACTGAGAGGTCCAACACCCACACCTGCCTTCATGGGCCTCGCTGTTGCCCTTGTAGGGAGGCTCGCTCATGATGGGCCACCAGATGAAAGTATAAGCAAACTTGACCTCTAGCAGCCTGTAGTTGATCCAGAGCCGGGAACTGGGAGGAAATGTCTGCCTCTGGCACGGGGTGAAGCAGAGGAGTCACAGTCTTTATCTCCCTGTCGCATCCTAGTTTTCAAAACCTTTTCAGACTTATCTCACTGACGCCTAAGGGGAAGCTTTTGAGTGAAGATACTGTGCCTGCTAAGGTTGGGAACTTGTCCCGAAGCCTGCAGTCTGATGAACTTGGAGCCGGAAGAGAAGAGGCCTCTCGCCCAGGCTTGCTGGCCGCTGGTCTGCTGCTCTTTCTACCGCGAGGATACAGAGGCAGGTCACTGACTGCCGTCGGGCACTCTTCTGCACCCAGGACTTCGTGATGTTGATTCACTCCTGGTCTCTGTAGGATCCTAGGGTGTGGGAGATGGACTTTGATGCGGGCCTGGCACTTGCCGTCCATATGAACGCCCTGTATACTGTGTCAGGGCTGAAGTCTGCCCCCAGCACTGCCCACCCGAGAGTGTTGAATCTCCCAACTCAGTCCTCTTGGTCCTTGCCAGTGCTGCGTGTGCTTCTGCGAGGGCTCGGGCTCCACAGCCCTCTCCCGGACCTTGTCTTCAGTCCATGGCAAGATGAACTCCATGAGACCAAAGCACCCAGGGTCAGGACTGCCTGCCTCTCCCGGGCCTCCCTCACTTGGCTCGTTTTACCCATCATCCCCTCCTAACGCCCCAGCTGCTGCCTCTTCCCACCTCCTCAGGCTCCTGCCCGCCCCTCCAAACCTGTCCATCCAGCCCTTCTGAAATCATGCTCCGTGCTGACCAACGCACCCCCCGCCCCCCATAGTCCATCTCTTACCCTCTTCTGTACCATTTGACCTTACTGAAGCCTAGCTTTTTCTGGCAGATCCTGTATCTTTGCTGGCCCTTCCGAACGGAAGCCGCCCCCGGCTCCCAGCTCAAGTGCCTCTTGGCATGGAGGCAGGGTTGCTGTTCTCACTGCCTGCTGCCCTGCAGAGCGTTGCTTCTGTTCCTTCCTATGCATTTGACCATGGGGCTGGCGTTGTGGCACAGAGCGGGGTAAGCTACGGCCTGCTGTGCCAGAATCCTCTAGCTGGTTCGAGTTCTGGCTGTTCTGTTTCTTATATGGCTCCCTGCTAATGTACCAAGGGCTTGGGCCCCCACACCCATGTGGGCTCCTGGCTCCTGGTTTTCGCCTGGCCCATCCATGGCCCTTGCAGCCATCTGGAGAGTGAACCAGCAGATGGAAGAGCGCTCTCTCTCTTCCTCTCCCTCTCTTTCTATAACTCTGTCTTTCAAATAATAATAAAAAAAGGATCCAATAGTTATAAAGGGCCTGAGGGCCAGGCACGATTTGGGACTTTAGGTAGCTGACTGTAATTTCAGCCTCCCCCAACTCAGTGAGGTAGTTTTGTTATCATCCCCATTTTACAGTGGGGCCATGGAGATTCAGGATAACAAGTTGCTTGAGTAGGAAAGCCCAGATTCCAACTCAGCTGGTTTGGGTCCAAGGCCTGAACTCTTAGTACCACTCTACCATGAGGTCCTTTGAAAGTCCCTGTTCTTTCAATGCCTATGCCATTCATCTGTATCATCAAGAGTCTTCCGCTGGGGGACTGGCACTGTGGTGTAGCAGGTAAACAAACCTACCGCCTGCAGTGCCAGCATCCCATATTGGTGCCAGTTCGTGTCCCAACTGCTCCATGTCCAACCCAGCTCCCTGCTAATGGCCAGGGAAAAGCAGCAGAAGATGGTCCAAGTGTTTGGGCCTCTGCCACCCGCATGGGAGACCCAGAAGCTGCTCTTGGCTCCTGGTTTGGCCCAGCCTTGGCCATTGTGACTATCTGGGAAGTGAACCAGTGGATGGAAGCTCTCTCTGTCTCTGTCTCTGTCTCCATCTCTCTCTGTAAGTATTTCAAATAAATAAAATCTTAAAAACAATAGTATCTCCCCCGTGTCTAGGTCAGCTCTCACTTCCTGCATGTTCTGCAGTCATCCAAGACTTCCTCCCCTGTTGGGCAGTCTTCCTCTACCCCCCAACTCTTGCTGTCACCCTGGCTGACTCTGGATCCTGCAGAAGGGCTATGTGGAAGGCCATCTTTGATTTCATGGTTGTCTCTACCACTCCAGCTCAACCATATCTTGTTCTTGACCCCACCTGTGACAGCATGAATTCAACTAATTAAGACACCCATCTCTCTCCTGTGCTGAATATTTGCATAGACAAATACTGATATGTCTTCTGGCGTGTGACATATCCTTTTAATTTCCCCCAAGCCTGCTCTCCAGCCACCCACCCCTTCTTTTCCATCATTCGTCATCATCCACCTGGTTATTCAAGGCAGACATCCAGGAGTCACTCAAGCCTTCTCCTTCTACATTCAGCCCGTCACCAAATCACGTGAATTCGATCTCTGAGATAACTATCATGAATCCTTCCGTTTCTCGCCATTCCTAATAATTACCGCCTTCATCCTGGCTGCCATCGCCCCCACCTGGCTGCTGGTGGTCCTCTAACTCGTGCTCCTGCAGCTACTCTTGGCTATCTTCAACCGAAGCTCCAAAGAAAACCGAGTCATGCCATTTGGCTTCTTGTGACAGGTGTGTGATTTTGCACTTGCCTTGGGTCATGCACTGTTCACACACCAGCCACCTTGACCTCCCTTCAGTTCCTCCAACAAACTTCGCACAAGTAGTTCTCATTACTTCCAGAGCTCACCACTCACACTCATCCTTCAAGTCTCACTTTAAGTTACCAAAATGCAGTCACTCCTGCCTCAACCTCCGGTATCGCCTGCTCCCACTGTTTCCCACAGAACACTCGTCGCGGTCTATTTGTCCTTGCTTATTTCTTAGTGTTTGTGCTGAGCACTGCTGGTCTTCCTTACAAGCTCTGGGTAGCTAGCACCTTCCGTGGAACCCATGTGCCCCAGGCTTCCCCTCTGTTAAGTTCCAACATGCTCATGCTTCGTACAAAGGCAATCCCAATCCTCTTGATCCATGCTCCTTCTAGGACTACAGTAAGACGATCAGAGATGCTAGCCGCCATGACGGTAGAGAGTCATTCAGAAACAGATGACCCCATTCGTGTGAATGAGATGCACGAGCCATATGAGCCATATGAGGGGCAGGGCTAGAAAATCTACTTCCTTCTTTTCCTACTCCAAGGAAAAACTGCCTGCAGCCAAAGCCAGACAGGGCACCGCTGAGGAAATCCCAGAGAAACGGAGCTGGAGATGCTGGCTAAGCCAGTCCTAAAGCCCACTGAGCCACCCGAATGTGATGTGAGCCTGTACATTTTCTTGCTAGGTTAGACTGAGTTGAGCGAAATGCCCCTAAGGACCTCTGGTCTCTACGTTAGGGGGCCTGTGTGTCTCAATCTTTATTACAGGTCCCCCCCGCCGAGAGATGAGAATTCAAAGCAGAGGCATAAACGCAGTGCACAAGTGTGGGCGGGATTTATTTAACAGAGAAACATTCATTCATGTGTGAGTGTGTGCCACCTGTCACGGAGATACTTGTCCTGAGTGGACCAGGGAGCTGCCTAGAGGAGCGGTGGGGGCAGGAGGTCCATGGAACCTCAAGCAAGGTTAAGAGCAAAACAAGGGCCCCTCCACATTGCCCATCTGTCAGGTAGGGGATGGAGCCTGGGTGGGGTTCAGTGTGTGCGGAGCCTTCTGGGATTTTCACGGAGCCGCCACATGAAGTTTAATTTACATGGGGCCATCATGGCATTTCCTCCTTCCTGGTCCCAGATATGACGCATGTGCATCATGGGAAAGAAGGCAGGTAAGGAGATCGAGTTACTATGCAGGGCTGCAGGATTTGAACCCAGGCTCTCGGATACGGGATGCAGGTGTCCCAATTAGCATATTAACAACTGTGCCAAATGCTGGCCCCCAAACTCTATACCTCCCTTTTACGTCCTCTCCTCAGCCCTTGGCAACCACCATTCTATTTTCTGTTTCTATGGACTGACTATTCTAGGTACCTCATATACATGGGGTCAGGCAGGGTTGTCCTTTTCTGACTTGTTTATTCTGCTTAGCATAACCTCCTCAGGTTTCATCCATGTGACAGCACGTGTCAGAATCCCCTTTTTATGGCTCTGTACTATTACACAGTGCATTTAGACCACATTGTATATAGCCACTCATTCATGGATAGACATGGATGGTTCCTTCTACCTTTTGGATGTTTTCAGTAATAGTGCCATGACTACACAGCTCTCTTCATGACCCTAACTTCAATTGCTTCGGACATATTCTGGAGCGCAGAATTGTTGGATAATACGGTAATTTCATTTTTAAGTTTTGAGGCACAACCATGTGGTTTTCCATACCTGCTGCACCATTTTACATTCCCACAAGCAGGGCACAAGACTTCCAATTTCCTACCTCCTTGCCAGCATTTGTTATTCTGGTTTTTGATAGCAGCCATTCTAATGGGTGTGAAGTGGTATCTCATTGTGGCGTTGATTGGCATTTCCCTCATAATTAGTGATGATGATGATCTTTACACAGCCCTGTTGGCTACTGGTGTATTTCATTGGAAAATGTTCAAGTCTTCTGTAGGAGTTCTGTATGTTTTGGAGGGTTCATATTCCTTCCTGATCTCGGATATTAACCCCTTAGCAGAGACATGACTTGGAAATATTGTCTCCCATTCCATAGGTGGCCCTTTTTACTCTGTTGTCTTTTGGTGCACACAGAAGTTTTACATTTTGATATAGTCTAATCGATGCACTTTTTTTCTTTTGCTGCTGGTATGTTTGGTGTCCTAGCCAGGAGTTCATTATCAAATCTAATGTCATGAAGAGGTCCCCTGTGTCTTCTGGCAAGGCTTTTATAGTTTTAGGTGTTACACTGGGGTCGTTGATTCATTCTGAGCTGAGCTTTGTGGGCAGTGGGAATTCTCAGCAGGTGGCACTGGCAACACGACGCAGCTAAAAGGGACTCGTACTTCTCCACTCTCGGACTGTGGCCCGAAATGTTCTCTTTCCTCTTCACCTTCCCCAACACTCACCCTCAGCCATGAAAGAAGCCATAAAGAATGTAAGAAAAACCAATGCAAAAATTTATATTTTATTTGAATTCAAAAAATTTAAAATTGCTTTCAAAGTCAGGAAAGTACCATAATGCAGGACCCCAGGGGAAGCCTCACAGACAGAGACAGATAAATTAAATGCATATACTGCAGACAAGCCGGGGGAGGTGTAGATTACATATTTACAGCACTTGATGTTTCCTGAAAACCATATTTATACATTTTATTACATTTACAAAAAAAGGCTTCCACTACCGTTTACCTACAATAATGAAAAAAAATGTACACCTTTTTTTTTTTCTTTTTTGGTACTGTACAAACTTTGTATAATAAAAATATATCTCTGTACAAAAGATTTTTTTGTTCATTTTTGTTTTACTTTTTTTTTCTCATGGGATGGCGGTGGTGGGTCTATGGCGTGATTGGCAGGGGAAGGGCTTGTTCTGCCCTGCTCCTTTCCCAGCCTCTGCAGGTGGAGAGAAATGCCAGAGGCGGGGGCGGGGGCGCACAGCAGAGTGCGGGGCCCCACCAGCAAGTGCTCCTTGGGCATCTCTTGGACTTGACAAGGAGACACAAGGATGGAGAGGCGGGGGGCGGGGGGGCGGAGAGGGAGTCCACAGGTGGTCTGGGTGAGAGTACGAAGCTGGAGGGCAGCAGCCGGAGAGCTTTCTGCGCTTGTGTCCAGGGAAGGAAAGAGGCGAGAGTGTGGGTGCCTGGCTTGGTCCTCTCACACCGGCCCAGAGATGCTGCATCCCAGCATGGGTGCAGGCAGGAAGGGGGCTCCCGCCCTTGTCCGTCTCCACTGTATCTGCTGGAGGCTAACATGTCACTTCACTAGGGCCACCTCAACAGCAGTCAGATCTTTTAATTGTTCACTTAAGAGCTCGTGTCCCCACCTCTCCAGTCCCACAGGACCCGAGGCCAGGCACGTCACACAGGCACAGGTGTGGACGCCTACCAGGACCTTCCTGAGGACAGAGCAGGTGGCTTCCCGGCAGTCCTTGTGAGCCATGCACACAGAACTGTGAGAATCAAGCAAAGCCACTTGCGAGCAGTGGCACAGAGGTGACTTCCCTCCTCCCAATCTTTTGATTCAGGAGCTCCTGTGTCCTTGGTTGGCTGTGGTCAGGGGCTGTTGGGAGCCAAGGGACCAGCACCGGCTCTGGAGGCCTGGGGTCCTGGGTCCTTGTCCTGATGCTGCCCACGTGCCGACAGCAGAACCCAGATAGGACACACGGGTCCCCGGCCCGGCCTGCCAGAGCTGGCCAGAGTGCTCCTGTGGGGGTTCATCCACTCCTCCCTGCGTTTGCTGTCCCCTCTAGACCTGGGTGTCGGGCAGCTGGTGTAGCGGGGTCAGACCTATCGTCATTTGTACTCCGACTCCTCACTTCCTACCCTTTCCTCGCCTGTAAAGTGGGAACAACCAGTCATTCACATTGGTGGTGCTGTGTGGACCGGAAGTAACAGCTGCAAAGCATCAGGCAGAGCAGAGGAGCCGTCATTCGCTGGGTCCTGCGGCAGGCTGACTCCTCTGTCCTGCCCGGGGCCTCCCGGCTGCCTCCAGACCTGGTGTCCCAGTCTGGACCACAGACAGTCTTCTCTCCCGTCGGCCGACAGATCTGACCTTGGGATGGTGGGAGATTCCTGCCCTGTCTCCCCCAGGCTCCCCCTTCCATGCTGCCCAGGACCCAAATGACTTTTTAATTCCTTGGGTTCAGAACTCAAGGCAATGTATGTTTGGAAAAAAATAAAGAAATTCCTTTCCAAGCTGTTTCTGAAGATTCCCCCCCTTGCCCCCGGGGCCATCTTGCTGTCCCTGTCCGCCCACAGACCCTGGCTGCCGAGTGCTGGCCAGCAAGGGATGGATCTCGGTACTGCATTCACCAGGTTCTCACATGTGGGACGCCGGGGGCCACGCTGGGTCAGAAGCTGATCGTGCCCCTGCCCCCAGCCCCCGCCTCTTCTCTGTGTCTCTGGGAGCAGGGCTGGGCATCCTTGCCACACACATCTCTTTTTATCTTTTATAGCCTCTTCCATGCGATGCAAGTGAAGGGGAGGGTGTGTGTGTGTGTTCAGTCCCTCCCCCCCTCCACGCACATCCACACATTGCTTTGTTTGTTTTCAACCCACAAACTCCCTTCCTCTGTCTGCAGCCCGGCTTCCTTGACTGTCCGCAGCCAGGGCACGGCGGGAGCCCCTCTCCAGGGTGGCAGACGCAGAAGGTGGCAGGGCGAGGGCCCGAGTCCCAGCAGTGGCAGACACAGGCGGAGAGACGGACGGAGATGGGGGACTGGGCGCTGTGCTCAGGGGGCTCCTTCCTGCCCCCCGGGGAGCTGGGGACAAAAAGACCACAGCAAGGTTTGCACAAGGAGAGCGGTGTGGAGGAGGAGTTGGGGAGCAGAAGGCAAGAGCAAGGAGGCAGGGCCAAGGAGATGGGGGGGGGGAGAGAACAGGCAAACATCGGCTGTCTCTCTCCTCAGCTCTGCTTTCCGGTCTCCGCCAACGGGGGCACGGCGGGGCGTGGAGGGCACACAGGCATCTCTACCTGCAGTCGCCCTCCCCCTGCATGGCCTCCTTGCCCAGCCTGGGACTGGGTTCTTTCTTTACAAAGGTGTTTTTACGCGGGTTATTTTTGTTGTACATACTTATGGGCCCAGACACGTATTCCTGGGGAGATGTGTGCGTGAGCTTGGCTCGCATTTCCATCTCCATCAACACTTCAAAGACCTGACTGAAACTTCGCAGTTGGATGTATTTAAGGGGGACAGTGTGATATTTCAATACCTGTAGACGAAAATGATGGCTAGAGGTTGCGGAGTGGGCGGCGACGCCTTAACCTTAACTGTGTCTGACTGGTGCCTGAGGCTCCTCCCTGTCCTTGTAGACACGGGGGCTGGAGGCCAATGCTCCCCCTTAGTAGCCCCATGAACTTGGTCAGGGTCACCCTTAGGCACCTGTTTTGCATTTTCTCATCTGTAACAGGGATGCTAAGAGTACCTTCCTCCCAGGTGGTGTAGGGAATCATGGAGCCTGCGCCGCCACGTAGCTGGGAAGTGCCTGGTGCACAGCCCTTGTGCGTGTGTGCGTGTGTATGTGGGTGTGTGTCCACGTCTCCGTGTGTCAGTGCCCCCATGCCCACCCAGGCACCAATCTCTGCCGTCCCATCTCAGGCGCCTCCCACTCACCGGCTGCTGGAGGCGGGGCTCTCGGTGGCGGTGGGGCGGCAGCCAGGCCTGGGGGCTATACTGCGGTACACACCGTGCTGACCGTGAACTCCGCCTCGCTGGCCATGATGTCCGTGGGCTGGATGTTGCGATCGTACATTGGGTTCTCAAACGTGGCTCGAACGTTCGTGTTCTCGTGGCCCGCGTAGCCGTTGAAGGGAACTTTGGGTCTTCTCCTGGGAGGGAGACAGCACGGAGTGGGGCCATGAAGAGGGGGAGGCGCATCGGGCTCCTTGGGGCCTTTTAGTCCTCACAGCTCTCCTGAGCTGCCAAGGCTCCGGGTGGCTTTGGGCCGGGGGCATCACCCTGCCCGCCCGGCCGCCTCCCTCGTGGGTACCTGTGTTTGTAGAGATACAGCACGAAGCCCGCGATGATGAGGGCGATGAAAGGCACCAGGATGGCAGCGGCCACCGAGCTGCTGTTGGAAGCAAAGTGGCGGCCGATGGACTCGGGGTCTGACTCCCACAGCCTGAGATCTGCAAAGGCCCAGAGCATTAGAGCTCAAGTCACAGCGCCACAGCCCGAGGCGCACGCACCCTGGCAAGCGTGGCTGTGGCCGGGGACGCCACCTGGAGCCTGCCCGCCCCTGGGGAAGGGTGCTAATGGCCGCCATGCCCCGGAGGCCGGTGCTCAGGCCCTGGGAACGCAACGTGCGGGAGACAGGGTCTCAGAACTGTCTTCCGAGGCTGCCACACCCTCCCAGGTGTCTTATGTAGCTGAGCTTGTCCTTGGCACTATCCCAGAGCTTGTGTGGGACTCTCAAGCGCCTGCCTGGCCCCAGAGAGGATGAGAACCCCAGTGCGGCCTTCAGCACCCCACCCCCGCCCCACCCCAGCCCACTGCTCGGGACAGACACCAGTTACCGAGTCTCTGAAAGCCGAAATGCCCGAAGCCTTGGCCCTTGACGGAGCCTTGGTAGATGAAGGTACCTCCAGAGGACTCAGAGGAGACCTGGGAAGTGAGGAGCACAGAGAGCGAGAGGGGAGGCTGTGGAAGGATCTAGAACTGCTGCTGACACGTTCAAAGGTACAGGCCGCCAGACAGGCCGGGGTCACCACTGACCCGGCATGGCAGACGGGTGACAACTTGCCCACCCCCCGGCCCTGGCCGGCCTGAGCGACCCACTGAGTTGGGCCAGGAGCACTCCCACTTGGATGAGGTGGGGAGGAAACCTTAGTTTTTATTGCTCAGATCACGGAATCTGTCTCTGCCTGCTTCTCATTTGTCAGGTGGGGAATAAGAGCCACACCTGTGTCATGGGGTTGTGAGGGTTAAACGAGCTCACACAGAGAAAGCACTCAGCTCGGAACATCCAGGCTCACCCCCATGGGCGCTGATATTCCTGACGGGAATGAACAGCCTTTGGAGCGTGACAGACCAAACAGGACCTTGACTAAAACTAAACTGTGCCAAGTGCACTGAGCACATGTGGGACATGAGCCACCATTCCAATGGCCGCTATTTGGCTCACAACGGCCGACACAATGGCTCCCTGCCCCCCAATGCTGCTGTGCCTCCATGATGCTCGTGTGACATGTGGCCTGTGGCCTGAGCTTTGAGGATGCTCCAGGAGGCTTCCCCCCGCTCCAGTGCCCAAGGGCTGCCTTCTGTCGACCATGCCCTAAGCGGACTTCCCCATCTTGTTCCTCCAATACATGGCTGGCTGTGGAGGGGGCCCTGATGGCCGGTGGTCGTCCTAGGGCCTGCAGCTGCTGCTGGCCCTCCAGAGCCCACTCTCATCTTGGCCCTGGCCTGCATGCCCAGCTCCACGTCCCAACTTTGACTCTTGTTCTCGCACGTCCAGCTCCCCTCCCAGCATGGTAGATGGCAGAATCTCTTGTTCCTTTGCAGAGTTTGCACTGACACTGTGGGAGCTGGCGGGTACCTCCGGGCATACAAAAGGCCTAACTGTGTGTGCCAGCCCCTGGGGAAGCCAGATGGTTCTCTGTATAAATAAGGCAATGTCACTCCAGTCACAGTGCGCTACCAGCTGGTCCCATTGGGGAGGATGCACTGTGACCCCTCAGCTCTCTGCCACTCGGGCCCACTATGACATCACCCTCCTTCCCATCCTCCTCTTCTAGTGCCAAAAACCCAAGGCAGAGAGGCCGGGGTCCTCAGGGCTGCCAGCTGGGAGGCAGGGGTGCATGGCTGGGGCACCCCCCTTCCACCTCCAGAATGCCCTAGAACGTAATGTCTTTCCCACTGCAGGTTGCAAGGCTCCTCCCGCCCCCATGTCCTGGTCTCTCAAGCTGTGCTGTCACACTGCGTGCACACCCTCAGGAGAGTGGACGCGACAGGTGCTCCTCTGGGACTCAGCACCTTCTCCCGGCCCCCACCACCACCACGTCCCCACTGCACACCCTCCCCTCGCCGCCGCTTCCCTTTCTGGAGTTTCTGTTACTCCTGGTCAGTTGTGGTCCCAAAATACCACATGGAAAATTCCAGAAATAAACATTTCTTAAGTTTTAAATCATACTTATTATGTTATATTGTAATTGTTCAGCCGTACTATTAGGTTTTGTTGGTCTTTTTACTGTGCCTAATTGACAAACTAAACTTTCTCACAGGGAGAAACAGGTTCATGATTGTGCACAGCTTCTAGTACCCACTGGGGGCCCTGGAACACATTCCCCTGGGCTGAGGGCTGGGCTCTGTGCCTAGAGTTCGCTCCCATCCCACATGCTTCCTGTTCCATGTCCCTCCGCCCTGCTGCCCCCTGGACTCCTAGTCCCCCTCTGACCTCTTCCCTTGCAGAGGGGGACACCTGTCCCCAGTCCTGGCCCCACGAACCCTCCAGGCGAGTTTCCATGGGGCCCCTGGCGTTCCCACACTCTGTCCTCCTCTGCCCGCAATCGGGGAATCGGGGCTGGGGTGGGGACGAGGAGTCAGTCAGCCAAGCTTACGTGCCCATCCAGAGCCCAGTGGTCGTCTCTGAACTTGTTCACAAAGATCTCCGCAGGCCCCATGATCTGGTAAACCTGGAGCAGGAGATGGAAATCTTCTTTCTTGTAAGTTCCTGGGGAGAGAGAGATCCGGGAGTGCCCGGGAAAGCTTCGGAGCCCACGCGTGTGGCTGTGAGTGAGTGGAGTTTCACCCGTTTGTTGAGAGAAGCGTTCCCTGCATACCTACAGTTATGTACAGTGTTGGGGAGCGAGGGGCGCTCTGTGGGCTGAATGTGAGTATCGGCAAGCTTGTGCACACATGTGTTCACAGCTGGGCTGCTGGGAGCAGACTGGGGTCCTGGTCACACACGCCCAGCTGAGAAGATGACTGTGTGTTTCCGTCTGCCCTTAATGCACACGTATGTTTACAACTCAGTGGGTGCCACAGTGCAGGATGGCAGGTGCATGGAAGAGGGCCGAGGTGTTTATGACTGTGTGTTAGAACAAATGAGTGAAGAATGTGACTGTGGAATTGTGCTGTGTGTGCACATGGGTGGTGTGTTAATGTAGTCAATGAACACTTGGTTTCTAAGATAGGTAGTTTTTCTGATTGAAAATTGGGGAAATTTTGGAAAATGCAGAAATCCCTGAAGAATCTGATTTTAACACTAAGAAACTACTACTATTGACATTTCGGTGTAAATATTTCCAGATTTCTTATGAAGATAAGCTTTTCTTTTAAGAGACTGAGGTCTGGGACTGGTGCAGTGGGTTAAAGCCCTGGCCTGAAGTGCCCGCATCCCATATGGGTGCTGGTTCTAGTCCTGGTTGCTCCTCTTCTGATCCAGCTCTCTGCTGTGGCCTGGGAAAGCAGTAGAAGATGGCCGAAGTGCTTGGGCCCCTGCACCCATGTGGGAGACTTGGAAGAAGCTCTTGGCTCAGCTCCAGCCATTGCAGCCATTTGGGGAGTGAACCAGTGGATGGAAGACCTCTGTTTCTACCTCTTTCTGTAACTCTGTCTTTCAAATAAGTAAACTAAATCTTTAACAAACAACAAAAAAGAGACTGAGGTCTTATTTTAAATGCATCAGGCTGGCTGCACATCCCCTAAAATTGACGTAATATTGTACTTAGTGGAAATACTATAATTAAAATTCTACTTCTTTATTTTTGGGAAATTATTTCCAATTTGTATGCAATGGGAAAAAGCCTTGTAAAGTAAACATCCTTTATTCCTGTGTGTTAGGCTCCCTCCGTATCTTGGGACAGACAGTGGTAGAAGTGTAATTAATGGATCCGATCAGTTTCCAAGATCTGGATACGAACTGCTGACTTGTTTTCCAGGATGGTTCTGTTTTATCCTCTGGCCAGCACTCAGGTTTACTGATTTCGAAACTCCTGAGCTGCTGGGATGCAGTGGAACATGACATTTTGTGTTGACTTTTGGTTTTTGATCAGTGCTGAACAATATTCTAGCCTTTGTTCGTTGGCTGGCTGTGTTTTGGCTTCTGGGAATTCCCTTCCCCCTATTTTCAACCTCTCTTCTCTTTGCTTAAGAGAGTGCTTTACACATTCAAGGTACTAGTGTTTGTCATCTGACCATTTCTCTTTAGTCCAAGGTGTTTTTGTCACGCGAACAGTCCTCTCCTCTTCCCAAGAGGCAAGGCAGAGCCTGGCATGACAGCATGATGCCATGACACCACACTCAGCCTTGGAACGGGCACTGCCCACCCACCCTCACCACCTGCCTTATACTCAGGGACACGGCTTGCTTCTTACCAGCCAAGTGCAGCTCCACACCACTGTGGTCAATCATGGTGGCGTTGACCTTGCTGTTGGCCACCTGGAGGCCAGTGACTTTGAGCATGGCCGGCTGCTTCTTCCCTTGGTACTCATAGGCCCCTTTCCACAGAGAATTCTTGGCAAAAACATCCCCAGGAACTAGAGGAATTGAGAAGCAGATGTGACAGGGACTTTGTGCTGGTAGAACTGGGCCGCCCGATTTATACTCTGACCTGATCCCAGTCTACTGATTCAGCTGTTTCCTACACTCAACATGTGGGGAGGTGGTACAGTGCTCTGGCTCTCTGTGTTTCAGGGTAGGTGGGAATTGAAATGAGTCTGTTGAAGAGATGTCTGCACTCGCATGTTCTCTGCAGCACTGTTCCTAAAGGCCAAGGGACGCAATCAACCTTTGTGACCACCAACAGATGACCGGATAGGAATTGCAGCATGGGGCTGATGCTGTGGTGCAGCGAGTTAAGATGCAGCTTGCAGTGCCAGCAGCCCATCTTGGAGTGCTTGTTTGAGTCCCAGCTGCTCCTCTTCCAATCCAGCTCCCTGCTAATGCAACTAGGAAGGCAGCAGAAGATGGCCCAAGTGCTTGGGTTCCTGCCACCACATGCGAGACCAGAAAGGAGTTTCTGGCTCCCAGCTTTGGCTTCGCCCAGACCTGGCTGTTGCAGCCCCTGGGGAGCAAAGCAGTGGATCAAAGTCCCCCTTCCCCTCTCTCCTTCTTCACTCTGCCTGATTTTAAAGAAAAAAGAAAAGGTGGCACATACACACAATGGAATACTATTGAGCCTTTAAAAGAAGGGATCCTGTCACTTGTGACCACATGGCTGAACCTGGAGGACACTGTGCTGAGTGGAGTGAGACGTTCACAGAAAGACGGACCCCATATGACCGCTTAGATGTGGGAGCTGAGACTATGGAACTCACGGAGTGCAGAGTGGAAGGGTGGTTGCTGGGGCTGGGATGGGAGGGAGGGGGACTTGGGGGTGAAGGATACATAAGTTGAGCTGGGCAGAGGAACGCTTGAGTATCTGTTCTCAGTCATGGACACTGGTGAATAACAATGTGTTGCATAACGGAAAATTGAAAAAAGAATACATTTCCAATGTTCTCACCCCCCACACACACACATACACACACACACAATAACTAGGTGAGGCAACAGATACGTCAACCATCGTGATTTTTCGTCCCACCATGTAAACGTGTATCAGAATATCATAGTGTTGCCCGTAAATACATATAATTATTTGTTAATAAGAAATGAAACATAATAAAGGAAAAGGAGAGATATAGAGAGAAAACTAGAAAGAAGAGAGAGGAATAAAGAGAAAAAAGGAAGGGCTTAAAAGGAGGAGAAAAGAAAAAGAGAAGAGAAAGGAGTGACATGGCAGTTCAGTTTGATGGATAGGAACGTGGCCAAGGAGTCAGATGGAGCTGGGTTCTTGGTTTATTTGATTTTTTTGAGAGCGAGAGTGAGAGAGCAAGTGAGAGAGCGCGCAAGCATGAGAGAGTGAGTGAGCACTCTTCTGGTTTACTCCCCAGACGCCTGCAGTGGTCCGGTGGGAGCTCGGCCTGGGTGGAAGCCAGGAGTCAGGAACTCCAGAACAGATTTGGAGACCGGGTTTGGAGAAAGAAAGAGACATCCAAGTACAGGAAGCACACAGAACTCCCAATAGACATGACCAGAAAAGATCCTCGCCACAACACATTGTAATCAAACTCACCACAGTGAAACATAAAGATTATAAATGTGCAAGAGAGAAACACCAAATTACTCTCAGAGGATCTCCAATTAGACTCACAGCACACTTCTCATCAGAAACCCTACAGGCAAGGAGGAAATGGCGAGACATAGCCCAGGTACTAAGAGAGAAAAACTGCCATCCCAGAATATTATATCCTGCAAAGCTCTCATTTGTGAATGAAGGTGAAATAAAGACCTTTCATAGCAAACAGAAATTAAAAGAATTTGTCACCACTCATCCAGCCCAGGAAAAGATGCTTAAAGATGTGTTACACACAGAAACACAGAAACATGGTCACCAATATGAAAGAAGGTAATGGAAGAAAATCTCTCAGTAAAAGATCACAGGAAGTTCAAACTATATATTAGAAATATCTTTGAAAAATAGGGCAAAGTCACTACTTATATCAATAACCATATTGAATATAAATGGCATTGACTCTCCGTTAAAAGACACAGACTGGCTGAATGGCTTGAAAAACAAAACCCATCTATTTGCTGCTTACAAGACACACATCTTTCCAACAAAGATGCATGCAGACTGAAAGTGAAAGGTTGGAAAAAGATATTCCATGCCAACAAAAACCAAAAAAGAGCTGGTGTAGCCATCTTAACATCAGACAAAATAGATTTTAACACAAAAATTGTTAAAAGAGACAAAGAGGGGCACTATATAATGATTAAGGGATCAATTCAAAAGGAAGATGTAACTATTATAAATGTATATGCACCTAATTACAGAGCACCAGGCTATTTAAAAGATATTGTAAGGGACTTAAGGGGAGGTTTAGACTCCAATACAATAGTACTGGGGGACTTCAATACTCCACTTTCAGCAATGGATAGATCAATCAGACAGAAAATCAGCAAGGAAACAGCAGATTCAGTCAACACTATAGACCAAATGGATCTATCAGATATCGACAGAACTTTTCATGCTACAGTTGAAGAATGCACATTCTTCTCAGCAGTGCATGGAACCTTCTCTAGGACTGACCACACACTAGGCCATAAAGCAAGTCTCAGCAAATTCAAAAGAATCGAAATCATACCATGCATCTTCTCAGACCACAATGGAATGAAGCTGGAAATCAGCAACTCGGGAATCCCTAGAGCATATGCAAACACATGGAGCCTAAACAACATGCTCCTGAATGAACACTGGGTCACAGAAGAAATCAAAAGAGAAATTAAAAACTTTCTGGAAGCAAATGAAGATAAAAACACAACATATCAAAACACAGCAAAAGGCTAGCGCTGTGGCTCAGTAGGCTAATCCTCTGCCTGTGGCGCCAGCACACCAGGTTCTAGTCCTGATCAGGGCACTGGATTCTGTCCCGGGTGCCCCTCTTCCAGGCCAGCTCTCTGCTCTGGCCCAGGGAGTGCAGTGGAGGATGGCCCAAGTGCTTGGGCCCTGCACCCTATGGGAGACCAGGAGAAGCACCTGCCTTCAGATGAGCATGGCGTGCCGGCCGCAGCACGCTGGCCACAGCGGCCATTGGAGGGTGAACTAATGGCAAAAGGAAGACCTTTCTCTCTGTCTCTCTCTCTGTCCACTCTGCCTGTCAAAAAAAAAAAAAAAACAAAAAACACAAAAAACAAAAACACAGCAAAAGCAGTGTTAAGAGAAAGTTTATAGAAATAGGTGCCTACATCAAGATATTGGAGAGACACCAAATAAATGAGCTATCAATGCATCTCAAGGATCTAGACAAACTACAGCAAACCAAACCCAAAACTAGTAGGAGAAAAGAAATAATTAAAAATATAGAAGAAATCAACAAATTTGAATCCAAAAATTACAAAAGATCAGCAAAATGAAGAGCTGCTTTTTTGAAAAAATAAACAAAATTGACACACCATTGGCCCAACTAACCAAAAAGGGAGAGAGAAGACCCAAATCAATAAAATTAGAGATGAAAAGGGAAATGTAACAACAGACACAATAGAAATAAAAAGAGTCATTAGAAATTACTACAAAGAGTTGTATGCCAACAAACAGGGAAATCTATCAGAAATGGACAGATTCCTGGTCACATACAGCTTACCTAAATTGAACTGTGAAGACACAAAAACCTAAACAGACCCATAACCAAGTCGGAAATTGAATCAGTAATAAGGGCTCTTCCAACAAAGAAAAACTCAGGACCAGATAGATTCACTGCTGAATTCTACCAGACATTTAAAGAAGAACTAACTCCAATTCTTTTCAAACTATTCAAAACAATTAAAAGAGAGGGAATCCTCCCAAAATCTTTCTACAAAGCCAGCATCACCTTAATTCCTAAACCTGAAAAAGATGCAGCATTGAAAGAGAATTACAGACCAATTTCCCTGATGAACATAGATGCAAAATCCTCAATAAAATTCTGGACAATAGAATGCAACAACACATCAGAAAGATCATCCACCCAGACCAAGTGGGATTTATCCCTGGTATGCAGGAATGGTTCAGTGTTCACAGATCAATCAATGTGATACACCACATTAACAAACTGCAGAAAAAAAACCATATGATTGGCCAGCGCCGTGGCTTAACAGGCTAATCCTCCGCCTTGCGGCACCAGCACACCGGGTTCTAGTCCCCGTTGGGGCGCCGGATTCTATCCCGGTTGCCCCTCTTCCAGGCCAGCTCTCTGCTATGGCCTGAGAAGGCAGTGGAGGATGGCCCAAGTCCTTGGGACCTGCACCCCCATGGGAGACCAGGAGAAGCACCTGGCTCCTGGCTTCGGATCAGCGAGATGCACCAGTTGCAGCGGCCATTGGAGGGTGAACCAACGGCAAAAAGGAAGACCTTTCTCTCTGTCTCTCACTATCCACTCTGTCTGTCAAAAAAAAAAAAAAAAAAAAAAAAAAAGAAAAGAAAAAGAAAAACCATATGATTATCTCAATAGATGCAGAGAAAGCATTCAATAAAATTGAACACCCTTTCACAATGAAACTCTAAGCAAATTGGGTATAGAAGGAACATTCCTCAACACAGTCAAGGCAATTTATGAAAAATCCACAGCCAGCATCCTATTGACTGAGAAAAAGTTGGAAGCATTTCCACTGAGATCTGGTACCAGACAGGGATGACCACCGCTATTCAATATAGTTCTGGAAGTTTTAGGCAGAGCCATTAGGCAAGAAAAAGAAATTAAAGGGATACAATTGGGAAGGAAGAAGTCAAACTATCCCTCTTTGTGGATGATATGATTCTTTATTTAGGGGACCCAAAGAACTCTACTAAGAGACTATTGAAACTCATAGAAGAGTTTGGCAAAGTAGCAGAATATAAAATCAGTGCACAAAAATCAACAGCCTTTGTATGCACAGACAATGCCACGGCTGAGAAAGAACTTTTAAGATTAATCCCATTCACAATAGCTACAAAAAAATCAAATACCTTGGAATAAACTTAACCAAGGATGTCAAAGATCTCTATGATGACAACTACAAAACTTTAAAGAAAGAAATAGAAGAGGATACCAAAAAATGGAAAAATCTTCCATGTTCATGGATTGGAAGAATCAGTATCATCAAAATGTCAGTCTCCTAAAAGCAACTTACAGATTCAATGTGATACCAATCAAAATACCAAAGACATTCTTCTCAGATCTGGAAAAAATGATGCTAAAATTCATATGGAGGCACAGGAGACCTCAAATAGCTAAAGCAATCTTGCACAACAAAAACAGAGCAGGAGGCATCACAACAGCACATTTCAAGACATACTACAGGGCAGTTATAATCAAAACAGCATGGTACTGGTACAGAAACAGATGGATAGACCAATAGAACAGAACAGAAATGCCAGAAATCAATCCAAGCATCTACAACCAACTTATTTTTTTTTATTTGACAGGTAGAGTTATAGACAATGAGAGAGAGAGAGAAGAGAGAGAGAGAGAGACAGAGAGAAAGGTCTTCCTTCCCAAATGGCCGCTATGGCCAGCACTGTGCTGATCCGAAGCCAGGATCCAGGTGCTTCTTCCTGGTCTCCCATGTAGGTGCAGGGGCCCAAGGACTTGGGCCATCCTCCACTGCCCTCCCAGGCCACAGCAGAGATCTGGACTGGAAGAGGTGCAACCAGGACAGAATCTGGCGCCTCAACCAGGACTAGAACCTGGTGCACATATGGGATGCCGGTGCCACAGGCAGAGGATTAGCCAAATGAGCCATGGTGCAGGCCCCTACAACCAACTTATATTTGATCAAGGAAAACCAATTCCTGGAGCAAGGACAGTCTATTCAACAAATGGTGCTGGGAAAACTGGATTTCCACATGCAGAAGTATGAAGCAAGACCCCTACCTTACACCTTACACAAAAATCCACTTAACATAGACTAAAGATCTAAATCTATGACCTGACCCCATCAAATTATTAGAGAACATCGGAGAAACCCTGCAAGATACTGGCACAGGCAAAGACTTCTTGGATAAGACCCCAGATGCACAGGCAGTCAAAGCCAAAATTAACAATTGGGATTACATCAAATTGAGAAGTTTCTATACTGCAAAAGAAACTTTCAGGAAAGTGAAGAGGCAACCGACAGAATGGGAGAAAATATTTGCAAATTCTGCAACTGATAGAGGATTAATACCAAAATCTACTAAGTGATCAAGAAACTCCACAACCTCAAAACAAACAACCCACTTAAGAGATGGGCCAAGGACCTAAATAGACATTTTTCACAAGAGGAAATCCAAATGGCCAATAGACACATGAAAAACTATTCAGGATCACTAGCAATCAGGGAAATGCAAATCAAAACCACAATGAGGTTTCACCTCACCCCGGTTAGAATGGCTCACATACAGAAATCTACAAACAACAGATGCTGGCAAGGATGTGGAGAAAAAGGCACACTAATCCACTGTTGGTGGGAATGCAAACTGGTAAAGCCACTATGGAAGTCAGTCTAGAGATTCCTCAGAAACCTGAATATAACCCTACCATACAACCCAGCCATCCCACTCCTTGGAATTTACCCAAAGGAAATTAAATTGGCAAAAAAAGAGCTGTTTGTACCTTAATGTTTATTGCAGCTCAATTCACAATAGCGAAGACATGGAATCAACCTAAATGCCCATCAACAGAAGACTGGATAAAGAAATTATGGGATATATACTCTATAGAATACTATGCAGCAGTTAAAAAAATGAAATCCGGTCATTTACAACAAAATGGAGGAATCTGGAAAACATCATGCTGAGTGAAATAAGCCAATCCCAAAGGGACAAATATCACATGTTCTCCCTGATCTGTGACAACTGAGCACCTAAAAGGAAACCTGTAGAAGTGAAACTGACACTATGAGAAGCAGTGACTTGATCAGCCCTTGTCCTGACTGTCGAGGAACAGCTTACTATTTTATTCTTTTCAGTATTTTCTTTTTCTACTTAATACTATTGGTTGAACTCTTTAATTAACACACAATTATTCCTGTGTGTTTAAATTTAACTGAAAGTTGATCCCTGTTAAAAATAAGAGTGGGAATAAGAGAGGGAGGAGATGTACAGTTTGGCACATGCTTACTCGGACTTACCCCTAATGGTAGAGCTAGAAAAGTGCCATGAGACTCCAAATCCCATCATGGTGGCAAGTACCAATACCATCTTACTAGTTAAAGTGATCAGTTTAAGTTCATAATTGATCATAAAGATAGGATTAAGTGTCAAAGGGATCACATAAATAAGACCAGTGTCTGCTAATAATAATTGATAGAATTAAAAAGGAGAGAACGACCCACCATGGGAAGTAGGATACACACAGCAGACTCATAGAATGGGAAAGGCCCTAAACAGCACTCTGGCCTCAGAATCAGCCCTTAAGGCATTCGGATCTGGCTAAAAAGCCCATGAGAGTTTCTCAGGCATGGAAAGCCAAGACACTGTGGCAAAAAAATGACCTAAATGAAAGATCTCTGTGAGTGAGATCCCAGTGGAAAGAACAGGCCATCATAGAAGGAGGTACCTTTCTCTGAAGGGAGGAGAGAACTTCCACTTTGATTATGGCCTTGTCTAAATAAGGTCAGAGTTTGTGAACTCGAGGCTTCCATAGCCTTGGCAGCTCATGACAAGAGCCTTGGGTGATTACTGATGTCATAAATAAGAGTGTCAATTGTTAAATCAACAACAGGAGTCACTGTGCACTCACTCCCCATGTAGAATCTCTGTCCTTAATGAGTTGTACTATGTGAATTAATGGTAAAACTAATCTTCAAACAGTACTTTATACTTTGTGTGTCTCTGTGGGTGCAAACTGTGGAAATCTTTACTTAGTATATACTAAGTTGATCTTCTGTATATAAAGATAATTAAAAATGAATCTTAATGAAGAATGGGATGGGAGAGGGAGTAGGAGATGGGATGGTTTGCGGGTGGGAGGGTGGTTATGGGGGGAAAAGCCACTATAATCCAAAAGTTGTACTTTTGAAATTTATATTTATTAAATAAAAATTTTCTAAAAAAATGCTCTAATGTTGTCACTGTGTATTACAGGATATCACACACACAAAAGCATGGAAGGGGTGATAGCACCCCTCAGAGGTAGAGCCCATCCGCCCAAGGACTCAGCTCGTTGGAGGCCAAAGTGGCACCTGAACTGAACTTAGCACGCCCAACCTGGTCTTGTTTCCTATGTACTACACACGCTGACATGATGAACGCAGCGGAGGAAAGTCTATGAGAATTTTGCAGTGGTCAGGTCACAGCTACTGTTCTGTGTTCAGTTCTGGACGTGATCCTTGCAAAGATACCATACCTGTCTTAGAAAGGTCACCTGTCCAGGAAGCTCCCTGGACAGGACTTGGGTCTGTGTGTCTAGATGACCTCACACTGGTGGTCCTGTGCCAGGAGGGGCTATGGTTATAGATAGTTCCAGAGCTTGAAGCCCTGGCCATGTGTCTGGAAGGCCCTGGCCCCTTGCCCTGGGTCTCTCTTCTGGATGGGGTTTCTCCTTCCTCCTGGAGCCTGCCTGGGCCCAGGAGGCAGCTGGGGACTCCTGCGTGGGTTGGTCGCTGTTGTTCATGGCTTCCCCTGGCCACTCAGCAGCGCACATGCATGTTTCTGGCCAACCAGGTGACAGGCACCACCAGTGTCTGGAGCCAGTGATGGGGATGATACGTACCTGAGGCTTGGGTGAGTGGCGGCTCTCGGGCCGTGTTGATGGGTCTCCCACTGGGCCGGACCTCTGCTGGGGAGAAAGAATGGAAGACAACACGTTCAGTCTCTGGTTCACACTCTACTGGGAAAACAATGGCCACCAGGTCAGCATGTTACTCTGAGATCTTGCTTTGGGTTTATCTGTTTAGATATGAGGGGCTGCTCTGATGGATTTGTGACGCCATGGATTTATCTCAGAAGAATAAAATACCAAGAAAATCAGTTACAGTGGCTGAAATATTGAGGCATGAGGATAGAGATGTATATGTGATTTAGCTGTAGAGTCTCGTACTCATAATCTTGAAGTAGTCAGGAGAAAAACTCAAAACAGAATTTCCACATGATCCAGCAAGCCCACTACCGGGTATATACCCAGAGGAACTGCGATCCGTATCTCCAAGAGATGTCTACAAGCCCACGTTCCCTGAAGCATCCTTCATGATGCCACAATGTGGACTCAACCTAGATATCTATCAATGGAAGCAGGAAAAATCCTACCCTTTGTAACAACATGAGATCATGGAAAGGGAGATCCGCCAGGCACAGAGAGACAAGCCCTGCATGTCTTACTTACAGGTGGAATCTACAAAATTGGAACCCACGTTAGTGGAGAGTCTAATGGTGGTTCCTGGGGGCCAGGGTGGTGATGGCAGAGCTGGGCAGATGCTGGTCAAAGGGTACGGAATTTCAGCAAGACCTGGGACACGTTCAGGATCTGCTGTACACTGTGGGGAATGCGGAGAATAACAATGTGTGCTGGGAAATTGCCAAGAGGGTAGATTTTCAGGGTTCTCACCATCCAAATGGAAATTCTCTGAGATAATAAACAGGCCAATTAGTTTGATTGAGCCATTCCACAACATAATGCATACAAATATCAAAACATCACTCTGCATACTATCCATTTATATAATATTTATTTATCAATTAAAATAGACAATTAACTGGCTGGAAAAAAGCTCCAACCTCAAGATACCACTTTACATCCACTTAGGATGGAGATATTGAAACGCTGGCTAATAACAAGCGCTGGCAAGGACACAGAGAAGGTGGAACCCTGGTGCACTGCTGGTGGGAATACAAATCGCACGCTCCTGGAACGCAGTGTGACAGTTCCTTAAGGTGGCATCCAGGAGTTGCCATTCTACTCCTAGCCATATACCCAAGAGCATCGAAGACATCACCACTAAAAACATGTGGAGATAAGTTCACGGCAACATTCTTCATTAATAGCCCTAAATTAGAAACAACCCACATGTGTGTCAATGGACAAACGAAATTCTGGAGGATGGAATTCCATTCGGCCATAACAAAGCATGAACTTCTGATAGCTCTTGCAACATGGATGAGCCTGGAAAACACTGTGCTATGTGAAGTGAACCAGACACAAAAAAGCAGGTGTTGAGGGTCCGGTGCTGTGGCATGGAGGGCTAAGCTTCTGCCAGTGGTGCTGGCATCCCATATGGGCACCAGTTTGAATCCTGGCTGCTCCTTTTCCAATCCAGCTCTCTGCTATGACCTGGGAAAGCAGTAGAAGATGGCCCAAGTGCTTTGGCCCCTGCACCTAAATAGGAGATCTGGAAGAAGCTCCTGGCTCACAGGCAGATTCACAGAGACAGAAAATACAAACAAGGTTACCCTGGGCTAGGGGACGGGGAGATGGAAATTACTGTTCAACAGGTGCAGAGCTTCTGTTTGGGGTGATGAAGAAATTCTAGAAACAGACAGTGGTAATGTTTATACCATGTCATGAAGGTAACTAATGCCAATGAATTGTACACCTTAACTTTTGTTTTATGTACATTTTACACAACAAAAAATGAATAATAAATGAATTTTTAAAAAGAAACCGATACTACCCCATATATGGAAAAAACATAATGATAAGTGTTTGAAAAAATGCAAATGCTAATTACCCTGATTTGATCATTATTCATTGTCCTCCTGTGCCTTGTAACTATGTACAAATATTATATGTCAATTAAAAACTAAAAAAGTAAAGAGTAAAACAAATGCTACTTTCCATAAATACAAGAACCTTATAAAAATTAATGTGGTGAAACTAAAACAATGCTACAGAACGCTGGCTCTGACAGAGGTGCTGCCCTGAGGTCCTCATGGGGCAGGGAGGAAGAGAGCTCGGAGCACGGATCCTGGTCAGAGCATCAGCCGGGTCTCCTGCTCTGCCCCCTCAGCAGCAGGTGGCCTGGGCTTCTCTGTGCCTCAGTTTCCTCATCGACTCTGTGGGGACCTCAGAGGGTGGCTGTGAGGATTGGCGTTAACCCACAGAAATGTGCCTGGAACAGTGCCTGGCCTATGGCGAGATCAGCACCTGCAGGAGCTCAATGCGATTCCAGTAGCAAACTGATCCCCTTAAAAATATTTCTTCATTTAAAAAATTTGTGCTAGTGTTTTTAAAAATTATTTGCTTATTTATTTGAGAGGGAGAGGGAGAGAGAGAGAGAGAGAGACTGACTTCCCCAAATGCCTACAACAGTCAGTCCAGGGGCTGGGCCAGGCTGCAGCAGGGTCCAGGAACTCCATCCAGATCTCCCACGTGGGTGGCAAGGACCCAGCTCCTTGAGCCATTGTGGCTAACAGCAGCGGGAAGCTGGGACTGGCAGCAGAGCTGGGACTCATACCAGGCCCTTCAATGGGATATGGGCATCTTAACCTCCAGGCCAACACCTGCCCCGTAACTCCTCTGGTCTTTTAAGTTGTTTTTACTGCTCTGGTTGGGTCTCCTACAGACTCTACCCCTCAGACAACCAGAGGCAGGAGATAGCTTCTGGAAGTCAAATTCTGGCTTCTCTCTTGTCGCCTTTCAGCTCAAGGTCAGTCCTCACCTTGGCCTCCCACCCCGGGGGGTGGGGAGGTTCACCGAGCTGGTGCACTCACCCAGGCAGATGGGCGGCTTGCCTGTCCAGCTGCCATCTGCTTTGCAGGTGCGGTGCTCGGAGCCGCCCTTCAGAGTGAAGCCCTCCTGGCAGGAGTAGATGAGCGTGTAGCCCATGGAGGGCAGGTCCAGGGCCCCGACGTTGGCGTGGGTGGGCGTCTCTGGCTGCCTGCAGTGGTGGGCTGGGCGAGAGGGAAGGAGTGCTGAGCCCGAGGGGCTGAGGGTCTCCAGGGGCCTCTTGGACCATTCACGCCCCTGTTCCCAGGGGGGGCATCCTCTTCCTGCCCCTTCTGGGCCCTTTCATGGCCAGCATTGCCCTCCCGGCCCCTCTCCCCGGCCCCAAGCTGGCATCACTAGGCCTAGGTGAACGTTCAGGTGAATGTCCATGAGGCCCCAAGGGGTAAGGACTACATAGAAACTAATATTGGCCCAAATGACGAGTAGTGAGCTCCCTGTCACTGACAGCAGGCAAGTATGTCGGGATGTGGGTGAGTGCACTCACGGACACAGTCGGGCGGGGTGCCGCTCCACGTCAGGTTGGGGAGGCAGGTCCTGGTGGTGGAACCCTGAAGCAGGTAGCCTTTCTGACAGCGGAAGAGCACTGTGCTTCCGACCTGTGGCATGGACGGAAGGTTCCATCACCTTCCATCCAGCAACGCCTCGTACACCTCCCCCTGAGTTACAGACGCTTCCATGGCCCACCTGCTGCCCAGGCTGCTGCCTCTGCTGGCAGTGATACCCTCCCCTTCTCTGCTGGCTGAAATCCATTTATCCTTTGGGGCAGCTGACACCACGCCTCTTCCCCTTGGCCTCCTCCAATCCCGGGAGCCAGATCAGGGCTCCCCTGCGCACACGGCACACTGCGGTAGACAGAGTGCCCAACTCAGGGTCAGAAGCCGCTGGATCTGAGCCCTGGCTTCTGCGCTGGCTCACTGGATGGCACTCTCTGAACTTTAGTCTTCCACCCTGCCCCAGCTGCACAGGAGCCCCGTGACACTCGGGTGTGATGGTGCAGCGGAAGCACTTGGTAAAACATGAAGAAGTATGCAAAATTAAGTGACGGCATGTGTGTGTGTGTGCGTGTGTGTGTCCCTTTCTCCTATGCAACCGTAAGTTCCTTAAAGCTGAGAGAGGCTTGTTTACCTTGCACAGACACCTGTGGGCGCCCTGTTTGCAAAGAACCTCTGAGCAGAAGTGCTGCCCCCACACTACCTGCCCTCTGATTGGCTGTCCCCCACTTCCATCCCCCCACGGACTCCTGACTCCTGCAAATGCCGGCTCTGTCTATCCTGCTCCACACCCATCTGGCAGAATTTTGGGGGTGGGACCAGATTCCCACACTGCAGTTCGATTTCACTGCTCCCCAGCTCAACCATTCCCACTGTCCCTGTTACGTCCGGGAGCAAATTCAAAGGCAAGGTGACCCTTTCGTTCTCCATTCTCCCCATCCACACCTAACCTAGGTGCTTCTTGGATTCCATCATTTGTTTCAGCAAGAATGGCATCTTTATCTGCCCAGGGGAACACATCAAAACCTCAAGCCATGTTTGATCCCACAGAACCCTCCGTCCAAACCACTGAGAAGTCCTCTTCGTTCTACCTGCACGGTGCGTTCTGAACACCTCTCTCTGCCTCCCTGTCACTCCTGTCACACAAAGCCGCCCTTGTCCCTCTCCCGAGCCGTGACAACAGTGCCCTCCTTGTCTGAGTGTTTCTATTTGTGGTCTCGTGTTATTCATCGTCTACTCAGCAGCCTGAGTGATATTTCAAATGATGAATCTGATAGCGCTGCTTTCAAATGACCTTCACATAAAAACCAAAATGCTGATCCTGGCCCTAAAATGCCGTGTGACCTGACCCAGGCCGCCTTCTTGGCAAAAAACTATCGTGTGACACCTGATGAATGCAGGGAACACGTACAAGGAGACTTCAAAAATTCATGGGAGAAAAAAGGAATTAAAAGCGAAGCTTATTTTGGTGCAAATGCTTTGAATCTGTGCCTAGCTTGTTTCATAGTGTGCATGTCCCATGGGCTTTCTGAAGACCCCCCTGTACAGAGATGAAGTGTGAGAATGAAATGGATGCCACAGTGGAGCCTGACGCTTGGAGCAAGGATGCTCTTACCCCGAGCTGCTCCTTAGCGCTCTGGATGGCACCTGCTATCGTGAGCTTTGTGGTGATGAGCCTATCCCATATGCACACACGCATCACTAAACACCTTGATACATTTAATTATAGCATCCTGCTACTACTTTGTCACTCACTAGTGCGTTTCTAGACAGACCTGTGCCGCAGGGAGCTGTATCACTGACTCTCGCTGCTGTAGAACAACCTACCGTGTGACTACACCACAATTCTCCTGTCTCCTGGTCACATGCACACGAGCATCTCAGGTATGTTCCCAGGAGGGGGACTTCTGGGCCACAGAGCCGGTGAAGTGTCTCCTTGGCCCAAGCCAAGGCGCGTTCAAGCCTCACCCGGCCCCCTGATGCTGCCTGCCTCTCTCACCACACTGTAGACTCGCTGGCAGGCCTGCCCGCTGGTCCCCACCATGCTCCCTGGGAAAGCCACCAGCTGTGCACGCGGCTGACCCTCCCCATGTAACGTGTTGCCCTCACCGCCGTTCCTAAGGTAGCCCCTCAACGCTGTTCACGCCCCCTCGCTTGGCCCTGGCTGGTGCTTAGGGGAGGTCTCAGCAGTGACCTTGCTTGCGTGTTTGTCCTCACCAGCCGCGCGGTCCTACTGGAGCAGGGCCGGCTGCCCTGGTCCCACTCCCCTCCTTGTGTTCCTCGTTCCGAGGACCCTCCTAGGTCATCAGCAGTTGCTGAATGAGTGCTGACAGCAGGAACTACATCACCTGATTAGACCGCAGTCCTGAATTTTCTCCTGGGCGTCTCTTGGTTCCAGTTCATTGTCCTGCCTCAGGCACGCTGTGCCTTCCTGCCTCCCCCTCTGTTGAGAGTGTCCCCCCCCAGGCTGTCCCAGTCCTTTCCTCCTCCCAGTGCTCGTTCTCGGGTGCCCGGTCTGCCTCACACTGGCCCTTTGTCGCCCCTGCTGGCCGGTCGAGCTCTGGCTCCATGGCAGGGCTGCAGGAACCTTGAGAACCCAAGGTCTCTGTGTCTTGGAATAACACCGGCACGCCCTCTTCCTCCCTGGCTTCTCTGAAGGATGCAGGATGCTGAGGGGTGCTCCTGTGAAGCACGAACCAAAGAGGCAGGGCGCTTCCTTTCTCTGATTTCCAGGGTCCTGGCCTCGCTGGGTGCTGTCAGGAGGGAGGTCCCTGGGGCCACTGATGGGCAGGGACAGGAGGTAGGAAGCCCCAGGCTTGGCTGCTCTCATTACCTGATAGCCCTGGGAATTGTTCTGCATCCCAAACTGTGGCTTGCCAGGGTCTGCACACACAGTCAGCGTCGGATCTGAATCACAAAACAAAGACAAGGCCCTGTGGTCACTGCCTTGGTGTGCCCTGAGAAACAGGTGCAGGGAAGGAAACGGGCCACCTCCTCCCTTCCCAGATCTGCACCTGCCTCACACCTCCCGATGGCCAGTCCACGCCCCCCCTCCGTGCACACTCATTCTGGCTATTTCATATCCTGCTCCAAGCATCCCAGACAGCGCCTGTGCCCTCGTGCAGATAAGATTGCCCAAGACTAGGGAGGGAAGGCCTCACCTCCCTCCAGCCCGGCCACCCTCTGACCGGAGCACCTCTCACCTACGCAGCTGGGCTGGGTACCACTCCACGTCCCGTCCGACTGGCAAAACCTTCGTGGAGAGCCCACCAGCACCAGAGGGGGCTGGCAGGAGTAGGAGACGGACGACCTGTAGGAGAAGCCTCGGTCTTCTCTCCTCCCGCGGGGCGGGACGCCCGGGTCTCCGCAGAACACCGCTGGGAAGCAAAGGAGAAAGGCAGGTTGGGGCTACTTTCCAGAACCTGGTCTGCATCTGCCGGTGTCCTGTCTTCCTGCAGGTTCCACCTGAACTCTGGAAACCCGGGTTCAGTCCTGGGTAAGAGCTGAGTACTTACAACGTGCCGCTGCCACGTGCTTCCTCTCCTGTCCACACCCTAATGCTTATGCTCCGCCATCCAAGTCATGGGGGGACACCTCAGTAGGGTTGGAGCAATGAGAAAAAACAGCCCACCCAGAATTGTCCCTTCATTCTCATGTACCTTCCCTGCTAGCTCTCACTCGGATGTGTGTGAACTTGTGCATAGCTGCAAATCCAAGGCTGGTGTGATCGCGGCTCTCGCTTGGTTCACCTAATGGTATCCTGGAAACATTTTCCACATGTGTGACGTCACCACTACTGGCCGCACAGTTCTGCAATGGGGGGCTGTACCATAATTGTACTTTATCATAATCCTCCGACCAGACAGCTCCTATTATAAAGTTATGTACAACTTTTCTTTCACATGGTTTAGAATTGAGGCATGGCATATTACTTTTGAAGGTTTGAGTGTGTTCCCAGCTCTTGATGTGTACTGCCACATTTCTTTTCCAAGGGCTGCCCACTTAAACTGTGCTGGGAGTACGTGAGCATGCTCATTTCTTTTTTTCTTGTTTTTTAATTGATTTTTTTGACAGGCAGAGTTAGACAGTGAGAGAGACAGAGAGAAAGGTCTTCCTTCCATTGGTTCACTCCCCAAATGGCTGCTATGGCTTGCGCTGTGCTGATCTGAAGCCAGGAGCCAGGTACTTCCTCTTGGTTTCCCATGTGGGTGCAGGGCCCAAGCACTTGGGCCATCCTCCACTGCCTTCTTGGGCCACAGCAGAGAGCTGGACTGGAAGAGGGGCAAACGGGACAGAATCCAGTGCTCCAACCAGGACTAGAACCTGGGGTGCGGGTGCCTCAGGCAGAGAATTAGCCAAGTGAGCCATGGCGCCAGCCTAGCATGCCCATTTCACTCAGGTCATGTTATCATCAGAGCGTATCATTAGCAGTGGGCTGCAAAGCTCTCTCTGACAGCCCCTCAAGTGTCACTCTGTGCTGCGATGTGAGTGTGTGAGTGTAGGTGAGGGGGCTTCTAAAGGTTCTCAGGAAAACAGAATTAAAGGTTATGTGAGTTTCCCAGGAACGTTCGGAAGCATCCTCGTGGAGTCAGGAGGTTCACAACCTCGTGCAAAATAAAATGGACGCTGGGCCTGCGGCTCGTGCCCTGGAAGGCGGGGCGCCCAGGCTGGCCAGTGAGAAGTCAACTCAAAGCCACACTGTTCAGAAGCTCTCAGGCCCACGATGAGACAGCTTAAGGGAGACAAGCAGATGTCTGACAAGTAACCTCCACCGCCGAGGAGGTTGTGAGTGAGAACCTGCTGTGGGGATGTCCACCGGGGCCTTCTTTCTGGAAGACAGCTGGGTGACACGCGTCTAGGAGCACAGGGTGCCTGCTGCTTGGCCCAGCCCTCTCACTCCTAGGCTTTCACCACAAGCGTCAAGAAGTGCTGTTGGCCGGCGCCGTGGCTCAACAGGCTAATCCTCCGCCTTGCGGCGCCGGCACACCAGGTTCTAGTCCCGGTCGGGGTGCCGGATTCTGTCCCGGTTGCCCCTCTTCCAGGCCAGCTCTCTGCTGTGGCCAGGGAGTGCAGTGGAGGATGGCCCAAGTGCTTGGGCCCTGCACCCCATGGGAGACCAGGAGAAGCACCTGGCTCCTGCCATCGGAACAGCGCGGTGCGCCGGCCGCAGCGCGCTACCGCGGCGGCCATTGGAGGGTGAACCAACGGCAAAGGAAGACCTTTCTGTCTCTCTCTCTCTCTCTCTCTCTCACTGTCCACTTTGCCTGTCAAAAAAAAAAAAAAAAAAAAAAAAAAAAAAAAAAAAAGAAGTGCTGTTTTCAGGGCTGTTGATTACAGAACTGCTCTACCATGATGAAGTCGGAGACCGCCTGACTTGGTCACCCACTCTAAGACTGAGGGATCTACAAGGACATTCTTCAAAGCCATCAGCATCTATGATAGGTGGATCAGTCCGCACTGATAGCCAAAAGTGCTGATGGACAGCTTTTGGTGGCCTATCAATGGGTATGAGTTATGAAACAGTGTGTACAGCATGGCCCAATAGCATTTATAGGAGATTGTACTCATACACACTGCAATATACAGATTGCTACATGTGCAAAAATTGGTCCACGTGAGGCACAATCCAAAGCTTAGGTGTAGTTATCTTCCCTAGGACTTTGACTTTATTCATTGTTAAAAAGTAACTTGGCTATTCCTCAAAGGGCAAAGTGAGATGGCTGAGTCCAGGCTCTGCCCTGCAACTTGCTACTTTCCAATTATCTCCCTGGTGGGATGCAAGGGTCTGAGAAGTTAACTACATTTGGAACACCTGTGTCCACGTTTGAGCTGCTGGCCTGAACCTCTGTGGAAATTCCCAAATAGAAGCAGATGTGCAGAGGCAGAGGTACCCAGAAAGTCTCGTGAGTATGTGGATAGTGAGAGAAATGTCGAGTAGAAAGAAAGAACAGGTCTGGGCATTTGGCCTAGCAACGCAGACATCACAGCCCGTATCAGAGTGCCTAGGTTCTGCTCCTGGCTCCAGCTTTCTGCACTCTTGGAAAGGCAACGATGCTGACTCAAGTGACTGGGCCCCTGCCGCCCACATAGGAGGCCTGGGTTGTGTTTCCAGCTCCTGGGTCTAGCCCTGGTTCAGCCTTGCTGTGGGTATCTGGGGCGTGAACCAGCAGGTGGGAGCTCTCTCTCAAGACATACAAATAAAAAAAAAAAAAGAAAAAACAAACAGGTCCTGTTTTTATCCAAAGCATGCCCAGGTGTGGGGGGTGACAAGCAACTCTGGGGTCCTCAATGAGTAGCTCACCCTGGAATGGACTTGGGGCTCTTTAACTGGGCCAGTGGGGAGTAAGAAATGAAGTCTCTCAGCAGAAAATCCTGGGTCCCCCAGTGGTCTCTTCCATGCTGACCGTTTTCCAGGAAGACAGGCACGTTGCTAGCACAGGGCATCCCCAGATCTTCCGGCCTTAACAATCTTTCATGCCAGGAAAACAACACCTGGCACGTGGCTTATCCCCCCGCACCCTGACCCCTGGCAGTGTTCGAAGCCAGGAATCAATGAAGGTATTCTCGCTTTCTCCCGTGACGCTTCCCTCCCTCTTTCACAAAGCTCTGCCCTGGTTTTCAGAGGGGACGATCTACCCCAGGCCTCCCAGCAGCAGAGCAACGAGGAAGGAAAGGGAAGGGGCTAGCAGGTGGGGGGCTCCAGGGGCCCCGCTGAGCCACTTACGGAAGCACTGCGGCAGCTCTCCGGTCCAGGATCCGTTCCCCTCGCAGGTGAGCACCGCAGGCAGCGAGAGCTGGTAGCCCTCCAGGCAGGCGTAAGTCACGCTTGAGCCCCACATGAAGTCGGATCCCACCACCTTCCCGTTGGGGATGAGCTGAGGCGGCTTGCACATGATAGCTGGGGGGAGACCAGGGAGGCTGAGTTCTGGTGCTGCCCTGGGAGAACCAGCCCAGTTGTCATCACTGGTATCTGTGGCTCCTCCGCACCTGCTAGGAGTGTGGCCTGGCAGGAGGAGCCAGAGAGGAGCCATCTGGTGGTGGCAGCTCTGATCTTTCTGCATTGCCCAGTGCCCTCTCTTGATGTCCGAGGGTCAGGTCCCTTCCCACTCCCTCCTGGCAGATGGCTATGGGACAGTCCTCTCCTTGGAAAAAAGCTAGGGCTCTGTCTCACCACCCCCATGTCCCGGGGGTGCCTCCGTCCACATCTGCGGCCCTCCGACGCACCTTTGCAGACAGGCTTGGTGCCATTCCATGTCCGGTCCTTGGTGCAGCTCAGCACGGACACCCGATGTGACTCCATCATGTATCCAGGGACGCACTGGTATGTCACGGTCTTGTTATACCTGAAGTCGTTGCCCAGTCGGAGGCCGTTGGCTGGAATCCCAGGGTCACCACAGTTTATGACTAGGAGAACAGAGACACAGCATTGGCCATTCCTGGTTCAGACCCCATTTCTCCTTAGCATCCTGATACTATGCCTCCACTCCCTGCCCAGGTCGGAGAAGGCAAAGGCAGATCAGCCACACCTCCCTCCTCACAAGCTCCAGGGTCCATTCTCAAGTTCATTTGGTTAAAACTCCCTGCATTGGCCCTCCCACCTCCCCACTGCCCTTGCCCACGCCATCCTTGTGTGGCCAGCTCCTCGGGCCGTGGAGACCCACCGGCCTTCTAATCAAAGCAGGCCCTGAGAGGGAGCGCCCAGAGGCTGCTCTGTTCCTGAACAAAGCAGGGTCAGGAAGAGGGGAGGCTCTCCAGGCTGAACAGCCTAACGCGCTAATGGAGCACCTGAGACAATTTGTCTGCCCCAGGGCGGGTCTTAGCACCTGCTGTTCTGCCCAGGTCGCTGGGGGCTGCGCAGCCTGGAAGCAGAGTCTTGCTATGGTAAGGAGTAAAGGTAGGGTCTGAACAAAGTGGAGCTGACATGGGATTTCAGAGGCAGCCTGCAGCAGTAGACTGAGACTTTGCCATGGGGGATGTGGTCTGATTCCCTCACCTGATCTCTCCCTAGCTGGGGCCGCACTGGCTGCTTTCCAAGGGGAGGGGGCTGGGGCCACCCTGGAAGGAAGCAAAAAAGGGCAGCCATGAAGCTGCTCCAGGCTCAGGTTGGGGAGGGTCCATGGAGCGAGAAGGAAGGGATAGAAAGAGTGGCCAGGGGGAGCTGTGAAGTGCTCAGGGAGTCTGGTGGAGCCTTAGGATTTTGCCTTCAAAGATAAAAAGATAGGCATTGGCCAGAGCCCAAGAACTGGCCAACATTTTCTCAGCCTCCCTGAGCCTCGTCATCTCATTCAGAAAGTAGGGGTGGATCGTAGCTTTCTGTGGACTGAGGGAAGATCCAGTGGCGCATGTGTGCAACAGAAAGCCTTCCGTGAAGGGGCTGCCACACCTACTCACACATGACTGACGCAGGCTCCCGGTCTCACGGGGACTCCCTTCTCCTTGGGCATGCAGTAGCCGGGTCGCCCCAGCTCTCACCTGTGCACTCGGGGTCACTGCCTGTCCAGGTGCCATTGACGGAGCAGTGTCGGCTGAGCAGGCCCGTGGCGTAGTAGCCTTCCCGACACTCGTAGACGATGGAGCTGGAGAAGACCAGGCCGTCGCTGAACGTGACTCGGGCATTGCTTGGCGTCCCGGGGTTCCCACAGGAGATCACTAGGAAGCCAGAGGGGCACATTATCCACCAGACCCACAGCAGGTGGCACTGGGGGCTGTGAGCTGCCTAGAGTGGAGGGCTCTGGCTACAGGGACCCTGCGGAGGGCATGGGCAACTCTCCTGCTGCCTCTGTGCCTCCTGACCATCTATCTCACCCCCAGGCAGGGAGCAGAGACCTGGATGAAGTTTTCAAAACAATTATTTTTGAGTAAAAAAGGCTACAAGGCTATCTGTTTTATTATCACACCTAGAATTTTAAGCAGCAATTCCGAATACCAACACATATCCAATCTTCCTCGATTTCCTCTCGTTTATTTATTTATTTTAAATATTTATTTATTTGAATGGAAGAATTACAAAAAGACGGAGATGGGGAGTAAGACAGGGAGAGAGAGAGGGAAAGAAGGAGGGAGGGAAAGAGAGAGAGAGAGAGAGAGAGAGAGAGATCTACTATCTGCTGGTTCACTCCCCAACTGCCAACAATAGGTAGGTCTGGGCCAGGCCAAAGCCAAGAATTCCATCCTGGTCTCCCACATGGGTGGCAGGGGAAAGAGAGAAGAAAAGAGAGCTCCTCTCCGTGGTCCACTCCCCCTGTGCTTGCGATGGCTTGTGCTGAGCTGACCTGAAGCTGGGCACCGAGAACTCAATCCAGGCCTCCAGCGTGAGTGGAAAGAGGTCAGCTACGTGAGGCTGCCGCCTTCCAGCATCCACATCATTGAGAAGCCGGGGCCAGGAGTGGGAGCCAGGTATTGAACCCAGGTGCTTCCGTGTGCGACACAGCATCTTAACATCACTAGGCTAAACGTATCCCCCCTCCTTTTTTTTTGACAGGCAGAGTGGACAGTGAGAGAGAGGGACAGAGAGAAAGGTCTTCCTTCCATTGGTTCACCCCCCAAATGGCCTCTACAGTCAGCACACTGCGCCGATCCGAAGCCAGGAGCCAGGTCTCCCATGTCTCCCATGGGGTGCAGGGCCCAAGCACTTGGGCCATCCTCCACTGCACTCCCGGGCCACAGCAGAGAGCTGGCCTGGAAGAGGAGCAACCAGGACAGAATCCGGTGCCCCAACCAGGACTAGAACCTGGGATACCAGCACCACAGGTGGAGGATTAGCCTAGTGAGCCACGGCCCTGGCCCCCTCCCTCCTTTTAAAATTTTTATTTATTTATTTATTTTTTTGACAGGCAGAGTGGACAGTGAGAAAGAGAGACAGAGAGAAAGGTCTTCCTTTGCCATTGGTTCACCCTCCAAAGGCCGCCGCGGCCGGCGCACTGTGCCAATCCGAAGCCAGGAGCCAGGTGCTTCTCCTGGTCTCCCATGTGGATGCAGGGCCCAAGCACTTGGGCCATCCTCCATTGCACTCCCGGGCTACAGCAGAGAGCTGGACTGGAAGAGGAGCAACCGGGACAGAATCCGGTGCCCCGACCGGGACTAGAACCCGGTGTACCAGCACCACAGGCAGAGGATTAGCCTAGTGAGCCGCGGCCGTGCCCTCCCCCCCCCCCCCCCGCCTTTTTTTAAACAGTGACTGATCTGAATCAAAATCCACATAAGGTTCATGCATGACATGTGGTTGGCAGGTCTCTAAGACTCTGAATGCAGAGATTAGTACTCTTCTGTAGCTTGTTAGCAGAAACCAGAGCACCTACGCTGTGCCAGTTCCCAATCTGAATTGTACTAACTGCATCAGGATGGCACTGTTTACCATGTTTCCCCTGTTCCCTGTGGAACCCGTGACAGGTTTTCCTCTTTGGCTAGGATGCTTCCTAGATGACTGGCCAGCAGACACAGATGATCTGGTTGCTTTCTTGCTCATGAGGTTGAAGCGGACGATATGATTTCTGCTCTTCCCGCCTACTCAGAATTCATAAAATTCCCATGAGCTTTTCACGTAATGGTTTAGCAGCAATGGATGATCATCAACCAGATCCATTATTTCTCTAGGGGTTAGATAACGGTGATATTTTAATTCTATATTCTTTCTGCATTTGAGTTTAATGAAGAAATCCCCCATCATTGAATATTTGTTAATGCTGAAATCAGATAATGGTTCTTTCCAAATCAGATGTCAGAATAGTGAATGAGTTCCTTAGCAAGATCTAAAGGTGATTCCTGGGTTTATTTAAGGATCTTTCAGAACTTAGGGATTTGAAATGATTTACTGTGTTGCCACCCATTGCCTTTATTCATCTTATGGATGCTCATATTATCTCATCTTTTGTCAATGGGCATCTCTTCAAGTCGGCGCCCGAGTTCTTTTCCTATGACCCCAGTCATCCTTGATGGAGTCCGTGCTGGTGCGAGAAGAGGTTTTTTTGTATAGTCCCTGCCCTGATTCAGGAATCAGCCATTTCCCCAAAGAACCTGGTTCTTCTGACAGAGAGTGGATTTAGAGACTACAGCCTGGGCACTAATGGTGCTCACTGCTAAGTGGTCAGTAGTTGTTGACTCTAGACTTTGAGAGTAGGAAGAGCTGGAAAAATAACCTTTTTTAAAAAAAGATTTATTTATTGGTTTATGTATTTGAAAATCCAAATGACAGGAGAAGAGGGAGAGACAGAAGGAGGGAGAGGAGGAGGAGGGGAGAGAAATAGAGAGACAGAGAGATCTTCTATTTCTTGGTTTACTCCCTAAATGGATGCAACAGTCAGGGCTGGGCAGGCTGAAGCCAGGAGCCAGGAACTCCATCCGGGTCTCCCATGTGGGTAATGGGGCCCCACACATGCTTGGGCATCATCCATTGCCTTCCTAGGAACATTAGCAGGGCACTGGATGGGAAGCAGAGCAGCCACGATTCAAACCAGTACTTCAGTAAGGGATGCCAGCATTGTAACCTACAGTATAACCTACTGTGCCACAACGCCAGTCCCTAGGCAAATAACTTTTTAAATGGAAAATACATTATGAATTTATACTGATATTGCCAATCCAAATTTAGGACTAAGGGTTTTCCGTAGCTTTTTTTCTTTAAAATTTTTTTATGTTGAAAATATTGGTTCTTAGTGACAGTAAATAATTCACATTTGTTTTACCCATATATGCTATATAATATATCATTTCAAAATAGCACTAGTTTCAGAATAGTAACATAATGTTATTACTAATAGTATGATTGCTGAAAGCAGCGGAAGGTTTCTTTGTGGCTCTATTTGTCCTCAGGATACATGTCACAGTCAAATTTCATTTTTTCAAGTCTGCTGTAATAATCCTCTGGGTTATTAAATCACCAACTTAAATCATGTTCCATTGGGGCTTTGATATTTAGAGCCTGTATGCTTCTAATATGTGATTTGATTTAGCCTAATTGTACAGCATATATAACATTCACACGGTGCTGCAAGAAAACCTACAAAACAATTCCTACTGATTAGCACAACAGATGAGCTCTAACATCCATTCATTCCACAACTCTCTGTGTTGCCTAGGTGTGCAGAGAACAGCAGTCACCCAGTTATGTCCCCTGCTCCTGAGGAGCTTAATGTATTGTGAGGAACCTACCCATAGGTGAATGAAACCTTGACACGGAATAGGGTAGTGAGAAGAGATCAGCCTACCGGGACTGGAGAAGAAAATCTGAATAGACCACACCCCCATATCAGAGTGCCTGGGACTGAGTCCACCTCCACTTCCGGTCTGACTTCTCGCTAGTGTGCCTGGGAGGCAACAGGTGAAGCTCAGGTGCTCTGGTCCCTACTACCCACGTAGGAAACCTGGGTGGAGTGCCTGGCTCCTGGCTTCACCTTGGTCCAGTCCTGGCTGTTGTGGGCATTTGGGAAGTGAACTAGTGAATGCAAGATCTCTGTCTGTCACTCCACCTTTCCCATAAGTAAAAAAATGAGTAAACATTTGGAATGTGATCGAACCGGTAAGTGTAAGCAGGAGTTTGTCCAGAAGAGCCCTAAGAGCTGAGTGTGTGTGTGTGTGTGTGTGCGCGCACGCGCCATCTCTCCCCCTTAACAAAATTCACTTCGAGGCCCACAGTCTTCACTACCCACCTTCTGGCTCTGAACGCGCCTGACGTGGTTACCTGACCCCATCCTGGTGCGGGGCAGGAAAGCGACACTGGTCGTGTGCATTACACTTTCTCACTACCACAAACCTCCTGGGCTGCACCTCCAAAACTCTGCAAACAGCACCCCCAGAAAGGCCGGATTCTGGCCAGACCACTGTTCTCATCTCCCGGGCAGGAATCGTCTGATCAGAGGCCAGAACACATCCCTTGCTCTGCAGGGCAACACGACAGCCTCAGTTTCCAACAGGCTGCTTCCCAACACTGCCTCTTATCTTCATCTCCCACACCCAGGGACTCGTTCTCCTGTGACTGGTCTGGTCCTATGGGGACCACCAATCCATCGACCCTACCCCTTTTTTCACTGCCTCTTACTCCATGAAGGAAGTTGCTCCTCTGTGCCCAGCTTAGACACCAAGCTCCCTCATAACTGTGACTTGCACCCCAACCCTCTCCCCACACCACTTACTGCCCATGTCTTAAGTTGCCTGGCGAAGCCCCACCTTCAAACACAACGCAACATCTTACTCTGTGTCTGCACCTGTATGGCAGAATGGGGTTGAGCAAAAACAGCCCGACGGGGGCTGCTCCCTGGAAATTGCACTCTGCCCTGTCCTGTCCCCACGGCCACCTGCTGGATGACGGTGTCCTGTGAGCACTGTTCTGCGTCTTCTCGCTCAGCCTGACGCTCAGTTGTTGGATGTGCTTCCTAACTATGAGAGTGCTGTGCAGGCTCTACTTTATTGTTTTTTTTTTTTAATTTTTGACAGGCAGAGTGGACAGTGAGAGAGAGAGAGAGACAGAGAGAAAGGTCTTCCTTTGCCGTTGGTTCACCCTCCAATGGCCGCCGCAGCTGGCACGCTGCTGCCAGCGCACCGCGCTGATCCGAAGGCAGGAGCCAGGTGCTTCTCCTGGTCTCCCATGGGGTGCAGGGCCCAAGCACTTGGGCCTCCTCCACTGCACTCCCAGGCCATAGCAGAGAGCTGGCCTGGAAGAGGGGCAACCGGGACAGAATCCGGTGCCCTGACCGGGACTAGAACCCAGTGTACCGGCACCGCAAGGCGGAGGATTAGCCTGTTGAGCCACAGCGCCAGCCGGCTCTACTTTAAAAGAGAAAGACAAAAATTCCTGGGAGCAGCTGTAAAAAGTCTGGAGAAGAACATGGTTTTTTTCATCTTAAAAATATTATTTTCATTTTATTTGAGAGAGAGAGAGAGAGAGAGAGAGAGGTCTTCCATCCATTGGGTCACTCCCTGAATGCCTACAACAACTGCAGCTGGGCCAGGCTGAAGCCAGGAGCCCAGAACTCAGCCCAGGCCTCCCACACGGGCGCAGGGACCCAGGTACTTGGGTCATGACCTGCTGCCTTTCAGGTGCACTAGCAGGAAGCTGGATCACAAGTGGAGTAGCTGGGACTCAAACCGGGGACTCTGACATGGCACACGAGTGCCCCAAGCAGTGATTTAAGCAACTGTGTGCCAAATGCCCACCCTGAGCAAGTTTTAAAATGATTTTTCCTCCCATGTGAGGAGCATGCAGAAGAACAGGGACCCCTCCATGGGTGCTACCTCAGGAGAGACCGAGGTCAGGGTGCTTGGACAGCGTTTCCACTGACGGGTCTGTGTTTGGGCACTCTGGGTGTCTGTTTCACACAGGCTCTTCCCTTAGTGAGCTCCCAGGGAGCAAGAGGATGTGGGTCTCAGTGCACCCCAGCTGCCATAACAAAACCCCAGGAGCCAGTGGCTTGAGAACAGCAGGGATGGATTTCTCACAGTTCCCGGGACTGGGACGTCCAGGGTCAAGGCCGTGGCTGATTCAGCTTCTGGCGATGGCCCTTTCTGGTTCAAAGATGGCAGCTTCCTGTTGTCTCCTCACATGCCAGAAGGGAAAGGAGCTCTCCGGAGTCCCCGCAGGAGGGCTCCCCTCATGATCTGATTGCCAGGGACCCCACTTTCTGTCCCTATCACGTTGTTGACCCGGGTTCCACGTAGGGACTCTGCAGGGACACAAGGCCCAGCAGTGGGTCTGCCTGGTCCTGCCGTGTCCCCAGCTCATACCGCCACATTGCTGAATGACTCCAAACGGGAGGTGAATTCAGCAGTGGGCCAGGTTTAGTCTGTTTTGGTTTCTTCTTGGGTGAATGTTTGGCTCTGGATTCCTAAGGAAAATGAGTGTGGTCTGTTCATCTCCACCTTCCGCCAACCGCCGTGGGGCCATCCATGGGTTCTCTCTGAGGGCAGGTGCGTGGGGGAGGGCGCGGGAGCAGGGGGAGGGCGCTGGGGCTGGGCAAAGGGGGCAGCAGAACGGTCACATACATTACCTCCACACTCAGGCTGGGCACCGCTCCATGAGCCGTTGGCCTGGCAGGTTCGCTCTGATGATCCCCGGAGCGCGTATCCGGCTTCACAGCTGAAGCGCATCAGGCTGCCCGGAGCAAAGCTCTCCCCCAGTCGGATGCCATGGGCCGGGATGCCGGGGTCACCGCAAACCCCCACGCTGGTTCCTGTGCGTGAAAACCAAACAAAGCCCATTGTCTCCACAAGGAAGAAAAGGGGGGAGGTCCTGCGAGAGAGATGAGATTGAGCAGTCACCAGGGGAGGCGGTGAGCCCCAGAGCGGGACCCGGACAGGCTCCTGCCTCATTACGCAATGGCAAGGAACACAAAGACCTGAGGTCCTGGGTGAGGTCCTGGGAACCGCACAGGAACAGAAACAAGAAGGCAAGGGAACGCCATGTTGTGGAAATCCCACATTTGTTCTTCGGCCCGTACCAGAGGGGAGCCGCCACGGTCCAGAACAGACACAGCGTCCCCTTCTCCCATTTACCTTTGCCCACGGACAGCCGCTGAGTCTGTGGCCCCTGCTCTGTGTCCAGTGCCGCTGCCCCGGCCTAGATGCTCAACATCATGTTGCCTGGACTCTGGCAGGGTCCTCCGGGCTTCAAGTCTCTCTCACCCACCTTCCACTTCATCCTCAGATCTGGACGGTGAACAGCCACCAGCCATGGACCTCGTCTTCCCGCAGCCATGTCTCTCTGGCTCCCTAACACCTGCTCCCTAGCAAAGCGTCATCTTCTCAAGCGCTCACCTTAATCCCCACCCTGGGCTTGTTCACTTATTTTTATTTATTTATTTATTGAAGTTTAATTTTTAATTTTTATTTGAGAGGGAGGGATCTCATGTATCTGCTGATTCACGCTCCAAATGCCTGCAGCAGCTGGGGCTGGCCTCGGTCAAGGCCAGGAGCCAGGAGCTCAACCCAGTCTCCCATGTGGGTGGCGGGGACCCAACTCCTTGAGACGTCACTGCTGTGCGTCAGGGTTTCCAGTAGCAGGAAGCTGGAGCCAGGCGCCAGCGTCAGGGATGGATCCCAGGCACTCCAACATGGGATGCAAGTGTCTCAAGTGGGGTCTACACAGCTAGGCTAAAACGCCCACCCATGGATTCACTTAAACCAACAAACAACTGTATGCATTCATGAGGCACAAGGTGGTGTTTTGATACATTTATTATTTATTTCAAAATAGTTAACAGAGTGGATTTTATGTATTCTCACCGTACACAAATGGTAAAGGTTTGGGGTGACTGGTGCTCGGCCTTTAGCGTACCCTCTACTCACACACCCTGCGGTGAAGTGAGCTCTAGGTGATGTGTCTTGTCTGTGGCTTGTTCCTGGTCTCTAGCTGCATTCCTGCCTTTATCTGGCCTCTGAAAGGTGCAAATGCCCTCAGGAGAGCAGGAGCGAGCGAGCCGCAGCCCCTGTAATGCTTCCCAGCTCAGAGGTGGAGAGGCGGCATCGTCCCATCAAACCAGCCCACGGCAAGCAGAGAGGGAGGGAGAGTGCAGGACATGTGGCCACTGCCCGAGGGGACAGAGCTTCTGGCTGTGACGGGACCTCTCCCCTTGTGGACCCACGTGGGCATCCACCAGCGCCCTGTGCGTCACTAAGTTCAGTTTGTTGGGGTTACCCCACGTCTCAGCCACACCTACCTGTGCCACTAGATCCCTGCCAGTCTCCCAGCCCCAGGCTCACTTCCGCTTTGTGTTCTCGGCCTGGGAGAGGGCCACCTAGCCCTGCGTTCCTCGTTCTCCCCTCACAGAAGGGACCCTCATCTAACCTTCGTGGGAACCCTCAGAAGAAGGTGGCCCACCGACTCTGCCTGGGGTTCTCTGGTTTTTCAAGTTCCCCAGCTGCAGCTCAGGCACTAGGCAGGGCAGGGTCCCCTCCAAGGCAGCCTGGATGGTGAGCAGTTCTCACTCCCACGCTGGCTAGCTGACCTCAGCTGCAGCCGATCCTACTGTGAAACGGGCATGGGGTGGGGTTCTCCTGTCCTGGGGGCTTGCTCTGCAACAGCAACAGTGCCCCCCACTGCAGTGTTAGGGGCTTCAAGGACGTCTGGGATGGAAAATTGCACATCGGGGCAGAGCACACAGCAGGCACAAGTCTGTCAGCAGGGATGGTGAGACAGAGGAGGTGGCCATGAACCCCTCCGGCTGGGGCTCCATGTCCAGAAGTCTCTGCATGTCCTCGGTGCTCAGGGACTCAGGAGACCTTGCTCCACAGCATCTGGGCCTACTGGGTGCAGGGAATGAGGCTCAAAGTGGGACGGGGAATGCCTGAATGTATTTCTTAGGCCTGCAGGAGATGCTGTCACAATAGATGACATTTGTGAGTTTCGGGAAGGCAGGAACTACTTCTCTTGTATGCAGTGGTATCTACTTGGTGCTGTTTCCTGATGGCCTATTTGCCTTGTCTCCCATTTAAGGTTCACTCATCCCCCAGCTTTAGCATTCACAGAATCCCTTCTAATCTTGTCCCTAGCGGTCTCCAGGAAGGCACCGGCCAGCCATCTGGCCTCCTAAGTGTCTGTCACCTAAGCTGGACACACAGGGGAGACAGGGCTGCGCCTGCTCCTCAGTATACGCAGCTTCAGGGATGAAGCAGCCAAACACACATCCCCTGATGGACGGGGTCCACGTCCCCTGGAAGCGCCTTTCTTGTTTCTTCCTTCCCACGTCCCCGAGGTGTCAGCCTGTCTGCAGGCTCTCCTAACACTGCCAAGGAAGAGCCCCTTCCTCTGCATGCAGGACCACGACTCAGGAAGCCACAGAACAGAGACACTGAGGCCCAGAGGGCTTTGGAGGATCTCCAGCTTAGCTCCGATGCCACACGAGCACCACCCCCTGAGGTTCCCACGGGGTCCTCTTCCAGCCTCGGCTAACTCAACTCCATGGCAGGTAAGTTATAGCCTGGGACAGTGGACACTTTGGGTTTCTTGCCATGGGACAGGAGTGAACACGTGGCTGGGTCACACGTGCTAATGGGTAGGAGGTGCTCAAGGCTTTCCTTTAGCTTTCGTTCCCCTCTACCCTGCTCACCTCTTATCCACCGGGAGCAAAGAGCCCCCAAACAAACAGACCTTCAAGCACCGTCAGCCGTGTGCCCTAGAGCAGTGTCTGCAGGAGGAGCTCTGGGCGAAGGAACTGTCTCCCAGGGCAGGGGGCAGACATATGCTTGGCTCCCCTTCCTGCTGGGAGTGTCCTTTCCCCCTGGAACTCGCTCTGGGCACACCCAGGAGGCCTCACAGTGCATGACCCTGGCCCCTGTGCCACCCTCCCAAGTGACTCCCTCCAAACACAGAGAAGCCGCAGGCCCAGTCGGCAGGCCTTCCGCGAGCTCGTGCCAGAGAAGTCCCCAGGGCACCCAGGCAGACCTGCCCAGTTCTCTAGCCCTGTAACGAGGGAGATTTATAGGGGCCAGGGGCCAGTGTTCTGGGTGGTCCTACAGAGTGCTGGGTCTCAGAGTGGTTTGGGCTTTCAGGGGAACCTATCAAACATCTGGCCCAGTATTCCGGCGGTGACCCCAATTTTGGCAGACAGGCTTATCTGAAACCTTGGCCGCAAGGACAGCCGCCCATCTTATGAGGAAGGCCCACACCAGAGCAGCCTGCTGAATCAGGAGGTGGGGGGTCCCCGCTTCTAGCGGGGAACGGGCATGGGCAGAGCTGGAGGGTTAATGTCAACGCCAAAACGAGATTCCTGCAGAACCCTGAGCAATCTGAGCAGCTACCTCTTGTTGTTTTTTTTTTTTTTTAATATTTATTTATTTATTCACAAGGCACAATTACAGAGAGGGAGAAACAGAAAGGTCTTCCATCTGCTGGTTCACTCCCCAAATGGCCACAAAGGCCAGGGCTGGGCCAGGCTGAAGCCAGGAGCCAGGAGCTTCATCTCGGTCTCCCACGTGGGTGCAGGGGCCAGGTTTTTGGCTCACCTTCCATTGCTTTCCCAGGCACATCAGCAGCGAGCTGGATAGGAAGTGGAGCAGCCAGGACTTGAACTGGTACTCATATGAGATGCCCGTGTCGCAGGGCCGCTTAACCAGCTGAGCCACAGCGCTGGCCCCTTGGCTATCCTCTTGAGGGCAACAGACTGTAGAGGACCCCTTCCCAGGGCTGGGCAGGCTCACTTCAAAAAGACAAAGCTGCAAGGAGCTCATTCTTCAGCTTGGTGGTTCCTGCTACCCATGGGGCACTTTGCTCTGTGGTTCTGTGAGACAGCGTCTTACAGAGGAATTGCTGGTTTGGAGAACACGGGCGTGGGGGCCTGGCCATCCCTACCTTTGCTATTTTGACAGCAGGCCACTGTGCTCATAGGTTAGCAGGAAGATGAATTTGTTCAGGGAAGTCTGGGGACTGAATAGTGTCTCGGGGCAGCAGGGAAGAGGACTGGCCCCCACTAAGCAGCTAGGGCAATGGGACAAGCGGGGGGAGGAAGCAAGCTGGGGCCCAGGAGTTTGAAACAGGGAAACAAAGAACCCGGGGTGGGGGGTGGCATTGCAGTGTAGCCAGTAAAGCTGTCGCCTGTGATGCCAGCCTCCCGTATAGGCACTGGTTCGTATCCTGGCTGCTCCACTTTGATCCAGCTCCCTACTAATGATGGGGGGAAAAATAACAGAAGATGGCCCACATGGTTGAGTTCCTGGCTCCTGGCTTTGGCTGGTCCAGCCTAGGCTATTGCAGCCATCTGGGGAGTGAACCAGCAGATAGAAGATCTCTCTCTCTCTCTCTCTCTGTCTTGTCCTCTCTTTCTGTAACTCTGATTTTTAAGTAAATAAAATAAATCTTAAAAAAAAATCTCAGGAGTGGGTCTGGCTGTGGGCTAACAGAAAGGTTTGGCTGTTCCTGGGAGCTCGTGGAATTAAATATCTAGGCAGGCCTGGCCAAGCTGACCCACAAAGCTGTGGCCCTCCTACTTTTACAATCTCTTGGTTCTATGGGGCCAAGCAGGGCTGACCATGAGAAGGAAGCTGGGATGAGGCCACCAACGGCTCACGTCCAGCTGGGCCATCTCCTAGCTGTGCTCTCTACCTGCGAGTGAAGGGTTAAGGGCCCTGCAGGTATGATTCCCTCCCATCCATCAATCACACTCACAGTCACACCTTGGGAGCCCATCCACTTCTGTTCCATGGGGCCCTCCCCAGCGCCATGCTCCGTACCTGAGCAGTGGGGGAGGGAGCCAGTCCAGTGTCCATCCAGCCCACACATGCGCGTGGCGTTTCCCACGAGAGTCCGCTTGCCAGTGCAGCTGTAACGCACGACCGACCCCACGGTATAGCTGTCTCCCGACATCTGGGCATGAGGCGGGGCGCCCGGGTGGCCACAGGACACCACTGCGGGGAAGAGCATACATTTAAGCACCTCTGCTCAGGGCTGGGTCATCATCACAGATCCCACCCCAGGCTTCTTGTAGCAGGAGGCAGGGAAGAAGAGAGGCCCGCGGGTATGCACGGAAGCCCACCTGCAATGCTCAGCCACCTCACTGTCCAGTTCCCATGCCTGGGAAGCAGGGAGAGTAGTGCTGACTCAGTAGGCGGTAGGTCCACAGTATCTGTCTCCTTTCTGTCCCATCTGTGGGCTCACCTCCCCCCAGCCCCTCACTGTCACAGGAACACTGCAGATGTCCCCGGGCAGACAGATGATCCACAAGGTGCCCTGAAGACACTGGGAGACCTGGCATCCAAGGATCATCTTACGTGGTCTTGGGCTCCGGAATGAAGGCCAGTTATGGTTCTTTTCCAACTCTGTCTTACAGGTGCATCTTAAATTATCCATTTAAGTCTGCAAGTTCCCTTTCCTGAATCACCCAAGTATAGTTATGAAAGCCGGTGGTCGGGTAAGAACATGAGAACTGAGATGGACTGGCCGGGGCGGGATGGGGCTGTTGCATCACTGAGCTTGGCCTTCCCATCACTCTTGACACAGGTTGGCTGATCCCAAGGTTCACTGACTCAGCTCATTTTATTGAGCATCTATTATGCGCACTGTTCTATGTGTTTGGGAGAACGAAGCCCATGTGCTCACTGAGATTATCTTCCAGTGGGGAAGAGAGACTGCAAAGAAGAAAATGGGTCATTCCAGGGGGTTCTGTGAAGAAAAAGAGAGCTGCCCCAGGAGAAGAGCATTCTGGGGTGAGGTGAGGGCGCTGTTTTTGAACAGGGAGGTTGGGAAGCTCTCTCCGCAGAGGTGACGTCTGACCCGTGGCTGGAATGATGTGAAGAGGCCAGTTGTGCAGACTCTGGAGGAAGAGCGCCCAGAGGACAGGAGCACCAGGCACAGAAGCCCAGCGGCCAGAATGAGGGACAGCAGGGAAGCCGGGATGCCGGACAGAACGAGCAGGGGAAGAACGGAAGACGTGGCGGGGGGGGGGGGGCACTGGGAGCCAGGGCACGGCACGGCGTGGAATTTAGGTCCCACTGTGAGCACAGTGCGGAGGCACTGGGGGTAAGGTCCGATTTACACTTGATCAGGCTCCGTCTGGCCGCTGAGAGGAGAGACGCCAGGCTGCGGCCAGAAAGAAGGGGCAGTGGTTCAAGAGGAGACGAAGACGACCTGGACAAAGTCTTGGGGTCTGGTGGGAGGGTCTTCTAGTCGGCACTTATATGCGGACAGGACGACCTGGGACTGGCCAGGAGAGTGACCAAGGGTTGGGCCCACACTGATCGCGTCCCTGATGACGGCACTGTGGCAGAGCGCAGGGATGGCATGCAGGTCTCCGGTGTGAGTACGTCCTCACACCTCACGGTGGTCTCGGTAGGCACCCAGTTCTCTTTTAAGTGCCTGTGGCAGACGGATCTGCAAACACTACTGCTGAGGGTTCCTCCCATCAGGGGCTGGAGCCTGTTTCCCTCCCTCTTGTATCTGATCTAGACCTGTGACTGGCTTTGAATGATGGACAGCACTGGACGCGTCACTGGGCCAGCTGCAGCCTATGGGGTCCAGATACTTCAGCCTTCCTTTCTTGGAATACTATTGCCGCTGTGTAAGGCAGTCTGGCCTGAACTCCTGAACAACAGGACATCACGTGCGGAGAGCGACCACGGACAGAACACGCACAGTTCTCTCAGCAGCAGCCAGCACTGAGGTCTTGACATTTGCCTGCAGGCATCTTGGCTCTGCTAGGTCCAGCTGACCCACAACAATCAACAACGATGAGCGATGAGCTGTCTCTACTAAGCCCTACCCAAGTGGCCAATCACGGACAATGAAATGCTTGTTGCCACCTACTGTTTGGGTAATTTGCTGCACAAGAGATAAGGGAAACAGAATGGATAAGTCGCTGGGGATCCTGAGGGCCAGGGGCAGTGTCCTGTGCATGAGGGGGATATGACCTGCAATAATCAGAGGCTCACTGTGTACAAGAATGGCCACTCACGTTCCCCATCCCTGTGCACACACGCCACTCCTCCCATTCCAAGAGCTGCAAACAGTTATTTCCTGTCCTCCTGCATCTGGGCTGGCCTTGTGACTTGCCTTCATCAACAAATTGGGGTGGAAAAGGGGCCTTGAGAATTTCCGAGTTCTAGACTTGAGAGATCCTCTTTTGCTCTAGGAATCTAGCCTCCAAAAATGAAGAAGAAGCCACTCCACGTGGAGAGATCAACCACGTGGAGAGATCAGTCACATGGAGAGGTCAACCTCCTTCTCAGCCAACAGCCACCAGCAAGGCCCCCAACAGGTACGCAAGGCTGGCTTGCATTCTTGGTCCTCCCGGAGAGATACGGGGCTCAGAGGAGCCACCCTTGCTGGGATGTTTTATGTGTGAACTTGACTGGGCCACAAGGTGTCCAGATATTTAGTCCAACATTATTCTAGGTGTTTCTCTGTGGGTGTTTCTGGGTCAGACTAAGCACATTGCCCTTCCTAATGTGAGTGGACCTCATCCAATCCTTGGAAAACCTGAACTGGACACAAAGGTGGAGAAGGGACTTCTCTGTCTGCCTGTCTTTCAGCTGGGACGTCAGTCTTCTCTGCCGCCTTCAGACTCAGACTGGAACTTGGACCCTTAGCTCTCCCGGGCCTCCAGCTTGCCGACTGGAGCTCTTGGGATTCTCAGCTTCTACAACCATGTGAACCAGCTCCTTATGGCAAGTATGTATATATAGTGCATAAGTATCTCTCATCTGTCTCCATCTCTATAGATGGAGACCATCTATAGAGATATAGATTAGATATCCAGATCTAGGTCTAGATCTGTCTCTTCTTGGCTCTGTTTCTCCGGAGAACCCAGACTAATACACCTGCAAAGCTGATCTGAGTTTCTGGCCTAGAGAACTGTGAGAAAACAACAATGGTTGCTATTTAAAGCCACTAAGCTTTACTACTCGGCAACTGATGACTCAAACACGAAGTGCCAGGGTTACACGATTTATTCCTTAGGACAACTCTGTGAGGCAGGCTCCCTTTTCATCTCCATTTACTGAGGAGGAGAACGAGGCATAGCAAGGCTAAGAAACTTGCTGTGGACCCACGCACTGGGAGAGTCAGCGGGGGAGACTGTGCAGTTTGACCGAGAGTCCACACGCTCACGTGGGCTAATGGATCCCCTTCTGCAGCACGGCTTCACGCGCCCACCGACTTCCCCTCTTCTGAAAGGAGCGGAGTCTCCAGTCACCATGTGAATGAGCCCATGGTTTATTGAAGGTTTGTGGGCTCCTAGGAATCATCCTATCTTAACGCACTAACAGTTTCTCAAATATATTACTTTCTAGTGGAAGTCAACACACCTGCAGAAAACACAATTGCATGTGTGCAGCGTCATGAGTCGTCACAAAGTGAACACACAGATCACATGCAGGTAACCACAACCCTCCGGTCAGCGAGCATGACATGCTCTCCAGAAGCTCCTCGAGCCCTCCTCCTCTCACCCCCTCTCCTCTCACTCCTTCTCCCCCTTCACCCCTCCCCCCACCTCCTCTACTCTCACCCCCTCTCCACCTCTCACCCCCTCTCCACCTCCCCAATGGCGGCCACTGTTTGACTCTGGATTGCCAGCAGGTCTGCCTGCCTTGCTTTTGCACTTTATATAAATGGGGTCATACACTACACAATTTGTATTTGGCTTCCTTCCCTCAACATTCTGTTATGGAATTCACCTGCTGTGTGTAGCAATAGTTCACCCATCACTGTTCCAGGACAGGAGGGTTGGCAGGCTTTCTGTCAGGGGCAAGAGAGTGAACATGTTCATCTCTGAGGGCCGTGTACAGTCTCTGATCCACATTCTTCTTCCTCCTCATTAAAAAAGTAATTTAACAGGAAGGATGGTTTATCTGACCTTAGAACAGTGACTGCTGGGGGCTGGGAGGGGAGGGTACAGGGAGATAGAGGCTGGGTCATGGCTACCAAACAGAGCCACACTGAAGAATTAAGTCCCCGTGTTACGTAGCACAGTGGGGTGACTGTGGTTCACAATGATGCATTATATTCTGTATAAAGACCTGGAGGAGAGGATTTGGTAGGCTCCAAACACAGAGAAAAGATAAGGAAATGAAAAGCCGGCTGCCTGGCTTTATCAGTTTCCTCTGTGTATGTTCTGAAATATTGCACTGCATCCTATAAAATGCACAAGTATTTACTGTCAGAAATTTCTAATAAAATAATATTAAAAAGCAGGATTAAAATGACCCACACAAATTATACACACACACACACACACACATGCCTTGGTCCCTGCACATCCCTACAAATTAAAGCAGTTTGCTTTCACCTGGAAGGAATAGGTGATTTTCACGGAGTGGCTTCACTCTGGAAGCGTAAAGCCATCTGCAGTTCCCCACAGCCCTGGCCACAGGCACGTGCATCTTCTAGATGCAGAAATGCAGTTAGGCCCCTGAAGCAAGGCCATGGGAACCACCCAACATTGCGGAAAATGTTCCTTACTGGGAGCCAGGGGAAAAAATAGACAAATTGGACTTCGCTAAAATTAAAAACCAGCATGCAGCAAAGGATGCAATCAAGAAGATAAAAAGACAATCCCCCAAATGGGAGAAAATATTTGCCAACCCTGTCTTTGACTGGGGTGAGGTATCCAGAATAAAGAACTGTTACAATGGGACAATATCAAGACAAATGACCTCATTTAAAAATGGACTTGAATATGCGTTTCTTCAAAGGAGATACAAGGACAGCCAGTCAGCATATCAAAGATGCTCTATGTCACTGGCCATTTGGGAAATGCAAAATAAAACCACAAGGAGCTACCAATACACATCTACTAGGATCCACAGTCATATCCATAGTCACATGATGGAAAGAGATGGATAACAACATGTCTGTGTGAGGCTACAAAGAAGCTGGTGCCCTTACACACTGTTGACACGTGCAGCCACTCTGGAAAACTGTGCAGCCACTTTGGAAAACATTTAGGCAGGCCATCAAAAAATTGAATGCAGAGTTACCATGTGACTCAGCAATTTCATTCCTGAGTATACATCCAAGAGAATCTTCAACTCACATTCACACAAAAACTTGCACACAGATGTCAGCAGTACTGTTCCTAACAGCCTAAGGGAGCCTACGATAGCCCGGAGGTTGACACATCCGTCAGCTGATGGATGGATACACAGGCTGGTCTGGCCATCTAACAGGACGGTTTTTGGCCATAAGAGGAATGAAGTGCTGACACCTGCCAGAACATGGGTGGATGCTGAGAATTACGCTGAGTGGAAGAAACCGACACAAAAAAGCCACGTATGTGTCCACTGATATAAAACGTGCATGACAGGCAAGTCCATGGGGACTTGGGGAAGGAGCAGGGACTAAGGAATGACAGCTACAGGGTTTCCTTTTGCGTTGCTGAGAATGCTCTGGAGTTAGATGGCGCTGATGCTGTACAACCTTGTGAGTGGATTAAAATCACTGAGCTGGATTCCTGAAAAGATTGAATTTTATGGTCTGTGAATAGTGAATCACATCTCACCACAGAAAAGGAGAAAAAACACAAATGGATGGAATCTTCCAGTGGAAAGAAAATGTTATCAGATAGGTTGTAAAAACATCACAGGTATGTGCTTTTTACAAACAACAGGTAAAAGTGACATGATAAAAGTACATTATGCATTGCCTGTACATGATATTAATATGATGCCATAGCCATCATACAGATGTTAACATTAACATCTGGTAAGATAAGCTTTGGGACAGAGGTTAACACAGATAGTAAAAGCTTCATCTCATCAGAAGGTGCAACACTTTGAACCCCAGGGCCCTGAATCGCAGCCAGCCCCCTCACACAGGTGAGCGTTCACCTCCAACCCCCAGCACCTAGCTGGATGGCCAGGATGGGGTCCTGAGTAGCTGTAGCAGCCACCACTACACCTCCAGGCACAAGGGCGCAAGGAGGTGGAGGCTCCTGGACTGCAGGGCTGTGAAACGCCCACTAGGGATGGGGGGGCTGTGCGCACGTCCACCTGGACTACTAGGGGGATGTGGGAGGGATGTGCATTTAGGGGCAAGAGGAGCAGGAGACCAAGGGGGCTGCTTTTCTCGCATGTGGAGTGTGAGGCCAGCAACCGGATCTCAGGAGCCCAAACATATCCCCTCCTCCCCTCCCATCTTACATGTCGCCCCCACAGCCTCTCCTAAGACCAATTCAAGCCGTTCTGGTTCATGGTTTACGGAGCGGCTTCTGTGTACCAGGCACTAGGTTGGGAGCTGTGAGTGGCTTCTCCCATTTAGTCCACTAACCATCCAGTGAGCTAAGTATCAGCGTCATTTTGATGGGTGAAGGAGTAGAAGCTGTGGGAGAAGACTTCACCAGAACCACTCAAGCTTGCCAAGTGGCAAAGCCAGGATTCTAGTGCCGGTGAGTCTGGACTATTTCTGCTTCAGTCCTTCAAACGTAAGGGGCTCACGTGTCATCTTTCTGGAAGAACCGGCAAGGGGTAAAAAGGGGAAATGGTGTCCTCTAGGCAGCCAGCTCTAAAGGCGGGGGACCCTGAAGGCGGCAGAGGTCAGTGGCAGGTCCAGAGGAAAGAGAACAGGCCCGTGGCCAGGAAGAAAGAGAAGGGCTCTGGTATCCAAGGAGTGGCCAGACTGACTGCCATGGTGACGCAATACACGTACAAATGCGCGCGCGCACACACACACACAGGCACGCCCCAGAGGGAGCACTGTCCTCTCCCAGGGACCATGCCAGCAGTCCCTTGGGGCAGAGGACAGGTACTTACAGAGACACTGGGGGCGGGGGCGGTCCCACGTGCCATCACCCTGGCAGCTGAGCACAGGGGTGCCCAGCAAGTAGAAGCCGTGGCTGCACTGGTAAGACACGGTGGTGCCGTAGCTGAACCTGTGCGGGCCGCCGGCGTGCACCTGGCGGATGCTGTTTTCTTGGTGCCCCGGATCTGTACAGTTGATGACTGCAATCAAACAGGACAATTAGAAAGCTGGAGGAGAGCTGAAGCCTTGGAGTGGGAGCTCAGAAGTTCGGACAGGGAGGCCCGGCACAGTGGAATAGGCCGTCTGGAGGGGGCGGGGGCAGGGCAGTGGGTGCTGGTCCTGAGCCGCCGGTCCTCCTCTGGCACCGCCATCACTGGTCAGGAAATCGTCCTTTCCCGACCAGCTGAGCATCAGCTCCTTACAGGAGCCTCCCCCTCCCCCTCGCTCTTCAGTGCTCCCTGGCACAAACCCCACTGCTGACTTCGCTGGCCTGGACTGGGATTTATTCACATTTACACGTCGCTTGTCTGTGTGCCCCGGGTCACTGGCACAGAGCTCATTCGTGGTAGAACTGAGCCCCTGAGCTCACCTGAACGGGGGCGGAGCTTCTTTGGAAACTGTTTTAGCCTTACTTCTAGGAGTATTTCGGGAAGATGGTAATATCCTGGGGGCAGAATCTGCCTCTAGAATGTTAAAGGGTGGGGCTGGTCCTGTGGCACAGCAGGTTAAGCCGCCATCTGCAATGCCGGCATCCCATCTGAGCACTGGTTTGGGTCCAGGAGGCTCTACTTCTGATCCAGCTCCCTGTTCCCAGGAAGCAGCAGGAGGTGGTCCAAGTACTCGGGCTTCTGCCATCCATGTGGGAGACCTGGGTGGAGTGCCTGGCTCCTGGCTTCGGCCTAGTCCAGCCCTGGCTGTTGTGGCCATGTGGGGAGTGAAGCAGTAGATGGAAGATCTCTCCTTCTCCCCATCCTGTAATTCTGCTTTCAAATAAATAATCTTTTTTATTTTTTATTTTTTTTGACAGGCAGAGTGGACAGTGAGAGAGAGAGAGAGACAGTGAGAAAGGTCTTCCTTTTGCCTTTGGTTCACCCTCCAATGGCCGCTGCGGCTGGCACGCTGCGGCCAGCGCACCACGCTGTTCCGAAGGTAGGAGCCAGGTGCTTCTCCTGGTCTCCCATGGGGTGCAGGGCCCAAGCACTTGGGCCATCCTCCACTGCACTCCCGGGCCATAGCAGAGAGCTGGCCTGGAAGAGGAGCAACCGGGACAGAATCCCGGCGCCCCAACCTGGGACTAGAACCCGGTGTGCCGGCGCCGCAAAGCGGAGGATTAGCCTAGTGAGCTGTGGCGCCGGCCTATTCTTTTTAAAAAAAAAAAAAGAGACAAAGGATTTGCAAAGCATCTTAACTCAGAGTCAGAGCGAGATGTTAGAATAATGACAACATTGTTCATCGCCCATGACTGGCACTTTTGCTCTTGCAACGTCTTCCCATCAGCTTACAGGAAGGAGTCTCACAGTCATCACAGCAAGTGGGAAGGGATGAACTGTTTACAGAACCTTTGCTATGCCTTCGAGGTCTGTAAGGCACCGGCACCTCTCCCGAGGCCTCACTGCTTCACTGCTGTGGGAAGCCTGGCTGTCTCTTAGACTGCACGGGGCCAAGACATGCTCAGCCCGTCTGTGGTTCCACCTTGCTTCCTTTTACCCTACGCACCCTTACCCTTTGTCTCTGCCTTTAGGTTTCCATCCCAACCCTGCTGCTTTAACATAATTTCTGTCAAGAATGCAGCTCCAGTGAATGTGGTTACGAAGGAGCTGCAGCAGCCATTCTGCACCCATGAGGAAAGAAAGGCCAGGATGTGGCTCTTGTCCTCCTTGAGAAGCTGCGGAAGTAACAGAACTTCTTGATTTCTTGTTTATGTCAGAACAACAACAAGCCTCTGCTTGCTAAAAAAAAAAAAAAAAAAAAAAAAAAAAAAAAAAGGGATGTGCTACTATATACTATACGGTGTTGATCACTTGTTTTTCTATGGATTGTAACCAAGGAGACTTGAAAGAAGACACTAAGTCTTACTTTCCGAGGAGAACCCGTGGTGGAACTACACGGCTGTGTCCAGGGGCTGAGAAAGTCCCTGTTTGTGACCTTCTCTGCCCCAAGTCTTGCTGGCCCATCTGAGTCAATGTGATGTGGGGACAGAACTCACTGGCACCTGCCCCTGGGCTGCAGCGCCCCAGCGAGTGGAGGTGGTGGGGAGTGCAGGGGGCGGGCAGGGCGACTCACTTCTGCAGGTGGGCAGCGCGTCGCTCCACTGGCCGCTGGCCAGGCACTGTGACCTGGCAGCCCCCTCCGCCACGTACCCAGGGTTGCAAACAAACTTGACCACGTCGTTGAGGTTGAACTGGTTGCCCTGAGTGAGGCCGTTGATGGGGTTGCCTGGGTGTCCACAGGTGATGGCTATAACCGAAACAGACGACAGGCAGTAAGCCCTCCCGGGAGGCCACACCTCCTTTCACGGGGCCTTCTTCAGGCACCTCAGTGTGGTTCAGCGCTAAGCATAACTCCAGTCACCTTTGCCGTAAAACCTGTTTCCAGAAAATGCCATGGGCACAGGCCCCCTCCCCCACAGATTGGACAACTCAAGAAAAAGCTTTGCACGACTTCCCACAGGGCCCTGGGCCTGGACTGCAGCTCTCTGTGGCCGGGGTCGATAGTCCCACCTTACTGCCTCTGGCCCTGATGGCCCCGGCTCCCCATCCCCACCCTTCATAGGTGGACACAGTGATGAGAGGCGTCAGGGACTGGAGCTGCCGTGTGCAGACTGCTTCCTGTCCCTGCCTCCCCACAGCCCTCGCTGGGCCCCATCACTTCCTCTGCCTGGGGGTCAGAGTGGCCTGCCTGCCTGTCCTGGGAGGAGGGCACCCACTTGCTTGGCTGGCTCTGCCTTCCTCCGCTCAGGGCCCAGCTGCCCTCAGGGAGTGATGCTCTCAGCGGCTCCCCTGGAAGCAGCTTCTCCCCAGCTCTGGGCTGCCCGTGCCTGGGCGAGTGAATCCTCCCTAACAGCCCCCGCAAGCCCCAGTGGTCTCCTACTTTGCCCTTATTGGTAACAGAGGTGGTATTTGGGCCGGCCCCCACCCCCTTTTGGTCACAACTTGTTCAGATGTGGGCAGGGAAGGGCACGAGGACCCTGTGCTCGCAGGTCTGGACTCTGAGCCCCTGCTGAGCCCTCAGCTCTCCCTGCCTCCCTGCAGGGGTGCAGTTGACTCCACCCAGCTACACGGGCCTCTGTGAGGTTTCTCAAACACACCAAGCAAAGTACTACCCCAGGGCCTTTGCACTTGCTTCCATGTCTGCCTGGAGTGCTGTGCCCTCAGATATGGCTGGCTGCCTGCCCTCATAGCCTCAGGTTTCTCCTTAAATGTACCTGACCAGTGAGGCCTTGCCTCCCCAGTGAACCATACCCCCAGCACAGCCAGGCCCCGCACCCTGCTCTGCCATCCTCTGTAGCACCATCATCAAGCCAGCTACCACAAATGCACTCAGAAACTTGTTTCCTGCTGGTCTCCCTTCACCTGCATGTAAGCCCCAGGGCGGCAGGGACGCTGGTGGACTGCTGGATCCTCTGTGTCTGCACCAGCTTCTGACTCTCAGCAGGAGCTGGAGAAACGTTTGCTGAGCGAAGGAGCAAATGAGTGAGTGCAGGACTGGCTGGAGGCCCGGGCTTCTGCCTGGCTCCTTAGTCCTCAGCTCTACCTAGGGCCTGCCTGGCCTGGGTCTGCCACGATTGAACTCCTCCCCGATGTGGTGGCCAGACCTCTCCCTTTGCTCTGGGTTTCAGCTGTGAGAGGATGAGCAACCCTGAGGGATGCTCTCGAGGCCTAAGCCTTGGATCCAGGAGAGCCTCCCCCTAAGCCAAACGCTGGGCGTCAGTCTCACATGCAGGATCACTGCTGCCTTGCAACAGTCGGGCCCTGCGCGGCCGGGGCTCTCGCTCACATCCCCAGCCCCAGGCCCAGAGTAGGGAGCAGAGGGGCAGCAGCAGTGCTGCCTCCCGCACCCCTGTGCACTCCTGTTCCTGTCCTTGGGCCTGGGCTTGCTGCCAGAGTCAGATCTCCAGATGGCACTGCCCAGATCTGGGGACGCTTCCTCAGGGCCTAGGAGCAGAGCTGCTAGGGACTGGGAGTAGCGGGGACAGGACCCAGATGGCAGGGATGGGACACAGAGTGCGGGAACAGGACCCAGACTGCGGGACAGGACACAGTGCAGGGACAGGACCCAGACTGCGGGACAGGACACAGAGTGCAGCGGCTTTGTGGCTCCTGAGGGGGCAGGCAGGCAGCAGAGTTGGCAACTCCTCTGAGTAGCATGGAGGAGTGATGGCTCCTTTTTTTTTTCATTTTTAGAAGTTTTAATTTACTAGAGAGATAGAGAGGGAGGGAAGGTGAGGGAGAGGGAGAGAGAGAGGAGGAGGGAGGGAAGGAGGGAGGGGAGAGAAGAGAGAGAGAGAGAGAGAGAGAGAGAGAGAGAGAGAGAGAGGCTCCCATGCACCAGTCCACTTCCAAATGCCTGCAGTGGTTGGGGCTGAGCTGGGACCAGACTGGGGCCAAAGCTTGGAGGGGCTCAATCCAGGTGTCCTGCATGGGTGGCAGGGACCCAACAACTTAAGCCTTGCCACTGCCTTCCAGGGTCTGCATTAACAAGAAACTCAAATTGCGAGTGGCACTAGGAAATGGGAATCTTACCCAGTGCCTTAACCACTAGACCCACTGCCTACCCAGTGGTGGTTAAATTTAAGTTATGAATTTGGCCAGTCCATGGTACCCAGATAATTGGCCAAACATTATTCTAGAAGTTTCTGAGAAGGTATTTTTTAGATGAGCTCCCATTTAAGGCAGGAGAATGTGAGAGCAGCGTGCGGCCCTCCACACTGCGTGGGCCTCCTCTGATGAGTGGAAGGCTTTGATACAAAAAGTCTGATTCCAGGACAGAAGAAGGAATTCTGCCTGGGTCTCTGACCTGCTGGCCTGGGCCACAGATTTTAGACTTTCTGACCTCCCCTATAAATCTCTCTGTAGACAATACCAGCAGGTCCACTGTTTTTGTTTCTCTGAGAGCCCTGACCTAATGGAGGCTGACAAGGGGAGAGGAGGGAGGAGGCACTGCTCGGAGGAAAGCAGGGGTGCTGCTGAGATGTGAGCGTGGGCACAGGCACATTCCTTGCCCTGGGTTTTCCTAGGGCAGAGACCCCAGCGTGCTCAATTCGTGTTTACCCGCAACATCTAACACAGAGCCTGGTACATAGCAGGTGCCAAGGAAGTGCCGGGGTGTAAGACCTCTGCTAAAAATAAATATTAAAATAATATTATAGTAAAGGGTTAAAAAGTTTAGCTGCTGGCGGTAGACATTCCTTGAGATAACTGTGTCTCCACCCGCCTGCAGAATAACCTTGGGAAACTGCTCTGTGTAACTGTCTAACTCGATAACGCTTGCAGGAATCTGAAAAGAGTTGCAATAAGGTTCTGTAACTTAGTGACCATTGTATAAACTTACCCCTTCCCTCGCTAAAAAATTGCGTCAAAAGTTTGCATGCCTGTTGCCCTTCAAAATAGCTAATCACCAAACGTCCCCCATACATATGTTAATCAGGTGGCTATTGTCTTTAAAAACTGCCTGTAACCCCTGCTCGGGTCTGTCTCTCTCTCTCTCTCTCTCTCTCTCTCTCTCGACCACCTGTGGTGCTGGGGAGCCCGTTTGCACAAATGCCTAATAAAAACCTCTTGCTCTTGCATCTACCGGTCTGGAGTTCGGGTCTTTGGGCAACCACCTGAGCGCGTTGGATTCCCAGATTTGGGGTCCTTCAGGGGGAACGGAGAAGAGAGTTAGGAATAGAACAAGCTCACTGCAGAGGCTGCAAGGGAGGGGATCCAGGGAAAGATTCTGCTGTTGAGGTGGGAGGGAAGAAGGCAAGACAGACGCAGACAGGACAGGTGTGTGGCGGGGACGCAGGAAGTGGGAGGAATGCTTGTCTGGTGGCTTCTGTCATCTCTCAATGTCTACGGCTGGCGAGGCTACCTGGCTGGTCCCCGATGGTCGCTGGGGTCTGGCCGCATGGGCTCGTTTAATTCTTGCAAGTCTATGAGGTAGGCATCATGTGTATCTCCGTAGGGAAAGAGAAGGTCGGGGCGCCAAAGGACATGCTCAGGCTCCTAAGCGGCTTCTCCAAGTTCTGAACCCAGGTCTCCTGACTCCAGGCCATCTTGGAGCTGTGTGCTGAGAGGAGAGGCAAAGGCGGGGAGCAGGGGTCCCCACAGAGGCGCTGCCACCGAAGCGGCAGGCAGGAGATGGGTGGGGAGCTGGGCCGATCCTGGAGACCACGGATCTGTGCGCCATGGCGGCTACCACAAGGCCTGGCTCAGGGGAGACATTCAGAGACGGTTACTGTTTCACCCTTGCCTTCCTCCTCCAGACTCCGGGAAAGTCTCTGGGCTCCCAGAGTGACCGGGGCTCGGGAGGAGAGGACCGGATTCTGTGACGGACAGGACTGCACCGTCATCACCATCATCGTGTCGCAATAACAACCACGACAGTGGCGGCAGCCAACCCTGCCCAGCCAGCTCAGGCACTGCCCTAGCGCTTTCAACTACTTCCTCCTCACAGAGGAGCCTGAGAGCCGGTGAGGACGGCTGACCTGTCCAGAGTTCTGTGGCTCCATGGTGTCTGGACGTGGGCAGTCATGGCCCACACCGAGTGTCTGCTTACTTTACCCCATGGCCATGGGCAGGTGTTTGGTGCAGTGGTTAAGACACCGCACAGCACTCCCGCGTCCCGTATTGGAGTGCCTGGGTTTGATTCCGGGCTCTACTCCTAATTCTGTGTGCGCGTGCACACAGGAGGACTTAGTAGGTGACAGCTCAACTAGTGGAGTCCCTGCCACCCATGTGGGAGAAATGAGAGGAAGGAATTGAGTTTTGGGCTCCTGGCTGCTCCAGCTTCACCTGTTGCAGGCATCTGGGGGAGTGAACTAGCAGATGGGAGACCTCTGTCTTTATCTGCCTTTCAAACAAATGAAGTACTAAAGTAAGCATTAACAAATACAGCCCAGGCCTAACTTGGAATGTCTTTAGGCCGGGCAGGCAGTCTCCGCCCAGAGCCCCACGCTTGCTATTTTTAGAGTCTAAATCTCTTCCCACATTGTGTGCCAATTTTCTAGGAGCTTCTACATTTGCATCTTCTGGATGAAACCAAATATATTCTGCTCAGACCTGTCTGAGGGGATGACTGGTTATGGGCGAGTCGTGATTCCCGTCACACACTTTAGAAACCGTTCATGTTAATCTGGGGGGTGGGCACGTGGCCCAGTGGCTAAGCTTCTGGTCTGGAAGTCCATATCCTGCTTCAGAGTGCCTGGGTTTGAGTGCCAGCTCCACTCCTGATTCCAGCCTCCTGCTAACACACACCCTGGGAGGCGGCAGGTGTTGACTCAAATAGCTGGGTTCCTACCACCCATGTGAGAAACCTGGGTGGAATTCCTGGCTTCTGGCTTTGACCCAGGTTAGTCCTAGACTTTACGGGCATTTGGGGGAGTGAATCAGTGCATGGAAGCTCTGTCTGCCTCTGACTCTCAAAATAAATACAAAAATTTCCTAAAAGATTAATTTTCATGCATGGCTTATTGAGCAAGTCTCACTTTACTGTCCTATCCCCTAAATGAAAAGCCAGATGAAGAGAATTTAAAAAAAAAATTTGCCTTACAAATTTAAGAAAAAAAAATCTGCACTTTCTCACTCTGGGGAATTTTAGAAAGTGATGAATCTTCCAAACGACTTCTGAGGACAAGAGGGGCCACTTCAATCTCAAACAATGCAGATGCACAAGCAGAACAAATGAAAGGAGAGAAAGTTCGGGCCGACCACATAAATCAGAGAGAGAGAAGGCCAAGAGCAGAGAAATAAACACAACCCAGGCAGCGCTGCTCCCCACGCTTCTGTTGGAAGCTTCTGTGACGGGCAGGACTGAATGGAAAAGGGAGGAGGGAGCCGGTGAGGGGCCCGTGTGGACCTCAAACCTCTGCTAGGAAAAGTGACTTCACGTCCCCGGGTAGCGCTCTGAGAGGGAGTGCTGGCGTGTCAGAGCTCGGCACAGGGAGGGGCACAGCAGCGTGACTCCCCTGCCCCTTGTTCCGAGAGAAGGAAGAGCTCTCCTCTGGCCGGCGGAGCAAACAGAAGCAGAGACAGGCAGATGGGGGCTTCAGCAAGACAGAAAAGCAAAACCAAAAACAAAAGTGGAGGACACACAATCTCTCCCTTACCAAACCCAAGAAAAGATCATATATTAAAAAACATAAAACCAAAATCAAAACAAACTCGGGCAAACAACCTAGGGAATTAAAATGAGACAGAGAAAGAAGCAAAAGCCTGTGAGAAGTTGTCACAGTGACAGAAAAGGGTACTTCTGCAAACCACCAGAAAGTCTCCAAACCCACAGCAAACACCAGCCTGAAGGTACACACAGCTACTCCGAGAGAACAGAAAAAGTTACAATCCTTCAGCCATGAACATCTCCCGCCAGACACAGACACATGAAACACAAGAAACCTGCAGCAATATTCTAATCTGAATTAAATATTCTCAAGTAAGCGTTAGGGGATGTGAAAAATAACCTTGAGAATTGGAAAATCCAAAAACTGAAAGCTGAATGGAGAAAAAGGTGAAGGGAAATAAAAGATAACTTATTACATTCAGGAAGAACTAAGAGAAGATGACAAAGTCGTCTCAGAAATGAGGACTAAACCATAAACTGTTCTCAAACGACAAGTTAAAAGGAGGTATTGGGTGGGGGCTGTGGCTGCGGTGCCAGCATCCCTCATGGGTGCTCCTCTTCCAATCCAGCTCCCTGCTTCTGGCCTGGGAAAACAGTGGAAGCTGGCCCAGGTGTTTGGGCCCCTGCACCCACGTGGGAGACCTAGAAGAAGCTCTTGGCTCCTGGCTTTAAATCGGCGCAGCTCTGGCCATTGAGGCCATTTGGAGAGTGAACAAGCAAATGGAAGACTTTCTCTCTCCCCCTCTCTGTAACTCTACCTCTCAAATAAATAAAAGAAAAAAATCTTGAAAAAAAGAGGTAATGAGGAAAACTCAGGCAACCAACCAAGAGAATGGAAGCAAGATAAAGTAAGAAGTAAAAGTCCTGGGTGAGCGAGAGGCTGAGATACAAGATACGTAAAGAAGACTGAACACGTACACAGCTGGATTTGATGAAGGAGGAAGAACGAAACAGTTGTCCGGAACCAGTGTTGAAAACTATAGCCAAAGAAAATATTTCAGAAATAAAAGCAGAGCTGAAGCTACATATTCAAAAACCCACAGAATCCCTGGGCTGATTCTCTGGGAGGACTCAACTCTGAGGTCTAGCTTAGTAAACACAGCCGACTTGAAGGATAAAGGGAAAAAGATTAGCACACCGAGAAAAGTCATTAAAGAACCTATAAGAACAATAGAATTAAATGACTATTATAATTCTATAGGTTGAATGCATACAAATGGAGTAGAATGGAGGTTACCAGAAGCAGAAGGTTACCATGAAGGGAGCAGGGCGAAGAGGGAGAGGTCGGTCAAAGTGAACAAAGTTGCAATTACGTGGATGGAGAAGTGGAGAGATGCAATGGACAGCGGGATGACTGTAATTCATAATACTGTGCTGTACACAAGAGTCGACTTCTCTCACCACACACACACACACACACACACAAAGGGTATTATGTAAGGAGATGGATATGCTAACTGGCTTGACCTTAATAATCATTTCACTGTGTACATGTATATCAAAGGATCATGTTGTCCATCTTAAATATATATAAAAAAAATCAAGGCGCCAGAGAAAAAAGAGTGTGGTGCAGAGCAAAATAATGATGGAGGAGCATTTTTAGGAAAGTCACAGAAATAAATGGTGGTGAGCATTTTATATCCAGCCTAGCTGTCGTTCCAGCTTTGTGGTACAGAGAAGCAGCTTTAAACAGGCAAGAAGCTGGGCAGTATCGCCCAAGGATCTTACTGAGGAGTGCACTAGAGACCGAGCTTGTCCCTGCCAGCAGACGAGGAGCAAAAGTCCAGAGCACTGGTGAACTTCTAAGAGATTTAACTGCAGATCTAGGAGTAAAATAAAAGGGAGGGGAAAAGGTAGGATTCTATATAAACTACAGATAAATAAACATTGTATGTTCCGACAAAGTAGAAATAATGCAACCTGAAATGGAGCAGAAACAGTGTGGAAAGGAACCTGGAATAAAGTCATTGACGGTAGTACAGCTAATACGTGAAAGCCAAGGGATGATGAAAAATGGATGAGCTGAGCAGGCACGCGGCAGGTGGCTAGGCTGCCACCTGGGATGCCCACGTCCTGTCAGAGAGTCTGGATCCATCCAGCTCCTCCACTGCTGATCCAGCCTCATATCAGAGCCTGGATCCATCCTGGCCCCTCCACTGCTGATCCAGCCTCACATCAGAGAGCCTGGATCCATCCCGGCCCCTCCACTGCTGATCCAGACTCATATCAGAGAGCCTGGATCCATCCTGGCCCCTCTGCTGCTGATCCAGCCTCATATCAGAGAGCCTGGATCCATTCTGGCCCCTCTACTGCTGATCCAGCTTCATATCAGAGCCTGGATCCATCCCGGCCCCTCTACTGCTAATCCAGCCTCACATCAGAGAGCCTGGATCCATCCGGCCCATCCACTGCCGATCCAGCCTCACACTAATGCACACCCTGGGAGGCAGCAGGTGATAGCTCACACACTTGGATCCCTGCCACCCAGATGCGAGGTCTGGATTGAGTTCTGGGCTCCGGGCTCCTGGCTTTAGCCTGGCCCAGCCCTGGCTGCGGTAATCACTGGGGAGTAAATGAAAAGATGGAAAATTCCTCTGTGTCTCTCTGCTTTTCAAATAAAATGGAATAAATAAGTATATATCAGTAAACAGAATAATAAAAAGCTATATAAGAAAATGGGGACTAATGGTACTAAAATGTACAACAGTAAATGAAATAACAGAGATATAAGCATTCCTAAATATACAAATAACACATTACATGAAGATATACCATTAAATAACATTTTACATATAAAAGTTAAATAAAAACTATAGAATTAAGACCAAACACATCAAATATTTCAATATATGTGAATTACTTTAACCTACTAAAAGAAAGATTTTCAAATGGGCTCATAAGGCAAGGGTAAACTCAATGCTGTGCACAGAGCCATCCAGATAGGCTGAAATAAGTTCATAGCCAAAGGTCTGCCTGGAGAAGGGGTGGAAGGGGTTGTGAGCCCAAAGCCAAGCAAAGCAACATTCAAGCTGAAAACTGCTAACAGTTATGATGAAGGTATTTTAAAGGTTCAGAATCACAACTTATAATGGAGATAGAATGGTTAAGAGTACCTATGAACCAAATAACACAGCAATGACTCTAGTGTAGCAGAAACAACAGTAAATGCAGCGGAAAGAGAGAAACACTGGTAATTGGAAACATTATACACATGTCTCAGGATGAAACAGGTCAAGTGGATGAAAAACAAGTAAAAATGCAGAGGACTCAAACAACGTCATCCATCAGGTCTATCTTATGAATATTCATAGAGAGCTAGCTGTAATCCCTTTCTTCTCAAGTGGATACAGAGCATTCATAATCATTGACCAGAGTCACAAAGAAAGCATCAACAAATTCCAATAACTAGAAATATACAAGCAGTAAAATCAGCAATTAAAAACAAAAGGCCCTTCGACCTAGAGATTAAAAAAGAAATTGTCTATTAAAGATCTTCTGGGCGAAAAGGGACATTAGTAGTAAAATTACAGAATTTCTAATAAATAATAAATATTCGTTATTAGAATCTATGGGATACAATTAAAGCAGCAATCAGAAAAAATGTGATGGTCTTAACACTTTTATCGATGAAAATCAATACAAACTTGAAAGAATGAGAACGAACAACTTAAATTCTTAACTAGAGAATGAACTTAAAAGTTGTCTGAAAGAATGCACAAGGAGGAAATAAAGTAAAAGACGTAATTAACGATGCAGAGACCTGAAAACGATACACGGAATGATTATGTCTTTGGGAAAAAAAATGAATACATCTACAAAAGCCCCTCTTAACTGGATCTCGAGATAAAGGGGGAGAGCGCTTGCTGAACCGAGCCCCACGGCGAGGGAGAGCGGGCGACATACTTACGCACACAGAAAGGGGTCTTGCCAGACCAGTGGTGATCCTGCTGGCAGATGCGCACAGACATGCCGATGAGGCGGAAGCCGGCGTTGCACTGGTACACCACGCTGCCCCTGTAGTTGTAGTTCTCGCCGTTGATGTGCCCGTTGACAATGGGGTCGGGAGTTCCACAGTGTCCGGCTTGAGGGCAGCATGGGGACAGAGAGAAAACCCAAGAGGAGGTCACAGAAAGTGAAGTGGAGCCTGGGCAGGGGGACGAGACACAGGGACGGACCCAGACACAGGGATGGTGGCTAATGATCCAGCCACCCTTGCTTCCCCAGCCTCCTCCCGTGGGTAGCTCCCCAAGAGTGACTTCAGGGGTCCTAGGCGTGATGGAAATGCTACTGAGGATTTACTGATCTGGAGCGCAGAGGACACCCAGGGCTACAACCAGGCAGTCCGAGGCGGGTTGTGTTGGTGATAACCCCGTAAAAACATGGGGTTGGGCTACATTCACGCTCCCTTCTGGAGAGGCACTCAGGTGAGTCATGTTTATAAATGGGGTTGGATAGAGCGTATTTCTGGCATTCCCATCAGCTTCCTTGGGCCCCTTGTGGAAATAACTTGTGACTGTGTCCCTGCCAGGGGCCTGAGACAGTGGGACAGCCATGCCATCTCTCTTGTTAGCTTTGTGTGGCCGGGACTCTGAGACAGCCATGCCATCTCTCTTGTTAGCTTTGTGTGGTTGGGACTCTGAGACAGCCATGCCATCTCTCTTGTTAGCTTTGTGTGGCCGGGACTCTGAGACAGCCATGCCATCTCTCTTGTTGGCTTTGTGTGGCCGGGACTCTCTTTTGGACTTGAGTGATCCAAGAAGGGAGAAAGCCTCAGCAGCATGGCTCAGGCACAGAATGGATTAACTGTAGGGGAAAAGCTCTTTGTCCTCTGTGAGTCAGGTTGTTTTACGGCTTCTGTCATTTGCTTAGTAGAGATGCAAAACTGTTAACTTGCAATATGCAAGGTACTCTCGGGGTGTTACAGTTGTCCAGTGGTGGAGATGGGGCTCTGTCCCTTACAAAAGGGCGAATAAGGGGTACCTTTCCAATCAGGAAGAGAACCCGTCAAAGTCTTGCCTCAGGAGACTGAAAGCTCTTCTCATTCTCTGGGTGCCCCCGAAAGAAGCCAGCCCAAGGTCTTATTTATTTTTTATTTGGAGAGACAGGGAGGTCTCCCACCTACAGGGTCACTCCTCAAATGCCTGGGAGCTGGGAACTCCATTCAGGTCTCCCATGTAGGTGGCAGGGACTCAACTGCTCAAGTCATCATTTGCAGCCTCCCAGGGTCTGCATCAGCAGGAAATGGGGATGGGGCCTGGGGCCAGGACTCAAACCCTGGCACTCCAATATGGGATGCAGGCATCTTATAACAGGTGCACCAAGTGCCTGCCCCTAGTTCAGGGTTTTGCTCATGGCAGAGGAGCCATAGTTGGTGTTTGGATTCAACATTTTATGGAAGTAGGTTCCAAAGCTGGTCCCTAGTTTCGGAGAGATCTGACTTGTCCTGGGGAGGCCACTCACCAAGGCAGCGGACCTCAGAGCCGCTCCAGAGCCCGTTGGCCATGCACTCCCGCACCCTGGAGCCCACCAGCGTGTACCCGGAATTGCAGGAGAAGATGGCCGTCGCCCCGTAGACGGACAGCGTCCCGATGCGGTGCCCACTGGGAGGGATGGGCAGCTCACCACAGGAGATGACTGCAGGGACCAGAAACACTCAGTGAGCAGGACGCCCTCTGCTGCAGCTTAGCAAGGACGACGACAAAAACCAGAGCTGCTTGAGCCTGCTCTGCGGGAACTCATGGCTGGCGTATGGGTGGTGACACTGCTGCTGGTGGCGTCTCCAGAGCTTCTGAGAAGCTTCGGTGCCCCTGGGTTTCATGCACCACCATCTCTGGAGATGAAGGACACCCAGGCAAGTGTATTTTAAAAAACTCCTGGGGTGGTTCACGGTACACCGTGGTGTGACCCTGTGGGGTGCTCCCCGGCGCCCAGGGTGGACGCCTCCTATCAGTCTCAGTGTCCTTTGCTGCCGGGGCCAGCGGCAGGCAGCCTCAGGCTCCTCATCCCAGCACCGCTGCTGACCTCTGGCTGCACAGGAGATGAGGCCTCTGCCAAGGCTGTAGTGAGACGTGAGCGGCTGCCCTGGAGTGAGGCTGTTCCCGGCCCATGAGGTCTGCTCACGGACCCACACGTGGTTCTGCTCCACCGTGGAGTCCACACCACCGTGCACAGACCTGAGGCGTGGGAAGATCACTTCTCATCCCACCCGGACTCACGCCCCCTCTCAGTGACAAGCTGTTCCCTCTAGCCCACGACGGTCCCCTCCTCTATGATGGCCTCGTTGACCACACACGTGCGATAGGCAGAGCTCTATGACGGCGGTGCTGTGGTGAGCCAGAGCCTCCTGGGCGACGGAAGCTCCGATTCCCCAGGTGCTGGGAGACAAGCCTTGGCTGTGGGCCCTTCTCAGAGAGCCTTGGAGGAAGGCCCTCTCACCTGAGGTCACACTCTCTGCCCAGCTGGCCTGCAGGCAGTCGAGGGACAGCATGAAGATGGTCGTCTGTGACAATTCTGAAAGGCGAGCCCAGCTGCAGCGCTCGCCGGGGTGTTGGCGGAGGCTGCCAGAGATTGTGCCAGCTCCGCTTCCCCGTGGCCCTGTCCCTTCCTCTTCCCCCACCACCTTCTGCAGGTGGTGACCCTGAGACCCCTCCTTAACAAACCTCAGCCTCGCAGTCTCTTCTCAGGGACACAGACTTTTATATTAAAGAGACAGGGGGAAAAACTGTTCATGGTGAAGGACAGGCAGGCAGGCTTAGGTGGCCTGTCCCCTAAGGGAACCTCATACTTCCTATGCACCCTTCCACTACAGGTGTTACCACAACCACTGCTTCATGACCACTTAGCATGGACACTGCTTCTCTATTTGTCTACCTGTCCAGTGGACTATATGCCCCTTGCAGGCAGGAACCACAATGCTATATCTTCACACCCTGCATCGCTTGGTAAATGGCAGGGGCCTGGGGAATGTGGAGTAAATGACTTTGTGCAGGGTCACCTGGAGAAAGGCAGCTGTTGATAGGACGACAAGAGACTAATGAGTGCTGGAAAGGAGGGCATAGGCCTGACTCCAGGTGAGTGACCGGGAAGAGGACCACGGCAGTCCCTGGTGATGCTGCCAGCTCAGGGAGGAGGCTGCTGTGCCACACTTGCCCACCCCCCTCCTGGGCTTACTCTGGCAGGTGGGCATGGAGTCGCCGAGGCTCCATCTGCCATTGGCCTGACAGCGGATGACTCTCTGGCCGGTGTAGTAGTAGCCAGGGTCACAGATGAGCATCAGCTGGGCTTGGAACTGGTACTGCGTCTCAAAGATGAGCCTCCACCGGCCATGTTCCACGCCGATGCTGCTGACTTCAGGACAGGTCACGGCTGGGGACACAAGGGGCATTCATTACTCATGGAAGAGGCTGCAGGAGTCCAGCTTTACGGGGGAGGGGGTCTCCACGCAGTCACAATGAGTCCAAGAATCAGTCCCTAGGCGGGCGTGGGAAGTAACGAAGTAGGCTGGGTGGAGGACACAGGATCCACCAAAAATAGGAACGATGGTGCTGTCACCGCGACTGTCGGGTGTGAGACTGGGGAAATGTCTCATCTGATCAGACCTTCAGTTTTCAAGGGAAGCCAGAAATCTGGAGTTTTGATGGAAAATTTCCTTATTTTAAAATGGTGGGAAGCAATTCAAAGCTTTTTTGTAAGCAGTGAAGGCCAAACCAAGCAAAACAAAGCAAAAACAAACAAACAAAAAACCAAAAAAACAAAACAAAACAAAACCCTGTATCTTTGGACTGGACATGACGCTGTAGGTGGCCAATGGTGTTGTCATTTTAGAGTTTTGTGGTCAGGGACATCCACACACTTTCTGACAATTTCTCCACTTAAAAGGCAGTGGACCAGGTTATTTATTAGTTATTTATTACTAGATTCCGGGTATTTTATGGAAACATCTCAGGGCAAAACAGTCTATGGATGGTTTGAGAGAAACCTCGAACGGGAGCGTAGGCTGGGATGGCACTGCCCCCCGCCTCCCACCCCTGAGCCCCCCCAACCCGCAGGTGCACATTTTTCCCTCATCACAGCTCTTCAGCAGCTTCCCCAGCCCCTCCTCCCTGCTGCCTGCACTCCCCAAGGACTCACGGACACACTGCGGGGGCACGTTGTGGTTGCTCCATCGGCCTGTATCCAGGCACTCCGCAGTGGCCTCGGCGCCTGCCTGGAGGTGGTAGCCTTCGCTGCAGCTGTACACAGCCTTGGTCCCCACGGTGTACTCCTTGCCAAACACCATTCCATTCTTGGGAGCCTCGGGAAGGCCACAGGAAAGAGCTGGCGGAGGAAAGGAGACGTCATGAGCACTTCTGGCTCAGAGAACAGAACGTATTTTTATGTTTCCTCTCCGCAGACAACCCTATGAAGATAACAGTCAACACTAAGAAGAGGGGAAAGTCTCAAATGGGAGGTCATCACCAGGGGCAACTGTTTTCGTATGTGGAAAATGGAATGCAGGTAGAAGTCTGCTGATGGAGTAAACGGAGCCAAGAAACCGCAGCCCAAGACACATGGGCAGGAGGCTTAGGGGGAGACCAACTCCTCTCCTCCCTGCCCCATAAATACCTGCCCTGCAGAGTGGAGAGGGCTTTCGTTTCCAGTGAAGGGGAGGAGTAAGAACTTCCTTGAGAGAGCAGGGGTTGCTGGGGTGGGTGTTTGCACCCCAGAGGAAAGCTCTTCTGATTCAAGGAGTCAGGGTTTCTCAGCCTAAACAAACTGTTCATCTCTATCACATCCTCAACAGCTCATTCCTACAACAGACCTAGTGGGCCAACACATCTGAATACACCAGCAACAAAGACCACCGCATCTGGCTCCTGGAAAAACCCATCTAGTCTTTACTGTCCATCTGTTTCAGAGGGAGAGAAGCAGACGCTGTGTTGGTGGGGGTGGGGAGCAGAGAGAACCAGAATGAGCACTCCATCTGCTGGTTCACTCCCCAAATGCCAGAAATGGCTGGGTCTGGGCTGAGGCTGGGAGCCAGGAACACAATCCAGGTTTCCCATGCGAGTGGCAGAAGCCAAATTACTCCAACCAGCACCACTGCCACCCAGGGTTGCATTAGGAGGAAGCTGGGGTCAGAGGCTGTAGCTGGGAGTGTAACTCAGGTACTCCGACATGGGTCACGGCCATCTCAGCCACAGGCTGGATGCCTGTCTCACCTCTACTCTGTAAATATGAATGCAACATCATCTGTCTGGATCATGCACGTGTGAGGAAAGCCAGCAGTGTGAACAAGAGAAACAAAGATAACATTGAAAAAATAGAATTGAAAAAATTGAAGAAAAAAACTCCTTAGGAATCAGAGCTCATTTAGGAAGCAAGATGCTCCATCTTTAAACTTCTGATAAGTAAGATCTCAAGAAAGTCACGGTGACATATGGTAATCACAAAATGAGAACAGAGTTCTTTGAAAAAAGAACAATAAAAAGAGAATAGGAAGACCTCTTGTAAATTAAAACTGTGATTGCCTACATAAGCATTAAATAGAAGGGTTTAAGATTATAAATTAAGAAAATTTACCATAATATAGACAAAAAAATCCCCCACAAGACTGAAAATAAGAATAAGAGACTCAAAATAGAGGATCAACCTAGAAGTTCAATATAACTGTTCATCGCTCCAGATAGAGAACAGAGAGTAGATGGGTTGGAGTCATCTTAGATAAAAACAATTCTCCCAGAGCTGGGAGACAGATACATAGATCTTCATACGGAAAGGGAGCAAAAGGGGTGTAAAGGGAACCCTTCTTGGATACATTGTCGTGGAATTTCAGAAGTCCAAAGACACATGCAAACGATCCCAAACAACCGCACACTCACAAGTTTTGAGAGGGAGAGAGGAAGGGAGGGAGGGAGGGAGGCAGAGAGAATAGATGACATAACCATGAAGGAATGAGAATCAGAGTGGCATCAGACTTCTTAGCCGCAACACCAGACCTTCAAAGGTAATGGAACGGAGCCTTTAAACTCCTGAGGAAACGGTTTTCAGTCTAGCATTTTTCCTATTCACAAGCATGTGTGAAGGCTAAAGTAAAGATATTTTCAGACATAGAGAGACTCAGAAGATTCACTTGTCATGAACCCTCTCTGAGGAATGTGTGTGTGTGTGTGTGTGTATTCCATCAAAGAAGGAGGAATTGACACTTTGAGATGCAAAGATTTTGAAGAGCCCTTGTCTGGACTGTTGAGGAACAGCTGTTTTGTTTTCATACTATTTGTTGAACTCTTTATTTAGTATAGAGTTAATCACTGTGTATAAAGTTAATTACAAATAGATCTTAGTAAAAATTAAGAATGGGAATAGGAGAGGGAGGTGAAAGAGGGGTGGGAGTGTGGGTAGGAAGAATTACTATGTTACTAAAGTTGTACTTATGAAATGCATTAAGTTTGTATTTCTTAAATAAAAGGTTTCTGGGGCGGGGAGAAGGAGGAATCCAAGACAGGGCAATACGTGGGATATTAAGTAATAGTACTAAGTCAGGAGTATAATGAAATCTCAAGGTGACAGCTCTGGAGAGAAATGTGCAGAGCAGATCTTATGGTCCTTGAAAGAAATTAATAGTCCCCAACCATTGCCTTGGGATGGTTTAGGAGCTACAGTGTCCAAGTGCCTCCTACTGCCCCCATGCCCACTCTCCATGGCAACTGGTTTAAACCTCAGACTTCCTTCACTCACAGCCAGAATGAGCTCAGGCAGAGGAAAGTCCCAATGATAAGGGCAAACAATGGTGATTTCCAGAACCAAGAGGAGGCATCAGGGGGTCCCATTACGCTACACTATAGAGCAGGCTGCAGGGAGAGGGGCTTGGATATCAAGATGGAGAACAGATCCAAAGGCTGCACCTGACACTGAAAGATGGGCAACAGAGCAATGAGGGAACAGGGGAGCACCTGCACCTGGGAATCTCCTAATGTCCACGCGCCAAGACCTTGAGCTTCCTCAGCAATACTAGATTAGCCAACTGTCACATCACGTCGCCTAGCTGCCCTGCCTCCCAGATCCTCACGAGGAGATACTTAGCTCCTCCCTGATGTGTTGCATCACAAAGTCAAAGCAGGTGAAGCAGATGGGCAGCAGACACTTCTTGTGGCCCGGCCTGGCCCCGCTCTTGTGGATAACTGAGCCAACAGAGGTAACTTCCCAGTCTGAGAGACTGGGAGCTTGAGTCTCGTGACAGAGGCTCTCAGGCCCAGAGGGGAGAGGGGCACATCCTGGGGTGGAGAGAGGAGAGGACACAAGCCCAAAGGATTTGAAACCTGTGGTCAGAGACAGACAAACAGACACTATGCTGAGAGAAAGAAAGGGGCTCGGGGAAGGAGAGAAGAGAAGAGGCACAGAATCTCTAATGGAGAGAAGGAAGCCATTGTTTGGGGAAGTCACAGAGAACTGGGAGAAGGCCAGGCTCTTCCTGGCCCTGAGTTATGTGGGACATTTCCCACATATGTTGGGGTGGGGGGAGGTTCACACACTGCACTTGAGGGGGCTGCAGTCTCCGTGGAGCCTTCTGGATTACGAGCGAGGGTATGTGCGGTTGGCCATGGAACCAGGGTTCCAGAAAATGCAGAGGCGTTGGGGGAGGTGCAGGGTGGGATTGGGAGAAGACACAGAGCAGTGCTGCAGTGAGTGGGCAGGAGCCTGGGTGGGCTGCATTTGGGTGGTGATGCACGATAACAGATGAGAGGCTTGGTAGCTCCAACAGGAGCTCTGGAAAACACAGATGTAGTTAGAGATGCTGACCTGGGAGCCCATGACTTTGTGTAATGATACACAAAGAGCTAATGAGATAGTAAGAATTTTGTACACTCAGGATTCTATTTTTGTGATCAATATATACAAGAACAAAGAAAATGTGCAAATGTTAATAGTGGTACAATCAAGTGATAGGATTATAGGTCAATTTTTCACTTTTTTTCACTATATAATTTTTCCCAGAATATGACATAAATTATAAAAAGCAATGCATGCAAGCTGCCTGGTGCACTTCCAGTGTTTATCAGCCCACTTGCTTTGGGAGCCCATGCCCAAACACCCCATCTCTGGGAGCCCTCTCTGGTTGTCCAGCAGGAGGCTGGTTCCTGCTTACCTTGGGTCTCCCACCACCCAGCTTATACCTCTGACACAGAGCTTCCGCACTCTGTCACCTGGCATTTCTGTGCTCACATACCCATTTCTCCCTGCCCTAAACACAGAGACTACTGTGCATATGCCATCCCCAGGGCTGGAGATATGACAGAGCCTCAAAAATGACCCATGAAGAAACCCACATTTGGCAGTGACTTGTCCTGGGACAAGCCCAAGATGTGAGTTGGATCTGAGCCAAGGTGTGCACACCCCACTTCCTGCCTGCTCCTCACCTTGGCAGAGAGGGATGGATTCGCTCCACAGGTGGTAGCCCTGGGGGTGCCGGGTACAAATGGCCATGCTGTGTCCCACCAGGCGGTATCCAGCATTGCAGCCGAAGTGGATGGAGCCGCCGGGCTGGGTGCTCGTCTGGCCCAGGATGAAGCCGTGCAGTGGGGCCCGAGGCAGGCTGCAGTAAGGGGCTGAACACAAGACAGGGCTCAGGGAACTGGACTCTGCCAGGGGGACATGGTCTTTCATGCTTGCCCCTGCCCCTTTCTCCTCTCTCCATCTCCTGTCTTCCTGCTGCCAGGTCCTCTGCTACGAGGAAGGTGTGAGTCATTTAGACAAACCAAAACACAACAACACAACACTACACAACACAACACAGGAAGATGGAAAACAACCCACAAAGCATGGGTCCCCACTGTGGTCTGAAGGCAGAACTGGTTGTAGGGCCAAGCTCAGCTCTCAAATCCCTGGAGCGCCACACCCCATGGCGCTGGTTCAGGAAGGTGTGACTGCAAGAGCGTCCCCTTCCTGACCTCACCAGCTCTGCAGCGTAGGACGAATCGGTGAGGCTTGTGTAGCTCCAGGTTCCTCGGCTGGACATCGGGGCTGTATCTACCTCGCAGGTTTTTGTGCTTGTCAATATCCCAGCACAGCAGAGGTCAGGACACACAGAGCTCAGCAAAGGGCCATCCCCCTGCTGTCTGCTCTTAGGGAATGGGACCAGGTGGACCTGGGGTAACCTGGACTGTGAACTTCCCTGCAGGGCTAGGGTTATGGCCTCAGGGTAGATCATTCATTGGTTCAACACATCCATCTCAAGTCTGTTATGTGTCAGGTGCTGTTCTCAGCGCTGGGACAGCACCATGAAGACAGCAGGGGAAAACCTGGCCCGGAGAGCTGGCATTACCAACCCTGCCAGGGGTCTGGGGTCAGGAGTATGTGAGTCTGGGAAGAGGATAACCAAAGGACCACTCTAACTTTCGCTTGTCCCTGGCGTCCTTGGCTGGGTCTCCAAGGCACACAGGGTCAAAGTGGGACTAGGACACCAAGGCCTTCACGGCCTCTCCACAGCAAAGGCCTCTGCTGCCGAACTTGGTGTTTATTTTTTAAATATATTTAAAATTTATCTATTTAAAATATGTATTTATTATCACTTTATTTAAAAAGTGGAGAGAGAAGGGGATGGGGAGAGAGAGGGAGACAGAGAGTGTGTGTGGGGGAGAGAGAGAGAGAGAGAGAGACAGACAGACAATGAATGAATGATGGAGAAAGATCTTCCATCTGCTGGTTCATTCTCCAAATGCCCACAGCAGCCAGCGCTGGACCAGGGCAAAGCCAGGAGCCACGGACGTCATCTGTTCCACACAGGTAGAGGGACTCAAGAACTCAAGTCATAATTTGTTGGCTCCCACGGTGTGCATTAGCAGGAAACTGGACTGGAAGCAAGGAACCAGGACTCAAACCAGGCACTTAGACATGGGTGTCTCAAATGGTGTCTTAATTTCTATGCCAAACGCTTGACCTTTTTTAATTTTTTTTTTTATTTGACAGGTAGAGTTATAGACAGTGAGAGAGAGACAGAGAGAAAGGTCTTCCTTCTGTTGGTTCACTCCCCTAATGGCTGCTACGGCCAGTGCACTGTGCCGATCTGAAGCCAGGAGCCAGGTGCTTCCTCCTGGTCTCCCATGCAGGTGCAGGGACCCAAGGACCTGGGCCATCCTCTGCTGCCCTCTCTGGCCACAGCAGAGAGCTGGACTGGAAGAGGAGCAACCGGGACTAGTACCCGGCACCCCAACCAGGACTAGAACCCGGGATGCCAGCGCCGCAGGCAGAGGATTAGCCAAGTGAGCCATAGCGCCGGCTCTTTTTTTTTAATTAAAATAATACTTATTTGAGAAAAAAAGGAGAGAGAGAGAGAGAGAGAGACAGACAGAGCTCCTGCCTGCTGGTTCACTCCCCAAAAGCCTGAAGAAGCTGGGGTTGGGCCAGGCCAAAGTCAGGAGCGGGGAACTCAATGCAAATGCTCCGCATGAGGGGCAGGAACTCACCTGGAGCCATCACGGCTGCCTCCCAGGATCTGCAGTGAAAGGAAGCCGGGATTGGGAGCTGGAGCTGAGGGTTGAACCCCGACATTTACATGGGACGCAGGCACTAAAGCACTAGGACAAACATCAGCCCCAACTTGGTGTCTTAAATTCCTCCCTACCATGTCAGATGTGTGTCCTTCTGTCCCATGTACTATGTACACTGCATCTATGTGCCCACCTCACCCAGGAACAAGAATCTTAGTTATAAGATATGGGGGCTGGCACTGTGGCATAGTAGGCTAAGCCTCCACCAGCATCCCATATGGGCGCCGGTTCTTGTCCTGGCTGCTCCTCTTCCAATCCAGCTCTCTGCTTATGGCCTGAGAAAGCAGTAGAAGACGGCCCAAGTGCATGGGCCCCTGCGCCCACGTGGGAGACCTGGAAGAAGCTCCTGGCTCCTGGATTTGGATCGACACAGACCCGGGATGTCTGAAGCAGCAGACAGAGAACCTTTCTCTCTGTCTTTCCCTCTGTCTGTAACTCTGCCTCTCAAATAAATAAATAAAATCTTAAAAAAAGTACACTTGGTCACCATGCGAGATGCATGGCTACTTACACAAGGCCACTGTGTTCTGATTCTTCAGTACTACTTGGTGCACGACGTCATCAATCCTCTTTCTACATGGCATGCATCCTGTAACTACAACGGACTCACGACTCCCAAACATGGCAGTCTTTGGACATCAAAGGCAGCTGCTCAGCAGCTTTCAGGTCTGATGTTAGCATCCGGCCTAGTGAAATGCACTGAGCTGCTAGCCAAGGGCACTTCCAAAAGTGTGTGGTGGGCTAGCGCTGTGGTGCAGCGGGTTAAACCGCTGCCTGTGATGCCAGCATCCCATAGGAGTGCCAGTTTGAAATCTGGCTGGTCCTCTTCCAATCCAGCTCCTTGTTATGACACTTGGGAAGGCAGTGGACAGCAGGAGATGGTCCAGGTACCTGGGCCTCTGCCATCCACGCGGGGGATCTGGATGGAGTTCCTGGCTCCTGGCTGGAGCCTGGCCCAGCCTAGCTGTCGAGGCCATTTGGGGAGTGAACCGGAGGATGGAGGATCTTGTTTTCTCTCTGTTTCCCCCTCTATGTCACTCTGCATTTCCAATTATAAAGAAATCTTTAAAACAAAAGTAGGTAGGAAATGGAACGCAAAGGTAAGTTTATTCTGGAGACCCAAATTATGAAATTCATGTATATCAGGGGTCTTCGTAAAGTTCATGGAAAGTGCACTTTTATATATGTATATACATATATACACTATGCATATATTTCACAATTTTTATACCAAAATAAGCTTATCTTTTAATCACATTTTCCACAAACTTTAAAAGTGCCCTTGTATTTCTCTTTTGCATGAGTTCAGCCTGGGTTCCCCCTGGGAGGCACTTTAAGGTTCCTTTTCCTCTATGAGGAAACTGAAGTCTGGAGCGGTACCGCCCTCATCTGTTCATCCTCTGGGCTGTGAGCGGCAGGGCTGGTCACTGGCCCTGGGGTACTGGTTGTGAGGGCAGCCCCAGCCTCCTCTGTGTGCATCAGAGGAAGGAGTGCCCAGGTGGCCCTGCAGAAGGGCCTGGACTCTGAGGCAGAAGAGTCTCTCCTCCCAGGCTCCCCTCAGCATCATCTGCTGGCTCTGCCCTGGGAGCCACATGCAGGATTCTTTCCACCTGTTCAGATGGACCTCTGAGTTTGAGCTGGTCTTGCAAGCAGGGAGCCTCATGGGAACCAAGAAAATGGGTATCTTGGGCAGGTTATAATTTTTAAAATATTTATTTATTTATTTGGAGGGCAGGGTGACGGGGTCGGGGGAGACACACACAGAGATCTTCCATCCAGTGATTCACTCCCCATATGGCTGCAATAACTAGGGTTGGATCAGACTGAAGCCAGGAGGCAAGGATCTCTATCCAGGTCTCCCCCATGGGTGGCAGGGGCTCAGATAGTTGGGCCATGTTCCACTGCTTTCCCAGGTACATTAGCAGGGAGCTGCATTGGAAACAGAGCAGCTGGGACTCAACTTGGCAGTCTGATATGGGATGCTGGTACCTGCAAGTGGCGACTTAGCCTGCTGTGCCACAATGCTGGCTCTGAAATGATAACTTGACATCTGATCAATGTTCTTCAAAAGTTTGTCCAGGGTGCTGGTGCTGTGGCATAGTGGGTAAATAGATGCCACCTACAGTGCTGGCATCCCACAAGACTGCTGGTTCAAGTCCCAGCTGCTCCACTTCCAATCCAGCTCCCTGCTAATGCGCTTGGAAAAGCATCAGAGGATGACTTTAAGTACTATGTATGGTCCTTGCACCCACATGGGAGATCTGGAGGATCCTGGCTTCTGCCTGGCCCAGCCCTGGGCAGTTGTAGCCACTTGGGGAGTGAACCAGCAGATGGAAGATCTCTCTGTCTCTCTATCTCCTTCTCTCTCTCTGTAACTCTGCCTTTTAAATAAATAAATATATCTTTAAAAAAATTAGTCCAGCATTTTTTGGAATTCAGGCCAAACACAGCCAGGGAAAAACTCCTGTAGGGGCCGGAACACAGTGAGACCCCTCCCACACTGCCTCTGGCCTTGCTGAGCCAAGGCAAGGTGCAAGGCACCCGCCTGCCTCCAAGGTAGCCAGTCATCAGGCAGCGTATCCAGTTTTCTTTCAACCTAGACAGCGGTATTTATGATGGAGTTCAGATAAATTCAACTTTTTCCATTTCGTCGAATCCCCTGGGTGACTTTTGGCTCATTAAAGATTTGTTGCGTGGGTCGGCACCTAGCAGGCCTGGCCTTTGACCTGACTCTGCCTGTACGTGGAGAGGGAGGCTCCTGGACTTGAAACGCAGCCTGTCCTTTGCTGCCTGCCCAACACTGGCCAGTTAGAGACATACGAATTCAGGTGTTGCAGTTTTAAGGACCTGTTGTCAACATTCCAGGTATCAATGGGATTCCCTGTAGACGCTGCTAGCCTTTCTTACAGAACAGTTACAGACCCAGGCTATAGGATGGCAACAAGAGTGGGCAGAGGGGAAAGTGGGGAAAGGGGGAGGGGCAGAGGAGGTAGGAAAGAGCCAAGGACCCTTATGCAGCTTCCCTGGTCCTGAGCTTCAGTGGTGGAGAGAGACAGCACAGGGACCCTCTGGTGAGGGACTGGAGGAGACAGGCTGCCTGCGTCCCACACAGAGCTAGCTGTCCTGATGAGGAGACAGCGCGGGGCGCATCTGGGGGTTGTGGGTGAGCAAGGTAAGGGGCCCTTCTCCAGTCCTGGCGACCTACTCACCCGAATACCGGATCTTGAAGCCCTTCCGGTTGTAGGCGTGGTCAGACGACCAGCGCAGGTACACAGAGTTGCTTGAGCTGGTGACAATCAGGGGAGCGGAGTAATTCCCACTGAGGGCCTTCAGCAGAGGACTTTGTCCTGAGGGCCCTGGGGGGAGAGGGACAGGGGATTACAGATCATCACGCTCTCCCGGAGACCCTCAAGTGCAGGCTGGGGCTCACGTGGCCACTTGCTGAGAGTCAGCAGCCTCACTTGTACCCAGCTCCTCTTGGTGCCCAGAGCTACTGCTCCAGGGACCCCCTCCTCTCCTGAACCGCGTCCTGAAACAGCACCCTGGGAAGTCCCTGCCTACCTCCAGAGGTGGCAGGTGCGATGGAGCCTATTTGCCATTTGGGCCTTGCCCAAGGCCAAGCTGATGGTTAATGAAAAAGCTGGGCACCCTACCTCTCTTGTGCACACCAAATACAGCTCCGTGCCTATCACATTGGGAAAAAAAAAAAAAAAACCCACCACTTATTGAAAGAATATACCGCTGGAGGAAAACATCTCACATCTCAGGATCAAAAGGAGCTCCCAGGGGCTCCTGGAGAAAGGCCTTCCTCTTCCTTTTCCCAGCCTCAAGTGTCTGGGACTGTATTCTTTGGGGGCTGGTTCACGGGGGCCAGAACATAAAGCTGAATAATCTGTAACATGGGATTATCACTCTGGGAAAAGCCCCGAGAGAAGCTGCTGGGACAGCTCTTGGAAGCTGGGAAAAATTCATGGACTCCTTAAACAGGCAGAGCCCTGGGAACTGCTGTGACCACGAGTGGAGGAGGGGTCCACAGACACGGAGAGGGGCCTGGGAGAGAGGTCTGCCGTGCAGACCAGGATGCCCACCAGCTGGCCGTGCCCGGACCACAGTCCACTTCCGAAAGCAACCAAGAATGCGCTGATGAGGCGTGAGCACCAGCGCCACTGAAAACCTGGGGAGTGGCTGTCCTCTAGGTGGAAACTGAGGGGAGGTGAGGCATCGTGGAACCAGGCTCCCCGGGGTCAGGGGCTTGAGGAGATCCGGGAAGATGCAGGCCAGGTAGACGCATGTAAGAGTCAGAAGCTAGACTGGTGCGAGTATTGACACAGACAGAAAAATTGGGGGCAGCAGGGAGGGTCTGACCCCCAGCATCTGTGGAGATGGCTCATAGAACCTCATTCTCCTGAGGGCAAGACAGACCAGCAACCAAACAAAGCAGTCAAGGCCAAGTGTGACTGCGGGAAGAAAGCAGACACCAGGGCGAGAGGAGCTGCCCCTGCTGGAGTCACAGTCCCTTGCCGGGTTTGCAGGCTCAGGTTTCATTTCCCATCCCAGAGCGCTGTGGCTAAAGCAGAGGCCGAGTCCCCATGAAAAAGGCCCCTACAGAAGGACACCGGTGTATACAGACAATTCCTCCCGTTCGTCTCCCTGAAGACCCGCCACTGTCCCCTCAGGTAAGTGCACACTACAGGCGAGGGCACGTCCGGGTGTAGCAAAGGCTTCTGGATCCAGGGTCTGAAGTGCCTGACACCCTGGGGTGCAGAGCACCATCCTGGCTGTCCATCGGAGGGGCGTGAGTAACGGTTGGTAATAAATGGAATCCTGGTTCAGGCCCACCCCACAAAGTAAACTTAGCCAAGCCGCGGCCTCAACTGCACCAGATGTGCCTGACGTAGCGTGTTTATTAGAGCAGACTGACACAGGCTGGTGACAGGGGGTGCACAGTGGATCAGCTGATGCTTTCTTTCCCTTATCTGCCTTTCTATGTGGATGAGAAGCAGCTTGTGGAAGACAGTATACCATCATGGTTTTGCCCCAGAGCTGTGTTCCTTCCCCTGCCCCCAGTCACGATGTTGTCTGAAGGGATTCGGACACCTGGACGCTCCTGCAGAATGGAGCGTGTTGGCTCACTCACGTTCATGGGATCTGATGAGCCGGGAGCGACAGGCGGTGGAGATGGTTTTGCAAGGCTCACGGGCTACAGAGAGCAAGAGATAAGTCCTACAAAGTCTGCAGTGCAGCTGTTAGGGCCAAGTGGTCTGGGGCACACTGAGACATTGCCTCCAAATGAGAGGACATGACCGCATTGTTGACTTCCTGCTACCAGAGGAGGCGCCCGGTGTTTGGGTTCTGGAGGCCGTGTACCCTTCACTGGGGAATACAGCTGTTGACCTTCAAGGGTGCTGCCTCTGGGTGGGAGCTACTTGGTTCTGCAACAGGCCCAAGCTGCAACACCAGCAGCCCTGCTGTTTGGGCCAGACAACATGTCGGATCCCCTGGTCCCGAGTGTCCGTGGTGGAGACAGACAGCACAGGGAGCCTCTGGCGAGCCCCAAGAGAAGTGCAGCAGAAACCCCAGGGTCCCGGAGCAAGCCCAGCCCTGGCGCAGCCACGGACGCGGCAGCACGTGGTCAACCTACCGTCGAAGATCTCAAACTCATCATACTGCTTCTCGCTGAGGAAGTACTCCACTGTGATGGAGATGTTGTAATCGGGCTCCACTCTGACCAGCCAAGAGCAGGTCTGGAACTGAGGATAGCTTCCGGGGTAGCTCTGACTCAGGATCACGCCTGTGGAGTCTGTCAGAAGCTCATTCGTTGGGCAGTGCACTTGGAGAGAGAGAGAGAAATACCAGGTACATGGGGGTGGAGAGGGGACGAGAGCCAACACGTCTGCTTCTCCCTGGTGCAAAAGACAACTGTGGGAAACCAGTGGTTGAGCACATTCACACAGGACCCCATGCCCATCATTCCGCTGTTCTATGACATGAGGCGACCTCAGATCCTGGAAGAGTGTCGCAGGACTGCTGGTGCTCACACCTGGCCAGGTGGTTGCAATCACTTCCTTGAGCTCAGGTGTGGGCCCTACTGCCCGAGTTTGTAGTCAGAGAAGAGGCCACACAGAGAGAGAAACAGGAACACATGCTCAATCCCACGGAGCTAACCCCTAAAATGGGTTTGACTTGTACTTGTATGAAAGATAGCGTGGGGCAGAAGGAAGCACAGGGGATTCTGATAAACACACCTGCATTTGTAGCCCAGCTCTACCTGTGTGATCTCGACCGAATTATTTTCTCTGTGTGCTGATTTCTCTATCTACAGCACCTCCCACTATACTACATGACATAATAAATGTGAACCTGCAACACAGTCCCTCAACGAACTGCAGAGCTGAGGATGGCCATTCTGGCGCAGAAAGACTCAACAGAGCTTGGGCCTGGCCTAGGGAACCCGTAACATAGCTGAGGAAAACAATGGCACCCTAGGGAAGACCGTCAGTATGGGATTTAGAAAGAGGGAACTGCAGGGGCAGGGCTGGGTTCTGTCCGTCACCATTAAAAGGAGTGGGGATCCTGGTTCCCAGGATTTGTGCACCCCAGGCACCGTGTGTGTGTGTGTGTGTGATCGGTGTTACAGGGGCACAAGGAAGCATCCAGAACAGCCTGCATGAAACCCATTTCAGGACTACCCGCCTACAGCCGCTTGCTTGGGTCGGAGACTCATAAGCCTAATTCTGAGGACCAAGCCAACTTGTTCAGTCGCTTGAACGAGGCGTGCCCTGTGCAGTCGCTGCAAGCGTTCCACTTGCTGCAACGGGTCAGTCAATGTGCCTCTGGACAGGCTTCCTGTGAGTGCTGGCTTCTGGGACCCTGGTACAGGGGGGTGTCTGGGAGCGCAAGGCCAAGGAAGCGCTGTGCTGGGGAGGAGACCTCACCACTGGCTTCCCCCATCTCTCCTGTTTCCTTCCGCCCTCACCATCACAGGAGCAGGGCTTGCTACTCGGGAGGCGACTCATCCAGGTCCCCCTGAGTGGCTTTGAAAAGCACCCGCTGGCTCGTCCCAGGACAGCTTCCTCCTTAGCTTGTAGGAGGAAGAGGAGGATGAGGGGCATCCTTAAGAAAACCCACCCGGCTGCTTAAATGCTCCTGACTCCACTAACCTGATGACCTGCGCGGGCACTGAGGTGTGGGGGTTTTGGGGCTCCTCGCCGGGGTCTGCTCCCCAGGTTCTCCCTTCTACTTGAGTGTCTCTGCTGAGCACAGGCGTGCTCTCAAAGGGGACGGCTTCACCCGTTTTCCTTTCCATGTGCAGCTTCACCAGACCAGGGCACTCGCGTTCCCACGCTTCCGTTTCCTCTATGCTCAAGCTGCTCTGGCCTTGGAAGGCTTACTGGTATTCTCCTATGACACCATCTAGTCCTTTTAAAATTTTTCTTTTGAGAGACAGACAGACATAGCTTCCAACCACTGGTTCACTCTCCAAGTGTCCCCAGTGGCTGGGGCTGGGCCAGGCCGAAGTCAGGAGCCTGGAACTGAACCCAGGTCTCCCACGTGGGTGGCAGGAACTCAAGCGTCTGAGCCATGACCACTGCCCCCCAGGGTGTGCGTCAGCAGGAAGCTGGAGTCAAGAGCCGCAGTCAGGCATGGAACCCAGGCCCAGCACGCGCCCCCAACCATCTTGTCTTGAGATCTCTGGGGAGGCAGTTCCTCTGTTGACATTCTCTATGTCTTTTGGAGAATTTGGACAGCATAAACTTCCTATGCCTTCCTGGAAAAAATCATTCATATCATTTTGGTTTTCAAATTTATTGGCACAGATTTGTGCAGAAGAGTTTTGTAATTTAACACAGTTATTCGACTTCAGTGGTTATATCCCACTTTTATTTCTCATTTTCTGTCTTCCTACTTTTGTTCTTTATTATTTATTCGCTTATCTAACAGCTTGACTACTTTGCTGCTCTTTGTTTCAAGTCTATCTTTTTTTAAAAAATTTTTATTTATTTATTTAATTTTTTGACAGGCAGAGTGGACAGTGAGAGAGAGAGACAGAGAGAAAGATCTTCCTTTGCCGTTGGTTCACCCTCCAATGGCCGCTGCGGCCAGCGCGTTGCGGCCAGTGCACCGCGCTGATCCGATGGCAGGAGCCAGGTGCTTCTCCTGGTCTCCCATGGGGTGCAGGGCCCAAGCACTTGGGCCATCCTCCACTGCCTTCCTGGGCCATAGCAGAGAGCTGGCCTGGAAGAGGGGCAACCGGGACAGAATCCGGCGCCCCGACCGGGACTAGAACCCGGTGTGCCGGCGCCGCAAGGCGGAGGATTAGCCTAGTGAGCCGCGGCGCCGGCGTCAAGTCTATCTTTTTACTTGGTTACCAGAAGGGCAGTTTTTCTGTTTTATAACATTAATTTCTTTAAGAAGTACTTAAAAGTTCATTCATTTTCATTTTATTTATTTTTTATTTACTTATGTTTAAAGATTTCTTTCTTTATTTTGAAAGAGTTAGAGAGAGAGAGAGAGAGAGAGAGAGATCTTCCATCCACTGGTTCACTCCCCAGAGTTCACAATGGCCAGGGTTGGGCCAGGCCTAAGCCAGGAGCCAGGCGTTTCATCCAGGTCTTCCATGTGGGTGGAAGGGGCCTAAATACTTGAACACTTGTAACCACTCCCACAGTTAAGACACGCATTATCTACATCACCTCGGAACGCTCTCTCACATTCCTTCGCAGTTGATGCGACCTGCCCTGCTCCAGGAAATCACTGATGTTCTTTCTAGAACTGTGGGTTAGTTTGCCTGTGCCAGAGCCTGACATCACTGGAACCATACATAGGTTATTTTTGTGTTGGGCTTCTTTTTTTTTTTTTAAGATTTATTTATTTATTTATTTATTTATTTATTTTGACAGGCAGAGTGGACAGTGAGAGAGAGAGACAGAGAGAAAGGTCTTCCTTTGCCGTTGGTTCACCCCTCAATGGCTGCTGCAGCCAGTGCGCTGCGGCCGGCGTACTGCGCTGATCTGAAGCCAGGAGCCAGGTGCTTCTCCTGGTCTCCCATATGGGTGCAGGGCCCAAGCACTTGGGCCATCCTCCACTGCACTCCCGGGCCACAGCAGAGAGCTGGACTGGAAGAGGAGCAACCGGGACAGAATCTGGTGCCCTGATCAGGACTAGAACCCAGTGTGCCGGCGCCGCAGGTGGAGGATTAGCCTATTGAGCCATGGCGCCAGCCTTATTTATGTATTTGAAAGTCAGAGTTGCAAAGAGAGTGAAGAGACAGATATAGAGAGATTTCCTACCCACTGGTTCACTCCCCAAATGGTTGCAATGGCCAATGCTGGGCCAGGCCAAAGCCAGGACCCAGAAGCATATGGGTGGCAGAGGCCCAAGCACTTGAGTCATCTCTTGCTTTCCTAGGCCATTAGCAGGGAGCTAGATTGGAAGTGGAGCAGCTGGGACACGAACAAGCATCCATATGGTTGCCAGCCCTGCAGACAGCGGCTTTACCCACCACACCATGACACCAGCCGTTTGGCCTCTTGCTAAATAACATGTCCATGAGATTCAGCCCATACTGCCTTGTGCACCATGGCTTCATTTATTTCTGTTGTTCAGTGGTACCCCACTGTATGATCATAGCACACTTTGACTATTCATCCTCTCACTGATGGACAGACGTCTGGGTTGTGGTTTCTAGCTGTGGCTTCCTATGGATGGAATCACGTAAAAGTCTTTTTGTGGCATAGGTTTTCACTTCTCTTGGATAAAAAAGCAGAAGTAGAATCACTGAGGACACGGTAGGTGTACGTTTAACATTAAAGGGAACTGCTGACCAGTTTTCCAAACTGGCTGTATGATTGATGTTATAACCAGTAATTTATGAAAAACTGCATTTGTTCTACATCCTTGTCAACATTTACAATCTTCTGTCGTTACATTTTGGCCGTTCTAGTGGGTGTGCAGTTACATTTCACTGTGGTTGGATTCACATTTCCCTGATGACCGGTACTGAGCATCTTTCCGTTGCTATGGGCCATTTATGTATCTTTCTTGCAAAGTGTCTGCTCTAGTCGACTGTCCATGTTTTTATCAGACTGTCTCACTGCCGAATTACAAATGGTCTTTAGTATGTACCGTTGATATATTTTCTTTTTCCACATTTAGTTCTGTTAGTTTTTGCCTCATGTATTTTGAAGAGCTTTTACTAAATGCATATACACTGATATATCCTTTAAAACTGAAGGAACCCTTTCATCATTATAAAATATCTATTTTTGGTAATTATCCTTCTTTGTAGTACTAGCAGAAATTTCTTTTTATGTTTCTTATGTTAATCATATTCATGGAATGTATCTTCTTTTATTTGGAATTCATATAGTATGTATATATTTGAAGTAAATATTATATATATAAATTTATATACAAATAAATATATAATCTAAATATATATAAATATATACATTTGAAGTATATATATATATTTGAAGTAAATCTTTCATAGAAAATAAATAGCTACTGTTTAAAGCTTCTAAATGTTGAAAATGGTTTTTATGCAGTAAAAGCTTATGAATGTAAATGTGTTATTCAAATATTCTGTTTTTGAAAAAAGATTTATTTATTTGAAAGGCAGAGTTACAGAGAGGGAGGGAGAGAGGGAGAGAGAAAGAAGGAGAGAGGTATCTTCCCTCTGCTGGTTCACTCTCCAAATTGTCACAATGGCCGGGACTGTGCCAGGCCAAAGCCAGTAGCCTGAAACTCAGTCTGGGTCTCCAACAAAGGTGGCAGGGACCCAAGCCCTTGGGCCACCATCTGCTGCTTTCCAGGCACATTAGTCGGCAGCTGGATTGATAGCAGAAGTGGAAATCAATCTCAAGAACTCTGAAATGGGATGCGGGTCTCCCAAGTGGTGGCCTGCTGTGCCACAGTGTCAACCCCGACACTGGCTTTTAGAAGAAGTGGCATACATATAAATTTTTGTTTTCATACCAGGAATGAGTGACACCTTTCTAGCTATTATTTTATTCTTTGCGCTTTGCCATTGCACTGTGACATCTTCAATTTCACCAAAATGTCCATGTTGCTATAGCAAGAGGATTGCTTCCGGGGACACTGAAAAGTGCCTGACACGTGTCATGGGAAGCGAAGACTTCACTGGGTAGGGAGCTAGCTGAGTCAACAAGGTAGGGAATAAGCCCAAGAACAGAGGAAGCTGGAGACTGAACAGAACGACACCCCATGTTCCTCACTGGGAAGACATAATGCTGTTAAGATAGAAATTCCACCCAGACTGCCTCACAGATTCAACTCAATGCCTACCAAAATCCCAAATGGTCTCTTTTCAGATACTGACAATCTGATCCCCAAAATCATAGGGAAATTCAAAAGACATGGAATAACCTACATAATCTTGAAAAAGAACAAAGTCTGAGGATTCATAGCATTTTCAATAAATGGTACCAGGACAACTGGATTTCTACAAGCAAATTAAGGAATCTGGACCCCTCCCTCACACCACATACAAAACTGCTCAAAATAGATCAAAGATCTAAATGTAAAAGCTGAATCTATAGATTTTAGGAAGAATACATAGATATAAATCTTTTAAACTTAAATATGACATCAAAAGTACAAGTGACCAAAGAAAAAAATAATAAACTGGACATAATCAAAATAAGAACTTCTGTGCTTCAAAGAATATCGTCAAGAGAGTGAAAAGATAACCCATGAAATGGAAGAAAATATTTTTAAATCCCTGTCTTTTATAAGCAAGTGGTGTCTAGGGTCTATAAAGAATTCCTACAACTCAATAATAAAAAGACAAATAATCAAGTTTTTAAGATTAGTATCCATCATCTCAAACATTTATCACTTCTTTATGATGACAATATTCAAAATCCTATGTTCTAGCTATTTTGACTTACATAATATTAATCATTATACAAGGTATACAGTTATACAGGCACTGAGATCACAGTGTACCCCATAAGTACATACAAGTATTATTTTTAATTAAATATAAATGAAATGGGTAAAGGATTTGAATAGACATTTCTCCAAAGAAGATGTACAATAAGTACATGAGTAGGTACTCAAAAAACCATTAGCTATCAGGGAATGCAAATTAAAACCACAATTAGACACCACTTTGCACCCAGCAGGATGGCTACAATTTAAAAGACAGATAATAGTAAGAGGATACGGAGGAACTAGATCACTGAAACACTGCTGGAGGGTAAAATTCAGCTGCCTTGGAAAACAGCCTGGCAGTTTCTCAGAAGGTTAGTTACACACTTACCACCCGCCCCAGCAATTCCACTCCAGGTTTCACATCTGAGAGATGGGAACATGTGTCCACATAAAAACAAGGGCAGGCATGTTCAGAGCAGCATCACGCCTCGTACTCCACAGCAGGAATGGCCCAGATGTTCACCAAGTGATGGTCGAGGGAACAGACTGTGGTGTATCCACACAATGGACTATTATCCAACAGTAAAAAGGAGGAAGCGCCAACAACATGCTGCCATATGGATGAACCTTGGCAGTGCTATGCTAACTAGAAGGGAGGCCGCCACAAAAGATCAGATATTGTAGGATTCCACCGATCTGAAACAGCCAGACGGGCACAGCCATATGGACAGAAACCAGAGTGGTGGCTGTGTAGGGCTAAGGGGGTTGGAAAGAAGTGAGGAGTCACTACTAATGGGTATGCTATTTCTTTTGTAACCATGAAAGGGTATAAAACTTATTGTGGTGATGGTTTCAAAACTGCAAAGACGCTAAAAACTACTGAACCATACACCTGAAAGGGGTGAACTGCACAGCACGTGAATCACGTCCCAGTAATCAAGCCCTCAGGACAAAGACCACAACGGTCATGTCTGAGGGAGCAAGACTGGCACCAAGTCCCAGAGGGAATTGTGAGACTGAGACTGGGGAGGAAGGCAAGACGGGGGCCACAGAGATGCAGGCACAGCACCAGAGGTGAAAAACCCGGCGTGGAGCAATGCAGGCAGCCCTGGAGCAGAGGCCCGGCTGGCTGGCCTGAGGGTGCACGCAGAGCTCAACCGAAACAGATGGTGAGATTCTGATTGCATGGGGCAGCCCAGTTCTGTAGCTCATGGATCCTGATTTCTTCCTTAATGGCTCTTGCTTCGGATTCTTCCTGTCCATGCCTTTTAACCACTGGAGGGGAGGTGGACCTCTTCATCCAGGGGCTACTAAATATTTGTTGGGAATAACGACACTAGAAAGAGTCCAAGGACTGGCTATCATAATAATAACCGCCAACACGGAGCAGTTCATCCGTGCAGGGACAGTTTAGAGTGCCTTGCAGTATTACACATTAACTTCTCTCGTTCATCACAGCCTCCCAGGGTGATCAGGTGGCCTGCCCTAGGCTGCCTGCCTCTTGAGTGAAAGCTATGGTTTCTGGTGTCAGCTGGGAGAACAAGGTGAGGCGAATTCACCTTCTGCCGATTTCACTGCCCAGCGACGAGGGTGACCGTGGCCTCCTGGCTGCCCAGTTCAGGCCCCAGGACCTGGAGCACAGGCACACCATTGTCGGGGAGGGCCGGTGCCTGTGCCCACCCCTCCCTGAGGCCCCAGAACGTCCTCCAGCCAACGCTCAGGATGTACTTCCGGGAAAGCCCAGGCAGCAAAGAGGAGGACAGAAACCAGCGTGCCACCCACCGCTCCAGACCTCAGATCAGGGCAGAGACCCTGTAGACAGCATGCGGGGACTCAGCACATGGCGTTCACCACGTGGCCTCTGACTTCATGGACAGTGGCCGAGAACCGGGGATAACTAAGAACTCAGACCAGGAAAAGAGGAGCTACGCCAGGGCTTGGTCTGGGAGGAGCTGGCCCCAGGGAGACGCAGCTCGGACGATTACCTTCACAGAGTGGGGGTGGGCCTTCGAACTGCAGGGACGTCCCAAGTTTGCAGGTCAGGATTTCATTCCCCACCAAGGTGAAGCCAGGCAGGCACCTGTAGCGTACGATGTCACCTGAGGAGAGAGACAGACTGGAGAAGTCTGGGTGGGGCTGCTGTGCGCCCCTGGTCACCCACTTCCAGGTAGGACGATCAGCAGCTGAGCTGGTGCTTCCCTCCCCCAGGGACTACGCACACAACTTCTTACGACACTGTCATGTCATGTGCACCTTCACTTCTCAAACCCACACTGCCTGCGTGACGGGGCCTTCCCAGCTCCTCTCCCAAGGTGGGGCCACAAAGAAGGGGGCTGCACTTGGGGCACAAACTGTTCACAGGTCTAGGTTTTTCCGTGCACGGGCAGGAGGGAGAGGTGAGCCCCGCCGGCCAGCCCCCACCACTGCCCCGCCCTCTGTGCCTGCCCCCCAGGGTCCTCGCTGGCTTGCAGGTGGTACCTATGTTGAACTCCTCATTCTCGGTGACGACTTCGGCGTTGGGGAGGATGGTGGGAGGAGGGCATTTGGTGAGTGGATAAGCTGAAAGTGAACGCAGACAAGGAAGACGTCAGTGTGCGTGTTTGTTGGGGGCTGGGGGTGCGGCCATTTATCCATCACTCATTCTCTGTTCTTCACCTTCTCATTCCTTATTTATTTACACCACCGACTTCAAGGACTATGTATCTGCACACAGGGAAAGTTTAGCCACGTGCTATTTTGCTTTATCTTCTTTTGGAAAAAAAAAAAAAACACAAAGCTTCAAATTTTTTTGAGAGGCAGAGAAAGAGAGAGAGACAGACAGGAGCTCACATCTGCTGGTTCACTCCCTAAATGCCCACCATGGCCATGACTGGGCTGGGCCGGAGCCACAGGCTGGGGACTCCCCCCAGGGCTCCCATGTAGGTGGGACAACACCAAGTACATGAGCCGTCACTGCTGCCTTCCAGGGTGTCTGCGTTAGCAGGAAGCTGGAGTCAGGACTGGAGCTGGGAATCCAATCGAGGCACTCCAGCGTGGGGTGTGGGCCTACCTAGGCTAAACGGTCTTGCTTCTCTTTGGTTATCCCTTTCAGTGTGTTTTTGGTGCAAAGCCCAGGGACTGTATTTTCAAGCTAATGATAAAGGCGAGGAGGGGCGAGTGACATCACCAGCCCTGCAGGTGGGACAGCAGCCCCTGCTGAGTGCCTCCCAGATGCTGGGTCCCTGCACAGGCTGTGACCTTGGAGCCCTGCTCACCCTGGGAGGCATTCTCATTCTGTCTGTGAGCAGGTGGGATTCAGAAAGGTGCCTCTACTTTCCCATAGTCACACAGGACCTGAGGGGCACAGGCAGGATCTGAATCCAGTCTGTCTGTCCCAAATCCCATGTTCTTCTCACTGCTCCACCTCTGTATTCTGTCTGTGGCTGCTGTGACCATCCCCTGAAGTCAGCTTGTTTCCCCACGGGCTTCCCTGGGTCTTCTAAACTAGGATCCATCCCTCTTGGAAGCAGGATGTTGTTACTAAGACAAAGTTTAGTGTGGGTTTGCACTTTGGCTTTCATTTCCTGCATACAGGTTTGAAATCCATGCATAGTGTTTTCATACCATGTATTTTTCATGAGCATCTTTTTCTTAAAATTTTTAATAAATTGCTTTTATTTTATTTATTTGAGAACCAGAGAGAGAGAGACAGATGGAAGTGAGATACAGAGATCTCCCATCTTCAGGTTCACCCCTCAAATGACTGCAGTGGCCTGGGCTGGGCCAGGCCAAAGCTGGGAGCCGAGAATCAACCTGAGCCTCCCTTGTGGCAGGGACCCAACAGCGTGAGCCATCACCTGCTGCCTCCCGACGTGAGCACTAGCAGGGAGCTGGAATGGGGCAGAGCCAACTCAAACCCAGGCACTCAGATGTGGGGTGTGGGTGTCCTGTGAAGTAGCTTGCTTGCTAGTCCAAACGCCCACCCTGTGAGCTTCTGGAAGATTCTCTCTCCGACTGGATTTCAAGACATTTTTGTGCCAAGATGAACTTACATTTCAATTCCATTTCCATGAACTCCTTGAAGTCCCCTCTTGTTATCTTCAAAAGCCCCCCAACCCCTACCCTACTGTGCTTTTTAAAAACAGCATTCTTTTTTTAAAAAAAGTACAAGTGGAATACATTGTGATTAAAGAAAATCTGAGCTTTTCTATGAGAACAGCAGGAAGAAAATTAAACTCATCCATTATCCTCTCAGAGAACCACGATTAACCCTTTACTGTGCGTCTGTGGAGACCTTCCGCTCTGCATGTGTACACATTTCCCCTCGCACAACCTGCACCATAAGTTACAAACTTTGCACTGATCTTTGCATGTTTACTATTATACTGCAGACATTTTTCATAATAATGAATTTCTTCCAAAATATGACTGGAACATCTTTATAGGATTTAATAATCTACACTTCCTAGAATTTATTTCATAGATACTCTGTTATTAAACATTTAGGTTTCCAACATTTTAAAATTTAAATAACTGTGATGAAATCCTACATATGTGTAGTTTATGATTTTCAAGTTTTTCTTTTTTAAATTGGGAAATACGACAGCTGATGACCTTTTAAAAATGCAGGCATCTCCTATTGAATGTCAGTAATCCACTCCTGGAAATAAGATGTTCTCTATAAAGATGTTAACTAGGACCCCCTTTCTGCATCACTTTAAGTGGGAAAAAGTTAAAGCGTGTTATACATCAACCACAAATTGAAAAAGAAAGGCATGCAATAACTACCTATGCTTATGCAGCAAATCTTATGCTAGAAGTTAAATACTGAAAACATCATCTCGGATCACCCAACAATGGTCACCACTGTTAACAACACAGGGCTCTGTGCCTCGGAGCACACACACTTTGTGCACGGAGCTGAACCACAGACAACCAGCGCATCGCGGGAAACTTCTCAGCTTGCCACACTGCAAACTCCAGGCAGCAATAAGGGCTACACAGGAAAGTCACGGGTGGCGATGTGTTCAGAACAGGCAGTAGGTGGTGCTACCGTTCACACCACCACCATGCCACGGCTCAGAGCCACACGTCCTCAGCGTGGGACTGGGGCTATCTTCCCCATGTTCACCTGGGACTCTGGCACTTCACCAGGTGTAGCTGGCATGCAACTTGAGATTTTTTTCTTTGCAGATTTTTAGTTAACAGTTGTGCTGGGGCTCTACCTTTGAATTTTTTAGGCGTGTTGGCTGGAAAATGTCGCATTGAGAGATACCTAAGCTTTATGAAATGTGGCTATTAAAACTAAGAGGGATGCTTGACGCTACTGAGCATATTTAACCTTGACTTTACAAGAACCAGGGAGCACTGTATCTGCACTCGACTCCTATTTCTGCTTCACTACCCAGGAAGCTGTCAGCAGATGGCACTCGGCTTCTCCCACCCTGAGCGCATTGATCGTCTCCACCCCGATCATTTAATGGTTCTCTATTGCAGGCTCACCTGGGTCAGGTGCTGAGGCTGAAGGAATAAACAAACAGAGGCAGTCTTTGCTCTCAGAGAACTCAGAACCCACTGGGAGCGAGTCACTCACGTTCATCTCTGTCAGCTTGACGAACATAAAAGGGGGCACTTATTCTCTTCAGCTGGTATTTCATAACTACTTGTCACATATGAATGGGTTGCTTGCATTTCTCTTTTTAGCTGTCTATTCATGTCCTCTGCCCATTATTTTCTTACAAATTTGAGGAACTCCCTGAATATTCAAGATTGACCTTAGCCTGTTAATTATATTTTGACAATTTGTCATTTGCTTAATATTATTTATGGTACTCTTTTGATGTGTGGAAATAACAAATTTCTATTTAGCCAACTATCATATTCCTTAACAGTTTTTTTAAAAGGTTTATTTATCTATTTGAAAGTCACAGAGAGAGAGAATGAGAGACAGGAAGAGAGAGATCTTCCTTCCATTGGTTCACTCCCCAAGAGGCCCCAATAGCCAGGGCTGAGCCAGGATGAAGCCAGGAGCCAGAAGCTTCATCCAGGTCGCCTATGTACTTGGGCCATCTTTTACGTCTTTTCCCAGGCCATTAGCAGGGAGCTGGATCAGAAGTGGAACAGCCAGGACAGGAACTGGCACCTATATGGGATGCCAGCACTGCAGACGGCTTTACCGCTACGTTTTTTTTTTTTTTTCTTTTTCTTTTGACAGGCAGAGTGGACAGTGAGAGAGAGAGACAGAGAGAAAGGTCTTCCTTTGCCGTTGGTTCACCCTCCAATGGCCGGTGCGGCCGGCGCGCTATGGCCGGCGCACTGTGCTGATCCGAAGGCAGGAGCCAGGTGCTTCTCCTGGTCTCCCATGGGGTGCAGGGCCCAAGCACTTGGGCCATCCTCCACTGCACTCCCAGGCTACAGCAGAGAGCTGGACTGGAAGAGGGGGACAACCGGGACAGAATCCAGTGCCCCGACCGGGACTAGAACCCACTGTGCTGGCACCGCAGGCGGAGGATTAGCCTAGTGAGCCGCGGCGCCGGCTCCAAACCATGCTTAGATGAATGGGGCGGGAATCATAAACTCTCGAGATGAAGGAAAACCTGTGTACAGAGAGTGGACGAGCCTGACTCCACAGAGAAGAAATAAAAACTGACTACACAGCAGGAAGGAAACAGCCTGACTGTGGTTAACCAACCACAGCGTGTTAACGGTTTGCTGGGTATACTCAAACTGCCCACTACCCAGTGGACAACTTCCTGCAACCTGACCAGCAGGCTTGTCACTCTGGAAACGACCATCACAGACTAGCACACTCATGTGAAGGGCAGCATCACCCACAGAGGACCAAAGGCAATCCGAGGGTCCATCTGCAGATCAATGGATGTGAAGAATGTGGCGTGGCCACGCAACAGTGCGTCTTTCAGCCTTAATAAGGAAGGAGGCGCTGGTACATGCTCTTATGTGGGTGATCCTTGAAGACATCACGCTATGTGAAAGCCAGGGACAGAAAGGCAAACCGTGTACGATTCCACCCATACAACGTGCCCAGGGAAGTCAAATCTATAGACACAGAATTGGAATGTTGGCTGTCAGGGGCTGCAGGAACAGAGGGACGGAGAGTCGGTGTTTCCTGGATACAGAGTCTTGGTTTTACAAGATGGAAAGAGTTCTGGTGATGGATGGGGTGGTGACGGTTGCCCAACAGTGTGAAAGTCCTTAATGCCACTCAACTGTTCACCTAAAAATAGTTAGGATGGCAGATTTTATGCTACATGCATTTTATCATAAAGTGAAAAATCATCATTACAGATTATAGCGTTCTCCAATCCAAAATAATTCACTTTGTTCACTTAATACTCTTTGCTTTGAATTCTACTTTTCTCTTTCATTATCATTATTTGTCCAATATGTTACTGGTCACCCTTTTATTTTTGAGCTATGTCACTCTGTCTTAGTTAAGTACTGGTAATGAAAATTCAGCTGAGTATTATTTAGCTGAATCTAAGAGTCTTTGTTATGGTAACTGTGAATTGAACTTTACTCTATTTGCATTATTTCATAATAATGGGATGATTTTATTTTGTGCTTTCTGGATCTTTGTTTCTAAATAGTTCATTTGCTTTTCTATTCTTTACATCAGGACTATATTTTGCTTGCTTTTTCTTTTAGTGATTTAGAAGTATTGTACTCTATTTTAAACTGATTACCTCCTACAGTGTATCCCCAACACACTTATTTCTCTAATTATCAAAGCCAACCAGTGAATAATATCTATTGGTTCCACATGTGTGGCCAGTAAGGACAGTCTCCTGTCCTTCTTCCATCAACTTGGACACTTATTAATACAAATCCATAATTTTTAATACTTTACGAGTTTTTACTGTATTTGCTTCCTGCTTGAATTTTTATTTTCAATTATTTAGACTCCAAGCTGGGCTTAGCGAGCAGCAGTGTTTCCTGTGCTTACTTCCTCCTTTGTGCACCTTCTCTATTTTGTGTCACTGCCCATCCACGCCTCGGTGGCTGATTACAGCCTGGGTGGACAGGTCAGATCCAGACGTGAACTCCTGCAACGACTGCTTCTCGCTCAGCACTCTTCTTTCTCCTCTTTAACATCTACCGAGAAGTCTCCTGTTTTCTGTAATCTAATGCCCAAAGGTAACTCCCTCGGCTGGGGTCTAGTCCACCTCCCTATCCTTCATCCTTTCAATCGGAAAACCTTGCCAGCCTGTTTCTCATTTTCCCCAGTGAACAGTGAGCTGTAGGGACAGTGAACAGTGAGCTCATTCACTCTGTAGGTACAGGTTTTCCATCTTCTCGGAGTCTTTTATTTTTACCACTTCTGTTCCACGTGGTGGTTCTTTCCTTTGTCAATGCTTCCTACCTCTTGCTTGGCTCTTGTTCACTGGATCTCCTATTCCCCATCTTCTTGACACCACCTCCAAGTGGTGTCCTTCTCCCTCTTGGTTTCCATGGCCAGGTTTGTCTTCCACATCTTCCAACTGCCTTTCTACAGTGTTGGCCTGCTCTTTGCTGATTTGTGTGCTGATTCCAATTGTGCTATTGTATTTCTTTCCAACCTTATTTATTTTATCATGTAGCTCTCCTTGTAAGCAACCTTTTTAATTTGAAATGACCACAAAGGTATAGGAAAAGTTGGAAGTATGAGGTGCTTCATAAAGTTCACAGAAAAGTGGGATTGAAGACATTTATTTTGGTGCAAAAACCTTGAAACCCATGCACACAAGCAGTTTTCAAAAAAGTTAATGTAAAATGCACATTATGGAAAAAACTACATGTGGATTTCAGAAATCTTTGCACCAGAATAAATTTATTTTACTTCTGCGTTGCCTGACCTGTCTGAAGCACTGTACAAAAGCTTGTCCTCCCCATGGATCACGGGAAAGTACATTTGCCAACGCGTGGCTCTCCAAGCCCTGAACACTTCAGCACGGATTTCCTAGGAACAAGCATAGCCCCTACATCACCGTGAAACAACTATCAAAACCAGGGAACTCACACAGCGCCCTTACTGCCCTGCGGGCCTCACTCCCGTCAGGAAGCTTCACCACCTGCTCCAGGAAAGCCCTTAACCACAAGAGGATCCAGTGCACAGCCCCGGGTCCCATGTCGCTTCACGTCTCTCTGGTATCCTGCAGTCTGGAACAGTTCCAGCGTCTTTCCTGGGCCTTCCTGACGGTTACACGTTTGAAGGTAACCTACGTGCCCGTGGATTCAGTGTGTGACGGCTCCTGGCGACAAGAGGCAGGCTGTGCAGTGCTGCTGGGACTGTGGCAGCCGGGACACTGGCTCCTCTTTGGATGGGGCAGGGTGCAGTCCGCTCTGCTGCTGAGGGTGGTGCTTAGCTACATCACTTGGTTAAGGGGGCATCTTCCAGGCTTCCCGTTGGAAAGCTACTCTCTTTCCTTTTGTAATTAGACTGTGAGGAGGTCATTAGAAACCATGTAAATATCCATTCTTCATAGGAACTAATCCATCCATCTACTTACTCACTCACTTATCTGTACCTGTTTGGATACCCATGGTGTCCTGGGCCAGGCAGAAGCCAGGAGCCAGGAGCTGGATGCAGGGGCCCACGTACCTGGGCCATACTCTGCTGCTTTACCAGACTCATTAACAGGGAGCTGGATCTGAAGTGGAGCAGCTGGGACTTGAATTGATGTCCACTTGGGATGCTGGCATTGCAGGTAGGTGCCTAACCTGCTAAGCCACAATGCCAGCCCCCATTTCCCTACTTTCTACCAAAAGATGCTTCTGTCTTGTCTTGAACTTTCCTGTGCCCCAGCCTTGAGATGAGCCACTTCTCCAAGGGGCACTGGTTGATTTTTGTGGAAAATGAAATTTAGACACCAAAATCTGATCTGGATGTGCACATTGGTGTTGAGTCACTGCTCTGAAACCCTTTCACTAGGAAGAGCTGGGAATGCATGGATGCACACACTCACACACACACGTGTATGTACATGCACACTGTTTACATAGTGAAAACCATGTGTTCACACCATGAGTCCAGTTCAAAGCCAGCAGGACTGGAGAACCCTGTTGTCCCCTCCCTGCCTGTCCCCCTGCTCTCTGACAGCAGAAAGCTGCCCTCTGTGGCCCTTGCCTTGGTAACTTCTCACTGCTGTGGAACCAAGTTCCCATCTCTCCCTCCCCCTTCCCTCCTCACCCTGCCTGCACTGTGACTCCCCTGCCAGCCAATCCACTGTGGGGGTGCCCTCCCCACTCTGGTGGGCTCCAGTGCCCTATACAGAGGTCTGCCCCGTTTGCTCAGAGCTCTGCACCACACACAAACCCCCTCCCTGTACAGACAGCTTCTCAGTCCTCATGGGCACCAACCTCCAGGCCAGCAGCCCCTCGGCACGGACCCCCTGCTCCCTTCTGGCATCGCAGCCTGGGCCACAGTGGCTCCTGACCTCTCTCACCTGACTTTGCTGGCTCCCGTATGACAGTGTCAGGACTGGAGTGTGCAGGAAGGGAAGGGAAGTTTCTCTGGCACGCCTCTCTTTGCATCGCTGCCTGCTGTCTGAACGTCTCCCCTTCTGTTTGAATTCAGGTGATCTATACTCTTAGGCTGGAAGAAGGTGCCTTCCGAAGTCTACTTCTAGTTCCGAAACTCTATATGCTTCTTCAAGAGCTTTTTTCTGCAGTTCAGGTCTATTTTCCCATTAAAAAACCACAGGATTTTTTCAGAGGTTTCCTTCAGGTACTTCTCCTCTCTGCTTAGTGATCCTGACAGGAAGTGAAGTCACTTAGGGCTAATGTTTGCCTGCAAACAGGCAGACACGCTGGCCTCCCACCCTACTCCTCCTCTGCACTTTTTGCAAGCCTGCTTCTTGCTTTTAGTTCTTGCCTCAAATACCACTGCTTACGTTTTCCACAATGATTCTCCACGAAACAGCATTCTCCACCTTGCAGTTCACTATCCTCGCCTCTTACCTGTTTCTTTCTTGGCCCTTATTATAAATGACAAAGACCGTATTTGTCTGCTTTCTTGTTTTTCATCTCTCTGTCCATGTAGGAAGAGAGCAGTATGGGGAGCAGGCGCGCTGCTAGGCGGGCAGCGGGGAGCAGTTAACAAGGACATGAGAAGATGCTCCTCCTCATTAGCACACAGTGAAAGGCGGTGTCGTCAGTCCACCGGAAGTTCAATAAGACCCTATGTTCGCAAGGATGTTGAGCGCCAAGAGCTCGTCCTCGGGTTCTGGAAAGAGTGTCCACTGTCGTCAGACAGACTGGGCATTTCCCAGAGACCCGACTGCGTGGACGGGCACGGCCTCACAGTTCTGCACAGGCCTGGAGCTGGTGAGGCTCCCATGTGCACTCACCGGGAGGGGTCTACAACCACGTCCGTACCGTGTGAACCTTGCTAACTGAGTGCTGGGTAACAGCAGACAGGATAACCTGCTGTGTTTCTGCGCCACGGAATATGACACAGCCTTGACAAATGAACCCGGGACGGTGACAGGTACCAGCAGAAGTTTCAAAACCTAACTCTGGGTGATGAAGTCAGGTCACAGAAGAACAGGAATGACATGCAACATGAAAGAGCATGTGTGTTATGAGACACACATGGCATAAAGTTAGAAACACAAGTAATGAGTGATAATCAGAGCTCAGGATCATGGTTAGCTCTGGGGCAGGGGAGGAAGGAACAAGAGCTTCCAGGTCCCAGGCAGTCTTAACACTGGGCTTGGTGAGGGTGTCCCTTCCATTACATCCATGGGACCTGTACTTTCTATATGAATGAGACATTCCACGATTGAGCCACGGAATGGGCTTCTTTTGGCCTCTCATCCTGCGGCCCAGGGCCTCTCCCTGTGGAGCCTGCTGGCCTGGCCTGGGCACAGCAGTAGCTTCTCTCTTGCCCCAGGCCCTTGCCTGTTCCCTCAACCACTGAGCTGTTGGACTACGGCCTGAGCTGCCACTTAAGGGCTTCATCTCTTTGGGCAGCTATGAAAGCTTTCCAGACACCAGGTGACTCACGGACAATTGAGTGTACTTCCCACAATTCTGGGGGCTGTGAAGTCAAGTCCAAGAACAGAGCGTTAGCCGATTCAGGTCAGGACCCACTTACTGGTTCACGGACAGCTGTCTTGTCACATTGAGTTAGCTACCTGCCAAGGCCCCACCTCCTAACATTAGCATCATGAGGGGCAGGAATTTAACACATGGGGTTTTTTTTGGGTGGGGGAAGACACACACTTTCAGGCCATAGCAAAGGCCTCACACCTACTGGAGAGGCGGAAGGGGCACTGTGCCCAGGTCGCGTCCAGAGACAGGCTGCTCTCATGGAGATGCTGACTTAGGGGAATGTGGACAAGGATGGCCACAGCTGTGTGGAGCCTCCTTGACCTGGTCCCGGTATAGGTGAGGGCTCAGGTGCAGGAAGAAGAACACTGGCCTAGCACCAAGGCAACTTCACACTGAGCCTGCCGCTGTATCAGCAGAATACTAATTGTGATGGTGGTGGCGACTGAAGCTGTCATTTACTTAGTGCCTTTTACACTCCGTGCCTGGAGCTAAGGGTGCCCATGTGCTATTTACGTAACTGTGTGAGGTTAAACACTGATCCTGGGGTGGGGGTTTGGGCTAGTGGTGAAGATGCCGCTTGGGGCAGCCACACCCCATATTGTGTGGAGTGCTTAGATCAAGTTCAGCTCTGCTCCTGACTCCAGCTTCCTGCTAACGTATACCCTGGGAGGCAGCAGGTGAGGGCCCAAGTGCTTGAGTCCCTGCCACTAACAGTGGAGACCCAGATGGAGTTCCTGGTTCCTGGGCCACATTGTGGGCATTTCAGGAGGGAACTAGAGGCCGAGAGCTTAGTCTCTGTCTATTGTCTGCCTGTGTCTCCTTCTGGCTTTCAAATAAAATAAAAAAATACTTAAAAACACAGATACGTAGATAATGAAACTGAGACTCAGAAACGTGAAATCAAAGACTTAAAGGCAAGAGCTCACGTGTGGCAGAGTCAAGGTCTGAATCCACCTGTCCAGTCTGCAGGAAAGTCACAGGAAGTCAAATGGAATTCTTCCAAAGCCTGGGTTCCATCATGAGGGTGACGGGGGTGCCCAGGAGGAGGGGCAGGGAAGCTGAGGCCGGGTTCCAGCTCCATATTGCACTTGCCCTGGGCCACAGCTCCTGGGAGTGGTGGCTGGAGCCGCCTATGGTCTTCACATTGTTGATCCTCTCTTCCTGTGTTTCGCTATTGCTACCTCTTCCATGGGCTTAGGCTGAATGCATTTGAGTTCCAATAGAGGCATGCAAAAGGCACTAACACTGTAGGTCACACCAGAGCAGCCACTGCAGAACCGAGAGGGGGGTGCACTCTTCCTAATTCTATCCACACCATTCAGGTCACCTTCTGGAACCTTCCTTTGCCCCGCTTTCCTCCTCTGTGAAATGGAGGTGACGATTTGCACCTCAATAACTCACTGTACTCTGAGAAGTTGAAAACTCCAAGCCTTTCACCCCACAGATGAGGAGCCAAGGGGCTCGAGTGGGAGAAGGTCACACAAGGTCACACAGGCCTGGGCTGTGGTGGAGACTGGAAAATAATCCAGCTTTCTTGATGGCCACACCAAATATACACAAGGCTCTGTCCACTGCAAAGCACGTACGTCGCCCCATGGACGGGCACCCTCCTGCAGAGGACCTCCTTCAGCATCTGCTATGATAGACCACAGGGAAATGTCCAGGTCCAGAACTCTGGACTCTAAGAAGCAGACAGGCTTCCAACAAAGGCAAACCCACCATGAATAGTTCATGCTCTCCTTCTGGAAATCACCACACCTTCACTTGTGCAAAAAAACCCCCAAACCAAACAAAACCAAAAAAACTCTCTCCTTGTGAGGTCAGCAAAGGCCCTGGACAGCCCTCTAGAAGGTGCGCAGGGACAAGCTGGGACACAGGGAAGTAGACAGCACAGCCTGGATTCAGGAAAGCCTGGGCTTGGCACCAAGGGTCAGCCTCCGGTGCCCCCCGGCCCCAGTAGCGTGAGGAGGCAGGGAGCTTGCACTGTTGGAGCCCTGCGTGGGGAGGGCTCACACGGACCCACATGTTCTCTTCTCCTAACCCTGGGATACACGGTGGCTCCGAGAGCCTCCAAGTCACACAGCCTGTGGGAAGTGGAGCCAGGAGTCCTGCCTAAGCTCGACTTGAGGGATGAGCCCTTCCCTCCAGGCCGGGTGCCCATACTGACCCGAGAAGGCGATGGCGAAGATCCCGCCTGTGGCCGCTTCGTGGCGGAACTTGAGCAGGACCTGGTTGGATGAGCTGTGCATCATTTTCTTGGCCAAGGTCCTGGTGAAGACTCCGAGCTGGGGCGCTGTCTGCTGTGGCCCATCCCTATGTGGAGGACAGAAGGCAGTGGCATGTTGCTGCTTGTGCCCAGCCCCCACCCCATCCATCGGTGGCCTTGAGACAGAGCTGGACTCCGCTTGTACCCAATGCTATTTCCAAACACCTTTCTTCAAACTCTCCTGACTCAGTTTCCCAGCAGAGTTGGCAGAATTGGAGAACCTCAGGTTGATTCCTGTTCACCTGGTCTCCAGCAGCCCTGCCTCCCCAGGGGACTCCTGGGGCAAGGCAGGTGCCATGGGGCAGGGCCACTGGTGCCTGTGGTCTGAAGCAGTGGTAGGGCAGGGCATGGAATGGCTGTGAGACCCTTCTGCTGCTCTCCACGGCAGCCCCATTTCCTTGTCCCCCAGTATAAACCCACGGTGCCTTTCTGAGCAAATGACCTACTTCCTGGAACCTCACTCAGTCCCTCCCAACGGTCTGCAGCCATTGCTTTGAATCCAAGCTAGAAATCAACCCAGGGCAGTCTGGTTAGAGTTACTCAGCCCTGGGAATTTCTGGAGGAGAACCCCACTATCTCCTGATAATTCCTTAGTGGCAGTCACCTCCACACAAACGCATTTAAAAATTACATATGTAGGGGCCAGTGCCATGGTGTAGTGGATAAACTGCCACCTGCAGCACCAGCATCCCATATGTGCACCATTTTGAGTCCCAGCTGCCCCACTTCCAATTCATCTCCCTGCTAATGCACCTGGGAAAGCAGCAGAAGATGCCCCAAGTGCTTGGGCCTCTGTACCCAGAAGAAGCTCCTGGCTCCTGGCTTCGGTCTAGCCCAGCTCCGGATGCTTCAGCCATGTGGGCAGTGAACCAGTGGATGGAAGATCTCTCTCTCTCTCTCTCTCCGCCTCTCCCTCCCTCTCTCTCTAGCTCTGCCTTTCAAATAAATAAATAAATCTTAATTAAAAAATTACATGTATGTCCAAAGATCCAGCGGTTTGAAAAAACCTGTTTAAGAAGTTGCACTTATCAACCAATACTTCATATCCTCATTATAAAGTTAAATTACATGATATATCACTGTTGCTCAGTGGGCCGGCCAGTTCAGTCACCACCAGCCACATGGGAATTAAACTTAAGTAAAGCTTAACCATGAGCTCATGAGTCACTCCAGTTACAGCCAAGTGCTCTGTCGCCGCCTGTGGCTCGTGGCTGCCACGCTGGGCGGCGCACATAGAGAGCCTCTGCATTGTGAACGGGACTTTTGCTGGGCAAGGTTGTGTCAGCATGAGATGACCAATGGGCCTTCCCCAGGTTCCACCAAATCCGCCCCCATCATTCAGGACAGCTTATCCTGGGCACGTGCACCATGGGGAGACACTGAGAGAAGCACCCATGCCTGCTGCATCCACACACCCACTGGGCTTTCCCTGGCCCCAGCAGGTGGCCCAGCTGGGAGCCGCTCCTCCCCTGCCCCTCCCTGTGAGGAGTCCTGGCTGCGAATGTTCGTTTGGAGCCCAGGGGCTGCCGTCCTCGGAAACTGTTCCGCTCTGGCTCGGAGGGGCAGCCCGGCTTACAGCTCCTGATATGCTCCTCTCACAGGGGCTGGCGCGTGTCACCTGGCCTTACCAGACGGTGATGAAGTCTCCGGAAGGCTCAGTCTGCAGCAGGCTGAGGTTGAGGCGGACGCCATGACCGATGGGCACAGAGATCAGCCAGACGCAGTCCTGGGAGCTGGCGTAGGGCTGGGGGTACCCCGGGGAGTACACAGTGCCGTTGAAGGAGGTGATGTTCCCGCCGCAGGGAACTGTGGAGAGAGAGCACAGCACGCGCTGAGCACCCAGAACGCACTGGACTTTCCCACGAAATCCCAGCTCCCAGCACAAAGCACCCTGCTGGGGAGGCGGGGAGACCCCACCTGCCAGGTGCCCTGTGGGCCTGCCCCTCCTTCCACCTCCCTCTCTCTCTGGCACGGAAGAGACCTAAGAAGGAAGCACCCGGCTCAAGCTTTCCCCTCTGCCTTCCAGGATGGGAACAAGCAAAGGTCAGGAAGAGATTTGGGAAAGGAAAATTTCTCTTTGATCTGCTCTTTCCCGGGTGGATTTGACTTCGAGCTGAGGCTTCTGAGAGGCGAGAGTCAGGGCCAAATTGGAGCAGAGCCATCTATTCACCCGATGACGCCCCAAGTGCTTCAATCTGAGTTTCTATCTCCTCACCTGGAATATGGGCCCGAGAGGACCGTGGTGGCTGTGAGGCGAGGGACGGATGCTGAACGCCCAGCCCTGCACCTGCCACATAGACAAGGCCACCTCTCCTTATCTTCCTGCTCCCCCGAGGCAACGCCCACTTTGGGGCTCAGTCTGATGGAGCTTTGGGCAGGGGGATGCAGAGGCCTTGAAAGCCCACAGTGTTGGGATGCAGTCACCAGGGATGCTGGGCAAGAAAACCCCCAAGTTCCTTGGTCCAGAGTCAGGAGCGCCTTTGGCTGACGGGCGTGAAGCAGACACCCAGGGTGGGCAGATGGGACTGGGCAGAAAGGACCCCAGCTGCCTCCATGCAAAAGGCAGAGGACAGGGTTCCTGAGAGTGGTGCCATGGGCCCGCCCCCCCTTCACACACACACACACACACACACACGTGCCGAGTACCCGCATGGGGCCAGGCATGGCCTGGAGCGACAGTGGGGAGCAGGAGGCTCTGGTTTTGTCCCATGGCACTCACAGCTCACTGCCACCCAGCCATGCACCCAGCAGTAGGCAAAAGGCAAGGTGAGGCAGGTCATGGGTGCGCAATGTCCCAGGGCTTCTGGAGGGGTTCTCCTCTGTGTGTGAGCATAGGGAAGGGTCCCTGGGAGCGCTCACATCTAGACACAGCCCCGAGGGATGATGAGGGCTAAGTGAGGGTAGCAGAGCTGGTTTTTATAAGAGGAAGGAGCAGCAGGTGCCAAGAACCAGAGGCAAGATGGCCTGGTGTACTGGGGAAATGGAGGGCATCTCAGCTTAGGTAGGGCACAGGGTCTGTGAGAGCAGAGACGAGAGGTAGGCAGGCACCAGGTCCTGAGACCCACAGTGTGCTGCCCCGAGGGTCTAGAATTTACCCCAAGCAGCCAGGAGCTGCCCAGGCTGACCTCTGAGTGGGGGAATGGAGTCCACACTGGCAGTTTTGAAGGTTTGCTCTCCCTGCGCTGAGAAGCCAGCACTGAGGAACCTAAGACTGGGTTGGGTGAAGCTGGCCCATGGAGGAAGCCAGCAGAGATAAGTCAGACCATTGGTGGCCTGGGTTAAGGTAGAGGCAGTGGAGAGAAAGAAGCGGATGCACTTGAAAGACACTTAGGATGCAGAAGGCAGCACTTGGTGACTATGGGAGTGAGCAAACGAAGGGGCGAGCGGCCGGAGTCCTCATCACTAGGCAGGCATTTCAGCGTAGCGGAGGCCGGGATGAGAAGGTCCGTTCTGAATATACAGGGACGCAGATGCCTCTCAAGGGAGTGGAAGTATTTAGGAAGCGTCGCACGGACAAGGGCACTTGGAAAAGTTCATGGAAAGTGGCATTGAAAGATAAGTTGACTTCGGTGGAAAGAGATTCTGAGAGGCACGCCCAGTGTTTTCATGAGCTGTATTTCCTGAGAACGTTTAGAAGGTCCCTTGACTGCGTGCACTTCGAACTTTCTGCAGTCCCCTCACGCAGGGGGAGTCTCAGCCCAGGGACAGGGGATCAAGATGGCATTTGGGGGACATGGAAGTGGGTGAGAGCAAAGAAGAGAAGGGAAGAAACTCCAAAACAACATCTAAAGGGGCAAAGGATGAGATGACCACAAGAGGCGGCAGAGGCGGAACTGTGGTTGGAGAAGCAACTTTGGTGTCAAAGAAACCAAGGGAAGAAGCCTCTAGAAGAAGAGCAGACTGCTCCCTTCTCTCACCAGCTGTGTTGGAAGACGGCACACAAGGAGGGGGAAGGGCGTGACACGCCCCCACCAGCAACTCGGGAATGATCCACTGCGCAAGCACAGGGTGGTTCTGGAAGTCCGGAACTCAGCGGACGTTTCACCTCCAGCACCAGCACTAGCACCAGAGCTGCACGCAGAGCTTCCTTCCCACGGAGAGTTCCTGCTGGGTGCTCCTCAGGGTGAGGGAGCCATCAGCGAGGTCCCAGTTGTTCAGGGCGTTCAGGGATGTGCAGGGGGAGGCCCGGTGATCTGATTCCAGGGTTGAGATCTCTCTTTCTGGGGTATCGGCCCTGCCCAGCCTCCCCTCTAGAAAAATGCTGGGCCTACGGGGCTGAGGTGTGCAGACTGGGGCAGAGGCGGCATGACCCCGTGTCATCTTCCATCTAGGTTCTGGTTAAGGAAGAAGACTCAGGAGAGTGCCAACAGCTGGCTCCAGACCCATGCGGGACACAGGACAGCGACCAGAGGAGCAAGAAAGTTGTTAGGAAAAGGCTACGTTCTCCTCTTCCCTTGGGAAGGTGCCAGGATTCTCTCAACCTCCCCAGGACTCAGCATAGCACTTGCCTCCTTCACTCTCATGTAGAGCCTTCCCTTCCAACTGGGGACATCTAGCTTGTCCAGGCGGGTCTTCCCAAGGGCTGCCTCAGTGGGCCCCCAGCTTACAGTCCCTCTAGGTCTTTGCCGGTGCTGGCCCAGTGCTCTGTCACCAGGATGCCCTCCCCGGCCAGCCTGGGTCACACTCACGTGAGAATGGGACCGACCAGAGAACCCCTGGAGTAGGCAGGTGCACGGTGTGACCACCCAGGGAGAGTGGCCAAGGGTGAGCGAGGGACATACCTTCACACCTGGGCAGGGGGTGGTCCCAGTTCCGGTTGGTGCCATGCTGACACGTGAGGACGGGGTGGCCCATCAGCTGATATCCCGGGAGGCACTCGAAGGTCACGGACTGTCCCACATTGTAGCCGGCTCCCCTCACGATGCCATTGGCGAAGGGCTCTGGGTCTGGACACTCCTGAAGCTCATAGGCTAGGAGAGTACAGGAAAAAACGCGGCTTTATCCTCCCCCAGTATCTTTCTGCAGCCAGAATGCAGGAGCTGGGGAGACCTGGCACAGTGGGGAAGCACTGAGACTTGGACCCTGGAGGACCTTGGTCATTTCCTAAAAGCTGTAGATGCTGGCTGAGTCATTCAACTGCTGTGCCCCCGTTTTCTTACTTATAAAGTGGTTATTGTGGGGATACGCAGGGCAGCACTTGCACAGCTCTTGGCACAGCAGCTGCTCATGGGGAGGGCTCAGTCGAAGTGCCCCACCATCGGCATTTCCACGGGGAAAGGAGGCTCCACTTCTGGAAGCCACCGAGATCCCACTGCTATTTCTGGAGCAGCTCCTGGGGCCAGGCAGTGGCCTGGGGTCTTCTGTGTTGGTCACTGCACTTAACCTTTACAACAAGGGCCAAGGCCACAAGCAAAGGCAGCAGTGGGCGGACAGGGCTTTCGGACTCCGAGAACTCAGAAGCTCTCAGGGAGGAAAGCAGGGGAACCTGGGACAGGAGACAGTTTTCAAAGAGGGCGGCTGGGCCAGCAGGAGTGTGCACCTGTCATTCCAGCCAGCCCCTCGGAGGATCCAGAGATCTGTTTCCATGAGAATGTGCAGCCCTACTCAAAAGGAGATGCCAGGATATGAAATGGCTGAGGCCACCCCTATCGGGGACGTCACCAATGGAGCTGCAGAGCGGGGCCCACAGGACAAGGAACAGCCTTCATGGCAGGCATCGGGCACAGAACACCAGCAGCAGAAGGAGCTGGGACATTCCCACAGTAAGGATTCTCCATGGACGTAGCTGAGACCAAATGGCGGCACCCAGCAGGGGATGCCTCTATCAGAGGCAATAACACCACTAAAAGAAACCATCGCATCTCTAGGCAGCTGTGGTGCTTCCACTCGCTGTCGCCCAGGGCAGGCTGTATGGCAAGAACCCGGCAGGTGTCACTATGAAGTCACCCAGCTGGCTGGGCATGTTGAAGAACAGGGCCCGAGGGGAGCCATGGCTCTGTCAGGGGGTTAGGGCTGTGGGTGGTGGGCACCCCAGTGGAAGCAGGGAGCCTGTTGCTCGAGGAATGGCTGGAATAGGACGGCCTGGACCTTTAAAGGACGCCTCCCCGAGGAACACGTGGCCCCAAGGTGGTACATAGCGGCCCGGGCGAGACCCCTGCCACAGCCAGGTGTGGCCTTAAGGAGAGGGGCCAGGCTTTTGAGAGAGAGGGGACAGTGTCAGTGACATCAGTAATGGTGGTGCCTGGGTTCCAAGGGAAAGGCGGGGCCTGTGGGGACAAAAATGACCCTGAGAACAGCGGCTCCTTAATTTTCCCAAAGGGAGACTCCTGTGGGAGATGAGGTGGGTTTGTACTGCAGGGAGACATTGCAGTGGGCATGGAGAGGATTTCAAACACAGTGCACACTTTAAAACACTGTGTGGGCGGGGGGCGGCGCTGTGGTATAGCAAGTAAAGTTGCTGCCTACAGTGCTGGAATCCCATACGGGCACCGTTGTGAGACTCGGCTGCTCCACTTCTGGTCCAGCTCTCTGCTATGGCCTGGGAAAGCAGTGGAAGATGGCTCAAGTGCTTGGGCCCCTGCACCCGTGTGGGAGACCCAGAAGAGGCTCCTGGCTCCTGGCTTTGGATTGGCATAGCTCCGGCTGTTGTGGCCAGCTGGGGGGGTGAACCAGTGTATAGAAGACCTCTTTCTCTCTCTGTCTCTCTGTTTCTCTCTCTCTCTTTCTCACTCTCTCCTCTCTGCCTCTCTGTAACTCTTTCAAATAAAATAAATATTGCATCGTTGGAATTCGGCATCTCCGCACAGGCTTCTGTCTTCCCGTGACGTCGCTATGGCCTGAACGTTTCTGTCCCATCAGAATCTGTAACTGGGGCCTCCTCTTTCACATGGAGGTGTCTAGAGGAGGGGCGCTTGAAGGGTGAGTGGCACTGGCTTCCTTAAACAAGAGGCCTGGGTGTGGGCACTGGGGGAAGTGGCTAGGCCACCACTGCGGACACCCAAGTCCCATCCTGGGTGCCTGGGTTTGCGTCCAGGCTCTGCTTCTGAGCCGTTTCCTGCTCGTGTGCACCCCGGGGGCCACAGTGATGGCTCAGGTGCCTGGGTCTCTGCCACCCATGTGCAAGCCCCACATGGAGCTCCTGGCTCCCGGCTTCAGCCTGGCCCAGACTCAGCTGGTGGGGGCATTTAGGGAGTGAGCCAGCGGACAAGAGTTCTCTCTTTGCCTCTGTCTCACTCTCTTTCAAAATAATAATAATAATAATAATAATAATAATAATAATAATAAAGGCCAGAGAGAGCTGCTCTACTCCTTCCATCAGTGAGGACACAGCAAGAAGGGGCCACCTGTGAACCAAGTGCTGCCCCCCCCAACACACACAAGGACCCTGCCTGGCCTCAGGTTTCCCAGCTCCCAGGGCGGGGAGAAGCACAGCTATCAGCACCCCAGCCATGGAGTTGTGCTACAACAGCCTGAGCCGACTCACGGTGCACTCAACCCATCTGCAACGCTTTCCTTTTTAACGAGGACGTGTTTAGTATCAGAAAAGATGTCTACAAACAAGAGAGGCAGTGGGACAATCTGGGAAGGGCTGAGAACACAGGGCTCATCAGTCAGCACAGGGATACATCAGGGGAGACGGACGTGGAGCCCGGGGCGGGGGTGGGGGGAGGGTCCTCCCGGGGAAGGAGAGTGGCCTGTAAGGGTTTCCCCTCAGGCAAGGCAGAGTCGCAGCGAGGGTGGCTGAGCCTCACCCAAGACTCACAGAGCCCCTGATGCTGCCACGGGAGGAGCTCTGTGGCCAGGGAAGGACCCAGAGGGACGAATTCCACCACTGGACCTGGGGGAAGTGGCTGATGGCTCAGGCGGTGAGAAGGGCTGGCCGGCCGCTTGCCTGGGGACAGCTGCCGGCCATGGGGTGGAGCCTGGAGGCTGCCCCTCTGGAAGAGGCTGAGAGGAGCACAAGTGGCCAAGGGCATGCAGCCACCATGGGGCCTGCCGCCCCCTCCCTGCCATCTCCCTTGCCCACACGAAGGCGGGCTAGGAAGGCGCCCACGGCACGTCCGTCCTCACCCTGGTACTCCAGCTTGAATCCCGGCCGGTTCTGGGAGTGGTCGCTGTGGAAGTACACGGTGGTCTCGTGGGACGTGGAGAGCAATGCGCCGGGCAGCTCGCTGCCGCTGAACCTGCCCATCATCCGGCTGGTCTCGTACGGGCCATTGCGGATTTCGATGAAGTCGTGGTTGGGCTCGGTGGAGAAGTTCAGGAACTGGATGTGAGCTCCTGGGAGCAAGACAAAGGCAGCCAGTGCCCAGAGCAGCCCAGCCCCACTCTGCCGCCTGGCCTGGCCTCTCCCGCCACAGCCCGCGTCCCTACTCCTCACTCCCCGCTCTGGATCCTGTCTTCAGGCACGACTGGAGAGTCCATTATTCATTCAGAAGGAAAGGCACTGGTCATTTCAGAGACTCTGCCCCAAGTGCTTTGTGTTTTATTGGGAACAAAGCTCAGGGTTAACACTTGCTCTGATTACACTTCATCTAATATCAGCAGAAAGACAGTTTCACTTAAATAAATTCTTTACTTAAAAATAACACACACACACCCCGCCCAGGGCAGAAGACATACATCCAACAGTCACATTTTCTAGGCTGTTTAAGACAACCCAGAAGCATAAGGCTTTGCAGCACATGTGTTACCCCAACTACTCCCTTCCAAGTCCCAGGCAGGTGCTTCCGGGGTCTCCGTGGGTTAATCTAGACTTAGCAACCTGACAGCTTACATGGATCCAATTAGACCCTTAAAAGTACAAATGCATGTACTCTTTGGAGGTGGGAATATCATACTGTGTTTACTGATGAGATTTTTCTAAATTAGACTACTGTGGAACACGTTATTCAAGAGATACATTTACTAAGCATGGGAAGATACCTACAATACATTAATTGTGAAAATTGGCTGCAGAATAACATATAGAATACCACTAGGATGTTTATGCAAAAACCTGCAGAAAAATCTTCACCCGCTTGCTGACAGCAGCTCCCAGGCACCTGCCAGGCCTTCCAGCCGTGTGAGGCTTCGGGGTGTGTGAATGAGATCAGGAGGGTGCCGCCTCCATGGGAGGACTCTCTAACGCCGGGGACTAGCATGTCGCTGAGGATCCACAGAGTGCCCTCGCAGGGGAATTGTCATGCTTAAAATGTGCTCATCTATTGCTTTCTATCTGGTTCAGAATGAACACATGTGTGGGCTTTTTTTTTTTTTTTTTTTGTCTCTGATTAAATACGGATCCCAGTGTGGGGCTGGAAAGCACAGGCTGCGTGTGTGATAGGTGTGAAGACCACTGCAAAATTACCCACAATCTGTACCACTCTCTGCTGTACTGGTGTACAGGGCTGAAGGCCCTCTGTCTCCTGCCCTGTCCCACCCACTGCGTCCCTCCACACCACCCCACTGCGTCCCTCCACAGACACTACCCCTTGCATGAGTCTGGAAGGCATCCTTCCAGCTCCTGGGTGTAGATTCCGAAATATATATTGGGGTTTCTGGGTTTTAAACACGTACATGCATGGCACTGTATTACTATACAAAAACTAGCACTCATTTGTTTTAACTCCATCTTGTGAGTGTCTGACGGTACAAGTCACTCTTAGTGAGCAGACCCTGTTACAGATGGCAGGTAGTTCTGCAGTGAGCCTCTTTGCAACCTATCACCCATGGAGTTTGTGCTTTCCAGCCCCACACTAGGATCCCTGGGGCCCTGAGGGCCCATCCAAGAGGCTACTGAAGGTTGAATTTGTGAAATGTGTGAAATGGACTGGCCCGTGACCTCCACCTAGTGGCAGCAGCTTGTAAATGCAGGGGCCCTTTACACAAGGAAACCAGGGGCTATAGTTCTAGGCCTGGTGAGTGGTCCAACACTTGCTTGAAATCAAAGGATTCTGGCAGCTGCGACTGGAACCCGCAGTAGTGCCTTCCCCAGAGCTTGCTTAAGCCCCCAGGACTTACAGATGCAGCACGCTGGTGGCTGAACACAACGGCTTACCCAGAGCAGCCCTCCCTTCTGAACTCACTGGCCTTGAGATACCGCCTTCTCCTCACCCTCCATCATCGGAGGCTCCACTGCCCCCAGCCTGCATGCAGAACTAAAGGGTCTCCCAGACAACCCCTTCCTCAGTGTCTCAGGATCTGGAGTCTCCCAAGGCTGCCAAAGCTGTCATCACGGTATGCCCAGTGTCCTTTGGCAGATGGGACCTGGTCGTTAAGACCCCAACCTTCACTGCCCCTCCAACCAGATTTAGAGAAGCCCAGTTAGGCTGCTTCCCCCTTCCAGAACCCGAAGGCACACTCCCACTCCACACTGTAGAGCAAAGGACAAAAGGGGCCCTCTTCATGCCTCAGCCTCCTGGGATGCGGGCTGGGAGACCAGGGCCCATGCAGAAGCTCCACGGTATAGCCAGGGTGGTCTCCGTGTGCAGCCCTTTGGATCCATGCCAGTGCAAAGCCTTTACTCCTCCAACCAGATATGTCTAGGGTTGCATTACGTTCCCAGGGAATATGTGCATCGCTAGCCATCAGATTTTGCACTGGCTCAGTGCCCTCCCTACTGGACCATCCCCCATGCACGGCACACTTTCTCCCTTTCCTTCCTGCCCCCTTCAAAACCACCTCTCCATCTCCAGCCAGCTGGAATGTGTGCATGAAGAATGCAAACTCAATTTCATATTGACCTTGGCTCAATTTAATTAGGATGATAAATCGGATGGGGAGTTCAAAGCAAAACTTGAGGTTCGGTCTCTGTAACATAGATTATTATTTCTTTTCTTTTTTAACCATCCCTGAGTAACTCCTCATTCCACATTCTTGGATTTTAGTTCCCTGCTCGAGGGATAATAATGGAAGTCCCTAAGATTCCTCCCCTCCCCCATACTTTCATCTCTGCCGTTCTCCACGGAGTCTCACGATGGCACAGGGGGCAGTGGGCGAGGACACAGAGGCAGAATCCCTGCAGACTTGGCCGGGGTTACGGTGGGGACAGCAGCACACAGCTGCTGCAGCCTGGGGCGCGCGGCGTGAGCACCCATCTCCCTGAGCAGGCTGAGACTCACCAAAGCCCACGGGCAGTGCGATCTTCCAAGAGCAGTCCATGTTGCTGGGGTAGTTGCCCGGGAAGCCAGGGCTCAGGATGACCCCCTCCATCTCCTCCACTGCTCCCCCACACTGCGCTGTGACAAGGAGGCGAGACCGAGGGTTAGGACTGGGCCATGCCGGTCGTCCGAGGCCCCCTCACAGCAGCGAGTTCTGACTTTCCTGAGTCACAAAGCTCTTTCAGAATCCAAAGGGCTGGCCCTGCAAAACCTTTGCACACCCAGGCCAAACCGAGTGAGTGCATTCAGGGAAGGGTGCTAGGAGTCCACAGATCCGGGAGCGGGGCTCTCGGGCTTGACGATGGCCCTCGCGGGTCCCTGCACCCAGCCCCTGCAGGAAAAGTGGGGTGGGGCTGCTCCAGGCCCCAGCACTTGGCACACAGTCCCTCAGGTCTCCCTCGCCTCACTGCCTGAGCCACTCTTCCAATGGAGACAAACAGTGAAGGAAGGAGGCGGTGGGCGTTGCACGCCTACTGTGTGTCGGCTCAAGTCACTGAGCCCCTGCTACCCATGCAGGAGGCCTGGATTGAGCTCCAGGTTCCTGGCTGTGGCTTGGCTCAGTGCTGGCCTTTGCCAGCCTCTGGGGAGTGAACCAGCAGATGGGGGCTTGGTCTGTCTGTCTGTGTGTGTCTCTGAAAACACTGCATGTTACTTGCGACAGGGCGGCCACACCCAGCAAACCTCAACAGACAGCATTGCCACTGTCGATGCGATGGCTTGGCAGGGCCTTTACAGGACACTGCGGGGGGAGCCCAGTCACCTTGCTGACCTGCTCTGCAGAGGACCGAACCTGGCCCCTGGGGAGATCACTTCGCTTCCCATCCCAGGCCTGCTCTGAGGGGCTCTTTCCTACCCGCTGGACATCCGAGCACCCTGGGTTTCCTTTCGTGACTCTGCCACTTTCTTTTCCACCCCTGAACACCTTCAACTTCCTATTTGTAAATAGAGGATACCGATTCCTCCTCCAAAGAGCCATGGGGAGGAAGCAGGAGCTCCAAGCCTTGCACGCAATAGACGTTCAGTCAACGCTCGCTTCCTCCTTGCCTGACATGACCAGAGGCTTCTGGAGTGGACGCCCCGTCTTCTCCTGTTTCCGCCGATCTCATTATCACTGCTCAGCAAGGCTAGGACACAAAGCCAAGCCAAGTTCACCCAGAACCCTCAGCCTTTCACTTTCTCAGTCTCACAGAAAGTCAGAAGCCCCAAGTCCCTGGTAACCCCACCTGGGACCTGGGGCATTATCTGGAGCCAGAGCAGTCACTAGGACGTTTTCCACTGGGCAAGCCTGGGGGCAGAGGTCTCCAAGTCATGACAGCCTTGAGTGACGACAAAAACAGGGGTCTCCAAGGACTGACTTGCAACAGATCGACTTGGACTTGAACTGCACGATAGGCTACTGAGCTCAAAGTCCTGGGGGCGTGGGTTTGAGTGGACGGGGTCCGGGCTCTCTTACCAATGCAGAGCGGAGGAGGGTAGTTCCAGCGCCGAACGGTCCCCGGCATGCAGGAGATGTGCGCGTGGCCCTGGGGGCGTCAGGAACAGGGATGAGCTAAGCTGCCCACCAGCACAACCCCACACACAGCCTGGACCAGGGGCTTGCTCGGGGCTTCGTGTTGAGGAACAAGAGACACAAAGGCACCTGGACGCGCTGTGGGATGGGAGCTGAAGCAGAGGGAGAGGGCTGGGCAGGACAATCACTCTAACCATTACTAAGGAATTCTCATTACTGAAGGTTTCCTTGTGAGATTTCTCTAATTACGAAATTCCCTCAAGACCTTCAAGGAAAATTAAATTTTCCTAGGGTCCAATCACATCCAAGTCTGCAGGAGCCCTTCTGAGGTGGGCTTCTGCCAACTCTTCGAGGCCAGCCAAGTTTCTCTGTTGCATGAACAGCTCCAGGAGGGGATGATGGGCCCCTGGAAGGTTGGGGTCTGTTCCCTGGTCTTTGAGGATTTGCTGGTGCAAGGCTGGCCAACTGCATCCCAGGGGACACCTGCTTCCTGCCCTGGGGGTGTCTGGAGGGGGAGGTACCTGGAGGGCATAGCCCGGCTCGCACTGGAAAGAGACCACGTCATTCACCAGGTAGCGCTCGCCGCTCTTCACCCCGTTACTGGGCACAGCGGGTTCTGGACAGCTGCTCAGGCCCACGGCTAGACAGGGCGGAGACAGAGTGAAGGGAGAATGGCAACGAGGCAGTGGGGAGAAGACCCGGCCCCGGGGCTGGGGCTGCCCATGGCACAGCACTGCTGCGGTTGGCTGTGTTTGTCCCCCAGGCGGGTGGCACTGGGAGGCGGAGCCTAGTGAGAGGGCCTGGGTCAGCTGGGGGCGTGCCCTGGAAAGAGATGAAGGTGCTTCTCCTGCCACTGTTCTAAAAGCCTGAGCCCGCCCTGCCCCACTCACTTCCTCCCTTGGCGTCACCCTGACGTGACACAGCCAGGAGGACCCTTACTGGAGCTGGGCCAATGCTAGCGTCATGCCCTTGAACCTCGCACACTGTGAACGACATACGACTTTTTCTTTGTGAGCAGCCTGCCCCGGGCACTCCATTATAGTAAAGAAGGAAAGGACTAACGCACACACACACAGACAGCACCGAGGCTCTGCAGACTCGAGATCCCTGGGACAAGAAGGCGTCCTCCAGGGGCCCCTGGCTGCCCGGTCCACCTGCTGAGCTCGGGGCCAGGAGGCACCCCAGCCCCAGGCCAAACACCTCAGCACTGTCTCCGTGAGCCCCTCCCAGCACCCTCCCTGTCCTGCACCCTGCGACAGATCCGAAGTGCCAAGACACAGGGGGAGAGGCGGGAGGAGGGCGCTTCTCTCCCAGATGTGCCTCGGCGATGCTCAGGGGCTCAGGCTAAGCCCGCGGGCTGGTGCAGGTGGTCCGGAGGCAGTTTGCCAAATTTCTCCTGCTGTATTTTCAAGGTCAGGCTAGCTCCGGTCAGGGAGCAGCCAGTGGCTCCTTGAGCTCTGCCTCCCACGATCAGCACTGCCCCCTCTCATTCCCTACCCGCCCACTGGGCTGCTCCAACCACCCCACCCTCACCGGCAGCCGGGCCTGCTGAGCCTGTCCCCCTGTGCCAGGGCACTCCCTAGGCCACCACTCTGCCATCACACGGAGTCCACCCTGCTCGTCCAGAGCCTTCACGACCCTGGCCGGGGCCCTTCCAGCCTCACCTCCGTGGGCTCCTACTCCTTCTTGATTTTTGCACTCCGAACAGTGCTGACCCCGCCCTCCTTATACACCCAGCATCGCACACAGCGATTTCCTCGGCACCCACCTCGGCCTTCCTCCTCCTCCTCCTCCTCCTTTCTGCTCAGGCCTTCCGCACAGGAACAGCACATGGCCGGCACGTCCCATGAGCAGGACGGGGCCTGTGGGGCCACACGTGCCCTCCTCCCCTCGCCGCGGCCATGTCACTCCACATCACAGGGGAGCACCGGCCTGAGAACTACGTAAACCACAGAGCCAAGATTCAGACCACGCCCAATTTGACCCCAGCTCTGCCCAACAGGAGGACAAAGGCTGAAGCCACATGAGCTCATGCTTGACCCTGTCCACTGTGGCTCTCGCCTCTTCTCCTGAGATCATCCTCACCCTGCTTTGAACCCTGTCCTGGCTGACTCCCAGGCAGCAGGTGGAAGTGTGGCATCTCCTGATGGGCAGCCTCTGTGCTTCTCCCACACCCTGAGGGAGTGCATCTGCAGGTACAGGCCCTCAAAAGGCACTAAGTAAATCTCCGTGTGTCAGAGTGGACTTGGCGAGGGCTGGAGGGCTCAAGGTGTGGCTGTACCATGCCTTCTCCACCCAGAGCACGGACAGTAGAAGGGAGAGGAGGGCGGGGAGCTAACCTGTGTAGCCAGGTCTCACTCTAGGCACTTGGGGATTGCACAAGCAGTCTGGGTCAGGGCAGACTCTGCCCTCCGGGTGGCTGCCTTGGGAGATCCAGGCTGCCTGGGACCCCATGCACCTGCAGGGAGCCGAGTGATTGTGGAAAGGAGTGAGGAAGGACCCGTGAGCCTCAGTCCCCAGCCCCAGCCCCTCGTTGTGCAGCAGCTGGGTGGTCATCCATTCAGGAGGCTCTGATAACTACCTGGGCTTTTTGTTTCTTCAGAGAGGAACTTGCATACAATGAAACGCACGAATTGTCCGCGTTTACGCTGTCATGACTGGAAGCGTGCACCTGTGCTGAGTGTTGACACAAGCTGGCACCTGTGTCACCCAAACCCCTGTCAAAACCACAGAGCATTCAGGGGATTCCAATACAATCCCATCAAGATTGCATGTACCAATGCCATCTCACTAGTCCAAGTGATCAATTTCAGTTCACAATTGATCATACTGATAGGTCTAAGAGTCAAAGGGATCACACAAACAAGACTAGTGTCTGCTAATACTAACTGATAGAATCAAAAAGGGAGAGAACAATACATCATGGGAAACAGGATACACAGCAGACTCATAGAATGGCAGATGTCCTAAACAGCACTCTGGCCTCAGAATCAGCCCTTAAGGCATTTGGATATGGCCGAAGAGCCCATGAGAATATTTTAGGCATGGAAAGCCAAGACACTCTGGGAAAAAAAAAAAAAAAGAAGAAGACCTAAATGAAAGATCTCTGCAAGTGAGATCCCAGTGGAAAGAACGGGGCCATCAAAGAGGGAGGTACCTTTCTCTGAAGGGAGGAGAGAACTTCCACTTTGACTATGACCCTGTTGGAATAAGATCGAAGTCAGCGAACTCAGAAGGCTTCCATGGCCTTGGCAACTCAAGACTAGAGCCTAGGGAGATTACTGACACCATAAACAAGAGTGTCAAATTGTTAAGTCAACAACAGGAATCACTGTGTACTTACTTCTCATGTGGGATCTGTCCTTAATGTGTTGTCCAATGTGAAGTAATGCTATAACTAGTACTGAAACAGTATTTTACACTTTGTGTTTCTGTGTGGGTGCAAACTGATGAAATCTTTACTTAATATATACTAAATCGATCTTCTGTATATAAAGATAATTGAAAATGAATCTTGATGTGAATGGAATGGGAGAGGCAGCGGGAGATGGGGGGGGTGCGAGTGGGAGGGAAATTATGGGGGGGGAGCCATTGTAATCCATAAACTGTACTTTGGAAATTTATACTTACCAAAACAAACAAACAAACAAACTACAGAGCATTGCAGTTGCTCCAGAAAACTCCCTCACACCCTTCCCAGGCAGTTCCTGACCTGCATGTGAACGGGAAGCTTGGAAATGCAGGCCATTTGGGGGCCCATGTCCTAATATCCCAGCAGCTGAGACAAAGGCCCAGGCCAAGGACTGAAAGATCACCAGAGTGCGTTTGCAGGGCCTCGTCCTAGGGGCCTCCTGTCTCTTTCTCCCAGTTCCTCCCCGTGCTTCAAGAAGAATGCAGCCCAGCCCCCAGGGGCTGCTCACAGCTTCAGAACTTGAGACCTCTCACTGGGAAGGCAGGGATGGGCAGAGAGAACCAGAACAAAGCAGGAGGGAGGCGGAAGGGCCACTGCAATTTCTCTAACACTGCACAGCCTGATTTTATTTAAGCCATGCTTCAACAGAGGGACAATGATTTTTTATCATATGTAATTTATTACGTTTGAAAGCATATTGTTCCATTTCCATTTCAATTAAATGGAAATTAAGCGTGAGTCATGGCTGTGGATGTGACTTTACAGCACTCTGCGAAGCCACTGCCCTCTACCGCAGCAGCTAATTCTTCATCTTCCTCACCCCCTTGGTAGATTAGCTGCAAGGCAGACGACGACTGCAGGGGCCTGGCTCCCAGGAGTTCCAGTCTGCAAAGACCTTGGGGGGCTGTCTTCCCTCCCAGGTCCCAGCACAAGAGGACAGCGATGAGCAGCGTCTGCTCCTGAGACAACGGCCAGCTCCCTTGCACACAGACAGGGACGTTTTGCTGGGCACGAAGCACAGTGAGTGAGTGATTTAGGGAAGAAGTGAATCTTTGGAAGAAGAAAGAACAAAGGTGACTCCAGAGAACACTTACAGACTCAAAATACTCGACGAAGACACACAACTTGGGAGAAGAGAGAAGAGGGTAAAAGGAAGAGTGTGAATTATTCAAGAAACCTGGGCTACTCCTCCTCCAGGTGAGTGATGCCTCAGCTGTCTGCAGAGGGGAAGGTCTGGGGTCCCAGCCCTGTCCAGCGCCCTCTGGGTCTTTGCTTCAAGCTAAATTCTATTAGTTCTTTCAGTGAGGAGCATCCTAGGATCCAGGTAAGCCTTGCCCAACCACCTAGATGAAGCCCACTTATGTGGGTGAGCCAGGTGGCACCTGTGTAGGATCTGGGGCTGACCCCACCAGGCCTCTAGCCACCCCGGGGTTGTCTCTGCACAGGCCATGTTGTCACACATGCCCATGTTGTCACACATGCCCATACTGTCACACATGCCCATACTGTCACACATGCCCATGCCTTCCTGCATTTCTGACTTCTCTTTGCAAGCCTGACTCAGGCCTTCCCCTTCCACAAGGCCTGCCTGGCCAGGTTTAGCTCTGTACCTCCCTAGCATATCCGGCTTCACTGAAATGCCTGTGTGCAGATCCACCTCTCCCCCTACGCTGTGTGCTTTTGAAGGCAGGGACCGTGTCTTACTCATCTTGGTTCTGTAGGCACCTATTAGGGCTCGCCTCTCGCAGGCACTCCAAGGTTCTCCTTGACATTCACTTCTCCACCCGGCCCTTAGAGCTGCAGCTCCGTCTTCTGGAGACATCCACGAGAGCATCTTCCGTGTTACCCTGCACTTCCTGTCCACGTGTCTGCCTCTCTCCAGTGGGCTCCGGGGATACCAGCCATCCTGATCTCACCCAGTCCTAGCAAAACCCAGCATAGCACCTGGCAGGTTGCAAATGCTCAGTGTTTGCTGCATGAAGGGGTCACAGATGCTGCTGCCTACCTACTCTCTCCTATGCCCAAGTGGGGACGGGGGTCCCAGGACTCCAGCAGTCTCCCTAGGAACCTCATTCTTTGCTCCTCAGGGCCATGTGTTTCTTGCTGAGAGCTTTAACCATGAACTCGTAAGGATGCTGGAGGCCAGGGTGTAAGGGTTTGAGTCTGGAAGGAAGCGATCTGGTAGACAGGGAATGAAGTTTCTGCGGCGGGGGGGGGGGGGGGGGGCACTTTCAAAGACAACTGCATCACAGAGCCAGGGGTTAGAGACCCATCTCCAGAACTGGAAGACGGAAACCCTGCCACTTACTTACATCCCAGGATATGTCCTGGGGCCCTGGTCTGTGACCCAGCCTCCTGCCCTGTGCCGATGGGGATACACAGGAAACACACAGGTTCCACTTGGCGAAGCTCGGCTCTGCCATGCGTCTTGGCTGTGCAGGTCTGTGCAAGGCTTATGTGGGGTGGAGAATATGCAACCCCAGGGGCTACCCAGCAGCTGTGGGTACCCACCCAGCCCCCCACCCCGAGCCAAGACTCTGGATTCTCACTTTTGTACTCCAGGTGGAAGCCGGCTGCAGACACGCTGATGTCGGAGTAGAAGTGAAGGTAGAGCTGGTTGGAGGTGCTGTTCAGAAGGGCAGGCACGGTTGTCCCTGGGCAAAGAAACCAGGGTCATTTAGGCTGAGTCTCCCCACAGCCCCCAACCTTGAGGTCCTACTGCTTCTGCCGACGTCCTCCCACCGAGACCCCCAGGGGGCCCCCATGGTTGAAGACACCGAACGGTAAATTAGCACCCCTTAGAGCGCTGGGTTTCAGGGAAGGTGGACTCCAAACCACTTCCCGCAGGATGAGCAGGGCCATAGCTGCAGATCTGCAGGTGGGGAGTTCCTCGGTGGCCCTGCCAAGGCATTGTCAAAATGGCCCTGACACGTCCAGTTATCTGGGCAAGTCAGCATGATAGACAGATCACTTGGGGGAGCATGGATCCCACTTCCGGTGTCTTGGTAACATAGGATTCTGGCCCCATACTCTGTGGGAAGCCCCCACTGGCACAGACAGAGCTGTGCCCACTTTGGAAAGCAGACTGGCCATGCCCCAGACAGCTAAACACAGCTACTGCAGGACTCAGCGACCCCTTCCTAGGCGGACACCCAAGATAACGGACAGCGTACACCCCACAAAACCTCTCAATGTTCATGCCAGCATTGTTCATAATCTGCCCAAAGTGGAACAACCCACGTGCTCACACACTGAGTGGATAAACAAAATACTGAGTCCCCATCCAAACTAGGGCCAGTCCACCTGACAAGGTGTTGACCTTGAACATGTGCCAAGTGCAGAGAAGGCAGACACATAAAGTATGAGTCCTTTCACATCGAATGCCCAGGCCAGGCCAGCCCATGGGGCTAAAAGGTAAAGGAGTGGCTATCAAGGACTGGGGGGGTGGGGTGGGAATGGGAGCTGAGTACAAATGGGTCCCTAATTTCTTTTTGGGGTGATCAAAATGTCCTGGGATTAGACAGCAGTGACACTTGTGGGACCCTGTGACTGTACTAACCACCAATGGCATGTGTATGTTACAACGGCAAGTTTCATGATACACGAGTTCTATCTCGATCATAATAAGGATGCTCATATCCATCTCTGACGCCCCTGGAAGCCCCGCCTTACCTGAGAAACTCCCCAGCATGGTGACCGTGTTGTCCGCACCGTCAAACACTTCCAGGGAGTCCCAGTTCTGCTCTGTGACAAAACTGATGACTTGGATCTGGGAAGGCAGAAGGACTGAAGTGTGGTTTATGCAGTCCGAGTCACCTGCCTTACTCTGCCTGTCTCCCTCCCCTCCCCTCCCTCCTCCTCCCCTCCTCCCACCCCCATTGTGAGTTTATTTTCACTCTGCAGCCACTCTGGCCTGACACTGAGCTATGCCTCTTAGACAATGTAAGATGTAGTCCCTACCTCCAAGGAGCTCTCTGTCCAGGTGTGAAATAAGTGGCTACATTCAGGCACTGGGATTCCTGTGGTCTGACTTCCCCTTCCCTTCTGGAACATTCTGTGGGCTCCTCCCTTTCCTGACTTGGTTGCAGGAGATGTCTTGTAGCATGCAGCCAGCCGCCCACTCCCAGCCAGGCCAGTGCAGCCCCAGCCCCAGCCCCAGCCTGCTGCCTCTCTGCTGGCCTGCAGGCTCCTGCCCCTCCTCCAAGCCTCTGCCCCAAGTCGGCGCCCCCTTCACTTGGCCCTTGGCCCTAGGCGCTGGTCATGCCTCCCATTCAGCATCTGAGCTCTGGCTGGGATACGCCAGGTGTGCCGGGTACTTTGTTCTTTCTCCTCCAAGCCTTCCTCTGTAGTCTCCCTCTCTACCCTCTTCAGTCCTAAGGAAAACCCCTCAAGCCATTTGGAGAACAGCTGAGTCCTCCCACTTCCTATCCCAGGTACAGGCTACTGTCTTCTCTCTGCCTTCCCAGCGGCCCAGCCAGTGCCCACCTGTCCTGCTTCCCAAGCTGCCTGGCCCCTCCCCTGTCCCTGTGTGTGGGCCACAGGGGCAGGGCCCAGCCTAGCACCTGCCAGCCTGAGGTGCCCGCGTGCCCCTACCTGGATGCCAGCACCTTCAGGGACCATGATCTTCCACACACAGTTGAGGCTGTTGAGGTATGGCTCCGGGAAGCCGGGGGACAGGATGGTGCCCCTGCGCTCTGTGAGGTTGCCTCCGCACGGCACTGGGAGGGGACGCAACCATGGTCAGAGGCTCCTCCCACTGGACCCCAGGGCTCCCCACACAGGCTCCTCCCTCAGGGCCCCCAGCCTCTGCCTGGGACTTCTCCATGCTGGTTTCCTTCTTCGTGTCCTCAGGAACACTTTTTTGTTCTGGCTCTGGCTTCTACCAAGGACTGGTCCCCCTAAACCCCGATTCAAGGACCAGGACCCCAGGCATGCCTACCCCAATACCCCAGCTCCTCCTCCTTGCTGCTCTCACACCCAGCCTCAGGACTATGGGACAGTCTCCCTATGCCACACAGCTGGCAGGGGGCTGCCATGCGCCTCAGGCATCTGCTGGGCCTGCCGCCTCTCCCAGGGAAAAGGGGCTGTCAGTGCCCCCACTCACTGCCTTCCCTCACCTGGCCCTGGCTGTCCCGGTACTCACCCACACACGTGGGTGCCGAGACATTCCACTGGGCCAAGGCCCCTGGCACAGGGAGGCACTCGATTTCTTGGGACCCCTGCAGGGCATAACCGGAATTGCATTCGAAGCGGACGACGGCGCCCACGGAGAAGTCACTGCCCAGCCTCTTGCCGTAGCGGGGTTCTGGCACAGAGCTGCACTGCGTGGCGCTGGTCCGGGGCACGGCTGCAGGGGACAAGGGCACTGAGAGGTGGGCCGCATCCCTCCAGAAGCTGGTCCAGGGATGCAGACGATGGGACTGGAGCAAAGACAGCCTGCAGGGAGCCTGGGAGGCTTGGCACTTCCCTTGGAGCAGGGGGCGGGGCTCTCTGGATGGGGCCCACTGTACTGGAACTCAGCTTTGGATGCACAGCTTCTGGAGCCATGGAGTGGTTGCCATGGTAGTGTGATGTACCTGGTCCATCAGGGACCCCATTCCCTAACAGGAGGATGGGCTTTCTTGGCTCCCGGCAACTCCACCCTGCTTCTGGCCTCTCCTCCCTGTGGGTCTTAACACCATACCCAGGGCTCTGCTCTCTCTGAATCTCCCATGCCGTCCCTGACCTCTGCAGTGGCTGATGGGACCCAGGCTCAGGGATGGTGCCCCCCAGGGAGGCCCATCCTGGGCAGAGTAGAATGAACAGGACCATGCTTGGAACCTGGGCTCCATGAAGATGGATGTCCTCTGGACCCCTGGAGGTTGGGGCCTGCACCTGGACACCAGGAGCGCTAAGACATCACCTTTCTGGGCCAGTAAGGATGGCAACACAGGCTGATGACCTGCTTGCTACCAGGTACTCTGTGTGCTCTTAATCCTGTCGGTGTGGTGCTATTACTCCCCACCCCCCATCTTACAGGTGGGCAAACTGGGGCTCCAGGACGTGCAGCAGCAGGGCCCAGCTGAAAAGTGGTGGGGCTGGGGTTCAAATCCACGCCCATCGGATGCTGGACCCCTTCCTTGCCCTACACTTTTTCTGCACCTCGTAGACCAAACAAAGCTTCCAGGGGAGACAGTCCCGGTAAGAGGCCCGGGCTGCTCACTCCAAGGCCATCTAGGCTCCACTGGAGCATGGAGGGGTGGGTGTGGGGGCGGAGACTGGTTCCCTGGGTCTGGTTTCCTTGCTCATTCCACAGAGTTTGGTCTAAGAAATGTCTATTGGGTAAGTGAACAGACTAAATTCAACTGAATTTCAGGGATGTGCCTCACAAACCAGCAATTGTCCCCAAACACAGAGGAAGAGGCTCAGACTAGGGTCAAAGGCACCTGTTCCCTCCATGACCACTTTGGGACCCCCACATGCCACATACCTTGGTAGACAAAGTGGAAGCCTCTGGCTGGTACTTGGCCTTTGGCACTGAACTTGATGAGCACTTGATTGGAGGTGGCCAAGGGCAGCGACTCACCTGCCGAGGTAAGGGACAAGGGGGAGAGGAGGACAGTGAGGCCAGCCATCGGGCCCAGCAGGCACAGTCCTGGCCACGAAGGAGGGGCTGCCACACCACACAGCAGCTCCTCCCACATCCAAGCCTTCTGGTAACAAGACCTCACGGTTTTACTGCACACACAAAATTCACGTGTTAGAACAATGTGTGTTAGAAGATACTGTGTGGGGCTGGGGCTGTGGCATAGCGGATAAAGCCACCACCTGTAGTGACAACATCCCATATGGGTGCCAGTTCAAGTCCCAGCTGTTGTAGCCATTTGGGGAATGAACCAGTGGATGGAAAATCTCTCTCTCTTTCTCTCTCTCTCTACCTCTGCTTCTCTGAAACTCTTTTTTTCAAACAAATGAATAAATCTTAGAAAGAAAGATGATGCTGTGCATGGGTGTCCAAAATTTCTCACATCAATATACATGTTTTTTATCTTTTAATTGCATTTTCCACAAGCTTCTTGAAGGATGTTTATATCAGGACACTATTGAGTGTGAAAGGGCATAATAGCTATGCTGGGACAATCAAGTGGACCTGGGGGGCTGTCCCAGGCAAGCCAGGGTGTGCTGTCACCCAACTGATGACACACAGCTTGGGAGGAAACCTGCAGTGGCACGGGGAGCTGTGGAGGCCGCCGGCCTCTGCAGCACAAGGCGGAGGTGTGGCTGCTGCATGCCATGGGTGAGGGTGGCTGAGGGGAAAGACAGTGCCCAACAGAGCTGGTGAAGCCCTGACGCTCAGGGCTGCTTGTCGTCATGCTGCCCCTCTGCACACACAGGGACCCCTGAGAATGGCTGCTGACCACGCCTTGAGAGGGGAAGCAGTGATAACCGGGAACCAGGCTACAGCAGAGTGGGCAGCCACGGGGAGGCCCAGCAGTGCCTCCAGAACGCCCACGTGGAGCCAGTGGCCATGAGGAGCAGAGAGACTGCTGCATGGCAAGCTAACATTACACGCGGCCCAGATGGCTGGGCCCAGCCGGGAGTTGTTGCCCCAGCTGACCTCTGGCTCCCTACTCAAAACAAGAAGTCATGAAGACCACCTGTCTTCACCATCACCGCCATCTCAGCTCCTCCTGGAGATGGACGTGAGCAGAGCAGAGCTCAGCCCTCCCAACCTCCCCTCCTCCGTCCTCAGAGAAGTGGGTCAGTGCCCCAGGGACTGCTCACAGAGCCCGCGGTAGCTTCAGTCCTGGACACAAGCACAGGAAAGCACAGAGGAAAATCGCTGGACTCAAGGGAAGATTTCTGGACTTTAAGGGGGAGACTCCCCTGAGAAGTCAAAGCAAACGTTTTTATGGGAGGTACAACAAAGAACAGGCAAAAATCTCAGAAGATCCTTGGCCGTGGTTGTCACAAGGTTAAGCCGAGTATGGCATTGGTGAGGTGACAGGAGGAGACGTGCCAGAGGCAAGACTGGTGGCCGGTGAAGGCACAAGGAGGTGAGATGCTGGCACCGGCAGCTGGAGTCCCCAGGAACTGAACAGTGACAGGAAGAGGAATTTGGGGGCCACTCTTCCAGAATCCACAGGGAAAGAATGAAGAGATGAAAATTATTGGAGAAATGACAGGCGACATGGAGGACAGATGGAAAAAAATCCAACAGGCATATGTCAGAAATGCCAGAGAGCAAGACAGAGAAACTGAAGGAGAAAAACAACTTAAGAGAGGAGCTTCCTTTGCTAAGTCTTGAGATTCAGATGGAAGGAGTGTGCCACGTCCCAGATCCAGTTAGTGCAAAGGGGCCTCCTTCCATCGTAACACACCCAAGCGTGTGGCTCAAGTTTGAAAAGGAAGAAAAAGTAGGAAAGTCCCATGCACCGAGAAGCACAGCTCCCATGCGAGGTCAGTGAATCAGGCTGGACCCTGATTTGTAATACTGAATAGTGGAGTAAAAGGGAACCATCGCTGGGGTATTGACCAGTGGAGTGTGTGGCCCCTAACCTGGTGTGCAGTCAAGTTGTCATTTACGGGATACAGCACAAGGAACGCATCCCATACACGCAAGATGACAGAGAGCACTGCAGCCATCAAACCCACTGAAAGAGAAGAGGGGACAGGAGGGAATTCAAGAACTGGCAGGGCTAAACACAATCGGGAAGAGCGGTTCGTGTGAAACAGCTCTTGTTAATGAGGGAACACGTGAGCTGGAAATGTCAAAACTTGTTCTCGGGGAAGGAGTCCATAACTTAGCAGTAATCGCTAGCAATCCTAACAAAACAAAGTCCAAAGACACCAAGGAAAACTTGGAACTTTAGAGACGGGTCAGGCGTGAATGGGGATGTTAGAAAGCAAGATCAAAACGAGGGCAAGGCAGACACAGACCAAAACGAGGTGACTGATGTCAGACGAGTAAAACAAACAAGCCTCCTCTCAACAGAAAAGGTCTGGGAGAAAATGAGGGAAGACATGTCAGGCCCGTGCAGGCAGGAAAACCGTTAGTAACAAGAGAAGATGACAGAGTAGCTCAATTGTCAGGTGAGCTGCTTTGACACAATATTCCCGGGCAGAACTGGAACATGGAAGATGAAGTGGAGCCTAATGGGTCGTGGTCCTCAGTTTTGTTTAAAGCCCAGCACAGCTCAGGGACAGGGACAGTGCCACAAGCAGCAGCATGGCCCACGGCAGAGCTTCTCCGAAGGAGGAATGAGAGAACCTGAGTCTATTGCTCTCGATCCCTAGATGTCGCCTTTGTGGGGCCTTCCAAAGATTCGTGGATGAGGGAACTAAAAGATAAGCTTTTTTTTGGTGCCAAAAAACCTGGGGAATCCTTTCATAATACATATTTTTTTAAGAACTTCTTGAAGACACCTTGTATGCATGGATTTCAAACTTTTTTGCACCAAAATAAACTCGTCTTTTCCTTTCATTTTCTGTAACGCTTTAGAAGTACCTTGTGCTTGCATCTCTCACTCTCTCTTTCTCTCCTTTTCTCTATTTCTATAGGTCTTGTACCCCTTTATCGATACCCATATTTTTATCTATAGGTCCTAAATACATGAAGGTACCTCTGCAAGCTTGTCAAAAATGGAGTTAAAAGATAAATTTGTGGCTGGCGCCGCGGCTCACTAGGCTAATCCTCCGCCTTGCAGCGCCGGCACACCGGGTTCTAGTCCCGGTTGGGGCACCGATCCTGTCCCGGTTGCCCCTCTTCCAGGCCAGCTCTCTGCTGTGGCCCGGGAAGGCAGTGGAGGATGGCCCAAGTGCTTGGGCTCTGCACCCCATGGGAGACCAGGAGAAGCACCTGGCTCCTGCCATCGGATCAGCGCGGTGCGCCGGATGCAGCGCGCCTACCGCGGCGGCCATTGGAGGGTGAACCAACGGCAAAAGGAAGACCTTTCTCTCTGTCTCTCTCTCACTGTCCACTCTGCCTGTCAAAAATAAAAAAAAATAAAATAAAAAAAATAAAAAAAGATAAATTTGTTTTAGTTCAAGAAAATTAAAGCCTGTGGTTATTTTTTTATTCATATTATGCATTTTCTTTTTTTTTTTTTTGACAGGCAGAGTAGACAGTGAGAGAGAGAGACAGAGAGAAAGGTCTTCCTTTGCCGTTGGTTCACCCTCCAATGGCTGCCGCAGTAGGCGCGCTGCGGCCGGCGCACCGCGCTGATCCAATGGCAGGAGCCAGGTGCTTCTCCTGGTCTTCCATGGGGTGCAGGGCCCAAGCACTTGGGCCATCCTCCACTGCACTCCCTGGCCACAGCAGAGAGCTGGCCTGGAAGAGGGGCAACCGCGACAGAATCCGGTGCCCCGACCGGGACTAGAACCCGGTGTGCCGGCGCCGCAAGGCGGAGGATTAGCCTAGTGAGCCACGGCACCGGCCTATTCATATTATGCATTTTCTATGAACACTGTGCATACATCTCTCTTTTTGGGTCCTAAACCTATACTTACACATCTGTATCTATACTTATGGCTATCTATCTGTCCATCCTCCCATCCACCCACCCATCCTGTATTTCTGCTTGAACATATCTACACCTGTATCTATGTCAATATCCAAATTTGCAAGCTCTGTATTTACACCTGTCTACATATACATATACATATACATATACATATACATATACATATACATATACTTACACTTATATATCTCTCTATATATACACCAGTTCATCCACCTGTCTACTGAGAGATTTCTGAAAACTTGGGACATTCTGATCCTACACATCTTGATTGGGAATGTATGTGGTGTTGGCATTGAAAAATCATTTGGTTTAGATCACTGATAGAGTGGATTTGAAAAATGAAATTAAGACTGAGATACTAGTTATTGAAAGCTCCTTTTCTCCTAAAGAGAACTCTGGGAGACAGAACTTTCACTCTGTGCATTTCAGAGGACTCTGTAGCTCAGAGAGCAGGCGCTGTGCCAGGAGTCACTCAGCAGTGGGCGAGCCGAGATGAAGAGTCCAGCCCAGCTGGCGTGACCACAAAGCTAGAGTCTGTCCTCGGTCACCTCTCTACCCACAGAGGACACAAGCTCTCCCCAGATAGTCAGAGATTTAAAAAACAGTCTTTGGTCACTAGTAGGATCACATGCAGTTCCCAAGGCAGAGATGCCACAGAACCCATTCTGCAACCACACGACAATAAAAACAGAAGACGCGGCCGGCGCCGTGGCTCAACAGGCTAATCCTCCGCCTTGCGGCGCCGGCACACCGGGTTCTAGTCCCGGTCGGGGCACCGATCCTGTCCCGGTTGCCCCTCTTCCAGGCCAGCTCTCTGCTGTGGCCAGGGAGTGCAGTGGAGGATGGCCCAAGTGTTTGGGCTCTGCACCCCATGGGAGACCAGGAGAAGCACCTGGCTCCTGCCATCGGAACAGCGCGGTGCGCTGGCCGCAGCGCGCTACCGCGGCGGCCATTGGAGGGTGAACCAACGGCAAAAGGAAGACCTTTCTCTCTGTCTCTCTCTCACTGTCCACTCTGCCTGTCAAAAAAAAAAAAAAAAAAAAAACAGAAGACAACAGGGGCTATAAAAGGCCCATCGGCAGCAGCTACAAAGACAACCAAAATCTCCAGGAAATATCTAGGGTTAAAATTAACAACAACAACAAAACACTGTTTAAATGAAAATTATAGCAACTTTCCAAACGTTACAATGATCAATAAATAGAGAGATGCATTATGTTCCTGGGTAGAAGAAGGGATGACATCATAAAGATGTGAGCTCTCCCCAGTTTAATTTGTAAGTTTTACAAAATTGCAGTCAACATTTTGATGCAATGTTTTAAAACTTGACAAGGTACTTTTAAATTTTATTAGGAGGCTAAAGTAAATGGGAACGGCAAATAAAACATTCAGGAAAAAAAGGGAGGGGCTGTTATGGGCACTGATGGTGCCATGCATTGAAAGGGTTACAGAAGTGAACACCTCGATAGAGGTGCAGTGATTAAAGCTGATACAAGGCGAAGCAGGCACTCAGAGGAAATGGGTGCAAAGCAGACACACCAACGCTTAACTTCGCAAAAGGTAGGTTTAAGGAGACTTCAAAATATTCATGGAAAATGGAGTTTATTTTGCTGTTAAGAATTTTGAAATCCTGGGGCTGGCGCCATGGCTCACTTGGCTAATCCTCTGCCTGCAGCATCGGCATCCCATATGGGCTCCGGGTTCTAGTCCCGGCTGCTCCTCTTCCAGTCCAGCTCTCTGCTGTAGCCTGGGAAGGCAGTGGAGGATGGCCCAAGTACTTGGGCCCTGCACCCGCATGGGAGACCAGGAGGAAGCACCTGGCTCCTGGCTTCAGATCGGCGCAGCGCCGGCCATAGCGGCCACTTGGGGGGTGAACCAACATAAGGAAGACCTTTCTCTCTGTCTCTCTCTCTCACTGTCTAACTCTACCTTTCAAATAAGTAAAAAAAAAAAAAAAAAAAAAAAAAAAAAAAAAAGAAAAGAATTGTGAAATCCATGCATTTTTTCCCTGTCACATACATTTTCCATGATGTTGTTGAATATCCCTCATATATATGGATTTCTAATTTTTTTTGCACCACAATAAGCTTCTCTTTTAATTCCATTTCCACCAACTTTTTGAAGTACCCTTGTGTATGTCAATCTGCCATTCACATATGCTGGCATTCTCATTGGACCACTGATGAATTTGAAAGAATATGGTTCAATTCTCTATATCAAATAACACATCTAAATAAATTGCCAAAGGTATTAAAGCAAAACAATGAAGTGAAAAAAAAAAGTAAAAGAAAGCACAGAGGAATATTTATTTGATCTATACTAAAAGTAAAGGAGAAAACTATAAAAGAAAACAGAGATAGATCTGATATCATGGGAAATTTAAATTTTCTAACATTAAAACATGCCCTGAAGAAAATTAAATGGCAAGTGACAAATTGGAGGGGCAGGCTTTTTATAGCATATAATCTTGATAAAAGGTTTTCAGCATGTATAATATATACAGCTTATAATTATATGGCACTCCACTCCATAAATAAGAAAATAAGTGCTAATAGAAAAATCAACACCAATTCACAAACAAGAAACGTGTGGGCCAATAAACACATTACAAAAAGGTTACCCCCTAACTAGTAATAAAAAAGGCAAATTGGAAAATGAGATGCCATTTGCACTTTCAAACTGATGATGCCTTTGTCTTTTTAATTACCTGCTTTTGTGAGAAAAAGCAGGCCCTCTGACTCATCCTGGGTGAACACAGTAGCAAGATCTTTCTCAGGGGGGTTTGGCAATCTGTATAAAAAGTCCTAATGATCTCACAAATCCTCTAACTTGGTAATTCTACTTCTAGTTAGTCTAAGGTCAGAGACTGCACATAAAGATACATGTATAATGCACTGAATTACTATGCATAAGGGGGAAAAATTAGAAAGAATAAAAATGCTCCATAATGAGGAATTCATTGCATAAATCTTAAATAACTGAGAGACTACTATGCAGCATTTAAAAATCCTATTATAGAGGGAGAATATAGCAGAGAAAAGCTCACAGCAAATATTTCAATACAAATATGTATATTGTTTTATGCAATAAAATACGTGAAAGATTAAGTCGAGTAGATGTAAAGACTGGAAGGAATGACACTCCATCTTATCAGCGGCTCTTCCAGGGCGGTTTTTATTTTAACTCTCTGTACGAGTATTCTGTTGTGCCCCGAGACGTCTACAATGAAAATGCAATATGCTGGTAATTAGGAAAAAGCTGTGTGGTCTGAATACAAACCCACAGGAGACTGGTGGCGGTCTAGACGCTCCGGGGTGGGCAGCTCCTGCAGCCCGGAGAGCAGGGCGGGAAGCGTGTAGTTCTGCCCGTGGCCATGTAGTGCTCACGGGGCCCCTGGCCTTTGCAGCCTGCCCGTGACAGCCTCAGCCCTCCACCCACCACCACTGGCTGGGCCCGGGTACCTGTGTGGGAGCCGGAGAGCGAGCTGAGGAGCCGGGCGTGCTGGCTGTGGCCGTCGTGCACCTCCACTACGTCGTTGAGGGCGGTGTGGAAGAAGGCAAACTGGCCGAACACCACTGTGGAGGAGACACAGCGTGTAGACCTCTAGAAAAGGGCCCGGGTCTGGGGCCCCAGGCCCGGAGGAGGGCAACCTGGAGGAGCTTGTTGGTTCACGGGTGCCCTTTTGCCTGGCTGATTGGCACAACTGCCAGACCTGGGGCACAGGTGCATGGGGAGCTGGATTAGGCCCCAGGCTGGCCTTCTTCACCAAGGGCAAGACAAGGTCAAGGATGCTCCCCAAGGTCAGGCCGGTGAGGAAGGCATGGAGCTAACCTCGTCCTCTCCCAGATAGCAGCCACAACAGCTATCTGGGCAGTGGAGGGGCTTTCGGGGACACCCCCCTTTTTCCATACCATCTCAGGACCCCCATTCTCCCTTACTGTTCTTCGAAGATCCAGCAGACCAGGGCAGCCCCTCAGCACAAGACCCCCCCCACAATTGAAAGGCAGGAGGGCGCAGAGCCTAGCATCCTGCTCCCAGGCAAGCAGCAGCTCTCCATGGGACAGACAACCTCTCCAGCCCAGTGCCCTCTGCCAGAGCCCACGGGGCAGATATCATGTCTGCCAGGGCCATCATCTCAGACCATGAGTCTTCCAGATTTTTACCCCTATTTTGGAGACAAAGAGATGGAGGCTCAGAGGTCAGCAGTGTTCCCCAAGGGCAACCTGCTAGTGTGAAGGGGGCTGCAGAGCTGGTGGCCGGAACCCTCCGAGGTCCTCATCAGATAAGGCCTGTGCACCTTGCTGTTTGCTGGGCATTCAGGCCAGCAGCTGTGAATTTCAGGGGCTGTCCTCAGCCCTCCCCTCCCTGCTCTTCACTGCTGGAGGGGCCTGGGTTGCTGCTAGGCCACCAGCGGCAAGGCTGTCACAGCTGCCCGCCAGCCCCTGCTTCACTCCTAGGCAACCTGATGCCCTGAGGACAGGAGCCAGGGTGGAGGACTCTCAATTGAGACTCAGAGCTTTGAGCAAGCAGGAAGTCAGATTGGTGCATTGTACATGTTGTGTGTGTGTTGTCTGCATGTGCACGTGCGTGCATTCCATGTGCTATGTGTGTATGTTGTATGCATGTGTGTCATCTGTGCGTGTATGTACCTGTGTTCCACATGTATACTGTATCTATTGTTTGTGTTGTATGCTGTGTCTCTCGTCTCTTGTGCATGTTGTATGTGTTGTACGCATTGTGTCTGTTTATGTATTGTGCACATGAGTGCCGTGTGCATGCATAGTGTCATGTGTATGTTGTGTGGGTTGTGCCTGGGTACACACATGTGTGTTGGGGCAGAGAGGGACTCAGGCTACAAAGTGTGTGCAATGCTGAGAGAAGCAATGGGAGTGGAGTAGGAGGATCTTGGCTGTCAGCTCATGGGTCAAGGAGCAGGAGGAAGGGTACCTTGCTATATCCTGAAAATGGGCACTGAGTTAGGGCTGGTAGCGGGGGCCTCTCTCTGCTCTCCCCTGCAGTGAGGAACAGGCAGTGTCCATTCCAGGGGGAAGAGACAGTAAAAACACAACAAAAATCCAAACCCAGACAGGCACTTCAGCAAGTAGAGAAACAATGTCATTTTAGATAGTGTGAAGTTTGGTGGTAATGGGGAACTAGGACGGGGCAGGAGACCCTAGGTGAGGAATCCAAGGAAGACCCCGGGGAAGGTGAGGATATAGCTGCCCCTGGGCCCGGGCCTGGGGGAGTCTTGTGCCAGATCACTGCCAATTTCAGACCCAGCTCTACACAGTTGGATGCCAGGCCAACGACACTAAGTAGCTTTGGCATTGGCTTGCAAAGGCCTGAGCTCCTCATCACTGGGGGAATTCAAGCACAAACTGCATGCCTGCAGAGCAAGGATTGTGCTCTGGGGAGCAGACTGGGTTGGACAATCGTCTAGGGCTCTCCTGTCTATGGTCCTGCAGGTCTACGCTCCTGCCCCCAGTGGCTTCTGGGAGCATGTGCGCCTGCATGTTAGTGTGCAGGGGCTGGGCAGGAGCCTGTGCTGGGACGCCTGGGGCCACGGCTGAGTTCACAGAGGGCAAGGAACATGTCTCTCCCCTCTGTGGTTCCAAGCCCCTGCGTAGTGATGGCACCGGGAGGCGCTGACTTAATGCTTAGTGAATAGCTTGCACCATCCCATCTTAGGCAGCTCTCCTGGACGGTCAGGACTCTGCCACAGCCACTGTCACCGGTGTTGAGAAATACCTGTGAGTCTTCCCACATGGAGGAGACCCAGGGATGGCAGCCAGGCCCATTGCCTGCTTCTTCTTCAGGATCTTCCTGAGCATCCCCTGGTTTGCAGGGTCCCACCACCACGGGGTGACATGCCTACGACTTTCTGCCTGCATCCCTTGGAAACTGGAGGTTTCTGTCTGTCCAGGGCCATTACCCGCTCCTCACCCTTTTCCTGCTTTGTTCCACCTGTAGCTGCTGGGCCAGGCTCAGTTCTCGGAGGGGCTCCTGCTCTCTGTCACCTGCAAGTCCAAGCTCAACTCCCTCCCATTCCCTTCCTCCTGCCTGCTCCTTGGACACCCACCAGGGTTCCCAAGAGACTTGGGCTGTGCTGGGTGGCCCTCCGGCGCCCTCTGCCTCCTCCAGTCCCAGCCAGCTCCTCCCACCAGCTCTGGGGTGCAGCTGGTTTCACGGGTGCCTTCTTCGCTCTGTGTCAGCCCATGCCAGGGCATCCAGACACAGGTGTCCTGTCTGCTTGTTCCCACTGGGCGACTGGAGAACTGAGAAGGGCCTCAGGTGTTTCCCACTTTGGAAAGGTGGAAGGATTCATAAAACATACAAACCAAACCAAACCAAACCAACCAAGCCATACCATAGTCCTTGGGCACAGTGACAAAATACAAGCAGATCTGTCCGCTGGTGTAGTTCTGGGGATAGTTGGGGGACAGGACCACTCCATCCGAGCCCACATACTGTCCCCCACAGGGAGCTGAAAGAGAAACCAGAGAAAGTCCACGTGACCTCATGGGCCTCTCAGCGGCTATCCATCCTGTCTTCTGTCCCCAGCTTCTGGCTCTGGTGGGGTTGCCTCGAGGTGGGTGGATGCTGGCACAGAGAAGGGGGTGGTGCTGAGGATACTGCCCTGCCCTGTCCAAGGACATTCTCGCTGGCCTGGCACATGGCCTGAAATCCACCCCATGCCATCCAGAGCCCCCTGGGCAAGCACCAGCCCTTGCCCTCTGTCTGTCTACACTGGCATCACCCCTTGAAGGTGATCTGGGGGAGCCCTGTGGGGCTGAGGAAGAGGCTGTGCCCCTGCGGTGGGCATGTGTCTGCATGAGCAGGAAGTTCCAGCTTCCTTCCCCAGACCACGCCCTGGGGGAGCTGCCAGCCCACATCACCCTGCCACCTTCTGTTCCTTTCCTGGCACCCAATTTCCACAAGGGGTGGGCCCCAGTGCCAGCCTCTCACCTTGTCCACGGGGCCTTTCGGATTCTCTATGTTCTCATCCTAAGCTTAACCTACTGCAGCCAGCCCATTTCTCTGCCCTTACCTGTCCATGTCTGAGCTCTCGGCAATTGTCCCCGGGGCCCAAGAATAAGCCTGGGGGCCCCCTTGATGCTCCCTTGTCCCAGGTGGCATCGGTGGGAGGCTCTGCTGAGGACATGAGAATCTGACCCATGGGGGTAAGGACGCTGAAAGGTACCTGAGCCACCCTCAGGCACAGCAAACCCAGGCTTGCCAGGCCTTCCTCTGCGGATGGTGCCCCGTTTTCCCTTTCCCTAGCCCTGGCCGGGCTCACGCCACCTGTGCACACTGGCCGGGGATTATTCCACACGGGCTTCCCATCGGGCCCCAGGACACAGCTCAGCGTGGAGGAGCCCTCGACTTCATAGCCCCCATGGCAGTAGTAGGTGATGGAGGAGCCCAACTTCAGGTCAGACCCCACTCGTGTGCCGTTCTTGATGGAACCAGGATCAAAACATGATTCTCGTGGGTTTTCTGGAAAACAAGAACAAGCCCATTTGTGAATGTGGCAGGCTCGTGCGTGGCTTCCGCCTGTGTTTCAGCACCCAGGAGGAGGCCCTGATTTTAACCGTCCACAGAGAGCACGAGGACTCAGGCCGAAGAGCATCTCTAAACTGGGTTGGAAATCCAGGGCCAGGAATCACATTGGAGAGGTCAAATTCTCCTCTCTCATTGCCCCACTGAGGAACAGGTGCTGTTCTACCTGCTAGGAGCCCATGGTCTCTGGACCACATCCCAGCCACGGGCAGGTTACCACGGTCAAGGCCAGGCAGGCACAGTCCACCCTGTGCTCCACCGAGGCCTCCCCCAACCCTGCATGGCGGGCTGCCCGGGCTCTGTGTCTGCAGCTGGCTTTTGGAGAACAGTCTTTCTCTTTTGTTCTGCCTCCACCATGCTGCAGGCTGGGGAGGGGAGGCTGCACCTGCCGGGCAGGCCCCGTCATGTCCATCCTGTCCACCCCTCACAGGTACTTCTGAGTGCATGGGAACCGACACCTGGAGTTAGGAAACCCCACTCCCAGCTGGAGTTGAGGCCCCCAGGACAGATCCCCAGGGTTCTGCATAGGGAATCGGGTGATTGCGAGTTTATTTCGCCAGTAGCATTTTCCCACTGAGATAATGACCCCCGCCTTACGTCTTCACAATCAGGGCTGAACTTGATGGAGGATGGGAGGCCGGAGACTCGGGGGGTTCCTCCACAGCCCCCTTGTCAGCTGCTGTTCCCTTCATCCATCACCGCTTTTCCTTGGTCCCCTGTGCTCAGACCATGGATAGTCAAGAGGCCTGACATCAGGGCTGGGCAGAGGCCAACATGGCTGAGGCCAGTCAGTTCCAGGGAGGGGCAACTGAGTACCAGTTTTCGATCAGAATGCTGGAGGCTACATTCTGGGGTGCCCCAGAGAGGCCCAGAGATGGGGGCTCCTGCAGAGGTGTAGAGAGCTCTTCAGAAGGACTCAAAAACTCAAAGGGCAGAGCAAGGCAAGAAGAGGCCGGCAGCTCTCTGCTATGACCAGGGAGTGCAGTGGAGGATGGCCCAAGTGCTTGGGCCCTGCACCCCATGGGATACCAGGAGAAGCACCTGGCTCCTGGCTTCAGATCAGCGCAGTGCGCCGGCTGCAGCGCACCGGCCGCGGCGGCCATTGGAGGGTGAACCAACGGCAAAGGAAGACCTTTCTCTGTGTCTCTCTCTCACTGTCCACTCTGCCTGTCAAAAAAACAAAAATTAAAAAAAAAAAAAAAAAAGAAGAGGCTGGAACAGAAGGGATCAGAGCTCAGGGATGATTGGTGTGGAAGGCACTCTGCTGAGGGCTCTTGCTGTCACCTGGGTACCTTTTCAGATCCCTTATACGGGAGGCAGCTGTTGCTTGAGGCTGTCACTCAGCTGTCAATCAACTTATTGACTGACAGGATGGGACTCAGAGTCCACGAGCGCATCAAGTCTGTCCTGCTCCCTAAGTGTTCAGCCGCAGCTGAGGGGAGGGGTCGTGGGTGCATGACGGCCCTGAGACCCAGGGGAGTGCAGACGTGGTCCCTCTCCCACTAGAGGACCCCTCAAGACTTTCTCCAGGTGCCCTGGGGTGCATCTCCCTGACCCCTGCATCAGCTCCGTCCTCTACCTAAGCCTTGTGGCTCCGGCCAGAATACAAATGGCCGCTGGGTGAGCTAGAGGTGAATCTCAGAGATTCAGGGACCTGCCACCATGTCTGACATTTATCTGTCCTTTTCATCAATTAAAGTGAACCCAATCTTATCTGAATTTCATAGCAATTCAGTCACGCAGGACCAAGTTCACACAGCTAGTTGTGGTGCTCCATATTTATCCCCCACACCCCCGCCACCCTTAAATAACAGAACCCAGATTCAATTTAGAGCTTCAAAGTGTCAGCTAAATTCTACATTTCCCAACCTCTTGAGTGGCCAGGTCTGGCCAAAGAGAAGCATGCACAAGTTAGATCAGGTCTGCTGGAAGCAATCCAACAGCCTCCTGTCTCAGAGTAAAGGACCACAAGCTTACAGGCACCCAAGGCCCTGCAGTGTGGCCCAAGCATCCTCTCTGTGGCCTCGACTCCTGGGGTCCCCTTGCCGACTGTGCTCCAACCACACGGGCCTCCGTGCATGCAGCGTCCCCGCCTCCTGTGCACGCTTCCTCTCTCCCCATTCAAGTCTTAGCTCAATGCTCCTTCGCAGCAAACAGATATTCCCAGTTCCCCAAGGCTGCCCGCCACCAATCCCTGATTTCTCCCTGTTGCGATTCGTACTCCCACCTACCACCTATAAACCTTATATCTTTCTATCTCCCTTCACTGGAATGTAGGCGCCAGGAGAGCAGCTTTTCAGCTTTGCTCACTTCTGTATTCCCGTGCCCGGCAGCCATTCTCTAAGTATTATCAAAGGTGACCCAGCAGAGGGAATGCTGGCCGGCCCTCCCTCCCTCCCTGCAGTCAAGGACCTGATGGCCACACCCCAGTCACCACCGTGGATTGAGGGTAACCTTGAGGATGGGATCTGAGGGGCAGCACAGTAGAGCAGAGAGACAAAAAGGCACCCGGGTGCTGGCACCCCATCAGCAAGCAGTGTGTGCCAATCTCTAGATTTCTTTCACAGGAAGTAGAAACCACTCCTACCTTGCTCGAGCAGCTAAGTCTTGGGGTAACTTGCAGTGGTAGTGGACACTAACTGGCCATGGCTGCCCTGCAACTTTCCTGATGTCAGAATCTCCTCTCTCCCTTTCTCTGACCAACTCCAGGCCCTCTTGGGGCAGGTTTCTAGAACTTTGCCTTTTCTCTGGCAAGATTCTGTTCTCCTTTTCCCAGTCGCTGGGTGCGTGTTTCTTTCCAGTGGGTTCTGAGCTCCTGGAGTTCACAGCCTATCATGCACTCTTCGAGAGCGCCAGCAAGCAGCACAGCACAGGGCTGGTCTTGTTCGGCGCATACTAGAGGCTTAATAAACGGCTGCTGAACCGTTTGGCTGAACACTACGAGGTTTGGAAAATCAACAAGGGCATCCAGGATTGCAGCCACCGACTCCATTGCTCTGTGCTCCCATCTCAGAGGAGACAGCGCCTCACTGCAGACATCACCTGTCACGTTCAGAACAATGACAAGGATAATGGTAACGAGGATGGCCCCTTGCACAGGGATATCGCTTTGTAATTTTCAAAGCACTTTCCCATTTGTTATCTCGTTAGCGTCTCACAATAGCTCTTCAGCAGGCAGGGCCGAGGCTACTCCCGCTCAGGAGATAGATGAGAAACGTGGTGATCAGAGATGCTAAATGACTCTTCCAAGACATCCAGCCATTAAGAGGTAGCATTAAGACCAAAATCGGGCCCTGTGGCTGCCAAACCAGAGCTCAGCTGTGCATGATAAAGCTAAATGACCAAAGCATCAAGATGGTAATAATGACTACAATCCAAGCCTCCAACAGGGGAAACGAAAAGAACCAGCTCCTAACAGATGAGGCCCGTTTCCTAGTCTTGTAATAGAGAAAACTGGAAACAACAAGCCAAGGAACTGGTTGAAAAGTTGGGAGGAGAACTGTCTGTCCCCTGAAATACAGGCAGCTTTTTAAGAAGGACAGGCCATAGGGCAGGCATTTGGCTCGGTGGTTGGGGGTCCCATATTGGAGGCCCTGGGGATTCAAGTCCTGGCTCTGGCTCCTGATTCCATCTTCCTGTTGATGCACACCCTGGAAGGCAGCAGATGCTGGCTCACGTGGTGGGTCCCGACCACCCATGTGGGAGACCTGGATTGAGTTTCGGGCTCCCAGCTGTTAACTATTGCAGGCATTTGGGGAGCCAGCACAGATGGGAGCACCAGGGTTTATGAATACTGATCGCGAAGATTTGTTGTTGAGTAAAAATCAATCAGATCACAGATTAGTCTCTGTGTTGTGATCTCGTGCATATAGAACCAGGATCACCAGCCAGCTGCAGTCCCCAGGTTTCGTAAATAAAGCTTTACTGGGCGGTAGCCACACCCATTTGCCTGCACCTTATCTGTGGCCGAGCAGGGCAACCCACAGCATCTGGAGCGGGAGATTGACTCTCTGCCCTCCACAGAAGACATAGAATTTCCATGCCTTTGTATTTATGCAACATCTCTGGAGCGAGAGAACAAATCATTGAGAGCAGCGCATTGGGGGCGGAAACATGGGCAGAATGGTTAGGTTTTTAGAGCACATCTGACGTACTTCTGTATTATTTGAATCTTTCCAGCAAACACGGGTGACTTTTTAAGTGGACAGAAGTGAATATATTCTCATTTTGAACAGCAGTGGCCTGCGGTGGGGTAGAGGTAGGAGCAAGGATGGGAATCTGGTTGGAGTTCTCCGTGACACTTCCAAGGGCCTGAAAGACTGTGGATTCGCCTTGGCCTTTCTGGAGTTATGTCAGACTCTTCCCCTTGATAACCCCCATAACCCCCATTCCAGCACATAGGACTTTCTGGTCAACCTCCAGGGTCCTGTTTAAATGGCCCCTGCCTGGCGAGGCCATCACCAGCCACCATTCTGTGGTGAGCACCCTGATTTTCTTTCTCGCAGTAACCTGCTCTGTTCTTTCCTAACTAACTTCGTACCTGTCCTACTTCTTGTTCGCCCCCTTATCTGTGGTCTGTTTCCCTCACTCACCTTTCAGAACATTAAGGGAGAGATATGGCCCCCTCATTCACCATTATATCCCTAGTGTCCAGCATAGGGTACAGAACACAGTAGGAACTGCCTGAGCATTTGTTGAGTGAGTGACCCAGTGAATGAATAAATGAATGTTCTCCCACAGGTGCATGGACACCCAGCCTGTCCCTGCCTAGGACACCTGCTGGGAGACAGGAACACGGGGCCTCCTGCTGCACTCCTTCTGCTGACTTCACGGCTGGAGGAAGACAATCGATCTCTCTGGGACTCATTTTTAGCCGACAGGATCCTTTCTGCCACTGTCGTTTCCTTCCAATGCACAGCTGGCCAGAAGGTCGCACGCGGGTGAAAAGCCCCTCGGGGCAGTGGTCTAGCAGTAGTCCACAGGGGACAGGACTGCACTCAGAGCCCTCTCCTAGATGGCCCGCCCGGAAATGATGAAGACACCCAGCTGTCCTGCAGGAGCACCCGAGCAGAGACACCTCAAACCCCACCTCTCTTTGCCTCAGAATCAGGTGCGTCTCCAACACCTGTAGGAGGAGATCGCCTTCCAGTCTGGCTGCCACAAGGACAGGACTTCCACGGAGGCAGGGGCTGCGGTCTCAGCCCCTACAACAGTGCCCAGCACTGGGCAATGCTTGTAGTGACCAAACGGACAGCTGGATAAAAACGCCCACGCTGCCTCCACTCCTCACGCAAAAGCCAAGTCCCTCAGAGCTGCTCAGGGACCTGGAATGAAGCCTGGCCTCTCTGATGATCCCTTTGGGATTCCGTATTGGGATATAAACTGGGAAGTGACTCACAGTCAAGTGTGAGGCAGCCATCCTGGTCCTGGGCGGGTGACCTGACCTGCCGAGTGGAGGATGCAACACACACTTGGAAAGGAGCAGGAGGGGAAGGGGCAGTCCCAAAGTGGAGAGGTAATCCTGCCTCCACCCAGCCTTCAGTCTCCTTGGAGTGTATGCCTCCAGTCCTGGGCTCTGGTATTCCAGGAGTATTTTACTTTTTGTGTTAGGTTAGAGAGAATATGTTGGCCTGTACTGTTAAAATACGGAACCCTATTAAGCTCCAGTTAGTCTGATCGTTAGTTGTCTTCTTATAATCAAGTGCTCCTTTGGTCTCAGCTTCTTTTGAATGGGTTTCTTTTTCTTAGTCTTCTAAGAAATTACCCTTCCCAGGGCTGGCACTGTGACCCTGTGGGTTAAGCTGCCACTTGGGATGCAGGCATCTGGTTGCTCTGCTTCCAATGCAGCTCCTGGCTAACGCACTTGGAGAGGCAGCAGAGGATGGCCCAAGTGCTGGGGCCCTACACCCACCTGGGAGACCCAGATGGAGGTCTAGGCTCCCAGCTTTGGCCTGGCCCAGCCCTGGCTATTGTGGCCATTTGGGGAGTGAACCGGCAGGTGGAAGATCTCTCTCCCCCTCTATGTGACTTAGCCTTTCAAATAAATTAAATCTAAAAAAAATTATAATAATTACCCTTCCTCCCTTTTCTATGTTGAGGGTGACCAGAATAGGTTTTTTGGTCTGAAACTAAAATATTACCTGAGATGAAACAAAACTGCTCTGACAGGGAGTGGGAAAGGCTCCTGTTGTCAGTGCCTCGGGTCAGAGGAAGGGTTGACCTCGGGGGTGGGGTGGGGTGGGGGGGTGGGTGGGGGTGGTTTACTGGGCGGGGCTCACCTGAGTCTGAAACGTCTCTAGATGGCACTCTCCAAGGCTCTCCTCACAGCCCAAAGCAGCACCCTGAAAGGCACAGCTCCCCAGAGGCACAAACCCTCAACGCTAGCAGCACCCTGGGTTTCTCTAAAGACATGGGTATGGATGGCTTTGGGGGGACAAGGCCAGCCCGCATCCTGAGTTTGCAGACCACTCTGGGTGTATGGCCTCATTAGATCCCGTCTCCACCTGTGGGAGCATCTGAATTCCTGGCTATGGATGGGAGAAGCATACAGGACACACACACATCACAGACAGTCACGGTCTTCCACACTCACACACGTGTACACAAAAACATTATGTTCTCACATCTTGTCTTCCATCAACAGAGAAGACAATGCACAACATTCCACTAGGCTGGCCCCTCCAGGAGGGTCCACACCTATCTCACTTCTGAACAAGCGTGCAGCTAACACAATACCAACCACAGGACAAAGGCAATGTGATGGAGGAGGGTGGGCCGACGTATGTACCAGGAAACCCCCAACACTGGGCACCCTGCCAGGTGCTGTGCCCACTCACTACCCCTCCCAGACACTGCCCCGATGGGGTCACTGATGCTCAGAGAACTTAGGAAACCTGGCCTCAGTTACTGGGTGTGGCTTCAACGTGGGGTGCAAGGTTGGTGCAGTGGAAAGACACTGGGGGCAGGGTCCTAGGGGGTACTGAAGCGACTGTGAATGCTAAGAAAAATGGTGATGATGGTACACAACAGGAGAGGTGGTGAGAGTAGCAATGGCGGCCCCAGGCTTTGCTCCGCAGTGCCCTTGGATAGGATCCTGCATGTCATTATTAGTTCTGATGCAGGCATGGTGGGAAAGGTTCGGGTATAAGAAGCTGGCTGCATGGCAGGTATCTGAGGAACTGAAGGGTGAATCTCCCTTCTGCAGGTCAGCCCCAGAGGTGAGAAAAGCATGAGGATGACATTCTCTATCTTGTGCACCAAGTGTCTTCTAGAACTGTGCCTGGGAAACAGCAGATAACCGACAGTTCTGGGGAGCTCAACGAGTGGATGGGAACAGAATGCTTGGGGCAGTGGGCAAACCCTGAGTTTGCTACTATTATGATTGGGATTTTTTAAAAAAAATTTGATTTATTTATTTGAAAGGCAGAGTTACATAGAGGCAGAGAGAGAGAGGGAGAGAGGGAGGGAGGGAGAGAGGGAGAGGGGGGAGAGAGAGAGAGAGAGAGAGATTGAGAACCATCTGCTGGTTCACTCCCCAAGTGGCCACAATGGCCGGAGCTGCACCAGTCCGAATCCAGAAGCCAGGAGCCTCTTCCAGGTCTCCTGTGTGGGTGCAGAGGCCCAAGGACTTGGGCCATCTTTCACTGCCTTCCCAGGCCATAACAGAGGGCTAGATCAGAAGTGGAGCAGCAGAGACTCGAACCGGCGCCCATATGGGATGCTGGCACTGCAGGCTGTGGCTTTACCTACTATACCACTATGCAGGCCCCTAGGATTGGGATTATTTGGGACTCCTGTGAGATAGTACCAGAGGTCATTGAGGCCCTACATTATGCAAGGTGGGGGCAAAAGCCAGGAAATTGTTAATTTTAACTGGGAGTATGACCCCCTGCATGTATAGAGGTGGCTAAGGCCTGGCTGAACTTGGGTTCTGGTAACCGTACCACAATCTATCACCCCAAGAGTGTTTGTAGAGTGTTTAATACTCAGTGGGCATTAGATATCTATAAAATAATATCTTTTAATGTAACCTTCTGCAATATAATTTTTACTACCACTATTTTGTAGATGGTGTTTGAAGAGATAATAACTTGCCAAGGCCACAAATCAAGCAAGAAATGGAGCTAAGATTTGGATAATGGGGTCTGGGATAATTAGGGAAGAAGAAAAGGTCAAAGAGAGAATAACTGAGTAGAAGCAAGAAAGCGACGTGCTCACAGCCTGGACTTGCTCACTTCCATTCATAAAATTTGAACTTTGGAGAATGCTTGCTTCGTGCCAAGCACCATACCAATGACTTGGACGCATGCATGCATTGATCTTTACCTCTGTTTCTTTGAGGCAGAAAATTTTTGATCACCGTCGATAAGATGAAGAAATGGAGGTTTTGAGAGGTTAAATAACTTGTTCAAGGTCACACAGCTGCTCAACAATAAACATGAACTCTCAATCCAGTTAATCTGACAGGCTATGCTCCCGACCAGGCAGCAACCATGATCTGTTTTGCAAGCAGATTTTTCTTGGAACACAGCCCATTCCCGTAGCTGTCGTCCATGGCTGCTTTGGCACTACCATGGCACAGATGGGTGGCTGTGATAGGCAAACCCCAAATCCTTACTATCTTTAAGAAAAAGGCTGTGGACTCCTGCTTTTGACTCCTCCACTGTTCAGCTTACCTTAATAAATTCAAAGATGTAATGGAGTGAGAGAGTGAGATAGCAAGAAAGCTAAGGAAATGTGATGAGCAAGCATCAGAAATGACCCGTGTGGTGGCACAGCAGTTCAAGCCACCACTTGTGATGCTGGCAACCATATCAGGGCACTGGTTTGGGTCTCAGTTTTTGATCCAGTTCCCTGCTAATGTGCCTGGCAAAGCAGCAGAAGATGGCCCAAGTGCTTGGGCCTCTGCAACCCACATGGGAGACTCAGGTGGAGTTCTTGTCTATTGGCTCTGGCCTGGACCAGCCCTGGCTGTTACGGCCATTTGGGGAGTGAACCAGCAGATGATAAATCTCTCGCTCCTTTCCCCCTCTGCAACTCTGGTTTCCAAATAACTAACTAAATAAATAAACATACATTTAAAAAAAAAAGATTATTCATTTGAGAGGCAGAGTTACAGACAGAGAGAGGTAGAGACACAGAAAGATCTATTATCTGTTAGTTCACTCCACAAATGGCTACAATGGCCAGACCTGGACCAATCTGAAGCCAGAAACCAGGAGCTTCTTCTGGGTCTCCCATATGGGTACAGGGGCCTAAGCACGTGGGCCTTCTTCCACTGCTTTCCCAGGCCATCAGCAGGTAGCTGGATCAGAAGTGGAGCAGCTGGCCCTGGAACCAACATCCATACGGGATGCTGGCACTGAAAGTGGAGGCTTAACCTACCTACTATGCCACAGTGCCAGCCCCTTCTTATTTTTTTTTTAAAAAAGCATTGTGATGCAGCTGGTTAAGCCATTTAGGAAGTAAACAAGCAGATGGAAGATCTCTCAAGATCTCTCTCTCTCTCTCCACCCCTGCCCCTGCCCCATACCTCTGCCTTTCAAATAATAAATAAATGAAGTTTTTTTTTTTTTTGGAAGAAATGACCAGTGTACCACATGATGTCCAAGCATGGCCCAGGAGTATCCTTGGGACAGAGGTCCAAGTGCTGTTACTAGGGTTGGATGGGGTGTCTATGTGACAGTGATGGTACTCAGGATGGCAGGAGGCTTTGGGGTGGACGGGAAGGTTGAGCCTCACGTTAGAACTCTCATTAACGCAGGGGAGTGGCCAGGAAGCTGGGACAGTGAAGAAGAGCTAGGAGGAGGGTCCTCGGAGAAAGGCAGAGGAGAGGCGCCATGGTCTGGAAACAGAAACAGACCACAGCTGCAGTGCTGTCCCCGCCACTCCCAGCCCTGGACATGCGGTGTGAAAGACAAGGCACCTGCAGGGCCACAGGGCCGGGGTTGTTGTGGGCTTCCCACGGCCCAGCCTAAGGCTTTGCTCAGTGCACCGTGCTGCCTCCTCTGCCAGGTCTGGCTGGCCCTCCCCTCGGGGATCTCTGGCAGCTGGGCCCTTACCTGTGTAGTCAATGACAAAGCCAGCGTTGCTCACGGATGCGTCGCTGCGGAAGGCGAGGAAGAGGCTGTTGCTGCTGCTTTCAATGCGGCCTGGGAGCTGGGAGCCGTAGAAGCTTCCTATGAGAGGGCTGAGAGAGTCCCGTCCATCGTAGATATGGAGGAAGTCATAGCCAGGCTCCAAGTTAAAGCTGGGGAACAAAAACATCCCACCCCCACCCCACTGAAGTCAAATACAAGCTCGTGCTGGGGCCTTCAGCTCAACCCAAGGATGGGGCCTCCCGGAAGGCAAGCCACACCCCGCCACTGGTCCCCAACCCCTAAAGACTGACTGGTGGGGAATGAGGGGATGGAGCCCCAGGGATGGCCCAGGCAGGCTCAGAGGCAGAGGAGAAAGATGCTACAGTTAGCATCCAAAAATCTGGAGCTGAACTGATTCAACCACGTTTGGAGAACTGCTGAGCTGTATCTACTAAGTCGACCATGGCTGCTGCAGCCTTTCCAGTCTTGTGTGTGGATCCAGCAAAGGCAACGGCTACCAGTCAAGTGTGCAAAGATGAAGAAAAGAGAACAGTAAACAAGCTTGCAGAAAACAGATTTCTGATGCAAATTTGGTCATGCCCAGCCCTAAGCTGGGATGCTCTGAGGCTCCACTGGGCTGAGAATGAAATGGCTGTTGTGTTCTTTAGCAGACATATGGCACAGAGAGGGGGCCCCAACATCACAGGACAGAGAGAGTGGGGCTGGCAGAGGGACAGGGTCGGGGGCGTCAGCTCGATGCTGGGTGATGAGGTTTCCTTGCCTCCCAATTCCGCTCTACCTCTGTGGTCTTTCAGAAGGCATGGGGGGAAGGGCTCTGCAGTGACCCAGGCCTGGTCACAAAGTTGAGGCTGCCACTTCTGGACTACCTGCCTTCCGTCCTGCCCGTCCTTCACTGTTGTATTGTATCCGAGCACCCTTGACACGCCGAGCGCTGTGAAAGGCACCACGGCCACAGGACGTGTCAGACACCACCCCTGCCACCCAGAAGGTGATGGAGCTGTGGAAGTGAGGGCTGTGCAGACGAGCAAATACAAAGTCTACACGGAGTGCTGATGGCTGTGTAGACGAGCAAGCACAAAATCTGCGTAAGGTGGCGGGGGGCACTGCATCTCTCAGGGCCAGTGAGAATCACGGTTTCCATGGAGGGGGTCAAGCTTGAGCTGAGTCCCAGGGGATGAGAAGCCCCTTGGGGGCTGGACAGGGAGGGAAAAGGAAGTTGCTGGGAAGGCAGAGGCAGAGGCACAGAAGTGCGAGACAGTCACAGAGACCTGGAAATCACATAGGGTGCTGTCTGGCTGGAGCCCGGGCTCTGGGACGGGAAGGGGCGGGGGTTGACTGGAGAGGCAAGCAGGGGGGCCAGACTGTGCTGAAACTCAGAAGTGGGGCCTTTTATTTCCAGGTAAGAGACAGCCATGATAGGGTCATAAAATAAAGTATCTACTTGCTTCTCGGTTTTTAAGTCGAGGTATAAATTATGCACCAGGAAGGGACCAGCTCTGAAGCATCTGCTCCGTCAGTGTTGACAGACACAGCCCCACCCAGAACATGCCCGCCAGTCCAGGAAGTCCCACTCTCCCCTCCCTGCACCCTGCCAACACCTAGAACCCTCCACTCATCGGATCTGCTCACCATAGACTACATTTGCTGATCCTAAAGTTCCACCTAAGTTGACTCATGTATCAAACCCCTTTTGGGGGGTCCTCTTTTCCTATAGGGTGATATTTTGGGGCTCCTTCACACTGTTCCACGTATCAGTAGTTCATTCTCTCTGACTGCTGGGCGTGACCATGACAGGATGTTACAATGGGAAATGGGGTGGTTACTCCAGCGTCCTGGAGTGACAAGATCACTCTGACAGCTGGCTAAGGCAGAGACTGGCACAGAAGACATGATGGGGGCAGAGGAGGCAGTCGGCAGACCACGGCAGTCATTTGGTAGAGTGATCGGGGCTCAGACCAGGACAGAAGCTGGGAGGCTGGAGAGGATGGGAATGCACGAGGTAGGTCAAGGAGGAGCACGCTCCCATGAGAACAGTGAGGGTGAGTGATGGAGCCACGCCCTGGTGTTCAGAACACAGCTAGCGACAGGCTGAGGCTTGTCCGCACTTCAGCTGGGTGCTTGACAGTTGGATATGGGAGCCTGCAGGGCAGGTGGCCGAGGGGATACCCCGTTTACAAGAACAGGTTGGATCCACAGACAGGTAGGAGGGGTGAGTGGAGGAGAGAGGACGCCCGAGCTGGAGCCTGGCCAGGGAGGAGGGGCATGGAAGTCACAGAAGAGGCTGCGACCAGGAGAGAGGAACTCCGCACACACCCGGGGGCGGGCGTGGTGGTGCCCGCACCCCGTGTCAGGAGCTGGGACTTCTACCTCTAGGCAAGAGAGTGAGCCAGGATAGGCCTATTTGTTTCTCTGTTTTTCTGAATCTTAGCAGCTTTCGAGGTAAAAACGGATAATAAGAGCTACCCCATAAATTATTACAAGGATGAAATAAGATAATGAGGAGGGACTTCAAAAAGTTCGTGGAAAAAATGGCATTGAAACACAAACTTATTTTGGGGCAGAAAAAGCTGAAATCTGTGCAATGGCTCTCTTAGTCCCTTGGCAAGTGCTAAGCAGTGAGCAGGTGCATGGCAGGCAGGAGACACTAAGAAGTGCCTGTCTCTCTCCTCTTGGGCTCCCTCCCTCGCATGGAACCCAGGATTCGGCCCACGGGCCTGTGTGTGCTCACGGGAGAGCTGGTCCCGCGGCCCCGTGCTACAGGGCCCTTGCCCCCGACCCGGGGTGCATTGGGTACATACATGTTAAACACCAGGGCGATCACGTAGTCTGGCGAGACGGTCACCTTCCAGTCACACTCCTTGCCTGGTGGGTAGGGCTCCGGGTAGTTGGGCGAGAGGATGACTCCTGATGGCCCCGTCAGGTCTCCCCCGCAGGGCGCTGAGGACAGGAAGAAAGGTGAGGCCCACAGGTCGTGGTGATGGGCGGGAGATGGGGGCTAAGGGGACAGGGCTGGCAGGGGTCCACTCCGGAGAGGCGGGAAGGTTCTGAAACCAGACAGCGGCAGCGGCGCACATCCCTGCGAAGGTACTGGGCGACATGGGGTAGGCTGCTGGTTTTGAAATGTGTGACTTTATGTTGTGTGCTTTTTGCTTCAATGCACTATTAAAAAAAATAATACACAGGTGGCTCTGGCACTTTCCGGCTGTGTGACTTTAGGGAATGTTCCTAAACCTCTCTGGGTCTCAGGAGCTATCATCTGCCCTGTGGGGTGGCCGTACAGACTGTGGTACAGCACTGGGCGTGGGGCAGGCGGGAGTCACAACACAGCTGCTGTTGTCTCCCAGACACGCAAAGCACGTGGCGCTCATCCCTGCCTCCCATCCAGGTTCCCTTGCTGTTCGTGCCTCCCACGAGCTCTAGCGCCCTCCATGTCAGGAGCCGTGGGAACCGTGCGCATATCCACCTGCCAAGCCCGGCTGGCGTCCCCGCTCAGGCGTCATGTGATTTTCTTCCGTGGGAAGACACTTCCCACGACATGTGGCATTTGAGATATATCATTCTGTTGCTGTCTCATCCACAGCTCGACAAGCTGAGGATCCTGCTTGCTGACTGAGAGAGAGGGAACTGAAGCACAAAGTGGCCAAGCAACGTGCCCGAAGTCACTCTGGGATTCAAATCCATGCTACTCTGGCCACAGAGTTGGGGACGCTGGGGCACAGGATTCCCATGAGTGAGGATAGGGCCTTGTGTGCATTGGGGCTGCTTGGATCCCCTCACCCCTCCTCTGTTAAAGCGTCTCGAGGGGGAGATAAATGGTGCAGACTGGGACCTGCATGATCAGACCAACGACCACGCAATGGCCAGTCCAGTGACCCTGTCCTGGCCAACTTGGAAATGGAGGTGATGCAGCCAGTGAGGGTGGAAAGCCTGCATTCCAGCAGAAGTCCCAGAGGCCCGGGGATTCTTCCCCAGGGGCATTGCGAGGCCTCCACTCTGGGCAAGGCTTAGCGGGCTCTGCCTCCCTCTGCCAGCTCGGGGTAAGGCTCCCAAGGCTCCCCTCACATGCCCCACAAGGGCTTGTGGTTTGTCTGGGTTCCCAGCCTCTGGCCCAGCACAGCTCTCTTCCACCTGGCCCCTGGCATCAGACACTCCCGACTCCTCTACCAGGTGTTCTCTGAGCCCCGGAGGGACCCCCTGGGCTTCACCAACTTCACCTCCTGCTGGTTACGGGCTTAGGTGAGGGGTACAGCTCAGTTCACCCAACCACAGAGGCCAAGCTGGGAGTGGGCAGAGGCTGCTGATGATTCTAGAAGACAGGAAGTGGGCAGGCTGAGGAGAGTAGGTGATGAAAAGGGCATCGGCTTGGAAATCCCCCAGTCCTGGCCTCCAGCTCTGGCCATGCCACCCACCAGCTGTGTGAGTGCGCGCACATTCCGTCACCTCCCCGAGCCTCCACTTCCTCATCTGCCCAATAAAACAAGAGGAACGAGCATGGCGGCCTGTAATACACACAGCGGTCCCGAGTGCTTGCCAGGAGCAGCTTCTCTAATCCCCAAAACCACCCTAAGAGACAGATGTGAGTACCTTTCTTACATTTCTATTTATTTTCATTTTTATCTGAAAGGGAGGTGGACAGATGGAGAGACAGACAGACAGACAACAGTCACTTGTCTGAGGCCACAGAGCTTGCTGTGGTGAAGCCGGACCCGAGCCAGAGTCAGGTTTGAATCTAGAGCTTGCGCTCCATGGCTGCTGCACACCGACCTCCGTGGGAGGACGTGGCTAACGTGCCCAGTGCTGGGCCTGCCGTGGGGCCCACACTCGCTCGGTTCGGGATCTGTTTTCTTCCTGTACTCCCCCGGTGGTGCCAGGCCATCACCGGCCATGGTGGGGGGGCTGGACATGATGGGCTCGTCACAGGGATTTCCAGCCCCCTTGGGAGAAGAGGCAAAGGCATTTTTTTTTTTTTTTTTTTTTTTTTGTTGCCCGAGGAACACATGGCAGGGCCCAGTGCAGAAGACTGACCGGCCTGTGAGAGTCGAGTGAAGTTGGCCACCCTGCTCACCACCCGCAAGCTGCTCCCATCAGCGGAACACCGTGCCTCCCCACCCCCCCTTCCTCCATGGGGGCAGCCTCGCCCAGGGCCGCTGCTCTGGAAATTGAGTGTGGAGAACCAGAACTGTGAGTGTTGAATTGGAAGAGGCTGCAGAAGTCGACTGAGTCTCTCCCAGACCCCTAGACCAGGTGGGTCCTGGCTCAGGGAGGCGCAGGGGAGGCAGGAAACAGCGGAGGGATGGAAGGAGGGAGACAGGACGGAAGGAAGCGGGCGCTGCTGGACATGCGGGCCAGGTGTGTCGCGTTCCCGAGCCATCGTGCACCATGTTCCCCTTCGCGGAGGAGGAAGCCGAGGTTCCGAGTCGGAGCAGTTTTTCTAAGGCCGCTGGTCTGGTGACCGACAGAGAAAGACACGAAGCCTGGACCTGCCCATTTTACTGTCTCACACTCTCACTGACACATGCCTCCGGGCTCAGCTTCCTGGCCTTGTCCATTCACCCAGCTCCTGTCCCGACGAACCCTGGGCATCCACTTCCCACTGAGCTTGGCAACCCCTTCCCACTCAGTGTCTCACTGTCAGGGCCAGGCCTCAGAGCCACGGCCCCCGCTTCCCACGGAGCCCGCTTGCAGCAAGGCCAGGGCATGGGCAGAGCAGGTACCGCCTGGGAGGAGAGAGACTCAGGAAGTCTCTGGACCCCATCTCAGGTGGGGGAGGGGGCCTGGGAGGAAGGGACATTCAGACTGGTGAGGGGGGTGAATCCCGGCTCTGCTGTAGCCTAGCCCTGCCACTGGGGGCAGGACAGCCACACTTGTCTAAGGTTCAGCTTCTGCACCTGTGAACCGGGGACTGGGGGGCATTGCAGAGAGCTGCAGGGCTCTCTGAATTCACTGAGGTTTTCCGGGTCAGCGTCTCAGGTGGGGCCTGCACACAGCGAGGACCCAGTGACCATGGGTGCTGCCGGCTCCTGCACCCGAGGCTGACACGGGAGGAAACACACTGATCATCTGGCTGCGAAGCAGAGCCCCGTGGAAGTGAGCACTGGCATGCATTCCCCTTTCTTTCCTGCTCCTTTTCCCTTCAAGTTGACCCCTCCTCCTGGTCTCAAGCAGCTTAGGAGGCGCAAGGACTCTGGCCTCGCTTCCTGGATGCTGCATGGCTAAGGACAAGGCTGAGTCAGCGTTTCATCACTGCTCAGGTGGGGAGCCCAAGGACAGATTTCCGTGAGCCCAAATCCAGGTGACCGATGACCTGCCCAGGAAGGGAAGAGCGAAATTCTTCCTTTGCGCCCTGCGCCTGGGGCTGCCCTTCTGGTGCCTCAGGCCACAGAAGGGCCATTTTGGTACCTGTTGCCCCAGGCCACTCATTGTCCCCCTTGCCATCAAGACAGCCCTGGCCAGGGAGAAGGAGACACACTTGCCTGGCTTGGAACTTGTTGAAGCCATCTTACCAAGTGAAGCATTTGCTGTGTGTAGGGACTGTGATGTGTGCGCACACACACCAATGCAAAGCAGAGTGAATTCTGGGTTTTCTGTGGCTTTCAGTGTCAATTCCACCCCCACCCAGGCTCAAGAGGCAGCTGACCTTGTGTAGGGAAGGGGCTGAGCGCAAGCTGGGAGAACCAAGGAAGACCACACGCCTCCTACCTATGCATGTGGGTGGGCTGGGCTGCCAGAAGAACCGGTTCTCGATCCTCACGCAGCTGATGGAAGCACTTCCCTGCAGCGCGTAGCCAGGGTCGCACTGGAACACCGTGGAGTCCCCGGCCTCCCAACTGTCGCCGCTCCGGCTCCCATTCTGTGGGACCCCAGGGTCATTGCAGGACGTCGCTGTGGACACTGGGACAGGAGAACACAAGAGGGGGTGGGGTTGCCCAGGCGTCTGCAGCCAGCGTGGCTCCCAGCTCATCACTCTGCCTGATGACTGTCACCAGTGCCAACTGCCGTGCCCAGTCACCTTCCTACCATCCTGGCGGCTGTGGCGACAGTGTCACCACTCCTACCCCCAACTCTTGTCACTGCGTCCGGCAGGGACTGTCATCACACACCGTCACCCTCACCGACATCACCACCATGCATTCTCCCCGTACCTTTTACCTAAACTCCCTTCGCTGTCATGAGATACTCAGTTAAGCTGGACTGCGTGGTGGTGACTGCGGAATTGAGATCAGTTCTATTTCCGAAAACAAGCAACGTAACCCAGAAGCAGCACTGCACTTCCGTAGGATGCAGCTAATGCTACCCGAATGAACGACATGATGATGTATGAGCTCCCTGTATTTCATTAGAGGGATTTGCAAGGGAGTTTGGGAGTCAGCAGGCCTGAAAGTTGAGCAGGCTGGTGAAATTCCAGGCAGTTCACTGAAGCCGGCTGAACATGGCAAACGATCAAAGACTTATTAGACTGAAACTATCTTCAAAGAAAAATCAGAAAATTGTAGCAAGTGATGGAGCAGAGTTCAAAACAGACACAAATAGTTGAGTCATTGACAATCACAAAAACTCAGGATTTGGGAGATGTTTCTGGTCTTGTACCTAACCTAGTTTAACAGAGTACGAGAGCCAGGTGGAGGGGATGAAGTGACACAGACAGATCTTCTTTGTGCTGGTTATTCCTCAAAAGGCCACAATGGCCAGAGGCTGGGCCAGCCCAAAGCCAGGAGCCAGGAACTCCATCTGGGTCTCCCATGTGGGTGCAGGGACCCATGTACTCGGGCCATTATTTGCTGCCTCCCAGGTGCATTAGCAGGGAGCTGGATAGGAAGTGGAGTAGCCTGGACTCGATATGCCAGTATCACAGGCAGTGGCTTAATCTCTGTGCCAGAAAACCAGCCCCTCACAGACAGCAGATGTTTTAAAAGAGAATACTCGTATGAAAGGTGGAAGGAAGGAACAAATGAATCAAAGCATGAGTGAGTGAATGAATGAACAAACGAGGCATGGGAAAACGCACCGAAGGATGTGTAAGAGGAAGTCGAGGGGTGCACTCTGAGGCAGCTGCTACAGCCCCAGCTGCCTCCAGGGCCCAGAGCTGTCCATAGAGCCTGGTCCCCAGGGGCAGGAGGTTTGGGAGGCCATGGGATATAAATAATGCTCATTTGCTTGGAGGCTCAACTTTTTTTTTATATTCTCAAACATGTTTGGGAGAAATAATATTTTTATTAAAACAAAAGTATCTATTCTGGAGTAAAATGTACAATTCACGTTAGTTTTGAAGGAAAAGCAGGAAGCTGCACAAAGGTCTGATGCTTGCTTCACCCCAGGCCTCCTGGGGAGAGGCGCCCACTCACTTCTGCTTCGATCGCGGATCTGATAAGAAACACCTGCCTGGGGCGAAGGTTCACACTGCATCACTCCCCGTAGAGCTGGGAGTATGTCTGGGTCCGGAACGATAGCACTCGGAGCTATACCTTATAGGAAATACTCGCAGGGCACCATGCAACAAACCAGGGCCCACCGCCCACTCCTGCTCCACGCTGTCTCTCACTTTTCACGTGTTGCCTATGGGTGTTTCTCTACCAGGGGAGAGCTGAGTTCTGATGGCAGAGACATGGCCCACACAGCCTGAAGGATCTACTACTATGTAGCCATTTATAGGAACTGTTCGCCAGCCTCTGGTCCCTGGAGTTCTATTTCAGACCCTCTTCTTTGGAGATCACATTTTAAGGCCAGCCCTTTGTTTTCATCTAGCTTTAATCACTGATACCATCAGAGATGTGCTGTCATCATGTGCCAGCCACCTTTATAAAATCCTCTTCCAACACAGCAAGCTCAGATCCCCAACCCTTCCTCTCCCCAGGGCCTTTGCACCTGTTCACCCTTCTGCCTGGGATGGCCTTGCCATTCACAGTTATCAGCTCCAGCACTACCTCCTAGCACAGGCCTCTTTGATCACCCTCTTCTGGATCTATCTTTCCCATCAAATTTTACCGTATTAGCCTATTTTGTTCTTTTCACAACACAATCTGTAATGATCTTGCTCATTTATTTGTTTGCCTCTTGATTGTATATCACTTGTGTATCTCTAGGAGAACAGAGGCTTTTGGCTGTTGGCTTCCAACTGCATCCCCTGGGCTTAGAACAGGGCTCAGCACACAATAGTACTCAGTAAATATTTGTCGAATAAATGAATGGATGAACAAATCGTCACCGTCTGACACTTACGGAATTTATTTATAAAGTCAAGTAAGAATCAATCTTCTTCCGTCCCAATTACAAACAGACTTAGCTTTCATCTCTGACTTCACAGTGCACTGTACACATGTAAATGATGCCCTCGAAGAAAAACAGCTCGCTGTTCTCCCCGTTCTCACAAGGGTCATTTATATGGGAGGCAGCGGAGTGCGGTGATGAAGAGCCTAGGTTTGGGAGTCAGACACGTGAGTTCTGGGCCAACCTCTGCTCCTTATTAACTGCATGACCTTGTAGGAGAAGCCTCAGCGCTCGCATCTGCAATACAGACTAATAATAATGCCCCTAGCTTAGGGTCTTTGTGACAATTCCGGGAGGTGATACGGCACAGGGCTTAGTGTGGTGCCCACGCCATAGCTGGCAGCAATTACACTTCATGCTTATCTTTTTTTTTTTGTTCTCATTTTCTCTCTTTAATGCTCCTGAATTTGAGCTGCTTGGCAAAGCCCCCGGGGGAAGGGCTGATCCACGTGGTACAGACAGGATGTTGGATGTTACACAGCCGTGTTTACTTAATAAAGCCAAGCCTGTGCTGATCGTCTCTGGCATTTCTACACAATCCCCTGTCAAACACACACTATAAAGTTAACATGGGCTAAGCCATTCTCTTCTCCCTAGAGGAGTCCTGGTATTTGCTGCCCGACGACAGCAACAGGGAAGGTGACCTTTCCCAAACCTCCGGCCCACCCAGAGCACTGGGCCAGGGTGCCCCAGCCTTTCTGGAGCCTGGGCTGGGCAGCTTTGACCACTCCATGCTCTGTTGGCCTGCGCGGTGCTCAGGGCAGCTTGGACAAGGATACACTGGTGATAGGGGAAACTCGTGCATTTATGTGGCCATATGGTCAGTAAGCAGTGAGTGAACACCTGCTGCATGCATACACAATGGGGGAGTCGGAGGCATGGCATGGCCTTGGGTAGGATGGCAAGCAGGTGGCCAGGGCTAAGGTGAGGCAGAACGTACGGTATTGACACTGCTAAAGAAACGGAAGGCAAGCGCTGGGACAGCCGAGGCCACAGCAATGGATTCTGACTGGGGAGATCAGGCGGCAGTGGCATCTGAGATGAACCCTGAAGGATGAATAGGACTCCCAAGAGCTGGGCCATGCATGAGGAAGCAGCTGCGTGAGGCACGGCCACGAGAGAGCGACCAGCGACTCTGTCCCATGTGGCCACCCTGAGGACGCAGTGGAGGTCAGATTGTGCAAATCTTCAAGGGAATTTATCAGTACAATTAGGAGCTTTGCTTTCTTTTTTTCCTTTTTTTGTATAAAAGCCATACCCATCAGCTTGGGCGCAGTTGGAGAAACTACATGGCCTTTAATTATTCATAACAGTCCTCTCCCCAGAGAGTGGACCGAACAGCCTCCTTGGCATTCCACCCTCCTGTCTGCGGGGAGAGCCTTCTGCTGCTTGTCCCAGCAATGTCCAAAGTCTGCGCCACATCACACAGGGCAGAAACAGGCCTTGAAACAGGCCATCCACGGCCACCCACGTCTGGAAGCCGCGGCCGACCAGACACCTTGAGAATCCACGCGCATCTGCAAAGCCAGTGTTCTCTGGGGTCCTGTACCACAGACCAGACTGTGAGGTCTGCCTTCCCAACATGGCTTTATCATGCAAACTTCCTCTTCCTGCAACACCAATGAATATTCCGCAGCACTCCTGAGAATACAGCCGCAAGGCTAGGCTGGAAGCCTGCCTGAGTGTTAAGTGGACAGGTTAATGGGACAATCGTCCCTCACTACCCATAGGAGATGGGCTCCAGGGCCCCTGCGGAGAGCAGGATCTCCAGCTGCACCAGGCCCTTCTGTAAAGTGGTGTGGTGTTTGCATAGAACCCAGCCACCCTCCCACATACTCCCAGTCATCTCTGGATTACTTATGATACCATGGAAAGGCAATGTAAATAGTCGCTACAATCTATTGTCTAGGGAGTACGGATAAGAAAAAAGTCTGTATATGTTCAGTACAGATGCCATTTTTTTTTCCCTGACTACACTTTATCCATGGTTGATTGAATCCACGGATGGGTAAAATAGATCAAAGTGAGAACTGCAGCCTCACTGGTGCCGGGGTAGACGCTGACCACCCACCTGCCACACCACCTGGGAGAGAGTGTGGGGCAAGGCCATGGTGCAGGTGCCACACGGGCTTGCTCCGGAGTCACCATGGAAGCCCCCTCCCAGCCCCAACACGCAGCCCCGGAAGGGGACGGTGATGGGGATGGCTGCTGTATAACACACGTGGGCAGAAGCTGAGGCTGAGGCCGCTTTTCAGGGAGAAGACACGATGCATCCCGTGGAGAGGCCGGCACAGTGCTCCCAGCCGTCCAGTCCCGAGGTACGGGTGCTCCTCATCACACCCCTCCATGACAGAATGCACAGTGCTCATGAGTGCTGCCAGTCCTCCCCAAGCCCTGCACCGCACTCGAAGTAGAGTTTGCATCTGTGCTGCCAGCCGTGCCCCCAACACCCCCGTCCCCCCGGGTCTTCCCTGCATCCCGCCATGCTCCTGGAGTTTCGGCCACAAGGAACAACCTCCATTCCAGAACGTTCCCTGCTCCTGCTCTTGCCCGTGTGTTCTCAGCACCTAGGATGGCCTTTTCTCTTTCTCCTCTCTTATAGGGCCCACAAATCCCCCGAAGTCCCACACGGGGGCCCCTGCCAGTGGCACAGACACAGACTGAGCCCTCCTCGGAACACCGTTCTGAGTAACTGCTCCTCATCCCCCACCCAGACACGAGCATGGCATCATCTTTTGGGGAACCCCTCCCTGAGGCTCCGAGGTGGCCACAACAGCCTGTGGTTCTCCAGCCAGAGACTTATCACCAACAGGTAAATCAGTGGCTATTAACCCGCCCTCTTCACGGATATCGGAACACACACTCCCTGTGCACCGGGCCCACGGGTGCTCAGTTACATCTCTGCAGATGGAGGGAGGGGGCCACGAGGGGGCTGGTGGCGTGTGGGCTGACACAGGGCGACCAAGGGGCCGGTGGGGGCAGGCACAGACCTGAGAACTGGATGGCGAAGCCCTGCTTGCTGGTGAAGAAGTCGGTGCTGAACTGCAGGACGACCGAGTTGAAGGTGCTGTGCAGGTCCTTGGGCAGCGTGGGGCCGCTCAGCTCCTTCAGCAGAACCCCGCTCTCCACGGGCCCGTCCCAGATGCGCAGGACGTCGTGCACCTCCTCTGTGTCGAACACCAGGAAGTGGAGCCTGAACAGAGACGAGAGCAGTGGTCACGGTGCGGGCTGCTCCCAGGGGCTTCCCCTTCGCTCCTGGGGCCCAGGCAGAGTGGCACGGAGGGAGGGAGGGAGGGAGGGCAGCATCTTCACTCATGAGTGAAGTTCCCTTGGGCCAGCCCCTCCCACAGGGGCCACCCTGGAGCAATGAGTGTGGGTTGAGTGAATCTTGTTGACTATTAGGAGCCTGCTATGGCCACTGCCAGCTGCCCCACTCCTGGACCCTACACAGCCCCCAGACTTCACTCAGAGCCCCGATCCTTTTCCTCCTGGATGGGGAGGGGGTGCTGAGAAGCAGGGTCTGGGTTGCACGAAGGCTGCAGGTTACAGAAAGGCATGGGACAGGGGAAGCTGCAGGGTCGCTGAGGGGCTGGCCGGGCTGCAGCTGGGTGGGGGTCGGGGGGCGGTGAGCCTATATCTTGCTTTTCTAGAGCAGAAGTCTGGGCCTGGGGCTGCTCATAGGCTTGACTGAAGGGATTCTTGCAGCCCAATGAGGCCAGGCAGGCGGCAGGGAGTGGAGGGGGGTGGGGGGCTGCAGGCCACATCCAGGGCTCTCAGAACAAGGGAGCTCAGGAGGAACCTGGATTCTTCCGGGACAGAACACTTCTGGCAGCCAAAGCCTGTGTGATCGACACTCTGCTAACCATTTTTTTTTTTTAACTCTGGAATAATTTTAGACATACAGAGAAGTGGCAAAGACAACACAGAGAATTCCCCGAGCTCCTTTACTGCTTCTCCCACTGTCAGCCATGTGCATTTCCATGGTACATCTGTCACAGCTAAGAAAGCCACACTGGTAGATTCCTGTGAACTGAACGCCAGACTTTATTTGGGTTTCACCAGTTCCACTGATGTCTCTTTTTTTCTGTTCCAGGATGCAGTCCATGTATCACTATCTCTTTTTAAAAAATCTCTTTGTAAATTATAAAAATGTCACAGGAGCAAGGTGGAAAAAAAGGCAAACAATACACAGATGTGCTGAATGTTCAAGAATCCTCTCTTTGCTACTCAGAGCTTTTCACTGAATACGGAGTGGGGGTGCTGCATTTCCTACTAGAGTTTTCCAATGTACACGCAATGAAAAGGGGACTTCAAAACATTCATGGAAAATGGAATTAAAAGAGAAGTTCATTTGGTGCATCTTTTTGTAATTCATGCACGTAGCTTTTTCCTAATACACATTTTCTACAAAATGTTCAAGATCCCTCATATGTATGAATCTGCCCGAGTGTGAGTGCATTTTCCACAGTTTTAGGAAACCCTTGCTTTTCACTTCATGACGTCATGCACATGGACATGCACTTCAACTTGTATCCTGCAGACACGAACATTAAACTGCGAGAAACACTCCCACCTCGACGTGGCTTGGTGTGTTTTGGTCGCCATTTCAGTTCATTTGTAAGAATACTTTTTTTTTTCAGGGAAGTGTGCTTGCTTATTTATTTATTTATTTATTGCTCAAGACTGCTAAGTTGTCCTCCCAGGTAATTGGATCCATGTATATCACCACTAACTGGTGTTAAAGCGACATCTCTCTGAGCTTCTCCTCACCAACATCAGACAATATGATGTGCAAACACATGCTCTCTTAGAACACACTACCAACTGCTAGAACAAAACGGAAGATCACTGGTGTTTTCAATCCAGATAACGTAGTAAGGTTGGGTATTTCCGCACAGATTTACTGGGCCTTGATATCTCTTCTTATCCTTTATCCGTCTTAGTCTTTTACAGTTCTATCCACACATCATGATTTCTGGTATCTGTACATATTTTAACTTGTCTTTTATGAGATACAGGTATTGTAACATTTCCCCCAGTCTCTGGCATCTTTCATTCCTCCTCTAAAAAAATATTTTTTTGTTTGTGTGAAAGACACAAAGCGAGAGCACTTCCGAATGCTGGTTCCTTCCCCCCGAGGCCCACAGGTCAGTGCTGAGCTGGGGCTGGCGCTCAGTCCAGGTCAGGCGGCAGGAACCCTGTTACTTGAGCCATCACTGCTGCCTCCCAGACGGTGAAGCTGGGTTCTGGAGCTGGACCAAGAACCCAACTCAGTCACTCGGATCTGGAATGGAAGTGCCTTCACAGTTTTTTGAAAGATGTATTTATTGATTTGGAAGTCAGAGTTTTGGAGAGAGGGAGGGGCGGGGGGAGAGAGGGAGAGGGAGGGAGGGAGACAGAGAGAGAGAAAGAGAGAGAGAGAGAGAGAGAGAGAGAGAGAGAGAACCGTCTACCTGCAGGTTCATTCCCCACTCCCTAAATGGTTGCAATGGCCAGGGCTGCAATGAATCAGGACCTTCATCTGGGTCTCCCATATAGGCCATCTTCAGTTGCTTTCCCAGGCACATTAGCAAGGAGCTGGATTGCCAGTAGAGCAGCTGGGACTTGAACCAGGCCCCATATGAGATGTGGTGTCACAGGCAGCAGCTTTACCGCTATGCCACAACACCAGCCCCAGGTGCCTTCACTTCCAGGTTACATGCCCACTCCCTTCGGGCTGCTACTTTGGTGTAGAAGTCATTCATTTTATGTAATCAAATATGTCACTGTTTTCCTGCAAGGATAACAGGTGTCACGTTATGCTTAGGCAAACCCTCCCCTAACTCCAAACGATTAACTCTAGCATTTTCCCAGAACTGGCATACTTTCATTTTTAAGGGTTGACAGGGTCACTGTTCTTCCAAGTGGACAGTCAGTTGTCCCAGCCCCTACCTGATGTGGCCTCTTCCCTGAGCGCTCAACGGCCCAGACTTACTCCCTCTCCCCAGTGAGAACAAAGTTCCCCCAAGTGCAGGCACAGGCTGTGCTTACTGTAGGATGCACCTGGCACTCGGACGGGGCTCGCGAATACCTGTGGAGGGAGGACTCCAGGCTCTCTCCATGGGCGTGGAATGCCCCTGTGGCTGTCTGTCTCCAGACTCCTTTCCGGTGTCCCCTCCCTCACCCATCCTGGACGCCATTTATGGGCGTGGGAACACAGCCCTTCAGTTCACCAGTTTCCGTGGTCTCGTGTTCTGACATTCTGAAAGGGCAAGTTCCCCTTCACGGTCCCCCCCCACCCCCCCCCCCCCATCCCCCGGTCCTATAAGCTTCTTAGCTAATTTCCTAAATTTACGGTTTCAGATGAACTTCATGGTTACCAAGTTCCAAAAGAATTCTGCCGAGACTGACGGGAACCACACACCTTTATGGATAAACTTGGGGAGAACGGACACCTTCCTGTTACTAATGGTTCCCTGCGAGGCACACTGGACATCACTCAGCTTACGCAGTTGAAACATTGTACGGTTTTCTTCTGTGCTCTGGTTTCTTCTTTGAAGAAACTTCTAGGAACTATTAGGCTTGTTCTTGGGCCGTCTGTGCGGTTACAAGTTTTGGTTCCACTGAGAAGGAGATTTAATGTGTAATTACATTTTCTAGTTAGCTACTGTTGGGTTTATACATGTGTGTGCATCTTATTTTTGGTCAACAATGGGCACTAATGCAATCGGAACGACTCTCTTGGATCTCCTGGGTAGACCTTCTGTAGATACAGGGGAGATACCTGGAGGTCAGGAGCTGTGAGTCTGCCCCGTCCCCCGCCCCCACCCCACACCCCCTGCTTGATTGAGAAGGAGCTCCCCAGGAGGCGAAGCCAACAAGTGCCCTCACCCTGGAGTCAAGCTGCCCCCTTTCTTTGCTGCTTCCTCCCTGTCACTCAATGCACTGAACAATGTGGTTGCCACCACAGGAGCAGCCCCGCTGGCCAAGAGGGGAGCAGCTACACCTACTCTCAGCAAAGAAGCTGGCATGGGCTGCACCTGCCAGGAATGGGCAGAGGAGGTGAGGCTGGAGGTTCAGGTGGCAGGAAAGGGAGTGTGTATTCATTGGATTCAAGAACCCAAGTCAAGACCCGGAGGCAGAGAGGCAGGAAGGTGGGAGGAAACCACGCTTGAGTTCAGCTGCTGTTCCGATGTCACAGGGACAGAGCAGGACTGAGAGAGGGAAGTGGCCGACAGCCTCACAAGTAGAGGGAGAATGTCTTTGTTCTCTTCCAGTGACAGCTCAGCTCTGGGGGCTGGCTGATGTCCCAGAACGTAACCGACTGAATGAGTGAGTGAGTGAATGAACTCCCAGGACAACCAGTCTACTGGAAGTTCCAAAAAGTGATATCATATGGGGCTGGTATTGTGGATTAAGCAACAGGTGTCCCATCTGGGCACCGGTTTGAGTCCTGGCTACTTCACTTCTGGTCTAGCTCCCTGCTAATGTGCCAGTGAAAGCAGCAGATTACCCGAGTCTTTGGGACCCTACCATCTATGTGGGAGATCCAAATGGAGTTCCAGGCTCCTGGCTTCGGCCTGGCCCAGGCTCTGACCATTGTGGCCATTTGGGGATTGAACCAGCAGATGGAAGATCTCTGTCACTCTGCCTTTCAAATAAATAAGCAAATCTTTTAAAAATGTGAGAATGTGGAGACTAACTAGCAATGCAAGATGTGTTTCTATAACAACCACTGCGAGTCCAGCATTTTCACATTATCCCACTGAGTCCACATAAGTATCTCCATTGTGTAGGTTGCATCAGTCTCTTTAGAAACCGAAATACTGAGGCTGAGAGGTCGAGTAACTTGCCCAAGGTCAAGGGCTGTTATTGAGAGCAAGCGGGAATGATTGTTATATAATCACAGTCTGGGTCAGCCTTCAGCGCTTCCATCCTCTCCCCAGACACTGCCGGCCACACCCGCAGGAGGAAGAGGCTGTGCGTGGGAGCCATTCACACATGAATCACACACAAGGCTCCAGGGCTGACAGTCAACACCGTCAATTAAAAGTGCTAGCTCTCAGTACGGAGCTTGGCTGACTGGATTATCAGACAAAACAGAGCTCTCGGTGTTGGTGTGGATGAGGGGCAGGGGGACGGGAGAGGAAGGAGCTGGGGGTCTTCTGCATGCAGAAACAATACAACTTGGTAGTGGAAAGGACAGGGGCTCAAGTCCCACACTGCTTCCCGTACTCTCTGAAACACATCCCAGGTGCTGGGTGCAGGAACAGAAGGGTGCCAGTGACAGCCAGGGTACCGTTTTCTGGGAGTTTCTGGAGATGGGTGACCTCCACGTGTACACAAATTCGTTAAAAGATTATCAGCTATGGCAGACCCCGTGAGGGAGCGAGCAGCAGTGCTGGGACACAGTCACCACTTCAGGTAGAGAGACTGAAAAAAGCCTCTTGCAGGAGGTGACATTTAAACAAAATGACAGGCTTGGGGCTGGTGCTGTGGCATAGCAGGTTAAGCTGCTGTCCTGCGGCACTGGGATCCCATATGGGCACTTGTTCGAGTCCCAGCTGCTCCACTTCTGATCCAGCCCTGCTAATGCACCTGGGAAAGCAGTGGAAGATGGCCCAAGTCCTTGGGCTCTTGCACCCACATGGGAGACCTGAAGAAGCTCCTGGTCCTGGCTTCAGTCTGGCCCAGCCCCAGCCATTGCAGCCATTTGAGGAGTAAACCAGTGGATAGAAGACCTCTCTCTCTCTCTCTCTCCTTCTCTAACTATGCCTTTCAAATAAATAAATAAAATCTTTAAAAAATGTTTTATGAAACAACTATACATGATTTGATTTAAAAAAAAATTAACAGAAAAGGGTGGGCTCAAAGGGAGCGGCCGCAGGAAGAACAGGCGGGTGGGATGAAGCCTTCCAGAGCAGAGGCCCTGGGAGGGAGCTGGCCTGGAGCATTTGAGCATCAGAAAAGCTGGAGCCAAGAGAGGCAGGCAGAGGTCGGGCCAGGTGGGACTCCGTGGATGGGGAAGAAGTCTGGATTTTCTTTGAGGAATGAGAGGACATCATTGAAGGATTTTACACTAAGGCCCAATGGGGGCCGATGGACATTTGGAGGGGACTCCTGCTGCCTGGCTGAGGTCAGCGTGGCAAAGGTAAGAGTGGGTGTGGGGAGATGAGCTGGGGGGGCTGCCAAGGGAGCACAGTGACCCCTTTTATTAACACCTTTGATGACAGCCAGGAAGGACTCGGTTTCTAAACCAACTGCAGCTACTCAGACTCTTCTTGACTATTGTTCGCAACTTACAGAAATCAAAGTCTACACACGCAAAGCTGATTCCAGGCCACAGCAGACTTAGCATTTGTCTGGGCAGCTCCCTGCAGCGTCTAGCTTTTGAAAAACTGAAAACCATTTGAGGACCCACCCGACACTCCCCCTGTCCCTTCCCCAGCCCCTGGTGGGGAGACACAGAACGGGAGGGGAGAGGTGATGGGGCTGCGCTCATGCATGTGTGTGTGTGTGTGTGCTCTTGTGTGTAAATGTGCATGTATGCGTGTGTATGCATTGCCTTGGACCACAGACGTCAACCAGGGCAGAGGGCTGAAGTGTGCTGGGTGCCCAGCTCCGCGCTGAGAGCTGGAGGAAGCCCTGCAGGCTGCTGCTGCTGACTGAAGGAGACACACACAATTCAGTAACGTGTGCAACGGGCGTGAGAGGAGGATAAATGAGGTGCTGTGCAAATAACTGTGGGATAAAGAGAAAGACTTGTAGACCATCTCCCACATGCCAACTCCTTTAGGTACACTGCCTGCTACCCTCCTAAAATCCTTGCATTTTGGAGTCTCTCCTCACCACTTTGCTGAGGGGGTGGAGTTCTGAGGGGTGAACATAGGCACCTGCAGGATTAAACAGCTCGGAACCGTCCCAGCCAGACTTCAGACCACGTGTGCTTGGGGTCAGAGGCTTTCCTTTACCCCATCTGCTTTGCTTCTAATTCAGGAAGGCAAGGAAAGCGTCAAAGAGCACTTGTTTTGGAGCAGTCTTGAGACAGAAAAGTATAAAGAAATTGAGAGAGAGGGAGAAGATGCCAAGAGAGGGAGGAGTTGGTACAGAGACATCAACAGGTAACTGGGGCTGGATGCTGTAGCACAGTGGGTTAAGACGCCACTTGGGAAAACTGCATCTCTTATGGGAGTGCTGGTTTGAGTCCTGGCTACTTTCCTTCCCATCCAACTTCCTGCTAATGCATCCTGGGAGGCAGTAGATGGTGGCTTAAGTGCTTGGTTCTCTGCTGCCCAAATGGGAGACCTGGATGGAGTTCTGGGTTCCTGGCTTTGGCCTGGTCCAGCCCTGGTTATTGCTGGCATCTGGGGGAGTGAACCACTAGAGGGAATCTCTGTCTCCTGCTCTCTCTCTCTGACCTTGTGCTCTAAGCAGATGCATAGACACACACACACATGCACACACACAGAGCATCTTCTCCCTATCCTCCTTTGAAGCCACCCCTTGCACCAGGGCTGGGAGCTCTTTCTGAACCACACATCCGACCCGGTCACTCTTCATTTCTACAGAATAGTCAGACTTCCCAGGGGCGTGCCAAGTCCTGCGTGAGCTTCTGCAGGTGGTGGCTCCTATTCCCCTCCTCCTTTACCCATTTCCTTCTTAGTCTCTTGCTTTGGGGCCTCTCTTCTGCCTGGAGGGCTCCACCCCTGCAATGTCCCCACCACCACCTGTAGGGGGTTGCACTGTGTCTCGCAGAAGTTGTGAGCATGCTCACGTCCTAACCCCTGGGTCCTATGACTACGACCTTATCTGAAACAGGATCTTTTCAGATGTGGTTGAGTTACGACAACAAGGTCAGCCTGGATCCAGTGAGTGACAGCTTTACAAGAAGAGGGAGCAGTGCATACAGAGACGTAGAGGAGAAAAGGGAGGCGGATCACGCAAAGACAGAGACAGAGATGCAAGCGACGGGTCTACCAGCCCACAAAGGCCGAGGATGTCGAGCAACCTCCGGGAGCTGCAGAAGGACACAGAGATTATTCCCTAGGGTCTTCAGAGGGAGCTCAGCTCCCAATGCCTTGATTTGGGACCTCCAGCCTCTAGAACAGCAGGAAAACTCATTTCTGGTGTTGTAAGTCCCTTGGTCCATCATGGTAGTCCTGGTAAACTGGTAATATACCTGGTAAACTAATACACACTTGAGTGCCTCAGACAGGAGCTTTACCAAGGCTCTCCACCTCCCCCCTCAGGTGAGATGCTCCTTCCAGGTGCTCCCCTGTGTCACAGCCCTCCACTGGCCTCTCTGTCTTGCTGAGAAACCTCCTCTGGTACACCTGGATCTCATTCATCTCTATGTCTCTGGTGCCCAGCACCAGGCCTGATCCCCACTAAACCCTTGAATGAATGCTGTCTGATCAAATGGATGAATGAATCAATGTCCTGCCTGCTTTCGGATTTCCCAACCCACCCATTGTCTTTGTTAGGCGTGCGCCTGTCCACAAGAGGTGATCTGAGCAAACCCCAGGTGTCAAGGCAGAGATCCCCCCTTTCTCTGGAGGTTCTGACATCTCCCTTCACTGCCCATCCAGCCTCCTGGATCTCACAATCCCACCTGTGATTTTCTCCATCGCTAGCAAAGACAGAGGCTCCGGGTACATGATCGGAGGCCAGAGCTGGCTGCTGGGTCGAAGCCCAGCAGAGTCTAAGGAGACTGCAACCCTGGGCTTGCGCTCTCTGAATCCAGCCCCGCAGGCTCTCTGTGATGCTGCCCCGCCCGCCAGCAGGCCACTGAGTCCCCTATGCTTTGCTGGTGGTGCTGAGGAGGTTCCTGTCACTCAGCTGCAATACCAGGAGGAAGTTTTTTCCACCAAAGCCTACATCTGAGAGGCTGGGAGGGCGCTGGCTTCTGACTGCAGGAGATGGTCCCCTAAGTGCTGTCCACAAATAACCCTTGCTTCTGGGATTGGGGTCCTCAGTTCTCTGAGTCTGAAGGAAACAGCAACACCTTGAGCACTTTTGGGATACGGGGCCAGCCACTGCTTAGAGGTGGCCCGTCTGAATCCTCTCCACACAGGAGAGCTGTGCAAAAATGATCACGGGGAAAGGAGTCTAGGACACCTTGACAAGTCGATTTCATCGGCCTTGGGACTGGAGTCCCAGAACATGAAAGGGCCCTGAGTGCTCCCACGCAACCGTCACCACGGCAGGGACACCCCAGGAGCCATGACGGCAGACTCCTGCTTCAGGGGAACCGACACCGGAGGGAACAGCTGCTGCAGGGGGCAGGGATGGCCCAGAAGTCACTGCTGTCCCCCAGTGAGAATGCAGCCGAAACTGTCCTCTGTCACATTGGAAATGACAATAAGAAAATAACACTCATTTTATCAAATGTCCCCCACCCCGAGTCACCCAAGTGGCAAACCAACAATTAAATCAGGATCATAATGGCAGACATAATGATTAAAGCATCGTGCTATCCACAGAGCAAAACCCAAGATGACAGCCCAAAGTCGCATTGGCGTCAAGAGCCTCTCCTAGGGCCAGCTGCTGTTCAAAAGAAAAACAAAACAAAACAAACAACACAATCTTTGGTTATTTTCAAAAGTGAAAGAGAAAAACTATCTTCAGGTCCCTGAAACTGCTGCATGACACCCTGGGTGGCAACGGGTGCTTTGGGCTCAGCTGTTGCCTTGTATTTCCCTCTGACATGTGGGTGACCTTGGGCCACTGCCTTCTCTGCACCACCACCCTGGCACTGGCGGCTCAAGGTTGCATTCGGTTAGACAGAGCCTGCCCTCTCTGTGCCCAGGATTTTGTGAGAGGCAGGTGCATCTTTGTCCTTGGAAGAAATGTCTTTCACTAAAAACAAAACGGGTTCAGGTATGAGTTTTGTGGCCTTGTGGAGCCTCAGTTTACCCTCCTGTAAAGTGGCAGTAACATCATTTATCTAGCAGTGTCCATAAGAGGATTCTTGTAGTGTTACAAATGAAATCACATGTAGAGCACCTGGTGCATCAGATAAAATCAGCCAATGGTAAAAAATCACCTGAATTAAAGTCCAGTTTCGTTCTATTTATTTATTATTTTACTTGACTAAGAGAGATTGTTAAAGTCTCCCACAATGGCCAGCAACCTCTCTTTATATTTCTGACAGATTTTGCTTTGTTTTCCCCCTTGGTTATCTGGTGCACAGGGATTCATGACTGTTAGCATCATTGTGGACTGTGCATTTTATCACATGTAAGAATTCCTCTGCCCATTCTAACACTTTTTCTTAAACTTTGCTTTCTATCACTGTTGAGCAAAGCATTACTGTGACACTAGCTGTCTACGTAGGTATTCACTCAGGCTATTTTGTCCCCAACTTTCAGTTTTAGCATTTTGCTGTACTGATTAGCACCGTTTCTTTGTCTCATGGCCAATCTGAGGGTCTGTATCTTGCACCATGGATGTCTAACCTGCAGGCGCCACACAGCTCCCTCCTGCCCACAGGTCCACCTGTGGCTGCTCCACACAGAACTGTCCAGGCTTCCTTTCCCTGTGTGCCATCATCCAGGGCCTCTCTCTGGGAATCCTACACACCACTCTGCCTGCACCTTTTGCACGCCGTTTGCTCAGCGTCGGTGTCTTGCATCCTGTTCACCACCTGACCACGACTCAGATTAGTTGTTCCCTGCTCTGGGCTCTGTGTCTGTGGACCCTCCATTTCCCTGCCCATCCTGAACCTCTGTTACCTTGGCCTCCTCCAGGGGCTGTCTCTGCTCCCCTCCCTCCCTTTTGGGTGGCCAGCCAAAGGTGATTTATACTCATCAGAGCTGACATGTTTGTTCTTGGTGGAAGAGTAAATGCTTGCTTCCTCTTCCTCCTAGGCATCCCCTCCCTTACCATCAGACGGAGCTGGGAAACGTGCTGGTTGCTGGATGTGGGAGGGAGGCCAGTGCTGCGGTCTGACTGCTTCTGTCCTCCCCAGATTGACAGCTGCAAGGATCAGGAGGTGGGGCCTGGGAGGTGATTAGATTGCAAACGAGCTTAGTGCCCTCCAGGGAGCCGTGTGTCCTTCTACCAGGTGAGCCACTCAAGGAAGGGTCCCTGGCCAGACACCACATCTGCAGGTGCCTCAATCTGGACTTCCTAGTCTCCAGGCTGTGAGAAGCAAATGTTTGCTGTATCCAAGTCACCCTGTCAGAATACTTTGTTACAGCAGCCTGGGTGAGCTAAGGCAGCCTGACACTTTAAGAATTCTGTTCCAGGGGCAAGTGTTTGATGCAGTTGTTAGGAAGCCACTTGGGATGCCCACATCCCACGTTGGAGTTCCTGGGTTCAAGTCCCTTCTCCGCTTCTGATTCTGGCTTCCTGCTAATGCAAACCTCCCAGCGTGGGCTTGACCTAGTCCCAGCTGCTGTGGGAATTTGGGGAGTGAGTGGATCAGTGAATGGGAGATCTCTGTCTCTCTTTCTCCATTGCTCTGCCTCTTAAAAGAAGTCATTGTGTTTCCATCTTTGATGCGGTCTCTCCTTTAGCCTCATCGCTGTTCAGGGGGAGGCACTGGAGGACTCCACACGTGGCAGGAACCTGGAGCCCTGGGTGATTTTTGTGGGACAGCCACATCACTCCCCACTGCTGACCAGCATCAGACTGTGGACCGAGTGAAAAGTTAACTTTTCTTGTGTTAAACCACTGAGATGTGTGGATTACTTATTACATCAATTGGCCTCTATTGCTGGTTAATACAAGTATATTTCTACCAACCTATTTTATGCATTTTTGTTTAGGATATTTTCTGCTTAGTTCCTTTATTTTTCACTTTTTGTAGCATTTCTTAGTTTCCAAAATTCTTCAGGGATTTGTGACATATCCATTGTGTTTTCAATTCTACTAGTGGCTGTCTTTTTGAGCATTTTCAAAAATACTCATATTGGCTTCACCCCTCCCATGCATGATGGCCAATGTAAAAATGGTCTGACTTTCCCTGACACCTCCCCCTACAATCAGACCACTGACAATACAGCCAGGGACTGCAGAGTCAACTTGAACACAGTCTCGCAAGGCTGTCAGTTCTTGTGGTGATTCCTAAACATCTCAGTGTCGGTATTAGTGCTATGGCTGCTGCACCACGTTCCCCCAGACCTGGCGCCTCACACCACTGGAGGTTCACTCCTTCACAGGCCTGGGGCCAAAGTCTGAAACCAGCACCGCTGCCCTCACGTCGAGGTGACCTCGGGCAGTGCTTCCCTCCGAGGCTCCAGCGACAATCCAGGCCTCGCCTCTTCCAGCCTCCGGGGCTCCTGGCTTCATCCCCCCTATTTCTGCCTCCACTTTCCTCTTCTCGGGACACCCGTAACTGCACCCAGCCAGATCATCCAGGATAATCCTTCCATTTCGAGATCCTTCATTCATCCCTTTCCCAAGAAGGTGACACTTACAGGCTCCAGGTGTTGGGATGTGATCATTCGGCCCATTGCAATGTTTCACAAGTGCCCTAAGAAGCCTGCCAGTGGCTGTTTTGGGTGCCTATCTGAGGGCAATGTGTGGATTTTGTGTGAATCATATTTGCTGGCTGAATCGACAACTGTGGGTTCTCACCACAGCACTGACTTTGGCCTTGGAACATGGGAGGGAAATCTGAGGCAGGTTGGGTTAGACTTGGAGGTTGTCCTCTGGCAAATGATTGCAGGAATCTGCTTAGGGCGGAGGGTGGATTCGCTCCTGTGAGTGCGTTTTGCCAGGCTCTTGGAGGGATTTCCATGGTTATCCTTGGAGTGGTTTCATTGTTCATCAAGTTGCACTGAATTCATTTTGCTTGGAATTCAGGGAACCCCTGCAATCCACAGAGGGTGCTTTGGCACCGGTCACTCCCTCGCTCCACCCCCATTCCCAGGGGGCTCTGCTAGCAGTTTGGGTCTTAAGAGTCCCTCTGCTCCATTTCCTCACGGCTCTTCACTTCTGCTGCCTGACTGGCACTCTGTCTTCCACGCTTGGATACTTTTCTTTCATTACTTTGATATCTTCGTGCTTTTTCTCTGTGGTCTTAGCGAGATCCTGTAGCCTGGCTACTCTCCAAATCCAAAGCTTTCTTAGGAGGCAAATGCTACCCCCGGGGACTTCACTGGTTATTATGTAGCTAGTTCCCTCCATTCCTTACCTGCCTCCATCACTGTCTTTCTAGCTCAGGAGCTCCCCTCCCCCACACCATCACTCATCTTCTACTTATCACCCACACTGTATATTTAAAGGGGAACATTATATATATTGACATTTTCTTTTATGATAGCAAAACTTTTCCAGAAAAAAAATATGATCTTTTTTAGCGAAATGGCACACATTTTAAAGAATGGTCTGTCTTACTTGGCATCCCATATGTTCATTTTATTTTATTTTGGATTTTATTTATTTGAGAGGTGGAACCAGAGAGAGAGAGAGGGAAAGACAGAGAGAAAAGCCTTTCGTCTACTGGTTCACTTCCCAAATGGCTGCAACGGCCAAGGCCAAAAGTCAGGAGTTTCCTCCAGTTCTCCAATGCAGGTGCAGGGGTACAAGCACTTGGGCATGTTCTACTGCTTTCCTAGGCCATAGCAAAGAACAAGATCAGAAGAGGAGCAGCCAGGGCCGGTGCTGTGGTGTAGTGGGTAAAGCTGCCGCCTGCAGTGCTGGCATCCCATATGGATGCCGGTTCGAGTCCTGGCTGTTCCTCATCCGACCCAGCTCTCTGCTATGGCACGGGAAAGCAGTACAAGATGGCCCAAGTCCTTGGGCCCCTGCACCCATGTGGGAGATCTGGAGGAAGCTCCTGGCTCCTGGCTTTGGATCAGAACAGCACTGGTAGATGCAGCCAATTGGGGAATGAACCAGCGGATGGAAGACCTCTCTCTCTCTCTCTGCCTCTCCTTTTCTCTCTGTGTAACTCTGACTATCAAATAAATAAATAAATACATCTTTATTTAAAAAACAAAGAAGAGAGGCCGGCGCCGCGGCTCACTAGGCTAATCCTCCACCTTGTGGCGCTGGCACACTGGGTTCTAGTCCCGGTCGGGGCACTGGGTTCTATCCCGGTTGCCCCTCTTCCAGCCAGCTCTCTGCTGTGGCCAGGGAGTGCAGTGGAGGATGGCCCAAGTGCTTGGGCCCTGCACCCCATGGGAGACCAGGAGAAGCACCTGGCTCCTGCCATCGGATCAGCGCGGTGCGCCGGCCGCAGCGCGCTACCGCGGCGGCCATTGGAGGGTGAACCAATGGCAAAAGGAAGACCTTTCTCTCTGTCTCTCTCTCTCTCTCACTGTCCACTCTGCCTGTCAAAAATAAAAAATAAAATAAAATAAAATAAAAAAAAAAACAAAGAAGAGAAATAGCTGGGACTCGAATCAGTGCCCACATGGGATGCTGGCACCACAGGCAGAGGCTTAGCCTACTGCTTCAAAGAGCTGGCCCCTGTTTATTTTGTTTTCAACTTACTATGGTATTTATTTTTTGAGCTAACATTTTTAATTGATGTGACAATCAAAGGCTCTATGGGTCTATTAAATAAAGAGTTTAACAAGTAAAAAGTCCCGAGACCATGCTCCAGCAGACAGTAGGCGAGCACTGGAAAGCACTGATTTACTGGAACCTGTATGTGAAAGGGCGAGATCTGCCCTGGGCTAGCGCGATCAGGCACTTCGCTGCTTGAAAGGTTTCCTCTTCCCCTAAGAGACGTCAGAACTTGGTTCTGGGACTGCACTCGGCACCAGGCTGACGATGCGCTCCGGACCCTGCACCTGCAAGGGGCGGCTCAGCTGGACTCACAGGCTTGGGTCCTTTGCAGCAGTTAGTGTTTCTCGGTCTGGATGTGATCCATGAACAAGCCCACTGCCAGCGAGCACCGCCGCTCTTGAGGCTACATTTCCACCCACGGGGCTGGCCACAGCCTCTCCTTCCACACAACCACCAGCTCCTCTGGGCT